>NC_045479.1:72643312-74035398 GCF_009650955.1 Corvus moneduloides
ACAAACTCTCAAACTTATGAATATAATTAAGTAATTGGAGGCAGGAAATACAATGAAGAGAGGGACTGATGCTGACATTTCTATTCCATGCTCTGACATCCTCGTCACGAACATTTGCTGAAACAACATTTAAAGGGTTTAACACTGCAGGGACTGCTCCAAAAACATGGTTCTATGTGGTTGTACTAAAATGTTTATACATTTTAGTGTAAATTTTTGTCACACTTGGAAAAATAAACCAGCTGTCCAACAGGATATTCAAAAATAATTTAATAGCATCTTATGCACAGAAAAATGTCAAGCAAGTAATAATGAAGGCCAATAAAATGCTCAAAGGCTTCATAAAAATTACTGGATTGAAATCAAAAAATTGATTCAAAAAAATTGAATCCAAAAAAAAGAACAACCAGAGGAGATCATGGCAGGTAATATCCCAGAAGGGTTTGGGTTGGAAGGGACCTTGAAGATGTTCCAGTGCCACCCCAAACCACATGGGCAGGGACACCCTCCACTATCCCAGGCTGCTCCAAGCCCCGTCCAACCCAGCCTTGGACAATTCCAGGGATGGATCCAATGAGGATGAGTAGAAAATAACTTGGAAGCAAAAGTCTGCACCAGCCAGGTGAAGCTTTTTTGTTCTGACTGTAAAGCCCCAGAGAAAAATTTGATATTCCTGCAAGAAGCCAAGGAAAACACGTCCCGTGTGTTAAGACAGCAAAATAAAAGCAGGAGATTTATGAAGAAAAGGGGAAGGAGAAGACAGCACCACACTGAGATCACAATATTTAATATAAATAAAATTCAGATCCTCCCAGAGCTCTGGTCACTCCCTGTATATTTTTATTTATTTTTATTTATATTTGTATTCTGGTCACTGCAGAGAAAAGAAAGAAGCTGGAGATACATAAAGACTAAACCCCTGAGAAGAGCTCTGTGTACAGGAGAGAGGTACACAAAATAATTAAATGTTCGGAGAAGGTGAGCCAGGCTCTCCTATTTACTCCTTCTCATAATACAAGACCGAGGAAATATTCAGTGAACAGTGAAATTGAAAAGCAACAAATTTGAAACCAATTAAATGCATAATTAACCTGCAGAACTCATTGCCACAAGTTATCAGCGAAGCCGATCTCTCAGCAAAACCCAAAAAAGTTGAGATGTTTGTATTACCTCTGCAAACATCCACACTTTCACCTTCAAGCTACCTCAGACTCCAGATTCCTTGGAGCACTAAACAGTCTTTTAACAACATAACATTATTATCAAACAATTAACAACACTGAAATCTGTCATGTGTCAGTTATTTGAGATCACAAGGAGGAAACTCCAAAGAACTACTTTATTTCTTGTGGTGTCTGACAAAAACCCTGATTTGAGTCCCAAATTTCAGCCCCTCTCAGCTGCTGTGATGCTGCTTTTACACAGCCCGGAAAAGTTTAAAATCAACCTTGCCAGCTTTTTTTACCACACTCAAGATGAGAATTTCTATGGGGATAACAAATCAACACCCACAGCTTCAAGGTCTTTGTGTAGAGCTGCCTCTTCTTGTTTGTGGCAACAGCTAAAGGGGGTGAGGAGCTGATGTTCAATGGAACTCAAGGTGTAAAGCAAAACAAAGAATCTCATCAGCAGGGAAAAGAAGAGTTAATGAGGAATTTAAATACTGCTGAGCCACAAACCAGATTGGATCCAATGGCTTGAGCAAGTGTCTGCTCAGTGAATTTCCATCCATCAGCCTCACTGTCCTGAACACAGAAATTCAGGCAGCAAAAAGAGCAATTTCCAGCTTGAAGAAGAGCAAAAGTGCTGAGAAGCACATGGAAGAAAGGGACAGTGATTCCATGTTCCAGGTTTAGCAAACAAAACCACCACTGGTGGCTCCCAGGGCTTCTCCCTTCCACTTCCACTCCGGGAGAGCTGGGAATGTTCCCCTGGAGAAGGGAAGGACCCAGGGAGAGCTGAGAGCCCCTTGCAGGGCCTAAAGGGGCTCCAGGAGAGCTGCAGAGGGACTGGGGCCAAGGCATGGAGGGACAGGAGCCAGGGAATGGCTTCCCAGTGCCAGAGGGCAGGGCTGGGTGGGAGATTGGGAATTGGGAATTGCTGGCTGGGAGGGTGGGCAGGGGCTGGAATGGAATTCCCAGAGCAGCTGTGGCTGCCCCTGGATCCCTGGCAGTGTCCAAGGCCAGGCTGGACATTGGGGCTTGGAGCAACTTGGTATCGTGGAAGGTTCCCCATCCATGAAACCCATGGTGCCCTTCCCGCATCTCCAGCAAAACGACCCTAAAATTGAGGGAGCGCCATCCATGCAGGAGGATGAGCTGTGCCCTCAGTTCAGCTCCTCGTGCAGCCTCAGGAAAGATTTCTTTCCTTTTCCTTTTTCAGGCTCTCAGTGATGCTTGCCAGGAGTCTGAGGCTGTCTGTACAGCACCTGGAGAATCCACAACCCGTGCAATTTCCAAAGGAATGCTATTATGTTAACAGGAACATTTTTATGTTGTGGGTGAGAGCGTCTGGAAGGGAAAGCAAACACTTAAAAGTGCTTTCTAAAAAAGAGGTTTCATCCCAGTCAATAGGATGCTTCAGGAAAATACAAGCTGCCATGTATTTCTATAATAATGGGGAAAAGAAACAAAAAAACCCCGTCTTTTGGGAGTTGCTAAAACATGTCAATTTTATACAATGTTTTTTTGTACTGCCCAACATTGAGAGTGCTCGAAAGCAAAGCTCTCTGCTGGATTTGTGAAGTGTTGGTTTTTTTTTTCCTGCATGCCTCCAATCTATTTGTCATGCAATACAGCCTGTTCTAGCCCACAGTGAGAATTAATGCTTAATTTTCTAAACGTGGAGAGACATACCAACTATTTGCACAACTAATGGCACTGGTATTTGCATGAAATTGAGAAGAGCAAAGAATTGTTCAAATTAGATTAATTTGGAAATGATAGAAAAGTTACAACTTTGCTCTGTCCTTTAAAAGGGAAGAAGAAAAATCTGCAGAACAAAACATGACTGATCATAAATAGAGGAAAGGATCTAATAAAATGTTTATTCATCCTTTATAACACAGAGTACACGACACCCTGCTGAGGTTTCAGGTTATTAAACAAGATGTGGCTCCGCAATGAAATGGGAAAAACACCTGGGATTGAAGGAATTCTTCCCTGTGAGGGTGGGAAGGCCCTGGCACAGAGCAGCTGTGGCTGCCCCTGGATCCCTGGAAGAGTCCAGGGCCAGGTCGGACAGGGCTTGGAGCAACCTGGGATCATGGAAGGTGTCCCTGTCCATGGCAGGGGTGGAATTGGATGATCTTCAAGCTCCCTTCTACCCCACTCTAAAGAAAGACTCCTTTTATAAAATTTTAGGTTTAGAGGAGTAACAAATACAATGGAGGTTAAGATATTTCAAAAACAAATTTCAAAAGAAAAAAAAAAAATTTTTGCAGCGCAGGAAACAAGAAATTACATTACATATTTCACATATAGCTATAATTACATTTAATTGCCTTGCTAGCATCTGCAAGATATCACATCTATCAGCGTGCTAACTCAGCTATTCAAGTTCACCTGACACTCTGCCCTTATTTAACAGGGATACCCACGGATGGAGAGGCTCAAAAATCTGGTTTTCCAATAAAAACCCCACTTTTCTTGTAATAAACCTTATTCTGTAGCAATTGTGACCACTCAAAATGATGGAAAAATTATTTATATACAGGAAAATACTCTTTGTTGCATTTGGAATCACGGAATCACTGAAGGGTTTGGGTTGGAAGGCAGCTTAAGGATCATCCCATCCCACCCCTGCCACGGGCAAGGACACCTCCCACTGTCCCAGGCTGCTCCAGCCCCAATGTCCAACCCGGCCTTGGACACTGCCAGGGATCCAGGGGCAGCCCCAGCTGCTCTGGGAATTCCATTCCAGCCCCTGCCCACCCTCCCAGCCAGCAATTCCCAATTGCCAATCTCCCACCCAGCCCTGCCCTCTGGCACTGGGAAGCCATTCCCTGGCTCCTGGCCCTCCATGCCTTGGCCCCAGTCCCTCTGCAGCTCTCCTGGAGCCCCTTTAGGCCCTGCAAGGGGCTCGCAGCTCTCCCTGGAGCTTCTCCTCTCCAGGTGAGCACCCCCAGCTCTCCCAGTTCTCTCCATGGCAGAGGCGCTCCAGCCCTGATTTTAAACACAGATAAAATCTAAACCCAGCCAGTCCCTGCCAATGTCCATTTTTCACTCCTCCCTTTATTCCATGGAGCTCTATCAGGCACCTGCCTCATTCCACTCCCATTCCAGCCTCAGTTTCCAGGTGGACAGGGCTGTATTTTCCATGCCCAAGTTAAAATGTGTTTGGGCACTGAGATCCTGACAAGGAAACCATGGGAGAAGCACAGCTGTTATTCCTGCCAGTGACTTCCAGCTCCCAGACATTCCAGAGGAAAGCTGGGAGAGTGAACCTCTGTTATGTGGAACATCACCACAGGTGCATAAATTCAGCTCCTAGAAACTAAAATTCCTGAGAGTCTTGTTTGCTTCTGTGAAAGCTTAACCTCGAACACAGAGTGAGCAATAATCTTACTTAAATATGGAGAAAAACCTCTTATCTCCTGAAATTTAACTGGAGTCAATTAAGAAAAAAACAGACCCAGCAGTTTTAACTGGGTTAAAACCTGGTTAAACCCTGAAATTTAAGCTGGGAGGGTTCACAACCTTCAGAGAAACATGAATTCTCATTTTTCTAAGTCTGTAACAAAAAGACCAAAATGCACACGGTCCGTGCTCCATGTGAAACAGAGCTGCTGTGTCAATGAAGACTTAAAAACAACACAGAAAAAAACCTCAAAAATTGAGATAAAATCAATGACCAATTCTCAGAGCGGAATCTACCTATTCAACCTTATTATGTGTGATTTTTTTCCTTGTCAGGGAGCTGTGGGGGTGTCACCTTTCAGTGCTTTTACTTCTGCCAAAGTCTACACTACTCTAAAAACCAGAGAAATATTCTAGCCAACACATTTTTATTCCCAAATCAATATTCTAGTAGCAAACAAGTAGATTTTCAAGGAACCATGGAAGTATTTACTGTTCAGGATACCCAAATTAAATTACAACTCAGTAATGGAGCTGTGGTCAAGTGACATAAAAAATGCAGGCAGGGATTTGGAATTCTTAATTCCACCGAAATGTAGCTGGAAAGCAAACACAGGTGGATTTTTTTATGTGCTTTAGGCACACGGGTGGATTTTTTCCTCACTCTGAGTATAAAATTTTACACCTCTGTGCGTGTGATTAGATATAAATGTATTTATACCTTTTTATTTATGTCTATATTTAATTTACTACTTAACTACAAATCTATCCTCGAATTCATTGGGACCAAAGCCAGATATTGATACTTTTATAGGGATTTTTTGTTTGTTTTTAATATAACAGGGAGTATCAAAACCCCTGAATATTGGACTGAACTCTTTATTCAGCTCCCCCAAAAATTCCAAAGCCTTAACACAAACATTCCCAAACTGCTCAAAGTGACAACAATATTTTAAATGCATTTTTTGCACAACAGAAGAGAAATCTGAAGACAAAGATCCACCCTTGTAGTTGGAGGCTCAGGATAATGGTATAAAATTGTACAAAATAACTGGTAAGGGGTGCAAGCACGGGTACACTCAGGGTGTTCTGAGCTCCGTGAGAGGAATCACTTTTATCCTCCTATTCCCTGAGTATAATTTAGGTTTTTTCTGTCTAATATTTAGGGGAGGAATAATTGTGCCAAGGCTTTTATTCCCCTCTCTATTTGCAGACGTATTTAGATGTAAAAAAGCTAAAAAATTTATCACAAGTTGAGTGCCAGAGATGGTAAAACCCCAAGAAAAGCTCATCTCCTGCTCCTGAGATGTTCTCAGAGCAAGACTGATAAATCAGGACGATACAGAAATGCAAGAATTGTTGAAAAATGGAAATAAAATCGGGAAAAATGAAGGATCTGGCAAGAAAACATGGAAGGCTGATAGAATCCTCTTCCTGCAGGCTAAAAAAGGTTTGATGGGACAGCGGGTGAGGAGGTAGAAGACAGAGAGGTTCTCCCTGAACGTTTATTCCTCCCTCAGGAAGTCAGAGAAGGAATTGGGACCAAACTCAGGGTAGAATCTGCCATTTCCATAGGGATAAACCCCAAGCCCTGCCTCACCAGGAAACCAAGAACCCTGAAGGAAGAGCACGAGGCTCTGCAGCTCAGGGATCTGGGATAATGATGGAGGAGTCTTCTCCTTCCATGTCCCACTTGGCTTGATACTCACCTTTGGACACCAACAAGGAAATGGGAAAGGAGCAGAAAATCAGCTTATAATTCCAATTTTATAATTCCTATCATTCCAAAGGTATAATTTATAATATAAAAACAACTGGACAAGGGGAGCTGAGCCACGAAATGAGCTCTTCCACCTTCTCACCTGCAGCTTATTCCCTCAAGGATGGAGTGCAGGAGGTAAGAGAACTTTATTTTGGTCCACACAAGCTTTAAAAATAAGATTTGTGATGTGTCATCAAGGGAAAGAACCAAAAAGGAGCAAATCAAGGCAAGAAGAGTTTGAGCTGAGGGTGGACACAGTCAAAGGTGACAAAATCCCAAATTATGGCTTGAGAACCTGATTCATCAAAGCACACTGGGAACTGCAACTGGAGTAGAGGCCTCTTGAGAATCTTCTTCTTTTCTGGTGGAATATTTCTTTCTTTTAAGATGTTGATGGATTTTTTTAAATTAAGATGCACCCACAGCACGAGGAATGGGAGATACAATCGTGCTGCTATTTTCCTCGGGATGTCTGCAGTAAAATGATTTCTAATATTTCCAGATATAAAAAAAAAAAAAAAAAAAAGCCTTGGAATGCTCAGAAATTCATAATTACTCTTGTAAGCAATTCAAAGATTGCCTTGGTATTAAAAAAAAACTCTGGATAAAAAGGAATAAAAACATCTAAGAGAATAAGTTAAATAGAGTGAGTTAATAATTTGTATTATCTTATCACTGAGGTTTAGACAGTCATAAACCCATAATGGCAAGGAAATTTAGATTCAAAAGAGAAATTACATCTAGAACCTTACCCACTTGCCTAAATATTAATTTTTTAAAAAATTAATGATCTGCTTATGCACACTATCAGATCAGAAGCATCTCGGCACAGTGCCAAGGGAGGCTGGATCCCCATTTATTTGGAAACCATTCCCACTGGTGCTCATGGCTAATGGGAGCACTCTGGAATTCCATGGCAGGGAATCAATAAAAGTTGTTACCATAAAACCTTGCCTCCACTCTGCCCTACTCCTCTCTCCCCAAAACATTGATCTATTTATATAGGAAAAATTATTTACATTTTACACCAGTGCCCACATTTGGCACAGGTCTCAAACATCACTTCAGGCTTAAGAGCCAAAGTTCAAGGGGATCCTCCTTTCCAAAATCGTTGGTGCTGGCCCCAAAACTCCTTTAAAGCTTCATGAGGAACAAAAATTATGTCAAATAATCAAGTCACAAACACTCCTTATTTAATAGTTTTGAGTGATTCTTGTTAGCACAACTTTTCCCTGCTTTAAATAAACTACACAGGTTTTGGTTGGGTTTTTCTTTTTTCTTTTTTAGAGCTATGGAGCCTATTTTTTTATGTAGAAATATTAAAAATATAAAAAATAAAAAGAGCCAAGCCCTCAGCATGCAACAAAACCCAGCCATGCAAGCGCCACATGCCTGCAGAGAGATCTAAGGCAGGAACAAATTAACTTAATCTGATTATTTGAAGGTCCAGGACTGGAAAGAGCTGCTGAACATTTGATCTGCATTGTCACAGAAAAAGCCACATGACATTTACAAATGAAAACCATTCCTAATAAATGAAAGCAGGGCAGAGAACTCTGTGGATTAAATGTGTTCAGGAGAATCAGAGGGTGAAAATAAATAAAAATTAGAATTTTCTACACCTCTCTCCCACCATCTCAGATCCTTATTTTTCCTAAATTTTGTCCCAAAATTACTTTGAATCACTACATACATGAAAACCACGGTGGATGGAGGAACGCACATTAAATATCAGCTGTACCTGATGTCACTCTGCCCCTGTGCATTCCAATGCAACTGTGATTAAGAATTAAATCAATCCAGAAACAGAAACAGGAACTTTTCTGTTCTTAAATTAAAAATCAGAGGGCAAGAGTTTCATTTCCCCACCTGCCAGTACAGCAGGGTGAACTTAAATCCATTCCTCTGTATTTCAGTCTCTGTTTCCAGAAGGAAAAACTGGCAGTGACAATTTTATAGAGTATTTGATCAGCACTGATGCTGTGGATGCAAAGCAATCAATGCTCACTCTTATAAACAACCCAGGTAATGGGACATACATTGAAATTAAAATATTGTGACAATTCAGCCTCCAGGTAACTCCAAGTTGGTGTCTTTAAAACCCTTTTTTATTAATTCTGTGTGCTCCAAGCAGTATCTCAGTGATGATCATGTGAAGATCTCCATCAAATGCCAACAAAAAATCATTAATTCAAAATATAGTTTTGGAGAGAGTTTTTTTGTTGGTTTGGTTTGTTTTATTGGGGGGGGGGTTATTTGGTTTTTATTGAGGGTTTTTTTTCTCTCAGAACTAAGCTTTTTTCACTGTTTTAATCTTCTCAGAATTATCCCCATCCCTGGAAGTGTCCAAGGCCAGACTGGAGGAGGCTTGGAGCAATCTGGGATGGAGGAAGGGGTTGGAACGAGACGATCTTAAAGATCCCTTCCAACCCAAACCATCCTGGGATTCTGACTGCTAAAAACATAAAAACAGATTTTGAGGAAAACCAACCTCTTTTAGCTGAGCCTGGTTTAGCAGAGGGGCTGGAGCTGGATGATCTCCAGATGTCCCATCTAACCCCAGCTGTTCTGGAATTCCATAAAGACCTTTTTGCTTTTCTTTCTGAGTAACTGTTCCCTCTTTCAAGCTGGCAGCGCCACTACTCAGAGTTTATGCATCTGGGGCAGATTGGAAGTTGTCAGGATTGCACTGTACAGGCTCCTTCTTAAATATTCAACCAGCACAGCTTTGGGGAGAGAAAAATTCCTTCCTGGAAAGAGCTGCCCAGGGGAGGGCTGCAGTCCCCCTCCCTGGAGGGATTTAAAGCCATGTTGATGTGGCACTTGGGCACACGGTCAGTGCTGGGAATGGCTGGATCCAATCTTGGAGGGCTCTTCCAACCTAAATAATTCTATGATTATATGAGGGAGTTCTCAAGTCTCAAGTGCTGCAAACTACAATGATCATTTCATTCTTAGTATCTGCAGATATATTAAAAAAAAAAGACCTTTTTAAATGATGTTGCAGAAGCTTTGCAGAACTCTGGATTGGCTCTGGTACCATTCCAGAGCTGAGAGCAAACCTCAGGCTGTGCTCAACACCCTGCACCTCAGCTTCACAGCTTTCTTCCCAAGAAACAAAAGAATGAGCAATTTGGGGTTATCTGCTTCGGCAGCCATCCCTGGAAAAGGATCCCTCTCCAAAAATGAGCAGAGAAGAGGCTGAAGCACTCAAGGCAGCAGCTGCTTCTCCATCCCCACCAAAGGGCAGCGGAAGCACCTGAGCAGAGTCCTACAAACACAAACTCAACCCCACAAGAGCAACCAGAAATAACCAAAAAACCAAGCACAGCCAGAAAGAACCTGCACTCAGGGCTGCTAAAAACTGCTAACTCCAGGAGCAGCTCAAGAATTTTTGCTTTTATAAATCCATCAGATTTGATTTAAGATATTTCTGGGAGTTTGCTGGACCTCAGCACTGCCCAGTTCTGGAATTCTGCAGCAGAAAACATCACAATGAGCTCAAACTTGCAAGCAGAAGTGAAAAAATCAGTTCAACTAAAGCCAGTTTAGTCAACAAACTGTATCTGACCACAGTATTTGGTCCCAAATTATCAGTTTGGTACTTTCCTAATGTATGTTCCCTTTAGCTCCACTACGAAAAAAAAAAAAAAATCACCTTTATAGACCAAAAGCATAAACTAACCAAAGAAAAAACAAAATATTTTGTTACTTCAGGCCTGGGATAGTGGAAGGTGTCCCTGCCCATGTCAGGGGTGGGACTGGATGATCTTTAAGGTCCTTCCAACCCAAACCATTCCACGATTCTACGAAATGAAAACAAGTTTTGATGAAGAGTTCCTTCCTCTCAGCTACACCTGTCCTTTGTGCCCATGAAAATACTGCAAACCTGGTGATGACAAGTCCAGCACATCCAGAACGAGGCAATTTCTCTCTTCTCATTCCAATGGCGTTAAATTATTATCTTTTATGTGGACAACTCTTACAGGGATGACACCCAAACGACCAGGGAAGGTCATGTAAAAGGAAATTAAAGACAGGAACAATGATTATGGACGGAAGGCTCAGTTTGCAGGAGCTCGTTCTCCGAAATTACTCCTTATCTGAGCACCCATCAGCACTCACCAGTTCAAGGTTACAGCCTGGTTTCCTCCAAGAAATTTTTATTACTAACTGCAGCCCTTAATATTAACTTTGCTGAGGTAAAAACAAGCTGATCGAGACACAGCCATGTTTTAAAATTAAAGTGCCATTACAGGTCATGCTGAAAAATAAAACGATGGAAGAAATTCTGTGTACAAAAGATCTTTCCCAACCACTGAGTCAAAGAGCCTGAAAAAAAAATACAATTCCAGGTCATTTTGTGCATTTTTAAGGACTGATGAGAAGCATTAAGATAAAGAAATCCTCCAGACATACAAAATGTACCTGCAACCCATCCCTACAGATGTAGAGTTCTACATGGGCACGTTAAAAAATAACCCAAGAAGTAAAATACCTGTGCTAGGGAAACAAGGGATTCCATGGAGAGATTAGTGCAGGGCTGGAATTGCTAAACTGCTATCCACACGTTTTAGGTGTCCATAAAACCAGCCAAAATTATGGGGTTTTGGAAAAATTACATCTTTAAAACTACTCTTTTCAAGTCCAACACATTATTGGTTTAAGTCATGTTCATTCTCTTTTCATTACACTCAACTTGAATTTCCAAAGGAAAGAAATATTTTAAACAATAAAGAATTGTTAAAATATCTATATTTGTAAACATTTAACTCAAGATTGGTTTTATTCTGCTTATTTTCCTACCCTCCAGCTTGAAAATAATTTCCCCCATAAGCAAAAAAAGAAATAAAAACAACTAATGGGGGGGGGGGGGAATCTCTGTTTGCTTTCTGAAATATTTTTATCCCAAAGCTTGTCAGTTTGTAGCCCCTCAAACCCTTCTCTGACTAAAGATATTAATGAAGAATTCTGGAAATTAAAGCTGGAATGTTGCTGCACTGCAGGGATTTGCCACATGGGGGATCCCAAAGTGAATGGACTTGAAGTCAGGGGGAAAAACCCATGAGATGACATGGAAAAGGTGGAAAATTCAGGGTTTACTTTTAAAAAAGGACAAGTCCATCCAGATGTATTTAAACATGGAAATGTGTTGTTCACTAAGCAGCTTTAGAAAAATATCCTCCTTTTTCCCCTCTGAAGCCAGAGCTACACTGGCAAGTTGCTTCTAGCACTATAAAATGGTAAAAATCTCATAATTTTATTTATTTTCAGTATTTGAATCTTTTCTATTTTGCAGTGATGTCAACTTAAAAATGAATTATTGTGCCAGTTTGGCCAAATTTAGAAATACATCCTCTGAGAGAAGGCACAACCACCCCTCCCCCACCAGGTTCAGGGAAAATAAATTTTCCTCAAAGGAAAGTGAAAGAGATAAAAACTATTTATTTACCAAACACACGGGAAAAGGAAAATAATGCTAAATAATAAAATGTTTCGCTGTGGAGGAAAAACCTGGGAAAGTGTCAGATTCCTCCCTTTGGTCTCCTCGGAGCTGGGGCTTGGCCCAGGCCCTCTGTGCTTGGTGGAAAGCCCTCCTGATGTGCTCTGAGGTTGAAACTGTCCAGCAGAAAAGGGAGAAAATCCGAAATTCCAGGGAAGGGAAAAAAAATTCAACTCTCAGTCTCTCTCCAGAGAAAAAGAAACTGAAACAACTGGCCCAAAAAACTGACCCGGGAAGCAGCAAGCCGGGTGCTTTCTCGCTCCCCTGCCACAGCTGGGGAAAAAAAGCCGCTATCTCTGTGTGACCTTGAACAAGCTGCAAAGTGCTTTGAAAAAGTTTTGCTCAGTTTTCCTTCCCCCTCTCAGGCTCAGTTTAGAGGCATAGAAAGGCACAAGAATTAATTTCTGGGCATAGGGCAGCGATATGGGGTACACATCAGAAGGTCACCCCAAGACAATTACCCATCTGTAAATGCATCCTCACACAGAAATGTATGCAGGAGCATTAGCACAGGTGTCCAATCTATCTCACACTTAATATTTTCACTATTATTTCAAGAATTCACACTTACTCACACTGAGGAGTAAGTCTGAGGTCTAAACCAAACCGCATTTCATTCTTCGAGTAAATTAAATTTTGTTTCACTTCACCGCTATGAATGTGGGGCTGGGAAGGAGGAAGAGGTTTTTGCTGGAACAGAGATTGGTATCAATAATTTGGGCAGTAATTGGTACTTTTTGTATTCCCAACACCTTTAACATCCTTTAGACTTCAGCAGAGTTCAGCATGCAGGTGGCAGCTGCTCTCAAAGAGAAAAATACATGAAAAGGCCATGTTTAAAAACATTTACTGTCCAAGGGAAGTGATAGAAGACATGGAAAAAAATCCCATTTTTTCATCTTTATGTCAATGTCTGTTTATTTTACATTGTTACCAATTTGGAAGCAGATCTTTCTGAGGCCAGTACTTGATAAAAACTCCACTGCTCTAAGTGGCATTTAAAGAAGTATTTTAGATCAAAGCCTCAGAATAATTCAATTACAGAATCATTGAATCACTTCGGTTGGAAAAGCTTTCTAAGATCATCGAGTCCAACCATTCCCAGCACCACCAGGGCCACCACTGCCCATGTCCCCAGGTACCACATCCACATGGCTTTAAACCCCTCCAGGAATGGGGACTCCAGCACTGCCCTGGGCAGCTCTGCCAGTGCTGGACAGCCCATTCCATGCAGGAATTTTCCCGATATCCACCCTGCCCTGGCCCAGCCTGAGGCCGTTCCCTCTCTCCTGTCCCTGTTCCCTGCCAGCAGAGCCCGACCCCCCCGGCTGCCCCCTCCTGTCAGGGACTTGTGCAGAGCCACAAGGTCCCCCCTGAGCCTCCTTTGCTCCAGCCTGAGCCCCTTTCCAGCTCCCTCAGCCACTCCAGCCCCTTCCCAGCTCCGTTCCCTTCCCTGGACACGCTCCAGCCCCTCCATGTCCTTCCTGAGCTGAGGAGCCCAGAACTGGACACAGCACTCGAGGTGTGGCCTCAGCAGTGCCCAGCACAGGGGCAGAATCACTTCCCTAATCCTGCTGGCCACTCTATTCCTGGTAAAATCCAGGTGCCATCGGCCTCTTGCCCACTTAGGCACACCTGGGGATGTCCACCCACTGTCACCAGCACCCCCAGCCCCTCTGCCCCCAGCCTGGAGTGCTCCATGGGGTTGGTGTGACCCAAGTGCAGAAGGAGAAGCAGCCCCAGGCCCCACTTCATTCACTCTCAGATGCTGCTCCAGTCGTGTCCACTGACTCCAAGATAGGAATTTTGTGGCTGCACAAACCAGTATCACAAAGCTGGTCCCAAATAAATGTTGGCTGCTGCACCAGATCAGACACAACCCAAAAACACAACTGCCCAGAGCAGCATTATGGTAAAAAGCAACAGGCTCACAATTCCCACTTTAGATAGAGCTTTGTCCTTGCCTAGGAGTCATCAAAGCTCCACACAAAGCTGCAGACCACGATGGATGTTAATTCCACATCCTCTGCTCAATCCTCAAAGCAATCCGAGCCTTCCCTACACTCATCCTGCTGATTAATTTTAGGCTGAGCTTATACTGGTATTCCTCTTTCTGTTCTAACACTCAGTCGTCGTGGTACACTGGATTTCAACAATAAGAGGACTGTATTTTTCTCATTTAACAGCAAAATTTCACACAGACCTTCACACCATAAATTGCTACTGTGTTCTACCCCAGGAAAAAGAAGATATTTCTGTGAATAGTGTGAGATAATGTACTTAATTATATATTTAACTTGCAAAAGCCCTTTGAGAGCCCCGGAGATAGAATTCATTCTATGGAAGCTCTCTTTATTAATAAAACTACTTATACCAATTACTTTGAACTTCTATAGACAGTGCCTTATTTCAAACTATTTTAATCAATCCTCACAAAATCTCTTGGCAACGGCCTGTAGAAGTACACAGAGGCAAGGGAGCCGTGGTGCTTCAGTGGAGCTACCAATTCTTTATGTTTATTATTCATCTTTACTATGCTTTTTAATTAATCACACAAAATAAAACCAATGTGGTTTGCCAGCCTCCAAGTTCTCCTTTATTAAAAAAGTGATTACATCTAGTAATCTGGAGTTAATATTAGAAAGGCTTAGAGAATTTTCTAGTCTGTACTACTCACAAAGTAACTAATCATTGCAGGAGATTTAAATTAATTTGGGTCAAATGAGATTCAACATCATCTTCCAGGTGCAGCTGCTCCCTCTGCAAAGGTTACTGATCCCACTGCCACTGTTCTGGGGCTGTTCATGTCAATCCGGCAGCGAGGGAATCGGATTAGCTCAAACCATTCATTCCAACTTTTCCAGCAAAAGGATAATGCCCAAAGCAAATCAAGGAAGGGTTTGCATGAATGGCTGCTGGGCCAGTTGGTGAAGGACACTCAGCTCCAGCAAGGGAGAACAGGAGGAGCTGCTGGAGGCCTTCATTTCCTGCTCTGATGTTCCTGGATGGAGAAGGTGCTCACCAGAGCCCGGAGTGTGTGCAGACAGGAAATGATAGGGATGACTCTTCATTTCAGCTTCTGCCCTGTGATGTTTTGCCTGCCAATAATCCTGAAATTATGTGAATGGGATATGATTTCCTATAGAGCCAGGCTGGGAGAGCTGGGGGTTTCCAGCCTGCAGAAGAGAAGGCTCCAAGGAGAGCTCCGAGCCCCTTGCAGGGCCTAAAGGGGCTCCAGGAGAGCTGGAGATGGACTGGGGCCAAGGCATGGAGGGACAGGAGCCAGGGAATGGCTTCCCAGTGCCAGAGGGCAGGGCTGGGTGGGAGATTGGGAATTGGGAATTGCTGGCTGGGAGGGTGGGGAGGCCCTGGCACAGGGTGCCCAGAGAAGCTGGGGCTGCCCCAGCCCTGGAATTATTGAAGGCTTGGAGCAGCCTGGGATAGTGGGAGGTTTCCCTGCCCATGGCATGGGGGAACAAGATGAGCTTTAAAAACCCTTCTCAACCCAAACCATCCTGTGATTCCATGATTTATATTTTATGGAATCATTAATACATTTTACACAATAAATGACAAATGTCTTAAAAGCACCAAGTCATCTCTTCAACAGAAGTTTCATTTGATTACTTATCATAAAAACCAAAAAGAGCTTTATTTTACGAGCACCCGTTTTATCTCCTGCTGAGATCAAGTGATCTCGGCCCAGCCGTAGGGGTTACTCTGACTTGTTTATTCCATCTTTGGAGCCAAACCCAGCTTGAGGACAAGGAGCAGTGCCAGATTCTCTCCAGCTGACAGCTGATGTTAAGCTAAGCCCAGGCTGGTGTCCATTAGCAGGAAAAGTGGGATTGCTCAGGCTGAGCTCTGCTGGTGGTGCCCGTGTGGGAGCTCAGTGATTTAGTGAAATCACCAGCAACTGCTCAGCCAGTAATTAAACCATAAAGGCCAGAGCTGAAAGCTTCAGCCTTTTGAAAGCAATAACCATCAGAATTCCCAGCACCACTGAAACGATTCCCATCTTGGATCATCAGCACTGTCTGTGCTATCATTCACTCCCTTCCCGTGGCTTCAGCCAAATTACCCCCAGCTCTTTTACTGACTGCTCGCTCTAAATGCCCATCCCTCAACAGATCTGCAGCTATTTTTTATCACGAGATGGGGATAAAGTTTTAGCAGCTCTGTTTATTCATTCCCAGCCTGGCTGTCACCAGGATACAAAAAAAACCCATGTGAAGTCAAATAAAACTTGAAAGACTGGCCAATTGTTTTCTTCCCATTTTTTACACCAAAGGCTGCATTAGCTAAATTTCACGATTCCCCTAAGTGCCTTTAAAATTACAAGCAATTTAGACTGTGATTCACTTTCATGCAGACTCTGACTGCATGCAATTTCCCCCCCCCCCAATCTCAATTATATCTTAATATTATGGGGGCTGAAATGCATTAAATAAATCATATTTCATAGTAAAGCAATAATACTTACATGCATTTCAGAAGAAATCGTCCTGCATTATAAATGTATTTATAATGTCATTACCTTATTTTCCACATTGACTGAAATACTAGACAGCAGCCACTGCTCCGAGCTACGGATGGAAGCTTTTAGCAAACCTTATGTTTATTCTGCTCTAGTAATTAGCTGGTTTAGTTAATATAATACAACGTTTACAAACAGCAATTTATCCAATATACAAACTCGCTCCTGTAATTAGTGAAACATTGTTATTGATTAAGATTTAATATGGCTGCTGCTGTTTCTGCAATGTACTACACAAAGGGAACCATCACTAATTTGTCCGAGGACAGTTCCCCACTCAAAGTCATCTCCTGGCAGAGGACCATGAATTTCATTATCTATAAAATATTTTCTGCAATATTCTACTCAGGTTTAAGAGGTTTTAAAGGAGCAGGTAACAACAAAAAGAAATTTGATATATAATTACACACCCACTCTCTCACAGAGACCAAAACTACTTGATTATTCCTTTAATGCAAAACAAGTTTAAGGTGATACTTCTATTACTAAGATATTAAACCTACACCAAAATATTTTGAAGAACACACACACAAAACCCAAAAAATCTCTGCCACCATTTAAAATTCAACAGGGATTACACTATAACGATATTAAACACAAATATCAAGTGTTTTATCAGCACTATCAGTGAAATAATGAGCATTGGAACAGGGTGTCCAAATCAGGAGTCCCCATCCCTGGAGGGGCTTAAAGCCATGTGGAGGTGGCATTTGGGGACACTGGGCAGTGGTGGCCTTGGCAATGCTGGGGAATGGTTGGACTGGAGTATCTTAAAGGGCTTTTCCAACCTCAATGATTGTATTTTGTGTAGGAATATAAACATGAAAACTGATTTGTCAAAAAGAAGATTCTCTCAGGAAATATTTGCAGTCGTCACAGGAAAATAAAGAGTTGATGTTACCTCAATTCTAAATTAAGGATGAACTCCCACTACCAACACTGGAACCTGAACTGTAATTTCTATTAATGGCACTCTGTATTAATCCTTAAACCCAGCACTGCTACCACAACTTAAATATAAAAACAGTCCTGGACACTTCCACTGCATCACTCATCTGATTTAAGAGTTCCTTTTTAGGAATATCACATTTTATACTTCCATTAGCAAAAGGAAATCAGCTCAAAGTGAAGCCCCATTTCAGCCCCTTTAGGTTTTCAGAACAGGCACCACACCTCAGGAAAACACAGCACTAACGCACCAAAGCACTGTATAAAATAAATAGAACCAGTTCTCCACTCACACATTTATCTACAATTTTGAAAATTTCAGTCAGCTTTTAAAATTCCACATTTTAAAAAATGCTGTTGTCCAAAAGACTTCAGTTTTGTTGTTTGGGATTTTTTTATTTCCAGGCATGTTTTATTTTGAGTGTTTGTAACTAATAAAAAAGAAGTTTTCACTGGCGAAGTAAAGGGTGTACTTAAGAACATAAAACAGTCTAAAAACCTTCCTTCCTGTATGTTTGAGAAAGTGTATGAATTACCTAAAAGTTCAGTGTAAAGTACAAAAATCATCAATATTCTGGTCTGGGAACAGAGACATCCTCGTAACATTACGTGAGGTGTTTAGACACTTCTGGCAATAAAAGAAATAACCAATATAAAATCAGAATATTAATTAAAATGAGAAAAATTATTACATATACCCTGCTCAAGTGGGTGACATCTCTGCCTAAAACAGTGGGGCTGGAATTAAATCATCTTTAAGGTCCCTTCCAACCCAAACCATTTTATAATACATTTTAAATCCATTCCTAGACACTTGTGGAACTCAGAGTAAGACTCAAGGACTCACTTTTAAATGCACTCTTATCATTTAACCCAGTTCCATCCATATAATGACCAGAGGAATACTGCAGGAACGAGGTTTCTGTTACAGGGAAAGTCATGAAAATGATTATATTCATTAAAATGCTCCGAAAATGTCGAGTTTATCATCTTTGCTACAGAACAGAGCAAGCTGATCATAAATTATTTATGATGTGTAACAGTTTAATGGAGTATAAAATAGCTTTTTTTCTTCTCCTGAGTAGTACAAGCCCTGATTTTTTTTGTTGTCAGCTCCACACTCGGCGATGTGCTCGACCCATTTACAGCTGTGACATGCAACAATTTGTAAAATTGTTCTATAGAAACTCTAACTTAAAGGAACGACTTACACAACCTATTTATTACTCTCTTAAAGTGCTATCACAGCATCCTGCCAAGAGCACAGCATGAAATTCCAGGAACGCACAGGCAGCTCGCCCAGAGATTTAGGGAAGCCCTTGCATGAGAACCTGCACCACAACACCAAAACCCCTCTGTGGGAAGGGGCTCTAAGATCCATTCCCTGTAGCCACATCCATAATTAATCCAGCAGGACATGCTCCAATCCCAAGGAATGTAGAAATGAGTAGAAATTTGTGATTACTCACAGGACCAAAGCAATTTTAAGGCCAATGAGCTAAAAATTAACAGAACTATGGAGTGTACAACACATCCCAAAGGAAAAAGAGAGCCCAGTGTAAAACCCCTGACTCCCACCAATTCTTCACAAATGATTACAGAGAATAAATACATTCTGACAGAGAATCCTCGAATGGTTTGGGTTGAAGGGACTTTTGGGATTATTTAGTTCCACTCCCTGCCATGGGCAGGGACACCTTCCACTGTCCAGGCTGATCCAAGCCCTGTCCAGCCTGGCCTTGGACACTTCCAGGGATCCAGGGGCAGCCACAGCTTCTCTGGGCACCCTGTGCCAGGGCCTCTCCACTCTCATCACATAAAATTTCTTCCTTCTATCCAATCTCAATCCATTCTCTTTCAGTTTCAAACCACTGCTCCTTGTCCTGTCACACAGGATGTTTCTGATTTATAATCCGCAGCTTTTGTGTGCCATGGATGTGGGGCCATGATAATATTTTTATCTTTTGAGTGAAAATCACCTCAGCAGTAAGTTGTCTACACAAGAAGACAACCAGAACCCTTCAAGCCAGACAGGCATTTACAGAGACACGGACACTTCTTCAGGAAAATCCATTTCATCATAAAATTCACATCTGGAACAGCTCTGATTGCATTCTGAAAGCACCAGTTTTTCTTTAATATTAAAGAGATCTGCAGGTGTAAAGTTCTGGCACAGCTGACTACACCTGTAACCATCTGAAATGTAGGCAGGGAAAACGCTCCTCTGTTTGCCAATGACTGTGCAGGGATACTTTGGATTAAAGCATTACAGCCAGGCCACTACAGAGAAAAAACCTAAATACTCAACTTTTAAGGCAGCATGAACTGGAGATTCCCCTGATCAGTTCTGTTCCTCCTTTGCGTAATTAACGTCACACCCTTGGAACCAAACATGAACAGTAAAACTGATTTTAAAACCTCTTCTCTTCCTTCCAATTTATGATCAGGCTTGCACTGAAAACTACTGGGAAAATAGTTGTCTCCTTACTGTTCCACTGGTACAAAAACCTTGTGTCATCCTCTCCATAAAATACAATTACTTTCCATTCATTTTCCACTCCACAGACCCTCGAGCTACAGTTCCAGAAGCAGGAGAGAGAGTTAAAGATGCTCCACACTTCATCTCCACCTTTTCTGAGGGCCTAAGCCAAATTCATTTCGTCAATGTCAAAAGGAGAGAAAACCTTTCACTATAATAAATAGAATTTCAATTTCTTCTGCTGAGAAGTTTCAGCATTCATGTAGTTTCCAAGGAATCTGGTTACTACCAGGAGAGAGGTGCCCACCATGACAGTTTTGGGGCACTTCCTCCTTTTACCACCAATAAAGTCAAATTGAACTTCACCATTTCCATAAGATCCTGGGGAAAAATAAAATAAAATAAAATAAAATAAAATAAAATAAAATAAAATAAAATAAAATAAAATAAAATAAAATAAAATAAAATAAATTAAAATAAAATAAAATAAAATAAAATAAGGGAGCCCAGAGACCTCCAGAGCTCTGTAGAACACACAAAGTCCTCCCAGGAATGCAGGGATTATAGAGAATTCTGCCTGCAATTATTCCTTCCAGCTCTGGAACACTGCAGCATCAGGCAATAGAGGCCAAGAGGACAAAGAACTCCCAGGCATCAGAGAGAAGAGGCAGAAGTTTGTCCTGAAAATATGGACAGAAGGATGTTGTGGTTCTTCCACAAGGAGAGGAAAAAAAGGGAGAGAGTTGGAGAAAAAGAAAGCAAAAATGAAGAACTGGGATGACCAAGGGCAGGAGGGCACCTCCAGGAGCTGGCAGAGATGGAATGCAGCAGATTCAAGAAAAAAGGGGAGGTATTGGGAAAAGTTTAGACAGAAACATGCCCCAAAAAAACAATTTAAGATCAGAATCTGTGAAAGAAGTAGCCACATTTAAAAAGAAGAATTAAAACTCAGATATGATCCCACACAAAACCAGGACTGATTCACAATTCCCAACTGTCAAAACTACTTTTTGTTCTCAGGACAACTTGGAAAGCTTAAAGAATGTCTGGGGTTTGCCTAGCAGTTCACATGGAATAGAGTTATATCACTCTCCCCAATATCTAAAACATGATATGAACTTATCTGGACTTTGGAAAGATGAAGAGAAGGAAAATCTGATTTTAAAACAGACAAAAATCAGTGAAGCAAGCGACACCAAAACAACAAAACATGACAAAATCATGGTTTCAGGAGTCATTTTATCTGGTATTTCTTTGCTGGTGAACTTCAGTTCTGAACTCTGTGTTTATGTAATCTTTAAATCTCACTTTTTTATCACCTTTACCCATCCTCAGGCACCAGACTGTCAGCACTCTGAACAGATAATTACACACAGCTTTTTCCATGATATTCCACATCCAACTCACCACCTTCACAGGGAAAAATATTTTCCTAATACCTCATCTAAACCCATTCTCTGTCAGTGGGAAGCCATCCCCTCTTGTCCTGTCACTCCAGGCTCTTTTCCAAAGACCCTCTCCATCTTTCTTGTCGGCCCCTTTCAGGACCTGGAAGGCCACAATTAGGTGACTCCAAAGCTTCCCTTCTCCAGTCTGAACAATCCCAATTCTCCCAGCCTTTCCTCATGGAACAGCTGCTCCATCCCTCTGATCAACTCGCTGGACCTTGGCCTTGATGAACCTCAGGAGATTCCACTTCTGGACCTTGTCCAGTCCCCTCTGGATGGCCCCATCCTGCAGGAATGTCCCTGCACCCTCAGCCTGGTGTCACCTGCAGATGTGCTGAGGGTGAATATCCCTTTATTTTCCTCAAGGTCAAGTCTGTTCATAGAAAAATTTAAAATCAGCTTTTCAGACCTATCAAAGGTTGCTATTTTTGTGCTGTGCATTCCCTCACTCGCAGGTAGTGGGTTCAAAGAATGATTTGCTCAAGTTCAGTATCTTCTTCCTACATCATTGCTTTGAAAAGGAACAACTACAAGGGTTTGGGGTTTTTTTCTCATGCTTCAAACAGGCTGATAAAAGTGAGCAGGAAAATTAAAATATTCCATGAGTTACTACGATGTAAAACAAAGATCCAGCTGACCTCTTTATCTGAGCACTTCTGAGATGTCCCTTTATGAAGGCAGAAATAACCCCCACTAATTATCCTTCCTTCCAGAGCACTACAAGGAAACCTGACAGTTATCCCATAGAAGTGTTTCCTCACACCAAAATATTAAGTACATGAAGCCATTGCTGTGAGTCTGCTGGCACGACTTGAATATTTGAGATATTGGAACATTTCAGTTGTTTTACACACTGAAAATGACTGGTTATTGCTGCACACAATAACTCTCTTCCCTCCCAGAAGATTTCCAAGCAGCTTTCTGGCTCTGAAGGCAGAAACCACCCAGAAAAAGGGTGCAGAAGTCCCTCACTGGGTTCTTCACAGGCCTAAAGACATAAATAAAGTTTGAAAGTCAACCTGTAACCTCCAAATGACTTTAATTATTTTAATTCACACTCACACTCTTCATGCTACATACTCCAACACTTCGCTCAGCCCAAAACACTCACCTGCACCTCAGACTCCTTTCTCAAAGTCATGGCTTTTTGCCTTTATGGATTTTAAATACCCTGATTTTGGAATGCAAGTGTTCAAGGTGTGTTAATGACTCGGAATTGTGACAGCTGGTGCAGAAACAAGCCCTTGGCTCCAGCACAGCCCCATTAACCATCCATCAGAAACTACTCTGGATTTGCTCATTTATTACTCCTGCATGGCCCAAGGGGGGAAAAGGGGGAACAGCAAGACTTTCTTCCTCTGAAGCAAAATCATAAACCACTTACTTATCTTAATGTCATGATTCCCACTGTTTATCTGCATGATAATTAGGAAAATGAGAAGTAATGAAGTTTATTTATTTATTTATAAGCGTGATTTGAATTCAAATATCTCTAAAAAAAGACACTGCAGTATCTTACTGTTATCAGAGGGGTGGATTTTCCAAACTCAACTAAGTTACTAAAAGTAACAAGACAAGAAATATTATCACTCTCTTTTGCCTCAGCTCCCCCAAATTTATGGTGACAAACTTCACCTGTGTCAAAGTTCTGCTTTCAAAATTAAAAGTTTTGTTGGCTACTTGTTGAAATCAGGTATTGTGCGAAATGGAAGGTGCCTCCTTGTCCTTAAATCTTTATATTATTTACACAAAGCAAAGTTTATTTTTGTTCTCCATTCAGATTCCCCAAACACCCAGCTGTACACACAAACACTGTCAGCATCAGGTCCTGGCAGGAGGTTGAATTGCCAGCTCCAAAGCCCCCTGCACTTTGCAGGGCTGAGGTGACTTGCTGTGCAAATAAAGACCCTCAGCCTTCAGAGGACTGGGCTATCAGGAGAATAATTCTTCTTACTCAACTAAGAAGGTGTTTTAACATCCCCAGTTTATTAACCCTCACATTAAACTCTTCCTTTCTTTAAAAAATGGAGGCAGGGTAGTTTTTTGTACAGGCACATTGTGGTACAGCTACCACAGAACAAATCATACGAAAAACACTTGACAGGACTGAAAAATTTCTTTACATTTATATAAAACCCCCCCAAACCTACACACTTCACCATGACATTCCACTTTTTTCCTCATCCTCTCCCTGAAATATCCTTTTCAATTGACTGGAGTACACCTGCTTTAGATGTAATGGCACCTATTGCTACAGCACTTGAGCACATCAACATATTCCAGACAGCCACTGATATGAAAAGATACTAAAAACATATTTTAAAAACCCTTAAAATTACATTAAAAACTCAAAATTACATTTAAAAATGACTTCTCTGAGGCTCTTCTCCAAGCTGAGCAAACCAAGCGACCTCAGCCACTTCTGCAAACAGCAGTAAAACAAACTGCCTGATTTCCATCCCCTCTGTCCACCAAAACACATAAATCTGGTAATTCAACCCAAAATGAGCATAACCAGAGCACTCGAAAGGAGCCACAAGTGAATAGATCCCTACCCAAAATCAGCTTAATCTCAGAGCAAAGAAATATTGAATAAAAGCCAGCCTAAGAGAGACCCAGGCGATTGTTTTGTTGAGTGGAGGAGCCTTGCCTGCGTCGTGCTTCGAGCCTTGTGTCAAATGAACACGTTTTAATCCCTTGCATGTATTTGTAGCATGTCACGTACAAGGACAAGCCTTGACAAGGCTTTGATTTGGTTTTTGTTGTGTCACACAGCTGGCAGGGTGTACATGCTCCAAAGGCCCACAAGTAATCAAAAGGAGCCTGTGCTGGAATATTTATATGCCGGCATCGCGCTCCAAGAACGGTATTTAAAACATGCTTTCCGTGCTACCTCCAGGGCAGAAACAAGACTGCTCCCTGAAAGAGGGAAGGTGTGTGGAAAAAGGGATTATTATCCTTACTTTTTGCCCATGCATGACAAGGAATGATGATATTCATTTGGGGAGATAGCACGGCAATTTTGTTACCATTCAATAAAAAGGGAGTAGCACGAACAAATTGGTTAATGAATGAGGGAGGAGAGAGCAGAGTATTATGCAGTGAATCTATAAAAATGAACTCAATTTGAATTCAACCCAAAGAACAAATTGATGGAGCAGCAGGCTTTGTAAAGCACTAGATCTTCATCTGAATGCCGAAATAACACAGTGATTAATTTTGCTTCAGTCAAGTATCTTGGGGTTTGCTATATAAGAATTAAAAAATAACATGCTTTAAATGCTGCTCGACTATCAAAACACATTCACCATTCAAAAAGAAATCTTAAAGAGAATAAATGCTCCTTCTCTGTACTTTGCTTGCCTTCAAAATTCTCATTTTACCGTGTTTTTCCTGTCTGTCAAACTTTGACACGGAGGAAAAAAAAAAGCCATTAACTGTTACATACAAGAATTATAAAAAAAAATACATCTCTAACATGTTGCCAAGTGAAAAGCTGAAGGAAGGAGAAAATTATTTCTATTGTTCCAGTGAAACAAATATTCTGAATGTCAGCATGGACGTTGCAAAGGGAGACAGAAGAGGGACCCGGGTAAAGGCAACTTCTGGTTCCGAGGCCCTTCATGGCAATTTCAGAGAGGAAATAAAACATTTATTTACCATTTTATGTGACAAATCACACTGGGATTCCAACCCCAGCACCGAGGGTACCACCACCCACAAGCCATTTTAAATTCTTTCTACTGTTTACCTCTATCAAGGTAGGGGGGAAACTGTTCACTTATTAATTTTAGACATCAAATGGGTTTCACTTCTTCAAGGCCAGGTAAGAAAATCACTTATGATTTCACATATGTGATAGGCAGCCCCTTTTCTTACTGGGGGGAAAAAAAAACAAACCCAACTTTATTTGCTCAGCAAGAGCTTCTTGCTCATGTGGTAGTTTCACATCATTTGTTTAAGATCCCATAAAAGACCTACCCCAAACACCTTAATTTCTATCCCAAACCCTTCAGTGCTGCAGTAGAAATGCCAAAAAAAAAGAGGGAGAGAAAGAAGGAATGTGTGCCAGGAGAGACATAAACCAAAGGAGCAATATTCTGTTTATTCCAAGGAAAATTGAGCGCAGTCAGTGCAGGGGAGTTGTGTATATTCCAAATATCAATGTCTTGCTGATTGTATCCCACTTCCTTCTCTAAAAAACAACCAGACCTCTTAACCCAAAACCAAACACACAGAAAAAGATAGATCCCATCCTCAGTATCCCAAAATACCTTCTTCCTCCTGTCTTCTATGACAGGAACGACCAAATCCAGGTTCCTCTTGCCTATAGCAAAAAGAGTTTTTGCTGCAACAGAACTGCTACTTCTAAGCCACAAAAACATCACAAAAATAACCATGTACATAGGCCTAAATAAGATTTTATGAGTGAAACTCCCCAAATCTCCACTTTCAACGAGGTTTCATGAAACATTTCTGCTTTGTAAATCATAAAACTGAGGAACGAGAGACAAAACAACTGTCAGTAGATTTAATTTTGTGCCATGTGCTTCCCAAACCTTACATCTCATGGTCTAAATGAGCCTTTAGTATTTTTACTGCCATAAATTGTGAATTACAGTCTCTGCTCATGCTGGTACTTCTCTAAAAGCCCTCCCTGCACCAAGCAATCCTGTTTAGCCTCAGGCTGTGTAGTTTACCTCAAATTATTTCAGAATCATCTAAAAAGATTCATTTTTCTATTAAAATGATGAATGAGCTAAATGAGGTATGTAATAAATACCGCAGGTTTGTAAACAGACTTTTCTCCTGAGAACTACTGCCTTAACTCATTTAGTGATTCTTCCCCCTGGTATTTCCTAGTGAAGTCATCCTGAAAATATGGTTTGTCCAGGTCTGGTTGGGAAGAGCAGGAAGGGTCAGGATTTAATCTGTTTATGGAAAATAGGGAATGTCCTTTTGACAACATTAATGAATTGAGGACAGGAGAAATAAAGGCAGCCCCAAAGAGGAGGTCATTGCCCAGCACTGACTGGGACCAGTCACCCCAGGATGATGGGGAAAACACCAAACCAGTTCAGGCACAGAGGAGCAAAAGACTCCATTTTATCAACCTGTATTCAATTATGACAACAGGTCAAATTTCCTCCTCACATAACTCAACACACTTCAGCTCTGATAGGGCCAGGAATGTATTTTGTCTATTGATTTCAGGGCTCAGAGAAGTAAAAGAACTTCACATCTCAAACAGGATTTTGCTAAGGAAAAAATCTCCAATAATCTGATTATCACAGTGACCTAAAGTGCAAAAATAGTGCTTTTTAATACAAGGATACTTCTACCAATCGATTTTTTTTTTTTTTGAGCAAGGCATTTTTTGATAGAACTTCTTGTGCAGAAAATTATTTACAAAACAACGAGATTCCTCAGCACCAACAGATTCCCCCTCAAACAGGTGCTTCAATGAAAGCCTGGAACAACACACAGGGAAATAGATGTAATTGCATTAGTATGGATACAGACTTCTAATGATAGCAATAATCAAATTTTAATGTTCTGGTTACAGCACATGAACAGAACAATATTTCTGTGCCTCTTCAAAGGGAAATGAGACTTTAATGTCATTGGCAGCTCAATAAAACCATTTTCTAACATGCAGGCTCCTAATGACAACTCGTTTCAGTCCAGACAGAGGAGCAAATGTGTTCACAGCAAACTCCAGGTCATTATCAGGAGATGGAAATACAACAGGTCCCCTGCACTTTGGATAACTATTGATTTTTTACTCCATATTCTCCTCATCTTACCCTGACTTTCATAGTGACTCAAGCGATGGAACATCAATAAACTATTTATGGCAAAGCCACCACATTGAAAGCCGCTTTACAAGACCGTGCCCAACTCAACTAGGCCCAATTTTTAGATTTGCAGCAAAAATCTCCAATAATTAATGTGGCAAAGAACAGCTCTACGTGATAAAATACAATAAAAGTACTGTTGGAGCCATCGTAAGGACCTGCAACTTCACCCTTTGCTGCAGAGAACCACACCAGCACCAAAATTCATTATGGCTGGGCTGAAATCAAAGATTTGATTTATTCTGAAGCCCTCTTTCAAGAGGGATGGGCAGAAAAAAACCATCGTATCCATGCTAAGGGTGTGTGGGAAAAAAAATAAGTATTTTTGACCAGCTGCAGTTCTTGAGGATGACTTCAAGCACTGGATGCACTTTGGTGAAATCACACTGACATCTTTGCAAATGTCACATCTCTGGAGCAAGGAAAGCTAAAGATACAAAACCACCTTGTTTGGTGGCAGGGCCAGTTCAAGCAGTTCTCATTTTTTCCCCCCTGACAATTGCCCTCCACACACACACTGCCATTTCCCCAGTGGAGCTGCTTTTGGAGTTGTTACAAAGCAGATTGGCTGCATTTAGAAAAGGCTCCGGGATGGGTTTGTAAAGCAGATCTGCACTGACACGACAGAAAAGGAGAACTGCAGAGAAGAAAAGAAAGAAATTCTTCATCACCAAAGCACCCCTTGCACCCAGCCCTGATGTACTGGGAGCCCTGAAAACATGCCAGGAAACAGCCCTGCAGACAGGGGGGAAAGCAGAGGGGGCAAAACCCAGGATTATAGAATGGTTTGGGTTGGAAGGGATCTGAAAAATCATCTCATTCCATGGACAGGGACACCTTCCACTATCCAATGGTGCTCTAAGCCCCATCCAGCCTGGCCTTGGACACTTCAGGGATGGGGCATCCAGAGTTTCTCCAGGAAAACTGCCAGGGCCTCCCCACCCTCATTCTTCCCAGGTCTGCTCATTTCAGGGTCAAACATCCAACAGGCAGAAACGGGGAGAAGCCAGAGGAGATCCAAGACCTCCCTAGCTCTCCCAGCACCCAGAGTCTCCCTGGCATCACTTTTCCAAGACACGACCCCAAAGCTGTGGGATAAGGAAAGCCAGGCTGTGTCCAAAACACTCCCAGGCAGTGGCATTTAAAGGATTGCTAAAGGAATTGACAGCAGCTGCCTTCATTTCTGCTGAGTTAAGCACCAACAGTTGATTCAATCCTCCCACTGACTCCACAAGGGATTTCCAGGGTTTGGATTGGGGTCTGGAAATTCAGCTCTTAACAGTAATTCTGAATTTTGCTGGTACAAATGTCAGAATCACTGCTTTGCAAACCCTGGATCGCCCCAAAATACGTTTTTGCAGGAGCTGACATGCCACCAGCCACTCGCCCGTCCCCCTGAAGTGAGGGCACTTCCTGGGACATGTCACAGCACAAAAGTAGCTCAGGTATTAACGCATCATTTCATCCTTTTTTCTTCTCATTTGTATAAAGAGCTAATTCTAACTTTTGGTATGTTAACACTACAAATTTCTTCTTTCTGAGATTATAACCATTACGGTCTTAAAAGTTGTTTAAGAACGGAAAATATGACTTCATTTTATGTCTATTTATTAAAACCTGAATTAGCACCCTTTACGAAGGAAAACTAAAATTCTTCCTTTCTCACCACAATTTCTTTTCCTTTGCACTATTTAAACAATTTAGCAGCAGCAAAGGAATTTATTTTGCTACTGACACTTCAGGAACGCTTTTGTTGTTCTCCAAAAAGAGTCTGACAAATCAAATCTGGGCTACGCAAAATACAAACCTGATGCAGCAGTCTACCAGAACACAGAATTACTCACAGTACCTGACAAAGGATACACAGAGATACATTTCCCTGTGGTACAGATTTTAAATTCAGCTTGGATACAAGAAATAAATGCACAGGTAGGGTAGGCAATGAAGCCAAAGAAATAAAATCTGACCAATTACAGGAAAATAAGGGAGGTGACTCATAGGATTTGCAAGGAAGGTGAGAATTACTCAATATTTTCATATTTAAGGAAACAAACAAAAGCTTCTTGCTATTTTGATATCTTACAGTAGGCACTTCAAAGAATGAAAAGCTACAGTGGCAATGGCAAATCTGCAGTGGTGATAAATTTGCACCCAAGAACCACCAGATATTTTCAAATTTCACAGATGGAAACAGGAAAATTGATCAAAACTAAGATGACAACTGCTAACTTTGATATTCTAGAGCAAGTGAAAATTAACCAGAAAAATAACTAAATAAAGCAGTTTCATAGCCATAATAAGGAATTTCTCTTGCATTTGGCTCAGGAGAAACTCATCTTGTGCTTCCCAAAATCACAGAGCTCACCACAGCAGGGAGAAAAAGATGCAAACCCCCAGTAATTATGCAAATAATAGTCCCCATTATAAATCTTCAGCTCCTCATTAGCTCCAGGCCACAAAACCCTTATCTCTCCCACACAATATTAAGAATCCAAGGATTTAAGGCATATAACTGAGGCTGTACCTTGGTCATAATTCCTTTCCATTCTCCTTTGTTCCCATGTTTTACAATGACAAAATATTAAGCATTTGTTTACAACACTGAAATTATGCTTGAACAATAACGTTACCACAGAGGTGGAAAAGCATTGAGAAATGGCTGGAAAAGATACCAAGACTGAGGTGGAATTGGTTTGGGTTTAAATTGGGATTTGGAAAAATAACATGAACATCAGATTTTAACTCCCTCAGCACAGATGAAGATTTGCCTATTGAAGTGATTGATTACTAAATTACCAACCCATAAACTTAAAAAACCTTGGATTTTATTCCAGATTTAAGAGGGCCCAACAAATATTTATGTTGCTGCTGACATAAGTAATTCCCATTAATTTTCATAGCAATGCTAAATACATAAAGTATTTAAAACGTCTTTTCCTTGTAAATACCAATTTCTTCAGTATTTACACTCAAGTATATTTAGATTTTTAAGGCATATTCCCACCTCAGAGAATAATGATTATTGTTAGAAAGAAGAGTCAATAGAGGCTCACTACAGCAAGCAAACACTCTATAGAAGAAGTTATAAATCTGTCAGATTTTTGAAATGGACTGAAATGTATAATGTCAGTTTTCTGAGGAAAACAGCCAACCATATGTTCCAATTTCCTTGTCAGGAAGGTTTGATACATCAGCTCTAATGAGAGATGATTCTTCTGAACAGAATTTTCCACTGAGCTGGTTCCAAAGTTGGAAACGATCAGCAAAACCCTTTAAAACAGGGAGATTTGACCAAAATAAAATGACACGCTGCTACCTAGTAATGAAAAAATAAAGAATTAATGAGAAGATATCTGCTTTCCTCTTCTACCAACAGGCTTGAGGAGAGAGTTGCTTGGAAAATCGGAGATTTCTGTAAAAGTCTGAGGACTTACAAAGCGCTGAGCCTTCTGCCGCTCCTCCTCCGTGGCCACTCTCTCCCTGAGGATGGCTCGAGTCAGGTGCTCATTTGAGGAGATCCTCTCCCGTTCCAGGAGTTTGCCAAACTCATCCCGAACATACATTTGTTCTTGTTTCAACCTACACGAGATGCAGGGAGATTCAGATACAGAGATTTAGGTAAATTTAGGAATTTACTTTCCGAATGTGGTTTCAAAGTAGAGCAGTCACTTTAAAAGCGGTCGCAGAAATAGTTTACTCTTGGCTTTTTAAGACGCAGAAATACAAATATTCACTAAAAGAATCCAGAAGTTTATTTAATATTGAAGTATCAAAATCTGAATACACAAAAGTTACAAGTCTTGCTATCACTATTCATTAAATCATATAAATTACAACTGATGCAAGAACATATATTTCTAACTAACATTTAGAGAACTCTCTTGGTTGGCTGGGTTTTTCTCTGACTTTATGGAACCATTTTTTCCAGGCAAATCCTTTTCCCACCAGCCAGCAGGCACTCAATTTCTACCTAAAAGCTTTCCTGCACTGAGAAAGTGCCTCCCTCCCTCGAAACACACCATAAACTCAAGGACTTCATCTATTTCCCAAGCTCCAAAAAGATCGAAGAACCATAATCAACCTTTCTCCCAGCAATTTGAGAGTAGGAGAGAAAATAGTTATTGAACTTGTTGCAACAGAGTTGATAAAGGCAACTTCAGGCCCAGAAAATCCTCAATATTTATATGTCACAAGCCATAAATAGATTTGAAACCTTCAGTGGAGTACTTGAGACAAGCACACCGTGTCTCATTTTCATGGAAACGTTCCGAAATCACTCAGTGCATAAAACTTGTGTTGTGATACCGAGCACGGAACTCAGAGCAGTAATGGAGCTATGAAACACTGGGTTTCAAATGGATTTTTTTTTGAGAGAGAGAGAGAGTGATGGAGAGGAAGCTTCAATATTCTCAGTGCATTTATCTGTTGTCAAGGGAGCTCTGGAGAACAAATCCTAATGAGTCGGGTCACTTTGTAAAAGGTACCAGCATTAGAGTACATTAGATTCTTCCCCAGGGAACACATTTAAGTGAGGTAGGGAGGAAAAAAGACAATTACAAGATGTATTACTTCTGTGCTCAGCTCCAACCCTCTGAAACGCAGCAACCAACTGGGAATCTTTATAAAAGTTTATTAAGCCGCATCTTCAATTACTCCAGCAAAAAAAAAAAAAAAGAGTCAGATTATGCAGACATGGACCAAATTCCATTAAGTGATTTCCCAAGGTCCCCCAAATTATTCCAGCAGGATTGATATAACAAATCCTTCATACAATCAATGGCACAGTCAAAACATGCTGGTTGTCTTTTGGATTGGAGAAATCATGTTTTGTCTAAAAAGGAAAGAAGTGTCAAAATAGAAGTCTCAGCAGCTTTTTCTGGTGAGCAACAGAGAGAGCATTTAATGCTTCTTGAGACTGAGGGAAGATGCTTCCTCATCCTTCTTGGATTTGACCTCCTGCAAGTGGTTTTCCCTTAAAAATGTCTCTTATTATGCTGCTGTACATAGCTGAGCAATTAAAGGATATGAAATATACTTTACATAAAGAACAGCTGAAAAATCCAGCTAAAAGTTTCCACATTATAAACCCTGAAAAATTAAAAAAAAAACCAAAACCAAACCTCACAAACAAACAAAAAACACCAAAAAACCCCAAAACAAAACAACCCCACAACACTCAGATGTCTACATTTAATTCTTCTTTTTATTAATTCTTCTTCACATCAAATTAGGTCTTTACACCTTCTTCTTCCTAATCTCTCATTTAAATCTAGCTCAGGACACGCAGGGCACCTCAGTCAAAGAAAACTCTACATCACCCATTTTACTGTTTGGGCTTTTCCTCCCTTCCCTTCCCTTGCAGTCTATTATAAAAGAAAACTAAACTATTTCATTATCAAATTTTATACAATTTAGGCCAAAAAGGAACTTTTTTATGCCCAAGACTGTCTTGCTCCTGGCAGCACCTTCAAGCAAAAATTTCAAGTCTTTTTTCACAACTCTCACCCTCACTTGTGTGACCACGATCACACAACACAACGAGTTACATTCCTAAAGCACCCACCAAACTTTCATTTAAGGCAACTTTTACTCACCAAACAAAATTCCTAAACAGTCATCTCAACTGATTGAAATTCAGCAGAGTTTTTAACAAAATAAGCGGGATTTTGAAGTAATTTTCATTTATTTGAGTTCCGTAATTGGGTGGCTTGTAGGAGCTTAATGAAACAAACACTCGGCAGATCCCGCTGATCGCAAACACTCGCCTGCATCAACCTCCAGTAGGTTTTTTTCCTTGGCATTACAAATTCATTTTTCTGGCATTCAGCATGTACTGAATAAAGGCAAACATCAGCTGGATCTACAGTAATGAATGATATTATCTAGGCCAAAAAAAAAAAAAATTAAAAATAAAATAGAGAGAGGCACCTCTGCAATTTGTGAGGAGTTAAACAGCACAATTTGTCACTACTCCAGAATTCCACAGGAATTCTTCAAGTGACATTTTTAATTACAGCAGATATAAAGGCTCAAGATAACGGTTCTCATGTTTGAGCACAGAACTCCAGACAACAGAGAGTGTTCCACTGATCATTTATACAAAAAAGGATGTTAAAAAAGGTGCTGAAACAGCAGAAAACGCTGCTGGCTATACATTTTCCCACACAATTGATATCTTTTTGAATAAAATCCTTCTAAATAATTATGAAATACTGCTTTAAGAAGTGTAGAGTGGCTGATTTAATGAAGTGTGGCATGCAAGGCAATCACTTCTCATGGTGCTATCGGAAAACACACATAAAGCATTAAGAAGCAGCTCCAGTTAAAGTCTGCGTTAACACTTCACAATATTTCATTTCTCAACTGGTTTATAGCACACAACCAACACAAAAAAAGCAACAATTCCTGCCTTTCCCTAGCACTGTCACAGAGAACTTCAACACTTTTAACTTAATGCTGTGAAGAAAATTTATGTTATCTGTATTTTTTTGTAAGAGGCTGGGTAAATCCTGATAAACCAACCACCAAGGATTTAGGGATCTCAGAAGATTTATTCCTGTCAGAGGGGCATAACAAGAATGTGGGCATTTTCGTTATCACATTATCATATTTAGGCTCCACTGTAAGACAAATTTTTGACTGTTTTAGTCCTGAAGTCGCTTTAATCAAAATAACATTTGCGGTACATTTCAGCTCTAAATCAGATTTGGCTCACGCTGAACACAAAAGCCACCGTGTCACCTCAAGGAGCAATCACACAGCAAAAAGAATTCTGGAAGATACTCCCAGATATATATAAATATGTAACTATATAAATCTGTAATTACATAAATATATAAATATAGGCCTACTTTTGTTAATTTAGATTTTTTGAGATGTGGGCAGGAGGTACAGAGTGATACATGTGATCAAACCACCCATTCCAACCACCTCTCAAGCAGAGCTTCAGACTAAAGACAAAATACTTCACGAGAGTAACATTTCTGCCTCTACATTCCACCTTTTTATTCCTATCTTTTCCTTCCATAAAAGCAGGGAATGTGGGATTTTAGTGGCATTTGTTATTAACCAGCTTTTGAAGTAAATATGAATGTCCTACATGCAACATTAAGCAAAAGAGAATCTACCCGTGACTACATCAAATATTTCTGAACATTATCCAAGACAGCCTGAAATGCTTAACCCACATCTCTTAAAAATCAAATAATAACAGCAGCATAATAACACAAAGCAAAGCAACAGGAAAAAGAATTTCTCAATTAAGCAATGACTTACAATTCATAACTGACAACCCTGATATCAAGTCCAACAAGAGAAGCCAAATATAGACTGGCTCCACTTTCCAAATAGAAATTAGAATTTGAAACATAGAAATAGAAATTTAAGACCCAAACAAGAAAGCATCTCTGAGGGCCAAGAAGTTTTCTCTATCACAAGAAATAGAAAAATACACTCTGATAAAAAAAGACTGATAAAACTGCGCTGCACTCCAAGAAGTCTCCATCTTTTTCACATGCATTTTTAAATTAAGTTGAAGAAAAGCAAATTGTTAATTTTGCCATGTGGATTTATGGCCCAGGACTCTCCTTCTGCCCAGCACGACCCCTGTTAGCCACAATAACAAGATGAGTAATTTAATTCTAAACCCACAAGAATTCCCTTTTGTTTACTTGAAAATATCCATTTCTGTTGTTCTTGAAAAACACCTGCAGATGTTAATTAAGGAAAAAGCACCTTATAATTCAGAGACAACAGCAACACACTGAGAAAAGCTGAAAAATATTAGTTTTGTGCTTTGATGGCCACTTCATGGTTTATTCTACATTAATCAAGAATCCGTAGAAATCCAAAACACGCAAACAATGCTCTTAGAGAAATACAGTGATTTGTCATTTCTAACCCTTATTTCCAGATATTGGAAATTTATTACACTATCAAAGCCTAAGCATTTTCTTTTTGCTATTTTTTCGGGGCAATGATTACTTGCCAGTTGTTTTATCTTTATTACAGTCTCCCAGCTACACAATCTGATGGATCTGTGGCGTTCCAAGATAAACTCACTCAAGCCTAAAGCATGAACCATGTCGTTTTTCATTACTTCTAACCAAGGTAAAATCAAAATATTCCCTGTTCCAAAGTCCACTATCAGGAAAATCATCCTGTCTTCTATGAATTAGGGAAAAATTTAACGAGGTATCATTCTATACAGAACCCAAAAACTTACTCCAACTGGAGGTAAGACAGAACATAAGGAAGATTCAACAGGTTTTCTGCTTCCCTGGACCCCAACAAGCCATAATTCCTCCTGACAGACTCGCAGAAGATCCCAAAATGTTCCAAACAATGTGTTTAGGCCACGTTGCAATATTAATGACCGAATAATGTTTCTGAGTGCTGAGTTTCAATATTTCATGAGCACAACGCGGGATGCGCCACGAAAAGCCGCCGCTGGAAATCACCGGGGCTGATGACGGATTTGAAAGGATGTGAGAGAAGTCAGGAAAACATCTCCAAGCTGAGCTGAGCTTTGAGAGGTGTGAAATGGAGATTTCTCTGACTCCATTTCACCTGTCTGCAAAGTCACAAAAACTAGCTCAAGTTCATCTGATTTTACAAAAACATAACTAAGGACAGAGGTGGGGAAACAAATTACCTGAAAGGTCAAGTCTCAGACAACACAAAAAATTCTTCAAAACTGAAGTTTCTACCACTGTTCACTCATTAAAACATTATTCTCCACTCACGTAAGACTTTGCACAGCACAGGTGACAGGAGCTGTTCCTAACATTAGTAGCAACCACATTCTGTTCTAAAATTCCACTTTTAAACATTTCAGATCACTCAAATATTAACAGAAAATACAGTTTTTCTTCACCTTAAAGCCATGGTGTCAAAAGGGCATTTTGCCTTCAAACTTTTGGTGCTCCTGTTGCTCAGCCTGGAGCAAAGGAGGCTCAGGGGGGACCTTGTGGCTCTGCACAAGTCCCTGACAGGAGGGGGCAGCCGGGGGGGTCGGGCTCTGCTGCCAGGGAACAGGGACAGGAGAGAGGGAACGGCCTCAGGCTGGGCCAGGGGAGGGGCAGGCTGGATACTGGGAAAATTCCTTCACAGAAAGGGTTGTCCGGCCCTGGCACAGCTGCCCAGGGAGTGGCGGTGTCCCCATCCCTGAAGGGATTTAAACAGTTTGAAGATGTGGCACTTGGGGACACAGTTTAGTGGTGTCTTGGCAGTGCTGGATTAATGGCTGGATTCAATCTTAAAGGAATTTCCAGCCTAAAAGATTCTCATAGAGATACAGCAAGGCAAACCCCAAACGCTGAAGCTTTAAAATCATAGGGATATAAACTCAAAATAGATCACTCAGCTCATCAAACCTAGATTTATCATCATTTCATGAGGGCTTAGTGCAAAACCAGTCAAATGTGATGACAGGGACCCAAATTGGCCCTGCTTTACCCACCACAACCAGCACCATTAAAACTCTCTGACAAATTCATCACAACTGACCAAGAGTTCTCATGACTCCAGTGCAGGCAGGAGAGGGAAGGGATCACACTTCTGAGCAATTATGCTTGAACTTCACATTATTAAATTTAATGAGAACTCTGCTGCTTTATTCCATATCCACTTCTTCCTCAGGGTGACTGCTCCTCCTTAACATTTGCCATACATGCATATGAATTAGTCCTTGATTCATTACACATGGTACTGAGAACAGTAAAGTGATTCCAACACTGATCCCTGAGCTGCCAGTGACCTTTTCCCACCACAGTAACTCCTCCCTCAGCTTTGGTCCATCCCACACTGTCACACAACTCCTACAGGAGAGTTTGGGACACGTCCAATAGCAGTGGCAAAGAGGGCAAGGGATCAGGAGATTCTGATCTTTCTTTTGGCTGAACTCCCACCTGGAGTTCTGTGTCCAGCTCTGGGACCCTCAACATCAGGAGGACGTGGAGCTGCTGGAGAGAGTCCAGAGGAATCCACGGAGCTGCTCCCAGGGATGGAGCCCCTCTGCTCTGGAGCCAGGCTGGGAGAGCTGGGAATGTTCATCTAGAGAGGAGAAGGGAAGGCTCCAGGGAGAGCTCCGAGCCTCTGGCAGGGCCTAAAGGGGCTCCAGGAGAGCTGCAGAGGGACTGGGGCCAAGGCATGGAGGGACAGGAGCCAGGGAATGGCTTCCCAGTGCCAGAGGGCAGGGCTGGATGGGAGATTGGGAATTGGGAATTGCTGGCTGGGAGGGTGGGGAAGGGCTGGAATGGAATTCCCAGAGCAGCTGGGGCTGCCCCTGGATCCCTGGAAGTGTCCAAGGCCAGGCTGGACATTGGGGCTCGGAGCAGCCTGGGACAGTGGGAGGTCTCCCTGCCCTTGTGGAATGAGATGATCTTGAAGGTCCTTCCCTGTGGTGGCCAGTGAATCTAAGTTACAAGGGACAGAGAGTTTTCAGTGGGACAAGTCCCCAGTACCACAGGAACCACTTCATGTTAGGGTGGCCAAAAAGGCTTCTCCTGGGATACTTGTTCTGTTCTGTTCGTCTGCCCCAGTTTGGATTCCCCGGTTGCTGTCAGCCTCTACCCCTCGTCACTCCCCAGAGCTCCCCATTGCTCCCCGTTCCCTGCTCCCGCCTTTTCCCTGGATAAAACTGTAAGCTTTGGGATCACGTTGGTATCTGCCTCTGCACCCTTGGACAGTGTAGCAGCAATAAATGCTCCTGGCAGAACGCACACAAACGCCCTTCTGGACTCTTTGGTACCGACTGTAACACTGAACCCACCCGTGCGGCTGTGGGGGCACGCGGGACCCCGCAGAGCCGGGCAGCGATGGTGTTACCTCCCAACCCAAACCATCCCATGATTCTACGATTCAATGATGTCTGTTCTCAAACCCAAGAAAACACTGAAAATACAAATACAATTTTAACAATATTTTCCACCTTGTCCCACACAGCCATCGCTGCCTCAGTTACACCCTGTTTCAAACACCAGACTTGTCACATCACCCGAACACTGAGTCCAAGCAACACCATTCATCCAGCAGAACACCCTCATTGTCTCTTTCCTTTTCCCAGCTGCTTCCCATCCCCAGCATAACATCTGTCAATGGAAAAATCCTTGTGAAAGCCACGTGATTTTATGTGCCAGTCCTTGATCAGAAGATCCAAGACGCTCATTTCAAAATTCAGTTATGTACTCAACTTACTCCAATTAATTCAATTTATCAACAGCACTCCACGGACAGCTTGCGAACACTCAGAGTAACAAGGACACTGACTCTCGGCAATGGTTGAGTTTTCTTGGAGATTCCGGAGTTGTGGGGGTGGTTTTGGGGCAGTGTTTGGTGTTGGAAGGAGGAGGGGTAAGGTTGGTTGAGGGGATGTTGTAATTACACTTCATGAAAGTGTAAATTTTAAAATATGTGCATATAGATCAGTATTACAGAGACAAAACCAATGAGCCAATTCCTACCTTTATGCCAGAGGCACGTGGAGAACCTGAGTCAGAACTGTAGAACTGCTTTACATAATTTGTGTATGTTTAGCTATCCACATAACTCCACTTGGAATTACTTTCCAACTTAATATCCTTCCCCTTGGGACCTGCAAAAGCAGTCCTGGAATTATGACAACATTAATTATCCATTAAAATGAAGTGACAGTTAGAAAAATTTTTATTATTATTTTTAAGTGTTTCTCTGCTGTGTCTGCTCATTTGCTGCTTTTCAAAATGAAAAAGATCAGCAGTTTGAAAGCAAAGGTTTGTTTAAAATTGCCGGGGGGGGGAATAGTTTTCGTCCTTCCTACCTGAATCTGAAACTTTGAAGTAGGATTATTTTTGTGGATGCTCTCTTACTGGCTCCAAGTAATTTTCCCATCTCTCCTAGAAATAAACTGATCAAGATGAAGCTCGGTATCCAAGCTGTCAACTGAGATGGCAGGTTTTAAAATCCAAGTGAAAAATAATCCCTTGAAAATTTGGGTTTATAAAGGTAGGAGTGAATTATAGCTCTGCTTTCTCCAATTTCCACCTCCCATCTCCAAGATTCATCTCTCCATATCCTGAGAGCCAGACATAATGGTATTAATGCAGAATCAGAGCAGGAAATCTTGGAGAGTAACTCTGCTGTTGCCAAACACCTTTTTTCTTCTGAAAACAATAAAAGTTGAACAGGCTTCTAAGGCAATTTGATACTTCCCAACTTCATAAACATTTTTATGCCTCCTTGGCATTTTGCAGGTAAAATTCACACACTAAACTTTCCTGGTTTTAAGAGCTGGAGGCCCAAAAAGGCATCGGCTACAACAGCTCACCTGCTCACTGTACTTATTTTAAAGTTGAACCTCTGTTTAAATCCCAAATTCCTTCACACTTAATCCTGGCTTCTTTCCTCACCTGCAGAGGGACAGCCCTGCCCCAGCCTGACCCTCCTTGTTCCCTCTTTTCCTGCGACACAGCAGAATTATCCCATAATCCTACAGACCTCAGGAATATCATGGCTGCTGAGGAATAAATCCACTGCTAAATCTTTTACTGAGTGTGAGATCAGATGAGGGAAATGTCTGCTGAGAGAGGAGAAAAAATGTTGGGGAGATGGAATGGCTGGGAAGGACGAACAGGAGGCACTCAAGATGGAAAAGTGATGCCAAAATCTGCTGCTGTCTCTGCAGCCCTGAGGCTGAAGGGGCCCTTTGGACATTCCAAGGAAAAAGGTTTTATTTTACATTTTTATAAAATTAGTTGCCCCTATAAAATCACCTTGCCATCCTCAGTGGGATTATCAGTTGGGATCTCTGGTTTTACAAAACCAGTGCAGCTTCTCTTGTCAGGAGATATTAAACTCTTATTTTTAACCTACCTCAAGTCAAAACAATTACAATCACTTTTACTGCTTCAGAGTATTCCCAGCTTTCTCTCTATCAGCAGCAGAGAAGATGGAGTTTTCTAGACTCTTTTCCACTTAATCCAAACAATACCAGCAAGTCCCTGTGGCAGAAGACAAAATAACAACTATTTCCTAAAAAGGAGCTTTTTGTTCCCCCTGAGGACAATCTTACAAGAAAAAGCAGGTTTCCCAATTCAACATAGCTGATTATCTGGGAAAACATGATCATTTAGGAGGAAAAGAATACTTTGAAGAAGTTTTCACCCAAATTAATTCACTCCTCATGAACTGAAATGTTCCTCACACCTTTACCTCGCTGAAATATTGAATGAATATTGTAAATAAATCCATCATTTTCTTTTCCCCTTGTTCTCCATACCTATGCCAGGAAACTGGAATAAACATGCCATTAAAACAGAAATCAATAGGAAGTTTTAAAGTATACACTAGCACAGAAAGGTCAAGCCCCAGTATTGATTTTAATATAACAATTTTGGTGTGCAGTTTCCCAAAGGCTTCTTGTGCAATACTCTTCTTCATTCTTCTCTCACTTCACATTTTCACATTGAATAGGTTCTGCACCAACTCTTTACTCCAGGTTTACTAAGAGCTCATTGTTTATGCAATGTACTGCTGAGACATGACAAAAAAAAGGTTGGGGGGAAGCACTCAGAGCATCAATGAAACCCCAGAGTGATGAGCAGTTATCTCCAGACCCTCCCTCCAGCACAACAACAAAACAAACTTTTAAAAAATCTAATGGTTACAGTTTTAATAACCTACCACAGAGAAACTCTGTGCACCAGGGTGGAGACAAAGCTGATTTAGAGTTTAAAATGATTGTCCTGAAACAGATGAGGATGTCACGAATACAGGTTGCAATAAGTTGTCCAGCTGATGACAGATAAAATGTCCCACCCTCTGGAGCCCAGAGATGAGAATCCAGCAATTCATTGCCAGGGAATGCTTGATGAGCTCTGGTCTGCATTACTCAAGGAAAGGATTTTTCATGTGCTTTTCAAGAGAAAAGTTACCCAAGTTTGACCATCTGGTCACAGGTGATGAGATGGTAGAGACAGAAAAAAAATCAAGAAGTTATCAAAAGCCATCACAGAATCCTGGAGTGATTTGGGTTGGAAGGACTGTAAAGTTCATCCAGTGCCACCCCTGCCATGGGCAGGGACACCTCCCACTGTGCCAGGCTGCTCCAGCCCCAGCGTCCAGCCTGGCCTTGGGCACTGCCAGGGATCCAGGGGCAGCCCCAGCTGCTCTGGGAATTCCATTCCAGCCCCTGCCCACCCTCCCAGCCAGCAATTCCCAATTCCCAATCTCCCATCCAGCCCTGCCCTCTGGCACTGGGAAGCCATTCCCTGGCTCCTGTCCCTCCATGCCTTGGCCCCAGTCCCTCTGCAGCTCTCCTGGAGCCCCTTTAGGCCCTGCAAGGGGCTCGCAGCTCTCCCTGGAGCTTCTCTTCCTCTCTGTCGTACCTTAAACACTTTTAGAACAGAGCTGGCAGCAGAATTACTGAAGGGCCACCAAAGCAAACCAAAGTCTGTTTTTAAGCCCTTCCCTGCCTTAAAATTCCTCCTTACACCAGGGATTTTCCTCTAAGAAACAAATCCTGGAATCACAGCACATCATAGGACAGTCATGAGCAAACTGCACAGGGACAGATTTTTGGCATACCAACAAAATTCCAGGGATGAATATACTGAAGCCTTGAACAAAATACACTTCCTGCACTATTGAAGGCACTACCATGCAGAGCAGTTTGCAAAATCACCTCGCTCTACATAAAATTAATATTTGCCCTGTGCCAAATCATATTTAAGAAGTGAAAGCTGGAAAACACTTGCCAAGCAAGAAACTGAAACCCCTCTCCCAAATATAATTAGCCTGAGTTAAATGATAGCAAAATAAATAAGACTGGAAATCTCTCTGATTTTCAAGAGGGGGAAAAAAAGGCAAGTCATCATTCAGGAATGTTCAATTTCCATGGGAAATCACATCCATCACTTGCCTCCAAAGCAGTGGTTTGTATATTTTAGTGGAGGAATCCAGCACTCTGATGAGGTTGGCAATACCTAAAATTTTATCATTATGCTGATGATAGAAGTTGCTCCTTTTGCTGTCTCAAAAGACTTTTTCCTTTGCCTGCACTTTTCCTAAAGCAAACCTGAAAAACAGATTTACTGAGCACCATCAGTGTCATGGAGCCCAACAAATGAACAGTTTTACATCCAAGGACAAAGTTAACGGATGGAGTGGATAAACTTCCATTCAGTTCTCTGATGGGAGAAGGAAAATTACCTATTTCCCTCATGCCTGTTCTCAAGGCCAGCACATTAAAAATTTTCTCATTTTCTTGGGAAATTAAAAAAAAATGCTAAACATTTGCTGAGCTTGTCTAGAATAAGCAGAGAAAAGGCAAAATTCAAGCTATCACCTACTGGTCCATTGAGTCGTGTGGATTTCTCTTATTGTTCATAATTCTTCTCTTAATTATCATTTATTGCCTGCCACCACTGTCAAGCTCAAGTTTTTGTGTCCATCCCCTCATTTTTATGTTACCTCGAGTATCACTTAAGGCTGCAGCTCTGACACATTAACTGCTCACAGTTACTATTGCAGACACTGCAAATTCTGCTGTAAATCAATGATAATCAATTTTCTAAATGAACTTTTCAAAATGAAAATGCTTCTCAGATGAAACATTTCAAAATGTTCAAAAACCAAAGTGAGGAACAAAACTCGGGCTGAGACAAAGGAGGAGTGAAGTGGAATCAGTGCAGAATTTTGGATATATATTCTAAGGTGGGTTTAAACTACTACTTTATCAATTATTCCAAGTTCTGTTTAACAGGAGCTATAACTGATGTATTTTCAGTGAGTTGATGGAATTAAAATACAATTTAAGAGTCATTCTTCAGCTCCAATCCCCAAAATAAGCACAGATTTTAACTTTATATAGAGCAGCCCATCTGTACTGTGTATGGATGTGTGAACAAATAATTTATCTACAAGTTAAGATTTCTTCCCTTCACAGTCTGAAATGAGTAAAATACATTTTGCAATCAAACCCAAATGTGGTCATACAGCGCTCACGGAATAGCACCAAAATCAGCTATTAGGCAGTTGGAATCAGACAACAAACAGTCCAAAGTTTCAGATATTTTTATGTTTAAATGTTATTTCATTTAAATATTGGGAAAAAAACCTGGTTTTGAGAAAGGAGTGAGAATATAAACATGTAAAACACACCATCTATGGTAAAACAATCCATAAGATGAATGTGGAGGTAAAAACCTTAATTTTTGTGTCACATCCCAACAGGATTTGTCTGCAAAGTAGTGGGTTATGAAATGAAATTGTGAATAAATCACAAGTGCAAGGCCAAGCAGTTTAATGTAGGATATTGGGAACTCAGGTTTTTGTTCTGTTTTCCAACACTGCATCAATGTGTTTGTATTTATATTACAAATTATTATGGTTTATATTCCATGTTTCTTATTACCTGGAACATTCTGCACATGCAAGACAAAAGAATTTATCTGAACAATGTGAGTTTCCTGAATGTTTTTAAAACACAAACCTTCACCAGAATTCAGCCCGTGAAGTTTTACTTATGAAAAACAACCTGCATCTTTTACAGTTGTTTCATCCAAGACAAAAAAAGCCTCCATGCTCTGTTTAAAACAGATTTTTATAATTGTAAATACTGTATAAAGATTATAATAAAAAATTCTTGCTATGGCTAAAAAACAACTAAATAAATCAAAACTACAAAATAACTAAAGCAGTAACAAGTTTTTGATATTTGTCCTTTTTTTATCATCATCATTACTCATTTATTTTGATATTTTACCCAATCTGCTCCCTTTTTTTCACAGACCAATGCACAACCCCTGGAAGCTGAACTCTGGAAGGTACTGAAAGCGGCACGTGACAAAATGCTGAAGTTGCAAACCAAATATTTCCATGTTTTAATTCCATTTAGCTGAAGCCTTGAGCACTCAAGAAGCTCAAAAGTAACCCAAGTTTTCCTGTCAAAGCCCAGCTGAGGAGAGATTTCACTGTAACTTATTGATTTCCTTTATTGCTGATGCAAAAAAAAAAGAGAGAAAAGCCTGATTTTTTTTTCCCTGGGACATTAATGTAGTCCTATCTCATTATATACTCCATCAGCCTAACTCAATTAAATAACAGAATGCTGGGTAGGAAACAACTGAGATCTATGCAGACAGTTTAAGTAGTACTAATTACAGCCTAATTTTTTTTAATCCATCATAATGAGCCTTTCTCCCCATTTTCAGTGGAGGACAATATGCAGGTTCATATTTATACTCAGGGTGTTGTGTTATCTATTTACAACAATCATCAAAAGGCGAACTAAACACAGAAGTTCATCAGACACTAAAATTTCTAAATTTAAAGAGGAATTTTTAATTGCTAATAATGTCTCTGCCCAGGCTTTCAGAGTCACTACAATCTCTGAGAAAAAAAACACCCAAGAAAGGAATATATCAATATAAAGAAAGGAATATTTCAAGAGACAGAAAGGAATATTTCAATATAAAGAAAGGAATATTTCAAGAGACAGAAAGGAGTATTTCAAGAGACAGAAAGGAATCTAAAGGGTTTTACTGGTGTAAACTGGTTTAATACAGTATTTCACATATTCAAAGTACCTCAAAACATCCTGCAGCTCCCAGGAATCTCCAGAATTCCCAAAAACCTCCAGAATTCCCATTTCTGCTGCTGTTCCAAGGTACCCTTGCTCAACCCCCGGGGTCCCAGGGACCCCACCCCTGCTCTTTCTGTCTCTGCAGCACAAAATGATTATTTGGGCTCCAGAGAAATCAGCAAAGCTTGAGCTTAAAAGGCTGCAAAAAAAGCCCCACTCAGGAGGTCAGAAGGGATTTAGAGCAACAGTTTGGATCAGCTCTTACAAGGAAATTCCAGCTCATTTGGTGCTGAACATGGATTTAATATCCAAACCCGCTGCAGCCCCCAAAGCTCTCACAGCCAGTTTGTCTCGGGGCACAGAATTCAGCTGTTTTCAGCAAGCAGATAAATAAAATAAAAGCATTAAGCCCAAGTTTGTTTGAAATACTGTTATTAATGAACCAACCTCCTCTTCTGAGCTTCAGGGTCTCTCCTGGCTCGTTCCAGTGCCAGTTCCTCAGCTATTCTTTTCTTCAGCTCTTCATCATTAACTGCAATTAAAAGAAAATTCAATGAAATGTTAACAGAACACAACTTATTCCCAATTACAGAAACAACTGCATAACACAGTGCCCTCGATTGTTTCTTTTCTTTTTTCCACACAGCAGTTGGAGTTGCTTTCTTGTGGTTTAACCATCTTTGACATTTTAGCACACCACCAGTGAGCCTTTAAAATTTTTTCTTATTAAACAGCTTTTCAATTAGTGCAATCTTTTGAAATTTGAACAACATGGACTATACGTTAAATTAAGTATTTTTCTTCAGAAATACTTCTTTGTAAAGTAAAGTAAAACCATGGGGGATGAGACAGAGACATAAACAGTAAAGTCATAAAATGCTGCTTTTCATTCATATAGAACCAAAAGAAATATCTTTGTGTAATGAATCAAGCATTTTCAGATGTATTTTATACAACAAAGCTCTTACAACGTCCTGAATATCCATATTTCTAGCTCCTAGAAAAGATTTTGCCCCAAATTCTCCTGATTTTGTTTAATCAAGCAGATATGGAAAGAATGTTTCCTTCACTTAAGATTCTGTCAGATGAATCAATGAAAGTCTGGTTAAAAACAAAAAAAAGGAGGGAAGCAACTACTTCAAGAATATGAAAAAAGGGAGAAAAGCTGGAGAGCCACCAATCCTACAAGGCTGAAAGATATCTACAAAACACCAAAATCCAGCTTAATCCTAATCCTGCCTGGAATAAAGCCCTACCTACACTGAGCTGAACCTCTGCCGTGCTCTGGATTTCCAGCACAGGCACCAAGGTAATTCCCTCATTCCTGGCTCAGTGTCCCCTCCATGGAAGCACAGAGCTCCAAGATCTGATCCCACCCCAAAACACCCAGGAAAACAAAGCTGCTGAATCCCAGAAGGCGCCACAACCTTTGGAGCAGTGACAAAACCACTGCTAGGGGAGGTCAAGCCCAGCGAAGTTAATTTCAGGCACTGCAGGATCTGCGTCTCAATGACCTCACCTCCAGGAGCTGGATTTATCTGCAAAGATTATCCAAAATCATTATTCCACATTCCCATTATAGCTCAGACTCACAGCAATTCTACTCATCCTAAAGCAGCCTCACAAAAGAGTTTTATGAATGAATGAAGCAGCTTCATCAACTTTATGGGAGTCTTGGCCAACTAATGCAGTTATAAACATCTTAGGAAAAGCAGCAGGAATCGATATCCATCGTACCAGGCCCAGGAAATGCTGAGATCACAGAAACACAGGGAAAAGTGGGGGGAAATCTGTGAGTTCCAAGTAAGACCCCAGCCTAAAAATATATTAAAATGAAAATGCAGAGGGAAATACGAACCTTTGAACAGATCTCTACCACAAATCTGGGTGAAAAAGCAAACCCCCATTTTATTGGGATTATCTCAACTGACACGACGACATTAATTATCTTTCTCACCAGCATCTACATCATGAAATTTATGGTTCTGGTGTACAAAAATGAGTACAAGAACACCAACAGACCAGAGGATGGTTTATGTCATAATGAGGAAAGATTCGGGCACCAGCCAATAAAGACATTTGACCTTAACAATCAATTAGGCTGCCCATCGATCAGCCAAATACTAATAGGGAATAAAAGTGGAGCTATAGATCATTCGATAGAATTATTGTAAGATATAATTGGGTAGCTCCCAAATGGGAGCTTTATGATGTTTCAGATGAAAAAAAAAATAATTGCAGTTCTACAAGGAGGAGGCATTTGTTCTAGGGCAAGAAGCATTTAAAAAGAGAAAAGGTAATTTATTTGAGAGAGGATCGGGAAAAGACTGTTTCTAGATAAAGCAGTAACATTTCTGATGGCCATCTCTGCTCACACTACTGGGCATTACAAACACACAGCTGACCACTGAACTACTGGAGAATGTTAAACCTGGGGGGTGCAAGACTGCGAAAATATTAATGTATTATATTAAAAATTAAATTGTTATTGCATAGCCATTCCCACCACCACCCCCTTTAATATTTGAAGCTCTTCAGGATACTGAAATCAGCGCCAACTTCATCCCAGAGCAGACAAACGGGGAAGATTTTCAGGCAAGTATATTTAGGATTTACTGCATCCCTGCTCCTACAGGAGCACAAAAAGTCACCCCCTGAGTGTGAGAGTGTTTAATGCACAGCTCCCATCACAAACCAATCTGGAGAGATGGGCAGTAATGGGAACACACTCCAAACCCCACAGTGCTGCAGCCAGGAATAGCTATTCTGTCCCCTCAGCACGCCACGGGGATAGGTGTCTGATTGGCACCGTTCACCTGGGATAATGGGAATGGAAAACCATGGGGATAATGGGAATGGAGCACCCCCAGCTGAGGCTGCACAACGGTCTGAGAGGCACCAAACTGCTCTGTGGAACAGCCCAGACACAGAATGGCTGTACTGGGTTTCTGTGGGCAGGGTTTGGTACCAGGGGCTACAGGGGTGGTTCCGGGGAGCTTCCTCCATGTCCAGCAGAGCCAATTCCAGCCAGCTCCAGGATGGACCCACCAGGCTGGGCCAACCAGGAATGGCGGTGATGCCTCTGGGATAACGGCTTTAGGAAGAAAAAAAAAAGTTTTGTGCAGCTGGCCAGAGCAAAGCAGGGTGAGAACATGAGAGGAACTGCCCTGCAGACAGCCAGGGCAGGGCAGGAGGGGCAGCAGCTGCTCCAGAGCTGAGATTCCCAGGAGATTGGGAATTCTATTAATTCTATTTTCTCTCCCCTGTCCAGCTGTGGAGGGCACTGAGGGAAAGGCTTTGGAGGGAGTCTCGAATCTAGACAGGGTCAAAAGTGATGAAAACCAGAAAGCTCCTGCCAGGATCTGGGCAGACCAAGCAGGGACGGTACAGGCACAAGGTTTTGCCATTTTGGTGGCCTCTGGGATACAGCACCCTGACTTACTCTTTAGGAAAAGTTTGAAAGACAATTCCTTCCTAATACTGAATGTAAACCCACCCTCCTTCAGCTTCAGGCCATTCCCCCTTGTCCTGTCACTACATGCCCTCGTGAAAAAGCAGATTTCAACACTTGTCCATTCAGTCTTCTCCAGACAAGAGACGAAGATTCCAATCCATCCAACATCCTTGGGCAAACCTGAAAAAGGCTTATTCCACCACCTTTTTAAAAGGTCACAAACCCTGATTTCCATTAAAAATATATTTATATAGAGTATGCAAAGCCATTTGCTCAACCCTTTGTATTTATTCTCCCACTTGTGCTTCAAAATCAGGCAAATAAGGAACCAGAAATCCAATGTATTTCCCCAGGGTCCAAAAGGCTTTGGATAGTTACAGGGACAACTGACAAGGACAGAGGAGCAAAAGAGACTGAAGGACTTCTCACTTCCCAGCAGTTCCTGAGGTTTCAGATGCATAAAATGTGCTCTGCCTTGGAACTCCACAGATCACCCATGGGCAGGATGGGAGCAAAGCTTCACGTGATGCTAATTCTTGAGAAACCATCAGCAATTTTATCCTCCAGGTCTACGACAGGTTGGTACATAAACTCTTGTAGTATTTGCCTCCAACTCCTCAGCCCTTGCTAATCACAAGATCCAAATCCATATCTTTTTCCTCTCTCTCTAAAGCAGTAGCTTTACAGAAAAGAAACAATCAGCAGGATGTCAGGATTACACCCCGAGCAGTAAACAACAAACCTCAGGGAAAGAAGACACCTGCAGCCTCAGAAATGTTAGCCTGAGAAATCAGCAATGTGATATGGACAAATTATTCAAATAACTTCCAGCCTGCAGAGCTGGGAAGCTGCCCATTAGCTGGGCGTTTGGAAAAAACCCATTAAAGTAAACAGCATTTATTAGCAGGCACCTTCACTAAATTCTCTGGAAAGGGCAGGTGCATTAAGTTATTAATGAAGAGACACTTAGGTTTGATACAATCAAATGCCTTTTAGAAAACACTTAGCTAGGTAATGTTCAGAAAATGAATTAAAAAAACCCAAAAAACAACAAAAACACAACACAAAAAAACCCACCAAGTTCTGTTTTTCCTTCTAGTTAAGCTTGGCTATTTAAAAGAAAAATGCTGGCCAGTGGAGATTCTTGCAGGATACTGGAAGGTTGCTCCAAGATCTCCACACAACCTTTTCCTCTCCAGGCTGAACAGCCCCAACTTCCCCAACCTGTCTTTGTAGCAAAGGTGCTCCTTATCAAATTCGTGGCCTCCTCTGGATTTGCTCCACATGAGAAAGAAGGAAGGCTGAAGGGGAAGAGAGGATGTAAAGAATTAAAGAATATGGAGTATTAGTCAAAAATGAGGCACCTCCACACTTCCTCCAGCACCGTGTTCAATCAGCCTTTCCACACCACACTTCAAGCCAGGGTAAGCTTTGCTAAAATCTCTTTCGGTTCCGCCAAAATTCATGGACTCAATACCACAAGCCCTTTGAAACATTTCCCTTGAAACGTTCCCCAAACAGAGAACACAGCTCCAAGGTATCTCCCAATCACTGCCAGCCACAGGAAGACTCCTTTTTGTGCTGGAAAAACCAATTCCCAGTGAATTCCTGCAGTTTCTTCCATTCACCTCTGGCATCTGGTATTGACAACAACATCAGGGCAGTCAAACCACGGATGCCATCCAAGGGGAAGTTCTCCCATCACTGTGAGTAGGAACATTACCCAGCTCCTTTGGGACAGGGCACCTCAGGGCTGCCTTCAGCCCCATCATCAGCCTCAGCTGCTACAGCTTCGGAGGAGTTAATGAAGATGTCACCAGGAGAATTCCTAATTGTGCATTAATGCTCATAAATATTGGATCAGGAAGCCCACGTGCCTGGTGCCTTCGCTGCTCACACTGGCAGCTCACACTGATCAGGGGTCTTCCACAATTAAAACACTTTCCCCACATTTCAACTTAAGATGTGTAAAATGCAACTATTATAATATGCAAATTGCCTTGATTTAGTCTTTCTGCATAATAAAAGCGCCGGTTTGGTCCATATCTAAATTCCACAGGTCACACAAAAATCATCAATATCAACAGGAAGAAATTCTTTCCTCAGGCATTGGAAGAGGTTGCCCGGAGAAGCTGTGGCAGCCTGGGATTATCCAAGGCTGGGTTGGATGGGGCTTGGAGCAAGCTGGGATAGCAGAAGAGATGATTTCAATGTTGATTAAAGCTGTAGAATATGTACTTGGTGTGTTTAAATCAGGTGGGAAGACAATGACACCATGAAATCTACTCTGCTTTCCTTAATTTTTGGTTCTCAAAGAGCCCTGGATTTGCTGGGAGCAGCACAGGAGAGGAGACAGGAAAATGTTGTAATTAAAGTGCATCAAGTATTGCTGGGAGATAATTACTTTTTAAATTTAGTGGGTTTCAAACACTGTTGTACCTGATCCTTAACCTTAAAAATAACGCAAATTAGCCTTGCACTCAATGAAAACAATAATGAACCATCCCTCCAGCCCAGCAGCAGAAAGAAAACCCTAAAAACATTTAAAAAGTCATTTACGTGCTTCAAAAAGCAGCCTTTAAACTGTTGTGGGTTTTCTTAAATATTATTAAAGAGCATTCTGAAGAACAAACTCTACTTTCAGACTGATACAAATTTAACTACCAACACACCCAGCACCTTCTCCACTGAAATCCCCAGTTCCAGAAACTTCCTCCCATCAGGAATTCAGTACAAACAAAGCTCCCCTCCAAGGACAGAAATTTGTATTAACTGTTAAATATTAGTAATGTGCAGGAATATTTCAGATGAGTTCATAGGATAATGAAATACAAAAACAATGCAATTAAGTGTGCATAATTTAAAAATATTTAATATTTTACTTTCCAAAGGCGCTCTTGCATAATTACATTCTCTATTTTCCAAAGTAAATGTGGATATCAATCAATTTATACTAATTTCAATTAGAAACAAGACAGTGCATGGTCTAGAAGCAACAAAACAAAGTTATTTCCTATTATATTTTGAATAGTCTCCTTTCAATATCCTGTTAATATTGGGATAAAGCAAATCACATTGGATTTATGAGGCGGCTGGAAAAAACAGGATTAGGAGGTTTTCCCCTGTGATTCTTTGAATTAGGTTGTACCTGCCTGTGCTAACGGCTCTGTTTTACAAAAATAATTCATTTCTGAGATTCACACTACCAAAAATACGTGGGTTTGACATAGTTCTGATATTTTGAAATATCCTGTCTTAGAGGACTTTAAATTTGATAAACAGGTGACAGATACAGGGATGTTGTGCAAGAGTAGAAACATGAAATATCTTCAGTACATCTCGAAATACGTGAGAGCCCATAAAATCAGGTATTTCCCACCAAGAAGTGCACTGAGTTTAAAAAGCCAGTTAAAAATTCCCCTAATTTTTAGTTTCTGCAGGAACTCCTGCTGTGTGGATAAATGACTTCACGGAGTTTTAATGTTACTTTTTCCATCGTTCTCAATAGCCCTGGAAGGGAGGGAGTGATTTCAACCAAACCTTTTTCATAACCCATCTTTTTCCCCCACCTCTGTAATAAAATAGAGAGATAATAACTCATTTCAACAGCTATTTAGCCATAAGTCATTCTGCCCTCCTGTTAATTTGAAAAAATTAATAAAAATAATGAAACAGAAGTATCACACACCTTTAAAACACTATCCCTGCCTCAGACTGAATACAGCAGTGGAGAAAATTCCCATTTCAGCTGTTTTAGTAATCCCTACTCCACACACACTGGAAGGCTTTTTTCTTGTGGAATACAATGGATAAAAGAATCAGGATTCTGTAATTCAACATTAAAAAAAAAAAATAATCATATTGTAAGCAATGATAAGAAGGATTTGATGATTCTGCTTTCAAGAGGATTAAGCATGTGGTGTCCTTTCAGGACAATTTAAGTTGTCCAGTTCCTGATCTTTATGGTTCAGAAGTTTATTGTAAAGCTATTTTATCTGACAGTGCAGGGAAATTTACTGGTGTCCTTTTCATCTTCTTGGACAAAATCTGTTTTAAATTCTTTCACATGTATTTCAACAAACTCCTTCTACGAGTGCAGAGGACAGGGAAATAATTATGTATTTTTACACATAGCAGGTGAGTAAAAAAGGGTTTTTTTAACTAAAACATCTCTTAGAAGTCACCACTAATGGCAAAGAATTGCCAACCACTCCTGCTCAGTCCAACACTCCCAAATGGGCCTCCCTGCACTGCCAGGGCTCCAAAAATAGCAAATTTTGATGTTCAGATCATCTACCACCATCACCTCTAAGAAGGAAACTCCAGCTGTGATTGTGCACTATCGGTGGCACTGAAAAGTCAATTTTCCCCAATTTCAGCTCTGCATTGGAGCTACTTTGGGCAGGAATAAGGAAATCACAAAGCTGCTCATCACTGTCACAAAGGCCTTGGAGGGAGGTTATTTTTATACCTTTCCATGGGCAGGAACACAGGCTGCAGGCACAGAATTTTACTGTCAAATGTTCCCGTTCCAACTGCTTGTGGAGCAGGTGGCTCTGCTCTTCGTATCAACACACCCCAAAGCTGCACCCACCACTCATTTCCACTAATGTTCATTAAAGCCATTTATTAAGTGCCACATCCAGTTGTTCCTTGATGTCACAGATCAAATGTGTGTGACATAAATTCTTTATTTAAGGTGGTGACATTGGCACAGATTTCCCAGAGAAGCTGTGGCTGCCCCTGGATCCCTGGAAGTGTCCAAGGCCAGGCCGGACAGGGCTTGGAGCAGCCTGGGATAGGGGAAGGTGTCCCTGCCCATGGCAAAAAATGATCTCTAAGGTCATTCCAAGCCAAACCAGTCTTTAATTCCATTATCTTAAGGGTCTCTTTCAACCTAAATGAGTGAAGAAATCCAGCAAGAAGGAGGATGGAAAGGATAACGTAGAATTTTGAAAGCACTGATAAGGTGGAAGGGGAAGCAGGTGGGATTCAGAGAAGCAAACCTGCAATTAAACCAGGAAAAGACAAGAATGATGCAAAGAGCAAGTGGACAATAATGATGGAAAAGGTGTTTTAAGAGAGACTTTTGTAACCATTCTGCAGCAGATCCATGTCCACTATGAATTTTCCCCATCTGTCCTGAGCAAATCCCTCTGAGGAAGTTCTTATGAATTCCACAAAACTCTTCAACAGTGCCATTGACACCAACCCATTGGCAAGATTTAAAAAAACATGTGAATAAATTAATTGTCCTTGAGAAATCTACCTCTGTGGCTAAAACTAATTATAAAGATATTCTAGGAGAGAAGGGAGAGGAAACCGTTAAGAATCCATAATCCTGTGAAAAAAACAAGCAGTGGAAGTGTCCCTACAGGTAAAGGTTAATGAAAGAAAAAAGTGTTTCACCCAAAGATAACACTCATCAATACCTCTGCTTGATCCCATTAAACAGATTTCTCAGTGGCTGGAGTCGCATGGGAAGATCAATCAGGATATCAAACTCCCACACTGCACATTTAAAGCCATTTAACACCCGAGCACTAAATTTTAAAGGGATTAAAAAATGTTCCAGTAGAACCTGAATATTGAGCAAAACTAGAAAAGGTGACTATCTCTGTATCAAGTCCTGATTTCACTTATCGATGACATCGGCACCGAAAGGCTGCACAAAATCTGAAAGCAATCACTTCATCTCAAATTGGATACAAAGAAAGCAGCAGTGAAAAATAAGTGGATCTTTAGCAGCTGTTGTGGTGTGCTCAATCTCATCTCCTGTTCATTCAGACAGGTTATAACAAGAGGCTGCTACAAAGCATCCATCGGAGCAGAGAAACCATAATTGCAGAATTTGTTTATTCCGCTCAGATGAAAACTCCAGCACGTTCAGGCTTGGAATTGCTGACTGGAATTTCAACATTTGTACAATGTCCTGGACATGGGAATCCCTTAGAAAAGGAAGTACAGGAGAATTTCCAAGTATTTCCTGATGCCTTGAGGACAACGTTTCCAGATTCTGACACCCCATACAGCAGCTTGTTTATTTTGGAGAATAATCTGGAAGTTAATTTAGTGCCCAAGTGGAAAAACATTTATTTCATGTAATATGACCCAAGAAGTCAGCTTAAAAATAGCCAATATTCACATTTCAAACATGTGCATCCTCAATAACTTGGTGCACAGGCACAAGCATTCATTTCTCTCAAGAAAAGTGGAAGTGACTTACACACATTTTGATGCTTTTTCTCCAACTCCAGCAAAACCAGCTTTCTTTATTGAATTATCAGCACACAGCTCCAGTATTGTCAACTTTGAATGTGTTTTCAGCCCAATATTCAGCCCTGTAATGCTGCTTTTAATAATAACTGAAAACAGGCTGTAAACAATGTGTAATCATGATGTTTATGGTTATTTTCATTATTCAGAAATTGTTTAAAAATAAAGGACAACACTGAAATGCTTGAAATTCTCACAACAACATTAATCCAACACCTGCATTTTTAATGATTTGCAATGAGATCTGCTAATAAAAATCACTTGTACAAATGACTGGTCTCAGCTGATGCAATGCTTACTACAAATGGTGGCTTTTTAGTGCTGCAAGTTGTGAGCAGACAGAAAACCAAGGTACTACAGGGAAGAAAAAGAGGCTGCAAGAGGTGAAATATGAAAATCTCAAGGAGAAAGAATAATGTGATTATCCCGAAGATGCTCCCAGAAAATTGAGGCATTTCTGAGGTTCACTTTGAATAGAACATTCTCTTTTCTTCTGCAAACAGAGAAAAATAAAAGCAGAAATAAATGTGTTCAACACTGGCACAGAAACACAAGAGCCACCAAGTTTTGACCAAAGTGATGTGATACAAGTGGTGCTCCTCCAAAAATTCCAGCTTCCTTAGGTTTCTGATTAACACCAAAATCACTCTTCTCAACAACCGCTGCCTTTTAATTTTTCCTACCCATTTCTCTGGATATTATTATTTTTTCTCCTTAAATTTCCTAAATTGGTGCCATCTCCTCTTGTTGAGAAATGTCAATTAGTAGCATCAGGGATAGTTGAGAGCTTTTTCAAGGATAAACTGCCTCCCTCTCATGAAAGGAGGAAAAGGGGGAGGAAAAGGTAAAAAAACACAAAGTGAAGCATCTTGGATAAACCATTCAACTCCTTCAGTAAAAAGTTCCAGAGATTAAGGGGAAGCAGAACCTTTCTGGGAAGAACCACCATCTCCCACCCTGAAAGAACAGCTGAGATTAAATGCTTGTTTTTTGGTGATTAACAAGAGGTGAAATCAAACATGGTTAATGAAGCTAAAAATGAGTATCTGATAAATTGGCTCCATGAAGCATTGCCAGAGGCACACATCAAACCTTGAAAAAATAGGGAAGAAATGTCCTTTCCTTACTTCCTAAATTTAGATTTCAACCAGCAGCTAGGTATAGCCGAAGCCCAATTTTCAGCCTGGTGTTGCTCAAAACTTTTAATATGACACCATTGAAAGTCAAAGAGTTCAGAACACAAGGAAAGCAGGATGGGGAAAAAAATTGTGGCAATAATTTATTGTGGCAATAAAGTTTTTCCCATTCCCTTGAGGCTGAGGAAAAGGATTCTAAGTGGTACCTCCTGTTTAACTAAACAACAACTGCACGAAGCTTTCAAGCAGCAGCACCAACAAAACACTTAACCTGCCTCAGCTGACAAGTGAGGAAGAGCTTTAGGAACACTTTGCTGCAGCCTGAAGATGAAAGAATAAAACAAAGTGTTTCTTTTCATCATATGCAATTAAATCGTAGGTTTAAAGTGTTCTTTTGTACCACACGGAGGAGTCTCTCACTGGTAAATAAATCGGAATGGGAAGAAAAGTAGCAATTTACTATTAAAACCTAAAGGTTTTATTACTTGGAGGTCTCCTTGTGCTGCTGAAGTTGTGTTACATCTAACAAGTGCTATTTTTCAATAATACAAAGGAAAAAAAAGCACTTAAATTCCTCTGCTCCTTCAGTCAGTGCAAAGATAAATTTGGATAAGAATAACTATTGTACTGTAAAACCACAGAGGATTCTACACAGCAGAATGGCAATTTCCTTGCTTGGTGCTATCAGGACTTGTGTTGGTGAAATCAAACAGCTCTAATTTACTCATTGGGTTTATCTCATTAAAATTGTCAATATTTTTTATTTTGTTCTTTAAGATAAAAAAAAAAAAATCATTCAAACTGCTCCAGATGACTTCTATTCCAACAATCCCTTAAATTACAAAGCTCTTTATCTGAGCCAGCTATCTGGGCTTTTTGACCTATAATCCCAGGAAGGTCTCTGAAGGACAAGAGAGGAATAGGACAGAACACAGACAATTCTGCAAGGACACACATGGGAGATTTCTAACAAAGACCACGACAAATGTTCCCCAAACAGGCATTTTCTTCCATCAAATTCTGATTTCTAATGGAAAAAGTAAAATTAAGAAAAACTGAAAGAAAAAAAAAAACATGTTGCTAGATAGGTTTTTTATTAATTTTAACACGCATAAAAGCCCCAAAACTCAAAAGCTCCACCACACAAGTCTAGCTCATAAAGCGTGGATAAACTCTGGCTTCATCTCAGCAAGTTCAGCCTAAGGCCAGGCTTAAAGTCCTAAAGCTTTTTCCAGGATTTAACTACAAAACAATTTACTCAGAACTAGTAAAAGGCAATGGCACCACTTCCATCCATAAATGCATAGATTTAGGCCTTAAAAGTCATTATTTCCTGACGTTTTGGAAAGGGCTCCAAGAACTGTGCCCAGTGCCTTAATTCTCCCTCCTGAATTGAGCTTACTAGAAATTAATAGAAGAATCACACACCAGCCGCCAACAGTTGTTTTCCAAAATGATTTTCCTGCTAAGTACTGGAAGATGATGCTTTAACAAGCACAAATCTCGTGCTCCCACATTAAAAAGCAGGTTTTAACTTTTAACTCACAAGCCATTGCTAAGCAAGTACTTTGGATGTGCTTGTTAAACAGCAGCTACGACAAAAATCCCTTTATTTGTGCGCTACACAAGATTTGGAGAGCCAACGCCTGCACTCAGCAAACCCTAAGAGAGCACAGGCAGCCTAAAGCAGAATAACATGAAATTTAATTTCCCCAAATCCACCAGAGACCCAAAAAGCACGTGGAAGGCAGTACATAAAAAGTATCTGTTTCTAAGAATAAATGGAAACAAAAAGCGACACTTCTAAATGAAAGCTCCTTGAAAAATAAATTCTGCCTCTCTGCAAGAAGCCACGCACAGAAAATGATTTGTAAAAGGCAAAAAACTGCAGAAGAAAGTGACCGTCACTGCAGTGAGTGTGCCTGAGACCTATTCACTTCTACGTATGAGGACAGGACCTGGCACATCCAGGGCTCTTCCTTTAAATTCCACCTGGAATAGCCCAAGTTCTCCATCAGTTGTAAAGTGAGAAACCTTTAAATCAATTTAATGTCCCCCAATATCTGACAATATTCGTGGAATAAATTGGCTTTTGCCTTGGCCCTCATGTAGGGAAACAAAACAAAACCACAGCTCAATCCCACTGATTGAAAAACTTAATTCCTCCATTTGCAGAACCCTTGGAAACCTCAGAGTTCATTTCTTTAGTTCCCTTCCCAACACTGAATAACAAATAAAGCAACAGTGGGAGCTGAAGGGGGGCTGGGAATCACTCACTGCAATTTCAGCCTTAAACACCTCCCACACTGGGGCCACTCTTCTCATTCCAAGTTGAACGGGATTGTTTCATTCCGACGAAAGAAACAGAGGGAGAGAGGAAGGGAGAGACAGAAGAACCTCTCCTACATTTGGCCTGGCCTTTCAACTGCACAATCACAGCAACACAGAATCCCAGAATGGCTTGGGATGGACTTTTGACTTTTCAGCTCATCCAGTCCCCCCTGCCATGGGCAGGGACACCTTCCACTATCTCCAGGTGTTCCAACCTGGCCTTGGACACTTCCAGGGATCCAGGGGCAGCCACAGCTTCTCTGGGCACCCTGTGCCAGGGCCTCCCTGCCTTCATTGGTAAAAAACTTTCTTCAACCAACCCAAATTTGTGCCATGTCAAACTCCAGGTTAACGTTTACACAAACGGCATTTCTTGGAGCATGTTTAGATATACTTAGTTATAAATTGTTCTTGTAGGAGTTTCTGGGTTTAGATCACTGCACACCACATCAGGATAACAACAGACATGAGCAAATGAGGTTCGTGGTAACATCAATTATAGGTTAAAAACATCACATTCACACAACAGGACATGTTCCAACACCTTTTGCCTTTTACTCCTGCTCGCCTTTAGCATAAAATGCCTCATTCCATGGAATGTCTCAGCACTTAAAAAGCAACTGAGCCATGCAGCCCAGAGGTGCAGGGCTGCTGAAATCCCAACGACAGTGCTTCAGTGGAGATCCAAAATACTGCTTTGGAGTGAAACAAATGTTGGGAATATAGCACAAGAGAGCAAGCCAGCACATTCCAGCTTTTCATTCACACCTTGCAAGGTGAAAATTCATCCGGTTCTAGATGTTCATGGAATGGTTTGGGTTGGAAGGGACCTTAAAGGTCCTTCATTCCCACCCCCTGCCACACCAGGGACACCTGCCACTATCCCACATTGCTCCAAGCCCCGTCCAACCTGGCCTTGGACACTTCCAGGGATGGGGCATATTCCTTTTCCACAATTATGGACATGTTCAACTCCCATGATTCACCAGTTTTTCACAGGAATTTCAGCACCAGTTGACAAGGCCTTACCAAGCCACCTGAAAGCACCCACAGAACACCCTGCACGTCACACAGACAGCAAAAACTTTAATTTCTGCAGCACCTCCTCCAACTCCCCTGCATAATTCCATCTTCCCTCTTCTGCTGCAATCCAGTGACAGGAATGTCAGGCTCCACTAAGGATTTGCTGTTACACTGACAGCACTAAAACTCTGGCACCTTTAGCAATCTGGTGAGTTACAAGACATTTCACCTTTGGATAATAAAACACTTCCATCAACACCTTTAACCCAAAGGATATCAATGGACATCACTGCAAAGAAAAGTCATCTCCAAGAAACTGTGTGACTACTAAGTAGCAAGAAATTATTAATATTAATTTATAACAAGCAAATCATGGCCTTCCAGGTCATCAGTGATCCACCTCAGTGTTGCCTGAGGGTCCCTCTTGATTTATTTCAGGTTTCCAGTACAAGTTTAAAACACTTTTTAGAAAGACTTCTCAGAGCCGCAAGTAGAGGAGGGCAAATAAACACAATCAAAAGCAAAACCCAAGCTCTCCTGGCTCCTGGTGCAGGAAGGAAGGTGGAAAATTCATGTCAGGAACTGCCTGAGCTTTCCAGGTGTCTCACAGCAAAGGGAATCAACCCAGGCACTGCCAAACCTCAGGTTTTTTCCTGTTCTAAAAATAAGAGGAATTCTAGAAAGTAACATCACAAATGTCAGTTCATTTCATCTTTCAGTTCATGCAGAGAAAAAGTACTGTTGGAACAAAAAGGTGGATAGAAGCAATTAATACATTAAAGGACAAAACTGCCAGGGTTTATTTGCAGAGGATTCTTGCTTACCTGGCAGAAGTTCAGCCCAAATTTGTAAACTTCCAGGTGCTCACAAAAACTGACAACACAGAATAATTCTCACAAGCAATAGTGCAGAGCTGCCCACAACATTTCTCCTGAGACATTCCAATTTTAATGCAGTTTTTCATGCAGTATCCAACTATCCATAGTTACTAATCTCATCAGGATGTGCTGCAACTCTTCAAAAACATTCAATTTTAAAAACTTATCTTAAAAACAAACAAGGAATGAGGGCAATGATTCTGCCGTTAAAATTCTCAGCCACGTTCCCTTGGCTGCACAAATCCAAGTGATCACAGTGGGCCCTTTCCATCTTTTAAGAATTAAAAACGCTCTGTGGCACTGAGCAAATGGATTTGCACACCCAAATCCTAGGATCACAGAATCCTTCAGGGTGGGAGGGGCCACAGGAGTTATTTCTAACCAGGATACAGGAATATTGGGAGGGACAGCTGAACTCCTGGCCGAAGTTGAGGTGAATGACACCTCTACCTTCTGCTGATCCCCAAATCCCCTCATTTTCCAGTCTCTCTCTGCTTCCACCTCATGCTGGCCTTATTTTTACCCTTTTAACCAGACCAGCCTCACAATGGATCCAATAATTTTCCTGAGTACTGGAATGTGCTGTTCATGCACCAGGAATAGGTTGTCCTTAAGGATCTCCCACCTTCCCTAAAGCCCCCCAAGAGCTTTCTCCTATGTGACCCCACAACCAAAAGGTGAAGTTTGTTCTCCTAAAGTTCAGCTAAATCCTAGTTTTGTCTCCAGTTAGAACCCAACACTTGAAATCCTCATTCCTGAACATCCCAGTAACACCTTGGTATGTTTCTGACCGGCACAAGGTATCGAGAGCCACTGAAATTGCACCCAAAACCAGACAGCAACACAAAAAAAGACACCAATCCACAAGAATTAATCCATGAAAACAAGCAAGGTGTAACCCAGCTCCTGAGGAGGCACAGAAGGCCTCATTTTACTACACCCCTGCTCAATATTTTGTCACATGGGGCCTTGGCTGATTTCTTCTCATGAGAACAGAATAACAAATGCAGTTTAAAAAAAAAGGAGAAAAAAACCTCTGTGTCCTTAATAGAACCTGTTTCTGCAAATGGGAAAGAAATGGCTGGCTGAGATGCTCAGCCTCTTAATAATTTAAGCATTTCTTCTTCTTTTTTTTCCCCTAATAAACTGTTAGTTTTTCAATATTCACTAAGCTAAATGAATTAAACCATTCCCTTTGTCTGAAGTTTTAGGTATAAAACACACCCAGGGAAAAAAAAACAAAACCTCATTGTCTGACCGAATTGCTTCCCATCAATATTGCTTTAGGAATTACAGACAGACTTGAAAGATTTTACACTTGTTAAATATTTTAGTGCATTTAATATTACTCAGAAGCCAGCAGGTGAGCCAAGCAAGCTGGGATGCTTTAAGACATTGTCTTTAGATGTCAGATTTCAGTGTAAGTGGATGCAATTTCATTTTCTGACCCCAAACTGAAGTGAATAAATTCATCATTATTGGCAAGCAACAAGACACAAATTCTTTCACGTAACCTAAGCCATTATTCCTCCACCAAAAGCTATCAAAGGCTTGCCTTGAAGAAAGGGCTGGGTTTAAGAGCTCTAATGTTTCTCCCTCTAGACATCTTTCCTTATTTATGTAAAGTGTTCTTTGTCTGGGATACAGAAGCACTTCACCAAAACCACAAGTTCTTAAAGGAAAAATACTCCTAAGGTTTTGCAAGCTTGAGAAGGTCAAGCAATTCATGGAATCCTGGAATGGTTTGGATGGGAAGGGACATTAAAGAGCTTTTAATTCCACCCCCTGCCATGGGCAGGGACACCTCCCACTGTGCCAGGCTGCTCCCAGCCCCAATGTCCAGCCTGGCCTTGGACACGTCAGGGATCCAGGGGCAGCCCCAGCTGCTCTGGGAATTCCATTCCAGCCCCTGCCCACCCTCCCAGCCAGCAATTCCCAATTCCCAATCTCCCATCCAGCCCTGCCCTCTGGCACTGGGAAGCCACTCCCTGGGTCCTGTCCCTCCAGGCCTTGTCCAAAGTCCTTCTCCATCTTTCTTTAGGCCACAATGAGCTCACCCCAAAGCTTCTCTTCTCCAGGCTGAACAATCCCAATTGTCCCAGCCTTTCCTCATAGCACAGGTGCTCCATTCTCCCCAATAAACTATGGACTCATTCCAAGTCTTTCAATAAATAAAAATAACAAAAAAAAAAAAAAAAAAAAAAAAAAAAAAAAAAAAAAAAAAAAAACAAAAAAAAAAAAAAAAACTAAGCAACCAAAAAAATAAAATGCACTATTTCCCAAATAGAAACAAAAATGAAAGCTCAAGATATGCAACAGTGTGAATTAGCAGAGAATTTCTGGGGTATCACAGCCCTCACCTCCAGTCCCCACACCCCAAAATCCCAGGATTTTCCCGTAACTCACATTTAAGGATGAACAGCAAACACCACAGGGAAAGCAGTTAAGACATGCAAGTGTTGTTCCATAAAAATCCTCTCTCTACAATAATTTCTTCACCACAGTGAAATATAGGAACACAAGGAAAAAGCTACTATTTAAAAAATTTTTAAAAAAGAAGATTCCCTGTCCGCGGTTCCCTGCCCATTGAAGGGGGTTGGAATGAACGCATCTTTAAAGTCCCTTCCAACCCAAGCAACTCTGGGATTCAGACCCCTCCAATTAAGCAACAGGAAACCAACTTTATGCTCCAGAAGGAAGAAAGATGCTAAATTCTGTTTACTCAAGTCCTGCTGCAAGGCTGCCACAGGACAGGTGTTTAATCAGTGCTGAGTTTGCTGGGGTTTTCTCTAAGTATCAAGGCAAAAGGCCCTTGGGGAATTCTGCTATCATGAATATTTCTGGAGCACTGATAAGAGCCTTACTTGAACTTCCCAGGTTTCAGGGAGTCCACAAATCACCTGTTCCAATCTCTGCCACTGCTCCTCGCTCCTGCAGCAGCTGCGTTGTGCTCGCTGTGCTGAAGGATTTTAAATTAGAGCAGAGCATTCCTGGCACGAGGTTTGATGCATTTCAACAGCCCTCAGTAACAAAATATAACAAGTTAAGAAAGCCATCGATCTATGTGAGCTGTAAATCACTTACTTCCACCATTCCAGGGTAGGAAAAGAGCACATTCTCTTTTTAATGTTTGCTTAAGTGTATTTCAGCAGAACCTCGCTAGAATAAAAGTCAGTTTTGATTAAATAACCAAGAATTTGCACTTCAGAACTCAAGACATATTTGGATATTTGCTTGTTCTGGGGTGTTTGGGGGTTTTTTTAAGTCTTTAACAATGGATAACAGCGTGGAAAGCCAAGTCTAATTTGTGTGTTACACTTGAATGTCAGCCAGAGGAAAACAAAGAGGAATTTCATTCCTCTAAAAGTCTGCAAAGCTAAAGATGAGCCAAAAAGTTAATGTCAAAAAAATCATCTCAGCAAAAGGGCAATGAGTTCATTACAATGCTCTGAAGGGCACATCTGATTCCTGTTTTCACATTAAAAGCAGAAAACCAGGAGCAAACCTGCACCTGATCCTCGGTGCTGTCTCCCAGGTGAGGAAGGTTCCTTCATCCGATCGATGACGCTGTCAGACAACTGCAAAACACAACAGGGTCACACTTCAGCTTCTTCTTTTTCCCCATTTCCCCTCCAAATGGAATGAAGCTTTTTTAAAACGAGCCTGGAGCCTCTCTGTAAGACATGACAGCTGCTAAAATTCAATCCCCAGCACAAAACAATCCCCTTACTTGTGAGGTGAGTGCTCCAAACAAACAGAACAAGAAGATTTTGGCTCTCAGAGAGGATACAGAGAAGAGTAAAGGAAGCAACACCTTTGGGCGTGTTGCTGGTAATTAATCAGCATTTTTGCCTTTCTCAGTGATTTAATTTGCCTTTCTCAGGTGCAGAGCACTCAACCCAGGAAGAATTTCATCCTGGGAAAGCCCTCAAAGCACTTGTGCAACACAAGTGGTCACAGTTGAACACAAAGTTCATTTGGATGTTGATGCAAGCACACAGAAAAACACTGCCCCAAACTGTACAGACTCAAGCAGAGTAAGAGCAGCCTCCAGTTTCAGATCTATGGAAGCCCTGGATAAAACTAACAAGAGTAAAAGAGTTATTAGCATAAGAACTTTCGGTTTCTAACTTCTGTCGTCAAATCACATAATTATTTGGGTTGGAAGAAACCTTAAAGGGCTTTTAATTCCACCCCCTGCCATGGGCAGGGACACCTCCCACTATCCCAGGTTGTCCCCAGCCCCATCCAGCCTGGCCTTGGATGCTTCCAGGGATTTAGGGCCAGCCACAGCTCCTCTGAACAACCTGTGCCATGTTTCAGAGCACATGGACTCTGCTCTGTGTGGAATATATAAATTTATATTACATTTATATCACTGCCACCTATTTACTCAAGAGCATTAAATGACCAGAAATGAAAATATGAGTTTGCTGAAACAGAATGAACTCTCAATGCTCTTCCTGCACCACTCCTCCCTAAAAGCAGCAGTAAGTGGTAAGTTATTATCATTCCTGATACGAGCTACATAGTGTCTCCCATGGAAAAATTCCTAAGCTGCAAGAATTCCCCAAGTTCCTTGTGTCACAAGTCGTATTTTGGAATATTACAGACGACAGGGGCGGCATTCCCGCCACCTGCCCTGGAACTGAATGTGGCTGCCCCATCTCTGGAAGTGTTCAAGGGCAGGTTAGACGGGGCTTGGAGCAACCTGGGGTGGTGGAAGGTGTCCCTGCCATGGCGGGGGTGGCACTGGTGTTCTTTAACGTCCCTTCCAACCCAAACCATGCTGGGACCGCTGATAAACAGGGAGAGACGGAGAGCGGCTCGGCGGGCGCACAGGAAGTTGGACACTCAGCGTGAACGGGAGCAGGACACGGGAAAGGGAGGAGCTCCGGCATGTGGAGGTCAGGGAAAGACAAACCGAGCTCCTGTAGTTACAGATTTCCCCTAGAACGGGTCACCACGCGGGGCACACGGCTCCTTATCCCAGCTGGGCTGGAGAGAGGGGAAATCACTGCGGGAGACGGAGGGAAGCGGGACAGAAGCAGGGACAGAGGCAGGAGCAGGGACGCAGGCGAGGGAGAAGGGGAGAGGCAGAGTGAGAGAGGGAGCCGGGGCCGGGCCAAGCCCGCAACGCCCCGGCGAGCCCCGGGCCGGCCCCGCGCTCACCCGCACGCCCTTGACCACGGTGATATTCTCATTCTCGTCCGCCTCGAAGGTGACGCGCCGAGTGCTGCCGCCGCCGCCCATCTCGGCCCGCGGACACACGGACGGCCCCAAGGAGACTCGCCGAGCGCGCTGCCAGCCCGCCCCGCAGCAAGGCGGCTCCTCATTGGCCCGTCGCCCTCCCCCGCCGGTAGAACGCCGCTCCCTATTGGCTGCGCGGGCGCGTCGCCATGGAAATGGCGCAGCCCCCCTGCGAGGAGCGACAGGTACCCGGAAAGGTGCGGGAACTTTTTCGGGACGAACTTCACATGGGGCGCGAGGACTACAAGTCCCGTAGCGCTCCGCGGAGGGAGGGAAGGAAGAGGCGGGCGTGCCCGCGCGGTGCGCGCTGGGTAATGTAGTCCGGTCCGTCCCTGAATCTGTCGGGTACGTGAGCGCCTGCCAGCACCTGCGGGGTGCTGAAAATCCGCTGAGGAGCGGCTGAGGGAGCTGGGAAAGGGCTGGAGAATTCTTGAGGGAGCTGGGAAGGGGCTGGGGCAGCTGAGGGAGCTGGGAAAGGGGCTCAGGCTGGAGCAAAGGAGGCTCCGGGGGGACCTTGTGGCTCTGCACAAGTCCCTGACAGGAGGGGGCAGCCGGGGGGGTCGGGCTCTGCTGCCAGGGAACAGGGACAGGAGAGAGGGAACGGCCTCAGGCTGGGCCTGGGGAGGTTTAGATTTCGGTGATGGGAAAACTCCATGGAAAGGGCTTCCCAGCCTTGGCAGAGCTGCCCAGGGAGTGGAGTCCCCATCCCTGGAGGCATTTAAAATCCATGTGGATGTGGCACCTGGGGACATGGCTCACTGGTGGCCTTGGCAGTGCTGGGAATGGCAGTGCTGGGAATGAGACTTCTCGATGGTCTGAGAGGGCTTTTCCAACCTAAACATTTCCGTGATTCCCTGGTGTGCTGTGGGATGAGTGCCCCAGGGCCTTGCTGCAGCCCTGGGCTTGAGCTGGCACCTCATCCCCTTTTCCACATGAAATTCCCATTAGCACAGCCCCTTTGGGCATGTAATTTTCCTTCCAATAGATTAATAATATTATTAACAAATAACACATTGTCTTCTCAGCCTACAAGATTAACTGCCTCTGGATCTGGCCGTTCTGGGGGCCTCTTCTTTTACCTCCTGAAGTCCCAAACCTTCTGTTGGGTCAAATAATGACAAATAACAACCACCATGATATTTGGGAAACCTCCTCTTTGGTTCTTTTCCCCCTTCCAAATCCTTCATTTCTTGCCTCTAGGAGGGAAAGCCTATTTGCACCAGTGACACCCAAACCTTCCCGTCCCCTTTGTCCCAGCGTGGGTTTTGAACAACAATCACAGCAGCTTTTTGCAGCCTGTGTGAGCTGACACATCTCATTTCTCTTCCTCCATGCAAACCCCACCACTAGCATCAACAGAGCTGCTCGTGTGTCCTTGATATATTTTCAAGCCATTTTTATTTGGATATAAACTATCTATCAGCCAACATTGCAGCGGCGTTGGCCTTCCTTGGGGCTTAAGATATTGCTGAAGCCTTGGCTGATGGCCACTTTGCTCCCAAATAAAAATTGCTGGGGAATATTTCAAGGACATGAAGCTGTTCTCCTGAGGGGTGTGTAACACCGTCCCTGCCCGGCTCTGCGGGGTCCCGCGTGCCCCCACAGCCGCACGGGTGGGTTCAGTGTTACAGTCGGTACCAAAGAGTCCAGAAGGGCGTTTGTGTGCGTTCTGCCAGGAGCATTTATTGCTGCTACACTGTCCAAGGGTGCAGAGGCAGATACCAACGTGATCCCAAAGCTCACAGTTTTATCCAGGGAAAAGGCGGGAGCAGGGAACGGGGAGCAATGGGGAGCTCTGGGGAGTGACGAGGGGTAGAGGCTGACAGCAACCGGGGAATCCAAACTGGGGCAGACGAACAGAACAGAACAAGTATCCCAGGAGAAGCCTTTTTGGCCACCCTAACATGAAGTGGTTCCTGTGGTACTGGGGACTTGTCCCACTGAAAACTCTCTGTCCCTTGTAACTTAGATTCACTGGCCACCAGAGGTGTGACATGATGTTTATGGGCTGTTTTTATAGATGCTAAACCACTTTCTGTGAGGGGGCACTTAAGAATTCACCATCCCTGGAAGTGTGGTTTCTTTAAGGGAATAAATGTGGATTTCTCTGTCTTCGTTCTGAGCACCAAAAAACTGATGGTGTTGAGTTTTCTTTATTTTTCTCCACTGGGAATGTTTTTGAACGGTCAAATTGTGTTTATTCAGTGAGTGATGGAACTTGTGGAAATGCTCAGCTCCAAATCAGAAGCAGCTCTCCCAATATATTTGGCAGAGTCCAGACACATCCCTTGCCTTGCTGAACAGAAAGATTTATATTTAGAAATTAAGGTTTTAACAACAGCTCTTTCCTACCAGGGACTTTTTTTGATTGTTTTGTGTGGCTGGCAATTACAGAACATATGCAGAGATTTCAGTAGGAGGAGAAAAAAGGGACAAATGGGCAGAATTAAATCTTAAAATGGCTTTGGGTCATTTTGCTGTGTCTGGGAAGTTCAGTAGCCATGGAAAGAGCAGGACTGAGGTACCCCAGAATTTATGGCTCCCCTATAATAGGTGGAAATGAAAGACTCTTTGCTGCAGGCCAGGGCTATCTATATGTCAGGAGCTTCTCTCTGTGGACTGTCAGACCTATTGGAGAGCTCTTTCAAGGGTATTGCTAGATGGAAAAAAAACCCAACCTATTAGAAATTAATGTTGGAAAAAGCTACAACAAATTTGCAGTCCAAAAATCATCCGTTAACAACTGGTAAATAAACTCACATCCAGCTCACAGCTCTCAGGAGCAATTTGCAGATACAGCGAGAAGTTGTGCTGTGTAAAAGTGGAACAATTTATATGTTCATATAAATAATGGGCTAATTTTAAAAGCAGTGTAATTGTTGTATATGGGGTTGTAGGAGTTCCATTCAGTGATTAGTAGAGAGTGCATTTCTACCAGGGAAAAAGACAACAAAAAAAGCAGAATGGGAAATAAAAGTATAGCAATCAATATACAGCTATTAATTGCTTCTGATCTTGATTGATCTGAACCCACTTCAGACATGTGTAAGCACAAAATCCATCTCAAACTGGTAAACTCCAGGTATTTCATTGAGAATCTGGAAAACCAGCAGGAACTTCAAATTAGAGAATCACAGAATCATTTGGAAAAATCCTTTAAGATCGTCAGTTCCAACCATTCCCAGCACTGCCAAGGCCACCACTGCCCGTATCCCCAGGTGCCACATCCACAGGGCTTTGAAACCCCTCCAGGGATGGGGACTCCACCCCTGCCCTGGGCAGCTCTGCCAGGGCTGGACAACCCTTTCCAGGAAGGAATTTTCCCGATATCCAGCCTGAGGCCGTTCCCTCTCTCCTGTCCCTGTTCCCTGGCAGCAGAGCCCGACCCCCCCGGCTGCCCCCTCCTGTCAGGGACTTGTGCAGAGCCACAAGGTCCCCCCGGAGCCTCCTTTGCTCCAGCCTGAGCCCCTTTCCCAGCTCCCTCAGCCACTCCAGCCCCTTCCCAGCTCCGTTCCCTTCTCTGGACACGCTCCAGCCCCTCCATGTCCTTGCTGAGCTGAGGAGCCCAGAACCAGACACAGGAATTGAGGTGTGGCCTCAGCAGTGCCCAATACAAGGGTGAGGTTATTATTATTACTATTATTATTATTATTATCATCATTGTCATTATTATTACTATTATTATTATTATTGTTGTTATTTTATTTTTCGGTTAAAGGCTTTCGCTTTTTAGGCTGCCATGTGCAAAGTTTCCACATTTTCCATTTTTATGGCCAGTTTATAAATATCTGATTCTTTGTTAAAACACAACGCTCTTGTCCAATCCACTTTGTCCTTGTCTGCACATACTCCTTTGTGGCAGAAATATTCCTTCTACCACTCAATACTCAGTTTTTCTGATGTACTCAAGCAGTACTGAAGGACAGCATTGCCAGGCATTCCCAAATAAATCCTAATGAGCCCAGGAACCACTCACTATTAAATTTCAGGCTCTTGTGTCAGGAACTGAAAAATGCCATGGAAACCCTGGATAGGTGAGGTGCTCACGGCTCATTGCACTCCTGCTGTCAGGTTTTGTTCTGTGGAGGATTGTCCTGCTCAGTCACTGTCACGCTGAGCTCGTTCCACGGTGTGACTTTGCCAGCGATCCCTTGGTGGTCACTCCATGGAAATGTTCAGCATGGAAGGGCTGGGATGGTTCCTCGGTTCCTCCTTAGCAGCACTGAACGTTGCAGCAACGTCTGCAAGGTCTCACAGCATGGAAACAGCTCTTTCCTGTGGGATGGAACACGGAGCCTTCTGCTGGAAATGGGATTCCGTGAGTAAATCGTGGAATGTATCTTCAGTTCATGCAGACAGTCAGGGGTGGTTTGGGATGGAAAGGACATTCGAGCCCATCCAGTGCCACCCCCGCCATGGGCAGGGACACCTCCCACTATCCCAGGCTGCTCCAAGCCCCATCCAGGCTGCTCCAAGCCCCATCCAACCTGGCCTTGGACACTTCCAGGGATCCAGGGGCAGCCACAGCTTTCCTGGGCAACCTGTGCCACCCCCTCCCCACCCGCCCAGCCAGCCCTGCCCTCTGGCACTGGGAAGCCATTCCCTGGCTCCTGTCCCTCCATGCCTTGGCCCCAGTCCCTCTGCAGCTCTCCTGGAGCCCCTTTAGGCCCTGCAAGGGGCTCTCAGCTCTCCCTGGATCCTTCCCTTCTCCAGGGGAACATTCTCAGCTCTCCCAGCCTGGCTCCAGAGCAGAGGGGCTCCAGCCCTGGAGCAGCTCCATGGATTCTTCTGGACTCTCTCCAGCAGCTCCACGTCCTCCTGATGTTGTTCCCAGGGCTGGATCCAGCTCTGCAGGTGGGGTCTCACCTGAGAGGGGCACAGGGGCAGAATCCCCCCCTTCCCCTGCTGCCCACGGGGGATTCTGGTTCTCAGTGCCCATGGCCAGGGCAGGTCCAGCTCTCACCCACCAACACCCCCAAGTCCTTCTCCCAGGGCTCCATTCTCCCCCCAGCCTGGATTTGTGCTTGGATTGCCCTGAGCCTTGTGCAGGACCTTGGCACCCACCCCTGCCGTGCCAAACCCTGCTGCTGTTGGTGCTGTTGGCACAAGCTTCAGTTCTTGTCAGGTTCGCACTCTGATCTACAATGAATTTTTCTTTCTCTGAGCAAAAAAAAAAGAAAAGGTGAGTTCAGTGCTTAGTGTGTTACATGCAGGACCCTTGGATTTACCTATGGACTTCAACGTGTGATATATTAACATAATGTCACATTAATCTGTGATTATTTATGTTGATATCCTTTTATCTGACTGGTGTGGTTCCCATCACCAGCAAGTGAGCTGTGGGATTTGTAGCCAGCCCGACTGTCATCTCCAAGACCAGATTTGATTCATGGTCTCATTTCCTGTTTTTTCCTCCCACTGCTCACAGACCTTTTTTTTCCTTTCCTTTTCCATGGTCCATTTATTAAATGTAGAGTTAGAAACACAATTAGAATTTACTCAAGTCTATAATGTCTGAATATTAAATCTTTGGAGCAATAAAAATTCTTTCCCAAACGTTTCTTATCTGTGTTTTCTCTTCAGCTGATGAACTCAGGCCTAATTACTGAATGAGTAACCAAAAAAGAAGGACCTGATTTGGTCCATTCCAAGCAATGACTCTGTGAATAAACCTGACATTCCCAAGCACAGATAAAGGTCCTCTAGTCTTAAATTAAGCTTCATTCCAGCACCCAAAACCTGAACCATCTTTAGGGATGACTCCTCATCCGTTCCTCAGTACAAATAAAATATAAATTAAGGTGGTTGTGGTCATACAGAGCGCTTTTTGTGTATTGGGGTTTTCGTCTTGTTAACACACAAAAACGACCAAGGCACTTCCTAAATGCATTTTTAAGTGGATGTTTGCAGCAGAGTGGATGGATTGGACTGGACTGGACGCCACAAAGGGCTCTGTGGTTCAGGTGATCCCTGAGGACAGGGATTGCCTGTCAGGGCTGGTCACCTGTGCCGGGGTAAATCCAGGAGGGCAGGGCTGTGCACGGAGCTGGGCTCCAGCTGCTCCAGCACAAAAGCAGGAGGATTTAATGTTTAACATCAATGTCAGCTGAAATGTTCCCTGACCTTCACCAGGCTCTGCCCCCGTGGAGTTTTTCATCAGAGAACGTGGCTGGGCTGGAGCATCGTCCAGGACACATCCGAGAGCTTCCTGCAGGGAGCATCAAGGGCTCGGGACTTACATTGAGAGTTGCTGGCCTCGCTCCTGGTGTTGAGTCATGAGGCTTGGGAGCTGCGCTTTCACCATCAGGCTTTTGATCATTATCTGTCCTTTCTGCTGTGTCTGAACAGAGAGAGAGATTTGAAGTTATCTCAGTTAATATTCACTTTTTCACTGCATCATTAAACGCCTCCCTCCTTCCCTCAGTTGTTTTTGGGTTTTTTTTTTTGTGGGGGCTGAACTGCAGAATTCCCCTCTGGAAAACATTCTTTGATATTTCTGTTTATTTTTTGTGCTTCCTCAGCAGCCAGGAAGGCCAGGCAGAGTCTGCACATGGGAGCACATGGGAAAGAGGAGCATGGTCATGGTGAGCTCCATGGAAATGTGGAAGAGTCACTGGGAGGGGTTGGATGTCCACAGGGACATGGACATTGCTGAGGAAATCAGGCTCAGCCCAGGGGTGGTCTGGCCACCAGGAAAAAGGCACAAGAGGGAAAGAAGAGAAAGGAAAAATTAGAAGAGAAATTACTTTTCCAATGTGCGAGAGGGGATCTCCTTGAGGGAGCGTGTGGAGAAAAGCTCCGAAGTCACAGAGGATGGGGAAGCCTTTACTGTCCCCAGCAAGAGAGGGAAGGCAGTCTGAAAAAATCAGGATCCAAATACTTGCTTGGACACAAATACTAGCAGTCTTAACCCTCCTGTAATTAAACTTTCTGTGCCTTGTCTCTTTATTTATTAGTACGATGAGGGGATCCTTCTGCTTCCAGGCTGCTCTTGTCCTGAATCCCATTCCCAGTCCTTCCAGCAGGCGTGAGAAGAGTCCTCCCATGTTGGGACATCACCTGCACTGCTACTAAAATAGGCTTTTTTTCTATGTTACAGCTTGTCCTGCCTGCCCAACACATCATCCAACACAGTGCGAAACAGCAGCTCATAAACTAAGTAGGAGACTTAAAAATGGTGTAGGATGCCACCTAAAAATTGTGTAGGATGCAGCTTAAAAATGGAGTAGGGTTCATGTAAAACTCTTCAGAGTTTTTAGTAGTTTACTGTTCAAAAGAAAAAACAATTCGTAGCAGTCCTGGATATTCATTCACTGAAACCCCTCCATTTCCACAGGGAAATTTGAGCCTCAATCTTAGGGTTGATCTTTGGGGGAAAGTTAAACCCTTGGGTAAATCCAGTGGCCTAAACTTTATTAGAGGAAAATGGCTCAACATCACTTTGTTCCACATTGCCTAATGCCAGAAATATTTTATTCTTCAAAAGACCTTAATTTCATGTATCCAAACCCAAAATGGAGAACAGGCAGATTGTTTCTTTACACGATTTTCTTGGAGAGCTTTCCCCAGGGAGATCGTGGTTCTTTAATTGAAATGTGCCTGTATTTCCTTCAGCTCATTATAGGAGCTTTAAACAAGACAGGCTGTGGGAATCAGCAGGGAAAAGTCCTCTATTTGCCATCCAGGTTACTCCACTGACACTGTTTGCTTTTCCAATAGTAAATTTTCCAACAGGCTGACAGCTCCGTTGTTGAAGTGCCATAATAATTAAAGAGGAGATTAAACAATTCGGGAGAGTGGTGACTAATTGAAGGAGGAGAATTTCCCTCTGAGTGCAGCATGAGGGACACCACTGATGACATTCTGCCCCACAAATGTGTTCCAGAGGTAGGTGCAGTGCGGATACGAGTCCAGGAAACAACTCAGTGGTTGAAATAAAGCTTGACAGTGAGGCAGGGAGTTCAGTGCTTCTGCCTTGACTGAAAGATGACTGATGGGTTGATTACAGAGCTGAAACGCTTCCACAAGGAGGAAATATTGGAGTTTTCAACCTCGCAGAAGGAAGTGTAACAGAGGATGGGTGTTAAAGGAGGAGAAATTCATTTTATGACACAGATCTGCAAGGATTTGGGACAAACCTGAAGGAAAAGTAAACCCTCTGTGTCTTCCCTGGGTGCCTGGAGCAGGGTCTCCTTCAGGAGTGTTGGCAGGGGACGGAAAAGTCGTGGCAGGAGGGCAAAGTGGATTAACTGATCACCTCCACTGGTGTTAAAAATCCTGTCTCTGTAGCTGCCAAGGATTTCAAGATCATCAATTAATCTGCATATCATGGGCACGTGGAAGATCCGGACAAGGAACAGACTCTTGCACTGCTCTGAAAACTCAGGTGTCTGCTCACATCAGGTTGGGGACATCCTGTGGGAACAGCAGAGGGAATTAGGGGAACTGTCCTGTCTTACTGCTGGTGTCAGACACCTCCGTCTATGCTAAAGATGTGATTTTAGGAAAAAATTCTTTGCTCTGAACATGGGGACACTGCCAGAGAAGCTGTGGCTGCCCCTGGATCCCTGGAAGTATCCAAGGCTGGGTTGGACGGGGCTTGGAGCAGCCTGGGATAGTGGGAGGTGTCCCTGCCCATGGCAGGGGTGGCACTGGATGGGCTTTAAGGGCCCTTCCAACCCAAACCATCCTGGGATTCTGGGATTCCCAGAAATGGGAGCTGGCTGTGACTCAGATGCCGCAAAGCATCCTGTCACCCCAATTCCTCCCACCGAGGCTGGAGCCTTCAGTGTGAGGTGGACAAAATCTCTGGTCCATGGCTGAGTTTGCCTCACTCTGACAGGGAGGGAACAGTGGCGCTTCCATGATGAGCTGAAAATGGGAAAACAGCATAAAAAAGGATTATGGGAATCAATGTGGAAAAGAACTTCTGTTGTCCTTTCCTTTGGCACAACCTTGTGCCTTTGCTGGTGCCTCAGCATATCTAACAGATTAAAACTCAGCATAATTCTAAATTATTTTCCTAATTAGATTCTTATTAAGATAAAATAAACCAACCAAAACTGAATATTTTTGTCCATAGCAGCTGTTGTGGCCAGGTACTGGGGAAAGCTGGATCGTGCCATGTTTCTGCAGATGTTTGATCCTCTTTTGGGCAAGGTTTTTATCTCTAATGTTCCACTCGCACAGCCCAGTGCTCTCAGGTCTGTGTGGGGAGGTCGCCAGCTTCTCCAGAGGTTTGTTCTGTGAAATTTGCTCTTTTCCTTTCTGGAAGAAATCCTGCAGTCAACTGCTCGTGTGTGCGACAGAGGCAATCCAAGCAAAACCCAGAGTTGTGTGTTATTTGCCAGGATGATCAGCAATGGTGAAACAGCAAACTGATTAATTATGCATGACCCAAGCAGATTATTTACTCAGCCAGACACTAACACAGGATCTTTTGTCTTGTTTTGAGTCTTGCTTGCTAATCTGTTTGATTTGGCAGTTTGTAAATAACTGGTTAATAAAATTTGGGAATATTAAACCTGAGTGGTGAGCAAAGGGCAGCCAATGCTCACATGAAAGGGCAGTGAAAGAGACGGATCTTTTTTAATCAGCTGGAATGGGAAAGAAGTAACAAAGCAGGGAGAGGGGAACAAAGACACCCAAAATGCAGTTCTGTGACCCCACCTGGGGTGCTGTATCCAGGTCTGGGGCCTCTGGCACGAGGATGTGGATCTGCTGGAGTCCAGAAGAGGCCACAGAGATGTTCCAAGGGCTGGGAGAGCTGCAGGTCTTCACCTGGAGAAGAAAAAGCTCTGGGGAGACCTTAAAGCCCCTTCCAGGGCCTAAAGGGGATTTATGAAAAGAGGTAGAGAGGGACTTTTTGCACAGGCAGATAGTGACAGGACACAGGGAATGGCTTCCCAGTGCCAGAGGGCAGGGATGGATGGGAGACTGGGAAGGAATTCCTGGCTGAGAGGGTGGGGAGGCCCTGGAATGGAATTCCCAGAGCAGCTGGGGCTGCCCCTGGATCCCTGAAGTGCCCAAGGCCAGGCTGGACATTGGGGCTTGGAGCAGCCTGGGACAGTGGGAGGTGTCCCTGCCCATGGCAGGGGGTGGCACTGGATGGGCTTTAAGGTCCCTTCCAACCCAACCCGTTCTGTGTTTCTATGATTATAATTCCAAAAAGCTTTAATTTACACTGAGAAGTACACCCATATAACATATAAATATAAATCAGTAATTGATATTGAATAACATTTGACTCACAAAGACATTTGGAAAGTGAAGCACCTTTATCCCTATTTTGCAGGTACAAAAAGTGAGGCACAGAGCAGGAGGGTGTCTGGCTCGAGATCACACAACCCCTGGCAGAGCTGGGAGCTCCTCAGGGTTTACACTCTGAGGAGATGGGCGCTGTGGAGCATCCTGGACATTGTGTGTGATGCCCACCCCAATCCCATCCCTGCTCCACGTTGATTTCCAACTCCGTGGTGTGCTCCACAAGGTCTCTGACCCTGCAGGGGAGCATTTGCTGATCCCTTGCTGTGCCTGTGCTGGTGGAATGTTAAATACCTGATCCCACAGAGATTCCTCCTGCAGGACACATCCTTTCCGTGCCCAGGATAATGGGGTGGCTCTGATGAGCAGCCATGGGAGGGGTTTGTGTCCACATCCTGGGGCCACATGCTTTATTTCCTGCACACTCTTCAATCCCAGCTCTCCAGGCAGTGATTAATGCTCTCAAGGACTTCTCCATGGCAACAATCAATCTGGCATTCCCTAATTTTCAAGTGCTTTGCTTTGCCACATTAACAGTGTTTCCTGTTAAAGGACGTGTGTTGTGTCCTGTATGTTTTTAATGTGGGATTTTAGTCCTGAATGGGAAGCTTAAATTTACGTATTTCCTTTTATTCCAAAGATTTCCGAGGTAGCAGCAGCAGAGCGCTTTTCCCTCCATATGATGTGGTCACCTGTGATAATTGGGAACATCTTTGTCCTATATTTCTGTCTAGGGTTAGTAAATAAATGATTCCACACTGCAGAGATGCAGAAGCTGACAAGAGCATCAGAATCCATTGGAAGAGGGAGGCAGGAGGTCCAGACAGACACGAACGGGAACAGCAAGAAGCAATTTCCTTCTCAATCACGGAGCCTGTGCCCAGCAGTGTGTCCTCAGCAGAGTCCAGTATGTAAATTGGGTTTCTATTTTCGTGGCTTCGAGGTAACCAGCAACAGATGGTGTTTTGAAACACTCATAATTTTGGCTAATAGAGTCACTGCTGCCAACTGTCCTGTCCTCCAAGCAGTGATTAATATATTATTAGTAATAAATAATACCTAATGATGATACAAACAGTCCAAACCCTGGAGTCCTTAGTCCTGAGCAGCTCCCACACTCTCCAAGACTTTGTGCTCCTGTCCTTGGATCACAAAGTGTTTCACTTCTCCCTCCTCTCCAATCCGCATTCCCAATCCTCATTTTTATTAACACACATCCTATCGGCATCCTCCAGATGCCACCTCTCCAATGGGAATTCCATCTGGCCATTAGGAACAGAGCTTGCTCATGCAGGACTCTGCCATGGAAACTTTGATCAGAACTTCCATTAAATCCCCAGAGCACAAGAGCCAAAAAACTCTTGCCGGCTTTGTGCACTCGGATCCAGATGGTCCCTTCCAACTCCACAGGAAGAATTTGAAAGGAAAAGTGAAATCCCATCTTTTATGGTTATTGCAATAACCTGGACATGGCTGGAAGGAGAGCCAATCACTTCTACCTGAGTGAGCGAGCAGTGTAAGGCCAAACTTTCCCGACAGAGGAGCTTCTTGTATTCCTGACGGTTTGGAAACAGGACAGAGCACGTGGAACATGCAGCAGAAGGTGGGAGACAGTCCAGCTTGTGGCCAGGCTTCAAAAAAGGGAAGCAGGATAACCCTGGAAGTCATTGTGCTGTAAAAGCAATGCCTACACTTAAATGAAGGGGAAGAATAATGTGAGGGGGAAAAAAGCACTCAGTGTTATCCTGAAGGATCGGGGGAGAGCCAAGAGAAATGGAGATACTCGAGCCTGGAATGACAGGGGCAGTACCAGCAAAATGCATTCTATTGTATTAATTATATACATTCTATCATCTTATATTTATTATATTATTCCAAGTGGAGGGACTCAGCTAAAGAAAGGTGCAAATGCCTTGCATGGCCGTGCAGCTCCTAATAACCTTCCCAAAACCAGCATCCCAGGAATATTATCCCTCTCTCAGAGAAAGCAGCAGCATTTCAGTTCTCTCCTATTTAGCACATCCAACAGTTTTAGGCAGCTGCTGAAATAAAGAACTGCCTGCTCTGAAATTCCTGGATTACTCTCAGTGCCCAGGTGGGACATGCTGCTGTTCCCTGGAGTCTTGCTCCTACTTCTCTCCACACTTCGCTCATCCACACTGATTTCTCTGGCACTTTTGCCAGAGAAAGGACTGATGATTTAAAAACTTGGCCCCAAACTTCAGAGCAGCAGTGGCAATAAACATTAGTCACTGTAGCAAACTAATTTGTTTTCCATATGGCATTTTCAATGGAGTGTGGAAGATTCACAAGTGAAATAATAATTACAAATGAGGAATACTTTGAAAAAAAAAAGTGTTTTTCTCCCAATGCATCACTTAAAAGGGTTTCTAATTAAGTCAATACTTGATTATGCTGGAGATGACATTGGCTGCCAAATTACAGTTTGTTGGGTTTTGTTCTCAGGGAAAGATTGTTCCCAAGGGCAGTAAAATTCCTGCATCTGCTCAGCCTGCGGGGCTGCTGAGATGTGAGAGAGGTGACAGAGGTGTTTAATTCCCTTGGGAATATCAGGAGCTGAACGTTTTCTTAATAACACTCCTCCCTGTAATAGAAAATTCTGCTCAGCAAGACAAGGGTCTTGCTTGATTACTGATTATTATTGATTACTGAATATTACTGAATATCGATTACTGAATATTACTGATTCAGCCAAGTCAAAGACAGATGCTCTGAGATACCCTTGATCTGTACCTGGCAAAATCCAAATCAGAGCTGGGAATTATTCTCCAAGGGAAAAGGGACAGAGCTTCCTGAGATCTCAGCCCTAAGATAACAAAAACGCAAAACCCCTTGTTCTCCTTCCAAACTCTGGTTATGGAGGGTGGCCACCACCCTGAGCTCTTCCCTGCAGGGGTGTAATGTCCCTGGGGGAATTCCTCCTCACTCCTGGGTGTCCCCAGGGGTGTGTCCATCCCCCCGTCCCCACCCAGGGCTGGAGTTTGCTGGGCAGTGGCCATAGGGGTGTCCTCAGTGCTGAGCTCAGGCACAAGGCCCTTGTTCAGGGGATATTTGTGGTCAAAGGGACACCCAGCTCAGCAAGTCCAGAGCTGTCCTAGCTGAGACCTTTGGGTGTTGGGTCAGTCCACGGACTTCTGCAAATGATGGCCAAAATCCCATCTATCAGGGTGCAGTTTCAGCCCAGACTCTGAAGCACTGGCAGCTTTGGATCTGGAGATTCAATTTTAAAATATAAAAAATTTTGATGAAGATCCAAGATCTGTTTCAGGTCTCTGTTCATTTTCCAGCCCAGTCTTGTAAGGACATCTTTCCTGCAGGGAGTTTTGCAGAGATTTTCTACCTGTAAATAGGAAGAAAGGTAAGAGTGATTTGTTCCTACTCCCTTGTAACTGAAGTATTTGATGAGTTTTACTCCAACATTCATTTTCCGCCTCACAAAGCAGGTTCAGGCCAGTCCTCAGCTCTGATTTTCACTGCCAGTCAATCAGGGAACTTGCAGAAGTGCCACAGCCACAGATGACCGAGCCTGTGCAAAGATTTAGACCTCGTGACTGCTTTTTTTCAGTAGTACAAATGCTGATTGTGCTTTTCTTTCTTTCATGCAACTTGGGCTCTGTCTATTCAGATCTTTATACAAATTTGGATTGCAGTTCTTATCTTTTAATGGTTGTCCAGCACATGCACAGAGCAGCCGTGGCAGGGCCCTGCTCTGGAGGCAGAACATCCTGACGGCAGCAGAACGGGGCTGGATTAATTAAATGACCCTGACTGAAAGACAGCCAAGGCCTGAGGCCTCACATCCCACAGGGAAATGTCCACTTCTGTCACATTTGTTGTTCAAGGGCCTAAAATGCTTTAGAGGGTGAGATTTTTCAAAAGAGCCTGTGGAGAATGTAATTCTTCCTTGGGAAGTGCCCAAACCAGACTTTTTTTTTTGGGTCAGGATTATCCCAGAACAGGCCACAGGCCACATTTTGCTACAGTTGAATCTGGAGGAACATTTTCTCTTTTGCAAATGTGTCCACTCAGCAGGAAGCGTCAGGAGAAGAGATGGAAAAGTGAAATCACAGATTCATGGAAATGTTTGGGTTGAAGGGACCTGAAAACCCATCCAGGTCCACCCCCTGCCATGGGCAGGGACACCTTCCACTACCCCAGGGTGCTCCAAGCTCCGTCCAACCTGGTCTTGGACACTTCCAGGGATCCAGGGGCAGCCACAATCTTGATAAAAGAGGTTGTATGATAACAGGGACTGGAGAAGGAAACACAAGATGTCCTTCCTCACTGTGTAACTGATAAACCATTTCCTCTCATCTGCACAGTTCAGTCCACGGCCCAAGCAGCTACACCAAAACAACCCAACAGTAATTTAGAACTGTTAAATATTTAATGATGGGAGGGGGAAAGCTGCTAAAAACATAAAGTATTTACAGGGTGATGTCAGTTGTATCAGACAGAAATGGTGCATTAGCAGAGATGATTCTGAGCTTTAATATCTGATTTGAGGCGATTCCAGGTTTGGGAACATGCAGCGCTATTGCCATGGAAATTTATGAACAAACTCCTGAGGCCACATTTGTTTTCTATTTATTGTTTTTCCTTGACTTTCATGACTCCAGGGTTGCCAGTGCTGGAGGATAATTGATGTTGATTTTTATCATCTGTTGTTGTATCATCACCATTTCCCACCTGGGTTTGGGGATTTTTTTCTATTTTAATTTTTTGTTTGATGGAATTCTAGGATATCGTGAAACTTGTAAAAGTCAGAGCACAGATGACTCTAATGTGACTATCAGGGATATTGTCTATAAGTCATTTCCATCTGCCCTCTCCCCATTCTCCTTCACTGGGATTATTCTGAACATGACAGATTTGGTACATAAAGTGCCTGAAGTGCAGGGAGGAGGAGGAGAGACGATTACCCCACATCAGAATATGCAACTGTGAGCAGAGGAAAAACCCTTGCCCTCAGGAGAGGCATAATAAAATTAACTTACATGTCAAGATCCCCACTTTGAACACAAAAAGATTCACATCACATTTAAAAGATGTCAGAAGAGGATTCAATTGTGTCATTGTGCAGTTCAAGTCCTTAAAGAACGTTGCCAAAATTGTTAAGATTCTCTTCATCCTTGGGTGTTAATTAAGTGCGACAATGCAGGCAGTGTTCTGGTATTACTGAGGTTGCAGCGTTTGAAATGGTCCCTGTCAGCTGCTGAAAACTCTGCCAAAATATTGCTTTGGGGGTGACATTTTTCATGAGGTTTGTCTTCAGAGCAGGGGCAGCATCTTGGAGTTGGGAAGAGATGCCTTGGCATTATTTTGGGGAAGAGCCCACCTAGGAAAGGCTGTTGTGCACAAGCCAACCGAGATCCATTTAACTCTGTGCATCAACAGCTCCCGGGGAACTGTGTTAGGTTGGATATCAGGGAAAAGTTCTTTATCCAGAGGGTGGTGGGGCACTGAACAGGCTCCGCAGGGAATGGGCACATTCCCAAGGCTCCCAGAGCTCCAGGAGCATTTGGACGACGCTGTCAGGGTGGGATTGTTGGGGTGGCTGTGCAGGGCCAGGAGCTGGACTGGATGATCCTTGTGGGCCCTTCCAACTCAGGATATTCTGTGATTCTCTGATTCTCTAATGACAGAACAGGGGATTATATCACCCTGGAACTGCGGGGTGGGGGATTTGAGACAGAGATCACTCGAGCTGGAGTCCAGCCAGGTCACTGGATTAACCCCCTGGCTGCTGGGAAGTGCCGAGGGGTCTTTCATGGCCCAAAGTGTGGAGGAGCTCGTCTCGCACGTCTCGTCTGCTGGCAGGAGAGAGGGGAATTATTTACTCTCTTTAACACTGGGCTTCTGTACCGCAAGTGTCACAAAAGATATTCCTTCGCAGGCAGATGTTGGCTGCCAGTGGGAAGCTGAGAAATGCCAGTTTTAATTAAAAGCTTTATTTTCAAATACAATCCAGAGATTCTAAGCGGTAAGAGGGACTTCTCCGCTGGGAGGCTTCAATGTGCGGCCCTGAGCAAAACAGCAGTAATTGAAAGACAAGGCCTAATTCCCCTTCTCCCAGCTGGGTCTGAGCATGAGGCAGGGACATCAATCCAGCCCTTGAAGGAGGGCTGGCAGCATCTCGGATTTGTCATTGCCTCTGTTGTCAGAGGGAAGGCAGCCAGAGCAAGGCTTTACATCCTCCTGTCCCTTCTCTCTGAAGTCGGCTTAGGAAGGAAAACAAAGGAGAGGGGCAAAAAGGAGAAGGCTGTGCAGATTTCCATTAGAAAATGGTGTTTTCACATTATTTTTGGGGCACTTGCACCCATTTCTATCCATTCATGGATGGTTCTGGGTCACAGGAAGGCTTTGCTGGATTCAGCTTGGTGGGGTGAACTCACCCATTTTCCATCTCAAATGAACACATAGGAAAAATGGGGCAACACCAGACATGAGCACTCTGTGCTGCCTTTCCTTAGATGGATAATCCCCAGGGCTTTTATTGGCCACTTTTAAAGGCATTCACTTCTTTTCAACAAAAAATCAGCTCGTATCAACAGCTCCATCTGTTCTACAAATCAGCCTCAATGTACCCACTCTCTGTCTTTGGGTTTTTGTGGTGTCTGCACATCAACTGATTCCTTGATGGGTCTGTTCTGCTCCCCACCTCACTTCCTGAAAGTCAAAATAAAGAAAACAGAATCAATCCTCTCCCTTTTGGATGTAATTCCTACTTCCAGTTATCCATATGTCATCCTTTTGTCCTGGACAGCAGTGGCCAAAGTTTCTCTGCAGTCTGACATAACCTCTGCTTACCCAGCAGTAAATTTTGGTTGCCACTCTGGGTTCCTCATCTCCATCCCTCAAGTCAGAGCAGAGCAATGCTCACAATTGGTATGTCCAGCGAGGAGAAATGGAGCTTTGACATCCTCCTTGTGGCAGCAGCTGTGTCTCAGAGAGTCCTACAGTCTTTCAGAGCTGTGGATTCACAGGAACATTCAGAGGGAAAAGACCTGAGGAGGTCTCAACCAACCTCCTGCTCCAGGCAGGATCACCCTTAAGATGAATCCAGGTTCCTCAAGGGTTTCTCCATCCACACCTTGGAGACTGCACAGCCTCGCTGGGAAACTTCTTCCAATGCCTGACCAGTTTCATATCAAAATTTGTCCTTATTTCCAGTCTGAACCTCTCCTGCCTCATTGTCCACTCTCTCCAGTTCTCCCGCAAAACATCCCCATGAAGAGCCTGGTTAAACTGGTCAGGAATGATTTATGCTTGGTAAATCCATGCTAACCCTTCCTGATTATTTATTCTCCTTCTTGTCCCCAAGGATATGTTACAAGAAGAATCCCACCATGGTTTTCCCAGGAATCAAAGTGAGTCCTTTACATCCCCAGATCAGCTTTTTTGGCCTTTTGTATTTTTTTGTCAGCCTAATCAAAGAATCCCAGAATGGTTTGGGTTGGAAGGGACCTGAAAGTTCATCCAGTTCCACCCCCTGCCATGGGCAGGGACACCTCCCACTGTCCCAGGTTGCTCCAAGCCCCAATGTCCAGCCTGGCCTTGGACACTTCCAGGGATCCAGGAACAGCCACAACTTCTGTGGACAACAATCTTCATGGAAATTCAGGTTACTTTACCTAATCAAGTTCTATTAAAATATGAAAACAGATTTAATAACAACAAATGAAGGATAATGATGCGCTTTTTATTGAAGTGATGAAGAAAAATGGGTTTGCTTTTAAAAACGTATTTTGACCAAAATTGCAGGGAAATCCAGAGCTGAAAGCATGAACTCTAAGGGCTCTTCATAGAATCACGGAATACACTGAGTTAGAAGGCATCAACAAGGATCCAGCTCCTGGCCCTGCACAGACATCCCACCCTAGCCCTGGGAGCGTTGTCCAAACACTCCTGGAGTTTTGGGAATGTGCCCATTCCCTGGGATCCTGTTCAGTGCCCCAGCACCCTCTGGGGGAAGAACCTTTCCTAAAATCCAACCTAAACCCCCCTGGCATAGCTCCAGCCATTCCCTGGATCCTGCCACCAATCACCAGAGGGAAGAGATCAGTGCCTGACTCTTGAAAGACTTAAAGATCCTCAGGGGAGGCAGCAGGAGGGTCAGACGTGCCATGGATTTCTGGGAATGTCTGTCCCAGGTTGTGCTTCCCCTCACCTGAGATAAATGTGACCCTTTTGCCTAAATCCTTGTTCTTAGTTTATCATGGCCTGAACTTGGAAAAACCCTAAATTGGGGCAGATCTGCAGGGCTTTTCCTCCCCCTTCCCAGACGTTTTTTCCGTGCCTCCCCCAGGCCCCGCCACTGTTGTACTCTATCAAGTTCTGTACATATATTTAAATGTAATAAGATAGATTACAAGAATTGATTTTCCCCAGGGTCAGGTCGATAAGGCTGTATAAGCAGGGAATGTACAATGGATCAGGAGGAGCTGGCTGGAGTAGATTAATTAATGAGATGCAGGATAGAAACATCCAAGGAGCCACGGCTCCTCTCGGCTCACCTGAGCTATTAACGGGAATCTCTGGCGGCATCGAACACTCGCTGCCAACCCAACAATACACAAATTTCTCTTGGAGTAATCACAGCAGTGACAGAGCTTTTGAAGATCCAAAGGTTACTCTGCCCTTACTCTTTCAAGGAGAAATCACAGTGGGAAGTAAATAAACTTTTGAACAGCACAGCGCTGACCTACCTAGTCTTTATTGCAATCTAAGGGGGAAAATAAAGAACCTGCTGTAAATTCTGAGCCGCTTCTTGTTTTCCCAGAGATATTCAGTGTTTGGAAACAACAGGGGGAAAAGGAGAGAAAATAAAAGAGATGCTGCTTTCTGGCAGCGTTGGGAAAAACATATTGGGTTCTCTGTATTGAGTAATTTATTTTTATTCATAAAATGATAGAATTGTTAAGGTTGGAAAAGATCATTGAGTCCAACTGTCAACCCACCACCGCGGTCACCATTAAATCATGTCCTCAAGTGCCACATCCACACAATTTTTGAACACTTTCAGGGAGGGAACTCCACCACTGCCCTGGGCAGCTGTGCCAGGGCTGGACAACCCTTTCCATGGAGGAATTTTCCCAGTATCCACCCTGCCCCTCCCCTGGCCCAGCCTGAGGCCGTTCCCTCTCTCCTGTCCCTGTTCCCTGCCAGCAGAGCCCGACCCCCCCGGCTGCCCCCTCCTGTCAGGGACTTGTGCAGAGCCACAAGGTCCCCCCGGAGCCTCCTTTGCTCCAGCCTGAGCCCCTTTCCAGCTCCCTCAGCCACTCCTGGGGCTCCAGCCCCTTCCCAGCTCCGTTGCCCTAATTAAAGTGGTCTGATGGTCAGAAGAGGATTAGGAGATGTCATTTGTTCCCTGATACACAGCTGCAATCTTGAAGAGCTGTATGAGATACAGGTGGGGCATGTGCTCCATCTCCCTTACTACATTTCTTTCCTTTTGTCCTTGCTTGGCTCGTTGGGTTTTTTGGGTTTTGGGGTTTTTTTGCCTCCAGATCAAATACTTGTTTAAAAATTTTTTGAAAAATTTCCCATAAAAGAAAAAGATGTTTTAAATAGCAAAACTTCCTTCTGAAAGGCATTGCTAATCTCATCAGGAAAAATTGGTTAAAAGTTTAGCCTGACCCAACTCATACACGTGGTGCAGCCACTGCAACTTCAAGGTAATTTCAGAGCAAGCACAGGGGGTTTAGCTCTGTGAATTAGGACAGACTGGATACAAAAGAACCAGGGCTGCAACACTGGATTTTCACCCCATCTGTGATTTTCCAAGCTCATTCACCGAGCAGTGAGATTTTCCTAACAGGTTGCTTGACCTTTTCATTACCATTATTTATGGGCCAGTAATGTGCAGCATCTTTTAAACCCTGAAATGAGCCCTGCTGGGTGAAAGGTTGATATTTTAAGGGAACTTTCCTCTGCTTCAAGTTTATTATTGCTGAACTGGTGCTGTCGACATCTGACATTTATGGAGTCTGTTTAACCTCTGCTAATCCCTGAACATTTGGCAAATGAATGACCAGGTGCTGAAGGTGTTCCTGCCTTCTGCAATATCACCAGAGACATCCTAATTTACACCAAATGTGGCCAAGCAACGCAATGTCCTTAATCAGGACAACAGATTCCTCCCTAGCAAACAAATTCTGGGATATTACGCTGCTTTTTTATGATTTTTCATGGTCCTTAGAGAAGCTGGGGGCCCTCAGCCCTTTTCTGTGTTTTCCAACTTTATTTTCCTGATCAATTTATCACCATTCCCTCTCCTTCATATCCTTGGACAGCCACAGCAGCTCAACACAGCTCTGATTTTGCCAAGATTTCCTTGGTTTTTGTGTGTGCCATGAACACTGTGTGTAACACTGAATTCCTGCTCTTGGGAAGGATAAAGTGGAGCTGGAAAAGGTTATGGGAAGGTTGAGAAGCAATGGGATGGCTCCCACAACAGGAATGGTCATAGAGGTACCACAGGTCTCTCTGTGTAGGGAAATGGGGAAAAAATAAGGGGAAAGGGAGAATTATGTTAGAAATCTGTAAAAAGATGAAGGTCACGGAGAAAGTGAATTGGAAACAGTTGTTCACTGACTTTTTAAGCCAAGAATTAAGGGAACATGAGTGAAATGAGGAGGTGACATCTTCAGAGCAGAGAAGGAAAGGCCTCACACTCCCTGCTGCAAGAGGTGGGTGCTGAAATTTCCCAGCAGCTCAGAGAAGCGTGAGTGGATAAACCCCCCAAAGGTTATTAAACACTAAGATGGCAATTCAGACTTAAAAAATTCATTATCCGCAAATTTCTGGAGGCTGGGAGAGCACACCAAGCAAGTCTGTTTGGGTGTTTGAGCAGGACACTGAACAAGATACACCTTTGGGGTGAGCCGGGATATTTTTTCTTACATTCCTGTCTATAAATTTGTAAAATTCAGGTCCTTAAATGAAGGCAGAGGTCAGGCCTGCCTGACTATTTTTTTTTTTTGCAGTGGAATGACCCAGTTTTCCCTTTTTTTTCTGTGGCTGCTTTAAAACACAGACCTGGCAACTGAGCTGCATTTCGTCTGGAAGCAAATCCGCAATTCACAGCGTAAATTGGAGTACCAGAACCACTGGGATGTTTTCTGAATGGGAATTGTCGTGGTGCAGACCTCAGGTTCCTGATGTGATGTGTTCCTCTGTCTGGGAACTGCTCCATTTGTCTTTTCCTCCCAAAGGTGATTTTAGTTGGTGTTTTCGTTCTGGGGTTTGAAAGCGAGTGGTGGTAGCACGACATGGACTTTAGCAGCAGTGCTAAATCCATGCTGGGGATGTTCTGACTGAGTTAGTTACTCCCCAGTTGCGACTGCGAGTGGAAAAATGAAATAGATGCTAAGAGAACAGCTGAGTTTTATTTTATTTATATCACTTCCTTGTCTGACTAAGTGCCTTGACACATTGCACGTGTTCCCAGCATGTAACACGAGGGTAACGCAGTCTGCTGGGTTGGATCACATCAGCCTGGGTTCCAGTGGTGTTTAACGTGACAGGTTATGACAGAAAGTGCTTCATCCCACCCTGGAGAGCTCAGCTTTGCACACAGACACATATCCTGTTAGAATGGTTGTGGGATCAACAGATTCCTTGTGAGGGGTCTGCATCTCCACGTTAAACCAGACAAGCTGGGGAGTTCATCTTTGGTTTCTCCTGAGTGGGAGAAGGTCCCTGTTTCACCTGTCTTTCACCTTCTGCTCAGCAATGCCCTTGGAGCAGCTCCAGTCCCTCTCCATTGTCTGTAGAAACAAATCAGCCAATGCAAACCCCAGAACCACAAAAAAATTGAATGGGAAGGGACATTTAAGCTCATCCAGTGCCACCCCTGCCATGGGCAGGGACACCTCCCACTGTGCCAGGCTGCTCCCAGCCCCAATGTCCAGCCTGGCCTTGGGCACTGCCAGGGATCCAGGGGCAGCCACAGCTGCTCTGGGCACCTTGTTGTAGTGCTTGACCATGCTCTGAGTAAAGAATTTATTCCTAATATCTAATCTAACCCTGCTCTCTGTCAGTTTAAAACCACGCCCCTTGTCCTGGCACTATCTGCCTGTGTAAAATGTCCCTCTGCCTCCTTTTTATAAGCGCTCTTTAGGCACTGGAAGGGGCTCTGAGGTGTCTCCCGACCCTTCTCTTCTCCAGGCTGGACACCCCCAGCTCTCCCAGACTATCTTTCTGTGTGTAAATACATCAATGGGCTTTTCAGTATTTGGACATGCAGCACTATCAAATATGATATCTAAACCAGCATTCCCCTGGCTCAGTACCAATGCAAGAAGCAGGAATGCTGTGGGTCTTCCTCCTCCCTCTCCTCATCCCATCCAGTTCATTATCCCACTGTCATTATTCCGGGTATCCGAACTGCTTGGCTGCTGCTGAAATGCAAAGTGAAGTTCAAGCACGGTTCCCCTGCTGCTTTGCTGGGTATCTCAAGCATATCCTTGTAGGGCAGCCCTGCTGTGCTGGCCTAATGGCCACAGGATCCCACTGACACCTCGGATCCACTCCAGCTGTTCTGAGAAGGACAGCTCGGATGGGCAGACGTGTGGGAAAAGTTGGAATTTCGGGTTCGAATGGTCCCCCAAGGCAGATTGTCATGGTTACATTGTCCTTACTTCAATTGCCCACTCATGGAAGTAGCAAATTCCATGCTGGGAACGACATGGAGCAGGTGGAATGAAGGATGGAACACCTCCTACGCTCAGGGATAAGTGACTGTGTCGGGACTGAGCGTGTGTAGGAGCAAGGGCTCTCTGCCAGTTGACATTTGGAATTATTGCTGCTGTTTGTCACTCTCCCAGTCAGAAAATGAGGTACAGAGTTTGGCACAACAGAGATGGACCTTGCCCAAACTAGATGCACCTTGCCATGAAATCAGTCCCCTACAGGATGGGTTTTCCCTGGCTGAGGATACCAAGCAATTAAGAAGAAAATCAAGCACTTCTTAACCTGCTCTGTGAACTCTGCCCTCCTCAGGAGGCATGAGAAGCAAGTGAGGCATCTCAGCATGTCTGGAGAGTCTGGGGAACCTGGGACACAGATTGGGATGTTTAGGAGTCATTAATCGCAGAATTAATCATAGAATCTCAATGGTTTGGGTTGGAAGGGACCTTCAAGATCATCCCCTGCCATGGGTGGGGACACCTTCCACTATCCCAGGGTGCTCCAAACCCTGTCCAGCCCAGCCTTGGACACTTCCAGGGATCCAGGGGCAGCCACAGCTTCCCTGGAAAGCCTGCACCAGGGCCTCAGGAGTTGGTCAGCATCAGTTGTGTACCTCAAGACACTTCGCTCCAGGAACGGCAGTGCCTTGTCATCAGTGCCACGGGAGCAACATTTTAGGGATTGATGAAGCAGAGATAGACAGTGGCATATTGATTTAGGAAAGGTGGGAAGGTAATTTAGCTGTCAGGACAAATAAGGGAGGGGTGGATTTTCGCAGTATTCAGGAGGAAAGGGGAGAAAAGAGAAGTCAAACATGATCTTCAGTTTCATCAGCCAGAAGGCAAGAAGAAGAATGGTGTTATTAAGTGTGTTTAGTTAACAGAGGTAATAGAGGGAGTTTAGAGGGAAGTGACTCCTTTGGGAAGCTGGAGCTGAGTTCTGCAGTTTCTGGGGTGCCCCAGTGGAAATTCAGATAAAGCTGTAAACAACTGCAGGTGAGTGGAAGGTTAAAATGAATGATGGGATAAACAAGGTCCCGAATATGAAATGAGGTCAGGCAAAGCAGATTAATGTCACCTAATCTGTGCTGCCCAGATGAAAGAATATACAGACTGAGACCTCAGGAAGGTGGTGGAAGGTGCAAATCACAAGTGATGGACTGGAGAACAGAAGGCAGATCCCTGCAAGCCACTGATGAACAGGAGAGTTTCAAACCTGCCTTGGACTGAAACTGCCACTTGATGGGTACAAAACCCCAGAGGATTCCAAAGGATAGGGAAAAGTGGGAGGAAGAAGGGGATGGCTGCAGAGAGAGAAGTGCTCAGGGAATATCCACAGAGGTGACAGTGCCAGCAAGCCGTGGAAGTCAAGAGACGGCAAGGACTCAAAGGGAAAGATCATGATGGGGGATGAAAATAGAGCAAGGTTGGACCACTTGCTCAGGTAGGAATCATTCCGAAGTGGTTTCCATGGAGACAGATGATGCTGGGGGGAAGCAGGTGAATGGAGAGGGGAAAAAATGAATGTAAGAGAGATACATAGATGAAAGAAGTGAAAAGAGATGGGACAATAACTGGAATGACAGAAAAATCTAGACGAGTGTTTTTTGCGGAGATCAGAGTGGTTTTGAAAGGGGAATTAAAGTCTGAAAGGGAGAAGGAAATGTCCGTAGAGCAGACGAGAGGGAGCCAGGGAAGTTGGAGCTAATTTTAAGATTTGAAAGTGAGGTTCATGCAAAATTAATTTAAGCCAACACAAGAGTCGCAAAGCTTCAGAAGAAGCAGGTCCCACTCGTGCATGTCCTATTTGTAAAATTAGGAACAGCCACATTTGCACACAGATGAGATTTTAGACCCAACTGTTCCCAGCTTTATTCCCATTCCATGTCCGCTCTGCACTGAGCTGATCGTGGCAACGTCTGCTCGCTGGCAGCTCTGGGTCTTGCCAAATCCCTCTATACTTAAATTGCAGCCCAAATTTAATTTACAGAGCCTGGATTATCACACTTTGTGCCCAGACAGAGAAATGAGCTCTCCTCTGCTGTCTGCATTAAAAACCAGCACTGGTTCAAGAAGCAGGGCCTTGGGAAGCCAGGTAGGGATTTAATTCCTGATGCAGAGCAAAGGTTACTGAGGGATTCCTGGACAACAGGATCCAAACTTTCCATGGACTGGGAAAACCCACCTGGGCGGTCACCAGCTCTTCTCCTGCAACTCCCAGGATTGCCTGAGGTGTGAGCCCTGACCATGAAACTGCCTCACACTGAGACCATCTCCACCCTTCCAGCCAGGATTTTCCTCATTTGTTTTGGTAATGACTCAGTCCAGGAGCCAGCACGAACAGCACTCATTTCACCCTGTTCCTTCCAAAAACTCACACCCTGGTAGGAACCTGCGGGCACAGAGGTGCCACTTGGTGGCTTCCAGCTGGACAGGGCTGGGCTGGGGCATGGCCAGGATGAAGCTGCAAATGGAACAGCCTTCCACCTTTAAATCCCTTTATCCTTTCTGGATTTAAGCCCAAGTGGCAGCAGCCATAGAACCATAGAATCACAGGATGGTCTGGGTTGGAAGGGACCTTAAAAATCATCTCATTCCCACCCCCTGCCGTGGACAGGGACACGTTACACTAGATGAGGTTCTCAGAGCCTCTACCTGGGCCTCATCCAGGCCTCCCCTGGCCAAAGCAAGGTGCTAAATCGCTCAGATTTAGCTGAAATCACCACTATATCTGACTAAAAAGTACATGATCAGAACTGCTCCTCTGTGTGTCTTTCCATGTTCATTTGAAAGAACGATGGCAGATCATAAAAACCCGGCAACATCCCCCAAGCCCAGAGGGTTTAATGAAGAACTAAGGAGATTGCAACTGCACAGCTGAAATAATACTGAGGAAATTGAATGATTTCACCCATATTAAATGCATATATTCTGGAGCATTTCTGCCAAAATGACTCTGCTAACCCGTGGTGTGAAATCCAGGCTGTTTTCACATGGGTGCATTAAACAAAGCTGCCTGCTCCAGTACAACAGCTCTGAAGAGAATGGAAAGGCAGCAGGATGAAAAAGCGCTCCCGACGTATGGTTATATCAGCTCTAAATTGGCTCACAGATGTTTCTGGCTCCATTAGATGGAAGACTGGGTAATTTATAGAAGTCATTTTTAACAATTTGATTGTTGGTATATATCTGCTGAATTGATTGGCTGGGGAGACAGATCTTTATTTTTATAATGGCAATAACATCCCTTGCAGATTACTGCTCAATTTATCCCTGATGTTAGCCATGCTAGCCAGCAACTCTCCATTTATATTATGCTGTTATTTCTTAATTATCAGCCTAATTGCAGGGAAGAGTCCAGGATGGATGAGATTGGCTGGGCTGGACAAGAAACCAGACAAGTGAGGGGTTGAGCATTTTCTCCTTGGATCTGCTCCCAGCTCCAGCTGAGATCACTGGGATTTAAACACTCGAGCTTTGTGCTTTTAAATCTTTTTTGAAGTCTGCTAATCCTGTGTGGATTAGAGTGATAGTTCCCACTGAAATCAACAGGAATTTGGTTACAGATGAGACCGACTCAGATAATGCTCCCATTTCTGCATCTAATGATGCTGGAGATGCTCATCCTGGAAAGGAAGGAGCTTCCTATTTGGATCAGAAGGCTTTGACAGGCATGTGGGGATGTTCATGGATGACCAGAGCAGTGGCTGTGTAATTCCTGGTGCCGTCTTTGAGGGCAGCCAGTGCATTTGACTCCCAGGTGGCTCAGCTCTTCCCTGCTCTGTGTCTTGGGAGGAATTGGTTCCTGGCCTCTAAGAGTCGGGATGTGGTTTATACCTTGAGGCTTGGAGTATTTTGTCTGCTCTGAGCTCTTTTGAAAATGTGCCTGTATTAATTTGCTAAAATACCATCCACACCTTTGCTTTCAGTCCTTCAAGTCTCCAAGCCTCAGCACTGTTTTGGGGCAGTGAGATTTGCAGATTAATTAAGAAATCTTTGCTAAAATACCATCTTACCTCAACTTTGAACTTGTCACCTCTCAGTTTTGTCTCCTTGTTCTCACAGGATAGAGAAGAACTGGAAGTCTCACTCTGCTTTCCATAGATTACTTGTTTTCTTGCAAATTTCTGTCAATTAAAATTCTGAGGTGCAGTTGTCTCCTTCATTTTTGGTTGCTTAAGAGGAGACATCACTCAGTGAAATAGATAAGGAACTCAAGTCTTCCCCAAATTCCAGGCTAAATTCCCATGGTTTGTGCTATTAAAAATCTAGTCCTTGGCAGATGAAATTCTTCTTTCAGGTGTTAATTTCCAAAACCAAATGTGGGAATTATATTCAGTGTTTCCCTGACCTCAGAGAGTGTTTTGTTTGAACAAGAATATGGGAGAGGGGACCCAGTGCATAGTCTGGTAACCAAGGGACTCTCTGAAATACTCCGGTTTCCTTGAAATGGAAGGATGGAGGAAAGGAGTGGGAGAGTCTGTTCAAAAATAATGGAATGATCTTTTCTTCTTCTTGGACTTTGAAAATTTTGAGGCAAGAAGGAAAGCAATGAAAACAGAGGTAACTCATTCTCCCCTTGCTCAGGGTGAGTTAACAGTAGGTGCAGTGAGCACTTAAAAATACTGGTGTTATTTACCTTTGGTGCTGTTCCTGTAGAGGTTTATCGCTCCCTTTTCTTGTCACACCCAAGCTTCTTCCACTCAGACAGTCAGAGACAGCACTGATTTATAGAATCATGGAATCATGGCATGGTTTGGGTTGGAAAGGACCTTAAAGCCCATCCAGTGCCACCCCTGCCATGTCCAGGGACACCTCCCACTGTCCCAGGCTGCTCCAGCCCCAATGTCCAGCCTGGCCTTGGACACTTCCAGGGATCCAGGGGCAGCCACAGCTGCTCTGGGAATTCCATCCCAGCCCCTGCCCACCCTCCCAGCCAGCAATTCCCAATTCCCAGTCTCCCATCCAGCCCTGCCCTCTGGCACTGGGAAGCCATTCCCTGGCTCCTGTCCCTCCAGACCTTGTCCCCAGTCCCTCTCCAATTTATGTCACACGCTCTTCATTCTCTTTCATCAAGGGATGAACTGTAACTGAAACGCTGCTCAGAGGTTCTTATTAACCCTTGGATTGTTTGGGGACAGTTGTGAGCAGGATCAGAGACTTGGGTTGGGGTTTTTTTGATAAAATCTATTCTGTATGTATTAAAAAGAATTGTGTCCACATTGCTTAAATGTCACCAAGCCCAGCAGGCTCGCGGTGACATCAATGGCTTGGATCTACAGAGGCACCAGCTCCCCTGGAGTTTATCAGTGCAAATCAAACCAGTCTCCACTCAGCTGGTAATCCAGGGCTTGTAAGTGATACTCAAATCCAATTTATTAAAAACACATTTGTTTTTCAAGCACCCAGGACTCCTGATTAATTTCCAGCACCGTGGGTTATTTAATGCTGTGGGTTTCATTGTCATCTTTGATTTTCCACAGAGCGCTTGATTGATAGGAGCTATTGTGAGCCCGTTCTTCGAGCACATTGTTCTTGTCAAACAGCAACGTGCATCTCATTGATGGAAAGTCAGTGTGCCTTTCATAGATGGCAAAATCAGCCTGCAAGCTTGGGGACCATGTGCTGAGCATATGCACAAATGAAGGAGGGGTGGCAAATTCCGCCAGGAAAGTTTAATATTGTCGGGAAGTTCCTGTGCCAGTCGAACAGTTAAATTCAGCTGGTGTAACAGTCCCAGCAAGCCATGACTCAGATGTTAATCAGTGTTAGATGCTCTTTTTCTTTTTGTGCTACTGCTGAGCGGTACAAAATCAAGTGTCTTGTACCGAGAGTGCAAATCAATTTGAAATTAAATTAGCTTTTTGTTTGGGAGGCACTTGGGATTTGTTTGGGCTTTGTTAGCTGCCCCCGGCCATGGCTTTGCAAATTGCAGGTGGTAAAGGGGAGAAGTCTCTGCCTCGTATTTTGGTTCACCCTTCTGCTGCCTGTAGGATTTCACCCCACAGAAAACCATCTCCTGTGCCCCTGGAGAGCCAAATCCTCCCTGCTGCTCGGAGGTGTTGCCGGGGAAGGGAGTGCAAATTGCATTTTAGGGGAGCAGTGAGATCTTCAGGCATGAAAACCAGGAGTGAAAGGGTCTCTGTGCTCCTGTTAGGACACCCTCACAACTCCCCGGGCTGTGACACTGATTGAACTCACAGAAATGCAAATCCAAAGGTCACACAACTTGGGAGTGGAGCTCCAACCCGGAGGAAGAGGTTTCTCACCTCCAGGGTTGCTTTAAGAGTAGAGGAGTCACTTCTGCATATCAATAGGCACCTTGCAGGTCTTCCAGCTAATGATGTATGAGGCACAAAAGTAAATATTTTCCTTTTCTCCTCCTGTTAAGGATAAAGATAATATCTTCTCACTCTAATCCCACATAATCAAATGTAGGACAGACAACACATTAGAAGGTGGGAGACAGGAATTAAATTCTTTATATTAGAATCTGGGAATTAAATTGCTTGTATTAGAACCTGGGAAGGTGTAGAAACCACAATGTTAATTTTTTCTGCCTTTTTCTGCACTTCAGGCAGGGTATTTCTGGAGGATTCTTTGTAGCTCCAAGGACTTTGTAAGGCCAAAGACTTTGCACATGGGAGAAGAGCAGAGGTGCAAGGGTGAGTCCATCCCACACTTGAGCAGAGCCAAATCCTCACCATGGACTGGCAGTTGTGTGTCTGGGTGGGCTCTTCTGAAAAGAAATCAGATGCAAACACCCAGAGTGAGCTGTGGTGGACCAGGCTGGTTGAAAGAAGATTTTGTGATCAAAATCTTTCTAATCTTCAATCTAAATCCTCATCCTTATGCCACAGCAAGGCCTCTTCATAGGGACTTTTTGATATTAGGGTTCATGTCCATGAGTGGTTTTATGTCAGCTTGATTTTTGGCAGTTCTTACTTTCTAAAGTCCACGATGAAGGTTTCTTGGCTGGTCGAGCTGTCCACAGAGATGATAAAAATCTCTTTTTGCACTGCAATCAGTGAGGGGAGGCTTGTGTTTGTGGGGGTTTGCTTCCCTACTGCTTGGGGGTGTGAGGGATTTACTGCCTCTCTTTGCCAAGTGTGGGTTTGTCAGGACGTTGTCTGAGTAGGGATAAGAAAAAAAGGCTGGAAAGATTCACTACCTATGGAAGAAAGTGGCTTCAACCTCCTCAGCTCCAGCTCAGCATCCTTGACTCAGGGCTGAGCTCCTGTGTGCAGATTCTGAACCTTCCCTTATGAATCAGCCCCTTTCCACAGCTGCTTTAAGATTTGACATAAAGTTGTATAAATCTCCCACTAAAGTCCCTGATTTTCCCAATGCTGGTAAAGGAAGAACATTAATTACCTGAAATTGTCTCTGCTCCACTGAGGCACAGCATTTGCCTCCAGCATAGCTGATTTTCCAGGATGAAAGCGATTCCACACATGCCTTCCTTTCCTCTTTACTCTTACCCACGCTCCTTAAAAAATCCCCTCGTACCCCTCAGCGTAAAAGCCCCAAACTTTTAGATTAATCAAGATATAAATTGCACTCCTGGGAGGGAAAAATTTCTCCGTGTCTCAAAAAGAAAAAAAAAAAAAAAAATTCCACACTTTCTACTGTGCTGCAGTCCAGCACCTTGGCTTCAACAGGCATGCAAGGAGCTGAGAGCCAACAGATTGTCTGCTTGAAAGTGAGACACAGCAATGCATCAAACATGCAAATCTGCTCTGCTGCTGCAGCTCCTTCCCAGGATATTTGCCCAAGGGAGCCGAGCAGCTGCTGCCGGAGCTTTGATAGTTTTAGCACAGAAAATCTATTATTCATACACACACACTCACTGAAGTCAGGATTAATGTGGCTTCAAAGCTGTGCAAGGATATTCCAATCTGTCCAAAACAAGAGCAGAGTCTCCAGCTGACGTAACGGGGTGGGAGTTGAGTCAGCTTCTGAGAGGAGCAGGGCTGATGTCACTTCCAGTGACAGTGGTGCCACTTCCCACTGGATGAATCACAGGATCACTGAGGTTGGAAAAGACCTCCAAGATCGAGTCCAACCTTTGATCCCCACCTTGTCAACCACACCACAGCACTGAGTGCCACGTCCCGTTGTTCCTGGAACAATTCCTTGAACTGTTTTTCTGGGAAACTGGGCGCAACTGTGTTTTGTTCACCCTGTGACGGGCTGAGATGGAGCTGCCCTCTCCTGCCAACCCTCCTGTCCAACATCTCCTCCTGAGATCATGGAATCATGGAATCACTAAGGTTGGAAAAACCCTCTAAGATCATAGAATCCAACCATTCCCCCAGCACTGCCGCGCCCACCCCTAATCCATGTCCCCAAGTGCCACATCCACATGGCTTTTAAACCCCTCCAGTGGGATCCTTCTGCCCTGCTCAGGTGAGGCCCCATCTGCAGAGCTGCCTCCAGCTTTGGTCCCAGCACAGGAAGGACCTGGAGCTGCCGGAGAGGCCAGAGCAGGCACCAAGGTGATCAGAGGGATGGAGCAGCTCTGCTCGGAAGAAAGGCTGGGAGAGTTGGGATTCAGCCTGGAGAAGAGAGGCTTTAGGGTGACCTCAGTGTGGCCTTTCAGTATCTGAAGGAGCCTTAAAGAAAGAAGGACAGAGACTGTTCACAAGAGCCTAGAGTAACAGGACAAGGGGGAATGGCTTCAAATGGAGAGCAGGGTTAGATGGGATATTAGGAAAAGATATCACCTCTGAGGGTGCTGAGGTCCTGGCACAGGGTGCCCAGAGAAGCTGTGGCTGCCCCTGGATCCCTGGAAGTGTCCAAAGCCAGGTTGGACAGGGCTTGGAGCAGCCTGGAATGGTAGAAGGTGTCCTTGCCCATGGCAGGGGGTTGGAATGAAATGAGTTTTAAGCTCCCTCCCAACCCAAACCATTCCATGATTCTGATGCCCTGGTGACTCCACCACTGCCGTGGGCAGCCCGTTCCATGCCTGACCACCCTTTGGTGAAGAAATTTTTTCCAATATCCATCCTAAACACCTCCTGATCCCTAAATTCCTGCGTATTTTCTCACCCAAGGAACCTTTTGGAGTGCCTCAGACCCTCAGAAGAAACACATCGGCACCTGAGCAGGGCTGCAGAGACTGTCCAGGCACAGATCAGGTACAGAGCTGGTACCTGGAGATAACACAGAGGTATCCACAGGTGTCTGGAGAGAACAGAGTTTTCACACTCCATGGCTGGGCTACTTGAGTCTTGTAATTTTTTACCTGTGTACACTCATGCCTTGTATCATCACCAAAATTTTACAGACAGGCGCCAGCAAAGAAGAAAGAAACAGAATGGTTGAGGTGGGAAGAGACCTCTGGGTGTCACCTGGTCCCCGTCCAGTATCTGAAGTAGTGAAGGATTAGAGGAAGCCCTTGGGTGAGTAGACAATTAAATCCCTGTGTCCTGAGTCACAATAATGTGTGCTGAAGTCCTCAGCTTTATCTCTGAAATAATCAGTGTTCACAGCAAGCTCAGGGCTGGAGAAGTAACTCTGAGGGTGCAGCACTTGAGGAGACTGAGACTCTCAGAGAACAAAAGAGAATCAATTTTAAAAAGCCTGTGTGGGGTCCTCTAGCCTTGGGTCCTTCCCAAACAGGACAGACAACGCTGGCGTCTACATGAAAAAGCTTTTTTGACATTCTGATACATCCTTTTAAATTCATCAATAAAACCCTATTTATTTGATCATCCAAATTTCCCTGAAATCCTGATTTCCCCAGAGCATCTCGCTAAAAGTGCAAAACTAGAGGGAGAAAAAAAAAGAACAAGAAAGGAGAAAGCACAAGTCCTTTTCTCTTTAATGAGTTCATTTGCTGGTGTTCAACTCACAGATTTGCTATTAATGTTAAATTAGCTGGTTAAATTAGCTAATTATGGAAAATGTGTACAATAATCTCCATTTGGGACAACTGGCAGAGAACAGCTACTCAGCTAAACTGGTGAAGAAGTTACTTTTAGACCAAAGAAATTAGAAATACTGGAAACATTCAAATCAATCAGTGGCCTCTGTTCAGTATCCTGAGTGTCCAAAATCCAGTATCTGAGCAACCTGGTCTGGTGGAAGGTGTCCCTGCTCATGGCAAAGGGGTTGGAATGAGATGAAATTTAAGGTTCCTTCCACCCCAAAATATTCTGGGATTCTATGAGTGACCAGTGACGTGTTTTTGAGGGAGCTGCATTAATACATTATATATTCTTACATTTTAGCATGCCTGGCTACAGGCTGTGTATGTATCTGCACTCACTTTATACATGGAAGGAAATGGGAGGGTCCCTGTTACTCTGGTGTCATCAGAATTCTGGAATTACGGATTCTCTTCCTGGCTCTGCAATCACCCTGTGGCTTGGGAAAGTCATAGAATCAGAGAATTATTAAGGTTGGAAAAGACCTCTGAGATCATCAAGTCCAACCTTCAGCTGAATGCCCACTAAACCACATCCCAAAGTGCCATTTCTACTTCTTTTTGAACACTTCCAGGGATGGGGACTCCACCACTGCCCTGGGCAGCTGTGCCAGGGCTGGACAACCCCTTCCAGGGAAAAAAATTTTCCTGATATCCAATCTAAACCTCCCCTGGCCCAGCCTGAGGCCGTTCCCTCTCTCCTGTCCCTGTTCCCTGCCAGCAGAGCCCGACCCCCCCGGCTGCCCCCTCCTGTCAGGGACTTGTGCAGAGCCACAAGGTCCCCCCGGAGCCTCCTTTGCTCCAGGCTCAGCCCCTTTCCCAGCTCCCTCAGCCACTCCAGCCCCTTCCCAGCTCCGTTCCCTTCCCTGGGCACATGCTCCAGCCCCTCAGTGGCTCTCGTGTCCTGAGGGGCCTGGAACCGGACACAGCACTCGAGGTGGTCCCTCAGCAGTGCCCAGCACAAAGGGATGATGAATGTGGTGTGTATGGGGTTTGTATGTGGCGTTTGTGGTGGACATGGGGGCAGTTGGTCTCCTGAAACTCAGACAGCTCCCTCTGAGCAAAGAGCAGCTGGGAGGGGCTTTTACCTTGGGCAAGCGCAGCCAAACACAAGTTTGATGCAGTTCTGGAGTCCACAAGCTGATCCAAATGACTTCTATCCCTCTGTGTCTTTTGCATTCAGGCACCATACAGAGATACCTTTGACTGGCATTTGACGACATTTTAGCAAAAATTTACACCTTTTGCTGCCTGTGAAAGCCAGCACATCTCATTAAAAACTGATATTGGTATACCGTTGTGGCACCTTGCTCGGGATGCAAATTCAGTTTCTCCTTGTTGCCGTACCCTGTTGAGCCAACATATGTCATGGCCCTTGAGTCTGAACGTGGCAGAGGTCTAATTGACCTGGGTAAATTTCCAGCACACACCACAGTGGGCCACTGGAAGGTCCCAGGAACCCTCACCAAATTTTAATCAAGCCTAATGAGACCAACAAGCGAATGCAGAGATGAGTTGTGCGATGCAGCAAATGCATCTAGAACCATGAGTGATTAATTCAACCCCAATTTTCTCTTCCTGGAGCTCCAGAGGACTTTGCTGGCTGCAAGGCAGGGAAGGGGTTGAAGGAGAGCCATTTAAGGAGCAGTCCAGGTGGATCCCATCCCAGCAACAGCATGGAAGGTTTCTCTCTCCAGAGGGAATGGTCCTACTTAGGGAGGAGATATTGTGGATAGACCTGTCATGAAATGAAATTTCATCAAAGATCTGAGCCAGAAAGCCACAAAACCCTGTAGGACAGAAGTGCTCTGCTAGTAATGAGCTGTCTGCCCTTGGAGGAGAGCCAGAACCAGACATATCCCAAATAATTCCCCGACTTGGGCTTCCTCTTGCAGCTACCTGCTGGAATGATGGAATGCATGCCGGATTTTGGAATGCAGATGTAGCTGGAACTTACGTTAAAATAATTTTAAAAGAAGCAGGGTCATGTTGAGCCTTAATACCAAAAGTGGTAGGAATTCTGAGGCTGAGTGTGTGGGCCTGGGACATCACACCAGCTTTTTACCACCTCCCCCTCATTAACCCATTCAGCCAAGACTGAGGCTTCTTGTTCCAGCAGCACCTGCTTGTGCCACCATGTCGTGCAAACCAATTTGCAAATATGCAAATTAAAGCATGTTTGCTGCTTGCCTTGAAGAATTTACGGTCCCCATCAGTAACTCAAGGGACAAGTCTGGACAGAAGAGCTGTCCCGCAAGCAGGAATCCCATTTTCAAAGAATTAAGGAGATAATTCAGAAAGAAGTAAGTAAAGCTGGAGAAACAAAGGCATGGAGCAATTTAGGTTCATGCTTCAGAGCCCATAAAGAACCAGTACCAACTAAGGAGAGGACTCAGGAGTCCTGCACTTGAGGCAATGTGGGATGGATCCCAAAAATAACTGAGGAATCAGGGAATAACTGGACCATCATCTCATGAACTTGGGATATTCTGCATAAACAGGGAGCTTTTGTCAATTTTCACCAGGTTTAAGTGAAGGTAAATTTGCCGTTTCATCCAAGTTTTTCTTTCTGTTGCAAAGTCTTGTGATTTAAGCAGATGAAATGGCCTTTGAGCCTGCTGGGAAAATTTGCCTCCACTTTTGACTACAAAAAGCCTGAGAGCTGCTGCACAAGCTGAATGTGCCTTTGGGAAATTTAATCAGATCCTTTTTGTCATGGCTTCCAAAGCAGAACGAAAAATTGGGCGCCTGACAGAAATCTGCCAGGTTGGAGCAGGGAAGGCAAGAGCTGGGAGAAGGTAAAGCATAAAAATGTGTGTTTGCTGTTTCCTGCATTATTGCTGCATTAGAGGTGTCAATCCGACACGGAAACTCGGGATGCAGAGATGGTGGATTCAGATTCAGCAAAGCCCATTACATTTACAAAAGCTCAGGAGAGATGTCACAGCAAGAGAGTGATGTAATAACTACACGAAAATGTATTTTCAAAAAGATGGGCCCTTGGCTAAACTCTGTGCACCAGGGGATCTCTCTGCAGAAAGCTTCACTTATTACTTTCTTAAAATCCTTATTACATTTCCAGCTCTATAAAAACTGAGTAATTACTGTCTTCAATTACCTCTTGGCGGCAACTTGATTAATGTCCTTTACACCAATTGCTTTGTGAACTGTTGGAGAGAAAAGATGATCTGGGTCAACTCCATAAATGACTTTTTCAATGCCTTGTTAAGCTGAAAAGTCGGAACTTGTGTTCTCAGAGAAGGGTCATCACTTGATTGCTCTGAGGTGCTGCAACGGACAGACTGGTGGAAGCCACATTTCAAAACCAGGGTCCAAAATTCTGGTGATCCAGTGGGTCAGTCTTTCAAAGTTGGTTCTCTCTCTTTCCCTGCAAATTCCCCTGCTCTAAATCCCTGGCCCTGAGGCTGCAGAGATGGCACTAAGTGGGAGGATCAATGGTTGTCTGTTCTGGCTTTAATAATTAAAGCTATTGAGCTGTTATGTCTTGGATCAACAAACAGGGCTCACAGGTCACTCTGCCTGGCCTTGTAAATTGATTATTTTTCTACAGACAGTATTAGGGTCAGGGGGTTTGCCTGACCTGTTCTCCCAGGTCTGGGTATAAACAACTGCTGATTGGGACCATCTGGCCATGGTTTGGCTCAGGCCATTCATTATTCCCAGCACAAAAAGACTTTTCTCCTCCAGCAGAAGAGAGCAGTGTGTCAGGACCCTCGAGCAGGACCCTGCACCATGGAACAGGACAGCAAATAGGATTTGCTGCTGGTGTAGTTCTACTGCTGCCTCAGGATCTGATAGCTCATTAAAATCCTGAATTCTCTCTGTTGGCCCAAGTCATTTTGGGGCCTGGGTGCTGCAAACAGCTGGGCAAATGCTCCAGAAAACTTTATCAGCTTCTCGTCTCCTGTTTCAGCACCCAGTGCTGACACTGAGGAAAACACAGGAATTTCTTGAACTGTCAGGGAATGATCTGAAAGTGGGTAGAAGGAAGGTGGGAGACAACCACAGCTGCTTGACCAGTGTTGGAGATACTCCTTAATAACTCGACCTGTCCTAAGAGATCTCATTCTGCCACTTGGCCCCCTGCCCCACAGAGCCCCATTCCCACTGGTGTTTGCCCAGTCACTGGGAGGAAGGCTAAGCCAAGTCCTGAAAGAGAAGCATTAAACCTCCTGGAATGGCTGCTGGCTCTTTCCCTCAACTCAGCAGGGAATGATCCATGGAGCACTTCCAGAATCCAGGCAGAGTCTTTCCCTCACATCACGATCTTCCTTCTTCCTTACAAAATCAGCCAATCACTTAACTTCCCAATCCAGGCTTTTCTGTGGATCCATCTCTTCTCCAGGGGTTCCCACACCAGTGGCCACCTGAGGCAGCTCCAAGGCCCCACATGGGCCAGTCTGTCCTGGATAGTGGATACCTCCAGCTAAGGACCCCACTGTTTGCTCCCAGCTGATTTTTGGGGTCATCTGGGTCATGACCTTCAAAGAAACCAAACTGCCAGGCTCTGGTTTTAACCCACAGAGCCAATTACCAGCAGCACTAATCAGAGGGATATCGTGAGCTAAACACTCCAGCATTGCTGCTGTGTCTCAGGCAGGGCTTGCAGCTGGCTCTGAGCATCACATTGTGGATGCTGCCCCTCTCTCTGCCTCCCCAGACAGCTTTTAAAGCTCTCCCAGGCACATCCACATGGTCTGCAGCCACTCTCTGATTGCAGCATAAATGTTTTCATTATGATCCAAGCCTCGGAGACACATTCCAAACCTCTGTCTCTTCCTCCTGCCCAGCTTCCATGTGGCAGGAGAAGGTCAGCCTGGAAACACTTTGTAATTGCTGGGGATCAATGTTGTTTTGCAATGCCAAATCCAGATCCGAGTTGGTCTTCTTTGCATGGAGGATTTTCAAGCAGAGGCAATATGGAATTTGCTCCTTGCAGCACAATAGAACAATTCCCAGCAGAACATTATTCCATGCTTGGGGTTCATTCTGTTGTAATCTCACCTGTGTGTACTTTGATAGTTGGGTCTTGGTGTTTGTCTCTTCTCATTCCTTCATCAGGCTCCCAGTGCCGTTTCCCTAATCAAGGCTTGCAGCATCCCTCATTCTCAGCCTGAATTGTCTCCCTTTTCCTTTGATACCTGCATGAGTTTGGAACACTTGAATTTTACGTGCCGAATCTTGAATTTTTTTTAAATTTGTTTTGCTCATTTTGACATTTTGGGTGGGTTTTGCAATTCAAAGAACTTCACCCTGGGACTGGAGAAACTTTACTGATTTGATTTCAGTGTGGGGTTGTGTGGTCCCCAAGAAGAGAGGGGTTTGAAGCACTGCTCAAGGCTGGATGAGCGTTCTAATCCCTGTGCTACCACCACAGGAAGCCACTCCTGCCTGTGCCAGGGGTTCAGACAGTGAGCTGTGTTCATCTCAGTGTGTATTGGATGGGGAAAGGGTGACAACACCAGATTTTTTTAAGTGGGAGATGGGACTTGCCTCATTCTGGCTGAGAACAAGGGCAGCGAGAAGCTCTGCTGGGCTGAAGAGGCTTCTGAGTCACAGAATGAAAACTTTCTGTATCAAGGCATAGCCACTGGTGAAAATGTTGGCACTTGAGGGCTGGCAGGGATTTCAAAAGGAGAATTTTGCTGCATTCCCAAGATCCATGGTCCCATCTGAATCCCACAGTGACACCTTCCAGAGGAGAGAGCTGGACCCAGAATTTTCAGGTGTGTGCCAGCCCAGCTGCTCCATTCGCTGTGATCCTTGATGGCTCCAGGCTCCTCTCTGTATTCTCTGCTCTTTCCCAGCTCAGGGAGAGCTGAGCACCTGGGGACAGCATGGAAAGAAGGAACCCAAACAAGGGAATACATCTCTGGATTTTGTTTTCCTTCTGCAGCAAGTCGATTTATATTTTCAGCTGTGGTGGGAATAAAGTTCTCATATTCCAGCCCCTTCCTATTCCATGGAAGCAGGGGAGCTTTTTAAGGACTGAAGGCAGAAACACACTGAGGAGCATATCTACCCCCATGGCTTTTCCTGCCTTCACATTCCAGCAACTTGTGGAGCCACTGAACTAAAAACACTTCAGACAAATGGCTTCTTGCTGAAGAGGCCGCAGCATTTTTCCAAAGGTTCCAAAATTTATCGAACTCGTAATGACTGCAGCCGGCCACTCAGACTGCAATTGAGAGATCAGGATGTTCATAACCCAAGGCTACAAACTCACTGCTTCTTCCCTTGGAAAAATGAAAGTGAGGCTGTGTTTTCTCTCCTCTGGTTCCTTTCTACCTCGGTGAGAGAGGCACACGGCAAAGGCTGTTCACTGTTCTGCAATTTTCAACTCTTCTTGTCTGCCCAAATCCACGGCTGCTTTGTATAACCCCGTGAGCACGGCTGGGTGGGGCCAGTCTGCTCCCTGGAATGGTATCCCACAGTGATCCGTGAGGGAATCTTGCTACCAATACGGAGAATTTCAGGAGGACACAAATCCAGCTTTGTTGTTATCATATATCCAGGCTCTGTACCGCCCAACAGAAGAAAAACATTGACCTCAGTTTCATGAGGCTGACACAAGCACAGGGACAGAAGAAGGTGGAGAGGTCTGGAGATCTTCCATAGTGACATCAAATCACAGATTCAGGGTTTGGGTGGGAAGGGACCTTAAAGTCCATCCAGTGCCACCCCTGCCATGGGCAGGGACACCTCCCACTGTCCCAGGCTGCTCCAAGCCCCAATGTCCAACCTGGCCTTGGGCACTGCCAGGGATCCAGGAGCAGCCACAGCTGCTCTGGGAATTCCAGCCCAGCTCCTCCCCACCCTCCCAGCCAGCAATTCCTTCCCAATCTCCCATCTAACCCTGTCCCCTGTCAGTTTAAAGCCATTCCCCCTTGTTCTAACACTCCATACCCTTGTGCAATGTCCCTCTCCAGTTTTCTTGCAGGCCCAGGAAATGGCTGAAGGCCTGGAGAAGGTAAAACAGGACACGTGGGACACAATTTTAGTAGGAAGGACAATTTCTGTTGGAACAGGGTATGATGGGCCTGGGTGAGCAGCCCAGCAGCAGATCTTCCTCAGCGACAATTTCCTGCAGGACTCATCAAGTCCCCTCATCTAAATTTTGAAAGAAGTAAGGAAAAGTCATCACAAGTTCACTTTAAGAGCAACAAAACCAACGTGGGTTCATTCCACAATTTACATTTCAGACTTCACTGAGGTGTATTTTATTATCCTGCTAATTAATTATGCTACATAAATCTCCACTCTGCTACGGTTAAAATGTGGCCTCTGCCCCAATGAGTTTATAATTCAAATAGATGAGGTACATGAGTTAAGGAGAAAGATCTAACACAGGAACCAGCAGCACAATGATTTGTAAATTTAGGTTGTGTCACTACAATTTAAAAAATATCAGTGGTGTTTAGTGGAAAATGTCGGGGTTTTCATCGAGCAAACAGGATGGGGAGCCTGGACAGGCGTTCCAGGAGCCTTTTTATTATTTTATTCCATTATCAGTCTCACATACAGAGTTGAGATAGAGATGGTACAAAGCTCACGCCATCACAGGCATCCAGAGACCCAGCCAAACCTAGAAACTCCAACCATTGTTTTAATGTCCTTGCTTGCTATATAATTGTATCCTCTTCTATCTTCAAGTTTTCCCAGCTAGAGCTGATTCCTAAACTCTTTTTGCTTTATTTCTGAAAGCTGCTTTTTTCTCACACCTAAGAGCTTTTCCACCTTTTATGTTTCCCCACAGAAAATGTAAAGATTAAGGAAGAGGGGACACAATGGGAAGCAGGAGATGATTTGGGGAAGGATGGGGAATGGAGGGTGGCAGTGAAGGGGTGATGAAAGACAGCAAAAGGAGCAGCTGAATGGCCTTCAGTGCCCGATCATCTCCAGCACCTGGCCTGACAGACACCTCCTCTTAGTTTGTGGGAAATACCTGTTACTTGTGCTGATCTAATTTCTCACCAGACCCCTGGAGCTGGGTACTCCTTGAAATGTTTATCTTCTCCAAACCCATAAAGACCATGAGACAAAATATGATATTACATTGTAGGACTTACCTTTCCTGGAGAGGAATTGTTACAAAGCAACAGCAGTCACACCAATGCCATCTTTAACACAGAGATGAGGAGACCTTTTAGTTCATTTTATCACATTACATTTTACTTTATAGATGTACAGCAGACAACACTTCGTTTTCTTGCTGAGCATTTAATATTGCCTGACCAGACTTTAAATGGGAATCACAGAACCTCTGCTGAATCATTTGGATACACCACCATCTCTAGGAACTTTTCAGGAGCACTGACAGCTTAAATTCCTGCAACTCCAAGTGAATCTCCAAGAGGCTCATCTTCCTTGTGTTTCAAAGGTCACGTGGTCACCTCAAAGGTCACCTCTGCTCCACTGGCAGCTTTTAAAGCACTGTCAGATCTTTTGGTGACTGAAAGATTATGGGTGAAACGGCCCAAAATCTCCCATCCTGATCTGTCCCTGCACCAGTGGTGAAGGAGTTGCAGGGTTCATCTGCAAGGATCTGTCTTGCTGATTTTGTCCTTCTTGCTGACAACAAATGAAAAAATTGAAGACATCCATCTTCAGCCCTATTCAGTGCCCACAGAACACTGCTGTGCAACAAAGTTGATTTAAGTCTGTTCCTGTAGATTTGGTGCTTCACTTGGCCCTTTATCACAAGGCTTTCAAAGCCTGCAGCTCTCTGAGCATCCTCACTCTGCCCACAAACACTTCCCCAAATATTTGGGAATTATTGGCAGATTGGCTGCTGCTCAACAGCTTCCAATTGGATCTCCGAAGCTGCGTGATGGGTTTGTCCAGAGATTTCAGATTTGCCCAGCCTGAGAGTCAGGGCAGTGACTTCAGGGTTCATTTTCCCCACCAAACTGGAATAATTCCAAGGTGATGCATCGTAAAGTTTTTGGGCAAGGGGAAAGTCAACCCTTCTCCATCACCTAAGCTGTAGAGCTGAGTCTGAGCACATAAAATCATGGAATTGTTAAGGTTGGAAAAGACCTTTAAGACCATCGAGTCCAACTGTCAACCCAGCACCACCATGTTCAGCTTTAAACGATGTCCCCAAGTGCCACATCCACATATTTTTTGAACACTTCCAGGGATGGTCACTCCACCACTGCCACGGGCAGCCTGCTCTAATTCTTACCATTTGTAATGAAAAAAAATTCCTAATATCCAATATAAACCTCCCCTGGTACAACTTGAGGCCATTTCCTCTTGTCCTGACCTCACGCTGTCCCAGGCCAGGGCAGGGGGAGGGATCACAACAGCAGTCAGGGTGAATTTGACTGGCACCATCAAAGGCAACAGAGCCAAAAACCATCAGCCACATGTGACAGACACAGCACCGTTGAAGTGCAGAGTGGGATATTACAGTACAGAAGGTCTGAAGGGCTTTTTCTTGAAGAAACTCTCCAAAAGAAACACTTTTTCTCCCTGATTTTTTTAATTTTTAAATGAAAATGCAGGATGAGAAGGTGCTGGTCAAACAGTGGGAGGCTCTGATTTCCAACAGCAGTGTGGGAAGCCCTTTCAAAGGCACCTCTCCTTCTCTGCAAAATCACAGAATCATTGGGGTTGGGAAAGACCTCCAAGACCATCGAGTCCAACCTGTGACTGATCCCCACCTTCTCCCTAGCACTGAGTGCCACGTCCAGTCCTTCCTTGGACACCTCCAAGGGGTGGGGACTCCACCACCTCCGTGAGCATTCATTCCAAAGCTTGACAACCCTATCCATGAAGAAATTCCTCCTGATGCCCAAACTAGATGTTCCCTGGTGCAGCTTGAGGCCGTTTCCTCTCATCCCATCGCTTGTTCCCTGGAAGCAGAGCCTGACCAGGCAACTGGTCCTTTGAATATCCTTCAAAATCCCTGCGTTGAGCTGCAGACTGAGCACAAATCGTTCCAGTTTCTTCTCCTCTTGGCAGCAAATCCTTGAGATTGTCAGGTAAGTGGGGATTGTTGTTGTGCACTTGATTTTAGCATCCCTGGGTCACAGCTCCTCCTGTGAAATGGGGGTTGTGGTGCCTGTCAGTGATAGATTTACTTTGTCAAAAGTACAACAACCGTCGTATTATCCTGCTCTTATATCACCTCAGAGCAAATTAAATTTGAGGCCAGCAGGACTGTTCAGCTGCTGAATCTTGTGCCCCATTTTCTGCAAGACAAGCCTTGAAATTGGCTGGCTGATGTCTCATTTCAGAAGGATTGATACCAGCGCTGCTCCCCTTGGAAATACAAGAGCGCGTTGCCAGTACTGGGAGTCTTACTCACTGCAGTTCAAGTTCTTGTTGTTTCTCTTGCCTGGAGCTTCTACTTCCACAAACCAGAAAATATCCAAAGCTGCGTTCAGCAGGATGAAATATTTCTGTGAGCACTGGAATATCTGAAGTCTTATCTCCAACATATGTCATGCTCAGCTGCCTGTGGTTTAATAAGGTAGAGCTCTGGTATGAGGGTTTTTCCTGGGGTTGAGGCATCCATCAACTCTTCCTCCCAAGTGGATTTGCTGGGATAGGTGATCCAAGTGGCTCCAACTCCCCCTCAGTGCCAGCAGGACTTCTGGGACTCTCTTTTCTATCCAGCCACCTGTTCTCCCCCAAACTGTAGGGATTTAGGCTTGTTGAGCTGATGCCCAACAAATCCACAAGTCAAAATGTGGGGAACTTAATGGAGCTGGATTAAAATAAGAAATTTGTGGGTGGGATCTAAAAGCTTTTTACAGAAGTGGGGGGGGAAACCATAACTAAACATGGGAGAGTTGGAATGAGAATGTTGTTTTTTTTGTCTCCTGTGCACATGAGGTTTTCCATGGTTCCAAAGGAAGATAAGACTTAAGGATTTTAATTTCAAGAAGCCAACCTGCAGCCTGCACCCATTCACCTGAAGACTTGGAAAATGGCTGTGGACAATTGTAAAAACATCATTCCCTTAGTAAGGATAAGTAAAATAAAGGGGGAAAAATTAAACCAAATAACTGGACTTTTTTTAATGGTTAAGAGAAGGAAAACATCCTCATTCACAGCATTTTACCTGCCTTTGAAGAGAAACATCTCAAACCTGCTCTGATTTCCTTCAGGGACTGCGTTACCAGAGGTTCTGTGGCTTTGACATCAGAAAAGCAGCAGTATTTTTCCACTTAACTTAATCTTAGCTATTATTTTTCTGCAGCAGCAGAACACAGCGCAACATGGGAAATGTCAGGAGGCAAGAAACAATAAGGAGACATTTGAATCATATCTCTGCCTTGATTCCCAGCATTGAGCCAGGCAACTTCTTCTCCTGCCCCAGGAGTTTCTTCTTATTCACAGAGACAAAAAGAATTGATGGCAGCTACGTGCTGGGAAGAGAAACTGATTGTTGCTGTGCAGAAAATCCAAAAGACAACATAAACCAGCTTTAGTTCACACTTATTTAATGGTAACTAGGAATAACAAGGTCATCCTGATGTGTGACTAATCCTAGAGCCAAATCCTGATGCTTCAGCACACTTTTACTCAGTTCTGTTCTCAGGCAGTTTGGCAAAGCTTCATAAGAAAACCAGAATCAAGTTTATTGCAAGAAGAGGAATGGGACCTGATTCTTTACTCATGCACCAATTTCAGCTTAATGCAGCTGATGTGGGGGTGACAAGCTCTGTAAGAAGGGTAAAATATATCTCATTAAACTGACTGAGAGATGCCAACAGGACCAAGCTCATCTTCCACAGGCAGAACTGCTCCTACAGCCCAGATGGAATGTCCTAGTTTGAAAACAAACCAGTGGGAAGCACCAAGTCAGAATAGCAATTTAACAGGGAAATTAAAAAAAAAAAATAAACAAAGGCAGAAAACACTGGTTTAAGCTGACAGAGTCAGGATACAACCTGGCACCTTGTTAGTCAGGGTGGTGGTAGCTGCAGTCCTCCTGAAGTGGTTGATGTGGTTCTGTTGAAGTAGTGATCCTGTAGAAGGGTCTACTCTTCCTCAGAAAGTTCAGTGGTGGCTATGTAGCTCCTGTCCTCCAGAAATCCAGTGGAAGAGGGGGGGCTGTGGTGTTGGGAATCTCAGATTATATCCAGGATGGAATGCTTGGTTCCTCCCTCTGGGTGGAGCATCTCACAATGGGGTAATGAGTCATGAGGCCAAGTGTTGATTAGGCTCATTAACAGAAAGATAGTCTGGGGGCAGGAGGCAAGGAAACACTGCCCCACCTGGTTCCAACAGCTCCTGAGGATGGTAACAGAATACACTGCAACCCAGGGCATGGGAATTCTGGCCTCCACTCTGCTCCCATCTACACGGCTGGAAGTCAAAGGGGATTTCATTATTACCAGTATAAAGGCATTACACATGAGGCAATTACACCTGTAGGAGATTGGTGTGAGCTGAACCTTTTTGTCTGACATTTCCACTAATGTTTGAAATGAAATAACGAAATACTTGTGGTATTTTTTCAAATGTTAAAGCTGTGGTTGAGAGACCCCGTGGGTACATCAGCCCTGAGCACTGTTAAACCTCTTAGGTTTAGGGATTCCCAAGAATTCCCAAGAAACACCTAGAAAATATCAGGGGATAAACTGTGGAAAGGGATTGCAGGTAAAGCTACCTTGGGAAAGGAGGGAAGCAATCCCTTTGTGTCACACAAGTCATACAAGGAACAAAACTCTTGCTGGTGGAGTTTGTAAAACACCTCCCGAGGGAATAAACCGTATTTCCCAAAGAACTGCTCTGCCTGTGCCTCCTCAGGATTTCCTCTGGCATAGCTCTGCACCACTGTGGTGTTCCCTTGGGAAACTGGCCCAGTGGATGAGGAACAGCTCAGCACAAGCTCACCCCTCCTTTTCTTTTTTTATTATTGAGGGGAGGATGAGGAGGAGGAATGAAACCATCTTTGATTCCCAGTCTCTTCTAAATGGGAGGACTCTCTACCTAGCCAATCTGATCTCTATTAACAAGCTGTGACAGTGATTCATTCATCATCATGAACATTTTGTTTGTCAGTTTGGACTTTCTTTCATTTGAGCAACCAAGGAACCACCCATTTTTCCAGATATAGCTCGGAGTACTGAAACATTTCGTGAAAGAAACGTGAAAAAGAAAAGAAAAATTCTTTCCCCTGTTTTCCCTTCCATCAGTTTTCAGACTGAGACGCTTTTTTGTAAATTGTGCAAGGAAAAACGATGTTCTCGTGACCTTTCAGCCTCATTGTATCATATATTGTTAATCAAGCGAGATCTCAGCATTCACGTGCTGCATCAGCCAGACCTCTGTTGATTTCTCCCCTTTCATTTAAAGAAAACATAAATTCCCACCTGTGGCTTTCCTTGGGTGAGGAGTGAAGGGAAAGGGCTGGTCAATGAAACCAGGCAGTGGTTTAGGAATTAGAGCCCAGGACTGAAAGTCAGCCAGGCCACAGTTCTGGGGGAGATTTGCTGCTGTTTGTCCTGATGAAGTTCCTCCTAAATGAGGTGATTAGTGCAGCTGTCAGGAATAAAAAGGTGGGACCCATCGATTTCATCCCCACTGCAGGCTCCAGGCCGTGCTGGAACAGAGCAGTCGATGGGAATTGCCAATTGACAGAAACAATATTGGCAAGTCGGCAGTTTGAGGAAAAACTGCCTCCAGCCAGTGCACAAACCTTTCACCGTTCAAATCACCGTCCTTGGGCAAAGGCATTGGCAAACCTGCTCAGAAAATCAAGGCAAATGAGCTTTTTTTTTGGCATAGCTGAATAGGAAATTGTGGAGCTGGGAGCTCATCTGCACAGGGGAAATGTAGCAGAACAGCTACACGGGAACACACTGAAGTGCACACCCTACCTGGAGATAAAAATCACTTTACTTTGGAGTAATTATTCTGTTCTGAAAACACACTGCTTATTCAGGAATAAAGTATCTTTTATTTCAGAATTAAAGTGCCCGTGCTCTTACTCTGTCCTTCTGCTAATGATCATAGATACAGCTGTTGATTATAATAAATGGAGGCTCTTCCACAACAGCTACGGTGGAATTCTTCCCCTTGTAAATAAGGAATTACCATGCTTCCAATTACCTCGTGTTTCAAATACAGCTCATATAAATGGATGCTCTTGACTTTACCTACAGATTTCAGCAATTTCCATGCAATTAAATCGTTAAAGTGCAGCTTTGGGCTGAAAAAACACCTCTGGAAGAGCAGCATCTTTGACATGATGGAGTGAACCTGGTTTAAAAACACCCAGCAGCTCCAAGTGATGCAAATGATGGCTGTTCCTACCTTTCCTAAGGAATTCTGCCTCTACAACAACAATCCTGGGGTTTGCAGGGTGTTTTTAACACAAGCTCTCAAAGGATGTGACTGGAGAGGTGTCCTTATCCCTCAACTGGAAACAGGGAAAGTGAGGCAGCTCTTGGGAGAGGTTTGTTTGATGTTCAGTGAAAAACAACCTTTAGTTTTCCAGCCCTGGACAGGGTGACCTCCACCTTCCCTTTTTCTGAAGCCGATCCTGCGGCAAGGGATGGAGCATGTCCGTGGTAAAGCAAGGATTGCGGACAAGGAGGTTGGTGTTCAGTATCCTGGAACCACAGCATCGTAGGATCACGGAATATCCTGAATTGGAAGAGACCCACACAGTGAGCGTTGGGTGTCAGAGCATTTCCCAGGTTGTGAACTGATTCCGATCCGTCACCTCCAGCTGTTCCAAACCCACAGTTCCTGTGCCAAATACTCAGGTTTGCTTTCAGAGCTTGCGTCAAGGACCACCTGGGCTGGCTCATCTTGGGTCACCTTACTGCCTTCCCAGTGAAAACTGGGGAAAATAATTCTTAATAACATTGTAGCTTAAAGATATTAAATTAAGGGAAGCGTCAGCAACTCTTGTAGGTAGGTGTATTTGTGATCAGACTCGCTTGGGCTGTGACACACTACAAGTATTTAGCATTATTAATTCATAGAACACGTTAATTTAAGTACTTAGGGCACTTTATCCACTTTTTACTCTATAAACATTTAAATCCCTCACTGTTCAGCCAGCCCAGCTCCGTGAGAGTTCGGAGGGGATGCTTTGGTCCCTCCCACCCCCCACCCCGTTTCCTGCTGCTCCCAGGGCGAATGACGGCTTTTGGGCACAGGTGTCTTTGAAGGCGTATCTTATTTGGTCGATAATCTTTTGACCTGTTACTGATTTTTAACCTCTCACTGATTTTTAATCACCTGTCGGAGGTTTGGGGGGGGGGGGGGGGGGGGGGGGGGGGGGGGGGGTGCCGTATCGCCGCCGCCATAAAAACTACAACTCCCAGAAGGCTCCGCGGCGCTGCACCGCGCTTTGATGCCGCGCGCCCCGCCCTCCTCACTTCCTATTGGGTGGCAGCCCGTCTCCCTCGCCTATGATTGGCTGCGGCGCGCCACCACACTTGTCTGCGCCGTATTTGAGGGGGCGCAAGATGGCGGCGGGCGACGCTGTGGGGAGGTACCGCGGCACCGTGGGCAGGAGCAAGGACCCTTCGGGGCTGCTCATCTCGGTTATCAGGTAGGGGCGGCCCCGCTCCGCATCCTCCGGGCCCCTGAGGCTGGCCCAGGGCCGGGTGCGGGCCGTGCTGTACTGGGGAGGCCCGCCTGGGTCGGGCCTCGGGGGCACGGGGTCCCTCCTGGGCATCGGGTGCCCCTAGGCTTGGGTTCCCCCTGCTCCTGGAGCGCTGGGGAGGCTGTAGTGCTGGAGCAAACCTTGTCCTGCGGGCTGTCCCGCTGTCCTGCTGCCCTGCTGGCTCACTTCCTCCTGCTCCCAGTGCTTTGCTTCATGCTGGGGTCAAAGAGACCTGGACAGGCTGGATCGAGGGGCCGCGACCAACAGAGTGAGGTTCAACAAGGCCTAGTGCCGAGTCGTGCGTTTTAGCCACAATAACCCCATGTACTGCTCCAGGCAGGGGCAGAGGGGCTGGGAATCTGTCCAGCAGAAAAGGACCTGGGGGTGCCTCTTGACAGGGGCTGAACATGAGCCCACGTGGGCAAGAAGGACAGTGGTACCTGGTCTTCATCAAAAATAGTATGGCCACAGGACCGAGAAAGTGATTGTCCCCCTGCGCTGGGTGTTGGTGAGGCCACACCTCGAGTGCTGTGGGCTCCTCAGTTCAGGAAGGACATTGAGGGGCTGGAGCGTGTCCAGGGAAGGGAACGGAGCTGGGAAGGGGCTGGAGTGGCTGAGGGAGCTGGAAAGGGGCTCAGCCTGGAGCAAAGGAGGCTCAGGGGGGACCTTGTGGCTCTGCACAAGTCCCTGACAGGAGGGGGCAGCCGGGGGGGTCGGGCTCTGCTGCCAGGGAACAGGGACAGGAGAGAGGGAATGGCCTCAGGCTGGGCCAGGGGAGGTTTAGATTGGCTATTAGGAGGAATTCCTGTACAAAAAAGGGTCATTAAACCGTTTTGGGTTTAATGGAATGAGCTGTCCAGGGCAGTGGTGGAGTCCCCATCCCTGGAGGTCTTGAAGAAAAGACTGAACGTGGCACTCAGTGCCCTGGTCCGGGTGACAAGGTGGGGTTTGGTCACAGGTTGGACTCCGTGGCCTTGGAGATCCCTAGCATTACAACAGAGATCTCTTCCAAACTCACTGATTCTGTGAATAAACCCTGCAGGTAGTACCAGCTTAATGCCATTCATGAAGGCCAAGGCACTGTCATGTTATTGCTGTGGAGTCCATGAGTGACCCCCACCCACAAGCACAGCAGCACTGAGTAAAATTCATCTGGTTACAAGTCTGGAGAACCAGGAAGTCCAGTTTGCAGACTCCATCCTGTGTGGCAATGCCAGAGTGGGCAAAGTGCTGCTGCTTCCAAGTCTGTCTTGTTGGGATTGAAAAGAAAGAGTTGTGTCCAGTCATATTTAGACATCAATTTTTGTCAGCCTTCATTCCTGAACTCTCCTCTGCTGGAGAGTTCTGTGACAGGCTTGGATGTGAATTCACTGTCCGCCCCCAGTACTTCCTTTAGCTGCTTGTAAATCTTTCCTGTGCTGCTTAAAACCAGTGGGTTGGCAGCTGATTGCCCACACTGAAGGTTTTAAATGTTCTTACACATTTTAAATGTGCTTACACAGTGGGTGTGGGCAGCTGCAGTCACACCAGTGGGATACTGTGAGTTGTAACGAGCTCCCAAACGCTGGATTCTATTTCAGTGTTTTAGAAAGAATCATTCAGCTACTTTGGAGAAGTTATTGTGGCAGTAGTTCTGTATCTAGGACATGTTATGATTTAAATATCTTCTGTCAATGATAATGTTTAGGACATAATTCCATTCTTTTTCATTGCTCTGGTATTTAAAATCTTGCAAAACTTGAGGGAAATGTTGGTTCTGGAAAAAAAAAAGCAGCTGGTGCCATTGTCTGTGGAAGAATAATAAACATGCACTGGTTGTGCAGCACTTCCTGTTGTAATCATCTTTTTTCTATGTTTCCTGTAATTTCCAAGAGTATTTTAAGGTCTTGCTTTTGTACCTCTATTTTAATAAATCTGGGTTTATTAAATTTATTTTAAAACAGAAGAGCGAGCTCACAGTGTTCTGTTATCCAAATAAGAAGAAATGTTTGTCTCATAATCTTTGGCTTTCAGGCACTGTTACCTTGGTTAGTTTAGGTCCAGTGTTTAGACACAACATTGAGTTATTGACTTTATGAAATTGAAGTTATTCAGTAGAACAGCCTGATAACTAAACTTCTAGAGTTTAATTAGAACTTGGTTTGGATGTAGAGATTCTCTGCAGAGCTTGAAGTGTCAGGTTGAGCCAGACCATGAAAACCTGAGGGCAGAACTGATTGCAAAGGAAGGAAAAAGTGTTGTGGTAATAATATTGATGTTTCTTAGGCTTAGCCAAGTACAGAAAGCAAATGGTGTGAAAAGGAATTTAAATCACTTTTCTCTGTATGATGTTTTTGTGTAGGAGCTCAGGTGAGGATGAACTTGCCAAGCAACAGGTGAATTTTTCAGTGGTTTGTATGGCCATAAAATACCACTGCAGACAAATTTAAACCTGGGTGGGTTAAATGTAATTTTACTCAGCTACAGAAAAATATTACAAATCTTAACAGCAAGCTGTTGGTTTGAAATGTGACTGAGTTTCCTGTTGTTGATGGCTTTATTTCCAAAACCTTTATGCATAATAAAGGCTTCTGCCAATCTTTGTGGTTTTACACTTGCATTTCCTTATTTAGGCTGTTTATTTCTCCCTTGTTGCTGTGTGAAAGGTCCATAAAGGGAACAGTGTATGAAAAACAGGAAAAGTTTGACTGCATTTTTCTGCTGTAAACAAACAAAACCAGAGGAGCTTCTTCAAGTATTCATGTTTTACTTGGTTATAGCAAAGACAGTGATGTTTTCCAAAAACAAATCTTGTTTAGGTCTGCAAAATCTCTTCATGTTGCCTATGAAATGCTCTGAAATGTGAAGCTGAAAGGCCTTCTGTAAACAGAAATTATTTTATTAATGAAAGGATAATTTCTGATATTTACTCAAGCTCAGTAGCTCTCAATCACAAGAGACTGAATAATTTACTTTTCTGTGATCCCAGATTTATGGATTCTTGTAATGTGACTGGACTTCCCAGGAGAGTGTCTCTCTTCCAGGGAGAGTGTTAGGGGTAAGATCCTTGACAAAGTTTAACTTGTATAGCAGCACTGAAATCCAGTAAGAAACGGAATTTTATGGGGTCTGGGGCTCTAGTTTGGGAATTTTCAGTCATCCCTGCTCTCTGTGGTGCTCTGAGATGAAGGAAAACCCAACAGGATCCCACGTGTGATTCCTTTCTGTCCCTGTGAAGTGTCACTTTTTCCTGTTGTGTCAGGGAACACATTTGTTCTTCGGGAGTTGTTTCCTGTGGGAGGATTCATGGACTCATGGAATTGACCTTGGTTTTCCGGTTGTTGCCAAGAGTAGAGACTAAAGGCAGCCTCAAGGATGGATTCATTTGGAAGAATGTTCTGTGGGGGATGTGCAGCTGTCCCAAAAGAGCCAGGAGCTCCCAGGGAAATCCCAGAGTTAGGAAGGTGTAGTTCTACTCCCAGCAGTGCTGGGGTCACCCTGAGTTCTTGGGCAGTTCCCCTCTTGTTTCTCCCAAAGGAGAAATAACGGGATTGTCCACGACAATAAATCTTTTGGAAGTAAAGAGTGTCTGGGAAGTTTAATGTATGTTTGCAAAGTCTGCCCTTAAATCCCCACTTTTGCAGCGGCTCCAGGGAGCTTTTCCCTGTGCCTTTACAGCTGTTGGGACTATCTTCAATTTGTCCTTGTCCTCAGAGTGCTGAGAAGAAATGACCATTATTTGCCACGAGAAAACAGCTCCTGGGATTGTGACTTTCAGAGTGGATATTGGATATCAGGGCTTTACAGCTTCCTTCCCTGTGCTGCTGCACTTGTGCTCATTCCTCAGCACGCCCACTTCCAAAACCTGCTAATTCCTTTGTGGATGAGAAAGATCCCTCAAGTTCCGTAAATAAAAGTTGCTTTGTAAGGTCAAGATGCTGTCACAGGAGACCAGAGGCTTTTGTTGGAGAAATCTCCTGCTGACCCCAGGGGCTTTGGCAATGTCTTTTTAAAAACCATGCAGATAACGGAGCGAATTTGGCTCATCTGCTGGAGGACAACTTGGGGAATGTTTTATTTTATCACTCAAAGGACAAACGTGTGTTTGTATATTGATTTTTCTTAACCTTTTGTTTTGTTGGTAGCTGGTTGAAGGAGCTTTTGTATTCTGAAACAAGCAACCTGGCATTTAGCAAATGCTTTTTTTTTTTTGAGAGAGAGAGATCTTGTCAGATTTTTAATTGGTGAATGTGTCTGCCTTTTATTTATTGTTGGGCGTTTTTCTTCCCAATTAAAGGTTGCTATTTTTTAAACCTGGCCTTTAATAGCTGCTTTAATTGGGGGAAAACAAAGTTTAGCAGTGACTCCATAAGACCTCAGTGAAATCTTTGTGCTGAGCTTTCACAGAAGCAAACGCACCTGACAGATCTCTGCAGAAGTTGAGACTGCAGGCAAAAAACCTTGGAACATATTTTATTCTTCACAAGTGGAATTCTTTTTCTTTAATGCTTTTGGCCACTATTTTCATTATGGGTGAACTTTGCTGAATGGATTTTTGCTAATGACCTGGCATTTGGTCTTCTCTTCGTGTCTAAAACAACAGAACTGAGATCCCAGTTTGTGATGGAGAGTGAGTAACAGGGATGTGGAGCTGTTGCCCTCGTTGTTGCATTTGAGAAATAGCTGCTACAAGGAATAAACTCGAGTTATTCTGATCTGTAATGGTCTCTTAAAACCACTTTTATTGCTAATGGTGTTTTCCAGTGTTATAAAGGTAGCAGTTCTTCTACGAGAAAAGTACTTCAGAAAGTCCCTGAAAATAAATTGTATATGGCAGAGTGTGGTTGTAAACTATAAATTTCCTTGAAATGATCTCCAGGCACTTGTATAAAATGTTTAGGTATTTGGCAAATGTTGGGCTGTAGCTTGATACAGACCCTTGGTTGTATTTAAGAATGGGTAAAGGAGCACATGTGAATACACAACCACGCAGAAAAGGACAAGATGTGTGACTGTGCCAAGTTAAAAGCTCAAGGTACTTTATTTTCCAGCTCTTACTTTAGCTTTAGACAGTGCACTGTGCAGTGGAGTTGAACCTACCCTGGCAAAACCAGGAAGTGGAAATAGCTGGTTTTGTTAGGAAGCGATTGGGGTTTTAACTCTTTCAAAGGTGTTGCCTTCAACAGCTCTTGGTTCTGGTGCAGTTTTGAAACCTTCAGGTGAATGATGAAATTCCCCAAGCCTCCTGCTGGTTCCTGCAGGACTGCAGGTGTGGTATCGAGGGTTCAGGGTGCACAGTGGGCGGTGGCTCCCAAAATATTCTTTATCCCTTAATTATCAGGTGACAGGTCTGAGTAGCATAGTTCAGCCTCTGCTCTTGCAGATCTTGAAATACTGATCCTTAGGGCTTTTATTTTCTCCAGGGAATGTGGCAATACATGGAATAGTTGGTTTGATTATTGGATCTAAAGTTAATTGCCAAAAGAAGGTAAGAGTTGGTTCCTGTGGTTTCCTATACGTGGAGACAGCCCTGGACAGGGTCTCACATGGTGGAGTGGGAGCTGAGTCCCTCTGCTTGTGCTTGGAGGTGTAACTGGCATTTCCTGGGGCTTTCTGCTGCCTCCATCCCTGTTCCTGCATGGAAAATGTGCAGCTGGTTGGTGTCCCTGGGGTTTTTCTGTGTGTGGGATTGAAACTCCTCCTGTGCTGCTGCTGGAGCCACTGCAGTCCAGTCTTTGTTTCAGAAATGAGCTGATCACTCACTCCCCTGGCATCGTTTGTATCGGTGTGAGGAAATTTGATTAAAGGTTGGTTAATTTAGCAAAATAAAGAATTCCCTGCTGGTATTTATTTAGATGGCTGGAGGCTGCTCAGCCTTTTTGCTGCAACTCTCCTGTACCCATCTGCAAGGCCTCAATGATAAAAAGATCATCAGCTTCTGTTGAAAATGCTCTAACCAAGTGTGTAAACTGCATGAAAGATTAATGGAATGTAAGTAGAGGAGGAAAATGTTTTAAAATGCTCTGTTTGCTCTGTGTGCTTAACAGGATTGTGAACAGACTTGGTGCTGCTGTTCCTTGTAGTGAGTTATTTCTTTGCACAAGGGAGATGGAGTTCTCTGCAGGCTGAATACTTTGTGTTCCCCTTGGTGAGGATGGAGTGTGCTGGCCTCAGGATTTCATTTATTTTTTAATTTATTATTTATAATTGTTACAATCAGTTCTTGGGATACCCCATTTCCCATGCCCATTGGCTTGGGCACTACAGTTTTTGACTACCTGCTTTCCAGCACCTCACCGTCTCCACGAAGGAATAGTTTCTTTCCTGAATGCTTTAATTCATTTCCTCAAATCCAGAATTTCACAGGAACAATCCATTAACCTGTGAAAATAATGAGAAATCATTCAACATGTTGCTGCCAAGTTAAATTGTTAAATACCTTTCAGAGTTTTATTTTTTTTTCCTTCTGTCTGGCTTTGTTTCATAAGGACCCAACTCTTACAGCAGTTTCTGTGAGACTCCGGAGAGGTTTCAAAACATGAATTATCAGATTATACACTTTGAGGTTAAATAGTGCTGGAAGCTGTAGATCACCCCATCTGGGACTTGTCTTTAAGACAACAGTTTTCAATTATAAAATTGAAATAAGTCCATTTAGTTTAATGAACCTCTGGAAAATTTGTAGCTCAGTGGAGACACAATGGGTTGAAGTACAGTTGTTCTTGTCCTAGGGAGCTTTACAAAATACTCTCAATGTGCTCTTTTGAAATGTATCTGCTTGTGAGGTCTCGTGGGGTGGAACAGCAGTCAGGAGGAAGAATATTTGCTGAACTGCTCTGGACAGGATCTTTTCCCCAGAGAGGATTTTTCACACCCATCAAAATAAGGTTGAGAGCAGGGGGGAAATATGAATAAACCCCTGAATTTCAGAAAGGAGTAGATTTTATTCTGATCAACTCAGGGACTTAAATACGGGTAAGATAATGTGTCTTTGATCTTAGGTGTTGCTTGACATTTTCACTACAAGGCCCAGTCCTTGAAATTACCAGTGTCAAAGCCACTGTGTGATGTTGTGTGTCTCTCTCCAGCTTTGCGGGGGGGGAAGGCAGTAACAAATGAGTGCATTTGTCACGGGTTATTGCTTGTAGAGCGCTTAAATGCATCTTCCACACCTCTGGGAAGTCAACACTTGATCCTCCCAACAACTTGCACTTCAAACTCACTCACTGCAGCAATTCCTGGGATCATTTTCAGCCTGACAGTGCCTGAGGAACTCTCTGCTCACGGCAGCTTGTGCTGGGCGGTGAGATGTGGAAGATGATCCCTCTCATCTCGGTTATTTTGTTCCTCTGTCGCATCCTGTCCTCCCCTCTCTTCTCCCGGCGGTGTTCCCTGGCTCTCAGCGTTCCTGCCTGGCAGAGCCGCTGCCCTCGGGCTCGGTGCCGCTGTCTCTCCGTGTGGCCGTGCCTGGCCTGGGGTGCCAGAGCCCCACAAATGCTGCAGCGATCGCAAGGGTTCAAACCGAAATGAGAAAGCAAATGCTGTAATTGCTGGGTGGCCACAGCCATGAGCAAGAGTGGCCTGATGAGAATAACTGCATTCTAATGGGTTTCCTTTGACTCTGCTTTTTTTTCCTCTTCCTTTTTACTACTGAAGTTTCCTTGGTACATTGCAGCTGTTTCCTGCAGAGAGGACACTGGGCTTTCTAGACATCCACAACGCTCTGCTTAAATTATTATTTGTTGCTTCTAGCAACTGCTTTCTTTGTTTAACTCCACAAATCCTTTGTTGGTCAGAATTGTCTATTGGCTAAAGCTGTACTTTTCTTTTCTGCACCTTCTTTTATTCTGCTTTGTGTTTTAGGTCCTTGGTGTGGTGTAAAATGGAGAATAACAAAACAAACAAATCCCTCTAATTTTCTTTCCTGAAGGGTGATTTTGATAGTTTTAATGCTGCACTGTTTATTTTATTATCTGGACTGATGCAAGTATATATATAATTATATGATATATATAATATGAGTCCCCCTGTGCTGGCACTGCTGAGGGACCGCCTGGAATCTCAGGGGCAGTTTTGGGCCCTACATAAGAAGGACCTTGTGGGGGCTGGAGCATGTGCAGGGCAGGGAACGGAGCTGGGAAGGGTCTGGAGCCCCAGGAGTGGCTGAGGGAGCTGGAAAGGGGCTCAGGCTGGAGCAAAGGAGGCTCCGGGGGGACCTTGTGGCTCTGCACAAGTCCCTGACAGGAGGAGGCAGCCGGGGGGGTCGGGCTCTGCTGGCAGGGAACAGGGACAGGAGAGAGGGAACGGCCTCAGGCTGGGCCTGGGGTTTTAGATTTTGGTAACAAGAAGAGTTCCTCCTGTACAGTGGTGGAGTCCCCATCCCTGGAGCAATTAAAAAACCGTGTGGATGTGGCACTTGGGATGTGGGTCAGTGGTGGCCTTGGCAGTGTGGGGGAAAGGGTTTGTCTTGACGTTCTTATGGGTCTTTTCCAACCTTAACATGATAAATTGTGAAACGTATTCAGCAGAGTTTTTACAATACTTCTGTTTAATACCTCCCCAGAACTTGTTATCTCCAGACTTCCAAGATGAGCAGTAAAAGAATTATCCTTTAACTGTCACCCAAACCGTAAAACAATGAAAACCTCACCCGATTTCTTCAGAAGGGATGGATCTTGTCTATCCCTGAAATTCTGGGTTTCGCCCAGGGCTGCTGCTGTTTAACAGGTTTTTGGTGTTTTTGCTGGAGGAATAGGTCAGTACATCAGTGAGTCCCACCTTGGCCACACATGAAATGCAGCTGTAGCTTTGAGCAGGACAAGCTTTCAGCCACACTGCTCTGAGCAGTTGGTACCACAAACTGTGTGTTTGTAGCTTCAAAGGTGTTTTAAAGTGAGGAACTGGGAGCCTCAACAAGGTGTGTGATACAGCACAGAGCACTTGGAACAGGTGGTGGGAAGTTTACTGTGGATTCCTGTTAAAATAGGAGCTTTGTTTGATCCCCCCCAGCGATTCAGCACTCAGTTCAATTGCACTTCACTAAAATGTTCTTTTTCCTGATCAGATGAGAAATGTTTAAATTTTAGCAGCTCTTTTTTTTTTTTTTTTTGGTGGTGGTTCCCACTGTCTTTAATGAGTATTTTCATTTGAATGAGTGATGCTGAGTGAAGAAAAGTGAATTGCATGCTCAAAGAAACCTGATCCAGAAGAAAAAGAGGATTATTCCTGGATTTCCAAGCTGCACCTGTGCATCATGTAATACTCTTTTCTGTCTTTAACCACCAATATTTACATAAGTCTGCTCTGATGTTGGGGAGCAGAAGAAAAAAGGCTTTTAGAGGGATACAAAGATGCTGAACACCCACAGTGTTGGTCAAAACCAGTGGGGTCTTCAACACTTCTTTCCTGTAAGAATTACCTGGTGCTAACTGAGCATTAATTTCCTAAAACTTGTATTTGCATTTTGCACGCAGTATCTGTTCTTTCAGTTTTGCTTAATAAAAAGAATCCACACAAGCATAATGCCCACATACTGTTACTGCAATGTTCTTCCTGTGAAACAAATTTTCTAGTAAAGAAATTGATAATTAAGCCTCGGTTTGCCATCCATAGCTTAGAAGTAATCACACTTAACAGGGCTGGCCCTAGGGCAGGTAAAGTAGGCAGGCAGTTGTCCACCCAGCCTGGCTGGAGGCATCAGAAAAAGCAAATTTACAGAAATGAAACATTTATTATTCATTAATGTTAACAGTTCTCTCTTAAAAATTGACATAATCTAATTTTCTTGGTGTTTTATTGGGCAGGTAGGAAGCTGACAGCAGGCTGGCAAAAGGAATTGCTCATCTGCACTGGAAAACAGAGAAAATGTATAATACAAACTGTGTGGGGAAAAATGAGTCCTGAGTGTAAACAGAAGTTCTTGCTGAATCTCAAATCTGATTCCTGTTAAAGGTGCAACTGCGAAGTTGGTGCCTGCAAATGGATCATCTTAAAGGTTGTAGCTGAATTTTTTGCCACAGTGCAAAATACAGGGGGGTGGGGGGCAGCAAAAGGCAGGATTTGGTGGAAAAAATACTCTTGTGAAGGGAATGAAGTGACAGGGGATGAGATGAAGCAGGAGGGGTGTGGATGGCACCGCAAATTCAGGTTCAGAACACTGAGCTTGTGTGTGCTCCAAGGGTGTTCAGCACCTTGCAAACCTAAATGGGAACAGATTGTGGAGAGTTGGAGCTTGGAAATTAATGGATCTGCCTCTGCCTGACCTATTTTTGTTATTGGCTGTTGTAGAATAAAAGAGGGTGGAAAATAGGACAAAGGGGAATGGCTTTAAGGTGGAGGAGGTTGGATTTAGATGAGGTTTAATGGAGAAATTCTTGGCTGTGAAGGTGGTGACACTGGCACAGGTTGCCCCTGGATCCCTGGCAGTGTCCAAGGCCAGGCGGGACATTGGGGCTGGGAGCAGCCTGAGACAGTGCAAGGTGTCCCTGCCCATGGCAGGGGTGGCACTGGATGGGCTTTAATGTCCTTTCCTTCCCAAAGCATTCCATGGAAACAGAGCTGCTTCTCTAGTGCTTCAGACTGAGGCCCATTAATAGGGTGCTGTGTGCTAAAACTGAATCTTCCCTGTCAAACAGGAAAACAGACTTGAAAATAGAGGTGGAGGAGACTCCAGATACTGTGGACGTCTATATGAATAAAATACTCCATCCCCTGGAAGCTTTGTGGTTTTGCAACACCAAGCTGAGCTCTTTGGCTCTGTGGCTGCCTGTAGGACCTGCCATGGTGCCAGGAAAAGCATTTCTTAGGAAGTGCCCCTGTGGCTGTTCTCAGTTTGTGCTGAGCTCGCTGGTCTGGGTACTGAGCAGCTAAATCTGGTGTGCATTTCATCCACATCAAAGCTCTTTCTGTAGCAGTTTGGTGCAGATAAGCTGCCCATATTTGTGGTAACAGGGGTGATACACAGAGTAAAGATCAACCTGTATGTGATGTGTGCTCTGTGGTGGGATCCACAATGTTAAATCCTGTTTTGGGGCTGGAATGCTGCTGAAGCTGGAAAATAGCATTATTAGAGAGGGAGGTGAGTGGTTTCATAATTCTGCAGCTGATCATCTCGGTGTAGCATTGCTGTGCTCCTGGAGCTATCTGTTGTGCCACATGATGAGTGGTACAGTGGTGTTTGTTTTCTTCTGCTGCTGAATAGCTTAGTAAACATCATGTTCTTTCAGCTCACAACAATAACAGAAGTGTATTAGCTTGTGAAGAAATGATAACTTATTTTCTGTCCTTTTACGGCATCTGCCTGTTGTTCTCTTGTGTTGTTTGAATGCTGGAGAGTTTCCTTTTTCTTCCTTTCCTCCCCAAATTAATGGATCACAGTGTGGGAGTAATTTTAGATGAGACTGGGTGGTAGCTGTTCATTGGGCACATACACATCTGGGCCAGATCTATGGAAAGCATTGATTAGTGAAAGGACAGAGAAATATCCAACGCTGCCTGTAATGTGAAATAACTTCCTTCAGAGCGTGTGGAGTGGCTGGTGTTAGATGTTGCTGGGACCAGAAGAATTATATTGGTTTGTAGAGATAAATCTCTTTTGTCCCTGCTGAATGTATCGCATTTTTGAAGCTCTGTTTGTATTTCTGTGGTAAATACACACCACAGTTTTATGCATTATAAAAGTGAGACATGGTGTGACTTCCTTAAAAAAATCACAGAACAGCTGGGTTTGAAAGGGACCTTAAAAACAATCCAGTTCCCATGGGCAGGGACACCTCCCACTGTCCCAGGCTGCCAAGCCCCATCCAGCCTGGCCTTGGGCACTCCCAGGGATCCAGGGGCAGCCCCAGCTGCTCTGGGAATTCCATTCCAGCCCCTGCCCACCCTCCCAGCCAGCAATTCCCAGTTCCCAATCTCCCACCCAGCCCTGCCCTCTGGCACTGGGAAGCCATTCCCTGGCTCCTGTCCCTCCATGCCTTGGCCCCAGTCCCTCTGCAGCTCTCCTGGAGCCCCTTTAGGCCCTGCAAGGGGCTCTCAGCTCTCCCTGGATCCTTCTCTTCTCCAGGTGAGCACCCCCAGCTCTCCCAGCCTGTCTTCTCAAAACTCCTGACTGTTTTACAGAGAGAAGCATTTCATTTTGCTCCTCAGAGGAAAATTTTGAGACTCCGAGATCTGTGGGGGGAAAAAAAATCTTTAATGCCACAAGTGGGTTTTTCAACTGCTTCCAAATACCTTGTTGAGCTTTTATAGTAAGAACATAAATCCAAAATCTTGTGTTTCTCTTCACTAAAAAATGAATTACCCTTTTGCTTTTGATGGCTACAGTCTGTGCAGCTGCTTTAAGAGGACAGGTGGGAGTAAATTCAAACTTCCTTCTGGGTCCTGCTGGTGGCACTTTGTCCCTTCACCTGAGGTGCTGAGGCAGGAAGATTCTTGGAGAGCTTGGAGTTCATTCAGTTTTTTTAGGGAGGTGCAGCCTCGTGCAAAAGTGGTAGAACTGGCAGTTATGTGTATAAATATAGATAAATGTGAATAAGTTTTCCTGTGTATTTACCTTCGGAAATGAGCTGTTCCTGGCCTTGATATGAGCTGTTGGAGGAAGCAGTTGAAGGCTTTGGGCTCTTGCACAATGACAAGGCTTCAGGACTCCTGAAAAAGTCTTTCCATGTATTCCATCTGCTCATTGGGTTGGATGCTGGAAATAGGAGATGAAAAATGCTTGTGACCTACAGATCAACTTCTACTGAAATTAATAGTCCCATTGGACATTTTATTAATCTAATTCCAGTGTCAATTCAGTGACCTCAGGGAAATAACAAGGTTCAGTTTTTTTTCTCCTGAGAAATGTGCTGTACATCCCATGATAAAAACATTTCAGGGTTGTGTCTGATCATCTTCTCCTCTCTCCTGTCTTCCATCTGTGGGAGTGACTCCAGTGAATGAAGCATTTTGCATTTGTGTAAGCTGTATTTTTAACTATGTAAAATCAAAAGTCAATGAGATTTGGCTCAATGAATTTCTGTTTTATCATAGCACAAAAATGTCTCTCAGCAGACTAACAGCCAGTTGGAATTACTGTAATCCTGGTGAGCTCTTGCTAATGAGACAGGCATCTTCAGCCATCCAGCTGCCAAGTACAAATTCCAGGTATCTTACAGAGGAGGAGGATTCTCATTTGGAAAAAAATCAAAATGAAAAAAAACAAGTGAACTGCTCGGGAATCCCTCCTGGAAATCCCCACCGAGTTCAACGTCTGCTACTCAGGATCTAAACTGATTTTCCTTCTGTTTGTCCTCTGTTTTGATTATTTTTCAGGGAGTTCTGAAATGCTGATGTGTATTTACCATTGTTTCATAATCCTGTCCTCTTTTGTGATTCCCCCTTCAAAGTTCTTCCTGCAAAGTTCTTTTCCCAAACAATTTGGATCCTTTCTATTTGACAAACAGTGTGTTGACTTTCCTTCTTCCTTGTGACACATTTTAATAGGACTAAAGCAAGCAGAGATGCCCTTGGCTTACTTTTCTGCAGTGTTAGCAGGAGCATGCAGAATCTCAGGAATATTAAATATTCCTTGCTTTTCTCTCTCTTTTTTTTTTTTTTTTTTTTTTTGTGCAGAGCAAGAAAAAGAAATGGCTCCTGTACCATGAGACTTAGATGGGAAATTCAGGTGTAGTTTCAAGATCCAAGTGATTAATCCAGACTTGTTATCACTGGAAATAACCAAATCCTAAACACAAAACCTTAAATTTCTGAAACTTGCTGGGTTTTTCGGTAAAATGAAAGAAAAAAAACTGTTGTTTTTTTCATTTGGGTCTTGGGTTTTGATTTAAACTCTGACCCTGTCTTTAAGGAAATAATCTACAGGTGTTTAAGGCAAACTCATGTGAGTGCCAGGCTAAGAAAAAACCTGTTGGGGAAAATTTGTTGTTGTGTGGAATTTTTTATCCTTTTTGGTGTAGGGTATGGTGCTTGGGGACATGATTTTATGGGGACCTGACAGTGCTGGGTTAATGGTTGGACTCCATGATCTGAGAGATCTTTTCCAACCTTAATAATTCTGTGATGTTTTAAACCAGAACAGATGAAAGAACTGAGTTGTCTGGTCAAAATATGAGTGTGGTGGTGATTTTTAGTGGTGATTGTTTCCACAGTATTTTCCCAGACCCTGTAATTAAGAAAAGCAGGATGTTCCCAATACAGGTGTTTATTCTGCATCCAACAGAGCCAGCTGGAAATCTTGGAATGTGGCAATTGACTGAGCTTGAAACTTTTGTTCATCTTGGTTTAGTTGCCCTTTCAAGGGTGAGAGGAGACCAGAACTGTGCATGGTCATTGTATGATTTCAGTAGGAACAGTCTGGCGGGGTCTCCAGTGTGTCTCATTTGCAGCTCTCCTGGCTTTGTCCTTCTGCCCCTCCTGTTTCTGGGATCAGGAACTGCAGGGACCTCTCAGGCTGCACAAACAGCTCTGCTTTGGTGGGCAAATGTCAGGTGTTTTTAGCAAAATAGATTTTTCTATAGACAGGACAAGCTAAATTCAAATACAAGACAAAAAGGCTGGGCAACACAATATAAATCTGCTTAAAAACTATGGCTGGAATTTGTTAGGAAGCCTGAGCTGGATGGGATTTGCTGGAGCACTGGGAAAGGCTCGTGGCATCCTCTGACATGAGCGATTAGCTTTGGAGAGAGATCTTCAGCTTTTGTAACCAACTGCTGACACTGCAGATGGATTCTTTGGCAAATCCAGGATTCTGAAATTGAATTTTGTTTGATGAAAACTACAAACTTTCCTAGTCTGTGCTTTGGGCCAATTTGCTTCTGCTGCTCCCTTGTCTTTATCCAGACAGGATCGCTTCTCGTGCGATCCGTGCCACAGGTTAGAGAGGATGGATGTTTTCATTAACTGCTGGGACAGGCAATCCTGTGCAGCTCCAAACCCAAACAAAATGCCAATTCCTGAGGAGGATATTCCTTGTGTCCAGTGTAGCCATGCTGAAGAACATTCTTCTGGCAGAAGTAAGCAGTTCTTCACAAAGAAAATGCATTTATCTGCAAGAGCTCTTGATGACTTTCTGCCAGTCTTGCACGTGATTGTCATTGTAGAATCATGGAATGGTTTGAATTGGAAGGTTCTTGAAAATGGTCTGGTTCCAACCCCCCTGCCATGGGCGGGGAGCCTTTCACTAAAATTTATATTTTTTGGGCCCTGAGTAACCTGGTCTAGTGTTCTTACTTTTCAGATCCTTTTTAAAGAGCTTTGGCTAAAATACAATTAAAAAAAAATTTTTTTTTTTGTGAAAAGCTGATTTAAGACACAACTGAAAATGTCTGGGAGTAGAATTAACATAGAGTAGAATAATATTAGAAAGGATTCCTGTTTCTGTAGATAACCATGAAGCATGGAACTTGAAATGCTGCAATTAATTTATGCTTTGGAAGAAGCTGCTTTGAGGGGAGACTCGTGGGGGGCTGCAGCTTCTTCAGGAGGGGCAGCTCTGATCTCTGCTCTGTGTGACAGGGACAGGTCCTGAGGGACCCTATTTCAGTTGTGTGCAGGTACTTTAAAGGTCCATGGAGCTGTGTCAGGGGAGGGTGAGGTTGTATATCAGGAATTCTGGGATTTTTTTCTCCTTGAAGGGAGAAGGAGATCGCACTGATTCTCGAACAGAAATTTGGAGTGACATCAAGAAGCTCTGAGCTATGTCCAGTTTCACAAAGTTGTCAGCAGTTTTGCTGTAATCTTAATTGATCAAAATAAAAAAATAAAGTTTAAAAAGTCCTAATAGATAATGTTAGTCAGAGGTTAAAGCTGATGAGGAGGGGAAATAAGGGCTCGTGATCCTTCCATGCTGTACTGTTCATGGTGTATGTTTGAAAACTGTGGGAAGATCTGGATAGGTTTGTGATGGACTTCTCTGTGTCCCTGTGACATCCCTTACCTTTGGTAGGTAAATTATGGGAGCTACAACACTGCACAAGCTGCACTGACTCCCAAGACCGAAGTTAAGATTTTTTTCCATCTAGCTTTTTATAAATAACAAATCAGGAGATATTTCATACGCTACATTGTGCCTGTATTAATGACTCCCTGGCAATGTGATAACCAATAGAGAACTTCCCCTGAAAAGGGAAGAAAAAGCTCTGAAGCCTTTAAAAACTGGCAGAGTAATAAACCACAATATTGATGGGTTTTATTTTCTTGCAGTGCGTTGATCTTTGCCGAACACCAGACACGCTGGAATAAACTCCACCAGACTTAACTCCAAATAATTTTTGCCATCTTGGTGTCCTCAGGACTTTATCCACCAGCGATGACGTGGAGGACAGGGAGAACGAGAAGGGCCGGCTGGAGGAGGCGTACGAGAAGTGTGACCGGGACCTGGACGAGCTGATCGTGCAGCACTACACGGAGCTGACCACGGCCATCCGCACCTACCAGAGCATCACCGAGCGCATCACCAACTCCCGCAACAAGATCAAGCAGGTGGGGCCGTCCCTGAGTGTTTCTGTGTTTGTACCAGCTCCACAGGCTCTGCTCCAGCTGCAAATCCCATTTTCCTCTCTGCTGGTGTTTTATTGGTGGTTTTACCACTGATGGAAGCTCCAAGCCCCTGTTTTAAGCTTTTGTTTCTTCGTTTTTCCAGCTTCTTGTCATTGTTCTGAACTGAATAAAAAGGGAGTTGAGAAAGTGCTGTTACCACTAAACTCACACCTGGAGTACTGTGTCCAGCCCTGTTGGAATAGGTCCAGAGGAGGCCCCAGAGCTGCCCCCAGGGCTGGAGCCCCTCTGCTCTGAAGCCAGGCTGGGAGAGCTGGGAATGTTCCCCTGGAGAAGGGAAGGCTCCAGGGAGAGCTGCGAGCCCCTTGCAGGGCCTAAAGGGGCTCCAGGAGAGCTGCAGAGGGACTGGGGCCAAGGCATGGAGGGACAGGAGCCAGGGAATGGCTTCCCAGTGCCAGAGGGCAGGGCTGGATGGGAGATTGGGAATTGGGAATTGCTGGCTGGGAGGGTGGGGAGGGGCTGGGCTGGAATTCCCAGAGCAGCTGGGGCTGCCTCTGGATCCCTGGAATGTCCAAGGCCAGGCTGGACATTGGGGCTGGAGCAGCCTGGGATAGTGGGAGGTGTCCCTGCCCATGGCAGGGGGTTGGAAGAAAATGATCTTTTAAGTTCCCTTCAACTCCACATCTTTGCATGATCCTAATTCTAAGCCAGGTCTGAATACCAGTGGCTCTGTCATTACAGGATCATCCAGTCCCAATGTCACTGTTGCAAGTTGTGTCTTACTGGCAGCATTTTCTGTAGGATCTCACTGAGAACAGAAGTAGTTAAAAGTCAAACTGAGAGGTGGATGTGAAGCACAAAGCTTTGCAGTGCCCCTGTTCATTTATTGTCTGGGCATGTTGCTATCAGGTTTTTGAAGTCTTCAGGGCTGCTGAGCTCACACCTTTCCAATCTCATCTTTTCATGTTTTGCTGTCTTGGCCTCCAGCCACCTCCTGAATAGTCTGGGTGATTCATCAGCTTGCTTTTTGCTCACAGAATACGAATTTTGATGGTGTTTCGAAGCTCAGCTGTGTTGTGTGAATGTCCATGAACTCTGTGCCCCCAAATCTTTCTGCATTTTGAGTGCTCACACTTGGCTACGGTGCCAGTAAATAACTCTGGCACTCGTGGCTGGGGACTTGTTTGAGCTGCTCTGTCCCTGCAGCAGCAGATGAGTTCTTTGGGCTCCTGTCTTGTACTTCCTGTGCAGTTTGCTGTACCTAAACTTTGCAAACCAGGCACCAAATTTTTCTTACTTTGTTTTGTTTTTCCTGGCTTTGTGGAAATCTCAGCTTAAAACCTTTCCCCACAGTGCTTTAGGAGCAGTAGATTTTTACCCTTGTGGGGTTACATACTGACCCTCCGGGCTTTGAAAATTCATTTAACATTTTCAAAGAAAATGAGAGCATTCTGATGCTTTCCAAGGGTAAGAGTTCATTCTAGGATTTATGGACAAAGCTCAGCACTCTGAAAGCAGAGATCAATTCCACTAAATTTGAAATCAGCTATAGGCAGTGGTCTGGTTTCACCCAGTGTGCGAAGCTTTGCAGAGGTCACAACAAACAGAGAGTGGTGTGACCTTTGGGTCCCACCTGGAGGAATGACTGTGAGAGTGAGGGACCTTTGGTATTTAAGTTTGCTTATTAGTTTTGGTCAATATGTACTGAAGTGGGTTTGACCTAATCTCACAGGAGGCTGCAGATCTGGTTTGTCATCAATCTGTGTTACCTTCCCAGGCTTGCTCTTCGTGTCCCCTCTGTGCAAGGTGGGTGGTCACGTGGGAGTTCTTGCAATAGGAATTGTACAAGGGATAGAAACTCCAGATCCTTCTGTGGATTTGCCTTTTGTAGTCAATTCTTGTGCGAATTCCTGGTGGGAAGGGTTTAGTTTTGAGTTCAGCTACAGAGGTGTTGCCTCTGTAAAACTGAATTATGAAGCAGAACCAATTTGGGCTATCAAGGGGAGGGTTTTTTTGAAGATCTGCTGTTCATTTCTTCCCCTGCTCCCCAGATGTGGATAGAGTTGATGATCTTTCTTGCAAGGACCGCAGTAGGAATGTCTGGTGAGATTCCTTCTGGCCCCATGATTGTTTTGCTGACCTAATTTGGTTTTCTGTAGCTGCAGTCCACTGATGATGCTGTGCCAGGTCAGTGAAACATTTCCAATTAATGTACTGAACAGGGATTAGATGTGAAATGAACTCAGTGTGTGTTTTAGTTTGCCTCTGCTTTTTATGACGCTCTTAGATGAGGCTTTTTTTGTTGGCTGAGGATTTTTCCATGCTCCTCTTTTCAGAAGGACATTTTGGAGTGCAGTATTGAAATCTCAAACTCTCCTGCCTCTGGACAGAGGCTGTTTTATGGAGCTGTTGTTATTTATCAGTGTCCAGTTTTGGTCCACTGATGTGTTTTTCACTTTTTTTTTTAACTGCCTTCAGGTGGACAAGGTAGGAGAAAGTGCAGCTGAAGTGGGATTTGTGGAGTGCTTTAGAGGCTCATTATTTAAAAATAAATCGAAGGGCTCCTTCTGAGTGTCTCTCTTCATGTGTAATTCAGTGAGAGTTCAGCCTGAGAAAAGGTTGGGCCCCAAGTATTCATAACTTATCACAAAACAAGAGTGGTGTGAAAGCAATGTGTGAAGCTGTGCTGCTAATTGCTTCCACATTTTAATATGGATTGTTGATTTGCATTATGCAGGAAAAGCTAGGTTACACTGACCTTAGCAGGGGAGAACCTGAAAGCAGGGAATGCTGTGAGTAGAGAGAATGGAGAAAAAAACCACCACTTGATGTTGCCTGAAGGGGGAAAAATGAGAGATTTTGCCACTTCGAGGATGGCATGAGGCTCAGGACCAAGCTGAATGGCAGCACTAAAGGGTTTGTAATGGCCTTGATAAATAATGGAAATGCTGATTTGAACTCATAAATGTTCTGATTAAATCTTCCAAAAAAATTAGTATTGTTCAAGTTATTGGGAAAATGGCTTTATTCTTAGCTAGTCTTGTTTCAAGGAAAGGACACCAAACTTGAAGAAAGGAGGAGATGTGCCAAAAGATTTAATAGGCAGATGGAAAATGTTTGCAGCAGGAAAATTAGTGGTGGCTTATTTGCTTCCACTGAAAATTAGATTTCTTGCTGTTTGCCAAAATCCTGAATTGGTTTTTGGGAAACGGGCACATCAGGCCTTGGTTGTGGTTAAGAGGATCTGGTGTTTAATTACATTTGTGGTACTGTAGTTCAGTTTTCACTGGGGGTATAAAACCTGTATTAAAGAACATTTCACTAGGAAAGAAGTTCAGATTTTAGGGTCTCTACAGTTCCCCTCAGCCAAAGCACTATGAAGGAAATTAGATTTGGTTTTAGCCCTGTGATATTTTTGGAATTCCTAATAAGGCAAACGTGGGGAAGGGCTGCTCCCAGTGCCAGGGCCAGATGTAGTTAACCCTTGCTGTGCTGCTGCAGGTGAAGGAGAACCTGCTGTCCTGCAAGATGCTGCTGCACTGCAAGCGGGACGAGCTGCGCAAACTGTGGATCGAGGGCATCGAGCACAAGCACGTCCTGAACCTGCTGGACGAGATCGAGAACATCAAGCAGGTCCCTCAGAAGCTGGAGCAGTGCATGGCCAGCAAGCGCTACCTCAATGCCACGGACATGCTGGTACAGCCTTCCTCCCCCTTCCCTTTGCCCCGCCCCCTTCTTTATCCATTTGATCTGCATGTAGGATCTCCTTCTTTTGCACTTTCATGCTTTATTTTAAAATTAATTTTCCAGACATCTGCCCGGATCATCTTCTTTCTTAAAATCTTGTCAGTTATTTCAAAGCTCTTTTTATTATGCAAGGAGCTGTCCTGTGTGCCTCCTATTCCATCCCCAGAATGCACTCACAGCTTTGGTCATTATTCAGAGGGGAGACTCTTGCACAGTTTAGGTGGTTTTGCCTCATTGTGTGGATGAGAGGACAAAGCCTGAAGGTTTAGGTTGGGCATTAGGAGGAATTTCGTCACAGATTAGACATTGGAAGGGACTGCCCAGGGAGGTTTGGAGTCCCCACCCCTGGAGGTGTCCAAGGAATAGCTGGATGTGGCACTCAGTGCTGGGGATTTGCCATAGGTTGGACTTGATGATCTCAGAGGTCTTTTCCAACCTAATTCGTTTTGTGACTCTGTGGTTCTTTTACCAGGGCTCTTGATCCTTTCTGCTTACTTCCAGCTCTTTTTAAGTCTCTTTTTCTCCCTTCATTCAAGTGTTTTTTCTCTTCAGTTCCAGCTCTTCTATAAGCTTGCCTTTCAGCTCCAGTCTTGTGCTGGAGTTAGAAGTTTCCTGGACTTCTCTAATAACAATTTTTTCTTCTTTTTCTAAACTTAACAAGCACATTTCCTCACCAGGCTCCAGTCCTTCCTTTCCTGGAACTGTCTTCTAGTAATTAAAGTCAAGGGAGTGTTTTTTCCCTTTTCAATCCTGACATGTGGAGTGCTCAGTCCAGTTCTGGGCTCTCCAGTACAGGAGAGATGGAGTTACTGGATCCAGGCCAGTGGGGAATTACAGGAATGGTTAAGGAGCATCTCAATTGTGGAGAGAGGCTGAGAGAATCCTCGGGGAGATGTTACTGATGGTTATTACTGTCTGATGGGAGGGTGCAAAGAAAACAGAGCCAGACTCTCCTTAGTGGTGCCCATGGACGGACAGGAGAAGAGGAATGGGCACAGTCTGAAATACAGGGAATAGTTTGACCCTAAAACAGCCTTTTTTTACTGTAGGACTGGTTGAACACTTGAACAAGTGCAAGCTCTGTAGATCCAGAGAGGTTTTGAAGTCTCCCTCTGTGGAACATTTTCCAGTCCAGACTGGATGTGGCTCTAGGTGCCCATGCTTGGGCAGGGAGGAGGATTTGATATTCTCCAGAGGTCCTTTCCATCCTTAACCACTCTGTGATTCAAAAGTGGAGGCAAAAGTAGTACCTCTGTTTCTTATTCCTCTTTGCCAGACAGTGCCTTTAAGGCCATGTTTCATTGCTTTATTTTGGTTTTTTTCCACTTTACTCTCCTTTGTTGTCTCTCTTAGCCGTGCCTCTTCACTTCTTTTTCATAAGTCATTACCCAACAGGAGAAGGAGCTGGAAATGTTCATGTTGTCACCTTGAACTTTAATTTCCTCCCTCTTGCTTTATCTTCTTTTACCTTAAATATGACTTTGTAAAACTAACCTTGTTCCCTCTGGTCCATTTCCCACAGCTGGATGCCCGTCTCCTCCTCCCACCCTCCCATGGCCTGTGGAACCCCACCTGGTTTTTGTTGTTGCTGTCTCATCCTCGTGTCTGGTTTCACTCTGCCATCACCTTCCTTTTGTTTCTCTGTTCCTCCTCTTTTCCTGTGCCACCCCTGCTGCAGTCACAGGATCATGGAATGGTTTGGGTGGGAAGGGACCTTAAATCTCATCCAGTGCCACCCCCTGCCATGGGCAGGGACACCTCCCACTGTCCCAGGTTGCTCCAAGCCCTGTCGAACCTGGCCTTGAGCAGCTCCAGAAATGGGAACATCAAAGTGTGGTGTTTGCCTGATATTTTCAATAGTCAGATGTAAAAAAAGAGGTGTAAATTAAGGGTGTTCAATGTAGGTATTAAAACACAATATTCAGAGTTGCCATGACTATCAGTTGAAATGTTGCTGCTTTTTGCACCAGTTCGCTTGGTTTGGGCTTTTTTTTGTGCGTTCCTTTTTGAATTAAAAAAATTATTTTCAAAATTCCAGTCAAGTAATCTGTTTCCTATTGGAAATCTAAGCTAGGAGCTGTAAGAAGAAATATAACATTGCTTAGGATTTCTCATACATTATGCTTTAGAAATGGTTTTCAGCCCATGTATTTGATATCTCACTGGTTTGCAGTATTTTGTGTGCATTTATTTTAAATATAAACACTTATGTGTATAGAAATATGTGTGCTTGGGTAAAGTTGCCTGTGGCTGTGAGGGAGAGACATCATCAGATCTCTCTGGTTTATAGATTTCTGCAGCATTTCTGTTGCTGCTCCAGTTGTTTTTTTGTTTTCAGAATAGAAAACTCTTTTCTAATAAATCAAATAATGATATAAAAAGCAGCTGTTAGTTCATGGGCTTTTTTTTTGAATATATATCAAGGAATGCAGAGAAACCTCAAGTGGAAATTGAACACTCAATTTCAGCCACTCATTGACACTTGCAATTCTCATTTGAAGACAAATGTGCCTGTATAAAGAAACAGTAATTCACCTGCATTTGGAGCTTTTTCCTGGCCAAAAATCACTGCAGGCTCATTGGCTTTTGCCATCTTGTGTTAACACAGCTCTGCAAGGCTGTGATGTTGTAATCACTCACTGGCCGTGGGATAATTCCCTTCTCCTTTGATATGATAGGAATATTATGTAAAATCATTACTGATCTGTCAGGGAGGCAGAGTGTCCATAGATCTGCCTGTCCTTTGGTTTCATTCCTCAAGGTAAACAGCTGCTCGTGGCTTAGAAAAAGCCCAAAGTGATCTGACAAGGAGTTTGTAGCACTCACCCTGCAATTGCAGCCCTGATTAATGTTGTTCCTGTAGCCTTATGATCCATACAGTTGGAATTAGACCTTTGCAGCCCTGTGCTGGGTGGATGCAATCACTCCAAAGGCATCATTCCAGCCTGCTGCATCCCATTCCTGCAGCCTGCTCTTTGTATTCCACTCACATTAATTGAAGTAATTTTGCCACTGAAGCGTGTTTCAAACCTCTGCATTTAAATTGAAATTTTAATTCCCTTATTGTTTGGAAAAGACGGCTGAGGATGGCTTGTTACAGGTTTCATTATCACTCAAAACTCTCCAGCTGCTGGTTCTAATGTGCAGTGACTGAGTAATGCAGGCAGAGATTGTTAATAAAAGACTGGCAGCTTTTCCCAGTCGGATAAACACAATGCAGAGGTACTTTGTGACAGCTTACATTTGTATGAAGTTAAAATTTTTTTAAGTGACAGCTTTTTTCTTTCTGATTCTGTATCCAGCCAGAGCAGCACACAAATATCAGGTGTTCCTGTTGTGTATTCCTCCAGCATCTTGATAATTCCAGGAGCAGAGGCAGTAGGATCAGGTTTGCTGTCCTACAGTTGCACATTGCAGGTTGTCTAAAAGAACCCATTTCCTGCATCCTTGGAATTGTGAAGCTTTGGAGAATTTGGGAATGTCTGGAACAGATAAAATGCCTGTTCGAGCTGGAATGCATTTTAGTTATTTTCCATTTTTTTATGTGCCTTTTTTATAGTGAGTTTGTACTTCTTCCTGAAATGGAGCTGTTTTTTCACACACTGAATTACTGACAGCAATATTCACTTTTATGTGGCATTTGAGTGCACGTGCAGCCATTTGTGGGTGGTTTTTGTTTAATGTAGAACAAGAAAAGGATTCTGGGGGGGACCTTGTGGCTCTGCACAAGTCCCTGACAGGAGGGGGCAGCCGGGGGGGTCGGGCTCTGCTGCCAGGGAACAGGGACAGGAGAGAGGGAACGGCCTCAGGCTGGGCCAGGGGAGGGGCAGGCTGGATATTGGGGACAATTGGGATAAGAGGGAGGATCACTGCTATTTCCATTTGCTTTTTTTTTTTTTTTTTTTTTTTTTTGTTAGGAAGACAAGAAGGAAGAGTGAAGGTGGAAAGAAGGAAGGATGGAATCCTTTAATTATTCTTCACTTATCTTCCCCCATCCTTGTATTAGTGAGGAATTCATGTTTTCCTCATGGGCACATCCTTCTCCCATGTCTTTTTCCCAGGAAATACAAAGCTGAAGTGACACTAGTTGTTTTTCCAGAAGTAGGGAATGTTCCGACACCTACTTTTATTTCTCTCCCAAAGTTAAGAACTTAAACTTCAGTTTTCTAATGTCAGAAAAATAATAATAACAGTATATTATCTCTTGCTCTGCTTTCTGATGTGAATGATAACAGCAGAATTTCTTTGGAGCGGACCACTTTGTCACTGCACATTTGGCATTTTACAAAAAAAGCGGCTTTGGTTTTTTAATTGTAGGACTTTACAACACAACTGGGTGACTTTATGGGAGACAACAGGGGCAGAAGTGGAAGGGATGTTGGTAAGTGGGAATGCTGTGCAGAAATCATGGAATGGTTTGGGTTGAAGGGACATTAAAGCTCTTCCAGTGCCACCCCTGCCATGGGCAGGGACACCTCCCACTGTCCCAGGCTGCTCCAAGCCCTGTCCAGCCTGGCCTTGGACACTTCCAGGGATCCAGGGGCAGCCACAGCTGCTCTGGAAAACAAATGAAGGTGGCACAGGAAAAGGAGACAGAGGAGAAATTAATAAGCAAGGGTAGGGATATCCTGGAGAACAGTGAGGACAAGGAACCCCCTCTTGCTGTGGGAAGAGGGAGTCAAGCAAAGGGTTTAAAATCCTGAGATGTTTTCTCAGAGCTGAGGGAGGTTTTTGCTCTGTGTGCAAAATATTTACCCTCTTCTTACTCATGCCATAATGAGCATCTCATCCCAGAGAAGCTGTGGCTGCTCCATCCCTGGAATTGTCCAAGACCAGGCCGGACAGGGCTTGGAGCAGCCTGGGACAGTGGGAGGTGTCCCTTCCCATGGCAGGGGTGGCACTGGAGGGGCTTTAATGTCCCTTCCAACCCAAACCATCCTGGGATTCTTTGTCCTCCTCAACAACCTCCAGTACTCTTCACTTTTCTGTGCACTCCATGTTAATCCTCTGGAAGGGACTTTGGAGTGACGACACCTCCCTGGAACAGTTGGCTGTTTGTAGCCCTGGGCATGGCTGAGAGGTTTCATTTTTATCTCTTGACTGTAGCTGCCGCCTGTGGCTTTCCTCAGGATGGCACAGGGAGAGTCTTTCAGTTAAAAGTGCCTTGTAGTGAGCAGAGTTCTTACACCTTAAGTAGCGTGGAATAATGAAATAAATAAAAATAACAATGCAGTTCTCAGTCTGCATTTTATTTACTGCCTGCCTTTCAGCTGGAACAAGGAAAATCGATAAAAACACTTTCATTTTGTTTCTGCATTCCTTAGTGCAGCGCTGGGATTCGCGTGCTGCCGTCGAAGAGTTTTGTATTTTGGAATTAAGTAGGTGGAAATGAGAGACCTTGGTTTGTTTGGGATTCTGTAGAAATGCTTTTATAGGTAAATTTAAATTTTGGCTCTGCTTGAAATTCTCTTTTGAGCAGTGCCATCTCCAGGGTTGTATCTTGTTCCCTGTGAGGTTTCTGTTAATTGGCAATGATTGGCAAACATGCTGATTTGTTAGGGTGAGGGACAGCTGAGAAAGAGGCACTTTGGTTTTTGTTAATTTAATTAATTCCAGGTACACCTGGAATATGTTCTGGTGATTGACAAAAACACAGAAATCATGGGCTTTGTGTGTCTGGTGAAAGGTTGGGGCCACACAAGGAGGATCTGAGGGCATTTGGTTTGTCCAGGTTAAGTTTGGTAGAACGCTGGTAAGTTCTTCCTGCCAGGGGGATTGGTGGTGTATTGGTCCAATGCTTTCCACCTGTTTCCTGTATATTTTTTCCTCTAAAATCTGTTTTGCTTATCTTTTATCAACTTCAGGCTAGTTTTAAACACATTAGAACGTGGAGTTTCTGTCCCTTGGAAACATCTTACAGTGTTTTCCCCTGGGCATAGTTATCAGTTCTTGCTCTCATTCTTTTCCTGCTGTAATTTGCATTATCAGGGCAGTCCTCTTGCATGAAGTTTTAGTACCTAAAGCTGCCTCGTTTGCTTTGCCACGTGCTTGACCCCAGCTCCTCCTCGCTGCCTCTCCAGAGCATCATCAGGGGGCTCTTAGCTCTGCTAATAACAACCCTTCATTTCAGCTGATGAAAGTTCATTAAGTGAGAAATCAGCCTGTAATGAAGGTGGAGCAGAGTTGGAATACAGAGGATGCTTTCCCAGCAATCACTGGTCTTTCCAGGAATTCTTTTTTAAACTCTGGCGTGTAAGACAGAATTTTATCCCCAGTAAAACATTGCAATGACACCATGAAAAATTGCTGAAGGGTTATGGGACACTATAAAATGATCCAGATAAATCTGATTAAATTATTTTGAAAATGCAGTTTTAAAGCTGGTGGAAAGGTGTAATAAATTTAGCTTTTGCCAAAGCATTTGAAACACTTGTGTCCTGGGTTGCAGTGTATTCTATTACCATCCCCATCAGCTGTTGAAATCAGGTGGGGCAGTGTTTCCTTGCCTCCTCCCCCCAGACTATCTTTCTGTTAATTGCCCATCATTGTCCTGCCGCCTGACTCAGAGATAACTCCCTCCGGACTATCTTCTGTTAATGAGCCTAATCAACACTTTGCCTCATGACTCGTTACCCCATTGTGAGATGCTCCACCCAGAGGGAGGAACCAAGCATCCCATCGTGGATATAAGCTGAGGCTGAACACCAGAGAGACGGGCTTCCCACTGGATTTCCAGAGGACAGGAGCTACACAGCCACCACTGGACTTCCAGAGGAAGAGCAGACTGTTTCACTACAGGATCACTGCTTCAGAGGACTGCAGCCACCATTCTACCAGACTGCTACCACCACCCTGCCTAACAGGGTGTCAGGTTGTACCTTGACTCTGTCAGTTTGATAGTGTTTTCTTTTACCTTTTTTTTTCTCCTTTTCTTTAATTTCCATTAAATTGTTATTCTGACTTGGTGCCTCCCACTGGTTTGTTTTCAAACTAGCACATAATTTGGCGCCCAACGTGGGGCAGCTCTGAGAGAACGTCAGAATTACAATTTTGTGTTAACGGAAACCTATTCACCATGGTGCTCAGCTTGTCTATGTGGGTACTGTATCTTGCTCTCTATATTTTTCCTCACATGGGGAACTACCTGCCTGTAGTATTACTCCTGTTAAAACCAGGGAATGGTATGAGAATTGCTTTAATGGTTTATTATGTCTACAGCATAATAACCTGTGAGGCGATGAATACCATTCGGAGTATATACTCAGTTTTGTTTGGCTGTCCTAGTCTGGGCTCCTATGTCTGGGATCTCCTCAACAATCGCACCCAGCCCCTGGTGGGAGGAGTAGAGAGTGGTTTCTTCCAGCCTTTCAGGCCAGGCACAGCAGTTTTTGAAAATATTGAATTCCCTCTGGATGTCAAAGACGGCATAAACTTGCTGTCAGTTCTGCTTTGTCTTCTCTGTACAGCCTGCACCATGTACACCATGCTTAGAATCAGAGCTATGGCACAGCATCCTCAGGATGAGGGAGGGAAAAAGAGCAGAGCAACAAACACCATGCCTACGCAGACTGACACAGAGGAGAAAGGAACCAAATGCAAAGCAACAGCGTCCATGTCTACGCAGACTGTCACCGAGGAGAAAGAACCCAGATGCAAGACAACAGCGTCCATGTCTACGCAGACTGACACAGAGGAGAAAGAAACCAAATGCAAAACAACAGCGTCCATGTCCACGCAGACTGACACAGAGGAGAAAGAACCCAGACACAAGACAACAGCGTCCATGTCCACGCAGACTGACACAGAGGAGAAGGGAACCAAAAGCACTGTCAGCGTCCCCACGCAAACCATCACTGAACCAGAACAGCCTAAACCGATTGCAGTTGCCCCCGTGCAGAAGAAGAAATCAAAAAGCAAATCAGTCCGCATAGTGACTGACGAGGATGCAGCAGGACCTTCGCACCCAGCAGAAGAGGCAGAGCCAGAGATCATCACTCGGTCGCTATCCCTGGGTGAGCTGCGAGACCTGCGGAGGGAATTCACCCGCCAGACGAACGAGTCTATCCTGACCTGGCTGCTCCGCATCTGGGACGCTGCAGCCAATGACACCATTCTGGACGGAAGTGAGGCCAGGCAGCTGGGATCTCTGTCCCGGGATGTGGTCATTGACCAGGGGATCGGGAGAACCCAAAAAACCCTCAGCCTCTGGCGGCGACTGCTTACAAGTGTAAGGGACAGGTACCTTTGTAAAGAAGACCTCCAGGTGCACCAAGGAAAATGGAGCACAATGGAACAAGGTATCCGGTGCCTGAGGGAATTGGCTGTGCTGGAGATCATTTTCTCAGAAGATGAGAGATTTCCTAAGAGCCCAGATGGTGTCCAGTGCACGTCACAGATGTGGCTGAGGTTCGCACGCCTTGGACCAGAGATATACTCCCGTTACCTGGCAACACTGCAATGGAGGGAAGGCGAGGACAGGGTGGGCGTCTTGGTGAACAAACTGAGGATTTACGAGGACACCGTCACAGCCCCGTTTCGCACCCATGTCTCATCCGTGGAAACAAGTCTTTTGGCTGAGCAAGTCCGGAGCTTGATTGAAGAAGGCCATCAGAAACTGAAAAAGGAACTTAAGGAAGAGATTTACCACATCCCACCAGAACCAACAAGAGTCTCTGCCATTAGGAGCCGGCGACCCCCAACCAGGGAGAGAGGATACACCCCACGAGGTAATCTCTGGTTTTTCCTTCGGGAACATGGAGAAGACATGAGTAAGTGGGATGGAAAACCCACCTCCTCCTTAGCAGCTCGGGTACGTGAACTAAAAAGAGGGACAACTACCACAAGAAGCGCATCTAGAGTCAACATTGCTCCGGTCTCCCGCACACAGAACTCCAGACGGTACCGGAATGATACTATGACCGATCCTCTTGAAGGGACCTCAGGAACGTATTCACCGGAAGGGAGCAACATGCAACATGACCAGGAATAGAGGGGCCCTGCCTCTAGCCAGGTAGAGGAAAGGGAGAATCGGGTCTTTTGGACTGTGTGGGTCCGATGGCCTGGCACATCTGACCCACAAAGATACACGGCTTTGGTTGACACCGGTGCTCAATGTACTCTGATGCCATCAAGGTATGTGGGAGCAGAACCCATTTCTATTTCTGGGGTGACAGGAGGATCCCAGCAGCTGACTGTACTGGAAGCTGAAGTGAGTTTAACTGGGAACGAGTGGCAGAAACACCCCATCGTGACTGGCCCGGAGGCCCCGTGCATTCTCGGCATAGACTATCTCAGAAATGGATATTTCAAGGACCCAAAAGGACATCGTTGGGCTTTTGGGATAGCTGCTGTGGAGACAGAAGATATCAGACAACTGAGTACATTGCCTGGCCTCTCTGATGACCCCTCTGCCGTGGGACTGCTAAGAGTTGCAGAACAACAGGTGCCAATCGCCACAGCAACAGTGCACCGTCGGCAATACCGCACCGACAGAGACTCTATGGTTCCCATCCATGAGATGATTCGCAAACTGGAGAGCCAAGGGGTGGTCAGCAAGGCCCATTCACCTTTCAACAGCCCTATATGGCCAGTGCGTAAGTCCAGTGGAGAATGGAGGCTGACGGTGGACTACCGTGGCCTGAATGAGGTCACGCCACCACTGAGCGCCGCTGTGCCAGACATGTTGGAACTTCAGTACGAGCTGGAGTCCAAAGCAGCGAAGTGGTACGCCACTATTGACATTGCCAATGCCTTCTTCTCCATTCCTTTGGCAGCAGAATGCAGGCCCCAGTTTGCTTTTACCTGGAAGGGTGTGCAATACACCTGGAACCGACTGCCCCAGGGGTGGAAGCACAGTCCCACCATTTGCCATGGACTGATCCAGACTGCATTGGAAAAGGGTAAGGCTCCAGAACATCTGCAATACATCGATGACATCATCGTGTGGGGAAACACAGCAAAGGAAGTGTTTGAGAAAGGAGAGAAAATCATCCAGATTCTCCTGGAAGCTGGCTTTGCCATCAAAAGGAGCAAAGTCAAGGGACCTGCCCAAGAGATCCAGTTCCTGGGAGTAAAGTGGCAAGATGGACGACGTCAGATTCCCACTGAGGTCATCAATAAGATCACTGCGATGTCTCCACCGACCAGCAAGAAGGAAACACAAGCTTTCCTAGGCGCCATAGGTTTCTGGAGGATGCACATTCCCGAGTACAGCCAGATCGTGAGCCCTCTCTACCTGGTTACCCGCAAGAAGAATGATTTCCACTGGGGCCCCGAACAGCAGCAAGCCTTTGCCCAGATCAAGCAGGAAATCGCTCATGCGGTAGCCCTTGGCCCAGTCAGGACAGGACCAGAGGTGAAGAACGTGCTCTACTCTGCAGCCGGGAACAATGGTCTGTCCTGGAGCCTCTGGCAGAAGGTGCCTGGTGAGACTCGTGGCCGACCACTGGGATTCTGGAGCCGAAGCTACAGAGGGTCTGAAGCCAACTACACTCCCACAGAGAAGGAAATCTTGGCAGCCTATGAAGGAGTCCAAGCTGCCTCAGAGGTAATTGGCACTGAAGCACAGTTGCTTCTGGCACCCCGACTACCGGTGCTGGGTTGGATGTTCAAGGGAAAGGTTCCTTCCACGCATCATGCCACCGACACCACATGGAGCAAGTGGATCGCCCTCATCACACAGCGTGCCCGTATTGGAAACCCGAATCGCCCTGGGATTCTAGAAATTATAACAAACTGGCCTGAAGGTGAGACTTTTGGATTATCCTCTGAAGAAGAGGAAGAGCAAGTGACTCGTGCTGAGGAAGCCCCACCATATAATGAGCTACCGGAGACTGAAAGACGTTATGCCCTCTTCACTGATGGTTCCTGCCGAATTGTAGGCGCTAACCGGAAGTGGAAAGCTGCAGTATGGAGCCCCACACGACGAGTTGCACAAGCTACCGAGGGACAAGGTGGATCGAGTCAGGTTGCAGAGCTTAAAGCCGTCCAGCTGGCTTTGGATATCGCTGAACGAGAGAAGTGGCCGAGGCTCTATCTCTACACCGACTCATGGATGGTAGCTAATGCTCTGTGGGGATGGCTGGATCGCTGGAGAAAAGCCAACTGGCAGCGCAGAGGGAAACCCATCTGGGCCGCTGAGATTTGGCAGGACATCGCCGCCCGAGTAGAGAAGCTGACCGTGAAGGTTCGACACGTGGATGCGCACGTACCCAAGAGTCGGGCTAATGAAGAGCATCGCAACAACGAGCAGGTGGACCGAGCTGCCAAGGTGAAAGTATCACAGGTGGATCTGGACTGGCAGCACAAGGGAGAATTATTCCTAGCTCGTTGGGCCCATGATGCCTCTGGTCATCAGGGGAGAGATGCAACATACCGATGGGCCCGTGACCGAGGGGTGGACCTTTCCATGGACAGCATCTCACAGGTCATCCACAGTTGTGAGACCTGTGCTGCAATCAAACAGGCCAAGCGGGTGAAGCCTCTGTGGTATGGTGGACGATGGTCAAAGTACAGGTATGGTGAAGCCTGGCAAGTTGACTACATCACTCTTCCCCAAACCCGCCAAGGCAAGCACTACGTGTTGACCATGGTTGAAGCAACCACTGGATGGCTGGAGACCTACCCTGTGCCTCATGCTACAGCCCGGAACACCATCCTGGGCCTGGAAAAGCAAGTCCTGTGGAGACATGGCACCCCTGATAGGATCGAGTCAGACAACGGGACTCATTTTAAGAACAGCCTCATCAACACCTGGGCCAGAGAACACGGTATCGAATGGATATATCATATTCCTTATCATGCACCAGCTGCTGGAAAAGTTGAACGCTGCAATGGACTACTTAAAACTACCCTAAAGGCACTTGGTGGGGGGACCTTCAAAAATTGGGAAGTGAACTTAGCAAAGGCCACCTGGATAGTCAATACCCGAGGGTCCATCAATCGAGCTGGTCCTGCCGAGTCTGAACCCTTGCACACAGTGGATGGAGATAGAGTCCCTGCGGTACACCTGAGAGGTATTTTAGGAAAGACTGTTTGGATTAATCCCACCTCAGGCAAAGACAAACCCATCCGTGGGATTGTCTTTGCTCAAGGACCTGGTTGCACTTGGTGGGTAATGCAGAAAGATGGGGAAACCCGTTGTGTACCACAAGGAGACCTAATCTTAGGTGAGAACGGTGTGTAGGTTTCACTGTGTATATATATATATATATATATGTATGTGTGTTTTAGAGTTTAAGAAGGTATTGATTTGGGATAATGTAGATGGTAATAGAATAAGGGGTGGATAATGTCCTGGGTTGCAGTGTATTCTATTACCATCCCCATCAGCTGTTGAAATCAGGTGGGGCAGTGTTTCCTTGCCTCCTCCCCCCAGACTATCTTTCTGTTAATGGCCCATCATTGTCCTGCCGCCTGACTCAGAGATAACTCCCTCCGGACTATCTTCTGTTAATGAGCCTAATCAACACTTTGCCTCATGACTCGTTACCCCATTGTGAGATGCTCCACCCAGAGGGAGGAACCAAGCATCCCATCGTGGATATAAGCTGAGGCTGAACACCAGAGAGACGGGCTTCCCACTGGATTTCCAGAGGACAGGAGCTACACAGCCACCACTGGACTTCCAGAGGAAGAGCAGACTGTTTCACTACAGGATCACTGCTTCAGAGGACTGCAGCCACCATTCTACCAGACTGCTACCACCACCCTGCCTAACAGGGTGTCAGGTTGTACCTTGACTCTGTCAGTTTGATAGTGTTTTCTTTTACCTTTTTTTTTCTCCTTTTCTTTAATTTCCATTAAATTGTTATTCTGACTTGGTGCCTCCCACTGGTTTGTTTTCAAACTAGCACAACTTGGGATGAAAATGGAAATGAGGAGTGGAAGGAAAAAGTCTTGGATAATTTTGTGATGCCAGTAGATAATTCTACCATTTCAGGGAAGTCATTTGTCCATACTGGTGCAGAAATTGCAGAATTTGTGTTCAGGTCCAAGTGAGCAGTTGGATAAACCTCTTGTTTATAGCCCCTCTCTTTCTTCAGCACCACTTTTGGTTCCAGCACTTTGTTGCTAGAAAGACATTGATGAATTACAGCGAGTGGAGGAAGAAGGAGAATGATTGATGGGTGACTGAGGCAAATGCAAAAGAATTAAATTTCTGTAGCTGGAGGAAAGGACAGCAAGTGAGGAACATAATTTTATAAATATTTAAAAGTTTGCAGAGGGAAAACAGTGTTTGGTCACTGCCATTGGAACACTTCAGCAAAATAAAAGCCGTTTGTCCTTTGTGTTAAGGTGTTTCAGAACAGGTTTGCCCAAAATAACCCTTTGACTTCTGTTTGTACATTTTTTCCTCTCCTTCCCCCATCAGATCAGTTTGCTTGTCCCAGGATGAGCTGTTTTCCTGCAAACTGAGCACTTTTTTGGGTGTGTGCAGCTCAGAATCTTTCAAACTGGTCTTCCAAACCTCTCCCCGTCTCAGCTTCAGTCATCTGTGTCAGTCCTCCCCTTTTTGTGCATCATTTGGTCATGATGCCATGAAGGGGAGTGAGCTCAGCTCTTCCCAAAATGTTGCAAAGGAACCGTCATCATCTTTCAGAGCTCTTTGTTTGCTTTTTGCTTCTTGATTTTTAAATGATTCTTAAAGGTAAACAAAATTGGGAGCAATTTTTTCCTTCACCTGAAAGGTGATCCTTGAGAAAAAGGAGGGGAATACAACTGTTGGACTCATGGTACCTGGAGAGCAGTGAGAAAAACTGGGAGCAATTTTTTCCCTCACCTGAATATCCCTTGTGTTCATCAACACCCAGCACTGTCCATCAGCTGCTCATCAATCCTCATGTCCTAGGCACCTTTGCTCCTTTCCCTGTTTTTAGGGAGAAGGAGGCAGTGGCAGTCAGGAATATCTCTGGGCTTTTCCTGTTTTCCATGATTTTAGCTGGAGACTCCCTCCTTTAGGATCACCAGGGTGGTTTTTTCCTTAACTAATTCCTGTTCACCGACTTGTCTCGATGCCACCTCACTCCGTGCTGTGGCAATTTGGTAGCAGACAATTCCCAACGTTTGGATTTCCTCTTCTACGCACAAGTTTTCCATGTATCCCGTTATTTGGCTGGCCCATCCTCAAAGGCCATCACTTTTCAGCTTCATCTTCATTCACCTTGCAACCAAAATACTGCAACAAATCTACAGCTGAAGCACAGCCTTGATAAACCTTGGAATTGAAGATAGAATTTGTCAAGCTCGGAATGAAAAGATACAAATTCAGCGTAAAGCAGCTTTAATCAGTTACTCATTAAGTGTTTCCAGCAGTGGAGGCTCCAAGTGCTTCATGGGCTTCTGGTTTTTGGGTGTTGTCCTCATAATTGGACTCAATGATTTTTGTGGGTCCCTTCCAACTCGGGACATTCTGTGATTCCCTCCACTGTCAACTGAAAATGTGGGAATTTTACAAGAAGAACAGCCTCAACTTCAGGAATTCCTTGCTTATTTTATTGCTAATTACCACAAACTTAGGAGTGATTTGGGTCTTGAGGTGGGGAAGAATAGAGAACACAAACAAACCCCACTGAAGTAAATGTTTTCTCACTGCTCTCCAGATACAATTCAAGTCCAGCAGCTTTATTCCCCTCCTTTTTCTCAAGTTGCTTTTCCCATGGCTTTTGCTCAATCTGTCACAGCTCCTGTGCTGAGGCAGTGGGTGGCACAGAAATCCGGTGTCACCTGTGAGTGTTTCTTGCTGCCATCCTGCCTCTCTCACTGCACTTTGGTTCCCCAGTTTGGGTTGGAAGGGACCTGAAAGATCACCCAGTTCCCACGGGCAGGGACACCTTCCACCATCCCAGGGTTGCTCCAAGCCCTGTCCAGCCTGGCCTTGGACACTTCCAGGGATCCAGGGGCTTCCCACCCTCCCAGGGAAGAGAGGGATCAGCATTTGTGGGTGTTCTGTCTTTTTGCCCACTGCCGAGTCCCAAAAGCTGCTTGTGAGGACTTCTCCTGTTCCACAGCAGTTTCCAGGCTCAGTCCTTATCTCCTGCACGTCAGGTGCAAATGGAATTCAGTGACCTGCTTGCTTAGATCTGCCTACACTTATTTAAGCTGGTTTTTAGTCATTTTCCTTTCCTGTACCTTGTGAAAGTGAGTCCCTTGTAAAAGCAGCAGATCAATTCTCCTTTCAAATGTCAGCATTGTTGTATTCGCCAGCGAGGCAGCTGGAACCTTCTGGGTTGTTGTTTATTTATTTTACTCTTTTATTCCGAGGGCTCAGCTTTTCCCTTTTGTCAGATTGTGTTTGTGTACGACTTTTTTTTTTTATCTTGAATTATGACCCACCACGTTGTTTTCTTTTAACCTTTTCTCTGTTGCTTGTTCATGTTTTCATATCTGTTGTCTAAATTCAGAACAGACTGGTTTCCCAGCCAGAAAGGATTTGGTTTTCTAGTCTGAACAACCATAATTTAGGAAGGAATTCTTCCCTGTGAGGGTGGCAAGGCCCTGGCGCAGGTTGCCCAGAGAAGTTGTGGATTCCTCATCCCTGGAAGTGTCCAAGGCCAGGCTGGATGCAGCTTGGAGCAGCCTGGGATAGTGGAAGGTGTCCCTGCCCATGGGAACTGTTTGATTTTTAATGTCCCTTCCTACCCAAACCATTCCATGATTTGATGATTCTATCATTATTTTGGTTTTTTTTCCCCTCCCTGCAAAAAAGCATCTAATTGAGAGTTTTCACTTTATCTCTGCTCACTTCCAGGCCTGGGGGGGTTCCACAGAACCTTTGAGGGAATAAATAGATTTCACTGCAAGCAGATTGGAAAACTTTGGCTGGAGTCAGGAAAGAAAGAATTCTGACAAATACCTTGTTAGCACTTAGGTTCTCGTTTGTTGTAAAATGCTAAATTAAACCCCTCCAAATTGCCTGGTACACTAAGCAAGTGTTTAGCTGTGTTTTCTTTTTAAGGCAATTAAGCTCTGCTATAAACTGCCTGTGACCTTTAAACAAGCTGCCTAATGGTGCTGGTGCCACAGTTATTTTCTATAAACTTGCAATTTTTAGCTTATACAAAGCACAGCTCTTTTTTCAGGCTTGTTTTGTCTCTGTTTCCTAAAGGGTCTTTACTTATTGTAGGTACTAATAAGTAGAGAGACATAAGAAGATTTGCACATCACAAATTACTATCAGATCATCTAAGCCAAATTCCCTGGTAATCCAGGCCAATATTTTAATTAGTGTTTGACTAAATTACAGTTACTGTGTGTTCATGAGCAGCTTTCAATGGGTGAGAGAGCTGAATTAAAGAATTGAAGGAGGTGCTGGTGGGGACTGCCCATTCTTTTGGTCCAATTTGCTCATCGTAAAGCAGATTTTCCAGAAGAATAACAATTTGTTTGTTGTCGATTCTCTTTCCAGCTGTTTTGTGTTACTGTGGCTCTTCTCTACACCCCAGCCCCTGCCAAAAGAATAACGTGGGGGAGCTCTTTTACCTGTAATTACCTTTGTGTCCAGCTAGTCCAACACAATGCCATGATCCCCCTGCAGAAAAACAAACAAAAGTCACTTTATTTCCATTTAACTGAGCCGTGTGTGTGGAAAAAAAGAGCCAGGAAGGACCATCAGCTGCTTTTTCTGGACCCTTGAACCACTTGTAGTTCTTCTGTCCATCTCATTTCCAGGTTTTCTTGGGCTGCTTTTCCATCATCGATATTAACTGGAGGCTTGCTGGATAACTCTTCCCCTCTCTATCCAATTCCACATCTTTTACTCCTTTTGGATGCACCTAGCAGGTGATGGGAGTGTTAAAAACCAGGGAAAGCTGATTGGCATCTCTTGCATAATCCAAGTTTTGGTGTGTTAGGAGCTGAGTGGGGGCATAAAGACAAAAAAGTTTCTGCTAAAGTTCCATTACTGATCTGCCTTTACTGTATATTTAATTCTGTGCATTTTTTATTGGTGTCTTTGCTTCCTTTTGGTTGCTTACTCTGTTCTGGGGTGCCTTATCCAGCACACAAAGGTTTTAATCTCATATTTTTTTATTCTGGAATAGAATCTTGGGTGCTGCTTTGTTGCCAGGACCTAAATCATCTATCTGGAAGCAAAGCTGCAGAAAGGAAAAACGTTTGGTTAGTTTTTTAACATAATTTTTATATTTGTTGCCATCTAAACCAACTGGAGACCTTCCTTTGATTTCCATGAACATGGATTAAACCTTTTTTTTTTTTCAATGTGTAATAAAGGGTTGATTATTCCATTTTTTTCCTTAAAAGATGTGCTTTGGAGCTGTATTTTGGCCTTAATAATTATTTTCTGTGAGCAGTGAACTCTTTAGGAACTGGCAAGACAAAACCAGAGCTGAAAGATCTGAGTGGAAAGTTTCAATTCCCCTTCCTTGCGTTTCAGAGAAAACTTTTCCTGGATGTCTTGGAAGTTTTTTAGTGTCACTTCACTCTTGATTTCACTTCTTCTCTGGCTGCTTTTTCATCTCTCGGCTTCCCAGTGTGACAGATGTTGCTCCTGCTCCTTCTCCTTGCTCTGGTGGGATTTTTGGCACAGCTCCCAGGGCAGTAGCAGCTCCCCAAAGCGATTTTGGGGGGGTTCAAGTGCCTTTGGAATGGGAAGATTTGGGGGACAGCTCCACCTGCCAAAGGAGGAAGGGAAGAATTAACACTTCCACTCCTGCCAGAGTTTCCCACGTGGTGCCTGCTGAGCTGCTCCCCTTGTGTGTGCTCTGCCACCTCCTCTGGGGAGAAGGAATTTGGGTTTTCCCTTCATCTTCGGGGTGGTTTTGTGGTGTGTGATGGCCAGACTTCCCTGACTGTTCCCAGATGGATACTGGGAAGGAGGAGGATGGACAGTGTTGTGTGGCAAGTGAGGAGATTTAAAAATGAATTTAAAAAGCTTGGATGTCCCATGGATATTCCAGTTTTTTCCTGGAGTTGGAGGCCAGCAGAGGAATACACTGGTGATGGATGTTCTTTCAGCAGAGTTAATATTTACTGGTACTGAGGGAGCAGCCCTTGGCTGGGCTGTCTGCTCGCTGTATCTTTGCTTTTAATTTTTAATGTTTGGCTGACAGGTTTGTTCCGAACCGAGATCCTGAAGTGCAAGCAAATGTCTTATTTCACTGACAGCATCCTCAGTTAGCAGGGAATGGGTTTTTAAATTTTATTTTAAAACTCTGCATGCCAAACACGCTATTGCCAGTTTCTTACAACATCAGCACTGAGAGTTTGGAAGCTGCAGAGGGATGCCTTTAGTTATTTATTAGCAACTGGAAATCGCTGTTAAATAGAAACCCATCCAAACTGGGAGGGATGCACAGTGAGGGTGTCACTTTTAGGCACCAGTTTGTCATTCCTGGTGGGTTTTGTCCATGCTTGGGTTTTGTCCATGTTTGTTTTTCGGATAGAAAAGGCAATTGAGCCTCGTTTTAGTGCTCATGGGATGTCAGCTGGTCATTATTTCAGATACTCAGATGGTGTAGCCACAGGACGTAACCCTTGTGCAGCCTAAAGGATGAGGCCTCCCAAGCTTTTTTGTCATGACTTTAAGCAAATTAAATTTAAGGCGTTTTGTCCCCATTTGTAGAATTAGGAATAATGGGTATTTTTGGTGTTTCTGTAATGGAAAGAATAACAACCATCAAACATCATTGTCACTATCTTCTTCTAACACTTTTCTACTCAATAATCCTCTTATTTGGGGATAAACCATGCTTTGATTTTTATTAAAGAACTGTGCTTTCGCTGACTTGTTTTTTGCATATGCTCAAAACATTTGAAGGCTGCGCATTAAATCTGAATTATTTGGATGTTGGACCCTTCTATATAATTCGTTTGGGAATAGACATAAAGAAATATTACTTCAAGATTTTCTTCTTTAGAAGGGTTTTAAGCATAGAATCATCCTGGTATTCAGACAAACCCCTAAAACAAGAGGAAAATTGCAAGAGTTGATTGAATTGACGGTGAGGTTTGAAAGAATTGATGTCTAAAAGTTATCCCCTGTTTGCCCCCCCAGGTGTCAGCAGTGGATTCCTTGGAGGGTCCCCTCCTGCAGGTGGAGGGGCTGAGTGACCTGAGGCTGGAGCTGCACAGCAAGAAGATGAACCTGCACCTGGTGCTGATCGACGAATTGCACCGGCACCTCTACATCAAATCCACCAACCGCGTGGGGCAGCGCAGCAAGGACAGAGCCAGGCTCGGGTGGGGCAGCACTCCCCGTTCCCAGCCACAAACATGGCACAGAGACAGCAGCTTGCACCCCAGCCTTGCACTTCTGGCGTGGAAATCCCTCAGGATTGTGGCTGTGGAGAGCAGGAAAACTCAAGATTTGTTGATGCACCTTCGAGCCTGTTCGCTTCTCTCGGGGTTTTGCTGCTTCCCACAGCTCCTTTGGGCATTCTTTCCCATGCCTGATGTTATCCCTTTCCTACAAATGTTATGATCATGAGGCTCAGGTCAAGGAAAGCCTGCTCATTTTCTAAGAAATAACCAAGTTTTAAAAGCCTTCCAACCACCCATAAGGTGATGAGATGGAGGCCACAGTATTGAAGTCTCTGAGCTGAAATGTCTTGGTTTTGATGTGTTTCCAAGGTGTTTTAAAGGTGTTGAAACTTCTTACCTGGTTGGTGCCTGTAGTCAGTGGAAATTCAATTAATTATAGGCTATTTTTCCCTGATTTTGCAAATTCTAAATTTGAATTGTTGGAGGGAAGGAAGAAGGTGGCTGGAAAAGAGAGACACTGTGTTGGGAGATAATTTTTGCAGAGTAGGAGAGATGGAGCCAGCACTTGATAGAGATGCAGAGAAAAGAGAAATGAGCATTTTATTGTGACAAGGAATAAAAATCTGCCTGCCAAAAATGCAAGATGGTCAGTTGCATTAAATGAATGTTTAAAATAAAGGATTGATTACAATTGGAATTTCTAGGAAGGAGGACTGCTAGTAAGTCATCAGTCTCTTCCTTACTCATCTCGTTAATTAAAAACAGCCACAAAGCTTTGGTGTACTCAGACTGGGGGACTGCTAATTAGCTGCACTTTTGTTTGGCTGCCTTTCTCTTGGTCTGGGTTCTCTTTTCTCACATTCCCTGTTGCACTTTGTGGGTATTTGATAACAGGAACTCTTGCAGCAAGGGTGGCTTGTTGTTTTGGGTGATTCTTCTGTGGGACACCAAGCCTAACCCTTGTTTTTGCAGGTTTCTGTGAGCATTTTGGCCTCTAAGCAAACATCCTGAGCTCCACTGTAGGAGACTTCCTCATTTCTTTCTCCTAAAAATGATTTCTTGCTTGTGTCCCCCTGCCATGTCCAGCAGCTGGGACAGTGTGACACGTTTTTAGCAATTACTACAATGTGAATTTATGATGAAAATGGCCAAGTGGAAAATCTTTTCATTTCTGAGTAAGGAGGTTCATTTGGGAAGGGATGCACATAGGTGTGCTCCCAGCAGGAATGTGAAGGGCAGGGAAGAGGGTTTCTGGTGGGAGTAAAGAAGTTTGGAGGATTAAGTTAACAGAAGGCATGGAAATGGGCACATCTATTTCTTAGGCTTAAAATGTAAGGAGTAGGTGGATTATTTGTTGTGAGCAAAGATTGTAAATAATAATGAACTGCTTGCTTTAATTCTCTCCCCTCACACAGGTCCCTTGTGAAAGATGCCTCTCCTGTGCCTCTGATGGATGTCACTAATTTATCTACACCTCGGAAATTCCTTGAGACTTCCCAGTTCAGCACTCCTGGAAGCTCCAGCAGTGAGTATTTCAGCCATATATATTCATTTGTAGATCTTCAGCTGATTTTGCTGGAGTAGGAGGAGGCAAATCATCCCCTCGTGGCTCAGGGGAGACAAAAACTTGGGAAGCGATTGGTGCAGTGTCACAAAACGAGGGGGTGTTGTGTCCAGAGGCAGAACTTGCTTTTTTTTTTCTCTTGGAAAATCATCTTTTGCCTCTCCTAACCCCCACCAGCTTCAGTTTTCTGTGCCTGTTCTCACCTTGATTGTGTTCTTGATATCTTGAGTAGCAGAGATTTGCAGTGGGTTCATTCCGTGTGGAGGTTTCCTCAACATTATTTACTGCAGGCAGCCAGGTTTGTGTAGATATTACTGAAGTTTTTTATTGTGCTGGAGCCAAAAGGTCAAATCTTTTCCATGTGGGAGCTTTGTAACTTTGAGTAAAGGTCTGTCTGTACACAGGAATAATCTGGGGCTGATCGTTTATTTGTGTTACTGCAGCAAACACTGAGGAAAACTCTTTCTCTGGTGCTTTTGTCAGAGGCTTTGCAAGGGCTGCAGAGAGGGGAAATTAATCTTTGTATTGTTTCAGAAGATTAATAAGTGGGGTTGTCCTTGATGAATAATACAGAAGTGACCTACAGCCTCTTCCCCCCTTTCAAACCTGATTATTTCAGTATTCCTCAAATGCAGAGACTCTTTCCTTCTCTTCTCAGCCATATTAATTCCTTTGTCCTTTTGTTTCTAGTTTTGTCGAAGTTGCCTCAGAGATTCTTCCATTTGATTACTCTTATCTTCTGCTCCTGTAGGGGCTTTGTTCTTCAGCTCTGCTCCTGCCAGGCTGGCTGCTCTTGGAGCCTGGGGCTGTTCTTCTGTGTCCTGGAGGTTTGTGAGGAGTCACAAACTTTCAGAGCTGGAAACTGCAGCTTGGTCACTCGAAAGCTGGAAGAGAAGAACCGTATGAAAGTTCTGAGGGAAAAACTTCAGCATTCCTGTTCTACTCTGTGATCAGTGAGAAGTTCAGTTCAGTTTTCCTACAAAAGATCACAGGATTTTGAGGAATTGAGAAAATAAACCACAAAAACATGAATCCCAGCTTTACTACTGGAAATAGAATGGTTTGGGTTGGAAGGCACCTAAAAGACCATCTACTTCCAGTCCCTCTAAATGTTAAAATACTTCTTTTATAATGATTTGTAGAGTGTCTGCTATTTTCCCCCCTGAAATATTGGTCCTCTCTAGAGTAAAAAACCCAAAAGGTCTGAAGTCATGGAGCTGATGGGGAATAGAGCAGGAGATGCCCCTTATGATCCTGTTTTTGCAGATCTCCTCTTGCTCTTCACGCCCAACGCACCAGAAAATCTCTTCCTTGGCTCCTCCTTGTGCTCTGTATCTTCACTCAGTGAAGTGCTGGGCAAGTGTCCCTCAGCCTGGCAAAGATGTGGATTCTAACAGAAAACATTTGATCAGCATGAAATATGCATATGGTTCTGCTTCAAGTGCACAATGTACTTATGTAGATTTTTTCAGTGTAATTTTATTTAAAAGTAGCCTTTTCCAGGACTGCACAAGTACCAGAGAATTTAAAACTTATGTGTATGCATAAGAAAAGCTGTTTCTACCTTTAGTCTCTTAAGTTCTTTGGCTTTTTATTGATAAACCAAAGTGGCTGTGCATATTAATGGATGTCATTCTAAAGCACTCGCTCATTCATCCCATCCCAGCAAAAATGCCAAAATTTGGAGTCCTTCCTGCACTCCCTTCCCGGAGGAGAGGTTACTTTGTGCTGTAGAATCTTTATAAGGAAATTAAAGCTGTTCCTGCCACACATAAAATAAACAAACCCTTCAGTAATGCTCACCTGAGGATTGGAGATGTGGCAGTTCACCAGTAACACTTTCCCTTCATGCCGGTTCAGAGAAATAAATTCACTTTTAAATTATATTTCTCTGCTTGAACTTTCTGTACTCCGAAGGGTATTTCGGAAGGTTCCTGCTTTGCCAGGCTCTTCCTGGAACTCTAACATGTGCTCGCCTGATTCACAGCAACCACAAAAATGCCTTTTCCTGGGAAATTTGCGATAATACTTCTTAGAAATCCAGCAGAGGATGAGCTGGTAGTGACAATAAATACTGCTGTGGGTGGCATATGTAGATTTTATGCTGAATTGTTAATTTATTTCAGTGATATTTTGGTTTTGAGCACTGGGAGAAAAATGGAGTTTTGAGGGCCAGGCAGTGTGGTGGTCCTAAGGTCAGGTCCAGGTACTGCTCCTGGCTCTCTTTCTTCAAGAACCAGGGACTTCTGTGTAGGTGACAACATTTGGATACCTTCAAACCTGCTCCTGCAAAATCCCTGCAGGAGCCAGAGCTTGGAATGTCCAATTCTCAAGGTGAATCTAAAACATGCCATTGTGCTACCTCATAGTCACAGGTGCTTCTACTTCAAACGAGCTCAGTAAATCTTCAGAAGATTTCTTCTCTTCTTATGAACCTCACCTGAGGATCTGACACCAGCTGGCTGATTTGCCTTTATCATTTGTTCTTAAAATTTAATGATCTGGGGATGTGTTTGGAGGAGGGAAAGGGGAAAAAAAAAATCAAGGAGATTTTAGATCCATGTGGTGAAAGCCAGGAGAGTAACACATAATTGCTGTTTCTGTATAATTTCATCCATTGTTCTGTGTACAGTCCAACATCAGATATTTGCCTACAGTGCGCTTATATTTTTATATGGAGACTTGATTTTCATGCTTTTATTGATTAGGAGGATTTTGAAGTGGCTTTCTTTAGGATTTGGTAGCAAAGCAGAGCAGAACATTCCCAAAATCTTCAAGGACCCGTTTCTGCAGGAGCTGCCCCTTTGTTGCTCCATGCACGGGTCAGAACAAGGATTCAGCACCAGGAATTAGCAAGTGATGTTCCTTCAAATCTGAAATTACGCCTTTGGGCCACCAGGAACTCCTGTGCTTTTCTCTGGAAGGATTGAAGGTACAAAGGATATCACCAGAAGGACATAGATCATGGAAAATAGTACATTAAATTTTACTAGATTCCCATAAAAGCCCGTGGATAATGAAACCTTCAGTAATGAGGAGCAGCAAATTTTGGCCGTTCACTGGAATGAAAAACAAGACCCAAGAGCCTTTTTTTCAGCTGCTTTGCTTAAATGAGTTCCCAAAGTTGGCTTTTTGGGGATCAGACTGGAGCTATTAAAAAACTGCTTGCAGCAGGTTGGTTCCTTGGGAAAAGACAACACTGAGCAAATGAGTTCCAGCTGGAACAGATGTTTTTGTAGGGCATCATCACAGCAGGAATCAGGGAAGCTCCCCCCTCTGGGACTCCAGAGGTGGGGGAATCAGTGGTGCACATGGTTCAGCTTTTAGGGGTTTAATCCACGGCTCAACTTTTGCCTGCCTCAACACAGAGTTGTGCATTTTCAGATGAAAAATGGTTTGGTGATGAAAAATTTGTGAAAATGGCTGCAAATTTATTCGAGAATGTGGCAAAATCATCATTCCTTTAAGCTGTTGTGTTAGGAGGCTTTTTGATAAAGATGTATTTAACTCCTCTGCTTCACAAGAGGTTTGCAGACTTGGTTAGGACAAGAGGATCAGCCCAGTCAGAGTGGGTTTAGGAAAGGCAAGCCCTGCTTGGCCAACCTGATCTTCTGTGGACAAAGTGACCCCCTTGGAGCATGAGGGAAAGGCTGTGGATGTGTCAGGTCTACCTGGACTTTAGTAAAGCCTTTGTTTCCCAAAACATTCTCCTGGAGAAAGCTGTTTGACATCTTTGTCAGTGACCTGGATGAGGGCACCCTCAGCGGTGACACTGTGGCTTGGGTGGGAGTTGATCTGCTGGAGGGTGGAAAAGCTCTGCAGAGCTCTTGGGTGGATCCTATCTCCCCCATGGACCCGTGAGTGTCCAAGTGGTGGGGACTGACCATTCCCCTTGGATTCTGGGGCTTCATTCTGCTCCCCATCCCTGCCTTCCCCTGGGCACCCCGAGAACAACTGGTGTTGCTGTTAAAGACAGAGAAGGCATTTGGCACCTCAGGCTCTTCCTTTTGGCACTATTTCCACCACATCCAGCAAAGGATGGAGATTCTCCCTGGCCCACCTTTGCTTGCTGATGTATTTATGGAAACATTTTTATTGTCCTTTATAGCAGTGACCAGGTTTAGTTCTAGCTGGGCTTTGGCCCTTCTCATGTTCTCCCTTCACAACCTCACAACATCCTTCTATTCCTCCTGGGCTGCCTTCTGCTTCTTCCAAAGGCCAGAAACTCTCCTTTTCCCCTGAATTCCAGTCAAAGCTCTCTGTCCAGCCAGGTTGGTTTTCTTCCTACCTGCTCATCCCTTGGCTCATGGGGACAGCCTGCTCCTGTGCCTTTAGGATTTCCTTCCTGGAGGATGTCCAGCCTTCCTGGGCTCCTCTACCCCCAAGGAGAGGCTCCCAAGGGAGTCTCAGCCAGGCTCCTGGACAAGCCCAAGTCTGCCTTCCAGCAGTCCAGGGTGGCAGATCTGCTCTCCCATCTCCTTCCTTCCAAGAATCAAAGCTAGGAATAACTTCTTGATCCCAAAGAATAACAAAGTTATTCATATTCCCAGTTTAGGAGTAAATGCAGACAAAGCTCTCACTTCTGAGAGCTGATCTCTAGGGACAGCTTTCCTCACCCATGGACTCCTCTGCCCACAGGGAGCAGCATGTGGGGCTGCAGTTTTCCGGGTGAACTCCTTAGTAAATGCCTGTGTCCTTTAATGCCTTCCTGGAAGAGGAAAGGGACAGGAGGAGCTCCTTCTTGGGCCAAAGCTTTGTGGTCAAACAGCCCCTTGATGACATTAAATGGCAGGAGAGGGCGTTTGAAGTGTTGAAGACACAAGAAAAGAACACCCTCAGTTACCCAGGGTTGGGATCTTGTCAGATCTCGCAGATAAATGGGCCCCCAGAGCTACCCAGGGCTCCTGTTTAATGTGCAGGGAACACACTGAAAACAGGTTTCCCACTGTTTCATCAAACAACCAGATCTAACAGAGCTTCCAGACCTGTGTGCAGCTCCCAGATATCGAATTGCTCACTCTGCTCTTGTTTGTAAGAGATGTAAATCAATGTCCTTCCTGTTTGAGGGTGCTGGAAATTGGTTTGCTCTTTTGAAAATGGAAGAGTGTTTGTCTCAGTGTGCTGGCAGAGTTCTCAGCAAGATTGCTGCTTTTACTCCTCTTAAATGCTGTCCTCACATTTGGCTACAGCTCCATTTCCTCCCTTTGGGGTGTTCATTGTGTGATATTAAGAATAATTTACAAGCTGCCTACAAAGGGCTGCAGCCTCATAACAGGGACCTGGTCTCTGAGAGGCTGCTTAGGCTGGGAAATATCTGCATTGAACTCAGAGAAACAAGATATTTAGGGGTTTTTTTTAAAAAGAATAGGTTAAACCTTTCTTCCTGTAGCATTTCCAGTGCTGTCTGTTCACAGCTCATTTTCTGTGTCTGTGCTTGAGTTTTGCTGTGGGCTTTGGAGAATAACAAATAACAATAACAGCGTGGGCAGAGACCAGGACTGCAGCCACAAAGGGCTTTGCAGCTCCGTGGGATGAAAGGTCTGTGATGGAGCAGAGCTTTGAGCAGGAATAGGTTTGCATCCAGTTGTTAAATTCCAATTGGTGTTTGAAATGTCTTTATATTAGCCTTGCTGGTTTTGCTGCTTTTTTTTTTTTTTTTTTTTTTTAAATAAATGCATTCTGGGCGTTTCTAGTTACTTGTTCTGTAACTTGCTCACATTTAATTGAGAAAAGTGTTTGTGAGAGAGAAAAAAGCACTGTTTGATCTTCCTTGATGTTCGTCATCATGGGACCATGGAATGGTTTGGAGTTGGAGGGGTCTTTTTAAAGCTCATCCAGTTCAAGCCCCCTGCCATGGGCAGGGACACCTCCCACTGTCCCAGGCTGCTCCCAGCCCCAATGTCCAGCCTGGCCTTGGGCACTGCCAGGGATCCAGGGGATCTCTGGGAATTCCATTCCAGCCCCTCCCCACCCTCCCAGCCAGCAATTCCCAATTCCCAATCTCCCATCCAGCCCTGCCCTCTGGCACTGGGAAGCCATTCCCTGCCTCCTGGCCCTCCATGCCTTGGCCCCAGTCCCTCTGCAGCTCTCCTGGAGCCCCTTTAGGTGCTGCAAGGGGCTCCAAGGTCTCCCTGGATCCTTCCCTTCTCCAGGTGAGCACCCCCAGCTCTCCCAGCCTGGCTCCAGAGCAGGATCCACTCTCACCTCGCTCTCCCCTGGTGCTCTGTGTTCACATGTGAGACCATGTGTGCAGTGAGCTTGGTTTGATACAGAGGTGCAGAGTTTGGGATCACATTGCTGGAAAAAAGGAGCCTCTTGATTGACTGAGCCTGAGGCTGGTGTAAACTTGGCACTGAGAGGAGGGTTAATCATTTATCATGATTTCATTTATAAACTGGCACCATCCTTGGGCCATTGTTTTCTTGATCTTGCCCTGACTTAGTGCTGCTGCTGCTCCTCTGTTCAGAGTCCCAGCTTCAGACAGCTCCCTGTGACGTGCCATCCCTCACTCCTGCCATGTTCCTTACGTCCTTCTGCTGGATCTTTTGACATTTCTTCAGCTTCTTGGAAAAGTTCTGAAGTAAAAAAAATCTGTCGAGGAGTTGAAACCATGGGAGTCATCTGTCACCCACCAGCCTTTTCAGAGCTCAGCCCCAGTCAGTTGGAACAGCCTTTGGGTTTTAATTTTGATCCAAGGATCTGGCGTGGTGCATGGCACAGGGTGGCTGTAGATCTTCCAGCATGCTTTTAATTCAGTTTGCCTTGAAGACACTTACTTCACAGAAGTGTTTAAATATATTTATTAAATGTTTCACCCAGTCTTTAACAGAGCCACGCTTTTGTTGGTGCTGGGTGTTATCTGTAAATTAAGAAATGTTGCTTAATGAACCTACTTAAAACAAGCAGAGTCTCTCTTGCTTTCCCATCCCCTGTCGCTTAGCAACAGGATTTCTCCCTGTGCAATCCCTGTTACTTCAAGACCATGTCTGCAGTATCCTCTCTAATTCTTCTCACTTTTCCCTTCTAGAAGCCTTGCTGGAAGATTTGAGTAACTTCATCAACCCCTTGACAGACGTAATAAAGCAGAAAAAGATAAAATCAAACAATCAGTCACTTCGGCAGCATAAACTTTGCTGAATTCATCAGCAGTCTCTTAAGCTTGATACTGTTTGTAATGAAAATTCCTCTCTGGTGAAGGAAATAGCAAGGAAAAACAGCTGGGGATGAAACTGAGGGGGTTTTAGCTCCTTGAAACACATTCAAGGGATTTGTAGGGATATTGTACTTTCCCATTTATGAGTATGTTAGTTGTACCAGACTTCCTCTGTTTCCTAACACGGAATTTACACCATGAATTGTTCCTAAATCAATCCAGTGTGCAGGCTGCTGTATTTATGTCTAGGGAAGCCCCCAAGCAAACAGAAATATCCACGGCTTTCCCCCCAAAATCCAAGTGTTTCTGGTTTCCTTTTATCCTTGGTTGCTTCACGTGCTGGGAGTTCTGTGAAGCCAGAGGAGTTCTCGTGCTTCTTCAGGGTGCTGATGTTGGGTTTAATGGTTTAAATCTGGGATTAAGCCTTTTTAAATCCATTGCAGTGCGAGACTCAAGCCTTCTGGAAATCAAAGAAGACACGGACCTGGATCCAGAGGAGAACAGCACTGTCTTCATGGGAATACTCATCAAAGGGCTGGCCAAGCTGAAGAAAATCCCAGAAACGGTGAAAGCCATCCAGGATCGCTTGGAACAGGAGCTCAAGCAGATTGTGAAGCGCTCCACCACTCAGGTGGCTGACAATGGTTACCAGAGAGGGGAGAATATTTCCCAGGAAAATCAGCCTAGGTAAGGATATTTCAACTGGCAGCCCTTGATTGCTGCAAAAAAAGTCCTAATTGATAATAAGACTTGAAATGAGAAAATTCAGCTCGGTGATTTCGACTGTAGCAGAGTCCAATTAAGCTGATGCAGGTGCAAAGCTTTGAAATCATGTATGGAACTAATTATACCACAAATGTATGGCCAAGTCTCTAATTGTTTTGCGGCCCCATTGACGTTAATAGCAAGGTGTGGAAGCCAACTGAGCACTGTGTTTGTGCTGCTCCTCAGAATTCACTGGAACTGGCCTTTGGAAAAAAAAAAAGTATTCCAGTAGGAATCCCTTCAAGCTGAAATACTCATCTGTGGCACTCCACATTGTCGTGATCATTGTCCAAAGGGAATTGATGACAGAAAAGTAAAGAGTGTGTCTTCATTATGTGTAATATTTGTAGTGGGAAATCGCTCCCAAGGAAAACATTAGCTTGATAAAGACTTCTTTTTTAATTCCTCTCATTAGCACTGCTGTGGAAACAATTATGTTTTGAAGAATTTGTAGAGTTACAGTGCTGATAACTCAGTGAAAATGAGCTTTTTTTAGGTGGGTCAGAAGGCAGAATTTTAGTTTCTGATGCCAAGAGTGTAGCATATTCTTGATACTTGTTTTATGAATCACTCTGGAGAGGTTGTGTGGCTCCTGGTTGTCTGTTGGAATTGATAAATTGGATCAGATCATATATCAATGCCATTAACCTGCCCAGAGGGTTGAGTAAGGCACAGAAAGGTTTAATGGGTTTTGGCATCTGTAGGAGACTGAGAGCCTTAAGATGCTCATATTCTAGAGCCATGGAAAGTGTCTTGAATTCTTGTTGAATACAGAGGTAATTAGAACCGGTTCTAAACCTAAATCACAAGTGAAGTTTACAGCAAGCAGGTGAATTAATTTGTATTGAAAAGAATAAATTACAGTACAGAAGGGTGTACCCGCCCCTTAAATTAGCTTCAGGTTTAAATCAAAGCTCAGAGACTTTCCTGCTGTCAGGGGGGAGATAAATCTCAACAACAAGGCCCTGCTGCTTCAACAGAGCTCTGTAAGACCCCAGATTTGAGCACAATGCAGTGCCCAGAACTGCTGAAGTGTTCATTAGGCTGTCAGGTGATCCTTGAAGTCCCTTCCAACCTGAACCATTCTGACTGAGGATGAGGCTGATGACCTACTTGGGGAAATTTTGGTGTAATTCCTTTTGAGACCCCATGCAACAATTATTTAGAGTCCCTCCTGTTGTACAAGAGAGAAATGATTCGTACAACCTGGCCAGAAAAGCTGCAGGACTGATAACAGCCACTGCTGATCTCATTCTTAGTTTTTAAATTTAACTCTCTTTTCCTTCCTTCTGTAGTCAGCTTTCCCATGTAGTTTTCTGCAGCCACCTTTTACACTTGTGTATAAAAATACAGTTAATTACTGCCAAGTTTTTAAACTCAAGATGTTTCTGGTTTGTGATGACTCTAAAGCAATCGGCTCCCAGAGAGTAATGCTGTCTCTCGTGCACCTTTGGGTGCTCTCTCAGATCCTCAGAGCTTCAGGAAGGGCAGGAGCAGGTTCCAGGTAGTTCCTTGTCCCTGGGAGAAGATAACTTTGAAAACTTTGCCTGAATCTCACCACATTTTAGCTGAGCTCAGCTTTAAGTGGACCATTTTAAAGTCCAGGAAAACCATCTAACATTTTTAGATCTCTGTGCTTGAAAGAAGTTTGTGCATAAAGGCTTAAATATAGGAATTGCTGCTGCTTTATCCTTGATTAGCGGCTCATTAGTCACACCTTTGTGTTTAGAAGTCCTTATCTGGGGTTGTGGGGGGCAAAGTGTCCCAGAAGAGGCCGTGCTGAGTTACCTTGGGGTGCTGCCACACAAACCTTTGGGGCTGTCCTCAATTTCGGAAGAGTTTGGACTCCAGAATAACAATGTGGATGGATGCCTACTTGAGGGACAGATTTATGGGACATTTTGGTAAGGAAATATTCAAAATCCAGTCCAAAAAGAGATGGGGCGTTGACAATTTTGCTCCTAAATCCTATCACTTGGATTCCATGTGCTTTTCCCTACATGTCCATATTATATTTTGACTTTTGACCTCATCTCCAGGCTTTGAAATAACCACAGGAATTATGTCCAGGCCACCCCTCTGACCAGGCACAGACATCATCGCTGCTGGAACGCCTGAATTGTCATTAATGTCCTTGCTCAGGTGGCAGCAGTCACTGTGCATCACTTCATTCCCATTATTGCCTGGACACTGGAAGTCCCTTCTGGGTGTGTGTCACTGTCCCCAGCACATTTCCCCTCTCTCTGGGTGCAGGGGTTACGGGGTGGCTGTGACAAATTGCCTGAGCCAGGCTCCTGTCATTGCGTGTCCCTGTTCAGCTGAGGGCACTCGCTGCTCCAACCCCATCCAGGTCAGATGATCTGATGGGTTTTGTCTCGTTGCCTGTGCCTCTTTTGGGTCACCTTCTTTCCAAAATGACCTGACAGATCTATAGGACTTTCAGAGAAAGGAAAAATTAAGATAAGAGGTGCTGGCTAAGCTGAAAACAGGGAGATAAGGAAAATGGACTGGGGTGGCAGCTGCTGACAGTGGAGTGTGGATCTGGGGGGTTTCGTGTCCATCAGTCTGGAATGTGGGAGTAGGGAGACACTGGAATTTCGAACAAAAGGATCTGATCAGTGTAATATTGTTTTAGTAATGGCTCCATAAACAAGTTGGTAATGTGAGGTCAGGCTCGTTTAGTGAGAATAAAGTGAATTTGTCCAACTCTCCGGGTAGTTCAGTTCTGCACAACTGCTCTTTGCTGGGCCAGCAAGGAGGTGTAGGGATACCTGAGCTCTTGCTTGCCATGGGATGTTGCTGGAAGTTGGGCTGGCACTGATAACATTTTCTCAGTGGTAGGGAATTAATTTGGTTCTGTAATGTCAGTTCTTTAGCATTTGCTGCTATCCTGAAATATGGAGAAAAGGGCTAAAGTTTATTGGGTTTTGTTTACATAGGTGTCTTGGTTCCAGTGGCTCTTTATTTTTGAGTCGAGGAGGGCACAAATTTATTCAAGAGAGCTGGAGCCAGGCTGGGAGAGCTGGGAATGTTCCCCTGGAGAGGAGAAGGCTCCAGGGAGAGCTGAGAGCCCCTTGCAGGGCCTAAAGGGGCTCCAGGAGAGCTGCAGAGGGACTGGGGCCAAGGCATGGAGGGCCAGGAGCCAGGGAATGGCTTCCCAGTGCCAGAGGGCAGGGCTGGATGGGAGACTGGGAATTGGGAATTGCTGGCTGGGAGGGTGGGCAGGGGCTGGGATGGAATTCCCAGAGCAGCTGGGGCTGCCCCTGGATCCCTGGAAGTGTCCAAGGCCAGGCTGGACACTGGGGCTTGGAGCAGCCTGGGATGGTGCAAAGGAACGATCTTGAGGGTCTCCCCAAACCCATTCCCTGTTTCTGTGAACACTGAAGTGTGCTGGAGAAGGAGTGGGAGCAGCTCCAGCTCCAGCTCCGCTGCCGATCCTGTGTCCTGCCCTGGGGATCGCAGCTTCTGCTGGGCAGACTCAGAGCATGTGGTGGCTCCAAAGCTGCTGCAGGAAATGTGATGGAGCCTGTCTGTCAGAGCTAGAAGTGCCTAACATATGGATTTGGGAAGTGTTATCGTCACGTTTTGGTGGGGTTACGTGGGGACTGGAGTTGCTCATTAAACGGCAGTGAACTCCATCGGAATTTTTCTGTTCTCAAATGGTAGAAAGTGGGATGGCATTGCCTCGTCACAAACTGTTCAGGACCTTGCAAAAGTGCTTTAATTACGATAATTGGGCAGTAAGGAACCATAGGAGCAGGTACAGAGCAGTACATTTAGATGAGGTTATAACTATAACCAGTACAGCAGTAAAATCATGGTAAGTGATGAGGGCTGATATTTTAGGTTTCTGCTATGTCCTGTTGTTTGAAACCTGCCATAGTATTTTAATAAGTCAAAAAGAATTCCTTTTATCCTGTTTGTGTGGGTAAGTCAGTTTTTCTTACCCTGAGACTTGTGTTTTCTTCTGGGGGAAGAGCCAGGTTGTTTCCCTCCTTGCCTGCAGCCCTACCTGGAATCTCACAATGGTGTCTAATACTATGTTAGTCCAATTTAATTACTGTGGAGTTATTAATGGGTTTATCTTCCCTGTAGCCCCAAGTAGGACACTTTAAAAATGGGCAGTGCTGGTAGAAGGAAGGGAATGAGGAGAAAAATCCTCAGGAGTGTTCAGGTACCAAGCCTGAGCTGAAACCATGAGTCCACAGAGGGTTTGAAGCCAGGTGACCTCAGCATGTCACAAAACAGGACGCAAAACCACAGTCCCCTGTCCCACTGCTCTGATGTGTGCCTGTGGAATGTTCCAGAAGCTGAGCAGAGCTGTTCCCGTGCTTCCCAGGTTGCTGCTGGAGCTGCTGGAGCTGCTCTTTGACAAGTTCAACGCCGTGGCCGCCGCGCACTCGGTGGTGCTGGGCCACCTGCAGCAGACAGTGGCCTCCCCCTGCAGCCAGTACGACGGGGAGATCAAGCTCTACGACATGGTGGATGTGTGGGTGAAGATCCAGGATGTCCTGCAGGTAAGAATCCCTCATGTTGGCAGCCTTTATAATCGTGCCAGTAAATGCCTGTCATGCTTGAGATTCAGCAGTGCTGGAATTTGTCTTGATTTGTTGGTAAGTGGCCACATTTACAACAGATTGTAAAACTCCAAAGAGCTTAAATATCAGCAAGAAAAATCCCGTGCATTCATCCTTATGGTGTTTGGAAAGGTTGATTCCTTTTGCCTACCAAGTGATTTATCAGCAGCTTTCAAAGTGACATTTTTGTTCTGTGTTACCATGTCATGCCTGTCTTATAAAGTGTCACAGCTCTAATGGCTTGTCTTCTGCTGTCATCATGGCTGGGTTATAGGCAGCTGAGACACTTGCTGCCAGCGTGTTTTCAGCAAACTCTTGTTTGATTCTTCCTCTTAACTGCAAAAGACTAAAGCTGTACCTTGCTTAGGCTTTGTTCGGGTGCCGTGCCTCTCACCTGGGGATCTGAGGCTCTCTCAAGCAGCAGAGCTCTCATCTGTCACATGTCTGTTCTCTCCTTCTTGCTGTGAGGCTCACACATGTTTATTAGATTGATTGATTTATTTGGGGATTACCTTTTTACACAGTGCACAGATGTAGAACTTCATGTGGGATGTGATAGAGGAGGTCAAAGAAGTGAGCCAGGCATTATTTATAGGAGGTGGAAGGATTCATGGTGGTCATTCCAGCTCTGGGCCGGTGATGGAAAATGTTCTCTGCCTCCTGCCCGAACTCACTTCTTCAGTTTTGGGCTGGTTTGTAGCTGCTGCTCTGCAGGATTGCTTGGCTGTGCAGTGATGCAGTTTGTTTGCTTACACAAAACATCCCAACTGTGTGCATGGTATGAATTTAAATACTTGCACATGATCAATGTAAGGTGTGGGCCCTCAATCCCCTCCACTGACTCCTCACCCACATATTTGTCTTTCTAGAGGAATTATTATTAAAGAAATCTTGATCACTTTTCTCCATGACACAAACTTCCACCTCCCTTCAATACTGTTCTTGCAAAAATTTGCTTGGGAATGTCCAGCCAGTGGTTCATGATGGGTTTTCTAAACAAAAGGATGTCACAGAATTGAAATGGGAATAAAGAAGTGTAGAATAAAAGGGAAGAATTAAATTTAAGGACATGTGGAATGGGTTTGGAATGGAGAATCTGCAGCCACCTTCCTGTGATCCATGAGGTCCACAAAAACTTTAAGCTTTGAGTTCTGCAGACTTTGCTCCAGAAAGACAAAAGCTTGGAGTAAGAATCCTCCCAAGATTTTTTCCTTCAGTGTAGCAGAACATCAAGGCTGGATATTCCCATCCTCCGTGGGAGTTTGGGATGGTTTCAGTCCTGGTGTGTGGTGAAACTTGGAGTGATTTCTATTGGCTGTTCCTGAACAACGTTGATGGAACTTGAAGCCTGTGGAGGTGTGAGCAGTGAGGAGTGAAAGTGTTTCTGTGCTGGGGAGACAATGTCTGACCAAGATGTCTGGAAAAGATGTGCCAAGAAAAACACAACAACCCACCTGAAAAGGTTTCATTGCTCTTGGGTGTTGGGGGGAGTCAGAAAAGCTTCCAAAAGAGCTTTTACAATGCATAAAAGCAACACTTTAAGATCCATAATCTCTTGCTGGTTTATGGTAAGAGATGAGCATTGACTGGCATGAAAGGGAGGAAATGCTGCATTTCTTTGTTCAAAATCTTGTGGGTGTTTGTACCTCAGTTCCACTCAAGTGGCTTAAAATGTTTTTACCTTAGAGTTGAAGAAAACCTTTGATCCCAAAGCCTGAATTATTTCTAGCCTGCTTTTCTGAATAAGGATAATTTTTGGAGAGGAGATCTTATGTCTGCAGCAGCGGGAGCAGAAAACTCAGTTTTAAAAGTGTTTAAAGCTGTTGGGGGAGGCTGAAAACTTGGAGGAAGTGGTTCAGGGAAGTGATAGAATTCCTTCAAATCCTAATGAATGGAATTCCATCCCCACAGCAGAACAGTATCACACGGGTGCAGTTCACAGGGATAACGTTCTGGACGGGTGCATTGTGCATCTCTGCGTGTGAAATTTGGGACAGCAGGGTTATCTCTGCATGTCTGTACAAAACAATGGCAGCTCGTGGTGGGCTGGAAATGGGGTTTTGTGGGCAGTGAGTTGTTTTCTGCAGCTCGTTCTTGGAGCTGGATTTCTGAAAGCTCCCTAATAACTGCACCAGGCACTGTGGTGTAGGGTGAGAGGTGGCTCAGCCCTGCGCAGTGTTGAGGTACAGAACATGCAGATATTAAATGACCTTCTCTGAGAATGGAGGAATAACACAGAAGACAGAGTGACCTTTTCCAGTTGGTAGTGGAGTGCTAGAAAACAAACAAACAAAAATAAGCAGTTTGTCAAAATATTAGAGCAGCCTTGTTCAGGAAAACACCATTTGAAGTGATTTCCTTGTCCCAGAGCCAGCGTAGTCCGTGGTCATGGTGGTCCATCAACAGGAGAGGAGTGAAAGTTGTTTTAAGTTTTAACTCAGCATTTTGTGTGGAGCTAATCGAGCTCTTCAGTGCACGAGTGGGTGGAACATCCTCCTGACCAGCCTCAGTACTGTAGGATCAGGGGTTTGGCTGGAGAGAACTGGGAGCTGTGTTCCAGCAGCCATGTGCTGACGTGAGTGATTGGGTCAGGATAAAGCACTGAGGGAATTCTGAGGTTCTCTGGGACAATTCAGTGTCTGTGCTGGACCATACAGGGCTGTTGGAATGAGTCCAGAGGAGCCCCTCTGCTCTGTACCAGGCTGGGAGAGCTGGGGGTGTTCCCCTGGAGAAGGGAAGGCTCCAGGGAGAGCTGCGAGCCCCTTGCAGGGCCTAAAGGGGCTCCAGGAGAGCTGCAGAGGGACTGGGGCCAAGGCCTGGAGGGACAGGAGCCAGGGCAGTGGTGCAGGACCCTGCTGCAGGAGAAGCTACTAAAGACTTGTCCTGTTGGTGACATGACCTGTTAACAGCTCAGGCTGCAGCTGTTTGCCTCCAAGGAGGAGATCATCTCTCCTTCCTTAGTGCTGGAATTTGTAGCTGATGATTCTCAATTTTTTAAGGGTCTATATTTTTCATCCTCCCACAGAAGAGAGGGAAAATCACACGTATGCTCTGGGACATAAATCTTCAGCGGGCTCTCTGGTGGGCTGTCTACTGAGAAGACACTGACAACTAATATGTTCCTTTTTTGGGGATTTTCTGTCTAATGCTTTCCTGTGTTTTCCAAAATTGGTGTCATTTAGCAGCCCAAACATTGCTGAAAACATAAGGAAACTGGGGAAGGAGGAACTGAAGCCTCCTCTCTGCCCACACACTCCTGTTGTGCTACTGCAGAGCTGGAGATTTCAGACACTGTGCATTGAGAAACCTCTCTTAAGGATGCTCCACCATCCTCGTATCTTTCCTGAAAAACAGGAATGGCATTTGATGGAGGGAGCAGGGAAATGGGGTCATTTTGTGTCTCACAGCTGGGTCTGGCGTAAGTGATCTTGCAGAAACGCTGCATTTAAAATGCGTTTGCTGTGTCACACTTGTCCAGGAGTCCTGGGAGAGCACTTGGAGATGCATTTCAGGGCTCTGCTGCAGGAACCTGAGTCCCTCTCTGGTTTTTAAGCAAATTAATGGCATAAAATACTGGTTCCCTTCGGCACGCAGGCGAGCAGGGGAAAGCCCCTGCAGTTCAGCAGTCTCAGTTACTCGATGGGAAAGGTGTGGGGAGGTTTCAGCTCCATCCCAGCCTCTGCCAGCTGTGCTGTCATCCCAGTGCTTCCTTTTCCACAGCCCAGGATGTTTTCTTTGCTCTGGCAGCGCTGCTCATTCTCCTGTCAGGAATCTAATTTGAGGGAGCTGATTTGGCCAAGGGTTTGCTGCTGGCTGCTTTTTCTGCTCACTCAGGTCCCTGAACTGTGGCAGGGCTGGCACAGGAGCAGGCGAGAGAGGGAATAAACCCTGGAAAAGGAAAGGGGAAGGGTTTTTTCCTGGCAAGGGAAGGGTTTTTCTATCAGCTGAAGCTGTTCCATGGCGCTGCTCATGGAGAACCCAAGGGGTTTTTGCTGGGTGGCTCAGCACAGGTCTGAACCTTCGCATCTAAAAGCTGAATGAACTGTTTGTGGCACAGTTGATGCTTAGAAAGTAAAATCAGCTCCTTGCATGAGAGCCATAAATCCTGGTTGGAATGCCAGAGCAGTATCTGAAATTGCTGTTGCCTTTAGGAAGTTCACCGGGTGATGTTTTGAACCTGAAGCAGTTGTTTTTCACTAAGTGTCTCCACAGATATTTAATGGCTTTGTGGTCATCCTCCAAATAATGGGCCTGACAGTCTTTGTGGTTCTTTTTAAATGGTCTTAAGTGTGTGGAACTGCTGCCCTTGGACTCCTGACTGGTTTGTTTCATCAATGCTCATCTCACCGAGAGAACATTGGTCATAAAAGGGATTTGTCTGCAGCTTTAAAAAATACAGTTTCACTCAGTCTCTAGCAGGAGAAAGTGAGGAGGGAGAATTCCACTCCTCAGAATGCTTACATTTAAAAATGGAATTTAAATAATTAGAGTAGGTCACTTGATCCTTTTTTCTCCTCCTGTTATTTGAAGTGAGCTCAGCACATGCAGGAATAAATCCAGCAGGGTGTTACAGTGTTTTCTGCAAATATGTGCTGCTAAGAGCATGAGAATTTCTGGGGAGGTTCATGGTCCAGGAAGAGTTTCATCTTTCTGGATCTAGGAAGGCACCAGCTGATTTTGCAGGAAGGTATTTCTTTAAATTTTGGCCTTGCCAAGAAGGTTTGTAATGTCCTGCCTTCCCTCTCTATTAAAATGTTTCATAGATTTGCTCCAATTTGCCTGAAAATTGAGGTTTTCTTGCAATTTCAAACAGCAAATGAGTTGGTACCTTTCTCAAGCTCTTAAGAAGATGCACTTGGAATTTGGGGTGATGGAAATGACCTTGATAAAGGTGAAAAAACATGTCAGGAAGTGCAGAGACATCTCATGCAATCCACAGGAGATGGCAATGGCATCCTGAAAAACAAAGAATATGAAGTAGAAATGCCCCAGATCGATCTGTTTTCTCTTTGACTGGATGATCCAGGCTGAGCTGTGTTCAGAACTAACTGAATTATGTGGTAACAGGTACCTGGACGAGCTCCAGAGCTGAGCTGGCTACAGACATTGGATTATTTTCTTTCCCAGGAATGGACCTTGTTAACTGAGCTGTGCCATATTTTATATTAAATTCTGTTAGCAGGGTGACAGAGCAGAATTTTTCTCCAATACTCCTGCATTAGCAACTTTTGTTTGGAGACTTTTTTTATCCTGGAGCTGTTGATCCAGTGCATTTCATAAACACTCAACATTTATGCTGAAGTTCGAAAGAATAAAAATTATTTGTTTGAGCAGCGCACAGACACTTGTTCAGTTCAGTGCAGAGGAGGTCAATGAGCTTTTGGGTGACTTTAAAAAAATATATTAACTCCTGTAATGAAATATTTGCAGGTTTATGAGCAAGGAAAAAATTCATCATCTTTTTTCCATGCTGTAGAGCATCAAGCTGCTCTGAACTTCATTTAAGGTGGATTTTCCTTTTAATTGTTGATCACATTTAGTTATTTTATAGTTTTAAAGGGGTTTTGGAGTCTCTGGCTAAATATTCAAGTAATTAAATCCATGTGAGTTAAAAGTATCTTCAACTGTCTGCTGAAGGTGCTGAAAAAGGTGCCCAAATTCTTGAAGAGAGAAATAATTTCACAAAGCTGTTTGGTGGAGTTGTGAAAGTCAAAGTCAGCTCTGCTGGGTGTTAGGCTGAGAGGAAAAGGTTGGGAATACAGGATAGGGAATGACATGTTCCCTACTTTGATATTTGGCAGCTGGCACGAAACCTGTGCCTTGTGAACCCTGGGCCATCATTAAATTCTTTTTAATTGATACAACTTGAGAAAACAGAGTTTTTTCCAGTTTTTTTCCCAGTGATGCCACTTGGAAGCCTTTCTCTCCCAAGTTGGAATATTCTCTGACAAGGACTGAGAGGGGTGTGAAGTGACCATCACACCTGATGTGTGTCTGTATTTCCAGCAGGAATCGGAGTTTTGGAAGTAAAGGATGCAGAATTCCCAGCCTGTACAGGGCTTGGTAACCTTCATCCTCTTGGAGCTGATCAATAATGGGATGATGTGGAAGAAATGGAAACTCTGCTGAGGATTTGTGCCATATCTTTTATTTTAACCATTTTTGAACAGTTTTGTCAGCTCTGATGTGGATTTTTTTTCCCGTTTTCTGTCGGTGTCTGCTGCACTTCATCCCCGCTGTCAGCTGGAATTAGGAGGTGCTACAAGGAGTTCATCAGCATTTGTGGCCCTGTTTGACAGGACTACAAAACTTCTCTTTTGATGTGCTGAGCTCACGCTCTGTCCCTGTGTGAGTGGCTTTAACAGCAGCGACACGTTCCCTTCGCAGCACCATCAAACCACTGTGAAAGGAAAAAGGCCAAAAACTCCTCATGTCTTCCCTGCAGGACTCCTCCTCTGCCAGCAGAGCAGAGGGATCCATGCAGGCAAATTCCTGCTAATGGGAGAGAGGAGCTGATCTCCAAGGGAAATGTTTGGAAATTGTTTTGCTTAAAAGCCTTTCTGCTCCTGTGCTGTTCTTCTTGTGCTTCCCATGCATGACATTTGCAAAATACTAAGGTAGAATCTTATTTTTTCCTGAGCTTTTCCAGCTTTTGCTGTTTCTCTTCAGATAGGAAATCTCTGCTTTTATTTTGGGGGGGCCTGAAGGCTTTTTTTTTGTTGTTGTTATGTAGGAAACTACAGAATTGCATCAGCCAAAATTTTCTCACAGAATGGTTTGGCTTGGAAAGGATCTTCAAGATCATCTCATTCTAACCCTGTGCCATGGGCAGGGACACCTCCCACTATCCCACGTTGCTCCATGCCCCATCCAACCTTCGTGTGCAAGCTTTGGTGTTTTATTTTGTACTTTTTTTATGGTTATGCTGACCAGCTGCCTTTTGAAGTGGTTTTATTTTGCAAATATCCTTTGGTGGGTTTTGAGCAGTAGCTCATTGTGTTTCTATGTGCACAAGGGCTTCAGTAGATAAAACAAAGATAATAAATGATGGATAATAAAGACTTGAGTTGGGATGTGATTCTTGAGGGCAGGTCCGTCACTGCCAGGGCACATTGAAAAAAATATTTAAGCACATAATCATCCTTGAAACCTTTTTCTTAATTACTTTATATTCATTTTTTGGCCTGAGCCATATTTGCTGTACCAAGTTTTAGCCACTCGGCTTCCAAATATCTCATGGAAATGTGTCTGTACAAGCCAGCAGCAAGTGGCTGATGATTCACTGGTGTTCTCTGGGCTGAGAGAGGCTGCACAGCTCCAAGCCTGCCTGTTCTGAGGGAAATGACAAACTCCCAATTCATGTTGGGAACAACCAATCCCCCTCCACCCCCAAACCCTTCTGTTCCGCTCAGCGGTGTTCTGGTAATGGCTCTGTGGGTTCAGCATTCTTGGACGTCTAAATGCACTTAAAACTCCATTTATTTGTCACAAATAAACTGGGGAGAAGCTGCTTTCCCTCTGTTCTCATGGCTGGAATAGAAAATCTGGATTGCATTTCATCCCTCTGTTAGATTGTCCTTCCTTTGTGGGAAGTGCCAATATGACATCGGCAGACTCTGGAATGATTTTTAAATTTCTTTATTAATATTTTATTTCTTTATAAATGTTCTGTTTTCCTCTTTTTTTTAAGTGAACCAAAAAGACTTTCAAAAATCTGAACTAAAATAAAAGATTAAATTTGTTTCATCTCACTAATTTTTTTTTTGGTTGGTTTTACATGCTTTTAGATTGGAGGATTTTTCCTAATTGGAGAATCACGGAATGGTTTGAGTTGGAAAGGATCTAGAATGAGATGAGCTTCAAGACCCCTTCCAACCCAAGCCATCCTGTGATTCTAGAACAGGAAAGACGCTTATCTGTCAAAATACAGAATATAAGTACAAAAACAACAGCAGGATTTACCATCATGTTCCTTGTTGGTTGTAATCAAACCACTGCAGAGGAATCACTGTGTCCGTGCTAGGAGCCATGAAAACCCATTTCCACCTGGGAAAAGGGGGACAAGAGGGGATCAGGTAATTAAGTGTGGCCTGTACACAGTGATTCTACTCTCGGTGTGTAATTAAATGCCTTGGAAAGCTCTTTGGGGTCTTCATTTACTGGCAGAGGCCGAAGAACTGTGGCTGTGGGTGTGCCCTGGGTGAAGCTGGGAGCTGCAACCTGATTAAATGAACACCAGTGTTGCATTGTTCATCCATTCTTTGCAGTCAGAAAAGCTGGACTTCCTCTGCTTTGCATTTGCTTGGAAAAAAACCCCAAAATATTAAAGAGCAGCACCAGCAGAGAAGGAAAAATCCCTGGTGCTCCCCTCTGTGGGCCTGGTGCTTTTATTGAGTGGAGCTTTGCCCTTTATTTTTATTTTTCCAGAGCCTTGCAATGTCACTGATCACTTCTTGCCGCTGTTCCTGTGGGTGAAATGTTGTTTTCCAGAGCTTTTCTCGTGGACAGTGTGGTGGTGGTGCCCACTATTCCCAGTGCCGTGTTGACTGAGGGGCCCTGTAAAGTGCTATAAAAATAATTCCCAGACTGTTAACTCAGGCCTTGTTTTTCTGCAGTTTCTGGTGAACCGTCCTATGAATTTCTGTGATGGATGAGGCTTTCCAAAAGAGCCAAAGGCATTTAGGATCTAACTCCCTTGGCAATCTAGTGGGAATTGGACAACTAATTACTTCGGATTCTTTGGAAAATCCCAGATCTAATTTTTTATTATAATAACATGGTTGTAGAGGAAGGTAAACCTCCAAGAAAAATAACATTTAGTGTAATTTTTGATTTTTTTTAATAGGCAGGAGAGCTGTTTTTCTGGCCACTTCTCTTGTGTTGAACCTCCTTTGGAAAAGGCTTGGAGCAGGAGCTTGGATGGATGGCCTGGGTGCCGCCTTTTCCAAGGGCTAACCTGAGGTGAAAACACGAGCAGGACTCTTGTCTGATTCACTCCAATTGCACAGAGGTTAATTGTGTCATTAATTTTCTCTCTCAGGCTTAAGCAGTTGGAATTTGCTGCCCGTGACAGGGAGAATAATCCAAATTAGTTACACCTCCCAGCAGGTCAGTAAATAAATAAATCAGAGTGGTCCCTTAAGCGTAATATCCAAAATCTGTCTGGTTTTACTGACAAAGGACACTGGAACAAGCCAGCAGATTTATACTCAGTTATCTGGGACACAATAAAAGGACGGTCTCACTTTATTACAGTGATTTGGTGCTCATTCCCCTGCTGCTTCATCAGGGTGTCACATGCCTGGTGCCCTGTTAGAAAAACTGCATTTTCCAGCCCCTTTTCCTGCCAGAGTGATAAATGATGGTGCCTCTGAATTGTTCCTCTCATGATAATTTGCTTTAATTCACAAGGGTGACTTTCCCTTAGAGCCCATCTTGGTCCTGGGGTGGAAAAATGAAGACGTTCCCAGAGATTCTGTGGACGTGACAGCTGTGGTGGAGAATGCTCTGAAAAGTTTGTGATCTCTCAGAAAAAGTGATGCTGATTCTTCCCTGTTAAAAATCACAGATCCTGGCTTTGAGTAGAGATCTGCAATGCAAGGGGATTGCAGCTTTCCCACAGGACACTTTCTTTCCAGTGGGACCAGTTTTAAGGTGTTGGTTTGTGAGGGTTCATCTCTGCCTGGTCCACACTGATTTTTCAGTGTCCTGCCTGCCTTGCAGTTCTTCAGTGCTCACCAGCACTGCTTGGGCACTTGGAAAACAGAGATTTGAAAGTATTTCTCAGGAAATCTGCACTTTTGCCTTCACACTCAGAGGATTCTTAAAAAAACCCAAGGATTCCAAGGGGAGGTGCATTTGTGAAAATAATGCATGGGATTTTTTTCAGTGCATGGTGAGGTTTTGGTTCTGATTTTGATGTGGGGACAGGCCAAAACCCTGGAAAACATCACACTGCAAGCAAAATTTGAGCATCCTGATTCAGCTTTTTAGTGGGAAGCAGGATTGCAGGAGAGAAAATTCCATCCCTGCCTTCATGTGTGGTTCAGGACAGGGGTGTCACACCAGCAACTCGTTAACGCTTTGCCTGAAGCAGAACTGTGACTCTCTTTATGTTAATTATTAATTTGTCATTTTCAAATCTCAGTATTTGGAGCTGTTTGGAAGGATGAGGGGGTTGGAACTAGTTGATCTTTAAGGTCTCTTCCCAACCCATTTAGTGGTTTTATCATCTCTGTGCAACAGGTGCCTCAGTGCATCTGGGTTTATGCAGATCAGAGGATGTGATTTGTAGGAATTTGTACAGTCAGCCTTCCCTTAATAGCAACCTGTGTGATTCCTCTAATTCTCTGAGGTTGCAGGTTGCATAAAGCAGGTTAGAATTTGATCCTCATATTCCCAAATCCCGCTTTCCTTAGCAATGATTCTTTCAGCATAATGTTCTTTGGTTTAATATTCTTCAGAGACTGAGTTTGAGTGATGTTCTTTGTTACTCGTGCTTCATATCTGCTGTTTTGCCTCTGCTGCCTGTGCTTTATCTCTTAACTGTGTTTTCTGAGAACTAGCCAGATGTTAATCTGAATTTTTGCACTGACAACCTGAAATGTGTTCTGTGCTCCAGCAGCAGCAGGATTTCCTCGTGCTCACGGTCCATCCAAACACGCTTTGACATTGGCTGCAAAGTCACTTGGACGAAAATCCCAACATCAAACACGGAGTGAAGGGATTCTGCAGCTGCAGGGGACACAGAGATTTTATGAAATTTGTCTCCAAGGTCACCAAAATGTGCTCTGCCTTCCGAGGAGTCTTTATTGTCGCCTTGGGTGGGTCATTCCTTGTGTGCTGCTCAGCCCCCTGGGAGGTGCCAGCATTGGCATTTTCTGGGAGTGCTTTTTTAAGGCCAAGGGTTCAAATTGAAGGTTTGGTTAAACATTCTTCTCTTTTACGTTTCGTTTTGTTGTGAGCTGTAAAATTACCGATTTCCTTAAAGATCAAGTTGAAGGTTCACAGATTAATTGATGGTCTAAAACCAGCCTGCTGTGACATTTCCTCATGGCCTGTGTAGGATTATTGTGTGATCTGGTAGGGAATTGTTCTTTTGGATGCATAATTTTGTGCTGTATTCGTGATCTTGAGGGCTTTTGGCTTTATTTTGAAAGGTGGTGTAGAAGGAATGTGAATCCCTTTGACATTTCCAAGCTACAGCCCCCTCAAAATTGTAACTCAGTGTCTGCTAAAGGAGTAAATGCTGGAGAACAGGAGCAGCATAGTGAGAAATACATCCAGGGTAGGGCAATAGAGTTAAATTTAGGCGGAATTCATTAATTTAGGGGTTTGGTTTTTTTCTATTTGAGGAACAGACATGTGGCTTCTTCTGTATTGAACAGGGGGCTCTTCTGCACCCCGACCTTCCCTGTCATCCAGTGCCCATGAATTCCTGAAAATGTCCTTATCATTTCACTGTAGTCTTGGCTGAGGTATTGGAAAGGCAAAACTTCCTGAAGGTGTGGAGAGTATTTAAAATACCTTCACGAGCAGAGAACTGAAATTTGTGGAGTTTTTTGGGTGTCATCATGCGCTCAAAAAGGCTCTTTGTGATATTGAAAATGTGGTTGCAGGGGTTGTTGTTCCTTTTAAGCTTCACAGTGCCACGTTTGGGGTTTTTTGGGATGTTGTGTTTATGTGGCATTAAGGAAGGGGAAAGAAAGCAATGGTTTGTCCATTATAGAGGAAAGATTGATCATTCTGGGGTGGATGTGGGGTGAATGTGAATGTTTTAGATGCACTGCGTTGTAATTGATTTGTATTTGTGGGGGTTTTTTGCCTTGCTAAATAGTCAGGGTTTCAAAATAGTCCCAGCACCTCAGGAAGATCCTGATGATGCTGGCATTTATGCACCTGCTTAATTTGGGTTTGCAAGGGAGGCCAGCAAGGCTGCCTGGGAGGCTTCAGCAATGTGCTGACGTGGCAGGACAGAGCCTGGTGCACTTAATGAATCTGAAATCATTTCCACCACGTATTTGCTGAACCTCAGCTTATTTTTGCAATCCTGAAAAGGGTTCATTAATTGCTGGGAGCCTGACCATCCCTCTGGACAAAGGAAGTTGGGGCCAAATTAGGGGTTCTCTTAAGCAGAGCTGACTTCTTCATTTTGATCCTCACCAGAGTGGCCCTGGGTAGTTGTGTTTGTTTCAAAGGAGACTTTGAGTTGAAAACATTTTTTTTTTTTTGCTTTATCTGCCTCATTCTGTATCTGAATTTTTACAGATTCATAGAATGGGTGATTTTGGCACACACTAAGTTTTGAGCCTTCTCTGCTCCAGGCTGTCCCCTGTGCTGGACACTCCAGGTGTGGCCTCTCCACTCACCCAAACTCTTGCTGGTTTCTCCCTCAGCTTCTGAACCACCCCATCGTTGGATTAGGATCACTTTTGTTGGGATAATCTGTTCATATTTTAGTGATTTCCCTATCCATGGTACTGTGTTTCACTCTAGGGTGAGCTTGTGCTCTATAAATATTCATTCAAGTTGTAAATACAACTTGTACAACTCAATGTTGCTGCTTTCCTGCACAGATTGAAAACATCTTGGATTTAAATGTTGTTTTCTTTTGGATCTCAGGTCCTGTAATGCCCTCTCAGATCTATGTTCTCTTGTGATCTGGCTGATGGAACAAGCTGTGTTATTTTGGAGTGTCAGATGGAGGCAGAGGCTGTTCAGGAGCTGTTTTGTTGCTTGCCTGGTGTGTTTTCCTCATTCCCCAAACGCCCATCTTCCCTGAATTTACTGCTCTGCTCCTTCCTTACTGCTGCATTATTGTCTGCAATGCTTCCTATTGATTTTGTGTGTTGGGGATGATTTCCTTTGCTGAGCGCAGTTGTGAGGAATTGGAAGTCATTTGTTCAGAGAAGGTTTTGGGCTTCCTAAGATCTAGAAGATTGTTTAAAATCTCTTCTGTAGCCTAATTTGAGGAGGCTTGATATTCTTGTTTGGGGAGTTGTTGTTTTATTAAGGCCACTTGGTGCATTCCTGTCTCTATGGTTGGCTTTGTTTTCAGCCAGCAGGAAAAGCTGTTTCATTTATGTTTAAAAAATCTTACATTATGAATTAAATTTCATATTCCATTTTGGGGTTCTCCAAACTGTTTACTGAGAGCAAAACAGCAAAAAATTCAATTTAGTCACTGTCAGATCAGTCTTGTGCAGACTTGAGGGAAAAGGAGCATTTTGAGGTGGATAGAGAGATTTATTTCCAGTATTGCCCTGCAAGTTGTGAGTTGTTGAGAGAAGTGAATAATCCACGTGCCATAATCTGTCAGAACTGGAACAGGTTCTCGCAAAATCTTTTATTTCTAGGATTGAGCCAAGAGTTTAGAAATTACCTGTTCCTATCTGATGTTCAGGCTGGGTTTTCCCGTGCCTGAATTTGCACGTGTCGGGGTCTCAGGGCTGTCAGGGAGGTTTGATCTATGGTGTGGGGAGTGCCCTGGCCCCGATCCAGAGGAGCAATTAATGGGATGGGCTGATGGAGGGACCCTTCCCAGGCTGGAAGTGGTGCCTGAGTGCTTTGCTGGCTCCTGGCCAGGCTGCCCAGCACCCTGCAAGATATAGGCAATATTTTTATAATAAATGACAAGTCCAGCCTTTCCAGAAGGTGGTGGGAGCTCATTCCTATCTCTTTCCTGGGAAGCAGCCCAGCCTGACTCTCCCAAGGTTCAGAGTGTGTTCTATGGAATATCAAGTGTGTTTTATTGAGTATCTCTGGCACTTCTGGACCAGGAGGATAAGGAAATAAAGTTGTCATTTGTATTCTGCTGTTTGTCACCCTGCAGACGGGGGGATCTGGGGATAACAGTTCATTATTTACTTAACAAAACCTGTCACGTTGGGGATTAAAAATGTCATTTCTCAAGAAGTGGAGGGGTTGGGTGTATTGCTGGAGCCAGACACCTGTGTCAGTGCTGTTCTGTTTCCCTATGGGAATGGGTAACAGCATTTTCTCCTGTGCTTTCAGCCCTACCTGTATCACCCTGCATTGAAAATGGGGAATTGACCTTTTTTTAAAAACAGGGGCATCTCACTGCTCCAAGAATTTGAGTGTTCTGCATCCAGGCATTATTCTCACCAAAAAGCTGCCTTTGAAACTCCATTCCTGACCTGCTGAACAGATTCCCAAGAAATCCCAATCCTACCTAAAACCTAAATAGACAAGAGAAACAATAAGAGGAGAAGCACCCAAGTTGATATACAGCTCCAATTAAGTCATAGAATCATGGAATCATACAGACCATCTTGTTCTACCCTCAACCTGCCATCAGAGGAAGGACAATGTGGGAAAAGTAGAAATTTTTTGGGTTTTGGTTGTGTTGGGGTTTTTCTTTCTCTGGTTCTCCAAACCCATGGGCTCTCCCCCAAAAAGAGAAGAGTTTTTGAGCCCAGAGGTCGCTCAGCTCCCGTGATATTCATGTTTAAGGCACTTCTGAAATCCTCAGTTTAAAACACTGACCTGGGTTGAGAGAATTGGATTCAAGTGGAACATTTTGTAGAGAAGTTGCTACAGAATGTAGGGAGCAATTAGAGAAGGCAGGAGACACCTTCTTGCTGATAAAATGCAAGACAGCTCAGGGCGCAGAGTAAAGGAGATTTTTTACTTGATTAATTTTTTGAGAGAGTAAGTGAGGTTTTATTGTTTTGTTTCTTAAGAGGGGAAAAATGAATAATAGGCCCTTTCTGCAAATATAACTTAAATATGAGATCTTAAAGGTAGTAGGACAGTGACAAAGAAAACATTTTCTCCAGTTTTATCTTTACAAATGGAAATGTCTAAAATGCGTGATGGCTCTTCAGTCAGAGGCAGATGAAGGGGTATTATGTGGATGCATCTCGTTGTCATGATAATTCAAGAGGGACCATTTTCTTATCCAGCTGAAAGCTGGGTGGTGATAGATGTCAAATATTTGTCCTGGGTGGTAAAGTAAATATTTGCCATTTACCTGTCCCCATCAGTGAGCAAATCACTCGCAAACACCACCATATTGCAAGGAGGAGGAGGAATGAAATGGCATAAAAGTTAAAGATGAAGCCACTGAATGAAAAGGAGACACTAAATAAACCTCAAAGTTAAATAAAACCGAGGTGGATGGATTCCCTTGTGATGGAGAAAGCCAAATTACAGAGTGCATTATGCAAAGGTGGTGAGATGACAAATGTCAGTGGGAATCTGTAAAGCTGTTTACAGACGAGGCATGGAAGACAGACTTTTTGTAGGAGGTGGAGGAACATGCCTTTATTTAAAGAATTCCTCTGTCTAGGGAGAGAAAAATTCAGAGTCAGAGGGGGCCACGTCCAGGGACAAAACCCCTGTGCCGTAGGAGTTGGAGGGTGTAGGCAGGAATTCTGTCTGGGGATCGAGGAGTGGGAGTGAAGTGGTTTTTGAGGGAATGAAGCTGTGTCAGGGCAGGTTTTGGTTGGATTTTAGGGAAAGGTTCTTCCTGCAGAGGGTGCTGGGGCACTGAGCAGGCTCCCAGGGAATGGGCACATTCCCAAGGCTGCTCCAGGAGCGTTTGGACACCGCTCCCAGGGGTGCACAGGGTGGGATTTTGGGATGTCTGTGCAAGGCCAGGAGTTGGACCGATGATCCTTGTGGGTCCATTCCCACTCAGGATATTCTGTGATTAAACATCCAGAGGAGCAGGCTGAGTATCAAATAATGAAAAGGACAGAAAAGGAGGTAAAGCAAAACCCAAATTCCAAAATCCCAAACAGGCAAAGGAGGCAAAACTCCTGACTGGCTGCTGGATTTCGGTTGTCCAGTCTTGGAATGATCTTGAAGAGAAAGAAGAGCATCAAACAGACTGTGTGGCTGCCAAGGTTGGAGCTGGGTTTATTTGGCACAAATAACTTAAAATGTAGAAATCAAGTCCCAGAAAAGCTGATAAGCTGAGATATTTTTGGGAGGAGGCAGTAGGAGGGAAGTGAAGATGACTGGTGTGGGTTTTGTGGATCAAATCTATTTGATGGATCTCTAGACCCTTAAAAACAAGACACCTGCAGAAGGCATCGTAGGTTTGTTGAATTGCACAAGATTTTGTGTTTTAAAAAACAAACAAAAAAAATCAACGTTATGGGAAAGAGAAATGATTTCTTTGAAACCAGTCTGGAGTTGTGAGAGTGTAGACAAGGAAACAACCCAGAAATTCTTCCCTTCTGATAATAAAAACACACAGGCAAAGCTGGAGGCTTTGGAAAGAACTTAAAAATTAATGTAAGCTCCAAGGAACGATGTCAGAAGACTTTTTTGGGAAGGAGGAGTCTGAAGTCACTGAGAAGCCAGGAAAGATCAGCAGCCTCTCCTTAAAGCCTCCAGCTGAGGATTGGAGAACAAGCAGAAATGTCTTATTTACATGTACAAAAGAGCCTGCAAATTATTTATGTAGTGGAAAAATTGGCTCTTGTGAGGTTTATTTATTTATTTAATCGCTCAGAGCACTTGAAGTGGATAAAGAACTTTGCCGACAGGGTTATTTTGTTGACTGATTGGGGATTTTTTTGTTTGGTTTTTAATTGATCAAAAACACTGACCAGGAGATGTAAAACTAAGAATCGATGGAGAATTATCAATTTTGAAAGAAGAAAGGTTAATTCTGGTTTTGTGATCATCCTCATGGTGCTGATCAGGGCTCCCAAAAGGGCTCTGCAGGGTGATAGCAAATTCTGATGCCTGTCACAAAATCTTCTGCGTTATTTGGGACAGGAAGGGACTGTTAAATCTGTGAGATGTTTAAATAAGTGTGTTGAGAGGGAAAATAAAATTATTTGTGGAGATTCCATGGTTCTAAGTGAGGCAAAGGCAGGGAAGTGGGTGTCATTTTTAGGAGGCTCAGTGGCAGCTACCGTGAATGTGCAAAGTGGGATCCACGCTGAGGGATGGTGGGGTGTGTAAAGGATGGATATCCAAGGAAATTTTATTTTATTGTATTGTATTGTATTTTGTTGTATTTTGTTGTATTTTATATTATAGAAAGGAGTGCTGGCAGCCTCACTGGAAGTGAGTCTGCCAGGAATTGTCTGGGCTCACCCTGAAGGATTTTGCGGGACAAGAAGGGATTAGGATTGGGGCAGGGGTGTTTGCAGCACACTCACACACTGCCCTGGGAAGAGAGGCTGGAAAGGTTGGGTTTGATTCCCTTGGGAAGAGAACAGATGAGGAGGAATGATAAAATAACGGGTGGGGTGGGAAGGGCAGGTGGCAGTTCCCGGTTCTGCTCCAAGCACACAGAATTACAGAATAATTTGGGTGCAAAGGGACCTTAAAGCCCATCCAGTGCCACCCCTTCCACAGGCAGGGACACCTCCCACCATCCCAGGTTGCTCCAAGCCCCATCCAACCTGGCCTTGGACACTTCGAGGGATGGGACAAGGGCCATCAGCACGGCTGTGGGGCAGGGAATGTGTGGGGAGAAGGTTTTTTGGGACTTCAGTTGAATGGAGGAGCTGCTGCTTGAATCGTATCTTATGTTACGAATTAAATTTCATTTTCCATTTTGGGGTTCTCCAAACGGATTACTGAGAGCAAAACAGCAAAAAATTCAATTTAGTCACTGTCAGATCAGTCTTGTGCAGACTTGAGGGGAAAGGACCCTCTGCCAAGGTCCATATTCATGGAACCATGGAATTGCTGAGGTTGGAAAAGAACTTGGAGATTACCAAGTCCAACCATCAACCAGCACCATGGTCACCACTAAAATATGCCCTTAAATGTCACATCCACACGTTTTTTGGAACTTCCAGGGATGGTGACTCCACAATTTCTTCATCATTTACTGTCTCTATATGGGTTTAAAATTTACAACTAGAAATGGACTGAGGGAGGGAGATGGGGAGATGTTCAGGGCATGAAATATGTTCCAGCAACCTGTGTTTCACACAAGTTGTTACGGGCAGATTTACAGGTGAAGTGAACGAAACTCCTTGTCTGCTCTACCTGACGTTTGTCAGATTTAAGGAGATAAATCAAATCCGTGTGGTTTAGATGCTTCTCTGTGGGTTTTGTTTCCTCTGGCAGAGAATTTTATTGCAGGCTGTCACCCTCCTCTCCCTCTCTGTAGTAGCAGAAATGAGGTCAAGTCTGAGGGAATCAGTATGAGCTGAAAAGTTGGACAAATCTGAAAAGGAATAATATGAAATCCAGTGATTTTTGTACCAGTATTTTATAAATATATAATATATATTATCTATATCGCTAATGTATATGGTCCCTTCCAACTCAGAATATTCTGGGATTATTGTGTTATCTGAAGAAAATATTATGAAATCCAGTGGTGCAATGGTGGCCAAGTTGTGCCAGGGGAGGTTTAGGTTGGGTATCGGGGAAAATTCCTACATGGAAAGGACTTTGAAGTCCTGGCACAGCTGCTCGGGGCAGTGGTGGAATCTGCATCCCTGGAAGCGTCCAAACATGACCTGAGGATGTGGTTTAGTGGTGAACATGGTGGTGGTGCTGGTTGACAGTTGGACTTTTCCAGCCTAAATGATTCCAGGATTCTGTGATCAAGGATTTAGGAAAAACCCTGGAGCTGCAAAGGAACAACTCGTAGGTGACAAGACTTTGGTTTCAAATCTGTCAAGAGAGTTGAAAAAGGGAGTGGAATCTTGTGTTTCCCAGGATGTGATCCTGTAGGAAGTACTGAGTTCAAGACTGGCCAGGGAGACTCAAACATTCCCAGTTTTCCTGTCTATCCCAATGGAAAGTGTGTGTAAGCAGGGAGTGATCTAGGGATGTTTATTGTGGTTATCCTCCTGAAAAACTTCCAAACATCTCTCAGACAGGACAACATTCCTTGGAGGTGTTGGGGATGGACTGGGGGATCTCCTGAGCTCTCTTCCAAATTTGTGTGATTCCTGGAAAATCGCTGGGATTATAACCCTGCCCCCAGCGTGAAACACCAGAGGGCCAATCCACCAGCTCAGGGTTGTCAGAGCTGTGCAACTTTCCCTGTGTGATTTAGTTCCAAAGGCCGCCCTGCAGGTTGGGATTGGGAAGAACACGGCAATTAAATGTGGAATTAACGGGAGGGGGAAGGGACGTGTTGCATTTAACTTCACACTCATGGTTTAAGTGCCAGAATTAAAATCATCATCTCCCTGTGTGGTCTCCTTATTTGTAACAACTCAAGTGACATTAAAATTGGATTAAAATGAGCTTTTGGTTGAAGGACTGATATTAAAATCAAGGGAAGTTGAAGGAGGAGGGAAGGGGGTGGTTTCCATGCAAACTCCCCGTTGGCAGAGGGGAACTGTGGTGTTTATATGGATGTGCACCCATCCTCCTCCTCTTAAAAGCTTTATCCTCACTGCAGCCATGCCCCAGCATCCTACTTGCCTTGATTTATCAATTATTTACACTTGGGCTGGAATGCATTTAAACTTTTGGAAAATAAAGGTGGATATTAGTGCTCCGTTTCTGAGTGATAGGATCGGGGGAGCAGCAGCAGACTAATGGAAGGGAATAAGGGAGCACTTGGGAGCTGCTGGCTCATCCTTGACAGTGATTTGTGTGTCTGCAGGATTTCAAGTGCACAGAGTGTTTAAAATGTGCCTGTTGCCTTTCCTTTGTCTGCCTGCAACCTGTGGGCCTGGATTTTTTCACCCTTCCTTGGATCCATCTCTTCTCGATGCCGTTTTTATTTGAATCTCGGCGATATGAAGGAATGCGCTCTGGATCTCTTGGATTCCTGGGCCTGGAGCTTTGTTCCACCCTGTGTGGTCTCTCCTAAGCCTCCTCCTTTTATTCCTTGTAAATAAAAGTAACAAATCTCCCTGCCCTGGTGTCCAGCTGAGTAATGGAACTTCTTCCATCCTTCTCTCTCAGCTTCCATGAACTGTTGCTGTGGGGCTTTTTTAACTTTTTAAAAAAATTTTTATTTTATTTGAAATAATTCTGCTTACTGGAAGCTGTTGCTGCTGGGAGGGGGAGGGAGAACTCCTAACTAACAGCTTCTTTGATCCATGGGAAGGGATTGGTGTCACACACCAATAAATAGGTAACTCTCCTCGCCGCCAACATTATTAGATTGCAGAAGACAGTAAATTCACAGACTCCCTTGTGAGTCACAAATGTCTTAAAAAACCCCACAAGTAATTATCTGAAATGGAGACAAGTTAATGTAGGTTTGTCTCTTCTAATTCTTGTTCATGGTTAGAAGCCATGTAGTAATTAGCTTTTTTTACTAAAGTTATATTTAAATATGTTAAATGTACCCTGACATAACGGGACACGTAAACTGATATCCTGACAATCCTCTTGATTTTTTTGAGTTACAAGGGATACAAGAAGGGTTTTTTTAAATAATTGTGGTAGCCTGAAGTTGATGGGCGGTGTCTGTGCAGCGTCCTGAGTAAATAAATGCACTTTTAAGCACTGAAATTTCGGAGCAGGAGGGAATCGGTGCAGGGGGAGTGGCTGAATCTCGAAGGACAGAATTTACCGTGGTGGTGGCAGCTTTTCTTCTGAGCAAGCAGCACTTAAATGGTTGGAAAACTGGCGGAGTGCAGGAATGGATGTTCAGCCATCTGCTTTATCCTGGCTCCACCCTGTGGCATTCCCCTGCCAGTGGCACACACATTCCAAGGAATTCTGAATGAACCTGGACGTGGGGTTTGGTGCCAGTGCAGGATTTGGTGTTGGCTTTTGTAAAGGTTGAGCTGTTACACACATGCACTGTGTTTTCCTGCTCCTGTCCCAGTCAGGGGCAGTTTTGTTCGGAATTATCCATCCCTGTCCCTGTCTTTGTCATTCAGTGCCATGTACCAAGAAAATGAATATTCAGGGATATTGGAACCTGAATTCAAATATCCAGCCCTCTGGCCCGGATTAGTTGCTGACATGATACATTTTACCTCTTTTCCTTCAATTTTCAAACCTAATCCCCACCTCTCTTGTGCAATTGCAGTGCAGGCGAAGAATATCACCATTAAAAATTGACTGTGTGGCAGTAGCCTCAGGATGAGGCGGAATTTCAGCAGGAAGGACCAGGCTCTGGGATTCCTGTTGGGGACAATCTGGATGAATTCACATCTCAAAGAATGACAGAGCTGTTCTGCAGTAAAAGGCAGGATGGAGATGTCAGGGTGCTGTTCAGGAGAGGCTTTTTCTGAGCAGCAGCACCGCTACGTTGCTTAAATCCTACAAAAACACGGAGTGGAGGGGTTTTTGTGCGAGGCTTTTAGCTTTAAAGTGGATTCCTGTTGCTACTGCATTTACACTTCCTTTTGGCAATCTGAAGAGCTGTTTTTACTGAAGGGAACAATGACGTGCGTGGTTGGGTTGGGTGTTGGAAGCCGCGGAGTGATTCCAGCAGCACTTACACTCTTCTGGGTAAACAAAAATGATGGCTGCAGGTCTGGCTGGAGAAATCTTATCTAAAATGATTTGAACACTTGCCAAACCCAGTGTGTTCTAGCAGGGCTGGGGAGTGCTTTGGAAATTAAGTGGAGGATTCAGGGCTTTCCAGCTGGAGGCTCAGGTGGGGCAGCCACAGCTGCGCTGGGAAACCTGTGGAGGCATCACCACCCTCCCAGCCAGCAATTCCCAATTCCCAATCTCCCATCCAGCCCTGCCCTCTGGCACTGGGAAGCCATTCCCTGCCTCCTGTCCCTCCAGGCCTTGTCCCCAATCCCTCTGCAGCTCTCCTGGAGCCCCTTTAGGCCCTGCAAGGGGCTTGGAGCTCTCCCTGGATCCTTCCCTTCTCCAGGTGAATAATCCCAGCTCTGCTTTTTCCTTCTCAGTTCCAGTTTCATTCTGATAGTCAATTGGCTTTTTTTCCTACCATTAATAGAGGAGGAAAGATAATCTTTACCTGGGAATTGAAAGCCTCTTGCTTCTCCCTGCCCATTCCTCGTCCCTGTGTAGGAATTAATTCCATTGTTCCTACTCCATCCCTTTAAAGGCATCAGAAGTGTCTTGAAGGTCACATTCCTCCTTGAAACTGATGATGGTGTTTTTCCTAATCCCATTACAAGGCCCCTGGTATCATTAGATGGAACTGGTACTGTTTAGCTTCATTTGATAAGCTGATGAAAGGGGGAGGAAAAGGCTCCCTGATGCAGAAAGGCACTCAGGGATCTGCTGGAATGGAACATGTTCACAAACATTCTAATCTGCTTAACAGTGGCGTTTTGGTGCTGCACCTTTACAGAGCAGCATAAAAGGCAGAAGGGAGCAATCCTGATGGATGCTTTGAAAAGCTGGGATGCCTCATGCACAGCAGCTGTAAACAGTTGGAAATTTTTATTGGTTTTTTTTCCCCCCCGAGCCTGAAAATGGGAATCTTGTCTATGCTGTGAGCTCCCCCCTCTGGCATCACAGTATTTGGAAGAACATCAAAGACCCCGAAGCCTTACAAAAATAGGTATTTCTGGAACAAGCTCAGGGGCACTTTCCTTGTTAAAATGTGATTTTAAGCCTCCAAAACCAGAGTGCTGCCAGCACTGCTACAACTCCCACCCGTTTGGGAAGGGGATGAATGTAAAACCATGGGTATTGTAGGTTTGACAAAGAGGTTCTGTAGTTCTGCTGTCATTTCAAAGACGTCAGTGGCCTTAAAGCTGGGCTTGAAATGGTGGCTGCTGGGTTGGTGTCAAAGGGGAACGTGCCCTTTCATCAACCTCTTGGTGGCACTGGGCTCGTTCGTACAGAAACCTCCATTTCTGCCCTGGAATTTTGCTGTTCTTTTGTAGGAACTCTTCACGCCACTAATTTTAGGGGCCGTGTCTCTCTTTTAGGTGCTTTGCCTCCAGGCCACAGTTGTAAGTTAGATGTGGTTGGATCTTGGAGGATTTGGTCAATTAGAAAATGCCAGTGTGGGTTTAAAGGGGTCAGGAAAAGCATTTGGTGTTGGTCTGGTGCTTGTCAAAGGGGGCTGGTGGGTGCCAGGGTCTTAAATCTGAAAAGGGTGAGATCTGAAAGTCAGTTCTGACATGCAAGAGGTGAAATAGGAATTTACAAAATGTAGGATTTTTTAAATGCAGCATCACAGCCCTTCCGGTGACATCTGTTTAAAAGCCTTTTACAGATAATGAGGTAACAACTTGGAGTTTAACTATAGCAGATTTCCTTTTTTTACTCCACTCTTCCTCCTTCACACTGGTTTGTAAATCACTTTTTGGGTGATGGTTCCTGTTCCAGCAGCAGATTACGAAGAGGTAGGTGGAAGTTTCCCGGGGTGGAAGTTTCCTTGCTCATCCTCCTTTTTTCAAGTCGTTCTGATGATGTTTTTAATTGATCTGGAGGAAGATGAAGCAACTGGTGGCTCTGTGGTTCTCTTACTCACTTTAATTAACTTTCATTGTCCTTACCCCGTTTCTTTCTCACTATTTTCTCTCTATTTACACTCTCTCCTCACTATTTGCTATTCCAAGGCAAAAACCTCTGCTCCTCAAATGGCTTGCTCAGCCTCTGAATTAATCCCAGGTGCAGCTGCTCTTCCCTCAGATTAGGATTTGAATAAAATACTTATCTTACATTTTGGCATCCCACAGCTGTGTGTGGCTGCTGGGCAGCCCTGTAGGGAAGGGCAGGATGCACACACTAATAACAAAATCCACATATCCCTGCGAGTGAGTTGATACCAGAGACTGGAATCCTTCTGGTTGATGAGAATAAGTCTTAACTCAGGTTTAAAACAGGGCTTGGACTTCTTTCTGACTGACACATTCAGTTTTTATATTGGTTCTAGCAGGTCTGTAGGTTACAAATGTGCAAATCCAGTTAATTATCAGCACCAGGGAGGGAGCCCAGGGCTTGAACTGGTCACTGGGAGCGTCGTGGGTGGCTCAGGGCTGGAGCTGAGGAGCGGCAAGCAGCACTCTGGCTGCTCTCAGGAGCGTTTGGCACCGAAGCACAGTGCAGACACACTAAATTTCCTCCTGCTGAAGAAGTTTGTGTACTTTTGACTGGTGCTAATTGATGGGCTGTGCCCTCGAGGGGCATAAATCTCTGCGAGTCAGATTTATGAGGACCCTTATGTTTGTTTGGCAGCGTGAGGCTTGTTCCAGGGATAAATGGAGCGAGTGGGGAGAGCTGACACGCTGACAAATGTTAGACCCTATTTCTCCCCTGGAATCCTGCAGCTTCAGAGCCATAAAACTTTAATTTCTGGCGTTTGGGACGAGCAGCTTGGAGCTGGGGAGCTGAGGACTGGGAGATGTGCAGGTGTTTCCTGAGGGAAGGATCCCCAGGTATTTTTGTTCTCGTGTGCTGGAGGGATATCACATGTTTTTGTCAAGTGCCTGATTAAGTTTGACATTTGAAAATAGAACTTCACGCCGAAATAAGTACTGTACTTGTGAGTATTTAATTAAGATGTTTAGTTCCTGTCAAGGTTGGTAGTTTCTCTTTCCTGTTAAGGGCAATACGTCTTCAACTGCTGAAATTTCAGAAACCTGTACTTAACCTTTACTCGTCATTCCATTTACATAGAAATCTGATTAACAACTTTTAAAGTTCAGAAGCTGCGACTAAATGCAATTAAAGCCCTTGTGGAGTCTGTTATTAAGAGCTGGCATTTAATGAAGACTGAGGGCACACTACTGTTACCATCCACACTGGAGCAGGATGTCTTAAGCAATTAGTTGAAGGCATGGAATACACAAAGCGTGCTGTATTACCCAGCAGTGAACATGGTTGGTATTTAAGCAACATGCTGTCTTTTTTTTTTTAATTTCTGCCGCTCTCTCTGCTGGATTTTATGTGGCAGTTTGAGCTGCAAAAGCTCAGCTCAGGTGGGTTCAGCCCAGCCCTGGTTTTGCTGTGTGTTAGGATTCTTCTCTGGGAGGATGCTCTGAGAGGTGGGTGTGTGGCAGGCACTAAACATGAGTGGAGGTATCGCTTTCTTTGTGAATTAAAAATGTTTAGCTTTACTTCAGTTAGAACTATGAATTTCCAGCTGTATTCTTCCCCACCTCCAAACTGTGCAGAGCCACTGAAGCTTAGCTAAATTATAATTGCAGAGCAGAAATCTGCACTCAATTACCTGCTCAACTCTTACCCTCCTCCTTGACCTTTTTATGTGCTGCACGAACAAAAGGAAGTCCAGTTGAACTGACAGGGGGATATAATCCTTTGGGGAAATGCTTCATTTTATAAAGCAGGTGGTAAATACACCTTTCTGATCAAGTTCATTGTTTTGGTCCGTTTTAGGGTGTATTTTGTTTGTTACTGGACCATATTTATTTCACCAGCTTATCACTCCTATCAGAAGGACCACGTGCTAAAGAGGTACTTGGAATGGAATTGGAGAATCACGGAATGATTTGGGTTGGAAGGGACTTTAAAAGTCATCTCATTCCACCCCTGCCATGGGCAGGGATGCCTTCCACTATCCCAGGCTGCTCCAAGCCTCAGTGTCCAGCCTGGCCTTGGACACTTCGAGGGATCCAGGGGCAGCCACAGCTTCTCTGAGAATTCTATTCCAGAGCCTCCCCACCCTCCCAGCCATTCCCAATATGCAATCTAAATCTCCCCTCCTTGTGTGTGAATGCATGTGCAGACACAATATGTAAAAACACTCATATACACACACAAAGGTGGTTTTATTTGGTCATCAAAGTCGTAGCAATTACAAGCTACCACCCTGAAGCTGACTGGGTTCACTTGCCAAAAATTCCAAAAGGATTTATTTTTCTTTCTTTGTTTTTGTGTTTTGTTTGGGTACCAAGCGCCTGATACCAAAGTGAGGAAGTGGCCTTGTTACTCAGATGGTTTCTGCCACTGTAATCTGTGTTTGCACAACAGCTGAGGTGCCTGGAGAGAAATAAATGCCGTCCATTTGTTTTATGACCCAGTTAGTCAAATGTACTATTGGTAGCTTAAATACATTTGTCATCAGTGTTTGTTTCTCTTTTATTAAAATATATAAATAATCCAACAGAACTACGGGGAAAGATGGGGAAAAAAACCAACAGCTCAGATCTTGTTCCTGTTTATAGAGACTGGGTTGGACATTGGGGCTTGGAGCAGCCTGGGACAGTGGGAGGTGTCCCAGCCCGTGCCAGGGGGTGGAATGGGATGAGCTTTAAGCTCCCTTCCAAAACCATTCCATGATTCAACACAGCACATTTGGCCTAGAGCTGCAGCACCAAGATTAAAACCGTTCTAATTTTTCAGCAATATTAACACATGGGCCAGGCTGAAACTCCTGGCAGCACTTTGCCTCCAAAAACAGCCTCAAGTTGTCCTTTCTCACTGCACTGAGAGATTCCTGGGGTTCCCCTGGTGTCATTGGCCTCAGTTTATTCCCTGAGTCTGGATAGCCCCAGTTTTCCACTTGTTCTGCTCTCATCGTCCTCGTGGAGGATTTTAATAAATCTCCTCTTTCAGTGGTAGAAGTTGTGCTCTGGCCCTGTACTTATTAAAAACCACAGCAAGACAGAACCTGAAAATCCACTTTAAAGTTAAGAAAAACCCAGATATTAAAAATATCCACTTAAAAGGCAAGAAAAACCACCTCCATTTAAATCCTTACACTAGGCCCTTGTTACTGAGCCAGGGCCCCTTCCTTGGGAGCTGTGGGAGCTGCTTTGGCAGTCTGGCTGGAAGTGGTGCTTTTCAAGTAGTTTTGAGGTTTGTTCCTTCCCTTCCTCCCTCCCTGGAGGGAGATGAACATTCCCAGGTAAGCAATAATTCACAATTAGCATTGATAATGAGGGGAGCACTGATAGCATTATCTGCAGAGTTCGGGGGGGATTTTTTTACTCTTTCCCAAAAATAAAACACAGAAGGAATTCTTCGTGTGCGGGAATGGAATCATGAGGTGCCTTGAAAGAATTAATTCTGGAAGGGATTTTATTATTATGTTTCAGTTAAATGAATTGGAGGAGCAACAAGAAGATTAGATAAAGTGGGTTGAACAGCATTACAGGGTGTTCACAGCCCCTAAAAATCTAAGTTTTGTTCTTTCAGACTTCTCTTACTGCTTCTTCCTCTCACGTATTTGCCAATTGTGTGCTCAGCCCATGTTCTCCATGTGCTAAAACTGACACAGGATGCTCAGAGCTCTTAGAATTCAATTAACTGTTCCTCTTTTTTATAGAAATGCCACAATTCCTGCAGCATTTTAATTATCGGGACTTTTGATACAGCAAATTACTGGATAATTAGCCATAGACTGCTGTCTCACCAAGCTTTTCTTGCCTGGTTCTGGCAGTTTGTGAGCAGTTATCCTGTCTCCAGAGCTTGGAATCACAGAATAGTTTGGGTTGGAAAGGATCTGAAAGATCATCTGGTTCCAACCCCAATTCAGTCCTCAGGAATGATGCCTCTTCCCTGTGTTTACACAGCAGTGCATCCAACTTGAATTCCCAGCTTTTTTCCTTTCAGGAGTCATTTGCAGTTGCTTTCCTTGCCCCTGGAATCACCTGTGGCTGGATATCAGCATCTCTCAGGAGCGCTGTGCCTTCCCTCAGTGTCGTCTGATCCCACTGAACCCCGGGATGCTGGATAATTTGAATCTGCTGTTGTGTTTTTAACCAGCTTTCCTCATTGAAATCCCATTAGGAATCTCTCTTCTGCTTTGCTGTCCCCAGCTGCTGATTCCTCCCGTTTGGTCCAGCTAAAATGTAATTCCAAGGCTTTCTCAGAGGTTGGCACAGCTCAGGAGGAGCCCAGAGTGTTTCTGCCCCTGGCCAGGGTACCAAAGCATTAAACTGAAAATAAATCTTGCTGTCAGTGGCTGGTGCTGACACCAAAATGCCAGAGACATCTCCTCAGATCCGCTGAGGGTCATTTCTGTGGGGTTTTCCTTCCTACACTTCCCTCAGAGCCCTCAGTTGGAGATTCATTGCCAGTGAGTGCCAAAGACAGGCCTGGCTGAGAAGTTCCCACTGGCACAAAGCCATTCCCCAAACACAGACCTTACCAGCAGCTGGGTTCATTTCTTCTGTCAACTGGAAATGGTCCCTAAAGGCGCTGAGTTCCAGGGGTGATGGTCCCTCCATGCAGGAGCCTCAGAGCTGGCACTGGGTGGCTTTGAGCTGAAGGAGGGCAGGGTTAGATGGGATATCGGGAAGGAATTCCTGGCTGGGAGGATGGGAAGACCCTGGAATAGAATTCCTAGAGGAGCTGTGGCTGTCCCTGGATCTCTGGAACTGTCCAAGGCCAGGTTGGAGCAGCCTGGGATAGTGCAAGGTGTCCCTGCCCGTGGCAGGGGTGGAACTGGATGAGCTTTAAGGTCCCTTCCAACCCCAAATCATTCTGTGAGGGGTGCAGCAGCTTTGTGAAGATCCCCAGATGACACAGAGCTCTTGTGATCTTCTCACCTGACCGCTGCATAAGACAAGCCATGGGGATTTCCTAGAATTAATTCCCATTTGACAGAGGGCCTGTGCTTTAGGAAAGAGGAGTCAGTGCGAGACAGCAAATTGTAACCTTGGTTACTGTTGCTCTGGAAGTTTGTGCCTGATCCTTCACCACAGCCTGTTCAACGTTCCAGCCTTTGGATTTGTAACAATAATTCCTCAGGGAAGGTGCTTCCTGAGCTCTGTGCCCTCTGTCCTGTGCTGGCTGCTCCAGTCACCCCTGAGCCTGCTCTTCTCTCAGCTAACAAGGCTGTTGTTGCTGGAATTCCTGTTTTTCCAGCCTTTTAATAATTTCCAGGCTGCTCTTGTGCACCTTCGACCCCTTTTTCTCCGATTTCTTGGTTCATCATGCCAGGGTTTGATTTGGAATTCCGGATGTGAGACCAGAGCTCTGCTTTGCATGACCATTTCCAGTGAACTAATTAATACCCATTATCTTTAATATCCCCAAATTTTCCAGAGTCAACTTTACACAACAATCCCATAGATCAAGACTTCCTTTTCTTTCTGTAGAAGTAGAAATTTTCCTCTGCTGACACTGAAATCCTTACAGTACATTGATTAGATTATTGAAAATAGCAATAAAAAGCATTAACAAGAGATGTGAATTTCTGTGTTCGCTTTACTACTTAACATTTTCTCCCCAAACATTATAATTTATAAACCTCCTGTAGTCATTTTCCATAGGAATGTGAGCCAGGAAAAGTTCAATCCGGAAGGGGTTTGCTGCAGCAACGCTTAAAGAATCATGGAATGGTTTGGGTTGGAAAGGACCTTAAAGATCATCCAGTTCCAACCCCAGGGACACCTTCCACTATCCCAGGCTGCTCCAAGCCTCATCCAGCCTGGCCTTGGACACTTCCAGGGATCCAGGGACAGCCACAGCTTCTCTGGGAAAAACCACTTCTATGTGCTTCCATTGATTCAGCTTCCAGTCACTGTTGTTTTAAAAATGAAGATGGGTTGAATTTAGACTGAAAATGAGAAGGATTCCATCCAACAAAAGAAAAGGAGGCTGGAATAATCTGGTATTTCTCTTGGAGTACAGAGGACAAAAAGAGGCATTAAGATTTCTGGGAGCTTGTAAAATTCAGTGTCAGTGATTTTCTCATTTCTACTTGAACATTGTCCTGCACCTGCCTGGATTTCTTTGTTGACTTTGGGTGTTTTGGCTTTTGTCACGTCCTTGGTGGACAGAAATCTTTATCTCTTTCTGTTTATTTAAAGCTGAATTTGTCACCGTCATAAGAATATTTTAAGCAGGACTTTTCCATCTTCTGGAAATCCGTGTTGCTGGACATGAATTCCATTATTCCCCCTTAATTCTTTTTTAATAGAATCTTCTATCATCTGTTCTGTGATATTGTCCCTGATCAATATCAGCTGGAGAGGCCAGTAATTACCTGGGCTTCTCATTCACCCTTGAAAAATTCGTTGTGTGGTGTTGGTTTTCCATGGATTTTCTGGACCCTCCCAAGTATCGGAAGGATGATGAAAACCAGGGTTCACGGTGTGGAGTTTGAGACTGGTTTGGTGATGGAGCAGAGTTCCATCCGAATTCAGAGTCTGTGAGGGTCTGAAATACCAATTACAGCTTTTAATTTATGGAATAGAATTGATTCAGAGCTCAGCCCTTCTAAAACCTCACAAAAGGTACCAAAAATGAATTAATTCAGCTGTCACCCAGGTGCGTTTTACTGCCCATAATTTGTTCGGGTCAATCTTGGACATGATAAGGCATAAAAACTTACCCAGCTTGTCCTGGGGCTCAGCCAAGGAAGGCAAATGTGGACCTGGAGTGTCACAGGAGCAGATTTGTCTTTGCCCCAGGGCTGCAGTTCAGAAGGACAGAGCAGAGTGAGCGTCAGCAGCTCAGCGTGACAGACAGGCCGCACACACTGCCACGACCTTTTGGAATCAGAGAATTTAATTACACCTCCAAATCCACAAAAACTGCTTTTTTCATAAAACACTTTCTATTAATTTTCATTCCCAAAGAGCAGCTGGATACAGGGTGCTTTGTTCTCCTGCTTTATGGACAGCTTTATTTGTCTGAGGGATGTAAACACAGCCCACGGATGGCAGGATTCAGCCACGGAGCACAAAGTCAAAGTCCTTGTTCCAGATGAATGGGATGCTGCAAACTTCACAGTCCCTCATAAATCTTGCTGTGCAGCCACGTGATTAATGTCTAACGAGGTTTTTGATTGATGCCTTAGCAACTCCTAATCAGGTGTTGGGGGACCAAATCAGGAAATCCCTTACTTGGCTGCTTCGGGAAAGCTCCTTTCGCTTACATAGGCAGGAAGGGCCTGGTTTTTCTTGCCTTTTAAGTGGATATTTTTAATATCTGGGTTTTTCTTAACTTTAAAGTGGATTTTCAGGTTCTGTCTTGCTGTGGTTTTTAATAAGTACAGGGCCAGAGCACAACTTCTACCACTGAAAGAGGAGATTTATTAAAATCCTCCACGAGGACAATGAGAGCAGAACAAGTGGAAAACTGGGGCTGTCCAGACCCAGGGAATAAATTGAGGCCAGTGACACTGGGGGAACCCCAGGAATCTCTCAGTGCAGTGAGAAAGGACAACTTGAGGCTGTTTTTGGAGGCAAAGTGCTGCCAGGATTTTCAGCCTGGCCCATGTGTTAATATTGCTGAAAAATTAGAAGGGTTTTAATCTTAGTGCTGCAGCTCTAGGCCAAATGTGCTGTGTTGAATCATGGAATGGTTTTGGAAGGGAGCTTAAAGCTCATCCCATTCCACCCCCTGGCACGGGCAGGGACACCTCCCACTGTCCCAGGCTGCTCCAAGCCCCAATGTCCAGCCTGGCCTTGGCCACTGCCAGGGATCCAGGGGCAGCCCCAGCTGCTCTGGGAATTCCATTCCAGCCCCTGCCCACCCTCCCAGCCAGCAATTCCCAATTGCCAATCTCCCATCCAGCCCTGCCCTCTGGCACTGGGAAGCCATTCCCTGGCTCCTGTCCCTCCATGCCTTGGCCCCAGTCCCTCTGCAGCTCTCCTGGAGCCCCTTTAGGCCCTGCAAGGGTCTGAGGTCCCCTGAGTCCTTTCTCTGGAGATCTCTCCTGTCCCCTTGGCTGTGTCCTGTCACTGCTCAGCCCCGTTTCCAGTTAATTACTTCATCCTGAAGAATTTGTGGAACTGTTGAATTCAGGGCACTGGAGCAGAAAGAGCTTTGATCTGCCTGGCCCAGTTTCTCCTATGCTTGAATTTTTTAACTGAAAAATGAATTCCCAATTCTTGTTTCCCTGTTTTCATCTTCTTAGAAGTATCCACATCCCTGGAATTGTCCCAGGCCAGGGTGGACAGAGCTTGGAGCAGCCTGGGATAGTGGAAGGTGTCCCTGCCCATGGCAGGGGTGGTCCTGGATGGGCTTTAAGGTCCCTCCCAATCCAAACCATTCCACAATTCGATGAATTTTGAGGATGATTATCAAAATCAGCTTTTACAGCTTCTTTTTCAGAGCCTTGTATCCAACCATCCTCCCGTGCCCATCTAGGAAATAGTTTAATAAAGAAAATTAACAATTAATCAACAGTTTCCTCTCATTTTCCCCCATCTATTGCATTTTCTGACTATCTTAGATCAAACCCAGCTCCTGGTTCTCTGTTTCACCTGTTACCCACAGGGATCATTCATTCTGCTCCCAACCCAACAGTCTCTTGGCTTATTGTAGTCCTGGATTTCACACTGCATATTCCCTACTCCTGGATATAAAGTGACACTGGAATCACAGAATCCATCATAAATAGGTTTCATCCATAATGGGAGAACAAATTGCTTAATGTTTTTCTTTTCTTTTTTTCAATTGATTAAGTTTGAGGGTTTAATTAGATTTTTGTGGTGATTTTCAGGTTGTTAATTGAAGTGGAGAAGATGAAATGCAAGTAGGTGAATACAAACGGGTTTGGTAAATTAGTGTCAAAAATTAGCACAGTGATTATTTTTGCCAATAAACACGAATTTTCAAAGCCTGTGCTCAGGTAAAGTTTTAATTGAGACGGTTTCGGAATCAGATTTTCTGTGTATTTGTATTAATTTTTTTTTTCCAAGCCATCCCAAGTTGTTTCTAATGAGGGGCATGATTCCATTTGCCTGGCTATTTATTCCGGTGTCATTTGTTTCAACTTAGGCAGCACAGGAGTGATGGATTCTTTTCATTACATCCAGCTCTCTTTGATGGGCTTTGACTGGCTAATTATTCACATGGAGCACATTCCCAACAGCCTCGGAGTAGGGAAAAATTCCTGGAAATAAACAGTGACTTTTGGAATATGCTGACAAAAGTTCATTTTTGAGGGCTTTCTTTTCATCTTCAGATACAAGGAAATGAAAATGGAATCACTTGGAGTCTGGTTTTACTTCTTCACCTTAAATAGCATCAAACATTGGGCTGCAAGGGTTTCACAGGGGGAACCCTCATGTCACAAAGGGACCTCCCAGCCCCTCAGTGAGTGATTTGGGATTGGAAAATCAATCCTAAGCTCCACTGGCAGCTGTGGGAATTCGTATTTTCAGTGATGAAAGAAGCCTGGTTGGGTTGGGAGCTATTAAAGGACAATTTTTGCAGCTTTCCCAGGGTATTTTCCATCATAAATGACCCCCAGCACATGCATGGATGTTTCCTATTTCTCCATATAAATATGTAGGAAGTATTCAAGCACATAAATGCATTTATAAACCAAGGTATTTTAACTGCACAGCTCACTATTGCAAACCTTTATGTTTTTAGGAGCATTTATTGTGTTTATAATCAGTGTACAAAGCTCAGCCACCCACTCCCCGTGGCTGCCATGGATGGAATCACTGCAGGGAAGTTTTTGCAAGTTCCTTTTGGGACCATCAGGGGCTTGGAGCAGATTGAGTTGGTCAAAAACCCCATCTCTGGAAGTGTCCAAGGCCAGGTTGGACAGGGCTTAGAGCAACCTGGTCTGGTGCTCGTGGCAAGGGGTGGGACTGGATGATCTTGAAGATTCCTCCCAATCCAAATCATTCAGGGATTCTGAGGAATATAAAAGAAGCTTTTGCCAAATTAGAGCCGGTCCTCAGGAGCCCATTTTTTGAAAATAAAGCCGCTTTTCTGTCAATTAGAGTTTTTGTTTTACCACTTTTCCATACAAAGAACCTCAAAGTCCCAGGCCTTCCAGGGACATGCTAATGGTGCTTTACCCCAGCTGCTGAGCTCTCTTCCTTCCTTCCTTCCTTCAGATGCTGCTGACCGAGTACCTGGACATGAAGAACACGCGCACGGCCTCAGAGCCCTCGGCCCAGCTCAGCTACGCCAGCTCCGGCCGCGAATTCGCCGCCTTCTTTGCCAAGAAGAAACCCCAGAGACCCAAAAACCCTCTCTTTAAGTAAGTGCTGGGGTTTTTAAGCCGTGCCTAAGCTGCCTTTGGTCCCTCAAGTGCTGCTGGTAATCACAGTTTCACAGTGTGAGAGGTGTGGAAGTTCCAGGATGGGGATTTAATGCCCGGAGCTGAAGATCTGTTACGGATTCAGCGCTGGGTTTTAGAGCTGAGCTCTTCCCAGGGCTCATTCCAGGACTGGGAATCCCATTACAAGAGCTGCTGCAGAGCATGGAGTGATCCATTATGCCTCTCTTTGTCCATGGTAAATTCAGGAGCTGTTAGAGGGAGCGATAAAGGGCACTGGACAAAGGGAATTAAGATAACTGTGTAATTACTGCATGGACTAAGCACTTAATCCTGTCACTAACTCCTTTAATTCAACGGTCAGGCTGCAAAGAATTAAGTGGTTGGGAGGAGAATGTAAGAGAGAGGATGAGAGAGGCTGGGTGGCCAAGGGAAGGATTTGGGAGAGCAAATTCGTGCAGGGGCAAGGAGTTGCTGAGCAGCGCTGGTGGGAGAGGAGATTCACACCTGGATTTGGGGGAGCTGTGCTGGAATTTTTTTTTCTCCCACTGCCTACCTGTGCTGGCCATTCTCTTGGGCCTCTTGAGGATTTTGGGGAGGAGCAAAAAGTGCTGTTTTGGCAGAGGTGCTCCTGGTGGATGTCCTCTGACACTACCTGAGATCCCAGTTAGAAATCCAGGTCTTCCACACCGCCTTGGCTCTCCCAGGATGAGCTCTCCTGTCACCTCCTGTTATTAGAGGTTGTGTTGCCTCCTTCCTCTGTCAACCCATGATTATTACCCCCCACCCTCTTCTTTAACTCTCCCATGGTTGTTTTGGGCTGAAACTCACACTTTGAATTCATTCCGAACTGCAGATTGGAGCAAAATAGGGCTGCTCATCCCATGTCTGTTCCTGGGTGTACAAGGACCTAAGTTTGGGGTTTGAGAACTAAGTTTGGGATTTTGAGGAATGAGGATGCTCTGGTTCACCTGGAGCAGATGAGGCTGGGGAGAGTTTGTCAGCAGAGAGGAGGTGGCTGTAATTGTTTCCAGGAAGGTGGGAGCAGCATCTCTCACCACTCCTGGTGCTGTCACTGAGCGGTGCCATCACCGCAGTGACAGCAGCACTTACTGGGATCTCTTATTTGGTTATCTGGCTGCTGTCAGCTGTCACCATATCTATGGAAATCTCCCTTGAAATGGAATTTCTCAGCCCACTGAGGTTTGTACGTGTTTGATGGAGTGTTATTCTTGTCTCCCTTCCCATCTTCAGTGCTTTCCGTGCCAGGCTCTTTTCCCTGCCTTTCCATTAGCTCTGGCCAAATCAGAGGAGCTTTCCTCTTGTCACCACAATATCTGCATTTAATTCCTCAGGAGTCTCTTAGGGCAGGGCTCCACCTCGTGTTTTGCTCACAGGGGGATGCAGGTGTTGGTGCTGTGTCCTGTGGTAGCTGTGAGCTCATTTAATTAATACTAAATACTTCTGAAAACTCCTCAGTTGTGTCCTGCTCTCTGGAAGTCAGTAGCTGGTATTCAGAAGACACTTTGAACCCTTATTTCTTTATCTTTAAAGTGGGTATAACAAAAAAAAAAGTTAAAAATATTTATTTAGTTGCAATGTTAGCTTGAAAAAGGAAGCTTCAGTTGAAGGGTAATTTGGGAATTTGGATAATTGATGCCACCATAAACCTGGTTTTCTTCTCTTGCCAAAGGTAGCCAAGGGCATGCTCAGGTTGCCAGCTCAGATTTCCAAGATGGAAATCGGGAAATAGGACAGGAGTGAATTGTGCAGACAAATGTTGAACACCCAATAAATCAGTCCCAGACTTGGCTGTAATTCTGTGCAATTCTAAATAAAACAAAAATATTTTGAAAGCTTTGTGGGAGCATCAGCATTGGGAAAGGAGCTACAAGGGGAGAGGAGTGAAGTGGGAATAGGAATGTGGGGAAGAGCAGCTCAAGGAGGTGGCAGAGGAAGGGAAGTAGGGGAAAAAACCGGGATGGTTGTGGAAGAGAAGGGATGAGATGTGGGTTTGATGCCTGGAAAGTCCTGTGGGGATAATGCTGCACTCATTGTCTCACTGGGGCCAGAAGGGAGCACATGGTGAACACAGAGCCAAGAATTTACAGCTCATTTAATTAAAGTCTGAGGGTTTGTTGTATTTTGATAAATCATTATTAGTTCAGTTGCAATAACACCAACACTCCCAGTCCAAATTAAAGCAGAAAAGCCTCATTAATAGTAATAACCTCAACACTGGTGCCCAGGAAAGCTGTGGAATGCTTTCCCCTTGTCTGTGGCGCGATGCTCGTGTTCCCAGTGTCCCTCTGAGGCTGATTCCATCTTCCTTAGCTGTGGGATTGGGGGAGGGAGTGAGGGGCGTTACACCAAATCATCAACATCTTGAGGTCTTCTTGTGGCAGAAGTTTCCTTTCCAAGTCTGGTGTCCACTGAGGCTGTTTGAAGGTGCTTTGTCCCCACCATGAGCTCCCTTCTCCTGGTCCCCAGAGCCCATCCAGGCACTCCCAGGACTGGGTGTTTTTGGGAAGTTCCCACCTGGAGCAGCAGCCATGGAGAATGTTCCCAGCACTGAGCTCAGGCAGGTTGGGCACGAGGCCCTTGGCCATGGGACACTTGTGGTCACAGGGACTTTGAGCTGTCCTGAGTCACTGAGGTGTCAGATCAGAGCCCAGTCTGGGGCCTTCTACTATAAGAGGCAAAAATCCTGTTGATGGGGCAGAAATAGTTGGAAAAATATTTGGATTGTGGACTATTAAAGCCATACCATTAGACTGGTGTCTAACTTCCAGGAGAATAATATATTTTCATTTTATATTGTTTGGAGCTGAGTGGTGCTCACAGGAAGGATGCTTCCAGGGCTGGATTTATTTAATTCCTTTGAATTCCAGGTTTGAATCCTCATCCCATGCCATCAGCATGAGCGCCTACCTGCGGGAGCAGAGGAGGGAGCTGTACAGCAGGAGTGGGGAGCTGCAAGGTATGGAAAGGGATCCTGTGGTAATTGGGTAATTCCCTTCTGCAGGAGCTGGAATATCCTGTCCAGCCTCTGTCAGGTATTGATCTCTGCTCTAAACCTCTCCAGGTTTTAAGCTCTTGTTTATTATGAGGTTGTGAAGGGTTTATCTTCATTCTCTCAGCATTTTCAGCTGGAGGTCAAGGTCTTAAAAAATGTTCTTAAAACAATGGGTGAAATACAGACAGCCTCACCTTGAGCACGGGGTTTGGATACTGGAGTAACGTTGGATATTTATCTGCAATTTATTTCCTTACTGTGATACTTACCCTGCACTGCTTTGGGAGCTGAGCTCAGGCAGCTCAAATTTGAAGCTGGATGGACTGAAGTGACCAATTTGTTGTGTTTTGTACATTTGAAGAGTTGCAGAGTGTTTGCAGATGGTGAATTTGGGGACTTGGGCTGCTGTTGCTGATTTATATTGCCTGTGGCAAGTGCTGCGTGTGCCCAGGGAAGTGTTTCCTGCTCCAAGCATGGCACCATTTCACCTGTTTTTCCTGAGTGATCCAGTGGTTTGGTTTGGCAGCAGAATCCAGGGAATATCCTAAGACTGTCCTGATCATGTCCAGCAGGATTAAATTCTTTTGTATCATCTATTCCAGTTTCTTCCCGGGCTAATCATAACAAGAAAATAATTTATGCTCTTCAGTATTACAGCGATGACCAAGGGTAGAATTTCTCCTGGAACTCTTGTCCGTGATAATTTTCACCTGGCTTTTAATTGAGAATGTTTTATCATATGCAAGAGAATTTTTGCATGACTTTGTTTTCCCCTCCTCTTCCCATAACCTGTCTTCAGCGACAACTTAAACCCACAAGGGTGTGAAAAAAAGCCTTGAGAGACAGAGATTGTCCTTGTGACAGACTGATTCACTTGGGTGACTGTAGGGGTGATCTCAGCATGGATGATCAGGGGTGTAATGGTTCTGTGCTGAGTTCTGAGATCCTTTTGGGTGGACTGAGAAGGAAGAACCTGAGCTCCCGACGTGCTGAGGGTGACGGCTGCCCACACCCTGATCCCACAGCATGTGGGAATGAGGGGAAGTGGAGGTACCTGTCAGCTAAATTGGGATCTCACCTTCTACACACACTTGGGAGGTGTTGAGCTCACAGCTCTCTGCCTTTTGGCATTCAGGTTCTCACCTTCAAAAGTGTCACACACCCAGGACTGGCTGAGGGAAGTCACCAGGGTCAGTGGGATGTTGTTAAGCTGTTCAACCCCATTACCAGGTTTTATTCCAGGAGGATTTAAGTAGTTACTTCTCCACAGTTATGAGCTCTTTGTTACAAACTGGGACAAATGTGGGCTCAAAGCCAAGAATTTTGCAGCTGTTGAGAGCTTTGAGCTTTGTGGGGCCATCAGGGAGCCTGCAGCACTTGCTCCAGAATTTCCTGTCCCTTTGGGATGAGTCCTGTTGCCTTCTATCATTCCCAGATGTCCATGTGGCTTTAAAAACAAGCAGAGAACAGAATTGACTCTCTCCATATCCGTGTCCTGCTCCAGGTACCTCATGGCTGAGATTTGGGGATTTTTGTGGTTATTGCTGTTACAACTGAGGGTTTTAAGGAGCTCCTGTGCTGGGTTTGGAGCTGGTTCAGAACCAGATTTCATGGAAGAGTGATTCCATGTGGATACAGGACAAATCTTGGGAGACCATTTGGGATGAGGAGAACATTGGGAGCTGCTCAGGCTGCTCATTCCCCACGGGATGGGGAAGAACAAAGCCCAGGAGCTGACAAAGAAGTAAAGGACAGAACACAGGAATTAGTGTGGAGAGGGCCACAGTCCTGCTGCCCTTTGCAGCTCAATTGGAAGAGCCTGGATGTGATGCAGTAGGTGACAAAAAGTCGGTGTGGGCAGTCAGTGGGGACAATAGATGAGATGACTTTGCTGAGGTTCTTTGCAGTTGAACCATCAAGAAAAGTTTCCCTTTGAACTTCACGTTAAAAATGCAGTAACCTCTGTCTCTATTATGAGCTGCTGCTCCCTTTTAGGTAGCTCATTAATCTTCCCGAATCCCAGACCACAGCAAGATCTGCATTCGGATTTATATATATATATATATATATATATATATATATATATAATTTTTTTTTTTTTATCCCTTTTAAAGAGAAATACAATTTAATTGTTCAATCAGGTTCGTGGAAAGCAGGCATGTGACACTCTGTCTTCTGTGAATGCTGCACAATTTCTGTTCCCAACAGCCTTATCCACAGGGATGATTTTTCAGTGGCAGCAGGGGGAGTGTGACTTGTTAGGGAATCTTTTTTCCTGAAAAGATCTTCAAAGAAACATATGCATGAAAAGAAAGGAATTTACAGAAGTTTGGCTCACGCTAACTTTTTGAAATAAGAATTTAATTTAAATAGCTTTAAAAACGTGTGAAGATCAGAGCGATGCTTTGTCATTAACCCCTTTGATTTGGACTGAAATAGTGCAGAGCACGAGGCTCACATTATCCCTCAGTGGGAGAAAGGGACCTGCTGCAAGTGATTTAGAGCTGGAATTCTTCTGTCTTATTCCACTGAAATTGCAGGAGAAAGATTTGGCCATGTGTTTTTCCCTTGAAGTTGGACACACGAGTTCTCTGATAGCTGACATTAAAATAAAGGTGGGGGCAGGTACATAACTGAAATATTTCCCTCTGGACTGGTACGGTCTGGGGAGAGCTGGGGGGTGCTCACCTGGAGAAGAGAAGGCTCCAGGGAGAGCTGAGAGCCCCTTGCAGGGCCTAAAGGGGCTCCAGGAGAGCTGCAGAGGGACTGGGGCCAAGGCATGGAGGGACAGGAGCCAGGGAATGGCTTCCCAGTGCCAGAGGGCAGGGCTGGATGGGAGACTGGGAATTGGGAATTGCTGGCTGGGAGGGTGGGCAGGGGCTGGAATGGAATTCCCAGAGCAGCTGTGGCTGCCCCTGGATCCCTGGCAGTGGCCAAGGCCAGGCTGGACATTGGGGCTGGGAGCAGCCTGGGATAGTGGGAGGTGTCCCTGCCTGTGGCAGGGGTGGGATGGGATGAGCTTTAAGGTCTCTTCCCACCCAAACTACTCTGGGATTCCAGGAACTTTCCAGGTTGTTCATCTCTGGCAAAGGATGGCAAATGTGGCAATAAAACAAAGCTCTGCTGTAACGACACAATAAATTATAGTGGATAATTTTTGGAAACTCCACAGACTTTTTTTTGCTTGCCAGGTGATAAATGGAAAGTCCTGAACACCCCTCTGATACAAATTTAAATTCGGGGAGTGGGTTTGTGTCACTCCCCACTCTGCTGCTCATCTCTTCTCCACCCAAGCCTGAAAAATTCCTTACCATAAGGTTTTAAGTAATTAAAGAAAATCAACGAGAAACTCTGCTAATTAAGATTGTGACGCCAAGAAACAGCGTCAGAGGCGAACGGGATCTGATATGACAAGGGCACGATGTAAGGCCAGGTCCAGGGAAAATGCAGTTATTTGTAGGTGCCGTGTTCCATTTGGATTCACCGAAGGGCTGCCGGAGGGAGCCAGCTGTGCTCAGCAGTGACAGAAACCAATCCTGACATTTGGGATAATGAAAATGCGGTTCAGCACCTCTCAGAGATGTGTATGATAATGTGTTGTCAGTCAGAGGTGGTGGGGAGGGGGAGAGGGAATGGGATTCGTGTCTGGTTAAAGGAGACGTTGTGACAAGTGGCCTGTGCTGGTTAAAAATACTCCTTAAGGAGTGATGGGGAATAAACCAGAGGAAAAATCAGCTGAGGAGGGGGAGCTGATGTGATATCCTGAATTTCCTGTCACACCACTGCTTTTGTCTCCTTGTGATGTGCAGGATCACAGTTGGCTCTGAGCTTGGGCAGGGCTGGGGGAGAGGGAAGAGCAGAGCTTTGCTGGGGTTTGCCAGCTCTAATGCAAGTGGCTCTCCCAGCCCTTGGAATGCCATCCCTGATTTCCTTGGCGTATGTTTGTCCCGGTGTAGGGGATTAGCGGCACGGCCTCTTCAAAGGCTGCCCAATCAAGGAGGGGTTATTAAAACCAGGCTGCTTTATGACTGAGAATTAATTAGAGCAGCATTTTCATGCAAAACATCCAATTTTTTGATTAGCAATGGAGCAGGGCCACAATTAACACTCTAGGAAGCTTAAATTTCCAGCGTTTTGATTCTCGGGAAATGAGATTATCAAACTGGGGTCAGGCCCTTGACGGCAAAAGGGGGATTATGTGTAAGAAAATCGTTTGTTTCTTGATTTTTCCTCGGAGATTGTTATTAAAGCTACAACAATTCAGAGGGAGATGCCTAAAAAAGGAGGCAGGAGGGTCCCTTTGCTTTGTCAGTGCAAAGAGCTCCCAGTGTTGGGGAGAGCACGTTTGGCATTTCATCTCCAGCAACAGGTTCCCATTGCTGGGTGGGGTCAGCCCTCCTTTTCCCATCCATGTGTGTTTGTTTTTTTCCTTTTTAACAATGTTTTTGATCCCTTTCAGGTGTCTAAATGTGCACACTGCTGCTTTTTAAAGGCTGACCTCGGCCAGCAGTCGGGTCTGTGAAAAAGGATCAGGGCATCTCCGTTAATCCTGGAGAACATTTTGGGGGGGTCAGATTTCCCATTTCATTCCTGTCACTTCTCAGGGAGATGTGAGGTGTTCAAAGTCAGGCTTGGGCTGTGAAATCTCTGCTTTGTGTCAGGGACTGTGAGCAAGGTAAGGCAGGAGGAGGAATTTTGGTGTCAGGGAGATATTTACTGCCAGGTCAGAGGGTGCCAGTGAGCACCGTGAGTGTCATGATCATGGGATGGATTTGGGCTGGAAAGGACCTTAGAGACCATCCAGTTTCAACCCCATTTCCATGGGCAGGGACACCTCCCACTGTCCCAGGCTGCTCCAAGCCCCAGTGTCCAGCCTGGCCTTGGGCACTGCCAGGGATCCAGGGGCAGCCACAGCTGCTCTGGGAATTCCATTCCAGGGCCTCCCCACCTTGGTCTTGACCTCAGGCTCCTCTTGCTTTAATCTTTAGCCCCTTGCACTCTTCTCACCTTAGAGCCCAAACACCCCTCAGGTGCCACATGGTCCTTTTGGAGAAGGAAAACCAAAAAATAGGGGCATGAAGGGGGTGTATTCTTGTAGAGGAGCTTCTCAAATAGGGAGATGGAGAATCAATGCTGGCATCAGCTTTGAGTTCTGTCACCGGCTTGGATTCTCCATCCTCACAACTCTCCCACTACTGCCAAGCTTCCCTCCCCTATTGATACAGGGAAGCACATTCCTTATTTTATAAAATATCCTGCAAATACCCCAGTTCTACTGATTTTGCTGGGAAGCTGCTCCAGCCAGGACTGGTTGGGTTGTGTTGTTACAGTTCTCAGCAGAGACTCCCAGGTTTGCTGGGACTCGCTGGGACTTGCTTGGTTGCAGAGCAGTCCTTGATTTTCAAGGCACTTATTTGCAGCTTCTTTCCAGCTTTGAATCTGGATTACTGAAGCATTTGAGGGCTTTGTGGGGAATTTACAAAGACAACATGGAATTATCTTCTATTATGCAGATTAAAACAGAATAGGTGGAGAATATTTATGCCTTTGAACTGTAATACCCTGTTTTATATCAATTACTGGAGTTTTTTCCAGAAGGAGTAGGCTTTTGGAGGTACAGAGCCATGGAATTTGTGCTTTTGTCTAAGCACCATAGCAAAGCATTTATTCAAAATGGGTTTGTTGTGGTGTTCAGGATCAGGAATCCCAGTTTGGTGTGAGCAGGTCTGGTTCCTCATGATCTGCTGTGCCTTGAGGAATATCCAGTGCTGCACTGGTGGAACTGGGCTGCAGCAGCCTGGAAGAATGGAAGAAAGCTCCTCAGGATATTAAGTGGATGGTGCTGGAATTGCCTCCGGTAAAATTTTAATCCTCTGAAGCCAAAATCTTATTTTTGGGTGCTGGCTTTTCTTAGGACATTATTTATGCAGAGCTACTGCCTTGACTCCTTTAAGGAATGATTTTAGGTGGTTCCTGTGTTGGGTTTGGGGTTGTGGCAGGACATTCCTGTGTGCCTTTGATATCTCAGGTTTAGATTCCTACACTTCCCTGCTGGTATTGCTAATGACAGTAATTAACCACCCTGGGAACTGGGGTTTGCAATTCCCAAGTACTGAGCAGCACCTCAGAGTTAGGCTCTGAAATGAGGAATAAAACATCCATGGGAGTGCAGATCAGCTGGGTCAGGATTCAGCTGGGGGAAGTTGTTCAGTCAATCCTGATTTTTTGGGATCTTGAGTCACCAGACTGGCCAAAACTGCAATACATTTCCTTTATACATTTTTGGGAAGAGATTTATACTATATATATATATATATATATATTTTCTATATATATTCATTTTATATATATATATACACAATATGTTTAGACTCTGATCCTTGTGGGTCCCTTCCAACTGAGGATATTCTATGATTCCACCTTCTTTCTAGACTGATTAATTGCTGTGATGGCATTGTATATATATTCTTTTTTCTTTTGTTTCTTCTGGCCTTTTAGATAGTGTAGAATCCTAGGATGCTCATGGATGTTTATGTCTTCTGTTGAAATCTTGCTGATATTTGAATTTTTCATCACCTTCTTCTTTTCATATTGAAGTTTCCCCACATCCATGATTTTTGCTAGTCAAATTTCTTTGTTTTCACCAGCTTTCTTAGCAAGACTTTGATAAATACATTGCTGAAACATTCCTTTTCTTTCTCCCATTTGATGGAGTGTATAATCCTAATTAAAAAAACCAGCCCAACACAATTATCTGTGGGGACTGAGCTGCTTTCTTGCCTCTTCTGCAAATTTTATACCTTTCAAGCTGCTACTTCTCCAGGAAGTAATTCCACATCACAGGGGATGGCAAATTCCAACAGAGACCTCCAGGGTGAGTGTGGAGGGAGCTGCTGCTGCTCTTGTACCTGTTCAGGGGGTAAAGAAGTGTTTAATCTCTGGCCCTGTCATTCTGCTGCCTCTAATCTGTGTTTGAAATCCCTTAAAAATGCGACATCGTTGTTTTTCAAGGAGCATAACAAATGCACCCCAGACAGCTGGATTAGCATTTGGGGTTTCTCCCTCGCAGCCAAGAGGTTTTTATCTTAATAATGTTGAAATGGAACTTTATAGTGGCAGAGGAGTGGGCAGGCTTAGAGAACTCTGCTGTCAAGGAGGGCTAAAGCTGTTTAGGTGAGCATGAATTAACGTTTCCCTCGTCTTGTAAAGGTCAGCCTTTAATTGAGATTCACCACGCTCAGCCCAAAGCCCAGGTTCCAGGGCCCTCTCTCCGAAAAGGAGGCACAAATTGGCAGCATAATCTCATCAGAGGCTGAGGTTAGGTGGTAATAAATCACTCAATTCACAGAGAACGAGGCTGCCACGGAGCACAAAACGCGCCAGATGCTCCAAAGACTTCTGTGGCTTTGAGTTGGAATAACAGTTGGAGGATCTGTAGATGTCTTGGGTTTTTCCTAATAAGGAAGAACTGTTGGGGAGAAAATAATTTTTACCTAATTAAAGGATTAAAATGTTACACATTTGATTTTATGTTGGTTGTTACCCATTTTGTACACATAGGAATCGGAGGTGTCGTTCTCCTGTGTTTCCATTTGTGTATCATAGATCAGATATTACTGCCAAAAAAAAGGCAACACCTTTCATATATCCATTATTGCCTGCCTTTTGTGAGGAGATAAATGTGTGCTGAGGAGGTGATTCTCTTCTGCAGGATGAAGATGTAACTTTAATCAATGAAGGGATGTGATTTAGGGGTCTGAAGATACAAAAGCTGACGGTTTCTCAAGGGCTCTGTGGGCCAAGTGCATAAATTGCTGTTGGAGTTTTTGTTTAATACATCATGGACAGCATTAGAATATTTTCTTATCAGAAGACAGAAATACGGATGTTTGCCAGGTGAGGAGAGTTTCCTAGCATAAGGTTTTGCATCCAGTAATATTGTGAGGAGATGGGCAGGGAAAAGGGTGTTCTTCTGGAGGTTGGAGATGGAGAAAGGGAATGCCTGTGAGAACCAGAGACTGGTTTGGGTTGGAAGGGACCTTAAAATCATCCAATCCTAACCCCTGCCATGGCCAGGGACACCTCCCACTATCCCAGGCTGCTCCAAGCCCCAGTGTCCAGCCTGGCCTTGGACACTTCCAGGGATGAGGGGGCAGCCACAGCTTCTCTGGGCACCCTGTGCCAGGGCCTGCCCACCCTCACAGGGAAGATTTTTTTTTCCTGATAAAAGCACCAGATTTTTGGATTTTTGTTGGTTTTGAAGCTTGAATGTAATTGCCCATTCCAGAGTGGGTGGCTCCCTGTGATGGTTTGGGATGGCAGCCTCATAATTCAAGTTCTGTTCGAAGGTCCATCAGGTGAAGTCATAGAAGGACAGGAAGTGCACGTTGAATCCATCTTTAAAGGAGCCCTTTTTGGTGATTATTCCACTTTAACTGGCCTGAGAGGTGTGAACTGGGATGCATTAATGGGAAAATTTTGGAATGGACTCCCTAGCACTGGGAGAATGGAACCTTCCTCTCAAACTGTCCCTGAGTATCTCTCCAGCTGGATAATAATAGTGTGAGGAGTGGAGGCTCCGTGGGGTGATCCTTGTGGTCAGCTTCCTTTGGGACTTGGCCTGGGTGAATCCACATCCTTTTCCAAAGGCTGGGGGGTCCCAGGCCTTAGAGATTATTTCTGAACCTTACAATTTTGGTGGTGGCTTTGCCCATCCTTTTGCTGGTTTTTCAGATCCCGAGTGATCAGGGCTGGCCGTCTGCTCCCAGAGGGATCTGGGTTGGCTGAAGCAGCAGGGAAGGTGCTTTGGAAGGGTTATTGTCTCCGAGTTAGCTGTCACCAGAAAATGTGATTTTGGGCAAAACGAGAGACATTTTGAGAGACATTTTTTGCCTCAGTTTCCTGGAGCATTTTGGAGTGTTAGGACTTCTCAGGAGTCCCAGGACTGTTGCCCTGACACGGCTTCTCTTCTGTGGATGCTCCCTCTCTCCTCCTAAAATTATGAGGCCCCTTTTTCCTTACGACAATGAGTCCCTTTTCATCAGTAGGTTCAGAGTTCCAGCAAATGTCTGATGCTGTCAGACAGTCCTTGGGTTTTGTGTCTCCATTGGTGACTGGGATCACGTTAATTGGCTCATTTTGGGAGAGGAGTGCTCATGTGAAGCTTTCTCCCCAAGAATTCATTTGATTACACACCAGACAGAGACTGGTCAGCCTTTATAGTCATTAATGTGCCACATTTGTGTGTCATTTCCTAAAGCAAAGAGGGCAGGGAGGATGTTCTGTGTTCCAAGTGGTGCTTGCAGTTCCCCACATCCATGTGCCCACCAGGGCCTGCATTTAGATTCATGCTCTGGATATCGATTTCCCAAATTTTCCCGCTTCCCTTGCCAGTCTTTTGAGCCTTGCAGTCACCACAAAGGCGGAGAAGTTGTTGAAACCAGATTTTTCTGTGTTTTCTCCACATAAAAGTCGTGCAGCTGCCTGCAGGAGGTTGTTCCAAGTGTGCTGGAGAAAGCCAGACTGATTCTTTTTCCTCAAAACGTTGGGTGCAGCAAATCCTCGCTGCAGATCTCATTAGTGTTTTCATATCTCATTGTAATTACTTAATAATATAATACCAAAGCCTTGCTGCTCACTAGCAGGTTTTTTACATAATATCAAAAAATCCTGTAAGTGATTGGGGGCCTCGAGTACATCTGTGCTCCTCTTTTGGGATTTTAATTGCACTGATCATGCGGTTGTGTTTGACTTAATTGTCATCAGGAGTTATTGGACAAGCTCCCTCTAAGCCCTGCATTCACTGCACCTCAATGGCATCGAGGAATGTGGGAACAAATGGAACAAATGGCACTTCCTTTGTCTGCTTAATGAATGTGGAAGTGATTTCAAATGGCCTCTTCCCTCACGTGGCCCTTTCAGAGTGGGGGGTGTGTTGATATGATGTGGGAAAGCTGTAATTCCAGTAATAAGTGTTTTATAGCACTCAGGGCTGTGCCCTCAGCAAGGGGAGAAGCCAATTTGGCCTGACCCCAGGGTGAGGAGGGATGTGCCCAGTGGGTGGTTGCACAAAAATCAGTGTTGGTGCCTTTTTAGCTGCTGTGGAAACGTGAGGATTTATCTGGAGTTGGCTTCAAGTTATTGGAACTGTAAGCAGCCAAAATTTAAAGAACTCTTAAGACTTTAAAGAGTTCAAGAGCCGTGATGGGAAATGGAATCACAGACTTGTTTAGGTTGGAAAAGCCCTCAGAGATCATGGAGTCCAAGTGTTCCCCCAGCACTGCCAGGGCCACCTGAAGGGGCTGGAGCAGCTCCGTGCCCAGGAGAGGCTGAGGGAGCTGGGGCTGTTCGGCCCCGGGAGGGGACACGGCTGAGGGGGCCTCGCCCACGGTCCCGATGTCCAAAGGGAGGCTGCCAAAGGACGGAGCGGGCTCTGCTCCGGGGGTAGCACCAGAGGGACGGGCAGGGAACGATCCCAGGGAGCTCCCCCTGGACATGGGGCAGAACTTCTGCCCTGGGCAGTGCCCGAGCCCTGAGCAGAGACCAGAGAGGGGTGCAGTGTCCTCGCTGGGGATATTCCAGAGCCACCAGGACACTTCCCTGTGCCCTGTGCTCTGGGATGGCCCTGCTGGAGCAGGGAGTGGGACCAGGGGATTCCCTGGGATCCCTTCCAACCTCTCCCATCCTGGAATTCCATCTCTGGAATAACAGGCTGTATTGTCCATGCATTGTTTCCATCTTTTTTATTTTTCCATAAGAGTTAATTTGTAAGTGAAGCATTTTGATGCAGAAAACAAAAATAATTCACCACCACCAACTTCTTACATTATTCCCCTCTCTGACTTAAACCAACCTTTAGATATTCCTAAATGCAACTTTCACATTAGAATGTGGATTACAATGAATTCCTTGCAACCTTTACTTCCTAATTAGTTCCCCTGGAAGAGGGAAATGTTTGGAACTTCATTAGTGGTAATGGCTGGGGCATGTGTGTAAAGAGGAGATGATGCTTTGCGGGATACATTTCCATGTAAATATCTGACACTTAATTCACGTCTCTTATCCCTAATTGAGGAGTTTGGTGGGGCTTTGGGTATTTCATGGATCTGGGGGAAAAAAAAGCCTCAATCGAAGCTTGTTTGATAAGTGAAGAAGCCAAATGTTTATTCAGAGGTGTGACAAGGAGCCCCCATGAGCTCCTCTCACAAACACCTCAGGTCTCACTTGGGATTTCAATGGACCAGCTTGGCATTACTCCATCAATCCCAAACTGGGCACTTCTCTCTGCTTTTCCATTGTCTCTGTCATTATATCCTGCCTTGCTGCTGGAATATTCTCCCAGAGCCTCTCTGGAATATGGACTAGAGTATTACAGAGAAAAGCCAGGGGTGGGTTTTATTCAAATATTTATAGCTCCTTATCCTTCTTGTTGTTTCAAGAACTCATTTCATTTATAGAAGTTTATGTAATTGATTTTACTGATTATTCCTTGATTTTTTTATCAGAGCCTGTGCTTTTTATCCAGAATTTTTGACTACTTCACACGTGTGTGTGTGTGTGAACTCTTCAGCTTCAGACCACGGGGCTTTGTGTTTGCGCTGGCACGTGGATTTTGGGGTGGGGGTACCCTGAGCCACTGGGCTGTGTGGAAATGCTCCTGTGCCACCTGTGCACCTCAGATCCACCTGATCTCCTGCAGCTGAAAAGTGTTTGTGTCTCTAAAGGCTTTATTTTTATGGCCACTTTTGTAACTGGAGGATCCAATTTAGGAATTCAACAAAAAGTTGCCCGCTGGAGCTTGGCCTTTACCTTTGGATGACAAAAGATGCTTTTCCTGTTTCAGGTGCTGCAACTACAAAGCAGAAAGGGGAGAATAACTTTATTTTACCTTCTGTTGAGTGGTGATAAAGATCTGAAATACAGAGATAAGTCTGCTTGGGGCAGGAAAAAATACAGCATCTCTTGTCTGAGAGTTTGAGGAGCAAATGCCCTATTCCCATTCCCAGTTAAAAGATGCTACAAAAAGGGAGATGAAGGAGTTCCAGGGCTCAGAATTGTGTCCTTCTGTGCCTCTGCTTTGACTCCTTTGGAAAACTGGAGTCCTTGCATAGAAAACTTGGTGTTACAGTAAAAAATGATTTGTAGTAGTTTCAGCATCTGTCAGGAAGGACTGATTTTTGCTCACTCAAAGAATCACCATCAAAGGTACCAGCCAAAAATGATACAGTTTGAATTGATAAAAATGGGAATTGACATTTAGGGTTTACTCTTGTACTCCATGGATGAAAGACCCAAAGGGAAATCGAGTTAGAATTGATTTAGAATGATTTACACAGAGACCAAAGATGCAAAAGGACAAGGGAGACCCCCCCAGTGGACAAAAGTTTAAGGGAATTAACAGTGTGGATCTCGTTGGGATGGATTTAACACACTGCCAGCAAATTCCTGAGGGTTTGCTGTGGATGAGGGATCTCTGCCATGGGTAAGGATGGTCTCAGATAAGGAATTTCAAGCCTTGAGGGACATCTCAAGGGGAGGTTGAAGCATTTGGAGTGTGGTAGATAAAGCTTCAACCTCCATCCAAGGTGCCATTTCTGACACCTGCCTTTTTACTTATTGACTATTCACATTCTCCTCAGCCAGAAGTGATTAAAACCAAGTTAATTGGAATATTATGTTCTCCTGGTTTAATAGTGCACTGTGAACCCTCTAATACAAGGCGAAAGAAAATAGATTTTAGTTGAAAATTTCTTTCATTTCTTCTGCATTTTTTAATTCCGTGCTATAACACCACAATCCCCATCACCTTAAAAAACATCTGAAAATGTAATTAGTGTAATTTATCCAGGAGACACTGGGTTTACCATCTTTTCATTACTAAAAATTAGTCCCAGGCTGCCTTTCTGGCCTGGTTTAGTAAATGAATCTCATCTCTCAGGGCTACACAAAATCAGCTTTAGGTGGGAACCACAGTGATTGTGTTGGGGTTTTTTAAATGTTGGTTGTTAACTCTCTATTTAATAGATACAGAAAATTATAAAACCATGGAAAGGTTTGGGTTGGAAGGGACATTAAAGATCATCAAGTTCCAACCCCTGGCACAAGCAGAGAACCCATAAAATCACATATAATTAAATCACAGGAGAATAGGAATGAGTTTCCCTCTTTTCCCACTGGAATAAATGAAATCCACATCAATCCCAGCTGATTTCCTTTTTTTTTTTTACTGGTCTGGGAGGTTTTGTTGGAAATGTTCTGAGCAAAGCCCTGTTGGGTTGATGTGTTGGATGATGAATCTGCCAGTTCTTTCTCAGCTTGTAGAAAATCAGTTGTGTTAGGGTACAACCATAAGTACCTTATTGCCAGGACAAAAAAATGCTTTGTTTTATCCTTTTTTTTTCCAGTCTTTTTTTCCCCTTACTGGATGTAGGAACTTCCAAATTAGTCCAAGCCAAGCATAAACCATGCCTTGTGCACTGAGTCATTAAAACAAAGTAATGCCAGACAATTGAATTAAATGTGGAGAAAAAAGATTTAAACCTCTTGCTCTCTGCTTTAATAGGAAGTTGATGCAAATGGCAGAGGATAAGCAAATTATAATACATTTGGATGAAAAAGTGGCAAGTTGGAGTGATAGGTTGGAATGTCTATATGGGAAGTTAATGATGCAGTTGTGAAGCAGAATGAGGGGATGGATGTGGTGGATGTAATACCAGGGAAATTAGGCAGGTTAATTCCAAGCCTTGCTGCAAGATTCCATTACTCTGCACTCTGAGAGCAGATTATTACAGTTATTTAATGTATTTAACCCACTTAATGCTTTCGGATCGTGCTTATTGCAGGAAACCAGAGGATGGAAGTGTTTTAACTTCACTTTTTTGCAGAGAAAGGGAATTTGTTTTTTAATTTGAAAATAGCCACGTATGGAGCACTCAATGTCCAGTTGCTGCTGTTCCCGTGGAGAGCAGAGCAGGGATTGAATCAGAAATATTTACCTGGAGAAAAGGGCTCTGCTTGGCTTCCCAGCTGTTTTCTGCTGTGGTCTTGTTTATTTTATTTGTTGCTAAGCTCCCTCCTTTCCCCTGTTCCCCTCATTCCCTCCCTTTCTGCCAAAGATTTTTCAGCCTGGAGAAGAGAAAATTCCAGGGAGAGCTGAGAGCCCCTTGCAGGGCCTAAAGGGGCTCCAGGAGAGCTGCAGAGGGACTGGGGCCTAGGCATGGAGGGACAGGAGCCAGGGAATGGCTTCCCAGTGCCAGAGGGCAGGGCTGGATGGGAGACTGGGAATTGGGAATTGCTGGCTGGGAGGGTGGGCAGGCCCTGGCACAAAATGCAACTCTCCTTTAGGAGTTATTCCAGGACAGAGATATTTCCTGTCACCTTTTTTTCCCCCCTTCCTTTTCTGATCAGCCAGTCCCTGGGTGAGAACTTCTTTCCTAGACTTTGAAGCTCCTTGCTTGGAGAAAGTGAACGAATCCTGAAAGTTTGGATGCATACTTGGAGGTTTTGTTTCTCCACTGGAAGTGGAATTTGGCTTTCAAAGTCCCTTAACTGACCTATTTTGCTTTAAAATGTTTCCATTTCTCCTCAGTGTCTCAGAAATGTCCCAAACCAGCTCTTAGCTTGGGATGTTTGTGTTCAGGTTGGGCTGAGCCCTCAAAATTGGGGGAAAGTAACTTTATTCCAGTTGTGGTGCTTGATCTTTTAAGGAAACAGGGACAGTCTCTGAATTTCCCTGAGTGAATGCGTTGAGTGGTCAAGTCTTTCATGCAACTTCCAGCACCTTCATATCCTGGAGGTCTCACGATTTTTTGAAGACCCAAAGGGAATTTGGATTGATAGAATTTGGAGGCTGGGGAGCCTCAGTAAACAGAATTGCATCAGCCTCACTTTCTGTAGAAACTAGCTCAAAATCCAGGGTAATGTTACGGATTTTTTATTTAATTCACAAGTTTTATATAAAACACATAAATATGCTTTTAGTAAGTTTTGGTCAGCATCCACAAGGGAGAAGTGGAGACAGTGAAGAAATAGGTTGGTTTGGGGTAAGAAATTGGTATTTTAGGGAAAGAAACAGGTATTTTGGGGCATGAAATAGGTACTTTAGGGCAAGAAATGGGTATTCTAGAGCAGAGGAGGAGAAGAGAAGGCTGCTGGGCTGGCAGGTCATGGAGCACAAGCCTTTCATACCTGTGGGATCTGTTCTGCTCTTCCCTAAAAGTGCCCTTAGGCAGAACCAGATTTCTTCCCACAACGTGGGTTTCACATTAAATTGAGTGGATATTGCTGTTAGGGATTATTAAGGAAAACACATCAGGAAATTATCTGTGTTCACACCAAACTGAGTCAGAAGGCAGAGATGGTTTAGATGGCAGCGACCCAGGCACCTGCCTCAGTCTGGAATGATTTTGGTTGTGCCCTGAACCGTCTCCCAGGAGTACCTGAACTATTTAGGAGTAACCTAATCCATGGAGATGGATTAGGAACCTGCAGGTGTTTTGTGCTGCCAATAGATACCCCTGAACTGACACTCGGATTCACTGCTTGACTGTGATCTTGGCTTTTCCCCACACCACAAATAGATGGTGTTTGCGTCTTTTAGGGTTTCTAACAGAGCTGGCCTGTGAGATGGTTGGTGCTGGGCTTTTACAGAGAAATCCTTTGGGTTTTGAGCACAGCCGCTGCTGTTGGGTGAACATTTTCACAGATCAAATCAGCTGGGCAGAATTATTTCCCCGGTGAGACCAAGGCACCTCCATGCTTTCAGCTCTGCTCAGAAATTTCAGGGTGTTGGAGAGGGGGCAAAAAATAATAAACCTGTTCTTTGACAGGACTAGTAAATGTTCCTGGTTTCTGAGAAGCAAGAGCTGCGTGTATTTACTTGGACTTTTTCTATTTGGTGCCTGCTTCTGACATTCTGGACATTTATGGATGCATTTGTTTTGTCTGGCTTTCTAAGGAGGAAGCCATCTGGTGCTGTCAGTGTTAATGGATCAGCCTTCCAAAAAGAAAAGGAGACTTTTGCTTTTCATCTTCCATGTGAAATAGCTCATTAATTAAAAATATACTTATTGAGAGACATAATACATTAAAATATATATATATATATATATATAGGGAAATGTAATGCACTAGACCGTGCGCTGATCTTGGATTGTGTAGAGGAGAGCACAAGCCAAGGAGAGAAGTTCAAACCTCACTTGGCAGCAAAATCAGCCCATGAAGTCCTGTCAAACACAGCACACAAACAGTGCTGGGGACAGAGGGAAGGAAGGCCAGGCAAAGCTCTCCCTCAATTCTCTACACTTTGTGTTGGAGCTGAGCATCATTTCCAACCAAAGAGCAAAACCCCAAACCTCTTCATCTTGTGTTTCTCAGACTTTCCTGGTGGGTCGTTCTCAGCCAATTGTCTCAACAGCTTCTCCTCCAGCTGATAAATGAGGGCTGCATTGTTTTTATTACCCTCAATATGTTGTCTGCTGTGCTGTTAATGCTCAGTGGCAGGAGAAATTCCTGCTCAAGCTCATGCAGGGAATCACTGAAGTATCCAAGAGACCCCAGAAGCAGATGTGAGGGATCTGATTTTCTCTGCTTGTTAACTTAAATACAGAAGATAAAAATGATGATCTTTTTTGCTTCAGAAATTCTTGAGGGTAAGGCCATGGATTCATCCTGCCAGCTGGCAGAGAGTCCTTAACGGGACTGTGAGCCAGGCTGCTCCAGCATCTCTCACCTTCCTCCTCCAGGGCCACGTGCAGGGCACAAGGTGTGAAAACTGGGAAAACTCCTCTTGTCCTCATCTGGGAACAGGACGCTCCTTCGGACAGGAGATGTTTTATACCTCTCTCCCAGGATTTACATGAGCAGTGGACACGTTTTGGGGCAAGTCCTGCCATGTTTTTCTTTACCCCTTGTGTTCTTGCTGCTCTGGGATGCATCTTGTGCTGGTAACCTGAGGAAGCTGTGGCACTGACCCCACACGTGCTGGCAAGGCTTCACCTGCCACTGGAACTTCTCTGTCAGCCCCAACCTTCCGGTGAGGGTTCTTTTTGCTGCCGTCTTTTTTCCCTTTATCTCCCAGGCTGGCTGATTGGCTGGGAAGTGCCGTCCTGAGGGAGAGAGCTGACGCCATTTCCCCGTTGTCCTTCAGGCCCTGCGGTTGCCAGGGAACGCCGCCATCTTGGGGAGGGGCCCTGCCGCCATTTCCCCTTTGTCTCCCGCCATCTTGGGAAGGGCGTTGCCGCCATTTTGGGGTGTCTTTGTTCCTGTGGGGTTCCCAAGATTTAGTGATTTTGTATCTAATGATTATTTACTGTTACACTTTTTGTCTGTTGCCATGTCACTTGTTGGTAAACTGTTGTTTTGTCACTTACATCAACTCACGTTCATTTCTTATTGGTGGAAGGGGATTGGTTGAAACTAAGGGAAGGTAACTCATTTTAGAGTGTCCACCTCTTTAAATTGTCTTAAACAAGACAAGGGGCTCCAAAAAAACTGGAGAGGATCTTGGGGCAAGGGGTGGAAGGGCAGGACAAGGGGGAATGGCTTCCCACTGCCAGAGGGCAGGAATGGATGGGATCTTGGGGAGGAATTCCTGGCTGGGAGGGTGGGCAGGCCCTGGCACAGGGTGCCCAGAGCAGCTGGGGCTGCCCCTGGATCTCTGGCAGTGTCCAAGGCCAGGCTGGGCATTGGGGCTTGGAGCAACCTGGGACAGTGGGAGGTGTCCCTGCCCTTGGCAGGGGTTGGACTGGATGATTTTAAGGTCCCTTCTAACCCAACCCATCCTGGGATTCCAGGAATCCCATCACCAACCTCTAGGAAGCATTTCCCTTTTTTGTGCAGTGTTTTATGATTTTTTTGGTAACACGGATGACAGAGGAGAGGGAAGGCTTTTGACTCCAGTGATGGAAAAACAAACCAAGTGAAGTTCTTTGCCCTTTTAGACCTGTCTAATGGGTAGAATTTAAATTTCAGGTTTGTATCGTGCACTCAATACCTGGGTGTATATATTTGAAAAAAGGAACCTACTCAGTTGGTAAACAATGTTCAAGAGGAAAAAAAAGCTGCTCCATTGATTTGTTCTGTGTTTGTATCTTTTCATTGTGTACTCCTGTGTTCTGGGACTGCTGGAGAAGATCTTGAATGCAGGGAGCACAAGTCTAATTATTTTGTTCACTAGAGGCAATAATTGGCTTGTTCAGAAGTAATGAGATAATTCAGATGTAAATTCGTTTTGGAGAGGGGGAATTTTAATAATGGATAATCTAGGAAATTATATCATGAATGAAAGAATATTTTGTTTATAAAAGGAACAAGTAATGTAACTACAGAAGGTTGGGGCCATCTCAACTCATTTGCAGCTGGAAGGAAAATCTGGGCGATTGCTGTTGATTCCTGTGTAAGTGCTGGGTGCTCTGAGCTGGTGCAGGGGGGTTTTAACAAGGCTCTTATCCTGTGAGTATTTCTGGCGTTCAGGAACTTCCCTGTGGAGAGAGTTTAAGAGATGAACTTTATGGTGAAAGCACATGAGGGGCCATTGTAAGTGTAAACCTTATGGAAATGTTCTGGTGAGCAGAATCCAGACTTGAGCAGTCGTGTCTTGATATTTTTCCTTAAATTTTTCCTTACCATTCCTCAGAACATCCTTCAGGCAGTTTTGCTGAGCCAGTGTGTGTTTCCCTGTAGAAGCAGGGTTTGCTGTTCCACCTCTGATTTTGAAGGGCTGGGCTTGGCTTACTTAATGTCACAGTTTTATTTTCCTGATTCTCAAGCAGAACTGCTCTGTGCTGATTCCACATCCAGTGCTGGCTTCCTTTGGAGCTCCTGAGGAGTCTCCATGCCTTGGACTTTCAGCCTTGGCATAGTGAGCTTTGCTCTAGGGGAAGGTGTGGAACAGGATGATCTTTAGGGTCCTTTCCAACCCAAACCATCCTGGGATTCTGTGAATCTGCTAAAGCAAAGTGTTGGTGCTCAGTGGTGTCCCCAGAAGCTGTAAATGTGAGGGTGAGGTAGGTGGGCACCTTCTATCCTCCACATTAATGTTGTAACTCCGACTTTTGTCTGTTAATTCAGGGAATTGAGCAGTGGGGGAAGCTTTGAGGTGCTGAACGTCATTGGAGGATCCTGGAATTTAATCGGGGAATGTTTGTTGGCTTTTTTAGCATCCCTCTGCTCCCTTCCCCTCACCTTGTCCTTTGTTTCACCCTCTCCCTCTGCTCTGGAAGCATCTGAGCTGAGCTATATGTCAAGCCCTTCTGGTTGGTCCTGTGCTGAAGAGCTGTGGCTAATTTTAATCAAGCCTGAACTGTCATTCCGGTTCATCAATGTCACATTAGCATCATTTCTCTTCATCAATGTCACATTAACAGTAAATCCCAACTCCCTGATTATTAAAGTGGATGGAAATCACAGCTCTCTGTGTGGCCAAATAGCTGCTCATCAGCAGGGTGCTTGATGGGCCCTGATAGTTTCATTCGGGCCTTAATCAAGGACTCTCTGTTCTGCTGGGTTTATCCTCGTGCTGTGGAGTCACATTAACACCTGCACGTGCTCCCTATTTCTGTTCCGCTCACATCTGGAGCAGAAACCTGGATTTCAGCTGAAGCCGTGCTGGAATTAACAGCTTAAGCCCTCGGTGGTGATGAGACAAAGTGGGTAAGAATTGGTGTTTTAAGACTGGGAAGATTGGGAAGGTGGGGAATCGTTAAGGAGGGAGGATGAACAAATGTGTTCAGTGCAGAGGACCACATGTCAGAGCACTGCCTGGTTATCCCTGGGATAAATCTCCACTGCTTCATTAACCTGGATTTTGTTTGATTTTTGCCTCTATTCCTTCCCTTTTCCGTGTGCTCTTTCCCTGTATCTCTGCCTTGCCCCATTCCCACAAGTTTGTCCCAGTTTGGATCCAGACTGGTCTGGTTACAGGTACAGACTGTAGGTTGTGCCTGAATTTGTTCAGGGTGATCCACACTTGGCTCTGAAGGTCCAAGGTAAAGCTCTGGGGTTTTAATCCACCCTAACCTTTGTTACTTTCTGTGAGCTCTGTTTGTCTTTTTGCTTTGTCTGTGGACAGACAAAAACTTCCACATTTCAGCAGAATGGGTGTTTCAACAGGAATGATCATGGGATGTGATTTTGGAAGCACAGATGATGCTCAGGTTGGAACTAGATGGTCTTTAAGGTCCCTTCCAATCCAAACAATTCCATGATTCCATGAGAAGTGCAAAGCATCGCCACAAAATCTTGTGGCTGCTGTTATTCCTCAAATCATTCCGTGCTCTGTTGAATTCCCTTGAGGCTCTTGCTTACCTGTGACCCCTTATTAAAGAATAATTTGCTTTTCCCCAAAATTGGCACAAAAGGTCCCAGTCCAGTGCAAGGAGCCTTTTGGTAATTCATGAGGAATTAGCTGAAATTTCAAGTTAACCAGCAGTGGTGCCCAGTAGCGTAACAGGAGCTGGTTAGGCGCCAAATTAAATTCCTATGATCCCTTAGGTTTCTCCATGCTTAGAACAGTATATTTATGAAAGAATTCCATACCATCATGATAAATATTCCAAATACCCATGAATGTGTGGGCATTTAAGACTCAGTAAAGGAGTAAGAATTGAGCAAACGGGTTTGTGATGCATTTTCTACTCTCCAGCCCAGGCTCTTTCTGCCTGAAGCCACTTGAGCCGCTGAATTTCCAAGACATCCTTTCCCCAATTCCTGCCTCAGTTTCTGTGTGCAGTGAGTGCTTTCTCAAGAGTTCTTGCACAACTTTTAGTGCATAATTGAGTCAGTACTGCCACAGACTTCACTGGCATTAGACTTAATTAGTGCCAGCCTCATTAAGGGGAAAAAGCCTGTCTGGGGGTGTTTGTCAGTGGCTGATCTGCTCTGTCAAGGGGAGTTACAGTTAACCTTTAACTGGTTTGGATGGCAGCTAAAAGGTGCTTCCATCCTCTTCAGCTGCCATCAGGCCTGGTTAAAGGTCAGCATCTTGCTTCTGGCACTGGGATCCTGCCAGGGCACTCTTGTTTTCCCTGGAGCTCCCCGACCCAAGGTCCGATTTCCAAGCTGTACTCTTAAAAGACAACCAGAAAGCAAATAAAATCAAGAAAATGCAGATTCCATCTTAAAAACAACCACATAGGAGAGCACACGTTTAGGAAAGAACAAATTCCTCTGTGCACTCTTCATTAGTGAGGCCTGGATTTAATTGGAGTCCTTAAACCGAAAGCCCTGGTGGCTTCTTTACTCCGGTGTCGCTTCCAGTCCCGACGCAGCCGATTGTCGAAAAATCTGCTCGTTAGGAAGAAGCTCAGCCCCTCGTTTCCTCGTGTACTTTACTCTTTTGGGGGTCTGTTTTTAGGATAGATTAAACATCGAATTCAAATAATGTGCTCCCTGGGGTGGGATTTGTCAGAGTTCAGCATCTCCTGCCTCCAAATTCTTGCCTCTGATGCAGCAGCTGGATCAAAGCTCAGCTTTAGCAGCACTGGGCAGGTGGAAGAGAGTGAGAAAAGGGATGCTGGAAGGAGACCTGGTGGGTAGCAGAGCCTGTTTTATCCCCTGAAGATTTTGGAGCCATGGGAAGCCTTTGGACTCAAGATCCCCAGTGAAAATGATCACAGAAGCTACTTCCAAAGCCAACTGGACTTTTAAAATCAGGAGTATCATCCACATGGCTACAGCAGCATCTGAGGTGGAAACTCCATCCTGGAGCTCAGCAGATCCAAAGGCAGGTTATGAAGTTCGTGTCTGGCTCTAAAATTAGCGCAGGTTTGGGTTTTTCAGCTGGTGAGCAGCAATTTAAGGCTGTAGGGGACTCTGGAAGGCATAAAAATCAGTGTAGCCATGGGCAAGTGTGAAGTGTTTTCCTTTCTCAGGATTTTATATCTTTCATGTTGTTAGAGCAGTGTGATAAATAATGGGATTGTTGATATGTTGTTACCTGGTTTTGTAAGGTTTTAACTGAACTCTTTCTACCTAATTTCAAACTCATTTATGAGTGGCATTGTGATACATTTCTTTATTTTGGTAAGCTGCATCTTGATGGATTAAAACCCAAATAATTTTGCCTCTTCTCAGTGATACCCACTCATGGTGGAAAAAACCACCCATTTTTTGGGATCATTTATCAATGAATTGGTGCCGAGATTTTCCTGGAACCGCCACACAGGGGAAATGAAAAGTAATGACACAATTTACAAACAAGAGTAATTTCAGCTGTTTATACACAATTACAGCTCTGCTCCCCAAGGAAACTGCTGAAGGAGCATTGTAAGTTTAAGAACAGCTTTATTTTTATAAACACTTCTTTTAATTGCTGAGCTGAAGTTGTGTTTATTACTGAAAATTCCCAAGGCTTTCTGCAAACAGTGCAATCTCCTTGACTCAGGCTCGATTTAGTTATGTATTTTCATCCTCCTGGTTATGCTCTGTTTTTCTCATCTCTTCTTAAACTCATTTAGTCTCCAGGTTTCCATATATTATGGAAACTATCCCTGTTTTCCTGAGACTCATTCCAGCTTTCTAAGTGAACAATACTAAAAGTTAACAGAAGACTTTGTTCTTAAACACTGTCCTCGTATAAGGCTTCGAAGTGTTACAGAAATATTCCTAATTAGTCAGTGTAAACCTTGTCTGAAGTATCTTAATGTTGATTTTCCAGATTAATAAAAGGAGCAGAGAGGGATTTACCTCATTTATGTGTAGCACCGAAGGCTGTATTTTATAACCTGACTTACTTCACCTTTCTTGGATATCATGGAATGGTTTGGGTGGGAAGGGAATTTAAAGTTCATCCCATCCCAACCCCCTGTCATGGGCAGGGACACCTTCCACTATCCCAGGTTGCTCCAACCTGGCCTTGGACACTTCCAAGGATCCAGGGGCTGCCACAGCTTCTCTGGGAATTCCATTCCAGCCGCTCCCCAGCCTGCCAGCCAGGAATTCCTTCCTTTGGGAAGGTTCCTGCCTTCTCTGTCTTCCTTTTGCCTGAAGGGTACAAGAGGACTGAGCTTCATTCCACCTTTCCATGATCCCCACTCCTCTTCTGGTTTTGTCACTCCTCCAGAATCCCAGTTTCTCAGCCAAGGATTAACCTGTATCCCACTTTGGGAAGGAGGAGGAGGATAATCCAGTTCCCCTTGCAGTGCCACCTCCACTGCCAGAGGAGGATCCCTGGATACACCTGATCCAACCAGCACTGAGTGAATGCAAAAGGATGGACTCCCCTGGCTCAGCCTTCCATGTCTTCAATTCCCTTTGGAACCTTTCCCAATGGATTCAGTAGGATTGTGACCTATTTTTGCTATTGCTGCCTTGAAAGATTCAAATTGCGCTCCGTGAGTACTCTGGAGCTGGTTTATAGTCACTACAAAAAGCAGCTGTGGAGGGGGAGACAGCAGCTGGGATGTGCTTTTCTTCCTCAGTCCTATTCTGCTGTCCCCAATAGGGATTTTAGGGAGAAGCTGAATGTAACTCCTGCCTGTGGTTGGGTGAGAATATAGGACAAGCCCAACTATTCATTTTGGGACCGGTGAGAATTTCTTAAAGCTCAAGTGACCTGAAAAATGAGCATTTCTTTGGTTTTTACTTCTTCTCCCCAGTCTCTCTAATCCTTTCAGCACATGCAGAAATGGATTTCTTGCAAAACTCTCATGGCACAATGACCTGTCCTGTGATTCCCACCAAACACTCATTACCCTTCTGTGTGAAACCCATTTCCCTAAATTCTCCCATTCTAACATCTTGATTTCCGAGTGCCTGTCCCACTTTCCTTTCTTTGCCATTAACAGGAATTTCTGAATACATCTCCTTGCAACAAATTAAACGAGGTTGCAGCTTGGTGGCCCACCCGCACAAGAGTCTGAGCTCGGCTTTGTGTCTTCAATCTTTGAACTTTGGCTTTGTCCTTTTGGTTGTTGTTCTCTGAATGCTCTGGCACGAGGACAAAATTAAAAAGCACTTTAGCTGCTGCTGAATGGTGGGTGATGCTGAACCCTGGTCTTGAAATGGAAATTAAAGCCCCATCTTTTTTACATTCCTTTTCTTAAGCAACAGGATATTGATCTGCTGGGTTGAAGTCTTTAAAAGAGCCGCTCTGTTATCTTTCTTCCCGGTTTATTTTTCTGGAGAGCACGTTTCAGTTATCTCTGCATTCAGCGGCCTGAAAGAACGTGGAGATCAGATTTAGGTTATTAGAGGGATAAATCTTGTGCTTCATTCGCTGCTTTCTTATCCCGCCTCGTGCTGCCGATGAAAGCGGCGGGATCTGAGGCCCAGCTTTGTCTAGAAGTTTTTTAGCTGTGGGAAGGGTTTCTGTTAAATGCCTATTTGAGATTAAAGTCAGATGCATCAAAACCATTGATGTGTTAAGCCTGAGCGAGCTGAGTTCCTATTTTGAGTTTCAACGTGTTGTAGTGCAGTTGGACACGGATCTTTGTAGGGGCACTGTCCCAACTCTTCCACGCGGTTGTATCCTGGGAGCTGCTGCACAAGAGCCGAGCTTGGACCCGTTTTGTGAGTGTTGGTGGCTTTGTAGTGGCTGTTCTCAGCAGCAAGCCCCAGCTCTGGGCAATAGTATCTGTGTAGTAGGGATTGTGTAAATGCTCACTGCTGGCAGCACATTCCAATCCGCCTCGCTTCAGCTCTGTCCTTTCTTCCCAACACCAGAGACTTCAGGAAAGATTAAAAATTGGCTCTTCTACACTCAGTGCCTCACACAGAACTCTTGAGAGCCTTCTGCAGCACGAGAGGAAAATCCAACTCCTCGAGGTCAGGCGGAGGGGGAAGCACTGCAGCGTCCTGGGGTTGCTCCGCGATCCCGTCGCAGCGTTCCGTCATTCCCGGGTGCTCTGCCAGAGCATATGGATCTCCATATGGACACTTGCTGGGGCTCTGCCACCTGTAGTCAGGCTGGGCTTTGCCCAGGAGATGAAGCAAAGGGAGTGCAGCAGTGAAATCAGGAACCACTCCAGTTTTATGGGGCTTGCTGTTGTCACAGCAATTACTGGAACAACCAAAAAACAATAAACAAATGGATTTAATGAGCGTTTCAGTAATCCAGGAACAAGTGGTTCCAACACCTCATTACTGGGGTGAGAGGGGCTCTACACATGTCCTTGTCTCCAGAAATACAAAATGATTTGTTTTGATACAGCTTTGGGGAGAAAAATGGAATTCAACAACTTGGTTGTCATTAAAAGCATTGCTGCTGAGTGATTTAAATGTGTCTTCATCTCCCAGAAATAATGATGTACCAATTAATAGTTAATGATTAATAGTAGCTGGTTTGAATTTTAAAAAAGCAGGGAAAATGCATCCTATGAATGGTTTGCCATAGATTGATTCTGTTAAGGTGGGGTTTTTTACAACACAAATATAATAGCTAAATTTACATTTCTTTGCTCTTTTTCAAGCAGCTCTGTTACTGCTTTGGATATTCTGTATGAGCTGGATCCTGTATTAGTAGGAATTTTCTAAAAAAGAAATATAAATATGTAACTTGTAACAGTTTGGGGGGGGGTTTAAAGCAACATCATGTGGGATTTTGCAATAATCTGTCATTTGGACACTGTTTTATATTTTTTAGGCATTGTTCTGGTGTCAGGATTGCAGTGAGAGGTGTGCGATATTTTATAATCCAAGGGAAGCAGCACCAGACATCTGAAGTTCTGGTTTTTCCAGGAGTTTTTGAGGTGGATTTAAATCATGCCAGTTGTGTGCATCAGAGACACTTTTAATGAATATTGGATGGTGTTCAGGCTGGAAATGATGGATTTAAGGAGTTGGATGTAACAGATAACAACTTGAGGACAAATCAGAAGAGATTCACTTTGTCTACACAAGGATGTTGCTGAGGGCCTTTCTTCCCAAGTAACTCCATGTGGAATGGGAGAATTCAGATGTGTGCATTTACTTTGGTGCCTCCTATTTTATTTAGAAGTTTTCCTGCTCAGTTCCAGCTAGAACAGTTTCAGTCATGTACTGAAAATTCAGCATTTTTAGCTAATCAAGACGTTTTTTACAGCTCAATGTCCTCAAGGTCTTGGGCATCTGTATTTAATTTTCTATCGGTTGGGGGGAAAAAGAGAAGTCCCATAAAATTAACTTTTTTTGGTTCTTTTTCCACTCAGTGTATCAAATATACACTGGAACTGATGGCCCTTCCAACCCACACCATTCTGGGATTCCCTGAATTATGCATTTATCCCCCTTTTTAATGTTCCCCTTTCCTGGGAATTCACTGAGCATGGAGAGGGGAGGTTTTAATGCCCCATCCAGCTTTGACATCCTGGGCCATGGAACTGCAGCAAAGGAGCAAATCGTTCCAGTCCCAGGAAGAATTCAGAAGTGAATTCACATCCCAGAAGTGAATGTGAGGAAAACGAGCCCGGTGTCCCTGAGGGAGGTGCTGGCTGTGGTGATTCCCTAAATTCCACGTGTGTCCAGCAGCACAGAGCGAAGCCATTAAATCCAGGCAGTTCCCTGCACTCCTGGTGTGCCACCAGATCCGTTCCTAATGGATTGGTGTGGCTTTAATAAAGCCCAGTCTCACGGAACTTGTTTTCTCCGGGAAAAGCTCTTCCCAGGGACCTGACAGATCACCTCTGCCGTGCTTCCCGACGTCCTGGCTCTCTAATTCCTCTCCCTAACGAGTTCTGTGCTGCACGATAAAATATTCATGTTCCAATAGGTTCTAAACTAATTATCTGCAGCCGGCACTTGCCTGAGCAGTCATTTGCTGTTAGCTTGGCTCAAGTTAATGGCTTGTATTTCAGTACAAATAGTCCCTCCTGGCTGTTTCCTGTCACTGATTCTTATCCTAAATGGAATTTCCATATGTGTCTGGAGCTAATTCTTGTGACATCCAAAGGAGCTTTCTCCTCCTGCGCCCAGGAAGAGGAGGAGGATGTGTTGTAGATGATATTTTATGTATTATGCAGTTGCTGCAACTGCGTTTTCCTCAGAAGCGAATGTCTGTGGGTCTGATCGCTCCACGCTGGGCTGTTGTACTCAGAGCTTCCCTACACCTCGTGCATTTTTATCAGCTCTAAAATACGAGTTGTTCTACAGACAGGAACTATTCTGGTCAGGTATTGAAGTTAAACAGCAGAAAAAAGGAAGAAAATGATCTATCACGGGAAAACACAGAGGTAAAATAACTTCAGTGTTCATCTGGAGGTATCACATTAAATTTGAGCATCATCAGAAAATCCTCGTGATGTTGATTTGGAGCTTAAAAGTGCTTTTAATATGATAAAGGCTGAATAAAATTGCACTGGGTTCCAAAAAGGCTAAAAACACCTTGAATTTTCATTCTTCTGCCTGTGGTAATGCAGGTTTTTTCTCCCTCCTTTCTCAGAGACAAGCATGTATTTAAAATATTGACAGATCTTAATCTTTTAATGTTGCCATATGTCCACTTAGAGTAAAAATGTAAATACTTCCATACTCGAAATGTATGGCAGGGATTTTGACTAATCACACGTCCGTATGCCTAATTGTTACTGGGATCAAGGCCTGCAAGTGCTAACATGGAAATAAATTAGAAATCTTTTATTTTTCCTTTTTTTTTAAATTCATATTTATAGCAACTAATTTAAACAGCTTGCAGGGAAAAAATCTGCTGAAGTTTCTGCTAATTTTTTCCCACATTAGTCCTAATGGGATGTTGTATCTGCCATGTCTGAGAAATTCATTTAGACATAAAATTTAGTAGAGATTTGTGTTACAGAAGTGGAGAGAGACTCTTGCTGTGGGTGTTTATTTGATACCTGAAGAGATGATTCTCTTTTCAGTTAAGCTAATTCAGACTTTGTGCAATCCAGGGGATGTTTTCCAGCTCCTCATGGACCCCATGTGGGTGCACCCTTGGAGGGCTGTTGGGAGCAGAAGGGATTCACCCAAGATCTGTTGGAAAAGAAACTTCTCCAAAATCCCTGATGTTGCCGAATGGGCAGAACCTCTCCCCAGCCTGCACAGGTCACTCCACCTCATCCCAGATCCGTTCATTTTCCCATTACTCTGGGTTATTGATTGTGGACTTTCACCACGAACCCAAGCTCATGAGTCTGGTGAGCATCTTCTGGTTTCTGCCTCTGCAAAGCCCCTCTAAGGTCTCCCCTTGGTGAGGTTCCATCTTTAGGTCAACAGAACTTTGCAGATGACACCAAGCTGGGTGGGAGTGTGGATCTGCTGGAGAGTGCAGAAGGATCGGGACAGGCTGGACCCATGGGCTGGGAACAATTGGATGAGGTTCACCAAGGCCAAGCGTTGTGTCCTTGGTCAAAACAACCCCATGGAGCACCACAGGCTGGGGCAGAGGGGCTGGAAAGCTGGAAGAGGCCCTGGGGCTGCTGGTGGCACTGGCTGGACATGAGCCCAGGTGTGCCCAGGTGGGCAGGAGGCCGATGGCACCTGGATTTTACCCAGGAACAGAGTGGCCAGCAGGATTAGGGAAGTGATTCTGCCCCTGTGCTGGGCACTGCTGAGGCCACACCTCGAGTGCTGTGTCCGGTTCTGGGCTCCTCAGCTCAGGAAGGACATGGAGGGGCTGGAGTGTGTCCAGGGAAGGGAACGGAGCTGGGAAGGGGCTGGAGTGGCTGAGGGAGCTGGAAAGGGGCTCAGCCTGGAGCAAAGGAGGCTCAGGGGGGACCTTGTGGCTCTGCACAAGTCCCTGACAGGAGGGGGCAGCCGGGGGGGTCGGGCTCTGCTGCCAGGGAACAGGGACAGGAGAGAGGGAACGGCCTCAGGCTGGGCCAGGGCAGGGGCAGGGTGGATACTGGGAAAATTCCTCCATGGAAAGGGTGATTAAACATTGGCAGGGGCTGCCCAGGGCAGGGGTGGAGTCCCCATCCCTGGAGGTGTCCAAGGAAGGCCTGGATGTGGCACGTGGGGACAAGGTGGGGATTGGTCACAGGTTGGACTTGATGGTCTCACAGGTATTTTCCAACGATCACTGTTTCATATTGATGCTAAATTTTGCACATCCTCAGTATTTCATGGAATTAAGGAGTCTTTAAATGAAACCCATTCTCCCAGCAGTGCAGATCGGTGCACATGGGATTTGTTTCTTTTCCTCCTTGACTCCATTATCCAAATAATCCTTGTATCTGCAGAGTGTGAATATCCAGGAAGGCTTTAAGTGCTGAGACTTGAATCTCTCCTGCAGGGAAGCAGAGGAACGATCCTTTCGTGTGGGACTTGAGGGAATACAAGTTTTTTTCCTGTGTTATTTGTATTCTTGAATGCAATTGTTTTATAAATCCATCATTTACTTGTGCTCTTCCTGAACTGCTCGTCCCTCTCTGAGTAGTGCTGAAGAAATAATTTTCTGCTACATGAAAGATGTCTGATAGGAGGTAGAAATTGATATCTTGATCCTGGCTGTGCTTCCAGGTACTTATCAGTGATAATTTCTTCAATATCCTCTTGATTTGGGGAAAAAATAACCCTGTCTCCTCAGAAGTGAGTGGAATGAATGTTATCTTACCACGAGATGAATGTAGATTTAAAATTCACTTGATAGCAGCTCTATTGTGGTTTTAGCTTGATTTTCTAGGAAATGAGTCCCATCCTAAAGGAAATGAGCCCTTTAGGTTGTTCTGTCCATCCCTCCCCATTAATGGGATCGATATCGGCCAAATCTGCAAGGAGCAGGAGGTGCAAAGACGTGCAATTCCAGGGGAAGAGAACTGTGAATGTAAACAGCTGCAAGAGGAGAAAAACCAGGGAAAAACGAGGAACATTTGGCCCCTGTGGCTGGCAGAAGCCACTGGCCAAGGATGAGAGACAGAGCCTCAAACCACCCCTGTTTGGTGGTGTCTCCTGGGCAGCCATCATAGGAATATTTGGAGATTTATGGATATTGCAGTGTGGGAAGCTGAAGGGACAAAGGCAGCACGTCTGTTTCTCCAAGTGCTGATCCTTCAGTGGTTTTTTTGGGAACTGGAAGTGCAAATAGCATTTATTTATTTCATTCCCAGGCATCTTTATTACAGACTTTGGGCTTGATTTTTGTGTTCAACATCCTCCACTGTGCTCAAATTGAAAACAAGAGGTACAAGAGTTCATCCTGTCTGGAAACAGTGGAAGTTTATTTTTCTCAGCTTGGAATTGAGTCCCTCATGGACACCTCCTTCTCCCAGATCCATGACTCTTCATTCAGTGTAGTTACATATCAAAATTAACTCCAACTTCTTGGTAATTTTGCTTCAGATATCTTGATAACAGGAGGAGTTAATGTGAACATCCCAAGGTGTTAACATGCTCAGCATCCTGGTGTTCTCGCAAAGACAGAAGCATCCTGGGGACTTGCAGCACCTCTGGAATGGGCATCACTGGAATATTTGGTGGACAACAGTGAAATTTTCTTGTTGCTTTGAGGAGAATTGAATGTGGAGTGTGAGCAGGACAAAGAGTGAATGAGCACAGGTTGGTGCTGAGGTGAATTCGCTCTGGTGAGAGGCACTGAGCTCATTTGTGTCCTGCTGGCTGTGCAAATGTAATTAATGGACACTTGGGTAACGTGGTCTAGGCTTGACCTAGGTCCTCCTAGGAGTTCTTCCACCTCTGGGTAGGTTTAGCTCAGTGGTGGAGTCAGCCACATACACCTATTCTTGAACATTTCTAGGAATGGTCACTCCACCACTGCCCTGGACAGTCTGTTCCAATGCTTTACAGCCCTCTCCATGAAAAAAAAATCCCTAATATCCAACCTGAACCTCCTCTGGCACAGCTTGAGGCTGTTTCCCCTCATCCTGTCACTTGTTTCCTGGGAGAGGAGCCTGACCCCCACCTGGCTCCACCCTCCTTTTACACTTCAAGTGAATATTTATTTAATATTTATTTAGCTCCTTCTTATGTGAGGGAAAACATTGGCTGCACTGGAGCATTTCTGTAAAGGGCTTAAGAGGAAGAAAAAGAGAATTAAACCCAAGTCCTGAGTTGAACTAAAACAATCCTGAATCAGGAAATATCTTGGAAAAGAAGAGCTGTATTTGCACCAAAGTTTAAAGGATTTCAGGAAGAAAATAAAAGCTTAGCATGCCATTGATTGTTACAGCTCTTAATAAGGGGTTTAACTCTAATTTCTTGACTCATCCCTCTTTTTATTTTTTCCTTTTTTAAGATTTTGCTCCCTGGTCTCCCATGGCCTCACCAAATACCTTCCTAATTAAATTTGATAATAGAGAATTATTAGCCAGGTGTGTGGTTCTGCTGGGAGAGAGGATGGTTGAGGCTGATGAGAAAGAAAAAAAATTCCTGAATTTCAGTTGAACTTCCCAAAACTCTGACCTGAAACTGTGGAAGAGGAGCCAGAGAGGCTCCAGCAGGCAAGAGTTAAATGTGAAGTTTGATCTCCTCTTTTCCAGGGGGCGTTTTGGAGGCATAAATAGGAATAAAAAGGGCTGTAAACTTTATTCTGAGAGCCCTTAAAGAAAAGTAAGCTTTGTGCACCAAGTTTTTAAGAAAGGAGATCAATTTGGTACCATTGTGACTGAGTATTCTCCGGGAACATCTGTAAACTGTTGAGTTTAATTGCCCTGCAGCTGCCTCTGGTTGGAGCTTGGGGGGGAATTTTGTTTCCTTTTACTCAGTCTCTCATTTCCCTTTCTCTGTGCTCTCCTGGTGTCATTTGTTCTTTTTTTGGTTTGTTTTTTTCATATTAAAAAATAAATAATAATACAAACACAGCTCCTTCAAAGAGCCCTGAAGAGAAGAGGGCTTGGCTGGAGGAGCATCTCTTGCTGCTGGAGCATCAATGGGCTCCAGCTGCTCCCATCCAGGAGAAGGAGGCTGGGAGTGAAAGGTTTGGGGCAACTTGGTTTCTTGGATTTGTTTGCTTTACATTCTGATTTTTTCCCCCATTTTTAGATTATTTTCCGGGTTGTTTTTGTTGTTTACCAAGTTAACAGGCAGCGCTGGATGGTTCTTGGAGTGGAGCTCAGCTCAGAACGGCAAGAACAGGAAGGACAAGACTTTTCAGGTGGTTTTTTTTGTCCAGCTGAGCTGTGAATACAGCAGTGGGGTTTTTGTGATTTTTCTCTCCTCAGAGTCACTTGAAAATAATACAAAGGATGAGTTTGGGTGTTGTTTTCTTACGGAATCACTGTTGTCATCCGCAGAGGAGACAGAATTAGGTGACAGCAAGGGGCTACAAAAGTGCAACTGGGGCCTTAAATTTACCTTTATTTTTGTTATTAATGAGAGCTGCAGAGGGACTGGGGACAGGGGTTGGAGGAACAGGACACAGGGAATGGCTTCCCAGTGCCAGAGGGCAGGGCTGGATGGGAGATTGGGAATTGGGAATTGCTGGCTGGGAGGGTGGGCAGGGGCTGGAATGGAATTCCCAGAGCAGCTGGGGCTGCCCCTGGATCCCTGGAAGTCTCCAAGGCCAGGCTGGACATTGGGGCTGGAGCAGCCTGGGACAGTGGGAGGTGTCCCTGCCTATGGCAGGGGGTGGCATTGGATGAGCTTTAAGGTCCCTTGCCACCCAAACCATTCTGGGATTCAGTCAATCCTGTGATTATTATTTTCTCCCCAAAGCAACTGATCATTTTTCCTGCCTCCTAAATACCTAATTATTCAATTTTACCATTTGTTGAACTTAGAACGTTAAAACTGGCTCTGCAGATTCAGAATGGTTCCTTTTTTTCCTCTTCCAAGATAAAGATGCACTTTATATTGAAAAAGGCCTCAGTGGTTTAACTCTATTAACACTTAAATCATAGAACCTGCCCAGATTTTGCAAAACCTGAATCAGCAAGTTTAGAAAAGAGCAGCAATAATTTCCAAAAAAAATATTTTTAGAGGGGGTGGCTGGAGGGAATCACAGCATCACTGGAAAAGCTGTGCAGAGAGGGAGCCAAATACATATTTACATCTAATATTAAATAAAGGCGTGTTAAAAACTCAAGAACATTTGATGGAACATCTGGCAAAGTGTGTGGCATTGTTAAAAAATATTTGAAACAGCCAAAATATTTTCTGTTACAAAATGAAAACAAACTTCTGTGTGTCTGGGGCTGGGATATAATTGCATCCAGAGCAGAATATATTATTTTCTAAAATCCTGTTAACTGCCTTCCCTGCTGGAGATTGATATTTCCAATTAGAATTCCAGCATTTGGAACTCTGCCTGCGTCACCGAATCCAGCTCCTGCCTGTTCCTTAGGCAGGGAGACCCTTCAATCCTGCTTGGAAACCTGTCAGACCCCACAGGGACAGCAGTGGCCGGGCTGTGGGACCTCCCAATTCCGCGGGAAGGATAATCCCGGCCCATGCCGCTCCTGTTGGGAAAAGCCGGTTTCTAATTCCCGTTAATGACCCGTTTCCTTACCAGCTTGTTCCTGTGCCAGGAAGGATTAAGCTGTTTGTGAGGAGCAGCTGGGGCTTTTTCTTTGGGAGCTGTGGGATATGAGCCGGGCTGGAGTGGATAAACCTCCGCCGAGGGAAAGTTGGCGTCACTTCAGTGGAGGAAGCGGTCGGAAGGCGCGGGATTAGGGAATGTGGTGTGCCGGCCTGAATGGGACACGTGCACTGAGGTGGCACTGGAGTGACCCCACAGCAGCTGGCTCACTCTGGTTGTTGTGATCTCCAAAGAAATTCCTGTCTGGAGGTGGCTCAGGGCTTAATTTTGGGGCATTTGGAGCTGGTGTTAGTGAGGAACGACTACAGAGCTTTGATTAAGAGGCCAGGATGGTCCAGCAGGTATTTATACCTTTGAAGGATGGCAGATGAGTTAGAACAAAAGAATTTTTAAAAAATAAAAGGAGGGAAGCTGAAAGAAGTTGAGATTTAAATAATATTTTGGCTTTTTTATGGACCACGCATCTCTTTGATGGGGAAAATTGAGCAAGGAAAAGTCTGTGTGAAACGGCTGCGGCAAAAGCAGTTAATGGTGAGGGACAAGCTGTGGAATAAATCCAGAGGGAACAGAGGAATGACTGCAGAATTATAAAAGGGTTTGGACTGGAAGGGATCTTAAAGCTCATCTCATTCCCACCCCTGCCATGGGCAGGGACACCTTCCACTGTCCCAGGGTGCTCCAAGCCCTGTCCAGCCTGGCCTTGGACACTTCCAGGGATCCAGGGGCAGCCACAGCTTCTCTGGGAATTCTATCCCAGCGCCTCCCCACCCTCAGGAATTCCTTCCCAATATCCCATCTAAACATTCCCTCATTCAGCTTAGGACTGAGGATGAAGTTGAGGGAATAAAAACAAAGCAGAAGAGAAGAGAGGCTGTAAATGTTTTAATGGATATGGATGTTTTTCCAGCATGCTCCCACCATCAGGAGAAGGTGGAGGGTTTAGGGAAGAAGGTTAAATATCGGTAAGAATGAGGCTGATATTTAGCAAATCATCCTAGAAGTGATTTGGCTTAATGCTGTGGAAGGAGCAGATGTCAGAGGGGAAAAAATCCTAAGGAAGGCATAAGAACATGGAGAAATGGAAGGAAACACCAGAACAGGTGATCAGATGTGGCAGATTTCTGAAATCTGGCTGAACTCCTAAAGGACCACATTGGGAAGTGTGAAATGTGGGATGGGAGCTGAGCCAACCTCGGAGAAACAGAGACTGGTTCAATCCTTTGGTAATAATTAGATTTTCTTAGGTTTGGGTTGCAACAGTTGCCAAAGAAAATATTGTAACTTGTGAGTGGTCAAACACGAGAAAGACCAAAAAAAAACCCCAAAGGAATAACTTACTTTTTACTAGTATCTGCTTTTTCTGTATTTTATTTTATCGTTTCTTAAAATCCTGGTTGCTAGCTGCATTTTATGGGAATGGAGGAGCAAATCCATGTTAGGGCACCGGTGATGTGCAGACTCCTGTTTGCTGTTCCTCAGTGCTGATCATTATCCACGTGTAAAACCAACGCGTTAAGCAAAATAAAAATCAGTTCAAACGATTTCTGAAGATACGAGGAAGCTTCAACGAGAACAGGTCTGAATATCTGGAATCTGTTAAAAACTGAAAATTGTGTATAAATATTTATGAGGAGGAATGGTGCTGGTGAGGGAGCAAAGCCATCTCGGGAGGCTTCCTGTCAATCACAACACCCAGATACGTTCGAGATGATTGAAATTCCTCAAAAGGTGGAACATTCACAGTAAATCTCCCACTTGAAGGGAGCGAGGGCAGGGAAAAAGCATCAAGGTTTGGGAGAGGGTGGCTTTTTTTGGGTTTTGGTGATTCCTTGTGGGTTAGTGCTGAGTTTTGTGACATCGCTGGTGTGAGGGGGACACACGGCGAGAGCGGCTCCGGCACGCGGAGCCTCGGCTCAGGGCCTGCTTGGATGGGCGGGGAAGGACAAAAACAGGCTGGAAATCGGTCAGACCAATTTGTTGTGTGGTGCCATGGCTGAGGAAGAAAAGAATTTGGGTTTTTTGTGGTGGCAATAAGGATAAAAAGGAATTCAAGGATGTGAAGGGAACACTTTCACAGTGCTTGGATAAGACACTCAAAAGATGCCTCAAAAATGGGCAGGGACAGCTTCCACTATCCCAGGCTGCTCCAAGCCCCAATGTCCAGCCTGGCCTTGGACACTGCCAGGGATCCAGGGGCAGCCCCAGCTGCTCTGGGAATTCCATTCCAGCCTCTGCCCACCCTCCCAGCCAGCAATTCCCAATTCCCAATCTCCCATCCAGCCCTGCCCTCTGGCACTGGGAAGCCATTCCCTGGCTCCTGGCCCTCCAGGCCTTGGCCCCAGTCCCTCTGCAGCTCTCCTGGAGCCCCTTTAGGCCCTGCAAGGGGCTCGCAGCTCTCCCTGGATCCTTCCCTTCTCCAGGGGAACATTCCCAGCTCTCCCAGCCTGGCTCCAGAGCAGAGGGGCTCCAGCCCTGGAGCAGCTCTGGGGCCTCCTCTGGACTCTCTCCAGCAGCTCCACATCCTCCTGATGTTGGATCCCACAGCTGGATCCAGCTCTGCAGGTGGGGTCTCACCTGAGAGGGGCAGAGGGACAGAATCCCCGCCATCCCTGCTTCCCACAGCTGGGAACACCCGCAAGTCCTTCTCATCATGGGTGCTCCCAATAAATTCATATGAATGTGGATTTGTACAACCTGACCCTTTGTGTGCCACACCTTCCCTCTGTGTTGCTGTTGTTTACAGCAGGCTTTACTGGTTTAAGCTACGGAACTAAAAATCAAATTGCCCCAAGATTAAACAAAGAAACAAACTGTTGTTGAGCTCTTACCAGGAAAAGAGATGAGCTTGCGCAGAATAACCGAGAGGCTGCAGAGTTTGGCTGATGGGGAATGTGCTGAGAGAGAATTTTCCAGCCAGGGGAGGTTACAACAGCTTTTTTTGTTTCCCAAAGACCAGAGTTTCCTCAGACAGTTGTTGGCCAGGGTGTGCCTGCTCTGCTGAGGTGGCAGCAACTGGAGCTGATGGGTTTTGAAAAGAGCAACCAAACAAACCTGGCACTGGCAGGGATGGAGAATGTTGCAAATCCCAGTCCTCAAAGGAGGAGAGGATTCCTTGATGAGCCGCCTTTTGTCCTAAACTTTCCTCTGTTCCGGTTGAATAAAGCAATGATCTTCCCTGTCCTAATGACCACGGCTTTCTGGAAATGTAAAATTACCAGATCTCATTAATTCTGGGCTCTATCATTCATCAAAGCACTTCTTATGCCTCATGCTGGCTCCTTTTCTCTCCCCCTCTTAATCTTTCTCTCATTATAAGGATGTGTCTGCCCTTTGGACCTATCTGCTTCCAAGGAGTTGACACCTGCAGAGATCTCATTTGGGAAAGACTCGTTAACTCTTTGAGAGTTGAAACGCTGAAATGTAGGGAAAACAATCCGGTGGGAGCAGAGGATGCTGCAAATACCCCAGGGACAAAGACCAGGCAGAGGATGGCACATGAAGGAAAGGGAATTCTTTGTGTCCCTGTGCCTTTATCCTGATAAAATCTCAGTCTCGTGGTCAACAGGTCCCTGCAAATTCAGTTAATGGCTTGATTTTTTTTTTTTTTTTTCTGCTCTCTTACAAGGATTTTCTGCTGCTTTGGAGACTTCTCCCAGCCTAATGCACTTTTCACATGTGCCTTGTGTAACTGGAAAGCTGAAAAAATGAAGATTTCAAAATGAGCCCAATTGCCATGAAATTAGACCTGGCTGGGGACAAAAGCTTTTGACACGTACGTGGAAACTGCTCCTCCAGATGATCCTCAGAGTTCTGTAGCAGCTTTTATCTCAAGAACTAAAGCACTTTGCAAACAGTCAGATTACAGAAGTGCTGCTCTGATCAGGTATTTTAGCCAAATAAATACTATTTATAAAGGAATTTTCAAAAGAGCTTTCAGAGATACCTGTCACAGTTCCGGCATGTTTATTCAATGACTCGAAGCTCTTATCTGTCTCAGTAGGGGATGCCAATTTACTGATGTACTTTTCAGTTAAAATCCAGGTTCCATAAGACAGGTTAGCAGTGAGAAAATGCAAGCCTCTTTGGGGGGAAAAAAAAAGAGTTTGAAAGTTGTTTTAAAGTCGATTCTGTGATAAATGAGCCAATTGAGGAGATGTATCAGGTGCCACAAAAAAAAAAAGTCACTAGAAATTGCTGTATCTGTGTTGTTGTGAGCACCCCACCTATCAAACCAAGCAGTTGAGTTCCCTTGTTCATCCTTTCTCCTCTGTTCCTGCCTGAAATGCCATTTCCTTTGTGAACTCCACGGGATCACACACTTTTTGTCATGATGAAGAAGCAGGCTCGTGTTCTGATCAACATCTCGACTCCCAGATATTGATACTGCAGGTTTTAATTACTTCATTAAATAAAACATCGTTTCTCGTGTAGTATTTGCCAGGCTCCTGTCAATATTTGATCCTGATGGAGCTGATGTGGTGTAAGAGCTGTCAAAGAATATTGGCTTTGAGGGATGTAGGAAAGTTCTGCAGAAATGAGGTTCAGTAGAGGCTGTATTTCCGTTAATCCTCTCTAAATACATCGTGACAGCATTGGAGAGGCTGCTTGAGTCACTCAGTCATTGAGACAACAAATCACTCAAGTATAGGGATGCTTTTACCAAGACTTGGCCTTTCTTTGATTTTCTACTGAAAAATCAGCCCAGAAGTTCACTGCTTTGACATTTATAGATGTTATTTTGATAATCCCATCTGGATTTCATCATGGTCACTTTGCGTTTCGTGTTTTAACAGTCTCAGAATAATTTCTTCTCCTCTCCTGTGTTTCCTCGTCTCATCTTTTAATTTCATTAATTATTTTTTTTCTTGTAAGATGTGCTAATGCGTCTCCTGGCATCTCAAGACTTCTTAAATATTAATAGGATTGCTCTCCTGACCTTACTGGGAACAGTCCCCTGTCTCTTGGCTTGTGTTTGCTTTTATGGCTCCACGGTCTGTGTGGCCCCAAGACTTCCTGAGATTGATGGAAATACTTGAATTTGTCTTCTAAAATTCCAAGTCCTGCAGTGTTTACCTCATGGCAAACATTCTGAATGCACTAAAATAGGCAGTGTCAAATTGTATTCCCTTCCTCCAGTGGCCAAGGTGTGGAGTATCCGATCCTCCTGTGTGTTGGTAACAACTTCATCTCTGGCTTCATCAGCATCTCCTTTTTGCACATTAACTTCTGATCAAAGAATAAATAGGAACATCTCCTTAGCTCATCCTTGTGGATTTGGATTAGGAACCTTTTTGCAGTGCAGAAGTTGTTCTTTCAGGATAAATAATATTACTTTTTAATTCCTTCAGTTCATTAACCCCTGCACAGTCCTGTTCCCTTTTCTCCCTTCTCCACCTTGGTGTTTCCTTTCTCTCTGGGTCCTTTTGTTACAATTATTAGGTCATTAAATGTATTATTGAAGAAACTTGGTTCAAATGCCAGAGAAGCTGTGGCTGCCCCATCTGTGGAGGTGTCCCAGGCCAGGTTGGATGGGGTTTGGAGCAACCTGGGATGGTGAAAGGTGTCATTGGGGGGAACTAATTGATATTTGATCTCCCTTCCATCCCAAATCATTCTGATGGGTCATATTCCAGAAGGAATTCAGCACTTAATCTCTGAGTTCTCTGCTTTTCTGTTTCTGGGTGGTGCCAGCACCATGAGAGCTCCGGCCCAAGTCCTGGTGGCCACCATCCCCACAAACATTCCCTGAGCAACACAGAGCCACCACGAGCTTTTTGGCTGCTGTTTCCCCCCCAGCCACTGCTCCCCTGCTCGGGTGGAGCCGATCCCTTTTCCCAGAAGGACGAGCTGCTTTCATCAACTCGATTGCATCAGTTTGATTTCTCCTGGCAGCCGGGCTGGCTGTGGTTGACAGATTCTGTCTGAGAAGGGCTCTGGTAATTGCTTGTTCTGTTCGGTGCCTGTGTTGGTGACAGATGGTCACACTGAATGTTTAAAATGTTCAGGACCCCTGCATGATCCCGAAGCTTATGAACAACAAACTTTGCCAGCATTTCTGTTGTCTATTAATTTAAAATGTTTGCTCGAATTACTATTTTTTCCCCTTACGTTTCAGGCATGTTTTGCTGGGTTTGTACTTTTCTAAAACGTTCTCTTTTCCCATTTTTTTTTCCTATTAAAGAAAGTCTCAAGATGTTCGTACAGACTGGCAGAAACAAGTGCCAACTGCTGTTGCAGACTTGTTAACAAATTTATTTTTGCCTGAGAATGGCACATATGGCCCAGAGCGGAAATATTAGGGGTCTGTGGTCCTTGTGAGGGCTGGCAGATATTGTCTTGGAAAAAAATAGCTTTTGGGTCAGTCATAAATTTAATTTTTATTTTTATTGCTGGAAGGACTTCTCAATTTTTAATTTTTTTTTTTTTTTTTTTTGCTGAAGTGATGGTATTCAATCATTTCCCAGTCCTGTGACAGCTCCGGAGCTGCAAAAAAGAGGTGGTGGGGAAGTGGCCAATTTATTTATGGCTTCTCTTTATTGCACTTGAGTAGCTGCAAACGAGGGAAGTTGGTTTATGAGGCCCATTTGAATTTCATGGACCACAGTCCGTGGTTTAGGGTGTGTTGGCTGACCTGCAGGGTGTGAGTTCGGGACTTTATCTCCTGCATCTTTATTCACAAGACTTGTAAATCCAAATTATAAGTACAACAAAAATTATAAGGTCTTACATCCTTAATTCTCATTTTTTCCTGGTTTGAAGTGTTGGACATTTTTTTTTCTAAGTCGGTTTTCGACCCTGCAAACTCTAAAAGCAGAACAATGTTTGGCTTCCTACAAATTCCTTCAGCCCCCTCGTGTTCTGAGAAATAATGTGATTTATTATTTTTGTTTTCAAGGCCAGGTTGGACAGGGCTTGGAGCAGCCTAGGGTAGTGGAAGGTGTTCGTGCCTAGGTCCCTTCCAACTCTCAAACCATTCTGGAATTCCATGTGCTGGTTTAGGTGGGATATTGGGAAGGAATTCTTGGCTGTGAGAGTGGTGACACTGGCACAGGGTGCCCAGAGCAGCTATGGCTGCCCCTGGATCCCTGGCAGTGCCCAAGGCCAGGCTGGACATTGGGGCTGGAGCAGCCTGGGACAGTGGGAGGTGTCCCTGCCATGGCAGGGGATTGAAACAGGATGGGATTTAAGGTCCCTTTTCACCCAAACTTGGGATTCTGTGATTATTTCCAAATTTGGGGTGTCCTGTGCAGGACCAGCAGCTGGACTCAATGATCCTTCCAACTCAGGATATTCTCTGATTCCATGACTTTGTGGCACATTTCTGTCCATGCACAGCTGGATTTTTATACCATGGACCACCATGGTCAAATCTTTGCTGATGCCTCAGATTTTTCCTCGCTGTGCCGAGCTTGCAGTGAGGGCTGGAGTAACCTTCCCCAGGTTTATCCCGTTGGATCAGCTTTGTGTATTCAGCTGGTGTGTGCAGCAAACTGGGTGAAAATGAGTTCCTTGCTCTTGCAGTCCCTCCCGATGGATGTCTGGATCATTGTCCTATCTGCACATGTGAAAAGGAGAAGGAAATGATGCCACCCCCAGCCTCCTTCAGAGGAGTGAAGGTTATTCTGGAGATCTGGAGGGAGGGGATTGACGCAGCCAGGAAGTGTTGGAATCAAATCAGTAAATTAATCAACATCTTGTTATCCAGTGTTGAGTGCTGGATTTAATTAGGCAAAAAAGGAACTGATGTGTGCATAAATATATATATAAATATATATATGTGTGTGTGTGTGTATTTGGAGGAACTGTTCAATATGACTGGACTGTGTGATTGCCTGGGATCCATGAGGGGAACAGGCCAAGGATGGGTAAGTTTTCCAAGAGCTGGCAGCGGGAGATGCAGGTGGGTTCAGAGCTGGAGATGTCTCTGCCCACAGCACACCTGCACCTCTCACTGCTTTTCCTTGGTGAATTTTCAGGGATTCTGCTGTTTTGAACAGACCTCTGGCTATAAATGCAATATCAGACGTGTTATTTCAGTTTTTTCTTTGGTTTCTTTGTCTTGGGCACCTTTTTCTTTCATTTGGTTGATTTAGTCCAAGATTTATGTGGTGCTTTTTACCTGTTCATAGATAGGATGCTTTTAAATTAAAATTTCCTGTAAAGAATCCATGAGCTTCTCAGTATTCCCTGCTTTCTGAAGGGTTTATATATAAATAGATGGACTTGATGATTTTAAAGGTCTTTTCCAACCTAAATGATTCCTATGGCTTCTTTTGTCTGTTTCTCACACAATTTCATTGATGAAATCCTCAGTGCTGCTCCTCCTCATCTTTGGCTTGGAATTTTCAATCCTTGCATTCATTTTCTTCATTCAGTGGGAAAATACTGGAGTAGGTGGAAGTGATCTTTGGTGCTTCTCTCCACTGCTTTATTTGGTTTTTTCTTTGAAGCTGTATTTTGGAAATGAAGGACTTGGATTTCCAAGTGGCTCCTGAGCGAGTGCCTCAGCCCAGAGCTGCAGACTTAAATCAGCAACGATTCTGTCACCTGAAGGAAATCTGGAATTAAACACACTGAGATATGTCTCCAGCTGGGAGATGGAAAATATTTTTGGTTTCCTGGTGTTTCAGCTGATTTGAGGAGTGCAGGCATCCCATACCCTGCTTGCTGAAGCCCTGAGTCACTCTAAGGATGATTTTCATTGTTCTCTCCAAGCTTTGTGGATGAGCTGGAATTATCAAGGATGTTCTTCACCCTCAGGGAAAGCAGGGATGTAGCAAAATACTCATTTGGAATGAACCCTGTGCAGGTTGATGGTTGTTTGAGAGGCTCCAGGATGGGTCTGTCCTGGTGGTACCCCTGAGAACCAAACCAGAGCCAGTGAAGCTCCCCAGGAACCATCTGAGTGTGGTGGCAATGATTGTAGACATTGGTTGGGCACTGGAACGGGGAATGGTGACATTCCCGAGGCTGCCAGAGCTCCAGGAGTGTTTGGACAATGCTCAGGCACAGGGTGGGATTGTTGGGGTGGTCCTGTAGGGCCAGGAATTGGACTTGACCCTTGTGGGTCCCTTCCAACTCAGGATCTTCTCTGATTTTATGACAACAACACAAACACGTGGCAGCTCTTGGCCCCTTTCCATGGGATCCATGTGAAGCATCTTCGTGTTCCAGGAGCTGGGCTCAAGGCTCCTTGTGGGTCACTTCCAGCTCAGAACATTCCATGATTTTGTATTGGAAGAGACTGGAAAACTCCCAGAGCACTTCTGGGAAAGCCTCTGTGGTTTGACTGCCTCAGGTCCTTGTGATTCCTTTCCCAGCTCCAGATCATTTGATCAACTGTTCGGGATTGTCTGGGATTGACTTTCAGCAAGGACTGCTCTGTTCCAGCACATGGCTCTTTATTTTCTAAGGGAATCAAAGAGATTAATTACTTATCCAAGTTCCTTTTTTCCCCCTCTCTGTGGAAATGGGACCAAATAAAGCCAAGGAGAGGGACCCATCTGGTTCACCTGGTAGGACATCAATGTTGTCAAACTGTCACCCCCAAAAAGTCCAGTAACACCAGTCCGAAGCCGAAGTCGAGTGCTCCAGCTGTGTTGCAACCACCTCAAACTGGGCAGTGAAGTGGCTTTGAGTGGAAAATATTCCAAGCAGGAAGGTCACGTTCAGGTGAGCCAAGGGCAGCACAGAGCTTTGAAGGATCTGCCTTTCTCTGTGTCCAGTTTGGAGCTGGGATGGAGCAGGAGCTCTTTCCATAGCACTGCTTTTACCGCAGGATTTGTTCTTGCCAAACTCACTTGATTTTAACATTTATTTTTCAGCTGTTGTTGAGATTTTTATGGTGGCAGTGTATTTTCAGGAATGGTTCCTTCCCTCCCTCAGGACCTGCACACTCCAGTCTGAGGTGCTGAATTCTCCTTCCTTGGCTTTGTCCTTCAGAGTCTTCAATTCCAAGAGGTTGCATTATGTAAAATTAGCACAAGTTGTGTCAAATATTATCCTCCAACGATGTCGGTGTTTAATTGGCATTTTGTCACCTGATGTCTTTCAGTGTCCTTCAGGACTCTGCTTTCTCATTAGGTTTGTTTCAGGAGGTGTTTTAATGACTGTCAATCCTTGTAGTGATGGCCACAGTGATGGTGAGGATGAAATAACCTCCAGAAGCTGGGTCATCTTGGGAATCAAAGGAAAAGGGATGAAATTCCGTAATACTGAATGCACCTGGGAATTGATTTGAGCTCAGCTTGGAGCTAATCCATTGGGAAACGGTTGGGGGATGAGGAAAACTTGTTTGTTACAGAATTACTCCAAGCTGCCCAGCAGAAACTGGAAAGTTTTAATATCGCTGTGCACGTCCTCTGAAATGTTGGATGCAGTTTCTGGCTGTTTATATTGGGGAAAAAAGGACTGTTTCATGCTGGAATTTGATTCTGTTACCTATACAAAATATCAGGCACCTTGAAGGGCTGGGAAGGAGCTCCAGACTGAAAACTGGAGTTGCCACAGACAGGAATGAAGTGGCCAAAAAGAAATTTAACCTGGAAATGGGAAAAAAAAAAATGTTTCTAACAAGTAGAGCAGTGAGGTCTGAAGAGTGAAGGCAAGAACTGGGTTTGAGCTTAAGGTGGGTGTGAAGGGGAGATGTGGGAGGTTGTGTGGAGGAGCTGAAGGGTGAATTAATGACCCTGGCAACCCTTTCAAGCTTTTTGTCCTCACTTGAAATCCTTTAGGTTTTCATTTGTATGGAAATGGGAGGATTTCAAAGCAACTACAGGGAAAACCTGCTGGAATCACCCAGAGTTCTATGATGTTGGTTAAAGCTGCAAAGGGAAGAAATGGATTTGTTTTAGAAAACAGCTGCCACTCCGTTTCTCACAGAAACCAAACATTTTTCATGGAATCCCAGAATAACTTGGGTTGGAAGGGACCTTAAAGCTCATCCCAGCCCTGCCATGGGCAGGGACACCTTCCACGAGCCCAGGTTGCTCCAAGCCCCGTCCAGCCTGACCCAGGTACTTTTTGTTGGTACTGAAGTCTAAGAAATGTTGAAATCCTAAAAGACTTTGGGGTTGCTGCCTTCTCCTGGATTTGTGAAAAATACCAGGTGTTCACCATTGGAATTAGGTCGGAAACAGAAACTGGATCGTATCAAAATAATGATAAATAAAATTCCTCCCGAAATGCCAAAGTCAGGGGAGGCAGATGACTTTGAAATAGTCCATAATGACTGAACCAGTAACTGAGATTTGCCTTCTGTGTCAGGAGCTCGAGTTAGTCTAGAAGAAAAAAATCAGCCAATAGAACCAGAATTACATAAATAATAAAAGAGCTAAAATTGCCTCAGTTTTGTAATGTAGATGAAGGCAAGGTGTCATGACAGGAACACATTTACATATTAGAATTATTTAATTATCGCATCTTGTCCTCTAAAGAAGCAACCCCATCATGAATATTCATGGCTTCAATTAAAATATTAATGGCAGGCTGAGACTTTGGTTTTCAGGTCTCCAAACAGCCGTAAACAGATTTATTTAAATGCAGTGAGGAGTAGAGGTCAAAAAGGAGCTGCCTTTCTGGGGCTGGGTGCAGAGGCTCCTGTTTTCCTTTGAAGGCAGGAGGATTTTATTTGCTCCACATTTGCTTTGGGATGGTTTTGGAGAGGAATTTTGTGGATTCCTGTGCTCTGCCCCAACATCTGGAAGTTTCTTCAGCTGTAGCTATTTCACTTCTTCAGTGCCAGCACCGTGAGCATGTTTGGTGTCATCCCAGAAATGAAGTTAAACCATCCTTGCTGGCTTGCAGTTAAGGAACTTGAAGGTTTCATCAACAATTAAATGCATCCACTCACAGGCAAAAAAATATTTCCAGGTGTAAATAGTTTTAAAGAAGAGAATTGAGATCCTGAGGTGGTAAAACCTAATGAGGGAATAATCCAGAAGAATTCTACTCACTTTTAAAGCTGATTTTGCTAATAAAAAGCAATTCCTTGAGAAAAGCCAGTCAGAAGAGATGCAGCACTTTCAGATTTATCTGCTGGGAGGAGGAGGTGCATTTGATGATTTCATTTCTACAACAAAAATCATGGTCTGGTTTTCCATCTCTGTCTGTCACATTTTTCCATTTCTGGCTGTTACCCGGACACTGACAAAGCTGCTGGAATAAAAAGTCTCTTGGAATATGGCTGAGTTTGCCAGGCAGAAGGTGAGGAAGGAGGAAGGATCCCTTGGCTAACACAAGGAGATCATGGATGAAGGAGCTGAACTCCAAGAGCTTCACAGTCACCCTTCTGTACAGACCTTATTTAATATTTAATACACAACTTTTAGGTTTCTTTCTGAAAAGGATGCTCCTATTTTTGTTAAAGTCCCTTTTCTCCAAGGTTTACATGGAAAATAGAGACAGGTTTTATGGATCCATGTGGATGATGGTATCTGGTCCACCAGGAGGTGGAATGAGATGGTCCTTAAGGTCCTTTCCAACCCAAACTGGTCCGGGGATCCATGAGAATGCTGAGATATTTTGAATTGTTTCCATATGGAGCCATTCTGCAGCTTTTGGTGACAAGATTCAGAGGTTTTTTTGCTTGCAAAGAGTTAAAGGCAGCTCCTGACAACCAGGGCATGAATTCTGCATCGACAACCCTGCGTTTGTTTTGAACTTTAAAAAAACAACACTCTGATTAGTTGGAGCAGCTTTTCCCTGAGGAAAGACTATGGAGTGGTAATTTCATTACAAAATACAGTGCTTGGAGATGAGCTGGAGTTGGAACTTATTTTTTTTCCCCCACCCTAAGGGATTTGACATTTCTGTTTCTTGACATTTCTCTCATTGGTAGACTGGGGGTTTTTTGTGCTGGTTTTTTATTCCCCCCCTCTCTTGGTGCAATTGGAGCTCTCCTTGAAGCTTGGAGTGTCTCTTTTCTTGGAGGTAAAACTGATAATAGTTTGAATTAGTTCAACAAGCAGATGGTTGGGAAAGGAGCCTGTGTGGAAGTGTGGAGCACTGGGACATGTGATCTATTGCCAAAAAAAAAAAAATTATATGAAATATGAAGCACAAATGCCTTGAACAGGGATATGTGTAAACCTGTCATTAGGGAAGGGTGTTCTGTGGTAAAAAGAGATGTAAAAATAGCAGTGGTTTGCTCAGAGCTCTGGCTTGAGGTGTGTTAAGTGTGTCAGAAGTAGCTCCTGAGGCAGGTTTGCTCCTGGAGCCCATTATTTTAGGAACAATGGACGTTTGGACAATGGATTTTTCGGATTTCTGCTGCTTCCCTTCCCTGTTCTTTCCTGCAGTCTCTGAGTTAAGTGGAAGCAAACCCAGGCAGCTCCTCCAGTGCCTTGGAGGGTTTGTCCTTCATTCCCAGGAGAGCACAGGGATGTTTTTCCACCTCCGTCCTTGGTGGTTCCATGGGGGCCTCTCCCGTTGTGTTCTGGGAATGGGGAGCAGCCTCCACACAGAGTTCCCAGCATTGCTGCTGCTCTCAGCTCCCTGCCAGCAGAATTTTGGGAATTCTGGGGGGAGTTTTGTCCTCTCCAGCCGAAATTCCAGCCACAATCATGGCTCAACAGTCAAGGAATTCATCACTTACTGTGGCTCCTTTACAGAGCGTGGCTTTGCTTTAATGCCATAAACCTATTTCAGATCAGCCCAAGTCCTCTGACAGTGCTTTGTTCACAGCTTTCTTTTGATTCCTCCTAATATTTCATCTGGGCTTTTTCCTGCAAATGGAGAAAGATCTTTACTCCAGCAGCTGGCTGGGGGTGAGAGGTCCGGAGGAGCTGCTCCAGGGCTGGAGCCCCTCTGCTGGAGCCAGGCTGGGAGAGCTGGGAATGTTCCCCTGGAGAAGGGAAGGATCCAGGGAGAGCTGAGGGTCCCTTGCAGGGCCTAAAGGGGCTCCAGGAGAGCTGCAGAGGGACTGGGGCCAAGGCCTGGAGGGACAGGAGCCAGGGAATGGCTTCCCAGTGCCAGAGGGCAGGGCTGGATGGGAGATTGGCAATTGGGAATTGCTGGCTGGGAGGGTGGGCAGGGGCTGGAATGGAATTCCCAGAGCAGCTGGGGCTGCCCCTGGATCCCTAGATCCCTTCCAGCTCAGGATATTCAGATTATCAATGATTCTCTGATTCCTCAGTGGGAGCACCTTGCAGGGGAGTTCGATACAAACCTCAAAATTCAGGAGGAGGTGGGAAACTCCAAATCTGCAGCTTCTGCTGTGTTGTGGGACTTTTTATTCCTGAGTCTTGCTCCAAACAGCCCATCCCTTTTCCTGTGTCACATTTGTCTGTCTTCCCCAGCTGTGAGTGGCCCTTGTGGGGGGAAGAGCTCTTGGAATCCTCCCTCCCTCCTTCAGATTCGGCATCTTCTGATTTTTCTTGATGAGCCGAGGTTTTCAAAGTGAGTTTGTGGCTGTTTGAAGCTGGAAGGTGAAGAGCAGAGCACAGGGGGGGCTCTGAACTCCCCACTCTGCTGCAGTGTGGAATGACTTCCATCTATTTTTAAAGAGGGAACGCTGGATTTTCAGGCTGCAGTTACAGCAGAGCTTGGACAGCCCGGAATGTGCTCCGAGGTCTTGGAATAACTTCGGGTTGTGCCGTTTCTCCCCCTTCTTTTAAAATAACTTCTTGATGTCGAGTTGAATTTTTGCTTTTGCCATTTCTGGTTGCCCTGTACCAGTGGCTGCTCCTGCTTCCTGCAGCTGAACAGGAGAGCACAGATTTCCTTGAATTTTGTAATTACAAGATCAAGATTCCAAACTTTCAGACTTTCCCAACTGCTCAGTTCCTGTAGTTGGGAGCTGCTGAATCAGCAAGAACCACAAATGAAATGTTTTTTCTGGTGAAGCTGAAATGTTCACATTTGGCTTCTTCCGCTTTTAACTGTTGAAGCTTTTAAGTGGAATTAAAAACAAGGACATTTTTAATAATTGAATTTTTTTCCATGTGTACTTTTTGAGCTTTTCATAGATGGATAAAATGGTTTGGGTTGGAAAAATAGCTTAAAGATGATCCAGTCCCACCCCCTGCCACGGGCAGAGACACCTTCCACCATCCCAGGGTGCTCCAACCTGGCTTTGGACACTCCCAGGGATGGGGCAGCCACAGCTTTCTCTGGACAACCTGCTCCAGTTTTCTTATCCTGGATACCTTTGCAGCTGGAGCAACGATTAAAAAGGAAGCAAAAATAAAGAAATCAATCAATATTTTTCTATAAAACAGAGTTCTTGGTTGGTATTTAGGGGAAATGTGAAATTTCCTGGTGATAGAAGTGGACAGAAACATGTGGAAAGGGCTGGTCAGCCTTCTCCCTGGAATTTGTGATACTGGAAACATCCTGATCCTGACACAGTGGCTGCTGTGAAATGGTGTTTTATTAAATCACCAGGTTATTCTTGTGCCACCAGTGGCTTTGATTAACACGGAATTAGGGTCATATCCTACAATAACAGCGTTTCGAAATCCCCGGCTGTGTTTGAAAGAGTTGTGATTAAAGTTCTGGCTGTTTGCCTGCAATTTCTGATGTCTCTGAGGGCTGAGTCCCCTCCTCTTTATTGGCATTTGAGTTTGGTTGCAGCCCCTGGGGTTTGGTGCCAATATCAGTGACAGTCTCAGGGGGAGCAATTCTGCATGAAAATGCAAGAAATAAAAGCTGTAACAAAATTAACCCAGAGCTCTGGAATTACCAGGACCACTGTGGGGGTTGTTTCCTCAAGTCTTAATTCATCTTTGATTGAATTCCAGGCCAGACAAAGCAAGGAGGATGAGGAGGTGGAGAAAGCCATCTGAAAGAGATTATGGATGAACAGGTTGAAGGATGCTGCCTGACAGGTCCCACTCGGAGCCAGCTGAGCGTTCCTGCCCGTGCAGGGAGTGGCTCCGTGCATTTTGTGGACAATCCACTGCCATTCCCTGGGGGAAAAGCTGGGTTATTCGTGGGGCTCGTTGCGCATATTGCTGGAAAATGAATTCCTCCCCGCAGCGGAGGCGCAGATGAGGACGTTGCTTTGTTGGTGTAAATTTCTGGAGGCATCCTGGTGTGGAATCACCAAGGAGGATTTATTCTGCCTTGTTTTACATGCCAGGTTTGTAACATTCTCAACACTTGTCAAAAGAGTGGCAAATTTATCTTCATTAGAATTGACTCCTTCATAAATACATGGAAAACAAGCCCATGACAGCTTTCCTGGGGACTGCTGGATCCCAGGTGTGTGACAGCCTCAAAATCCTCTTTCCATCTTCTTACCATCATGGTAAAATCTGAAGCGTTTTTGGAGCTCTTGGTTGGGCTCAATGAACCTCGAGGTCTTTTCCAGCCTTAATAATTCTATAATTCCATGTCTGCTTCTTCCAGAAGACCGCACAACGTTTTATTTGTCACTTGGACAAGGCCTGGAGGGCCAGGAGCCAGGGAATGGCTTCCCAGTGCCAGAGGGCAGGGCTGGATGGGAGATTGGCAATTGGGAATTGCTGGCTGGGAGGGTGGGCAGGGGCTGGAATGGAATTCCCAGAGCAGCTGGGGCTGCCCCTGGATCCCTGGCAGTGTCCAAGGCCAGGCTGGACATTGGGGCTTGGAGCAGCCTGGGATAGTGGAAGGTGTCCCTGCCCATTGGAACTGGACAATCTTTAAGGTCCTTCCCACCCAAACCATTTTGTCCTTCTGGAATTCCAGCCAGTTCCTTTGTCTAAAAATGTCCTGGAGCTTCTAAATATTAAATAAAAAAAAAAAAGAAAGATGGGAATTTAAGAGTTAAACTGCTTGTAAGAAAATAAACCAGCAAACAACACTGTGTCAGGAAAGATCTTACTTTATTTCACTTGCTTTTTGTTAGCTCACTGTGGTGGGTTTTTTTTCCCTTTCTGACATTAAAACTGAATAGAAAACATGTCAGGGATATAAAAAATTCAGGTAGGAGCCATTTGCTGCTACAGGAGATAAGATAAAGGAAGAAAGCTCAGAGCACAGAACAGTGGAAAAGTGGATGCAGGGTGTGAGCAATCACAGCTCATTAGCTCCAGCGCGTTTTCCAGCTCGGGATAAGGGATTCTGCTGCAGCCACGCTTTGGAAGAGCTCGGATCTGCACACGGGAGTTTTAGGCAAACCAACAAAACCCTAAATATGCAAGTTGACAAATCCATTAATCAAAGTGCCTGCTGCTCGGTCGTGTGGCCTGGGGGAGAGGAGAAAAAGAAAAAACAACAACAAGAAGAAAAAGAGGAGAAATATGCATTTTAAACAATTTCTGTAGCTGGAAGGAGACTTTACATATGTGGCTGACACGGTGATCAAATGATAAAGGAGCCTCAAATTGAACCCCAACCTTTTGTGCAGGCTGTGAAAGCCGAGGCACGGCGCAGTTTTTCAAGGCAGATGGAGTGTGAGCAACTAATAAATCAGGTTTTGAAACATTAAAGAGCAACTTATTTAAATGCATATGGTGTTGGATCTCAGACAAGGCAGGATAGGGGAGTGGGGAGGGACTGGGAACATCAGCACAGCAATATGTCAGAGCAGGGGCTCGGGGGCTGCATCCAAATCAGGCACCAAATCCTGGGGTGTGCCACAGGAGAAGCTGTTTCAGGCAGGAATCATGGAATTGTTGGTCAGTTTGGGACATTATTCTGTGTTCAATGGAAAGCTGAAGTCAAAGCGTGAATTTAAAACAGTGAATAAAACGTTGGCTCCTTTTTTCCGACATTTCTCAAAAGAGCTTTGCCAGGGGAAGGTTGGAGCCGCAATCTCTCCCCCCTTTTGGGGAACTGAAGGGCAGAAACCTGGTCAAGGTCGGAGAGGGCACATCAGTCCCGTGGCTTGAATCCAGATCTGCCTCTCCTGCTTTTGGAAGTCACTTTTCCTTCAGGTTTGAAGCAGAGTTTGATCTGCAGACCTGAAAATAAACTCCAGCTCTGCTTGGAATCCCAGAGTCCAGCTCCTGGCTGGTTCCCAGTTTGCCTCATGGAGCAATGGGGTTGTGCTGAGGGACTGGGACACACACAGGAGTCCAGAGCTTCAAAAACAGGCACCAAACCCTGCTGAATTTGGGATTGGGACCATGTCAAGCACCACAGTGACCTAAAAGTCCAAACTGAAGTCAGAGAATCCCAGAGTGGTTTGGGTTGGAAGGGACCTTAAAGGCCATCCAGTTCCAATCCCATGGGCAGGGACACCTCCCACTGTGCCAGGCTGCTCCAGCCCCAATGTCCAGCCTGGCCTTGGACACGTCAGGGATCCAGGGGCAGCCCCAGCTGCTCTGGGAATTCCATTCCAGCCCCTGCCCACCCTCCCAGCCAGCAATTCCCAATCTCCCATCCAGCCCTGCCCTCTGGCACTGGGAAGCCATTCCCTGGCTCCTGGCCCTCCAGGCCTTGGTCCCAGTCCCTCTGCAGCTCTCCTGGAGCCCCTTTAGGCCCTGCAAGGGGCTCGCAGCTCTCCCTGGATCCTTCCCTTCTCCAGGGGAACATTCCCAGCTCTCCCAGCCTGGCTCCAGAGCAGAGGGGCTCCAGCCCTCCAATCATTTTATCCTGAACTATTTCCACTCCTCCTTTCCCAGTTTTATACCTGTACAGGATTTGTGAAGGTTCAGCCATCAGACTTGACTTGATTTGACCATCCCTGACGTGTCCAAGGCCAGGCCGGACAGGGCTGGGAGCAGCCTGGCACAGTGGGAGGTGTCCCTGCCCATGGGATTGGAACTGGATGGCCTTTAAGGTCCCTTCCAACCCAAACCACTCTGGGATTCTCTGACTTCAGTTTGGACTTTTAGGTCACTGTGGTGCTTGACATGGTCCCAATCCCAAATTCAGCAGGGTTTGGTGCCTGTTTTTGAAGCTCTGGACTCTTGTGTGTGTCCCAGTCCCCCAGCACAACCCCATTGCTCCATGAGGCAAACTGGGAACCAGCCAGGAGCTCTGCCTTAATTTCTGCCCAACGTTTGTAGTGTTTCACTGGAAAATTTTAGGCTGGAACCTGCCCTGCACCCCATGCTGGGGACCATCACCCCAAACGCTGCTTCTGGGAGACTAGCTGGGAATTTATCACTGAAGGAAATACTGAAATGGAAATTATGAACTTTATAACCTTCAGGATGAGCTTAAAGTATTTCCAAAGTGCCTGGAGAGATCTCAGCACGGAGTCCTGTGGCTTTAGGGTGCTGCTGCCCTTGGCCGTGCCAGTTTGGTGTCCCCTGTGCCCTGTCCAGGCTGGTAACAAGGCACTGGAAGCTGGGAACAGCCCTTGGAGTCACTCAATCATCTCCGAGCTCCCTTCCTACCCCTGCGGATTCCTCTGCCCCAGGCCTGACAGCAGCCAGTGCTTTACAAGTAGTTACCACCTAATTCCCCATCGATTTTGGGTCTTTCAGAGTTCTGTCATCGCTCCGATCTCTGTTGATTTTGGGAAAAGCTGGGTGCCTGTGCGTTTTTAACCATCAGCCCCTTACTCCTGATGGTCTGATCTATAAATTCCCACTTGGCCATGATTAAAAGAAGAGCGGGTGATTAAGAGAAGCAAACAAGAAATGCAATCTTTCCTCTGTCAGAAACCTCCGCTAAATTGCTTCTCCCCTCCAGCAAGGGAGTAATCAAGTATTGGCTGGAGCTTATTCCTGTCTATCTTGATAAGGTGGATTTTTTTATCTGGTGCATCTCAGCTCCCTCATTCCTGTTCCAGGAGAGGGAATGGGAGCCCCACGTGCGGGTCAGAGGGGGGTCACTCACTGCCAGTTTGGGGGTGGAGAGGACAGAGGGAACAAACATCATCATTACAGGAGAACAGACAGAAAAATCTGCCTGCAATGATCCGCTCTGTGCCACCAGAAGTGTCCAGGGCCAGGCTGGATGGAGCTCTGAGCACCCTGGTCCAGTGGAAGGTGTCCCTGCCCATGGCAGGGGTGGCACTGGATGGGCGTTAAGGTCCCTTCCAACCCAAACCATCCTGGGATTCTCTGAAAGCAGAGAGGTTTGAGGATTCAAGACATGCAAAAGAATTGGAGAGATGATGAATTCTGTTTGGTTCCATGTGAAAGTAATTGAAATGTGTGAGTGCCAGTGCAGTGAATTACTGCTGTGAACCAGTGCAGGAAAAACAGGACCTGGTGTTCCTGTTCCGGGTGGTTTATGGAGCCAGGCTGGGAGAGCTGGGAATGTTCCCCTGGAGAAGGGAAGGATCCAGGGAGAGCTGCGAGCCCCTTGCAGGGCCTAAAGGGGCTCCAGGAGAGCTGCAGAGGGACTGGGGCCAAGGCATGGAGGGACAGGAGGCAGGGAATGGCTTCCCAGTGCCAGAGGGCAGGGCTGGATGGGAGATTGGCAATTGGGAATTGCTGGCTGGGAGGGTGGGCAGGGGCTGGGATGGAATTCCCAGAGCAGCTGGGGCTGGCAGTGCCCAAGGCCAGGCTGGACATTGGGGCTGGGAGCAGCCTGGGATGGTGGGAGGTGTCCCTGCCCGTGGTGCTGATGATCCTTAAGTTCCCTTCCCCCCCAGACCATCCCGGGATTCTCAGACACTTTCTGTAAACATGGCAGATATCCATGCAAACATTTAAATTTTAACGTAGCAAGCACAATGGAAAACTGAAGCTCTCCTAATGTTTGTTCTGACTTTCAGCACCTGCAGAGATTCCAGTTTCCCTGCTAATCTCCCTTTTTCATGTTGAAGCCTGACATTTTAGGCTCCATTTCAGACACTGTCACTAATGGCCCTGTCTCTGTCACCACTGGCAGTGACATTCAGGTGGGCACACTTCATTGCCAGCACAGCAGGAGGTGTCATTAACTCGGTGACAAATTCCACTTCATCTCCAAGTTTTCCTTGTTTTTCTTTTGTTCCTCATAATTTATTACCGGGCAGATTAAGCTAGCAAACTTCACTCCTGGGAGGGAACTGCTGCAACCGTGATGCTTCCAGACAGGTGGGAAAGTCGGGGATATTTTCCTGGGCACCTCGACAATGCAGAATTTGTCAGCTCAGCTCTGGTTTGAGAGGCTCTGCAAATTGTATCTCTGGTGGTCATTTGATAAGGAGAGAAAAAAAGGCATCATTTCCACTCCTCATGGAATTATGGAATGGTTTCAGTTGGAAGGGACTTTAAAGCCCCTCCAGTGCCACTCCTGCCATGGGCAGGGACACCTCCCACTGTCCCAGGCTGCTCCAAGCCCCAACGTCCAGCCTGGCCTTGGACACTTCCAGGGATCCAGGGGCAGCCCCAGCTGCTCTGGGAATTCCATTCCAGCCCCTCCCCACCCTCCCAGCCAGCAATTCCCAATTCCCAGTCTCCCATCCAGCCCTGCCCTCTGGCACTGGGAAGCCATTCCCTGGCTCCTGTCCCTCCATGCCTTGGCCCCAGTCCCTCTGCAGCTCTCCTGGAGCCCCTTCAGGCCCTGCAAGGGGCTCTGAGCTCTCCCTGGATCCTTCTTTTCTCCAGGGGAACATTCCCAGCTCTCCCAGCCTGGCTCCAGAGCAGAGGGGCTCCAGCCTTGGGATCAGCTCCGTGGATTCCTCTGGACTCTCTCCCACAGGTCCAAGACCTTCCTTCATCTGCAGTGTTGGGCATGGAAGGTGTCCCTGCCCATGGCAGGGGCTGGAACTGGGTGATCTTGAAGGTCCCCACCCAAACCATTCTGGGATTCTCCCTTCCCTGTTTTCTCCAGAGCTGCCAGTTTTGGGTATTTGGATGAAGGATCCATTACCTCCCTGCAGGAGATGCTCTTGGTAGAATCAATCAGGATGAAGGAATATTCCTGGGGTATTTTTTATGGGAATGCTGGTGGCTCTCCAGCACAGGGAGGGGGCTGCAGTGGAGGAATCATGGCTGGTCGATGTAAATAACACATTTCAGACCTTGATACGATCAGGGAGAGTCCCCAGTGGAGATCTCCAATTCACAGGGAAAGGAATCCTTGCCTCTCCAGGGTCTTCCACAACAAAACTCCAGTGTTTCGAGCAGTGGAGGAGGGAGGAGCAATGGCATTAACAGGTTGCACTGCTGGCTTGTAGCTGGGATGTCCAAAGCATCACCAAGAATAAGATTTACACCTCAGCATCTTTTTTTGGGTAAAATATTTAAATACAAACAAAATCCCTTCCTCCTGTAGCCTGCCCCTGCCTGCAGAGCACCCACGATTATCAGTGGAAAGCTGAGAGCCAAGGAGATGTAAAAGCACATTTTTCTCTCGATGCCAGGGTTCTGTTCTCCTCAAATCTATCATCATCTGGCGCAGCAGATCAGACAGATTGTTTTATTCCTCGCCGTGGAGTTCATCCCAGTCAATAATATTGATTAGCGCAGGGTGACTTGATGGAACAGGAATAACACCCCGCTCTTAATTGGAGCCTGCGTTTCCTCGTCCCTGCCTCAGCAGCTCATGCTTGGCTGGGTTCTTCAATAATTCTGTTCAGACACAGAGCCCACTGGAAATTGCAGGATCTGACTTGAACAGGGGAAGTGAATAATTTTCTTTTCCTTGAACTCGCGCCTCTTTTCTTCCCCGATTAAAGCCGCCACGTCGTGCAGGTTCACTCTCTAAACTGCCAGCTGAAATCCACTGATTTTTTTTTAGAGCTGCCTCTTTCTAAATACCATCAGGAAAGTTTAAGAAACTCTTGTCTTCAGTAGCTTTGTGCTTCCCAAGGCCATATGTTGGGGTAGGATTTATCCAGGAGCTCCATGTCCTCGGGGTTCCTTCGCGGAGCTGAGTCAGCTCTGGAAATGTTGGGACTGCAGATTTCCAGTTTCCCAGGATTTCCCACTCCACAGGGAGTTCAGTGCCATAGCTTTTAATCTCACATCTTTGAATCTACACCAGTGATGGGAATTCTTGTAGGAAACTCTCCTGACCTAGAGGGATCCTTTAGGATATGGAAGTGCCGGTGTTGGTGACCTGCTCGGTCCTTGGCCACTGCTGCAGAAGGGTCAAATAAATTCAGCCACCAAAAGCTTTTTGTGCAGATTGATTGTTCTAAAGGATGTAAAATTCCCTTGGAAAAGAAGGTTGGAGTCACTTCCTCATCAGTTGTGTTCCTCCTCTTCCCCATTTGGAGAAATCCTTTTTGTTTGGAGGCAGAGGAGATGTCAGGGTCAAAAACTTCAATAACCTGCTGGGGTAGTTTTGATTTCAAAGCTTTGTCATTTCCCTGCCTCTAAAGCTGTCCCAATAACGTGTTTAGCTTCTGTATTTATTATTATAGCCCTTAAGGAGAGTTCACGTGGAAAAGGCTTGATAATACCTGGGAAATACAAACTTTGCCCAAGTTCATTTTTGGGGAGGCCCTGGAATGGAATTCCCAGAGCAGCTGTGGCTGCCCCTGGATCCCTGGAAGTGTCCAAGGCCAGGTTGGACAGAGCTTGGAGCAGCCTGGGATAGTGGGAGGTGTCCCTGCCCATGGAATTAGAACTGGATGGGCTTTAAGGTCCCTTCCCACCCAAACCATCCCATGATGATTTGTCTGTGTGTGGGGTGTCTGGCCTGTTGTCCTAAAAATGTTTTCTTCAGGAATGGTTCCAAGTGGACTTCGTTGCTATCAGGACATGCAGAGCTTTCAGGAAGTTGATACTTTCCCTCCCCTCTCTTTTCCTCTTCCAATATCCAAATTTAAGGTACTTTGGTGTCAGGAGCTGCCTGTGGAAGTAACTCTGGAGTGACACAGTGACACTGCTCAGGGCTGCCACTCCAAACCCTGCAGCCTGTGGTGTGTAAATGATGTTCCCTGAGTGGAGTTTTGCTGCCAAACTCAGCAAATTTATTTTTCCCGTAGCTGAGAGCCCGTTTGTACCCAGGTGGAACTCAGGGAAGGGAAAGTTCCACTCAGGAATTACAGGACTCAGTGTTGGGAATGAACTCCTGGGAGAGCCAGTAATGCTAAAAATACAATAAATGAGTTAAATGCTAGTCACTGACATCCAAACCAAGCTGCCTTACAGGGCTGGAATTGTGCCATCCTCAATTAGAGGTGCAGCCTCTAATTTTCCTTGGAAGCAGGAAAATTCAGGGAATTGCTGCTCCTCAAACCCATCCCAAGCACTGTGGGCTTCAAAATACACCTGAGGCACATGGGCAAGGGGTTGGGTGTTTGTCACCCAGCCTGAAGGACCTGGATTTGGTGGGGTTTGTGCCAAAATGTCCCTAACTCTGGAATAAGGAGCCCAAAGTCACCTCCAAACACCACCTGCATTGTTCCCTCTGCCCTGGCAGTGCTTGGGGAGGGCACAGAGAGCGAATCCTCCCATTAATTACTGATCTTTCACCAGGAAAGAAGCGTTTAATTCCTGTTTAATCATCACTTGCTAAATGTTTAATTATCACTTGCTCTCTGAAAATCAAGGGATGTCGAGATCTGTTAGACAACTTGTCCCGTGTTATTTTCCAGGAGGACCAGATGATAACTTAATTGAAGGTGGCGGATCCAAGTTTGTCTGCAAACCAGGAGCCCGGAACATCACCATCATCTTTCACCCCCTCCTCAGGTAAAATCTGGCTTTTTTACACATTTGTACAGCTGGAAATAATTAGAATAAGTTGAATTAAACCTCTGATTTACGGAGATGTTGGGCACATTCCAGTTCTGAGATCCCAGAGCAAAGGGGTTGCTCTGAAGTTGTTGATGTGCACAGGTGTAAAAAAACCAAACTTGGCAATGTTTTTTAATCTTCTGTTCAAACTGAACTGTGATGCCAGGTGGGATTTCCTGTCTGGGTGACCCTGTGTCACTGACCAGTGTCATTTATTGACCTGAGCTGGGTGAAGTTTATTTGCAACCTGTCACAAATGGTTTGTTGCTGTTCTTTGTGCTTATTAAAAAGTCAGAGGAACTGCAAGGTGAGTTCATTGATAAAAAAACAGTGGGCTGGGGACTGCAAATTAATTCTTGGTGCAGAGTGAGCCAGTGATTACCAAAATTGTCACAGCTGGAAATCTAAACAGAGCAAGCCTTTAATAAACCTCTTCTCACTGCGTCGTTCACCTCTGTTACTTGAATTTTGCTCCTTTTCTAACAATTTGTCCTGTTGGTTTTGTGGAAATTAAATAATACAATGTTTGTCTCGGTTCATGTCAACCTTCCACCTCTTTTTCCCTGGGAGGCTTTTCCTTTATCCCCAGATATGTCCCAGCACCTTGGGAGAGCATTTCCCTCCTTGTCTGTGTTTGGATGAATTCACTGTCCTGAGTCACTTAACTACTGGGGCTTCTCTCCAGTGCTAAACCCAACCAGTCATAAAATAGTAATAAAAAATAATTGGACTCTGATCCCCAGAGGAAGGAATCTCCTCCTGGCACCTCCGTGGCTGAGAGCTCTGGTTATTTGTGACTTCTCAGGACTTAAAAACACAGATGGAAAGTGCATAAATTCCTCCAAATTTAAATGTCTGATCTCATAACAGCAGATACTGGAATAATCTTGAGAACATCCTGAAATGTGGTGTGGTGTTCAAGCTCTTGCCTTGAAAAAAGAGTTTAGTTATTGCTACCTGCCCATAACGAAGTGGAGGATTCCATAAGCAAGTTTCATTTCCATCTCTGTCTGTTTTAAACTAAAGAAAGGTGCTAAGAATTCAATTTGCTGCACTATTTGTAGTTTTCAGCTATTTTATGATGGGAAAAGATGGACACTTGAGATGCCAGTTGTTCTTCAAGGTGTGTCTGTTATGATGTGGACTTCAATTCCTTAATCATTAATGAATTTACGGACACCTTGCAAGCACAGAGGGTGGTGAAAGCTCCTATTTTATTGATGAGCTCTTTCCCATTGATTTAAATTCTTTCTCTTTGCCTTCCTGCTTAATTTTTCCCCCCTTTTTCTCCCATCCGAGCGAAACACGAGTGCTCTGCTTTAAATAGCACTTCTCCCAACCACTTCACTTTGCATTCCCAGCCTGCAAGACAGGCAGGAGAAATCATTTGCCTCATAAAAAATAATTGCATCGAGATGAAGGTATCTGTGTACAGTGTATTTTTCGTGCCAACCACCTGCAACATCTTCACTCCCTTGCATTGAGGATTTCATCAATAACTGCAGGAAAAGAAGGAAAACGTGGAATGACCCAGTTTGCCCTCTTCTCCCTGCAGGATGGGGCAGTCTGGGGGTAGGAGAGGCCTCTAAAAACCATTTTAATGTGATTTTATTCATTTTAATGATGGACACAGGGAATGTGCAGAGAGATTTAACTCATGATCTGTGACTTGGGGATGAATGAGATGCAGTGAATCTGGGGTGATCACAGGAGTTCTTTAGCTGACAGTAATTCCCTACAGGGAATTCTGTTCCTGGTGGGATAGCCATGGCCTGTCCCACCAGCAGCTGAAATGCTCAGTATGGTGAATTTGTTAAAATATTGATGCTTGCAATAATTTCTAGCACATGGAATCATAGAATCATCATCTCTTGGTCAGATCCTCGTTGCCCTCTTCCAGATGGTCCTGTTTTAAATGTCCAGCTCTCCTGGAGGTGATTCCTGCAGAGCTGTGAAGTTTTCACCTGTTTTATTTTCCTTTTCGAGGTTCTTTCTGACCTGCCGCCCTCATCTTTCATCCCTGTCCCCTGTACATGCTTTAAATGGATCTGGTTTGAATTCAAATGATCAATATTTTATTTACAAGGGTTTTTTTTCCCCCTTGTTATTATCAAAGTCCCATAAATACGTTGCCAGAGGAGCTTCAGCACTGCATGGACTTGCTGATTTTATGAGGCAGCCGAGTGCTTCTGAAGGTATTAAACAAACTGGATCACTGAGAAACCAGACCCTGGTATGCTGATTTAAAGCGTGAGCATCACATAAAGTGATGGCTTTAAAATATAATTCAGCCCTGAAATGTTGAGGGGAGAGTTGGAAGCAGAGCATTCATATTCATCAGTGGGAATTTCTCTCGTTTGTACTCGTGGTATGAGAAGTGTCAGTGCTGATCACATCAGAGGTGCACAAGCACAGGGACAAATTTGCTGCTTATAAAGCCACTTTTTAATGCTTTCTTATTTACAAACTGAGTTGGAGCTTGGCTCCAGATCGTCTTGAAGAACACAGGGTCAGACTTCGGGGAGGGTGCAGATGAGCCCCTTTCCAATAACCAAAGTTTGCTTAGAGAAACTCTTAATTAAAACCATGGGCAGTGTAAGGAAAAATACCTAAAAATGATTTTCAAAGCTTTCCTTGCCTTTGAATTCCTTTAGAGCAGGGAGCCAGAGTTGGGAAGTGAGATTGTGTTGTTCAGGATCCCTAATTTCCACAAGGACAACTGAGACACTCCAAGACCCCGATTAATTACCAGGATTAATGACAGCACCACACGCGGAATAAACGAAGAGTGAATTTTTGAGAGACAAGGGGGTGTTATAGAGGAGATGATTCCTGGGAACAGATTTTCCTAGCTACATCTGGAAACTAATTGCACTTACAAATTGAAGCAGAACCCACCTCTGATTTTCCTTAATTACATTTCATGGGAGGTGCCAAAGTATAAAAGTTACCAAAGGAGTCCAGTTGCTTCCTTCATCCTTTGCTGGCAACCAGCACTGGGGTTACTGGGCTGAGGAGTAACATCTCCCACCTGAAGAAGGAATCCCAGGAGCAATCCCAAAGCTCTTCATTCTGGAATATGGAACAGCCTGAGCGATGTCTGTCGTACCATTTGTTTGGTGGGGATTTTTTTGATGTCTTTATTTTTTTAAATTTTTTTTTAAATGCTTATTTGTTTCAGCTGGCATTTGAAAGGCACTTGGCTCCTCGGGGTAATAATCATTTTACATATGCTTTATAGAGTGTGTTTATTACCAGACAATTGAGGAACAGATGTCTGCAGTCTCGAGGCTGGAGGGGGAGGAATGGGAAGGGTGGGAGATGGAGGGAATGGTGGTGCTGAGGCAAACGCAGCTGAACAGTGCTGGATGTTGGATATTGAGGCCGGGAGGGTTTCCATTTATTACCATCAGCCACACTTCATTAGGATCAAGCAGCAATTAAAAGGGTTGGAGGATGGAGGAGAAAGCCAAGTGCTCATTGATTTGGAAGGAAGAGTCACTTCCCAACAGGACGTGACCTTGGGAAGGAGGAGTGGGGCAGAGAAATTATCCTGGCACCCTCTGGATCTCCACAGGGTCTGTTGGGATCTCCCCTCTGCCAGGTGGGAAGGACTGGGATGTGCCTGATCACTGCCTTGGATTTCAGAGTCTGGAGAGAAAGTGAAAAACAAGGAGTTGGTGTGTTGGGGTGAGAAAAACCCCACAGGGATGAAGGAAAAGCAAAATTCCTGATTTCCCTCTGCTGATGTTGTTTGGGATGCAAAGACTAAAGTTAAATGCTCTGGGGTGTGTCCAGGGCACTGCAAAGTTTTCTGCCTCTTGTTATTTGGGATTGATGGGAGTGGGGGGAAGAGAGCAGCAGTAGGTTGACATTTTCATGTAAAATGAAGTATTTCTGTTCATTTCTACAGTCTCCATAATTGAAAGCAGTAGTCTTGATAGCAAATTTGGAATTAACTGTTTCCTCCAGTTATTTTAATGCAAATAAAAGTGGGATTGCTCTGTTATTAAATAAAAAAAAAAATGCTTTAGGGACTAATCAGGGAGGGTGGTAATGGACTTTTGCTGCCTGTTGATATCAGAATATTCCTCTCCACTGGTGGCTCTGAGCTGCTGATGGTCAGTTGTCAGATCCCAGGAATTCCCTGTCCTTGGAAGTGCACAAGGTACAGGACACGTGCATCCACCCAGGTGCGTGAGTGTAGCAGGGATGCTTTATGGGAGTAACCCTGCCAAGCTGCTGTTGAATTCAGGGTATGTCAAGATAAAAGGTGCTGGATATTGTCGAATTTAAGTCCTGTTTCTTTTGAAAATGTTGGGAGGGGACAGGAAAGTCCTTTGGTCTTTGAGCATCAGCTGCTGCTGGGGTTCAAAACTACATCACTAAATTGATCTAAAACTCAGTGTATGACTCAGAACCCCTGTGTATCTCACCAATAACCCCTTTTAGTGTATCTGTAGAGTTATAATAATAATAATCACCTCATTTTATTTTAAATTTGCTGTAATGTCTTGTGGCTGCACACTATAAAATTAGCACTTGATAATTCAGGGAGTGTGGGTTTTGGGAAGCAAAAGGACTGTGAAAATGAGATGACTTTGTTACATTTAAACCGTGCTAAATCACACCAAATAGGTTAAGAAAAATATGTGGTATTTTAAAGTGTAAGGGCTATTTATTATTAGTGAAGTAGATAGAAAATGTCAAGTCCTCCTGTGGCACAAATAGTGCTAAATAATGAGAGCTGATGCCTTTAGCTTTTTGAATCAAACCTAAAATACTTGATTTCAGAGAAATCAATAAGGCTGACTCAAGCTGGCAGAGGGAACTTGGAATATTGACTGCCTAAAGTTCGTGTTTGAGTCTGAGTAATGTGCAGAGGATCAGGGTTAAGTAAAAAAAAAATATCTGAGGTGCTGTTAAGTGCACAGGAAACATGATTTGGAAACTTTTAAAGGTAGTGACTCCTTAGAAATGGAACCCTCCAGATTTTATCAAGTCTTACATTCCAACAAATCCCCTTCAAAGGGTGGGAAAATATCACTTAGTTAATGGAATTCTTGCTGCTGCAAGGTAGGGAATCTCTTCCTGCTCTCTGGGGCAGGGAGATGGGGCCTCTCTGTGGTGAGACGAACACGGCTCGGATCAGGAGATCATGGAACCCCAGGATCACTGAGGTTGGAAAAGCCCTCCAGGGTCACCGAGTCCCAGCTGTGCCCGATGCCCACCTTGTCCCCAGTCCAGAGCCCTGAGTGCCACATCCAGGAATTCCCTGGACACCTGCAGGGATGGGCACTCCAAAGCTCCCTGGGCAGCCCCTGCCAAGGCCTGAGCACCCTTTCCATGGGGAAATTCCTGCTGGTGCCCACCCTGCCCCTCCCCTGGCCCAGCCTGAGGCCGTTCCCTCTCTCCTGTCCCTGTTCCCTGGGAGCAGAGCCCGACCCCCCCGGCTGCCCCCTCCTGTCAGGGACTTGTGCAGAGCCACAAGGTCCCCCCGGAGCCTCCTTTGCTCCAGCCTGAGCCCCTTTCCCAGCTCCCTCAGCCGCTCCTGGGGCTCCAGCCCCTTCCCAGCTCCGTTCCCTTCCCTGGACACGCTCCAGCCCTTCCAGGGCTCTCTCGTCACGAGGGACCCAGAACTGGACACTGCCCTCGAGGGGTCTCAGCAGTGCCCAGCACCGAGAGATCTCAAATCCTTGTTACAGAAACATGGAATTAAACACTGGAAGGGACCTTAAAAATCAATTAGTTCCATCTCCCCAACATGAGCAGGGCACCTTCCACTAGGAGAACCTTCCCCTGAATACTCCTGGCTTTATTTTGGAAATGCCAATCCTCCTCTCAGAGCGTGACAAATGCTTCATACAACTTCTCATCCACTCGCTGCTTCCTTTGGCTGACCTGAATGGGAATCTTAAGGGAGCAATTTGACACCCACCTACGGAATGTTTTTCCCTCCCCCCTCCCACCCCTCTCCGGTTTAATGAGTGTTTAGGAGGCTTTTAGCTGAAGAGTCCCTCGCTGTTGACGTTCAGTACTTTCTATCTGTCAGCAGCAGGGATGGATGTTCCTCGCAGGCGAATCCCAACCCTTTTTCTCCCTGACAAGCCCTCACAAAGTCGGCGTTGCTGAATGATAAAGACACATCTCAGCAGAGCTCGTTGTTGTGACACTGCTAAGAAAAGGTTTCCTCCAGACTGGGGCCATCGCAGGGATGAGGGACTCACAAGGGGAAGGGATGGGGAACAGCTTCACATTTTGTGCTTTTTTTTTTTCTCCCCCCCGATGCTTTACGAGAACTGACAGTCTTGCTGTGTGTGTCTGATTAAAGATGACAGTTTATAAAAACCTTAAGGTGAGGCTGTTCATTTTCCATGACAGAAAATAAAGCGATCCCCACCCCACCCCCCCACCACCACCTCCCACACAAACAAAAACTCTTACACGCCAAAAAAAAACCCAAAAAACCCTCTTAATATGTGAGGCATTGATTTTATATTGTCTGTCAGAGACTGTGCTTCAGCAGATCAGTCAAGTTTGGAGTTTTCAAACATGCTTCATCCAAAGGGAAAATCAACAGCCTGTCAAAAATTTCACATGTCTCCAGCTCCTCCTTCCCCTTGGATAAAATACAAGCTGAAGGAACAGAGAAATTTTGACATTTGCAAGAGCTTGGGCTGAATAACTGAAAACAGTGTTAATGTAATTCCATGGTAATGAAGTACTTTGAACCAGGCTTGTGCTCATTGAGCCAACAGAGCAGGAATAGCTCATTCCTTTGATGGAATTACAGAATGGGTTGGGATGGAAGGGACCTTAAAGCCCATCCAGTGCCATCCTGTCATGGCCAGGGACACCTTCCACTATCCCAACGTGCTCCAACACTGGTCTTGGACACTTCCAGGGATCCCAGGGCAGCCACAGCTTCTCTGGGAAACCTTATATTTACTTCCAGTGTTTCACTTGTATTCTCATGGAGGAGGATTGCGCTTCCCATATTGCTGAGCACTGTTATTCTTATTTTGTCACGGGGATTGATGATGTCATGGGAGTTTTCAGTGATTTATTTATTCCTTGGGAACAGAACAGTTCAGTCAGGATCTAAAATGATGACTTCATCCAATTCCCTGCACAGCTCAGGGCTGACTGTGTGGCCAGGGAAGTTTTGAGCAAAGCCGGAAGGGCAGAACGGATCCATCGGTTCCGTTTAACCATCTCAGGTACAAAATTAGAAGTCTGACGTAGAAACCAGAGTTCCACACTGAGACCCACATTTAGGAATCACTCAGGTTGGAAAAGCCCTCTAAGATCATCAAGTCCAACCATTACCCAGCACTGCCAAGGCCACCACGTGTCCCCAAATGCCACAGTAATTATCAAACACTACAAATCTCAATCGCAAGGTGAGATTCTGCCACGCAGGAGCTGATGCCTTTCAAGCAGCTGCTTTGGCAGTGAGGAGTGAACTTCCAGTAGTAGCTAAAACTTGCTTTAATTGCCCCAGTTTTCATTTCAAATACAGGAAATATTACTCTGACACTGCTAAAAAAATCTGCAGAGCAACAGAAGAGCTGCTCCCATGGCAGAACCAGAAAAGCATCTTTCGTTTTCATGGTGGAAGAAAAGGGGGAAAAAAAACTCGACAAATTCTAAATTTGTAATCTGCCTGCAGAAGCTGTTCAAAAAATACTTCAGTGAGGGTTTTCCCTGAATGGGGGAAATCCAAGGATGGAAACACACTGTGGTTTAAGTCCACGTTATGTTATTATTACCTTAAAAATTTTTATACAATGCCTGTGGTTGCTTTCATCAAGCTTTATGAATTTTTGATTGAAGACAGGAGAGCTGGGGCTTGATGAGAACAAAAAAAGGTGATTCCTCTATTTAGGATTTGCTGTTAAAAGCAAAGATCTGAAGCCAGGAATGACAGTGCCTTTTGGACCCCACATCCCCCATGGAGCCATCAGAGCAATAGGCACATGAAAGGAAAGATTAATAATTTAAATTTTTGTCACTATTGTATTTGACATCATTGTGGTGTTGTTTAGCTGAAGGGTTTTCTGGGAAAAGCCTTTGGTAGTGAGCTGGAATTCCCTTGGAGCTGGGCACTTCCTGTAGGAACTCTCAGCTTTGTGTTTTACCTGGATTATTCTTGCAAGGTTTTTGCAAAGCTCTTTAAAACCTTTTGTACAGTTTAAAATGTTGTGATTTGGGGAAACCAGAGCTGTTCCCTCGGAGCATGGAGGTGAATTTCTGTCTCCTCCAGGGATGCTAAAAGGGAAAGAAAGGAGATTTTCAAAGTATTTCATTTTCATTTATGATAATCTGAACTGTTTATTTCAACTCTTCCCCTCTTTTCAGTTTCCTGAGCTGAGCTACAAATAATGGGTTTGAAGTTCCTTCACCACTAAGCTTTATCTTCCCATTCTGCTGAATTCATGGACATTACAGCTCAGGACCCTCATTTTTCCTGTTTTGCAGAGATTTTTTGCTTCAGACACATCAGATGTGGCTCCACAAACACTTGCAGGGTTTTCATGAGCACGTGGCAAAAGGAAAGTCCTGGCAGAGCCATGGGAAAAGCCTTTTAGGGATGTGAGCCCATGGAAAAACACGTTTTTCAATCAGCAGGTGGTGACACAAAATAACTTTTTGGTGGGATATTCCTGAGGGATTTAACTTTAAATTCTGTTGACTTTTAGAGATCTGCAGAATAGGCATAAATACATATTGCAGGCGAGAAGTTGGCCTTTAGTTTGGTTATTTTGGGTCCCAGATATCCTGCATTTCGGATAGCTCAGCAGGAATTGCACTTTGTGGAATGTCACTGGTAAGCACTTCCATAGTTCCTCTCCTCTGGTAACTTCCCAACTTTTCAGAGACAAAATTCCTTTAACACCTACGTGTGAAATTGCTCTGTCCATGGAAATCCTGGTGCTGGAACTGATGGGGATGAAGTTTTGGATGAAGTGTGAACGGTCCTAAATTCTGTGCAGATTTAGGATAAAGGGGAAAACCTTTGAAAGTCATAAATTCCCACTGTTACTAATCAAGCTCCATATTTCCCATTTTATCGCAGTTTTGTCTCTCCGAGTTGTATTTTTATGAATGGATTTGCTGTGGAGGTGTGACAGGTCTGTGACAGCTCCAAGAGTCCTTCTGGAGCCTGAGGGGGACAGCTCTGCTCCTGCTCCTGCTGGGGTGGTTTAATCAAATTTACTGGGGTGGCAAAGAGGGCTGGAGCCCCTCTGCCCTGGAGCCTGGCTGGGAGAGCTGGGGGTGCTCACCTGGAGAAGGGAAGGCTCCAGGGAGAGCTCCGAGCCCCTTGCAGGGCCTAAAGGGGCTCCAGGAGAGCTGCAGAGGGACTGGGGCCAAGGCATGGAGGGACAGCATCTCTTTATTCCAAGCTTTATTACGGTTTATGGACCAATCCTTGCAATAATACTTGAAAACAATGGAGTGGTGGGGCCTGGGACGCCAAATGATGTCAGAATGCTTTGGAACACAAACCCACTTTGCTTATTTAGGGTTTATTTTGGCTGATTTATTGAAGGATAAAAAAGCTGGAGAGAAAGATGTGTGCCGGCAGTGCTGTAAAATGTGGTGAAGGTGATGATCAGGTTCTTCGTGGCTTTAATAATTTTTGGTGACTTTTAGCAAACTCATTGTCTCTGCAGTAACAGTGAGAGGGTGTTTTCAAAGTGGAAAAAAAAATAATTAAAGCTTTATACACCCTGTAAGGTGAAATAATGCTGCTAAATAAGTGCAGGTCCCTCAAAAGTTGTGTATCCCTTGGGTTTGGGATACCCAAGTTTGAGATTTTTTACCCAAGCCAGGGAACTCATTCAGGGGATGCAAGACGGAATTGTTCCTCCTGCAGAGAAAAACTGGAGACCTTCTAGAAATGGCACTAAATACAACAAAAAGGGGGAAATATTGGCAAATGTCAAATTTGCTTCTTTTCTAGCAGCTCTCCAGAGCTCCCAGAGGAAATCCTGGTGGATTTGGGAGGAGGATGAGTGACAGCCTGGTCTGGTGGGTGGCCAGAAACTCAGAACTGCTGCCTAGAGTAGGAAAATTTATATACTGTGAAGCTTTATGATCTTACAGGGAGGAAATAAAACCATCCCCTTGTGCTACATCCTTGCAAAAGTTGGAGGCAAATCTTGAGTCTGGGACAATTCCTCATTTTATTCCTTGGGGTTGTGCAGTTTGTCACTGCAAACCATCACTGAGACAATCATTCCTCTTGATAGGCCCAGGCTGAGGGATGTGAGGGAAAATTGGTCTTGTGGTGCACCCTGACAACCAGGCTGGACCTGCAGCACAGTCATTAATCTGAACTGAAAGCAAATTGTTGATAAAAAGTAATAGAAGTCAATTAATTGCAGGGAATCCCTCGGTTGCTGGTTGCTGTCTCCTCATAACATTGGGATTTTGATCTCTAGCCTTTCCCTGGCTCTAAAGTGCTGTTTCATCTCCTTCCCAGGCAGTCATTCCAAGTTCTTCATGGCACTGAGTGTTTGGAATATAATAGAATTATAGAATTATAGAATCGTGGAATGGTTTGGAGGGACCCTAAAGTTCATCAGTGCCACCCCTGCCATGGGCAGGGACACCTTCCACTATCCCAAGGTGCTCCAAACCCCATCCATCCTGGCCTTGGACACTTGCAGAGATGGAACAGCCACAATCTCTCCATGTTTTCTGCTCCCAGGTCAATCTTTGCTCTGTGCAAGAGGTGCCAAACTTCTTCCTTTGATGACAGAAAAGTTCATCCAAGCTCCCCTGAGCTGCCTTTTCACCAAAGACCCCACTGCTGACCCCATCACCTGGGGGGTTTTTCCATTCCACCACACAAAACCCATTTTTCCCATTGTCTGATGGGACAAGATCTGCCATCTGCATGCCTTGGGAGCCTCCTAGGGAAAATTTTTACCTCCTCTTCCCTGTTAAAAAAACAAATAGAAGTTGTCAAGGATGGAGAACTATTGTTGGAGCGAGCAGAATGGGTGCTTATTATCAGTTTTAGGCACGCCCAGGTCAAGAGTGAAGTGTTTTTTTCTGTTTAGTTTGCTGAAAGGCTGGAATGGGTTTAATTGCTGGTTGTCATTTGTAATGGAGTAGATGCAGTATTAGAATTATTCAGATAATTTGTTGTAATTACCCACCATCAAGAGCTTTACAATGTTCAAAATCCAGTCTTTGAAGTAATGGAGCTGAGTCCTTTGAATGGAAGGCGACAGCTCTTGAGAGCACAATATCATTTATAGATGCCAATCAGTCAGTCAAGTAAACAAAACAAAGGTGCTGGGCTTTTCCATAAATTCTTCCAGTGCCCTAAACCTTCCCAAAATCTTGGCAGAACAAGCAACATGCCTGGAGTGCTGATAAATCAAAGCTTTTGCAGAATTCCTCAAAGCACACAGGGTTTGAAAAGCATTGTGTGCCTTGAATAAAGTGTGATCCAGAAAAACCTCCCTGTGTCAATCCCCGAGGGATCATTATTCATTCTGGCTCCGCTGTGGCAGAGAGAAAATCTCTCTGAGGTGGCGTTGCCCCTGATTCTGTGTGAGAAGCGCTGGTGAGAAATGGGAAATGGGGCGCAGCTTTGTGGGAAGGCAGAGGTTCCCATTTGCATTGCCCTCCTCTCCACACCCAAATGAATCAACAGATGCAAATGAAGCAGGGGAGGCTGAACTCCCAGATTTGTATTCTCCTGGCTCTGGGCCTGAGCCTCGTCTGGCAAAGACAAGGAGAGGGAGTGAAAAAAACCCCGGAGCCTCATGAACAGAAGTGTGGGCTGCCGGTGACCTTTACCTACTGTGATAATTTTGATGTAGAACAACCAAATTCCTGGAGATGTTTAATCAGCAAAGTTGAATTTTGATGCAAGCACGTGTCACAGTGCCATTACTGCTGCAGGAATTAATTCTGCTTCATAGCAATATTCTGGCTTCGTGAGGATTAACACCAGTGAACTGTCACCTTTGCAGATTCCTTCCAGCCCTGGTGTCCCAAAGATTTGTTTAAGATGGAAAAAATGTGAGCTGGGACCCAAAACCTGCTGAGTGCTGGGCTGATCCCATAGCAGGGAAAGGGGATTCTGCCCCTGTGCTCATTCAGGTGAGGCCCCACCTGCAGAGCTGCCCCAGCCCTGGGGACACAGCAGCAGGACCTGGAGCTGCTGGAGAGAGTCCAGAGAGGCCCCGGAGCTGCTCCAGGGCTGGAGCCCCTCTGCTCTGGAGCCAGGCTGGGAGAGCTGGGGGTGCTCACCTGGAGAGGAGAAGCTCCAGGGAGAGCTGAGAGCCCCTTGAAGGGCCTAAAGGGGCTCCAGGAGAGCTGCAGAGGGACTGGGGCCAAGGCCTGGAGGGACAGGAGCCAGGGAATGGCTTCCCAGTGCCAGAGGGCAGGGCTGGATGGGAGATTGGGAATTGGGAATTGCTGGCTGGGAGGGTGGGCAGGGGCTGGAATGGAATTGCCAGAGCAGCTGGGGCTGCCCCTGGATCCCTGGCAGTGCCCAAGGCCAGGCTGGACATTGGGGCTGGGAGCAGCCTGGGACAGTGGGAGGTGTCCCTGGACATGACCTGGAAAGGTCCCTTCCATCCCAAACTATTCAGTAATTCCATATTAAATATCCCAGCACTGGAACATCATTCTCCACACCCACTCAGATACGGAATTTATTTGTCTAACAAAGCATCAAATGAAAGATGAATTAAGACATCATCTATAGATCCTGTATTTTTAGCCTAGATTTTGGATGAAGAGGTTTAAATTGGTTTTTTATTTTTCTTTGTCTCCAGGGAAGCACATGTCCATGTGTAGTCTCATGATGGGAATGACATCATTGCAAATTCCCTAAAATCCTCACCCGGAATGTTGTTTAACCCAGGCATTTAAAAAACGCCTCTTCGTCTAATTTAATGTATTTTAGCAAAAAATAGAGATGAAAAGTCCAGTGCTGTGACAGCAGTGACACTTTTCTTCTTTCGAAAAGAAGATGAAATTAAATCTTCCTTAGAAATCTTTCCAATTCCCGAAGCTCAGGGAGATCCCGTTGGAGACTTGTCTTACCTTCACGTGTCCCGTTGAATTTCAAAGGCAATTTAAAATACGTTGTTTTCCTCTCCTTTTCATACAAATCCAGCTGGGATAACTGGGACTGACAGTGTGTTTTTATGGAGTTTAATGGGCATAAATCTCTCTCTGGCTGGAGTCAGCCTCGGGAATGACGAGCCCGGCTCGGGGAGATGATCCATGTCTGTGTGTCCCTGTCCCTCATGGGCACTTCCAAAGAGTTCCCTGGGCTTGCTGGCAACTCCCAGCAGCTCCACATGGAAAAAAAGTCAAATTGTCAAAAGTCATTAGTGGCTGTCGCTTCATGGACCTTCACACTGGAGTTCCCCCTTTGGAATTTCACGGCGGTGATTTTATTTTGTCTCTACTTCAAATAAGTAGGACAATGTTGGACAAAACTGCTGGAATTTAACCCATTCGTGGCTTTTTGGTTATGACTGTGAAACAAGGGTGAATTTAGGAGTTTGAGGCTCTGTTCTGTGCTCTGCCAGCACCTTTTCTCCTTCTAATTATTCTTTTTAGACTGCAATTCCCCAATTCCTCTGCTGCAGGTCCATGCTGAAGCTATGCCGCAATAAATCTCTGATTGCACCTCCTCCAGGACATCCCTGCTCCAAAGAAACCACGGAAGCAGAAGTCTGAGAGGGAGATTCTTTACATAAAACCCTTTTCTGTCCCTCTGACTACGAGAAGTGGATTTTGGGAGCCTTATTTACACTTCTTTTTTCCCAGAGTCTCAAAGTGGTGCTGCTGCCCAAGGCTGTTGAGACTGTGCTTCGTGGGAAGTTATTTTTACAGATCCATTTTCTGCACAAAGTCATCCCGAAATAGAAAGGTTTTGCGTTCGTTTATATGCTTCAAATCCCCAAATTTTAAAGCCTGCATTAGTAATGCTTTGGTTTCCTAATTAAACACCTAATTATATTTAGCAGTTTTAGGGTTTTTGCTGCTTTCTGGTGGCTTTTGCTGCGCCGATCTTTGCTGTTTGTGACATTTCAAACATATGTTTGAATTCTTCTATCTCCTGTGCCTTGTCATTTTGTTGCTCTTTTTTTTTAGCACTGACATGGAACTTTTGCAAAAATAATTGCACAATAACAACTCCAGTGTTAGGTTTTGGTTGGTTTTTTTTTTTTGGAAAGCCACAGGAGATGTTGGTATTCCCTTAAGGAAATGGAATAGGGAACCGTGGTGCTGCAGGTGGGCTGAGAACAAGGGCCCAGCTGGTGCTGGGAGGAGCAGAGTAGTTGGGGAGGTGTAAAAGAGTTTATTAGGAGCAAAACAAAAGCATGGAAGTCACCTTAAACGTGGCCTGGAGATGCTTTTTACAGTAAATCTTTTGACGTTTTTGATGTCCATGTCATGACAAAGTTCAGGGGGAAAAATTCCCACCTCATGCGACAAGTGACCCCGGAGAGGGCAGCTGTGTCACAGGCCATTAATGTTCATCATCCCAGAGCACAGCCTGGCTTTTCCTTTGTTCACCTCCATCCCTGGTGCCCGGAGGTGGCCAAGGCGGCTGGAAGGAGGGAAGTTTCAGGCTCCAGGGTTGCCTGTCTGGTGCAGCATCTGGAAAACGCTGCTGGCCCAGCAGGGATTTGTGCCCAGTGCTTGGCAAGGGGTGGGTGGCTCCGGTGTCACTTTGGGTTTAGCAGGGAATGTGGGTTTATGGAGGGAGATGAAGCCTGGCTGCTTCAGGGGGGTGGAATTGGGGTTGGCTCATGCTGGAGTGCACCCGAGGGTGGAGATGTGGGGTTGGCATCCTCAGGCCTTTGCAGCAGCGAAGCTTCCACGTGGTGCCGGCAGGGATGGGCAGCTGGAGAATCCCCAGCTGGAGAATCACTGAATTCCACTGCTCCCTGTGCTTCAAATCCCATGCTTTGGGGTTTTTTCTTCCCTTTGTTTAGCTGTTTCCTGTGGAACAAAAAGCACAGCAAAATGGTGCCCCCTCTTTTCACACACCACTGTCCTTTTTTTGGGTGTACTTCTGTACAAAATCCTCTCATTTGCACTGAGGACACCATGAAGGTTTTGGGGCACAACATGAGGATTTTCAGATTCTTTTCATTCTGACACAAATCACTGCAGTAACTCAGTACTGGTGCAGTCTGGTCTGGTTTTACGGAATCCAGAGCAGGGTGAATTAAAAAGTGGATATTCTTGGGTCAGTGGGAGGTGTCCCACTCAGAATCCCAGGATGGCTGAGCTGGAAGGAAGCTTAAAGCTCATCCCATTCCATCCCCTGCCATGGCAGGGACACCTCCCACTGTCCCAGGCTGCTCCAAGCCCCAGTGTCCAGCCTGGCCTTGGACACTTCCAGGGATCCAGGGGCAGCCCCAGCTGCTCTGGGAATTCCATTCCAGCCTCTCCCCACCCTCCCAGCCAGCAATTCCCAATTCCCAGTCTCCCATCCAGCCCTGCCCTCTGGCACTGGGAAGCCATTCCCTGGCTCCTGGCCCTCCATGCCTTGGCCCCAGTCCCTCTGCAGCTCTCCTGGAGCCCCTTCAGGCCCTGCAAGGGGCTCTCAGCTCTCCCTGGATCCTTCCCTTCTCCAGGGGAACATTCCCAGCTCTCCCAGCCTGGCTTCAGAGCAGAGGGGCTCCAGCCCTGGGAACAGCTCCAGGGCCTCTCTGGACACTCTCCAGCAGCTCCAGGTCCTGATGTTGGGTGGGCCTGGCTAGGTCCAAGCCTTCCAAGGGCTCCTCAGGCTCCTCCTCATCTCCTGCTCAAGGACAAAGCTCAGCTGATAATGAAATGTGCACGTTTTCCTTCAGGGTGTTTGTAACCGTGGTGAGAAATTTGCTGCTGCCTTGCATGTCAAATAGGTGGGAATATGAATTCCCACAGACCAATTCCATCCAGGGGTGAGCACAGTGTGAAGAGACTTTTTCACCTTCTGAGTTGCATCTGAAAGGGAGAGCACGATCCAGTTCTCTGCTTCCTGGAATAAATGTCAGAAAGGACACGGCCTCATTATCCCGCTTCCCCTTCTCCATCCACGCGAACTCTGGCAGCTTTGTGGGTGTTGTTCAAAACCGCTGATTTTTGCCATTGATCCTAGAATTTCCATAATTTCAGCATTCACCAAGGAAGGCGGTGGAGTACATGTGTGTATTATAATTACGTGATGACATGAAAATGATGTCTTCTGGGTGAAGAACCCAGGATTCTGATACTGATAAAAAGTTTAAAACCCCCCCTTTGGTTAAACTCAGCCTAAGGCAGTCTCAGGGTGATGATTTTCCTTGCTTTAAGTCCCTTGGCTTTTGCTTTTGCTGAGTTCACAGCTTTTCCTTAAACCTCTCCAGTCAAATATCCAAAGTGCCCCCATTTCCTTGAATCATTGGGATAATTTGCCATCAGAATAATTATTGTAATTTTAATGCTTTATGTTTTAAGTACATATTGCAGTGAGGGTGGATGATTTTCATTTCTCTTGGCTGCATTTCACAACAATTAATGAAAACAGGGAAACTTCTGGGAAGAAGGTGCTGAAGAGCCCTGTGGGGTTGAGACACCAGTGGCTCTTCTGTTCTTCTAAATCTGGATGAATCAGATCCTTGTTTTGCCTTTTCCCCTTGGCTTGAATCTTCCACTGGAAAGCTTCTGAAAGGAGCTGGGCTGGGTGGAAGCAAAGGATTTCAGGTTTGAGATCAAGGCTGGTTGGACATTTGAGGAAATAACTTTGAGTTGTGCCAGAGGAGGTTTAGATTGGATATTAGGAAAAATTTCTCCATGGAAAGGGTGGTCAAGTGCTGGAACTGGCTGCCCAGGGAAGTGGTGGAGTCCCATCCATGGAAATGTTCCAAAAAATATGTGGATTGAGGACATGGTTTAGAGCTGAACATGATGGTGATGGTTGGACTTAAAGGTCTTTTCTAACTTTATCAGTTCCATGATTCTGTAATTTCCTTCAAAAGGGTGAAGCTGTTGTCAAAACCAAGTGGCAAAACCAAGAGGCAGCACCAACTCTGCTCCCCCCTCCCCTAATGACCTCTAAACCTGCTTTAATAAGAATTCCTTCCTCCACTGCCACGGCCCATCCTGGATAAATCACAGAACTTTCACCCCACTTTTCATCTTGCTTTTCTTTTTTAAGGACTCTTCCTCTTTCCTGACCATTTTGGTACAAATCAGCATTACAGTTGTACCGAGAATTCATTTCTCTAAACTTTCTGGTGCTTTGCTACCACCTCACAGTGACCAGAGCAGAAGGGAAGGGGATCAAACCTTATTCCAGCCAGAGATTCGCTTTGGGAAGGGTTCAGATCCTCCTCTCTTTAATGTCACTGCTGTCCCACAGTGACCTGATGCTGAGATGGATTTGCTCCCCCCTGACTCGTGTCACAGCACATACTCACCTGACCTTTCCAAACAACACATTAACATTTATAAGTTTTATTTTCCTGTGGCTCATGGAGAGAAACGGTTCCAGGAGGACAGGAGGGATCCTTCTGTCACGGCACTGCTTCACTCATGGGTGTGGCAGCACATTCCCAACGCGTCCCTTTCCAGCCTGGAGCTGGCTGGCCTCATCCCATCCACTCTTCCATGTTGATTTTGTCTGTGCCTGCTGGTCTTTGGCTTTAATAAATTGGTTTTTATAGTATTTTCTACTTTGTGTGGCCATCACCAAACACAAATTAAAGGTGAATCTTCTGTAAACCGTGGTTGATTTCCGGTGTCTTTGGGAAGGAGGAGTTTTCTTGGTTGTTGCAATCCAGTTTCTGGTGGAGGTACCTGGTGGGGCTTAGGATGATCCTGCCCATTTTTGAGCAAATCTTGGAAAATCCTGGCTGTGTTCTCACTCTAAGCTGAAGTTTTCTCCCTCAAGAGAAACACAAAATTAGAGCTCACTCTCTTTGGGTTTGGCTCAGTAGGGGCAAACTTTAAATTTCACTTCTTGCTGCCTCTCCTGAATTAAAAACTGAGTCTGAAGGGGAAAATGCAATTGCTATCCGTAGTTATATTCCATGAATAAATGAAAATAGGACTTTGGCTAAGGAATAAATGGATACAATTTCCCCTTTCCATCCCCTTTCCAGTTAGACACAGTTTGTTGTCTTACTCTTTTCCTCACTGTGAATTCATATATCTGAATTCTCTGCTCACACTTTGGCAGTTGTGTATTAATTTTTGGTTTCAAACTCGCTTTGATAATGCAAATTAATAAAAATGGCCTAAGAAGCAAAGCATCAACGTGCTCTAAAGGACAGCTCTGGAATGCAGCTGGTGGCGGGTGTTTGTATCGAGTGACTTGTTCTGTGCCTTGGCTTTGGCACTGAACTTTCAGAGGTTAAAAATAAAATCAAGATGCAAATGCAATGTCAGTATTATGGTCTGAATGCGGTGCATTCCCCAGAGTGGATGGGGGAGAGCAGGAGGTATCCTTGGGGAAGGTGTCCATGGCTGGATTGAGATGATCCTTAAGGTCCTTCCCAACCCAAACCGTTCTGTGATTCCATGGCTCCGGTGCCGAATTCTTGGAAGCCCAACTTCTGTTGAAGCAGTATTTTCTTTAGAGGAGAATAACTTAATAATGTCTTCATGCACAGGACATGGAGCTTTAGAGAGTCCATTTCAGGGAAAATTTGACTTGTAGAATTTAGGAGGAATTAAAGGAAACCTCAGTTTTGCTTTGCAGTAATTCCAGTGCAGCGGAAGGACCAAGATGTTCCTCTCACTGCGTTATTGCTCTGGCTCAGTTTGGGGAAACTTAATTTATTTTTAATTCATAAGAAGAGGTTTTAAAGAAGGTGCACACTTGATATAAATCCCAGAATTACAGAATGGTTTGGGTTGAAGGGATGTTAAAGCTCATCCAGTTCCACCCCCTGCCATGGCAGGGACACCTCCCACTATCCCAGCTTTCTCCAAACTTCATCCAACCTGGCTTTGGAGGCTTCCAGGAATGGAGCAGTGTTTTGATAAAACAAAACCTTTATCAAAAAGCTTTGATAATTGGAGAACCAAAAACTGGGATTCTGCTCCTTGCAGGACTCAGTCCCAGCTCTCCCACTGATGCCATGAGTTCCTCCAGCACAGAACAGCTTTGCTCTCCCTGCTCTGCTCCTCTGCTTGGTGAACATCATCCTGTGTCCTACCCAACTCTGCCATCACAAAATGCCTGGGGATGGAAATGGATGTGTCACCACCTGGTTGTCACCGCGCTCCTGTCCCCTCCCAGGGTGTGGGATTTGCTCAAGCAGCCAAGCAGTTGTTGCTTAATATGCAACCTCTGATAACGACTGGAATTAATTTCCTCGAGATGACGCTGTAATAATTAATACAGCCCTCTTGGGCTGCATGGGATGGAATTGATTCCAGGAAGTGGAGATATTAAAGTGTCACCGTCCTTGTCCCCACGTGTGAAATGTCATCATCAGCTCCTGCAGTCTGCCTTTATTACAGCCATATTAAAATGAATGTTTTACATCTTCATTGCAGCCTATTAACAGCATTTCCTTGATTTAGGGAATGGCTCCAGGATGCAAACGCAGCCCCATTTCCATGAATAAATTTAGCACTTTAATGCTATTTATTTACTCCACGCTGTAAAATGGAATAAGATAAATAATGGGTCCCACAGGGACGTGGGGTAAGGTGGTGATGAACATCGGGGAACACAGCTGCAGTAAAGGAATAATGATGGGAATTCACGGGGCTCCCAGGGATGCCGTTGCTATACCTGGATGTAATAAAGGAGGAATTACAATGTTAACAACGTGCTTAGCACAGGGATGGGGATGGAATGAGACCGACAGGGAGGAATGTACAGCTGGATCACCAGAATCCCAGTGTCCCATCGGAGCTGGGAATGGAGGAGTTTGATCTGATGTCCCATCCATGTGGGATTTGCTGGCTGTTGGATACCTGGGATTGCTTCTTTACCGCTTGGAAAATCCAGTCCAGGACAAGCTTTCTGCTCTGTCCAGTCATTCCTTGGACACCTCCAGGGATGGGCACTCCAAACCTGCCTGGGCAGCTCCTTCCAAGGCCTGACCACCCTTTCCATGGGGAGATTCCTGCTGATGCCCACCCTGCCCCTCCCCTGGCCCAGCCTGAGGCCGTTCCCTCTCTCCTGTCCCTGTTCCCTGGGAGCAGAGCCCGACCCCCCCGGCTGCCCCCTCCTGTCAGGGACTTGTGCAGAGCCACAAGGTCCCCCCTGAGCCTCCTTTGCTCCAGCCTGAGCCCCTTTCCCACCTCCCTCAGCCACTCCTGGGGCTCCAGCCCCTTCCCAGCTCCGTTCCCTTCCCTGAGGTGCTCCAGCCCCTCAGTGGCTCTCCTGTCCTGAGACTCCCAGAACCGGACACATCATGGAAGCTGTAACGTATCTGGAGACATCCAGACAATTAGAAATGGTAGAAATCCATGAGGTTGCCTCAATTTCCAGCTGGATGAACCACTTCTATTTTCAGGTGCTACCTTTCGTTTTCAGCAAAACACCAGCTTTGCGTGGAGCAAATGGATTCTTTTAACGGGAACGAAACCACTGAACAGATAATTAATTCCAGGGGAAAACTGCAGCGATTATTTGTGACCACCCTGAGTCACAGAAACTCGTTGGCTCCACAGGCACACCCAGAGCAGATGCACTGGACGAGGAACGGGCTCTTCGGACTCATCCCTTTTCCAACCAGGCCCGCATTAAATCCAAATATAATTTACATATCATTGAGACGGTTGGAATTCCCAGCTGGACAGGAGGATACGTGTCTTGTGTTCCATCTCTTTTTCGTTCTGGTTAAATAAATCCTTTCCCTGTGCAAGAAAATGAAGCTTTCAGTGAGCTTTGGTGTGCAGGAACTCCTTCCCATCAGCGATTCACACAGCGCTTGAAAGGAATCTTGCCTCCATTGGTTATTTTTAGGAGGAGGAGGCTGGCATCAGGAAACCACCAGGGAGATCTCTTCTGCCTCTGGATACACATCCTGGAATAAAAGGAGCCAGTTGCTGCCTAAATGAGATGAGGAATTGGAAGCCTGGCACAGACTTGTGCCAAGATTTTCACCTTCCCAGGCAAAATCTGCTCTCATTTCTCTGCAGAAAGCTCCAGGAATTGTGTTTGGAGAGGAGGAGCGAGCAGAAATAACTGCTGGACTAAGTAAATTAGTTCAGGGACGTGGCAGGCTTCTCTAATGGCGCTTTTATGGATGCTGGATATTTGGGGAGGTGCAGGAATGAGCCAGCTCTAATTGCTCTGGGTGAGCGAGGTTGATTTGTGTGTCTGCATCTGTCCCATTCTCATTTGTGGGATCACAAACCCTGCATCCCTGTGGTCTCCTAGGTAGGACAACGGGCTACAAAGAGCAGGAGTCCAGTGGAGAAAACTTCCTTGCTCTGCTGTCGCCTAAAAAACCCGATGTGGAGTATTTTGGGAGAAGTGCTCATATTTCTGGCAAACTTGGCATTGAGGGAAGTTTCTTACTGGTTTTTGTTTGAGAAACAGGGAATCAACAACATCCTGGCTTGGTACAGCCCCAGGGTGGGCACAGCCCAGGGCAGGGACTGTCCCTGTGCTGGCTCAGCTGAGGGACCCTCTGGAATCTTGGGGGCAGCTCTGGGCTGAATTGAGAAGTTGCTTTACCAATGTAAGATGTTTAAATGCTCCAGGGCAAGCTCAGAGCCCCTTGCAGGGCCTAAAGGGGCTCCAGGAGAGCTGCAGAGGGACTGGGGCCAAGGCCTGGAGGGACAGGAGCCAGGGAATGGCTTCCCAGTGCCAGAGGGCAGGGCTGGATGGGAGATTGGGAATTGGGAATTGCTGGCTGGGAGGGTGGGCAGGGGCTGGAATGGAATTCCCAGAGCAGCTGGGGCTGCCCCTGGATCTCCCTGGCAGTGTCTGAGGCCAGGTTGGAGCAGCCTGGGATAGTGGGAGGTGTCCCTGCCCATGGCAGGGGTGGCACTGGATGAGCTTTAATGTCCCTTCCCCAACCCATCCTGGGATTCTATGAACATCTTTCGGGATAAGCAGGATTGGGAATGGGGCGTGGCCTTGCTTTTCCAAAACACTCAAGAAACAGAATAAGGGGATGGGAGGAATAATGAAGAGGTAAACCCAGGCCTGAACTGCTGGTGGAATTCTGTGCTGGGAAGAAATCCCAGTTTCTGGTCCTGTAGGAGAATAACTGGGAAAGGGGGGTGTTTGGCTGTTCTCACAGATTTTTCCAATAATGGTGCTGCTCTTCAGGCTGGGAAATCCCGATATTCCATCTTTGTCTTTCCATCCTGATATGGGAGCACAGTGTGACACCCAAACCCACATCTTTGGTGGCTCTGTCCACATGGCACTGAAGATCCCGTAATGCTGGGAATTAACCCAGGGCCATTCCTTCCTAATTGAAAATGAGTTTTGATGTCCAGAGTTGCCCTCGGCTACTGTTTGAATGAATTAAGATTCCAGCATTGCCTCATATTTGCTAACTCGCCATAGAATGAACTCGGAGTCAGATCCTCATTTAGTTAAAATAAATGGACTTCCGTGGTTTTAAACAAATTTCAACCAGCGGACGATTTTGCCCGGGGGGATTTAAGAGGCTGCGTGTTGGATCAGGTTCTGAGTTGCATTATAATGAGCAGGAAATGTGGAATATGTGTGGAATTTAAGGGAAGAGGTTTATACCAGGCTGGTTTTTACCTCATGCCTCGTTTTCCTAATAGGAATGGAAACAAATGGTTGTGCCGTCGAACTGGGGTGGAAACAAATGGATGTGCCGTCAAATTTGAGGCTCCAGGAGGAGAATTAGTCAATACAACTTTGGAATGAACATTCCTTCATTTTCAGCCAGGAGATGCAGCTTTCCCTTCATGTTTTTGTTGTTTGGGCCTCGTGAAGAAAACATTTCAGTGAAGGAAAAGACATCAAGGGATGTTTTCAAAGTCTGCTCTTCCCCCCTCCCCAAACCTTTCAATCTCCTGGCTCATTTTCCGTACTCTGTGACCCTCTTGAATGTCATCTGCTCTTTTCCAAATGTAAAGCCTTTCCTTCTCCCCTCCTTTCCCTTGTGGGTCTCATCTCTTCTGAGCTGGCCTTTCTTCCTTTGTGAGCCTTCCCCCCTCCTCCTCCTCCTCCTCCTCCAGCTGCCTCACTGGGGCTGACACCTTTTGTCAGCGTTATCAGACAGATAAGAGGACTCGGACTGGGAGGAACTGGTACAAATTCTTCTGGGTCAGCAGTTTGTTTCCTGATGATCCTTTGATTTCTCAGGATGAGATATCATTGATCCGTGTCAAATTTGTGGCTAAGCCCAAGTTTGAACGAATGTGGGTTTAACCAGCTGAGGTTTTGTGGGGGTTTTTTTGAAGGAAACATTGATTTGGAGGAAAGGAGAGAAGATTTGGTGGTTGAGTTTTTAGCTCTTTTCCCCCTGAACTTCGCATCTCTTGGGTTTTAAATTAATGGTGTCTTGGGGCAAAACAGGGTAAGAAAATCATCAGGATGGTCAAGGGAGATGCTTGAAATTTTGGCAGGCTTGGCTTGTGATTCTTTCTACCTTTTCCAAGTACCTCTGCCAGTCCTTCATGGATCCACCCCCACGGCTGGGAGATGCCCCTGGGTTGTTCCCGCCTGGTTGTTTGGAACAGTTGCTGCATTTCCCTCCTCTGACACCCAGCAGTGGCTTTCTGGGTATCTCTGCTGCAGGGGTTTGAATGAATGTCCCTTGGCCTTACATGAAAGGCCAGGAACATCCCTTTAGATCATGGAATTAATGTCTTTTTTCTTGCTCTGTTAGATGTTCCCCCTCTCTCCTAACACTGAGCTCTCCTATCCCTCTGAACTGGAAGGAAGTTGTTTTTCTGTGCTTCAGCATTCATGAATATTCACTCAAGAATTTCAGAGTATTTGGAGCAAAGGGGCTCCGTTGATGTTCACAAATCTCCCAACCCTCCCTGATCCATCATCACCTGTGGCATCTGTGGCCAAATTCCCAATCCTGTCAGCTCAGCCCAAGGAAGGGGCTGGAGCTGGTTGTGTTTCTAGGTCTCCTCAGGTCAGTGGCATCACCCATCAATCAAAAAGCTGTGAAAGGAGCTCCTTGAAGCTCTGCCAGCTCCTTTTGCCCCAAACTGGCGGACGAGCTGCCGACAGCTCTCGGGGACCTGCCAGGCGTGTGCCAGCTCCATCTCAGCCTGGATGCGGAGACTTTGGGATTGCTCCGGGTGCACCTGGACAGACCTGGAGCTCCAGGTGCACATTGGTGTTTCCACCATGAATTCTGTTTCTTGAAGACCTCCTCTCTCAGATCTCACTAAGCACGTGAGGCCAGTTTACAAATCCAGGAGCGGGAATATTTATTCCATAAGAACAGTTGGAGGCTTGCTCTATAAAGAAGGAAAACCCAACATGCTGATGTGGTTGTAGGGACCCAAACGATGTGGATTTCCAAAACGCCTTCAGTCCTGCCATGTCCCAGTGGTGTCACTGGGGTTGGGCCTCTGGAAAAGAGCCTGGCTCTATTTACAAACTTGTGTAGAGTTGAGAAGTTCATATTAAAACATAAAATGGCAAAACCTTTCCAATTCTCTCTGCCACCTCTCTAAAATAATATTCCGTAGCATCCAAGTCTGCGGAAGTGAAATGTAATTTCAGTTTGTGTCAGACAGTGGCTGAGGTTGGGACGAGCACCTGTGTTTTATTTTCTGCCCTACCATGCACTTAAGGGGAATGATGACTTTCTTAAATCATTTAACTCTTCCAGTTTATTCTTTGCTTGTTGCAGGTAACTGAACATATCCTTGTGGTTAAAATATTTCTCTTGGTTTTTATAAAGAACAAACACTTGTGATCTAACTCTTATCTGTGGCGCAGTTTACATGGTAAAGAGTCTGTTGTGTTGTTAAATGCTCTCATCTTTATTCATGTCCCGGGATGATTCGGCCTTCCCGGTGAATTACAGGATCAGGAGCACTTTACAACGTGTAGGAGCTTAGGTGGCATCCAGAATAAACAGGGGGCGTTTTTTAAGGTCTGTACAATTTGTTTGTACTCGTTCAGGAGGCTGGGGCTGAGCACTGGTGCAGTTGGGTCGTTATTTGCTTTAATAACTCGCAGAAAACGCGGTGTTGAGAAGGAACGACGAGATTTTGGCTCTCTCACATTGATGCTGTTTGATGAGAGATACCCTCAGAAGCGTGGCTTTCTGCCATGAATGTAAATTCCCTGTCTGGATTCCTTAAATCCTGTCTAAAAGCAGAACTGGGGGAGATTAGCAGCTCCTTCTGAGCGCGGGTAAGTCACCTCTCTCTGAGCTGTGCTGGCAGTAATTACTGCGTTAAGTTCCCTCTGTTTGTTCATCCTTACAGTAAATTAAGAAGAGAAGATTTGGGACTTGTCTGGAACTTGATGGGCTTTGCAAAGAGAGATGTGCCTTCAAAGAGTCATTTAGAGCAATTATTTGAGAGCAGTTCTTTGCTGATGGAGACAAAACACGCTATTAGAAGTTAAAAAAAAAAAAAAGATAAGACCAGCACAGCAGTTATTTTCTTAATGTGCTCCAGTTTATGGCTTTTTAGTCTGAAATCGTGGAAATCCCCAGCTCCTCACAACTGTTTTTATACATTAACAGGGATTTTGAATTGCTACATCCGTAGCTCTGCTCCCAGCAAACCTCCTGGTGAAGGGCTGGAATATGATACCTGCCGATATTTCGATGGATTTTTCTGACTGGAGTGGGGCTGACTGGAAAAATCTTCCTTTTAATATTCCAGCGTGGTTTTTTTTATTCTTGGAAAGGCAGCACTCTGCCTTTTCAGGGAAAGTGTCTTCCCACCAGGCAGAGGTGGGGTATGGATCTGTGTGAGAGGCAGCTGCAGTGGGACATAGGGATCCTCCTCCCTGCATCCCAGGCTGCTGATCCCCACAGGCACAGTGGGATGGGAGAGATTCGGGCCTTGGCACCAGAGCTCATGTGAGCCCCCAGAAAAGATCTCGAGTGAATCTTTGCAGAGAGACAACAGCAATTTTTTTTCGTGTCAGCTGAGATAGAAATACAAATTCTGGCTTGTGCCTCTTCTTAGGAAGGTTGTCCACTCCTCTTTAATTCACCTGGGGTGTACCCCCAAAGGTCAGCTCCTCTCAGACTCCCAAAACAACTCCTGCTGCTCCGTGGATAAGAAGTCACTGCTCTTTGAGGCTGGCACAAATCCACAGAGTATTCCTGAGCTTCCCTGCTCCCTGAGCTGCTCTTTGCAAGCAGGTCCAGTGTGTTTTGTGGTGATTTTTTGCCCTCCCAAGGAGACATTCAGCCCCATCTGTAGAGGCAGGAGTACCTGCAGCTTTCTGCAAGAGGCTGTTGTCTCCATTTTTTGTGTTTTTCTGTGTCCAGACACAGTGAAAACACATTCAGCTTTAGCTTTTCTCATTCCCTGCCTGAATTGGTCTCAGTGTGCTGAAATTTCCCATTCTCACCTCCGTTCCCTTTTCCTGCCCATCCTCATTCCTGTCTGTAGCAGCTCTACCTCGATAATCACTGAAGGGTTTGGGTTGGCAGGACCTCGTGTTCATCCAGTTCCACCCCTTTTGCCATGGGCAGGGATCCTTCTACGAGATTTATTTCCCTCCCAAAGATTTATACAGGGCAACAGCATAATATTAACCCAGTTTTCCTCCTCGTGTGTCTGTTGTTCCTTCCCTGTTGTTGGAAACTGGGATTGGTGTGTTTTTAGGGACACGCAAGGAGCAGCTCTGTGTGACCACATCTTCTCTGAGCTGAGCAAGTGCTGCTGTCCAGAGCTATCCATGCACATCCAAAGGTTATGGGTCTTGGGAAGCAACAGAAGAAATCCTGGGAGGATGAAGTCCAGAGGGAACTCGTGACTCTGCAACTTTGATGATCAGTCCAGGGTCTGTTCTCTTGGCTTAACTTGTTTGCTCCTTAAATGCGTTAGGCCACCTTGGGGCAGATAAATCCCAGTTCTTCTCTCTCTATCTCCCTGCAAAGGTGAAGCAGGGCCTGGGGTGCAGCTCAGCTGCCTCTTGGACTGCAGCATTCCCATCAGGCTTCCTTCTCTCCTCATCTTTGTGGCCTCCTCTGGACTCGCCCCAGCAGCTCCACGTCCTTCTGACGCTGGAGGCAGCTCTGCAGGTGGGGTCTCACCTGAGCCGGGCAGGGGGGGATGATCCCATCCCTCTGCTCTTGCCCACGCTGGCCCAGGATTCTCTTGGATTTCTGGGCTGCGTGGACATGGCCAGGGCATGTCCAGCTTTTCATCCAGCAGCACCAGTCCCTCTGCTCAGGGCTGCTCTCATCCCTTCTTCAGCGAAACCCTGACCCACTTCCGCACCTTGCACTTGCCCTTCTTGAACTTCATCAAATTCACCACTCCTCGAGCTGACAAAAACCCAAAGCTTTAATCAGTAAATCCTGCTATGACAGGAGTTTAAACTTACCCCTCCCCTGAGTGCTGTACCACCGTGGTTTTCTTTACAAAAACACCTGGATTGAACACTTGTGATGTTCCAGGATGTTATTGGGGGCTATTAAAGACGGAGGAGTCATCAGTGCAACATCAGAAAAGGGGATGAGAAAAAGCCATCAGCTCTGTTGTTGCTGAACCAGTGGCAGATGGGGTACACAGAACGCGTCTATTGAGCGACAGCAATCGAAAATGAACTCTATTATTTCTCACTCACTCGTTCTGTCAGTGATTGAGGCATTGCAGAGCACAAGCAGGAAAATAATAGGTTGCTTTCACAATGGGAGAAGTTTAACAAGTGCTAAATCATTCATTCGACATCAGGGCTGTCGTCAGTGAGACTCCAGCGAGTGCTGCTGGTGCCTGATTGCTCCGCTCGCCTTTCACACCCAATCTCCCGGCAATGGGGCCCTGAACGTCCCAATTTGCTGCCTGTGGAGTGGGATTGAAACGCTGGGAGCTACGATGAGGGAGATGCTTCGGGGTGAGGCTGAACGCAGAGGTTTTCACACAAATCCCCTGACAGGCTCTGCTTCCGCCGGCACACGGCTCCTAAAGCGGGATACAAAGCCAGAGGATGCGGTTTGGAAGTGGAATATTCTCCGTGGGTATTGATGAGCACTTTGGCATTGTGTGGATGTCTCAGTCCATGTTAGCCTGGGTTCCCTTTAGGTTGTAAAGTTTGACTTTCTGGCGTCTGTGTTGGGCAGAACTTTATTTTTGGACTTGGTGTGAGCTGTTCAGTCAGCGTCTGTCACTCGTGTTCACGTGGTTCGTCCTAAAGATGAAAGTGCACTGGGTGTCCTCACTTGTTACCATTTGTTAATAATCACAGAAATATGGAATGGAGGGACCTGAAAAACCATCTCATTCAATCCCCTGCCAAGGGCAGGGACACCTCCCACTGTCCCAGGCTGCTCCCAGCCCCAATGTCCAGCCTGGCCTTGGGCACTGCCAGGGATCCAGGGGCAGCCCCAGCTGCTCTGGCAATTCCATTCCAGCCCCTGCCCACCCTCCCAGCCAGCAATTCCCAATTCCCAATCTCCCATCCAGCCCTGCCCTCTGGCACTGGGAAGCCATTCCCTGGTTCCTGTCCCTCCATGCCTTGGCCCCAGTCCCTCTGCAGCTCTCCTGGAGCCCCTTTAGGCCCTGCAAGGGGCTCTCAGCTCTCCCTGGAGCCTTCTCTTCCAATTCTGAGTGTTTGCATCTCAGCTGATGAGTTTGCTGGCACTTAAATTGGGACAACTGATTTCTAAGGTGGCTTCTGCCTGAAGATTGAGAAGCAGCTGGCAGGTTTCGCGTTTGGAAGGGGTCATTGTTTTTTATGGCTGGAAAGGCAGAGGTGTAGGAGAAGCCGTGAGTAACCTGGCACAGAGAGGGGTAAAGCTCCCATCCCCTTGTCCCCACTCTGCAAACCTCTCCCTTTGCTGTAGCTCTGAAGGCTTCTCAAATTGACTTGACAACAGTCACAGCAGTAAGAGAAATGATTTGTTGGTTTCTAGAGGGAGCACAGTCCAGGAGGTGACCTTTATATTTAACTTTAACTACAGCCACTACCAGAAACGTTCTCTGCTCTCGGGGTTTTGCCTCTTAATTTCCAGTGCACTCGTAGGAACCCAGAAACAAGTTTTCCTTTGGAATGTGACTGTTTAACGTGGGGAATGGGATGGATTGGAACTGCTTTCCCTGCTCTCCATGTGGTGATGTCCAAAGTCCTCAAGGCAGGACGTTGCTCTAAGGGCAGCAGTAACAGGGAAGAGAGAAAAAAATGGGATTAAGGAGAGGTGAGTGAGGGAAGCCTTGACAGCATCTTTCTGTTGGAAAAAACCCTTTTTTTCCCACTGCTTCTGCTCTGCTCATCAGGCAGAAGATCTGCCTGCCTCCAGAAAATCCTCTTTAAAGCAGGAATCTGTGTCAGCAGAGCAGAAACAGTGGTGACACAGCTCTCCCAGATATTTCAGGGGTGCACAGCCACATTTCAGCCCAGCTTGTCCTAAAATGGGCTAAAAATAACTCAAGGTGATCAGCTCACAGTGGCCACTTCGCAGACCCCATCAGCTGCCCAGTGCTCTCACTTCCATTTGGATCCAGTCCAAAGCCCTGGAGATCAAAGGCTTGGGGTATGAGGGGCCCGTTCATTATCTGAGGCTCGAGTCTGGATCAGCAGCAGCCTAATTTGGCCCATTAGGAACAGGAAATATCCGAGTTAGGGCGTGCAGCCCTCTTCAGGCTTCACTTCTGGTTTGAAATTTTGCCAATTAGTCTTTAAAAAATTCAGTAATCATCTGTTAGGTATTTGTCTGGAAATAAAACCTGATCGTTCCCTCTTGGAACAGAAGTTTCTTGTGCCTTGATGGCCGTGGACTCCTGAGAGGAATATATGAAATTGTTTGAAACATTTTTTCCTTTTTGTGTGAGGTTTTGGGTTTTTTTCTCATTTATTTCCTATTCCTGTGGTTCACGGCGTACAAATCAATATAATCACTCTTTGGTCCTGATTTAACATTTTTTTTCAGCTCTGAATGCAGGAATTGAGTTACCTCAGAGAAGCTGCTTCGGTCTGGGTGATTTTGGAGGCTTGTTGTTAATATTTAGCAATTTGAGCAATTTGTACTTGGTTGCTTTGTCCTCTTTTCACTGATCTCACTCAGCGCCTCTCCCTGCGTATTTGAGCACCTCAATAATGCTGTGCAAAGCCTCCCTCCCAGGATTTTCACCCATCCAGAGGGAAAAGAGAGACTTTGCCCTATCAGGCAATACCCTGAGTTGGAAGGGACCCACAAGGATCCTTGAGTCCAGCTCCTGGCCCTGCACAGGACACCCCAAGAGCTGTCTGTAGGTCTCAGAGGAGTAATCCATCAACATTAGGGCAAAGTTGGCAAATCTGAGCCCAAGTTGCTCCTTCCACAGCGAATTTAGGGAAGGAGGGACACAACAGCTCCATGGAAAAGACTGGGACAGAGCCAAGCTGTCATCTGAACACCAGCAGCAGAAAATGGAATAACCCTTGGTTTGCTGTCCCATCACATACAGCGCCGCAGAACAGCCTCATCAGCTGAAGGAGAAAAATTACGGAGTTTCCCATGATTTATTACATGGAGATCTCCTGCCTCATTTGTTGGGAGTCAATATTTTGCCCACTCGCTGTGGAAGCCTCGCAGAACGTGGAGGTTCCATTCTGAAGCAGATCCCATTGGCATTTCTTTAATAAACTCATCACTTACAGGCTGTGTTTTACATCTCCTCCCCATGCCCCCAGAGTTTGTTCCAGCCAGCTCTGAGGAAATGAGCTGTGGAGTTGTTACTCTCCTTGATTAGGTCAATAAAATCCATTTGTCTTGTTAGGTGAGGAGCTCCGGTTGGCAATCCCAGATTTCTGCATTTTGGGGGAAAAAGCAACAGCCAAGGCAGTGATAAAATATGTGAGAATCAGAACTGAGCAGGCAGTGTCTGGAGTTGCTGGGGCAGGATCTGTGAATTGAGGTGATCTGGAATTCTCAGATGGTGACAGCAATTGTTCTACTGAAGAACATTTTGTTGTTTTTAGATGACAGAATTTAATGATTTGGGTGGTTTTCTTCTAAATTACCATCGCTGTGAAAGATACAAGATGGTTCATATGCTGTTCTTCCTAAGGATCAGCCACAATTCTGCTTCTTCATCCCAAAAGGTCACATTCCTGTGTTTCACACAGCCTGGCTGCTGTCTTGCACCCCGATGAGGAGACGTCCTCACTCGGAGCCATTATCAGCTGCTGGATCACCTTGCAGTTTGCTGTTTCCTCCAGCTTGTCAGAACCTTTACAATATTATCAAGGCCAGAGGTTTTATTTTTGGTTTTATTTTTATTTTCTTTTTCACCTGCTGTGATTCTCCAATTACACCTTAAAGGGCTCCTTGTCAAGGGTGGTGGTTCCAAGTTTCATCCAGTTTAATAAAAACAGTGTTTGCCTATTAACTTTCTTCCTGATCATGAAAAAGCTCCTTGGCTCCCTCAAGAGAAGTGTGAAATAGTATTAAAATCCAGCCTCTCTTAAGGTCCTGGATCCCTGGAAGTGTCCAAGGCCAGGTTGGACAGGGCTTGGAGCAGCCTGGGATGGTGGGAGGTGTCCCTGTCCATTGGAACTGGATGGGCTTTAAAGTCCTTTTCAACCCACAGAGCTCAGGAAACACAGCTCACGTGAGAGTCCTTCTGCCAGCAGCATTGAGGCTTTCAGATCTTTTTAGTATTCCCAAATTCTGCTGCTGATCAGGCCGGCTGGGCTGGTTGGAAGCTCGGTGGGAGCAGTGGGAAGGGGGATGTGGAAGCATCAGAGTGATTTTTATTTATTTATTATACTTATTATTTTTATTCCTGTAAGTCTTGGGGAGACACTTTCCTGAGGGAACAGTGCCCTGACCTCAGTAAATTGCTTTTATCCAAATTTTGATCACTGCCAAACCCACAAAGAATTGGCAGGAACAGCAAGGACCAAACTCCTCTTGAGTTCCTGTTCCGTATTTTCTCCCTGCACTTTTGAGTATCTATTCTGGTGTTCCACACAAAACCAGCCCAGGAATTCCTGCTCCTGGTTGCATCACAGCAGGAAAAAGCCAAATTTGGGCTGTTTCCTGTGATTATTTGACACGAGCCAGCACTGACACTTCAGAAGAGGCAGAGTTTCTGAACACAAACATCCTCAAAAAACTTTTCACTTTGCAACGTCTCTTTCAGCACTTTCCGGTGTAAACTCCCAAATCCCTCCTGGATTAGAGCTGCCTCGGAGCTGTCACGTTTTGGGCTGCCATTGTTTTGCAGTGCCTTTGCAGTTGCTGATTCACAGAGCAATAAACCCCCAGGACTTTGGATCAGAGTCTCTGAAAGCAAAGCAGCACACGAGGAATGGATTTCACCTTGCCACGAGGAGCTCTTGGCAAGCGTGCCCGTCGTCTTCTGGGGACGTTTGGAGACAATTCATCTTCCTCTCCCTTGTACCTGCTGCGCTGAAATCCCATTGTGAGGCAATAAAAAAGGGAATATTCTCATTTAACTCGGAGCTTTTGCGTCAGATCACCTTTTTAGAGCTCTCTTGGAATGCTGTCTGCTCGTTGCACAGTCACCGTGGTAGCGAGCCAGTTTAACCAGTGGTGGGTGGCACAGTGACAGCTGCTAAATGGAGATAATTCAATGTTTTCTGATTAGCAAAACTACAAAAGCCAGAGGTGAAAATCCATTTTAGATTATCCCAGTGCAATATCTCTGTTTGTTATGAACATTAGAGTGACAGATCAGCCCTTCAGCCTCAGTGGGGGCCCAGCAGGGCACAGGCGGATGAAAAGAGGATGAAATGTGGCTAAGGAGGGCAAACAAGGGATGGGAGAACAGAAGGATAATTACTCCCGTTTTATGGATGGGGAATGAACACCCAGGAAGATCAAGGGATTGATCAAAGAATCGTTAAGGACCACATTCACCGCTAAACCACGGCCTCACGTGCCACATCCAGAGGTTTTTTGAACATCCCAGGTCTGGTGATTCCACCCCTTCCCTGGGCAGCCTTTTCCGATCCTTGTGAGCTGTTCAATCCTGTAGAGCTCTGCGCTCCCCTGGCCTTGATCCAACAAACAGCTGGAGCAGCTTCGGATCTTTAATTCCTTGGAGTTTTAGGGGCGGAAGTGGGAGCTGAACCAAAACTCCTGTCGGGTGCTTAAAATCTGATCCCATCCACCAACTCAAGGAATAGTTTTCCTCCCATTTCTCAGCTTGCTGATGTGTTTGGAGGCAGCAATTGAACATGTTTTGGGGACAAAAAACCCACCCAGATGCTTATTTCAAGAAAGAAGAAGAAAGAAGAAAGAAGCAGCATTGTTAAAGCTGCATTTAAGTCGTTATCTGTTCTTATTGCTGCTGCTTCTTTGAAGAAGTCTCTCTGATTTGGCTTTCAGGGATAACAAACCCGGAGTGGAAAGCAGAGGTGGTGGCTGCTGGGCTATTCAGCATCTGGGGATTGGGAGGCAAAGAGAAAGGGGGAAATCTATGAGCTGTCAAAATGTTGTTGGCTTTTCATTTCCAGATCAATGTTGGATCTCTCAGCGCATCACAATGCGAAATGGTGCATAATATCACAGTCCTAAATTGGCCCAAATTATTGCATTTTTAAGCCAAGCCAGCTTTGTTTAAATAATGACTTTGCCATGGAGATTTGTCTCATTGATTGGATACTTCGGAGTGGCAGAGCAAGAAAAATGAATTTGTGTCAGGCTGAATTACAGGTTTCCATATATTATTTAAGCGTTGCTCTTTACCTCTCCCTCTGTCAATCATCATTTCCATGCAGATTGCTCTATTTTTAATATTTCTCAGAATTGAAGGTTACTTTCTTCTCCAGCAGCAGCTCTAAAGCAAATGCTGTATTTTAGTGATGATGTTAACAGTAATTAATAATTAAGGGATTTATGAATGTGTGTGTTGCCATTCTCCCCCTCAACTCTCCTGAGACCCCACCTGCAGAGCTGCCCCAGCCCCGCAGAGCGTGGAGCTGCTGGAGAGAGTCCAGAGAGGCCCTGGAGCTGTTCCCAGGGCTGGAGCCCCTCTGCTCTGGAGCCAGGCTGGGAGAGCTGGGAATGTTCACCTGGAGAAGGGAAGGATCCAGGGAGAGCTGAGAGCCCCTGGCAGGGCCTGAAGGGGCTCCAGGAGAGCTGCAGAGGGACTGGGGCCAAGGCATGGAGGGCCAGGAGCCAGGGAATGGCTTCCCAGTGCCAGAGGGCAGGGCTGGATGGGAGATTGGGAATTGGGAATTGCTGGCTGGGAGGGTGGGGAGGAGCTGGAATGGAATTCCCAGAGCAGCTGGGGCTGCCCCTGGATCCCTGGCAGTGTCCAAGGGCAGGCTGGACATTGGGGCTTGGAGCAGCCTGGGACAGTGGGAGGTGTCCCTGCCCATGGCAAGGGTGGAATGAGAGGATCTTTCAGGTCCTTTCCAATCCAAACTATTCCATGGTTCCATTATTTATGAGCAACAAGTTTTTCTCTTTGCATTTAGTGAGAAGCTGTTTTTCTGTCCAGTCCCCCGTGGATTTGGTCAATCTGCTGCTCCCTTTGCTGTAGGATTACAAAAGGGAAATTGCAGCGCACAGTGGGACTGGAACTGGAAATCAAGAGTTGGAAGTAACAGAGCTGGAAGTGGAGGCTCCCACTGCTCATAGAGATCTTCTCCTGTTCCTTATTTCCATGGTTTTAGGAAGTCCCAAACAGCCCTTGCTGAAATCCCATGAAATCCCACATTCCTTGTTCATCAGCGGAGCGACGCTGAGCGGGAATGAGCTGGAGCAAAAGTCAATACTTGCCACTTTTTCATCAAACCTTTAAACATTCCATTAAAAATGGATTGTTTGAGATTGCAGAAGGGGGGCACAGCAGAGAGGGCAAAGCTTCAGGAAGTCTGTGGATAACAATTTACAGCCCTGAGTGCCAGGGGAGGCAATTCCTTCCTTTTTGCAGGAAAATCTTTGGCCCCGGGTTTGTTCCTGCGGGGATACCGAAGCTGTGCTCACGTGAGAGAGGATGGAGCACGAGAGATTCATTCCCTTTGTCTTTTCCTCTGGTTTAAAGATTTCTTCCCAATTAATTGTCAAGAACCAGGGCAGGTGAGAAAACCTCGTCGTGCTGTTCACCCCATGGGTTTTGGAAAAGGAAGGATGGAAACTGAATTTTGATTGTGGAGCTGGTATTTAAATTCAGGAGTGCTGCAGGTGTAGCCTGAGGAAAAGAAATTCCAGATGGGAGGGGAGGAATTTGCCGCTGTGCAAGTGAAGAAGCGTTCTAGTGGTAGATACTTACCTAGGGATAAATAATCCATGGTCTGGATGGACACACTCTTCCTGACAGGAGGCTGGATCCAGGTGGGGATCAGCCTCTTCTCCCAGGGAATGAGCAACAGGATGAGAGGAAACGGCCTCAAGCTGTGCCAGAGGAGGCTCAGGTTGGACATCAGGAGGAATTTCTTCGTGGAAAGGGTTGTTAAGCACTGGCAGGGGCTGCCCAGGGAGGTTTGGAGTGCCCATCCCTGGAGGTGTCCAAGGAATTCCTGGATGTGGCACTCAGAGCTCTGGGCTGGGGACAAGGGGATCAGGCACAGCTTGGACTCGATGGTCTTGGAGGGCTTTTCCAATCTCAGGGATCCTGGGGTTCAGTGGGTGCAAAACCAGCTGGATGGCTGGGCCCAGAGGGTGCTGGGCAGTGGATTTACACCAGTGGTGTCCAGCAGGGCCAGTCCTGCTTAAGGTCTTTATCAAAATCTGGACAAGTTGACCGAGGGCACCTTCGGTCAGTTCTCGGATCACACCAGGCTGGGTGGGATGTGGGTCTGCTGGAGGGCAGGGAGCTCTGCAGAGGGGTCTGGACAGGCTGGAGCCGTGGGCTGAGGCCAGTGGGGTGAGGGACAACAGGACCAAGTGCTGGGTTGTGCCCTTGAGTCACAACAACCTCATGTGATGCCACGGGCTCCATGCCACGGCTGGGTTTTTGATGGGAGAAGCAGTTCGGAGGAGTACAACCAGATGTGCTGCAGCCAAACATCTCCCTCGTGTCTTCTCTCAAGGCCACCACTGGGGCTGCTCATCCCTTCGGGTGGGACATGGCTTAAACCTCTCGCTGTTAAGGGAAATCACTCCCTCTGCGCCGCTCCTAAATCCTCATCTCTGGTATTTGGAAACAGATGGATATTAACGATTCTGTCGTGCAATTAGAAATGCTGGCACAATTCTTGGAGCAGCCTGGTCCAGTGCAAGGTATCCCTGCTCATGGCAGGGGTTTGGAATGAGATGATCTTTCAGGTCCTTTCCAACCAAAGCAGCCTGGGATTCATTCTGTGAAAATTCACTTTTTTAAACTAAAACAGCCTCTAAGCAAGGCCAGGGTGGGAGCAGGGCCTGACTTCCACCATCAAGGTGCTCTTTCCTGTAGTTGTGGCCATGGTTTTGCCACCCTGCAGTTGTGCTCTCTCAGCTGACAGAATTGATAAAGTTTTGCAGGGAGTTGTGGAAGAACCATTGAATTTCATTCTACAACACATTGCAGAGGGTGAAATTGTTTGTATTGAGCTGGGGTGTAAATGCTGGGGAGTTTTTGCAGGCAAAAAGCCTTAAATTGACCATCCACTTTCCTTGTCCAACTTCACTAAAAAAAACAAGAAACAAACCAGAGTTAAATTAAATTTTAGTTTGGTTTCATAACCAGAAAGAGCAGGTCGATATTCTGTGAAACAGAGGGGAAAACTTTTCTTGGAAGAATTGTTTTCATCTTCAGAATGTGGTTTATTGTGAGACTTTATTACTGAGAGCTGAATTCAGTGAAAAGTTCTAAGTGCTGACAGCTCGTTCCATCCCATCCCATCCCATCCCATCCCATCCCATTCCATTCCCTGTGTTTAATATCTCTGAATAATCCTGGATAGATGATTGCACCTGCTAATTACCTTTACAAGCCTTTTCTAACCATCTCACTACACCTGCTGATTTCTCCGCCTGGTCAAACAGTTGAGAATAATGCAGTAAACATACTTTAATAGGATATTTTTCATTGTCTTTATCTCAGTAATGGTTGTTCCTCTGGAAAAGTGGAGTGGTTTATTTGACCTGCACCACGCCTGCCCTCACATGCCCTGTCCCTGAACACTGTAGCTCTTGTTTGAAAAATAACATTATTTTTAAGTGCTAAAAATTCATGTGTGGTTTTTTCCTTTTAAAAAATCACGATTAGCTGGAAGAGAGCAGTGATGAAGAGAGAGGTATCTGCAACTCAGGAGTTCTTCATGCTTCTTATCATATCTGGAACAACCTAGGAAATGAATTCATGCAATCCCTATCCACGTCAAACCAGGCTTATCAACGGGAGCCTCCTGGAAGTTGTTCTCGTCTGTTTGAAAGCAGATGGATCTGGAGGATTGGGATACAATTCCTTTCTTCTGTTACACTTGCAGGTGCTGCTGTGGAATGAAGTTTTCTTTTCCACTGAAGAAGGGTGATAAAAATTGCTCTTTAAATTGTTCCAATCAGAGCACGTTTTTATAAGTTTTTGGTGATAAGGGCAGAGCTCAGTGAGACGGGCACTGAACAGCTGGAAATAAGAGAGGTTTCCTTTTGGTTTAGTGGTTTGAGTTGAGATGGTCAAAAAATCAATTAGAGCCAGGGGGAGGGAAAAAGGAACAGAAGAAACAAAACCAAAACAAATCCACAAAAATGCCTTTGGCCAGAACTGCTGGAGAGAGTCCAGAGGAGGCTCCAGAGCTGCTCCCAGGGCTGGAGGCCCTCTGCTCTGTACCAGGCTGGGAGAGCTGGGAATGTTCCCCTGGAGAAGGGAAGGATCCAGGGAGAGCTGAGAGCCCCTTGCAGGGCCTGAAGGGGCTCCAGGAGAGCTGCAGAGGGACTGGGGCCAAGGCATGGAGGGACAGGAACCAGGGAATGGCTTCCCAGTGCCAGAGGGCAGGGCTGGGTGGGAGATTGGCAATTGGGAATTGCTGGCTGGGAGGGTGGGGAGGAGCTGGAATGGAATTCCCAGAGCAGCTGGGGCTGCCCCTGGATCCCTGGCAGTGCCCAAGGCCAGGCTGGACATTGGGGCTTGGAGCAGCCTGGGATAGTGGGAGGTGTCCCTGCCCATGGCAGGGGGTGGCACTGGATAGACTTTAAGCTCCCTTCCAACCCAAACCATTCCATGTTTTACGAATTTGGAGTGAAATCCGACCACTTTGTAGGAGATAAAACACCCACTTTTGCTGGACAAGGATGTTGCTCCCAAGCACAGAGATCCAGCTGTTGCTGACTATGGAAGACACCAATGGGGGTTTTCTTCCAGGTTTTACCTTTCCTTCTTTCCTTCCTTCTTTTTTTTTGTTCCCAATCACAAATGTTCAGAGGATATTGGGTCACTTAATTGCTTTTTGTTTTTTGCTGGCTGCCGTTCTTCTCAACGGCAGCACGAGACTCAGGGAGTTCAGTCAATACTTGTGGAATCAATAACAAAAATGACAAAGGAATCCTGGTAATTAGGCCAAAGCTGCTGCTTATGATTTTTCAATGATTACTTCAGCTTCCTCCTTCTCCAGCATCTCCAGAAAATGGGGGCTGATTGAAGGAGGGGATCTTGCTTGACTGAGGACGTGTCAGAATTCCACAAAACCGAGCGGGAAATCAAATGAGTGCTTTTTGTGTCAGCACATGAAGGGGTTTCCAGGGAGATGGGGGAAGAATGGAGTTGATTTTTCCATGGTGCCAAGGAGTGGCTGTGTCGTTCTCTCTTTACCTGTTTGGCTCCATTTTCCTGCCTTGGAACATCTTCCCTGGCAGCAGCTCCGGGCTTGGATGTTTGGGAAGATCTCTGGGGAGATGAACAGAGGAAGACAAAAAGTTTTGAGCGATGTGCTTCTCCTTGGCTTTGTCACATCCATGGATTTCTGAGGGCACTTATTTCCTGAGTAGATCCAGAAGGGAAGGGGGAGCTGATGGCTTGTCCACAGCAGGGTTTTTGGGGATGGAATTGCTGTGGATGGGAGGATAAAACCCCATAAACCCACGTGCTTCAGTGCTGAATCATCCATAAAAACATTCCATAGCATTTCCTGATCCCTCCCTTTGCTCAGCCAGGGAATCCAGGGGGTGGATGAGGGAAGGGATCGGCACGAACCTCAGGTGCCACCTTTGCCACCCAGATCCTGCCTCACTTGGAGAGGGAACACCAAACATCCAGAGGAGCAGTCTGGGTGGCTGGAGAGAAAAGCCTGTTCCATGATCCTGGACTCTCTTCCCTTCTCCATAAATTCACTTCTTACCCTGGGGCTCAGTAACAGCTCTTGAGTCCTTGAATGTCCTTTTCCAAACCAGCTGTGCTGGAGAGGAGCAGACTGACCTGAGCTTGTTCCAGAGGGGCTCAGGGCCCTTTCCAGCCTTTCTCTCCATCCTTTCAAAGCCATGGAAATGGAGCCTGTGTCCCCTCCATGTTATTCCTGCATCCAGAGGAACCAGAATGGATCCCACACAATTCTGTCCCTGGGCAGCACCTTCTGCCCACCAGAGATCTCACCCCAGCCTTGGAAGAGGGAGAAAGGAGCAGGAGGATTTCTTGCATTGTTGGGGGTTTTTTTAATGGTTGAATCTATCACACTTCCTTTTACCCCTGTTTCCAAAAGTTCTGCTTTTCATGTGGGAAGTGTCGGAATTAATTTGGAAGTGTTACTGAGGAGTCCTGGTAGACACAGCTGTAAAAGCACCAGGACCTGCAAAAGCCCCCAAAGAGCTGTGAGAGCTTGGCTGTCGCTGGAGAAATCAAAAAAATTTTATATTCTTTCTTAATTTTTTTTTTCCCCCAAATGTGCAGAAGCTTTTTGTCATTCCTCGAGATTCCGGGCAGCTTTTTAAAAATCTCAGTTTGCCACGTTCTGGTGCTGTGCTGCCATGTGGTGGTGACCCAGGTGTCCCTGCTTGGTGTCAGTCGTGTTACACTGTGGCTTCGTAGGGAAAGAGGTGGAATCATGGAATTCTAATGACTTTACCCAAAGAGCTGCGCCCCTTCTCCCTCCCTCCCCTGCTCTCACCGAGGCACAGACCATTAACAGACTGAACCCTTCAAAGGTGGCATCCAAGGCGTGACGGTGGCTCCGTGTGATTTGTAAGATTGTCACATAATTGCAGCCCGCAATTTTCTCCCCTTGGTCTGAAAACCTCAATAATCAGCCAAACCTCGGTGTCTGTAGCTGCTTTTTAACCAAGGGAGAAAGATGAGCCCTTCTCCCTGTCCTGAAAATTCAGTCACATGTTACTTTTGAAACAAAAGTTGCCAAATATTTGGCTGTTGATGGCCCAGCTGAGCCACAGAAAGAAATCCTGGGCCAAGATTTTTGTAGTATTGTGGCCACTGTTCTCAAGATCCTACAAGTTCCTCCCAGTTCTCTTTAGGATCCTCTTTGCTGTTGACCAACAGACACAAGTTTAAAGTTATTCTCTCTAAAAGTCTCTTGCCGCCCAGTGTTGATGCCAAGTCCAATTCTCATTTGTTGGGTTTAAAACTGAAAAAAAAAAAAAAGGCAACATCAGCTTTTGTGCTGAAAGAATGAAAAGTTTATCTGAGCACATAAAAAATAAAATGAGATTCTGAGCTGTCATTGGAATGATGACAGAAATCTGTGGTTCCTTTTGCTTTTCTGTGGGAGACTCAGTTCCCACAAGGAAATAATCTTGATTTGGATAAATCAGGAGATTAAAGCACTTGGTGGTGAGGCCCTTGCTGCTGGCTCCATGTGGTTTGAGCTCAGTTTTGGGCTATTTAACCTCATTTTAAACTTTCCAACTCCGAGGTTTGGCTTTGTGGGCATCTGAACGACCAAGCAGCAGAAAGGTTTGGGTTGGAAGGACCTTAAAGATGATCCAGTCCCAACCCTGGCCATGGGCAGGGACACATTCCACTATCCCAGGGTGCTCCAAACCCCATCCACCCTGGCCTTGGACACTTCCAGGGATGGGTGAACACCTCCAGGGATGGGTGAACACCTCCGGGGATGGGTGAACACCTCCAGGGATGGGTGAACACCTCCGGGGATGGGTGAACACCTCCAGGGATGGGTGAACACCTCCAGGGATGGGTGAACACCTCCGGGGATTGGTGAACACCTCCGGGGATGGGTGAACATCTCCAGGGATGGGATTTGGTCACCAGTGTTCTCCTAAGCCATTAGAGTTTGCCTGGTGCAAACCTTCCAGGTTGGTTTCTCCCCAGAGGAGCCTTTCCTGTGCCCCCCAGCCAGGTCTGCAGGCAGGACCTGCAGGGGAAGGGGGGCCCAGGGCGATTCACTTCAAAAGCATCATTCCAATGTAGCTGCTTTATCTTCATTAGTGCTGTGCAGCCTTTGCCTCTCTTTGGAGTGGCTAATTCATGCAAATCAGGTTTCAAAGCCACCTCAATCTCTGCTGTTTCCCTGTTAATTTCGTGGCCAGGCTGAACTGCAGCTTTGTTGTGCTCTTTGCATTACTCAGGCTGTGGATGAAGCCCTTTCAAGCTCATCTCCAGCGATTCCCCTTTGATGTGGAAAGGAGTTTGTGCAAGTGTTGTTCCCTTGTCACATTTACCTTCCCAGCTCAAGGAGCCGACCCCATCACAGCCCTAACTTTGCATTAGAACATTTTTGTGAAGGTTTTTCCTGGAGTGTCATATGGTAATAACAAAATGGGGGATTTGGGAATCGTTTTACCGGGTGAACTTTTCCCCTCTGCACGCCTTGTTCACATTCACCAGGGAGATGTACCAAGGAGGCAAAGGAATTATGGAAAGGTTTGGGTTGGAAGGGGCCTTAAAATCACCCAATTCCAACTTCAACACCTCCCACTATCCCAGGCTGCTCCAGGCCCCATCCAGTCTGGCCTTGGGCACTGCCAGGGATCCAGGAGCAGCCACAGCTGCTCTGGGAATTCCATTCCAGCCCCTGCCCACCCTCCCAGCCGGGAATTCCTTCCCAAGATCCCATCCATCCCTGCCCTCTGGCATTTTAAATCCATCCCCCTTTGTCCTGCCCCTATGTACCTGTAGAAGTCCCTCTCCCTTTTATATGAGCCTGTAAGTGCTGCAGGGAGTGATAGCATCAGATTTTCATGGCACAGAGAATATTGGGATTAAATTCAGCCCAGTCCTTTGTGCAGTACGTCCTCTTGTAAATATTGTAATTCATTTTATACACTGCTCTCCCTCTGGAGGTTCTGCAAGAGCTTTGGAGAGGAATGTCCCACACCACACAACATCTGGAAAGTTGTAGGTCTGGAAGCAGGAATATCATTTCTTCCAGGTGGCAAATTCTCCCTGTTCAGACCAACATCCAGAGTGCCTCGGGAAGGTGCTGGAGGTTGTTGTGCTGCCCTGACTGCTGGCACAAAAACTCCCTTCAGTTGCTCCCCTGAAGGATTTTCTTGCTTCTCCATCCCAACCAAGTGCCATTAATTAGCTTTAGTCTGGTTGTTGTTGGAATTCAATTGTTTCAGGCTGTAGCTGCAGCCTGAAACGGCTGCACCAAATTATGGCTGAAAATATATTCAGGAAATGTGTAATTCCCATTAATGAGGTCTTTGGGATGCACTGATGGTGACAGGGCAAACAAGGAGCCTCAAATAAGCTATGCCATTCCTGCCTCTCATCTCCTGCCCGGATTTGCTGTCATTAATTGCAATGAATTATTGAGGGAAATACCCTCATCATAGAAACAAAAATCCCAGGTTGGAAGGGACCCCAAGGATCATCAGGTCCAACCTTTCCTGGCAAAGCACAGCCTGGACAAGGTGGCCCAGCAGCCTGTCCAACCCAATCTTGAAATTCCCAACCCTGGGAAATCCACCACTCCCTAGGGAAATTATTCCAATGGCTGCTTGTTCTCCTTGAGAAAAATTTTCCCCTTGTGTCCCACTGAAATCTCCCCAGGAGTAATTTGTGCCCATCCCCCCTTGTTTTATCTGTGTCACTCCTGGTAAAAAGGGATTTTCCTTCATTCCCAAGCAAGGCACTCAGCTTGGGATGGAGTCTTCCAGAAGATACCTGGCTGTTGGAAATGGGTCACCCAGAGCCTGCAGAGCGGTTTCACAGGATCCCAGGATGGGTGAGGTTGGAAGGGATCCCAGGGAATCCCCTGGTCCCACTCCCTGCTCCAGCAGGGCCATCCCAGAGCACAGGGCACAGGGAAGTGTCCTGGTGGCTCTGGAATATCCCCAGCGAGGACACTGCACCCCTCTCTGGTCTCTGCTCAGGGCTCGGGCACTGCCCAGGGCAGAAGTTCTGCCCCATGTCCAGGGGGAGCTCCCTGGGATCGTTCCCTGCCCGTCCCTCTGGTGCTACCCCCGGAGCAGAGCCCGCTCCGTCCTTTGGCAGCCTCCCTTTGGACATCGGGACCGTGGGCGAGGCCCCCTCAGCCGTGTCCCCTCCCGGGGCCGAACAGCCCCAGCTCCCTCAGCCTCTCCTGGGCACGGAGCTGCTCCAGCCCTAAACCATCCTCACACCCCTCCTCTGGCCCCGCTCCAGCAGCTCCAGCTCCCTCCTGTCCTGAGGAGCCCAGAGCTGGACACAGCGCTCCAGATGTGCCTGCCAGAGCTCCCAGTCCCACCTGGGTGAGGACTGGGGTCACTGGAATCAAAGACTGTTTTGCATTAGCACAGATTTTCAGATGTCACCACGCTGCTGAGCAGAATTTCCTGCAAATGCCTATTTCCTTGCAAAAACCCGGCTAGAACTTGTTTAGCCAGCCTATTAATAGCGAAATACTCCAAAATTAAGGTATTTCTGTTTTATCCCTCAGTAATGCCACTGCTGCTTTGATTTGCTAATGTCTCTCCACACTGCCCTAAACTCCTGCAAGCCAAACTAAACTTCTTTTCTGTGTGTTTGTAATGCATTAAGGTTTTATAATCTATTATACAACCCCTTCCTCGCTGCTGCAGCTGGATTTCCTCTGATCACCTCTATTCCATCACTCCAGAAATCATGCTTTATCCAGAGAAAAAGCCTTTTATCCCATCCTCTGATCATCTGTTTGCTCACAGTAGGTAAAACAAAAGGCTGAACGCCATCCCAGAAATCCTCTGTGCATTTTCCTGTTTTAAATTCCCCGTCGGAGATTTCTCCCAGGATAAGCAAGCGTTAAAATCCCGGTTTAGCCCGGCTGAGGTTGCTTTTTCTCCCAATATATTGTGCTTTGCAGGAAAGGTGGTGGATCCTGGCTTCAGGATTAGATTCTTTCCAAAAGAAGATTTGATTCTGCTGGAAGTTATTGAACGTAATAACATTTTATTGCTCTTTATAAGCAGCTCAGAATTTCTTGCAGAGGTTTTGACGGATGGAAAAGTGAGAGGAAAAGGGGGTTGTGAGGTGAGGTGGAAGCCACGGAGCAGGAGGAAGGTGGTGCAGCTGTGGAAAAGGCAAATGGGATCTAGGGAAGAGTTTCATTGGGAAATTAATGTAGTTTTAATGAGAAGGGTTAATGTTGTTACACTGGATTCGTTTGGGACTTTCCCTGGGGTAACTGTGGCTGATTCTGGTGGTTCAGCTTCCCAAAAGGTGTGAGAAAAGCTCTTGGAAAGAGCAGGAAGTTCTGCAGAAGGAGAGGGAAATAAAAATACTGAGTGGCTTCTATTAGGAAGAGTAAGGGTTGGATCTGGCAAGCTCCAGACTCCAGCCAGGGGACAACTCCAGGCCAAGAACTGGAGAGGGAATCTCCTCTCTGCACACAGAACCCAAAAAACCTTTGGGGTTTTGCCCAAAATGTGCAGTTTGCCCCCCAGACTCTGGACGTGCGTCACAATTTTACACCAAAGTCAGTAAAATTGAAATTAGGATCCACCCAAACCTGTGCCCAAGGCAGATTGGTTTATTTTTGGATATTGATTCAGTTTATGTTGCTGAATAAAACTTGTTCTGCAGTTTATATAATATAACCTGAAGTTTAGGATTTTTTGCAGGATAGGATGAAAGTGGAGGGAAAAGTGGGGGAAAAAAATCTTCCAAAGGTTCTATTTCCATCAGATTGGATAGAGGCTGAATCCTGGTGTGGTGATAATGCTAAACAACCTGCCTGGCCTGTCTAATACCATCTTAAAATATCATATAAAAGAGTTTTAGATCCCATTTCTGCTGCTGTTTGAATTGAATTGGAGAAGATTCCCTATAAACCAGCACTGATTGAACAGCTGCACCTGTGTTTATATTGCCAAACTTATTACTGTTATTGGGAATATTTATTATGCCTCGGATAAATCCTCTGTTGTTTAAGATCTCATTTCTTTGGGAGGTTTATTTACAGGATTTCCTTTCTTCCCCCATGCCAAGTTCCTTTAGGTTTTCCTTCAAGGTTGGATGGGGCTCTGAGCAACCTGATCTTGATGAAGATGTCCCTGCCCATGGCAGGAGGGTTGGATCAGGTGACCTTTACAGGTCCTTTCCAACCCATTCTGTGATTCCATGAACTGGAAAACCCCTCCATAATCCTCATTGCTGGATTTGAACTCCTTGAGACCAAGTTCTTTAGGAGCAGGGTGGTTTCCTGGAGATGAATTTTGTTAAGACCCAGCTTTTTGGGGATTCTGTGGGTGTAACACAACTGGAACAGCAACTTCCAGAGTCTTTGGCGTTGGGATAAGTGTGTCCATCTCTTGCTTCAGTTCTCTGGGGTGTTGGGGCTCTTTTAGTCATGGACAGCAACCTTTAATTTCAGCAGCTTTTACATTTCATTGAATTCTTCATAGGTTCTCCAATCTTTAATCACAAACATAGATGCTGACATGACACATGTGGCCATCAAAACACAAAACCCCCAAAGTTTAAAAGGAAATAACATCAACTTTCCTGCTTCAGATCTCAAGATCTTTGGCAAGCAAGTGCTTCTGTTGTGATAGAGGATAATAAAAACATCCCATGGTGGGAAAGCACCCCCAGAACCTTGGGCAAACTCAGTGCCTGCAATTCCAAATTACACCCTGAGTTCCTGTCCTTATTCCATGAATTTTAAGCCAGCAGGAAGCCTTGATCTTCCAGTTTATCATCCAGAAATGAAATAAAAAATGAAAGGAAAGGAAAGGAAAACCGTGGCTAAATCAGAGCTCCTCAAAGCCTGCAGGCACCACGGTAATACAAATCATACATTAAGAAATAATAAAGAGCAGAATGGTGGTGAGGAGCTTCAGGCTGAGAACAGGATTGGTAAACACTGAGTTTAACATCAAGAAAAAGAATCCTTTGGGGCGTCAACCTTCAGTGATCGTAGAGCGTCAGGAAAGAAGTTATCATTTTTGTTGTTGTTGTTTACCTCAGAAACTTCAGGAAGAGATAGAGAATGGAGAAAAGATGCTCCGAGGAGCCCTTCTGGAAAAAGTCCAGACATTGCAGAGTTCCACAGATGAATTGGTTTAATTAGGCTGTATCAACACTTCTGCTGCTGCTTCAGAGACAGACTCATAAAAGATATTAAAGATGCAGTTGGGGTGTTGTATTTTCGTTTCAAAGATGCCCACGACTCCTCCATCATTAAGAGCTTCGTCCTATTCCTTTTCCTTTATTTTTACTGACTAAAAATGTCTGTACTGGCTAGAAACACTTAAACGGAGACAAAAATGAGGCAAACCCCCTCGTTTCTGTGATGTAGAAATTATTTAGGAGGAGATGACAACCTTAAAAGATTGAGGATGAAATTGGTGTGGAAAAAATGGGATTTTGTTCAGCAAGGGTTTGTTCTCCTCTCTGGAGGATCTGTGTTGGTGCCAATGGCCAAGGTGTCCATCCAGATATTACCAAATATTTGGGGTGGGAGGATCTTCCTGCAGACTCTTGGGGAGCTATCAGTGTGCTGAATTCTCTGGAGTTCATTCCACGAGGACAACAGGGGGTTTTTTGGGAATTTGCTGATGAATTTTGAAGCTTCATCTCTCTCCTCACAAACACAGGGATGGATAAAACCCCTGGGGAAAGTGAGGGTGAGCTGGGAGTAGGGCAGGTGTAGGGACTTCCAGACCTCGATGTGAAGGACTTGGAGCATTGACAAACCTCTGCTTAACTCCAGGGATTTGTGGAAAAATCATCTGGTGAAGTTAGAGGTGTGTTTGGAAAAAAACCAGGTTTTTTTCTGGAGTAAACCACTTCCAGTTGATCATGGTGAGGGAACTTCCCAAGTTTTTTGGGGTGGTTGGAGACGCTCTTTGTCCAAGCCCTGAGAGTCCCTCGGCAACTGTCCCACACTGTGTTGGAGGAAGGATGGGAGAATCCTTCTTCATGCAGTCTTTCCAGACTTACTGACTGTCAGAGGGAAAATACTGGGAAAATCCAAGTTTTCCATGCTTGGTACAGTGGACTTGATATCTGCAGGTCTGAAATCAGTGATGGAAGTCAGGACATTCCACTTCAACGTGAGGGAATTCCACCTGGACTTGAGGAAAAACTTCTTTCCTGTGCAGTGACAGAGCACTGGAATTGATTGTCCATGGAGGGTGTGGAATGTCCTTCCCTGGAGATACTCCAGAGTTTTCTGGATGTAGTTCCATGCCAGTGCTCTGGGATGGCCCTGCTGGAGCAGGGAGCTGGGACCGGATGATCTCACTGTGGTCCTTCCAGCCTGACCCATCCTGGGGTTCTGTGAACATCAGGAAACACTTTTTCCTGCCAGGGCATCAAACATGAGTCCAGGTGGCCCAGGGAGGTTGTGGAATTTTCATCCTTGAAGATCCCCCAAACCCACCTGGACACAGTCTTGGACAATCCTCCAACTTCAGCTCTTCCCCAACTCCATGCCTTGACATGAGGGTGCATTTTCCAGGCTGCCAGAACAAGATGAAGGGTTAGAGATGACAAGTTGAACTTTTTAATTGTTTTAATTTAAGGAAACAGGGATTTTCCTTCAGAATCCTGAAATCCAGCAGTGTTAAAAGTTTTTCTGCACAGCTCTTCCATGTCACAGAAAATAGACAGGGGTGGGACAATGCAGGGAATTCCAGACAATGCAGGGAGTTCCAGACAGTGCAGGGAATTCCAGACAATGCAGGGAATTCCAGACAGTGCAGGGAGTTCCAGACAATGCAGGGAATTCCAGACAGTGCAGGAAATTCCACATCATTTCCCAGGGTCTGTGTGTTTCAGAAGGGCTGGGCAGAGCCTGATTTCTGCTCTTCTCTACCCAAAATTGTTTTATCATCACCGTGTAAGAGTAAAAACCACATTGGCAAGGCCCTGTACAATTACTTTGTTATGCATTTTGCTATGTTGGTGTATTTGTTTAATTAAGTTCCTCGCTAATTAGAGCTGTATGTACTCGTGTTAATTATTATTTGCTTAACACAATCAGCAGTGTAATTCTTTTCTAAGAAGCCACACACACTTGCCAGTGAAACGAAATTACTGATTCCGTGGGCTCTCCAAAAGAGTAGTTGCTCCATTTTTGTCAAATGAGAGGTTGCACTCTTTAATGTGAATGAAATTCAATTTAGATTACCTGAAACTTCACATAATATATTGTATTTTTAATTGGTGATTAAACAAAGGAAGAAAAAGCTGGTTTGATTTGTACCTTGGCACAAAGATGTCTATTTTTCCTGACTGGATTACAAAATTGGACAGCTCTGCTATTTATCACCCTCCAAGACCTTTTTCCATCTGACAAAGAAAAAGTACATTTGTCTTCAGGCTTTGGAAAGAAACTGCTTTCTCATGCTAAAAAATGTAACCCCGTGCAACTTCTGACCTTTTGCCAAGCTTTTAATTAATTTTTTTAAATACAAAGAACTTGAAACATGTTCCTCAGCCAGATCCCTGTTGGGGTTTTAATGCTGTGCCCATGTGATGGGCGAATTTCTGGTCAGCCCCTAAAATAGAAAGGAAAGTGGTGCCATAAATATCTTTAATCGTGTTCCAGAAGGGAGTTAATAACCAGGAATTGTTATTTATGAGTAGGGTTTGTGTACGTCCGCACACCCACACCCATCTGGGTTGTGTCTCTCTCTCTCCATCTGGTAAATCTTCAGGGCTTTGACTTCTGCAGGTTGTTGCTTGTTTGAGTTGCTGATCAGTTCTGCAAAATGTGTTTGGTATTTGGGGGAACCGCTATGGAATGTACTTAGTTGGGAACCTCGGGAAGGGAAGGAGGAAGCAGCTCCTCCAGGAGGAGCAGATGGAGGAAATAATTCTGCTGAAGGAAAATATAAACATGGCCTGGATTATGGAGGGAGATTGGGAGGATTTGTCCTCATCCCAGGAAGGTTGGGGATGTTTCTTTGCATTTCTCAAGAAATGTGGTGTTGAGTGAGAACCTGATCAGCAGAGGAGCAGAATGTTAATGAGTGTGTTGAGCCCAAAAGGTTCTTCAGTGCCTTCATAAACTCTGAAATGAAACTGGGCAGGAAATGCAAGCTCTCCTGGAGTCCTCTGTAATTTACACCCAAGCCAATCTATTCATCTCAAACATTCCCTAATTGCAGTTGTTTTCAACTCTGCCACAAAATCAACAGGTTTTATTTAAAAAGACAAAATCAGCACTCGGCTCATGGTTATGTCCATCCAGTTGTGGCATTTTTTGTGTGCAGTTTGAATTCTGCCCCATCACTGAGATGCCTTGGGAACAGAGGAGTGAAACCAGCAAGAATTGCAAAGTGCTTCCACGGCATGGCCTGAAGTGCTTTGCTGAGCAAATGTTCAAAATGCACCTTGTCTGTTCATAATCACCATCGAAAATGTGCTGGGAAATGGGCATTTTACAGAAATGAGGGATTTACTCCTCCCTACACAACGAAGGGCACGAGGCCACTGTTGGATATTGTAATGGAAAAATCACAGGGGGGAAAAAAAGAGGAAATTGAAGAATCACAGGAGAAAATACAGACAAGTGGAAGAATCAATAATGACGTTAATGAGAACTGCTGGAAATGCCCATTAGTGGGAATCGCTGCTCCAGGAATCATTTCCAGTCATCGGTCCCGTTGCCTTCCCACACGAGGAGCATCTCAGGGATGTGAACCAGTTCCCAAAACCAGCGTGGTTCATTGGAGGATTCTGCTTTACCTCGATGTGTTTTTCTCACGGAGGCTGTGTGAAAAACATCAGGCGGCCCCCTCAGTCCCTTCGCACTTCTGTTGTCCACCTGGAAAAGGGGATGAGAACATTTCACTGTTCCAGCGAGAAGGGAAAGTTAAGTAAAGATTTCTTTGGTGGAATCTTGCTGATGGTACCCTCAGGAGGGAGTGATTAAACGAATTCCAGAGCAATTGGCAACAAGGTCAGAACTTCTCATGGGCATCACAAGTGTCCACAGCAGGTGAATGAAGGGTTAAAACAAGATATCGAAGAATCGTGAGATGGTTTGGGTGGGAATGGATCTTAAAGCCCATCCAGCGCCAGGCCCTGCCATGGGCAGGGACCCCTTCCACTATCCCAGGGTGTTCCAAGCCCTGTCCAGCCTGGCCCTGGACACTTCCAGGGATGTGGCAGTCACAGCTTCTCTGGGAATTCTATTCCAGCCCCTCACTACCCTTACAGGGAAGAGTTATCTGTGTCCCTTTTACCCCCTAAAATTCATACCCAAATCCGTAAAGTCGTCTTCCTTTGGGTGACTTTGTGCAGCAAAGGGGTCGATGTCACCAGGAATTCCATGAAGAGGTTTCCATCCAGCTCCTTCGCTGTGCTCCCCTGTGCCCTTGCAGAAACAGAGCTGGATTAATTTAGGCCTAGTCTAATTAACAAAAAAAGGACAGAACGAAGGTCTGACTGTGCAGGGTGCTCCACAAAACTCAGCTCCACGTTAATTGTGGTTGTTTGGATAGAATCGTTTCATTTGTCGCCTCCTGGCTATGCAGAGTTCCCACTTTCCCTGTGTTTGTGTTCTAATCCTTCTCCTTAAGGCTGCCTACAGCAAGAAGGAAGAAAAGAAACCCTTTTAATCCATCATTTATTCCAAACACTGACTACCAAACAGGAGGATTTAGGAATTGGGGAGGTAGGGAATGTTTTATAAGACAACAAAATTCACTCACCAGCTCGTTTCAAGGCGGATTTTTAATATTCTGGAGGTAAATTAGCAGATCCAGCACCAGCCCCAGGCCCTGACATGTGTTTCCTAATGACAGTTAATTAGGGGCTGTCTGCAGCAATCATGGGCTGTCAGGCCTCATCCAGGCTGGAAACGTGAGGGACACAAGAGCTGCCTCCCCCCTCCTTCCCTAATTGGAATGGTTTGCCAGGATTAACTGTGAATATCCGAAGAGGTGCTTTGACACTTAACAGAGCCTTTCCCACATGCCATGGGCAGGGCTGGAATTCCTGCTGGGCTCAGCATGGTGAGAGTGATACGATTTCCTGGAATATTTCTTAATTCTTCCCATCTCCAGCCTTTCTCAAGGATTATTCTCAGGGTTCTCTATAAGAATCGGGAGATATCCGATCCCACATGACTTTTCCAGTGGTGCTCCTCTCCTCTCCACCACTGGGTCACCATTATCCTGGGATATGTAGGTCATGTTCTAGGAAGGAGGCAATTCTGTTGTCACTCATGGAAGCTTTTATGGAATTCTGGAAATGCTGATTCCCGGCAATTCCTGGTGCTCGCTGTGGTGTTTCAGGAAAATTGGCTTCGGAGCAGCTGCAATGTAGAACCAAGTTCTCTTCCCGCTTCATTTTTGTCTCAATAAATCACAGAATGAATTGGATGGGACCTTAAAGCCCATCCAGTTCCATGGGCAGGGACACCTTCCACCAGGCTGCTCCAATTCCCATCTGACCTGGCCCTGGACACTTCCAGGGATCCAGGGGCAGCCACAGCTGCTCTGGGAATTCCATTCCAGGGCCTCACCACCTTTCCAGCCAGGAATTTCACGATTGGCCACCTGTTTATGGATGTATTGGCCCTTTGCCCAGCTCCCCACTGCACCTGGAAGTCCTTTGAAGCCTGATGTAGGAATGTTGTAATTTTGGGATTGTCCTGGGGTTGGTCATTCCTGGTTTTCTCCTGCTTTTCCAAGTTCTTTCTCTCTGGCTTGTTTGCTGACCTTGAGGTTTGGTGGGGACAAAGTTGACTCCACTTGATGTTCTGAAGGTGCCATCAGGGTGTTCAGGGAGTTCTTTTGGGCCATTTATTTAAGAGTTGGACTTGATGATCCTTGTGGGTCCCTTCCAGCTCCGAATGTTCCGTGAATCTGTAAATCTGGGACTCCTCACCCTCAGTTGCCTCTCTCGGCCTAAGTGGAGGAATCCCAGAGTGGGGAGGTTCTTGGTTCGGTTGGGAGTCCAGAGTGGCCTGGAAATCACAGCTGGATCTGCAAGACACTAAACTGGGAAATCTTTCCCAGGAATTTTAGTACTTAGAGCAGGAAAATTCACCTGGCTGGATTTCTCAGCGCTCTTGAAAACCACAACTCTTAGCAGGTGTCCTGCAGCTCAGGATCACTTGGAATTGTGGCTTCACAGCAGTGCTGGGGACAAACTTTGTGTCTTTTTCCATCAAATTTTGCTGTAATTGCTCCATCTAATCCCTTGTTAGGCTCTAATATCACTCCTGTCGCGTCAGACTTTTTCAAAGTTCATTTAAAGAAAATGCTGACGATGTTTTGCGTCTCATTTATCCCCGTCCTGGCTGCTTCAGAGATCTCTAAGCAGATCGTCGTGGCGTTAATTATGATTTCATGGTCAGGCCCTGCTCCTCCAGAGGAGTGACACGATTTTTACCCCTCTGTGTCTTCCAACAAGGAATCTCCAAACAGCCCTGGGATGTGTCCCACTGCTCCAGAAGATTTGATATAATGGAGGGCTGATAAAGCCATCAAACAAATCCTATTTACGCATCATCCCTGAGAGGATGATTTGTGCACCAGTGAGGGCTGGCAATGGGAAATTACCTTTGGAGTTGAAATTTCCATTCTGAAGTCGCATTGTACTTTTGGTTTTTCAGGCTGCAAGTTTCTGCTTGAAGTTTATATCTGGTTGCCACTTTCACTGTACAAGCAAAGAAGCTTGAATACGAAATATTTAATGTGCTTGTCTATAAATTGATATTTTGTAATCGTTTCATCGATGCTGCTGAATTTTACGTTTTGTCTCTGGTTTCTCAACAGCTCCAACTTACAATCTTTGATGTGAGGGGGGTTTTTTTCTTAAATCTAAACAAAAACAGCAGTTGGAAATTGATTTTCTGGGCATTGTTCAACATGATCTCATCCCTTGTACTCCGTCATCATCATCCACTCGGGGGTTTATTTGGAATATAAAAAAGTCTGAGGTAAAGCAAGAAATTTTGGATCTGTTTTTTGCTGCTATTCTTCATGGAAAGGGCTGGAAGAGGTGGGAAAAGCACTGGAAGAGGTTGCCCTGGGTAGTGGTGGAGTCCCCGTCCCTGGAGGGATATCAAAGCCATGTGGATGTGACACTTGGGGACATGGGCAGTGGTGGCCTGGGCAGTGCTGGATCTCCCAGACTTCTGTCTTTGCTTGGTTGTTCTTTTTTTTTTTTTTTTTGGGCATCTGTGCCATGTGGGACCCTTGTCTGGACCCCACTCGTTACTTTTCCTAATAATCATTCATCCATAAGATATTTTGGAAAGGAGTTAATGCCCAAATTTTACAAATAGGGAGATGCAGTCAGGGTTAGTGCAGGTCATGTAGAACCACCCTGAAGGTCAGGAATAGGTTCAAGGACCTCGGTTTTTTCTCCTGCTTTGGTCGTTTGACCTTCATAAAAGTCTTTAGAAATCCTGTTTGGGAAGTGGAGGAGTTCCCTGTGTCTGGAGAAGTTCAGGACTGACAGAGGGTAACTTCCTGGAATGTTCCAGGCCAGGTTGGACGGGGCTTGGAACAACCTGGGATGGTGGAAGTTGTCTCTTCCCAATCCTTCCTTCCATCCTTTCCAAGCAGCCTTTGAAACCTGACCAAGCTCTGGGAAGAGTTTCAGTTTTTTTAATCGTGTGACCACTTTCTGTTTGGATGGAATAATGGAAGGAAACCTCTTCGGTTCTTCCTGAAGATGCCTTTTCCTGCCTTTTTTCTCATGAACTTAATTTTTGGGTGCTCAGTTCTTCGAGGTCGTGGCAAACGAAGGAGGGCAGCAGGAGGGATCAATTACAAGGGACATTATTAATTTTTAATTAACTTCCCTTGACTTCATTCAGACCCTGCTCTACTGTCAGCACGAGGCTTTGTAAATCCAGGGAGTGATGAGGATGTTTTTGGATGGAGATTGAGTGTGGGGCCTTTTTAATGCTGAGTGCATCTGTTGAGATACAAATCCATTGCTTTTCCATGTTCCATGCCCTGATCCTAAGGCAGGGATGAATTAAATGGGTAAAGAAACACAGAAGGTTTTCTTTTCCATTGCTTTAATTAAAAGCTCCAATCAAAACCAGGTTTTTTTCCTTAGGTCCTCCACAGGTCTAGGACTCAGAGTTTAGGCTGATTTCCATAACTTGATCTTAAACTTTTCCAGTTATTTTTTAATCAGAGCATCCCCGAGCCCTGCATGTGCTCAATTTTCCACTAATTATGCTAAAAGCTGTTAATCACTTTTGGAATTTGCTTCCCACACCATTCTTCTGTGCAGTTAGATATTCTGTACGTTGTATTCTATCTCCTCAATCCCCATCCCGTCGCTCCAACCTCACATCCCATGAATATCCCCATTGGCTGAACTCCCACAGTGTTGGGGGACCGTGGTTTGTGCTCACTGCTGGATGGAGCCTTTTGATGATTAATTGGATTTTCCTTCCTCCTGGCCCTGTTTTTGTACAAATCCAGGGATCCCTGAGACCCCTCCACAGGTGATGGATCTGTTGGGAATGCCAAAGGTGTCTCTTCCCCAAGCCCTTTCTTCCTCCTCCCTTATTTCTTTCCTCCGTAGCCACTGAGCAGAAATGTTCTGTTGTCATTCTGCCATTTCTCCTTTTTCCTCACTTTTTGTCCTGTTTCTTCCCACTTCCTGCTCCTCTCAGAAACTCCTCCTGCAAACTGCACGTCTTCCAAATCCCTCAGCTTCCAAAGGTAAGCTGATCTGTAGCTCCTTAGGTAGAGCCTATCTCAAATAATGTGCGTTTGTGATACGAAGAGAAATATTTATAAACCATTGAATTCTTCGAATTGGCAGAATCTTGGGTTTATTTAGCATTTTCCACGGGCCCATCTGCTGCTGCACGTTGGCTGCTGCGCTGCTATCGGTGCAATTATGATTTTATTGATAAGATAAGAGCATGGGGGTGTAAATAAATATAGAGAGGGAGGAACTGAGAGGAGACCAATCTGTAGGTATTATTTCATTGGGGCTGAGCGCTGCATGCTGATGTTAAAGGGGCAAAATCCGAGGAGAAAGGAGCTCTTGGATTCCTCTTCCTGCTCCACTCGTTGGAGTTTCTGTCTCAGGAATACAGCAGAGGTTGGGATTCCATCTGTTTTCAGCTTTCTTCCCTAAATCCTGCCATTAAATGACATCAAAAAGGTTTAAATTCATCAGCTGAAGGCTGAAGCATCCCATTAAAAGGAAGCAATTTAAAAATCACCTAATTCCAACCCCCTGCCATGGGAAGAGACTCCTTCCACTATCCCAGGTTGCTCCAAGCCCCGTCCAACCTGGAACACTTCCAGCTAAAATCAATCTATTCTGAAAATGTATTTCTTTACAAGGAAAAGAATCAGCATAATCATAAATTTGGCTGAATAATAAATTATTCACGGCATTCAAGCAGTATTAGTTAGAGGGAAAAGATGAAATGCAGAGGACTGAAATGATTCACAAAAGGCTGGATGAGTTAGGACAAGTATTAGGATTCCTGGTGCAGTTTTTACAGCTCAGGGCAATAAAAATTCATGGAAAAAATCCAAACTAAAACTGCTGCAACATCCATCATATCCATGAAGCTGCAGTGCTACATTGTACACATATTTTTTTTTTCCCTCTTTTTGGTAATTGAAAAGAACTGGGAGTTGTCAGGAGAAAATGTGGGGAAAGTGAGCACAATTTACAGTGCAGGTGGCCACAAAGGCAGGGTTTATATCAGAAAAAACCCACTTGTATTTGCTCAGATTGCTGCTGAATAGCTTGGTGCTTCCTAGGATTTATTTCCACCTCCTTCAGCTTCCCAAGCTCGGAGCTCTGTCACGCCCTGGAGGAATATAAACACAAACATGAGGCTTTATTTGCAGGGAGATTTCTGAATTCAGACTGGAAGAATTCCCACCCCCAGTGCTGTAAAATCCTTGTAACCCAATAAATGTCGGGGTTTGCCATCCCTCTGGAAAACCGTGAGCTCTGGCTGGCCCTGTGTTTGTGGGATTGTAACTGGATTAGGAAGAACTCTTCCATTGACAGTGAAGAGTTAATTAGGCTAACGACTTCCTGGTGCTGTGCCTCTGGAGTGTCCCTTTGGAAAATCCTGCCATTCTGAGCGTGACACCCCATCCCATCCCAGAACACTCCCGAGCTGGGGAGAGGAGATACCAGGGAGCTGCCATCGGGATCAGCGTGGATAAAATCCCACTAAATCAGCCCATCTGTTCCAGATCCTTAATTAGTGTCATTCCTGTCAGGAATGAGAGTTTCCCCATCCTGGATTATGGACAGGTTTCACCAGAGGGTTCCTCTTCCGATGTGGAACGACAGGAGGGCTCCGAGCCCCTTGCAGGGCCTAAAGGGGCTCCAGGAGAGCTGCAGAGGGACTGGGGCCAAGGCCTGGAGGGACAGGAGGCAGGGAATGGCTTCCCAGTGCCAGACGGCAGGGCTGGATGGGAGATTGGGAATTGGGAATTGCTGGCTGGGAGGGTGGGCAGGGGCTGGGATGGAATTCCCAGAGCAGCTGGGGCTGCCCCTGGATCCCTGGCAGTGTCCAAGGCCAGGCTGGACATTGGGGCTGGGAGCAGCCTGGGACAGTGGGAGGTGTCCCTGCCCATGGCAGGGCTGGAACGAGATGATTTTCCAGCTCCCTTCCAACCCAAACCATTCCATGAAGCCTCAGGAGAGTTCACAGACTCAGGGAAGCACCATCCACGTGACCTTCCCATGGAAAAGGATGGGACTTGTCCCTTTCCAAGCACTGATCTGTGGCAGGGGGAGGACGAGGACAGTGGCAGAGTCACCATGAGCAGTGCCAGGCACTTTGTGCCTCTCATTATGGGATGGAAATTCTCTACAACCTCAGAAACATCTGAGCAGCCTCTTCCAGCTGGATTTGGGAGGAATATTCTTGGTCAACACCCTGCACTCAGATCTGTTCTGGGCCTGTGTGTAAAGATAACTTCATCTCCCACCAAAACATGACCCTTTGGTCTGATAATCTGTAATCAAGAGCCAGGGCGTGCCTTGCTCTGCCCTTCCAGCCCCGTTCGGCACAATTCCATGCTGATAGAACCAGATCTGCTCCTCGTGTGCCACGTCTGAGCTGTGCCCTGTAATTATGGGATAATAAACCTGACACACACATGAACATCAAATGACACTTCCCAGAGTCAGGAAATCGTTTTCCCGCTGGCAATAACAGCCCTTGATGTGTTTGTGCTCTGCTTTGCAGCAGCTTTATGAGGCTGATGAATTAAGTGGGATTTGTAAGGATCACTCTGTGGACAGGAGCCAAGTGTCTGGAATTCCTGTCAGGAATCAGCTGTCGGGAGTTCCTCATTCTAGGTTTGGAGATCAGGAGTTGGGAAAAGAAAAAGTCAGCCACGCATGGAGCTACACACGGAATTAGTGAAATGAGTTCCATTTGGAATAATGCAACTGCTGGTGTTGAGGCCGTTGAAGTAAAGCATTCACTCTTCAGAGAAGAGGAATGGGATCCTTAATGGAGGCACAGCATCCAATTTGTCCCAATTTGTCCCAATTCGTCCAAATTTCCTGCCTCCAGCAGCACAGGGCTGTTGCAAATCCATTCTCCTCATTAGCCTGGCCCAGACCCTGGATGCCAAATGAGGTGGATGATCCAAGGCGATTCCAGATCCCAGCTTTTCGTCTCTGTTTCCTCTGGAAGCTGATTCTGTTTTCCCCAAACACATCCTGCAAACACTGAGCCTCCTCTCAACCCTCCAGAGGAACAACGAAATCCTGGTGGTGTTCCCTTGCCAAAAATCCCTTCATGTGGGAAACTTCCTGTCATTTTTTGGTTGCAGCTCTGGCTCTGTGGCCAAGGTGTGAATTTATTAATGACAGCCTGGAGCACAGCTGGGTCTTCAATCACTGGTTCTTGCCTTCCTAAAAGGCAATATTGGTGTGTCCCAACTGAGTTTTTCAGCCAGTTTACTAATGGAAGTGATTAGGTTGGAATTTTGTGTAGGTTAAAGTCACCTGGCTGGATTTGTCATCTGGAAATCGGGATTTGTAGACCTCAGAAGTGCATTACTGTTACCCTGGCAGCTCTTGATGTACAGGGTCTTTGTGTTCCTGTGCAAACACCTGGAACTGAGCACCACCACCACCACCACCACTGCTGTGTGATCACAGAGCCATGGAATGGTTTGGGTTGGAAAGGACCTTAAAATTCATCCAGTGCCTCCCCTGCCATGGGCAGGGACACCTCCCACTGTCCCAGGCTGCTCCCAGCCCCATCCAGCCTGGCCTTGGACACTGCCAGGGGGATCCAAGGACAGCCACAGCTCCTCTGGAAAAGCTGGTTTTTTCTCCTTTGTGGTGTTGCATGCCCAGGGTTGGTGAGAAAGGAAAGTCCTCGTGCTCCCATTGCTCCGTTGGGGTGTGTGGTTCCTTCCCTGGCTGTCCTGGAGGGATTTGTGTTGTCCCTGCTCTTCTCTCGTAATTTCCATGGAATTGAGCGTGGGTAAAACCAAACTCTTGTGCCCAGGTGGGCAAGAGGCCAGTGGCCCCTGGGCTGTGCCAGCCCCAGTGTGAGCACAGCCCCGGGGTAGGGACTGTCCCCTGTGCTGGCCCTGATGAGGAACCCCCCAGAATCCTGGGGGCAGCTCCTGACAGGAGAGACCTGGAGGGGCTGGAGCGTGTCCAGAGAAGGATCTGGAGCCCCAGGAGCAGCTGAGGGAGCTGGAAAGGGGCTGGAGTGACTGAGGGAGCTGGAAAAGGGGCTCAGCCTGGAGCAAAGGAGGCTCCGGGGGGACCTTGTGGCTCTGCACAAGTCCCTGACAGGAGGGGGCAGCCGGGGGGGTCGGGCTCTGCTGGCAGGGAACAGGGACAGGAGAGAGGGAACGGCCTCAGGCTGGGCCAGGGCAGGGGCAGGCTGGATACTGGGAAAACTTCCCCAGAAAGGTTGGTCCAGCCCTGGTACGGCTGCCCAGGGCAGGGGTGGAGTCCCCATCCCTGGAGGGGTTTCAAAGCCGTGTGGATGTGGCACGTGGGGACATGGGCAGTGGTGACCTTTAGCAGGGCTGGGGAATGGTTGGACTCGATGGTCTTAGAGGACTTTTCCAACCTGAATCATTCTGTGATTGTCCCATCCAGATTCTCAAGTCAGGCACCGAGGTATGGAAAAGATCTGGGATCTGTGTTCTTCTGCTCCATCCCATGTGTTTCAGGGTTTTATCAACAGTTTTAGGTACAGGACTAAAATGTGAATAAAAGGGTTACTTGATGAAAGGATGAACTTGATGTTGACTGGGAGAGAGGGAATTAATGCTCTGCCAGAGATTTCTGAAGTGATGGTGTCTTATTTCCAGCTGTGAAATGAAGTAGCCTGGGAATTCCACAGGGTTGTCCGTAGAGCTCTGTTTCCCCAAATAATTCCACAGACACGGGTTATGGGATGTTTACCTGGCCCTCCTGGCCTTTTCCTCACGTTGGATGATAGAAAATCCAACTGCTGTGAGAGGACAGCCAGAATCACTCCTGGTGGTGCCACAGGTGGTGATGCCCAACCGAGGTGTCCATAGCAGGACATCTCAACTTGTCCCACGTCATCTCAACTTTCTCCACGTCATGAATCTCTAGATCTGATCAATTCTGGCTCTGGTTCTCCTGGAGCTCCACCATGGTACTCCAGCTTTGTCTCCAGGTGGGCTCTGGAGTTACAACCTCAATTTGGACTTTTCTTTGCCCCCGTGTGTTTTTAGGATTTAACTGGCTGTCCCCACTCCAGAGACTCGGGAGTCAGTGGGATGCTAATGAGGGATTGTGCCATCTGCCCGCTGATTTAATGGAATGTCAGCACGAGGCAGACAGGACTAATTGGAGTGACAGGCGCAGACAGTGATGGGGCTCTTTGCTGTCTCATTGGGAAAAGCAGGGCAGCAAAGAGGTGCAGCAGAGCTGATCTCATCCTGTCTCTTGTAGGCTCACACAACCTGCCACACCAAATCCAGGGGCTTTGAAACCTCTGGCTGCTCCCAGTTGTTCCTCCAAAGCCATTCCTGTGTTCCCATTCCAAAGGAGGACAACACAATCTAACAACCGCCAGTTTGCCCATTTGTAAAGCTGGCACTGCAGCTCCTCTATTAATAGAGCCATTTGAAGGATTTATCCTCAGCATATGTTGCTTTTTAAAAGGGGCCAGATTGAGAGCTGGGGGGGGGGGAGGGGGGGGGGGGTTGGAGCACAAAGAACGAGCCACCAGATCCAACTGAAAAAAAATAATGGGAATAATAAGTTAATTTTTACAGAGCTGTTGTGCTCGGGAGGAAATGTGAAGTTGTGGGGGGTATCATTACATTGCAGTGGGGGTCAACAAACTGGATGTGATAGGACATTAAAGGAGATGGGATTTAATAATAGGAAAAGCTGAAGTTAGTGAACTTCATATTTTGCATCCCTTGGTTAATAGGGTGACATTATATGGTGGCTCTGTTAACATATTTATTGCTGTGATCCCCGAGTGTTCTACACACATTTAATGCTGCCTCACAGTATTTCTGTGTGATGGGCAGGAATTCCTGTGGAATTGTCAGGGTTGTTTAAAATTACAGTGCTTTTTAAGCAGGGCTGGATGTATTCTCTACCCTGCACGGAGCAAAGTAGCAGAGCAGTGGTGTTACCTGGTGTGGGAAATAAAGCCTTGACTTTGCTTCTGTGTAATTTTAAAAAAAAGAAGAAATGGTGAAATCTTCCAGGTTTGGTTTCACGCCCTGGGTTCACATAAAACAGGGACATCACAGACCTTTAGAGAGAGAGGTTGATGGGTTGGTTGGGGCATTTCTCTTCTGTAGGATTGGATTTAAATTACAAATGGACCGAGGGAGGGTAATTTACTTCAGTGGTCGTTTTGGGTTATCTCCATCTGGGAGCAATCTTGTCACTTGGAGGCAACTTGGCTCCACCTCAGTCTGGTTTTGGGCTGGAAATTTAGGGATTCAGGGATGGGAGAGGAGAAATTTGGTAGAGAAAAGCAAAGAGGTGGCTGAATAGGAGCTGGGTTTGCTCAGTTCTGTATAAAGTGAAGATATATCAATTATTAATTTATTTTATTGGTGACAAAGGATGAAGAAGGAGCTCATCAAAGCTGGATTTGAGGCTGAAGGTGAAGCCTGGTGCTGTGCACATCCCAGCTCTGCTCCCCAGTCCCTGGAAAAGCAGCATTTTACATTTCCCTATTCCCCAGATGTGCACAGTTGGGGTTTTTTGGTCATGATCCCATCCCCTCCTGCAGTTTGGAGCATTTCTCATTTTGCAAACATCCAGTAATGGGAAAACACAGGCTCTGTGGACATGGACAACCCCAGAAAGGTCCTCCATAAATGAGGAGACCAAACCATTCTCTCACAGGTTTCCTGCTTCCAGGTTCACGTTGTAAAGAACCTGCGCCTGCTCTAGGGGATGGAAAGCAGGTTCATGGCACAGAGGGAAGAAAGCTGCTCCCTGTTCGTTCTCCAGGTGACCTCAGAGGCCTCGTGGTGTCCTTAGGAGTCTGTAGGGATGAGCAGGATCAAAGCCTCTCCAAAGCCTCTGTGTGGGTCAGGCTGTGGGAGCTGTTCCACGCTGGGGGATTTAACCACAGACACACAGAGCTCTGCTGGAAAGCAGCTCCTGGAGGGAGCAAACGTCACTCCCTGGGCTGTCCCTGCTCTCCAGGGACAGGGTTTTGGCTCAGAGGGTCTTTAGGATCTGAACAAAGCTCGAGTTTTATCAGGTTTGATCTAAAACCTCCGCGAAGATGTGGAGCAAACGGATCCCATCTGCTGTAGGGGGGTGAAAGCCAACACCAGTCCCAGAAGGGTTTGGGTTGGAAGAGACCTTAAAGCCCCTCCAGTGCCACCCCTGCCATGGGCAGGGACACCTTCCACTATCCCAGGCTGCTCCAAGCCCTGTCCAGCCTGGCCTTGGCCACTGCCAGGGATCCAGGGGCAGCCACAGCTGCTCTGGGAATTCCAGCCCAGCCCCTCCCCACCCTCCCAGCCAGGAATTCCTTCCCAAGATCCCATCCATCCCCACCTTTTTTCATCTTAAACCCATTAACCCATTCCTTAAGTAAAGTAGCCCCATTCCATTGTCCCACACAATATTTTTCCCAGTGCCCAGGCCTGTGATGCTGATACATTTCACAGCCCTCCTTTCACAGTCACAACTCCAAGTTGTACCGTTTTGGTCCTTTTGGAACTCATTTTCTCCAAGAGGGTCCCCAAACTCCAGGCCTCTCCTCGTTCAGATTTCCCACCTTTGGGAAAATCCCAGCTGGCTCTTCGCTGAGGTTTGGCAAAGCATGGAATTGCTGCTGATTCCTGAATTCCTCTCCTGCCCTCACAGGAGATGAGAGGATGGAGAGCGGGAGATCTGAGCATCCATCCAACCACGCCAGAAACTTCCATTGGCTGGGCTTTTGCTGGTATTTGGGAAGAACGAGGGAGGAATCTGAGCTGCACGGCACGAGATAAACGTTTCCCGACATCATGAATCTCTAGGTCTGATCAGTTCTGGCTCTACATCTGCTGGTCCCAAATACGAGCCAATATTCCCCTCTGGAGACATCAGAAGAAATTGCACCTTGAGAGAGTCCCATTACATCAGGAATTTGTGTCCTTCAGGTGGCAGCTGAGCATTAAAGAAACAATATTTTTAGCAGCAGTTGAGAGCTAAATTTTAATTTAATTCTTTTTTCCAGAGTGTTTGTGGTTGTTTTTAGGACCTCAGAGACAACGAAACACTGATTTTTCTGTCACACCTGCACGGGAAGGTGGCATTTCTTACCTCAATCTCACGGCTGAGCAAGCACAACACAGAAATCGATTCTTTAAATCTTGTATTTTTTTTTAGCTGCTGTTAAAAAAGTGAAGTCCTGGACTCTTTCATCCTCCAGCTCTAAAGCTCTCAGCTCTGTGGGGACATAGAAATCTTTACAGTAACAAAAAGAATTATCTCAAGTCGTTGAGATTTTTTATGGTTTGGGAATTTGTGTTTGTACAGGGGAAGGACTGAATTTGGTGATTTACCCAAAAGAACCCATTAAACTCAGCTTGGGCTTGTGGGAACAACTCTGGCTGTTCCACTTGTAATGTTAATATTTTAGTGAAAAACACCCCAAATGCCGTGTTTGCTGTTAGCAGCAGTCATTCCTCTGGTTGTCACCTTCCTGGATGTTTTCTAGGCTATTTAATATTTCAAAATAGCAGAAAATTAATGTTTTTTTCCTGATATTTGGTGATTGTTTTGGTCTGACTTTGCTGATATTTAAAAGACACTTAAAGTAGCCAAACGTCCGTTGAGTCTCCCAGAGCTGTTCACACTTCTTTTGGTGATCATTCTAATTTTAATCCCATTTTGGGATCACCTAGAAAGGATCTTAAACCTTTATTCCTCTTTTGGGAGTCACTTCATGCAGAATCAGTTCTATTACCTTGCACAGCCACGATATTTATCAGCAAGGTGTGAAACATTAATCCTGGAGTAGCTGATCATGGACCAAAATAATTCCCTGCAGTGAAGTTTTTAGGCAAAATACTGTGATTTCTGTTTCTTTAGGACCTCTTTGGTCTTCAGTGGCAAACGATCCACGGTCCATGTGCTACAATGAATTAGATAAACTTAATTGTATTTATTGTATTCAGCACTTGTGTAACCATCAGGTGTGGGAGCATCTCTAGGCCTCACTTTGCCCTTGCAGGGCCTAAAGGGGCTCCAGGAGAGCTGCAGAGGGACTGGGGACAGGGGCTGGAGGGCCAGGAGCCAGGGAATGGCTTCCCAGTGCCAGAGGGCAGGGCTGGATGGGAGATTGGGAATTGGGAATTGCTGGCTGGGAGGGTGGGCAGGGGCTGGGCTGGAATTCCCAGAGCAGCTGGGGCTGCCCCTGGATCCCTGGCAGTGTCCGAGGCCAGGCTGGACATTGGGGCTGGGAGCAGCCTGGGACAGTGGGAGGTGTCCCTGCCCGTGGGAGGTGTCCCTGCCCACGGGGTCAGGACTGGATGATCCTTAAGGTCCTTTCCAACTCAATTCTTTCCATGATTCCATCGACCATCTCCCAGAATTCCCACTGTTAGGGTGGGGTGGCTTTCTGAGTGGGTCATGGACAGTGTGGGACCTCCCAGCTTTCTCTCTTGGTTTAATGTGTCCTCAGACTTTCCAGAACTTCCAATCCTGGGTGTTTTATCCCTGATTTCCTTGAGTCTGACCAACCAGTTTGGAATTTCTGTTCTGTCGGCAACCAGGATCCAGTTCAAAGGATTTTTGATGTTTCCTTAATATTTCCTTGCTCTGTGGAAGCTCCCCAGAAGGTTCATCGCAGGTCCTCGGATGTTTCATGACTAAGGCAGAGGGAAGAGAACAGTTCAGGATCACACAAAAACCAACCAAGCTGAAGTGGAAATTTGGGCTGAATGTCAGAAAAAAATTCTCTTAATAAGGTTCTGGACTATTTGATATTTTTCCTGTCATTCATTTGTTTGAGGAGGAAATTTCAGGTATTATTACCATCATCATTAAGGCAAGGAGTCATTGATGCTCTGCATCTTCAGCTTCTTTTAATGATGTTTTAGAAGACATCTGAGAACAAGAAGTCAGAAGAAAGCCTCGGGAAGGCAGCAGTTGTAGGTTTCTAAATCAATCCATGCAGCTTTTTTAGGTTTGATGCTTTTTATCCCACACTTTCAGCTTAGGTAAGACAGTGCTCACAACCAATTAAGTTGTGAGTTAGAATGAATTAAATTTTCTGAAATGAGGCGCTTTTTTTTTCTTTTTTAATCCAAATGACTGTCATTTACCAAAAGCTACTTCATTTTCCTGAAAGTGCTTTTCTGTCTGAGGGGAATGCTTAATTGCAGCCACAAATCACCTCAAATGCTTTTATAGGAGGATAAAACAAGTTGAAAATTGTGCATCATTTTAAAAATGCAGGTTCTGAATTCAGAATAAGATGCAAATTTCTATTTATTTTTTTTCCCCTCCTGGCTGCTCTGTTGAAGAACTCCATCCTCACCATGGTGTCTCCTAAAAGTGTCCTTCAGAGCTGGGACATCCCTACAAGCCTTTTTTAGGATTTCAGGCGATTCCCATGAATATCTAGTGACCATGATTCAGGATCTGGTGACCCCCCTGGATCTGAATTTTTATTCAGACAAAGCTTTTTTGCATTTTGAAGGTGGGACACAACTGATGGTTCTGGAGCCAGGCTGGGAGAGCTGGGAATGTTCCCCTGGAGAAGGGAAGGATCCAGGGAGAGCTGAGAGCCCCTTGCAGGGCCTAAAGGGGCTCCAGGAGAGCTGCAGAGGGACTGGGGCCAAGGCATGGAGGGCCAGGAGCCAGGGAATGGCTTCCCAGTGCCAGAGGGCAGGGCTGGATGGGAGACTGGGAATTGGGAATTGCTGGCTGGGAGGGTGGGCAGGGGCTGGGATGGAATTCCCAGAGCAGCTGGGGCTGCCCCTGGATCCCTGGCAGTGCCCAAGGCCAGGCTGGACATTGGGGCTGGAGCAGCCTGGCACAGTGGGAGGTGTCCCTGCCCATGGCAAGGGTGGAATGAGATGATCCTTAAGGTCTCTTCCAACCCAGCCCATTCTGGGATAAATATGGATTTCTGGGATAGCTGGGGGTCAAATTGCCTGTTTTGACATTTAAAAGTTCTGCAGATTGCTTGGATGAGTAGCACAACAACGTTTTTGGAAAGGACTCTCGGGATGCATTTTTTCACATGCTGTTAAACACTTTTTTGTTCTTTATAGAGACTGGATTCTCTTGGAATAAGGCAGCCAGCAACATTTGAAGCTGAAATAAATAAATAGCACCGTGTGTGCCTGTGAATGTGTGGCTGTGTCTGCCAGGCAGAAAATAGGGAGTATCTGTCAGCTCTTTAATGCCACCCAATATTTCCCATTTCAAACTCTCATTTGCAGTTTCTTGTGCTTTGGCTGGTCTTTTATTGCCAACTGGGGCTGGTTTTTAGGAAAATATGTTTGAGATACTCAGGTTTTTTGAGAAGGAGAAGGAGAGATCTGTTGAATTCTGGTGACCTTTCCTGTGGCTGGGAATTTCTATCTCCACATTTCTCAGTAAGAAGAACTGTTGGGTGGAAGGTATGGAAAAAAATCCCAAATTTGGCTTGTTTGGACCCCTTGAAAGAAGTGCAGTGCTCACACTTCTGCTTCGTGGCAGCCAGAATTCCCAATGGACACAACTCCAGAGCTCATCAGGACCAAGCCGAAGGCAGGGGTTGGTTCCTGAGCCAACAACTCTCTCCCCTCGTGGTGCTTTTTGGGCTCCCAAACCTGCTGGGCTCCTGGAAGAGAAACACAGGATGACCAAGTGGGATTGGGAACCAGGGAAAATAAGAGAACTGATGGCAAAATTCCCACAAACAGGAAAGGTATAGAGGGATGAGAAGGCAGGAAGAGGGAAGCTTGGAAGCAGAGAGCCCTGTGGGATTTCCTGGCAGAAGAGTCACTCTTGGTGTCACATTTATTCGTGCAGGTGACAGTTGTGTGTTGCTGGGACTCCAGTCACAGGCAGGGTTGGAAATTCCCAACATTCCCCAGCTGAACTCCGTCCATCCCATTCCTTGGACAGGACAAGGATCTGCTGACAAGGGCAGTACTGGGCTGTTGTGTCGTGAAAAATGAGGCTTTGCATCCTTAATTCATGGAATCATGCAATGGTTTGGGTGGGAAGGGACCCTAAGGATCATCCAGTGCCACCCCTGCCACGGGCAGGGACACCTCCCACTGTGCCAGGCTGCTCCAAGCCCCAATGTCCAGCCTGGCCTTGGGCACTGCCAGGGATCCAGGGGCAGCCACAGCTGCTCTGGGCAACTCCCAGTTCTCTTAAATACAGAAAATTGATGGTTTCCATTATTAATCTGTTTTTAATGGAATTCTGAGTAGCCCTCCCAGTTCAGGACGTGGAGGCCACGCCAGTGCTGCCATTTAATGTCCCAGGAGGATTCCTGGTGCAAATCTCACCCACATCTGTACCTGGAGCTTTGTGACTCTTGCTTGGGCCCCCTGGTCCTGTGCCCAGTGGGGTTTTGAAGGTTGGAGCTCCAGAGTGGCTGCCTCGGGTGCAGAGCAGTGTGGAACCCATCCTGGCTGCTGGAAACATGGGGAGGTCATCTCTGAACCACAGCAGATCCCAGCAAGTGGGATCCCAGTTGTCCTCTGAGGCTGTAAAAATCAATTTATCCCACTGGATTATCAAATCCAGGAACTCCCGGGCCATTCCTGGCTGTAAGCCACGCTCTGACATCCATATTTCATTTTTCTTTACCTTTTCTCTGCTTCCATTTCCCTCGGCAGAGACCCTTGGATTAAATGAAGACTTCACTGGTTTCCATTCCCATAATCATTTCATCGAACTATCCTTGAACATCCTGGCTGAAGGTCTCCCATCCGTATCCTCCAGTTCTCCGTGCTGTGCACGGCTTCAGTCTTAATAACTTCCTGCTGCTATCGAGTTGAGATCTGCTTCCTAAGCTCCTGAGCATTTGTTCTTTATCACAAACGATGCTGAGCACTCACAAAATCCCCTCTCAGTCACTGCTGTCTGGCAGCTCACTCATAATCCATGATTATTTTATGGTTCCTATCAAGGAAAACAGGGATATGGTTTGATCCTGAGCAGCATCAGGTGAACCACTCTCGTCTTGTCCATGTCGAGACGTTAAAACTTAACAGGATACATCAACCACAATCAAGGAGAAGTTTTTCGGAGGTGAAGGCACGCGTCTTTAGGAGAGATCTGGGATGGTGATTAATGCCAGGCACTGGGAAACAAAAATTCTTGATGGCACCATTTTCCAGCACTGACCTTTAGTCTGTGGTGCAGGAGACACTCGGGGTCACCATCAGGATGTGGGATGAGGAGTTGCCACTCCCATTGTAGGTCAGCACATCTGAGCTCTGATGGTTTGCGTGTGGTCATTCTCCCTCTAAAAGGCTTCTTTTACTTGGTTTAGTCATTTTAAAGCATTTTCTGGACTTTAAAAGTGTTTAAAAGTTGTCCCTGTCACTTCACTGGACAATGCTCATTCCCAGTTCAAGCTCCTGTGTTGCTCCTGACCCACCGGAATGGAGTTTAATAGTAAAATTCACTTTCTGGGGAGTTTTGTGCTCTGTAAATAAACGTAAAAAGGAAGAGTGAGAGATTTACTGGCAGCCGTGAAAGGACTCAATGAGTGAGTTTGACACAGTCCCATCAACCCTGACAATGTCCCCTTTAGGACATGAGTGGTGGCACTCAGAGCTGGTGACATCAGCCCTGGTATTTCCGGGATCAGCTCCGTGGAATCTCTGCTCTCTTCCCAGACAACTCCGCTGTTTCCCCCTTTTACAAAGCTGATTCCCATTCTCACCCTGTGAAATCCAGGGAATAAATCTGCCAGGCTCAGTGATTCCCTCCCTGCAACATCTCTCCTTGGAGAAACAATCTTCCAACTGAACTCCCAAGAGATCCGCCCACGGAAGCTGCGTTGTCCGAATGTGTCACTCCAGACCCATGGAGTCAACAGGGAGAGGATTTAGGGAGAAAACAGCTCAGATTGGAAAGAAATCATCCATGGGAATTCCTCCTCAGTCAGTGCTGGGAAGGGAAGTGCCTCCTCTGGAGTGAGGAACATGGAGGTAGAAAATGAAAGATAATGAAGCAGATCTCGGTGAAGGGTTTGGGAATAGGGTCAGTGCTAAGGAACAGATCATAGACTCCATGAGGTTGGAAAAGACCTCTAAGATCATCAAATCCAGTCACTGTTCACTACCAAACCATGTCCTAAGTGCCACATCCATGTTTTTTGTCAGGGATGGTGACTCCACACTTCCCTGTCAGCCTGCTCCACTTCCTGACCACTTTCCACTGCATAATTTTTTCCTAATATCCAACCTAAGCCTCCCTCGGCACAACTCCGGGCAGCGTGTCTCAATCCTTTTTGGCTCCTGATACTCAGTCCCTAATTCTTTTGAAAGGAATACCAATTCCACTGCCTCAGATGTAGTTAAAGACATGACGAGGTGATTTCGGGAAGAAAACTCCTCGCTGGTAACCAGATGGCAGCACAGAAATAAAGAGATTTTGCAGGAGATGGCAAACATTTGGTGTTGAAACATTCCCAGAATCGTCCTGCTGCTCTGCGTGCGCAGGAATGGGATCCTGGGATGGATAAAATATGGTGATAAAAATACACCATAACACAGACCTCCATAATGCAGGAGGATAATGGCATCGTGCACAGACACTGCTTTTTTCCATGTTTTCTCTGGATTTTGAGCTGGAATATTCTGCAGTTCAATTTAGAGATGAGAAACCCACCTGTGGGAATCGAGTGACCGTGCCCAGGAGGAAGTTTGGCTTTTCAAAGGGATTTGTGGCATCTTCATTTTTTTAATGGTGATGTTGTTTTTATAAGGACATCTTCCCAGCATGTCCCAAATGGAAAAGCCAATTTTTTTTTGGACAAATAAACAGGAATTGTGCCTGGGATAGGAATTTTCTCTCATTTTATCTGTTCTTCTCCAGCGATTTAGTCTTCATCTCACCAACTGTTTGTATTTTATCTCTTTTTTCCTCTAAAACTACCTTGTGGACCTTTTCTCCTCTTCATTCCTCAAGCTGGGACAGTCCATGGTCATTCCCACCCTGCCGGCGCTCAGCTCTGAAACGTTGGAATGGCAAAGGCGGCACTAAAAAATCCAAAGGATCTGCATGGTTTAACTCCAATTTATTCTTCCCCTCTCTGTTTTCCAGGTTTATCCAAGAGATCGAGTACGCCATGGAGCTGGGCCCAGCCAAGCAGTGCCCGCTCCGCGAGTTCCTCACCATGTACATCAAGAACATCTTCCTCAACCAGGTCCTGGCCGAGATCAACAAAGAGATCGAAGGCGTCACCAAAGCTTCGGATCCGCTGAAAATCTTGGCCAACGCCGACACCATGAAGATCCTGGGAGTGCAGAGGCCTCTGCTGCAGGTAGGAGCTGAGTGACCACTCAGGACATTCCTGGTTGTCCGTGTCCAACCAGGACCTGGCTGTGTGTCCAATAAGGAAGAACATGGAGCTGCTGGAACAGGTCCAGGGGAGGTCATAAAGATTCTCCCAGGGCTGCAGCCCCTCTGCTCTGGAGCCAGGCTGGGGGAGCTGGGAATGTTCCCCTGGAGAAGGGAAGGCTCCAGGGAGAGCTGAGAGCCCCTTGCAGGGCCTAAAGGGGCTCCAGGAGAGCTGCAGAGGGACTGGGGCCAAGGCATGGAGGGCCAGGAGCCAGGGAATGGCTTCCCAGTGCCAGAGGGCAGGGCTGGATGGGAGATTGGGAAGATTTTTGTGTGTGTCTCCTTTAGAAGTTCTGGGGACACCTTCCAGTCACAGAGCTGTGCAATCAGGATAAATACACATTCCAAGCTCCCAGGAGGAGCAGGGATGGGATCTGATCCCCCCAAGCCCTGTTGGTGATGGATGTGGAGCCCCACGGCTCCCTCTATCAGAAAAAGATGGGAGGGATTTGGGTTGGAGATGGAGTGTGTGTAGGAGAAGTCTTTGAAACACCTTTGTGAGTGTGGAACAGGGATAAAAGCAACAAGTCCTCATCCCAGCTCCGTGGAGAACAGGAGAGTGTGGAATCCCACCCCAAAATTCTGAATTTCATGTGTTGCCTTGGACTGAAAGGTATGAACTGACTCTTGCTGTTGTTCTTGTCAAACTCTTTTAATCCTTTAAAGTTATTCCCTCTTTCCTGTGAAACCCTCTTGTCAGGGATGAATAACACTTGGAGAATCCTTAGGAAGCAACACCTTTATCCCAAGGTTTATGTGGCCATTTTCTATCCCAGTGTAGAGCTGTAAAACACAGGGATATTATAATACAGCAGTAGGAATAACTGTGATTATTGTTATCATTTCTAGGATTTTTGGTGGATTAATGGTCACTGACTCTGTGCCTGTCTGGGTGCAGCAGGGGTGGGATGGTCCTTTCAGAGCCAAAGCAAAATCAGATTCCAGAAGAGCATTTCCAGAAGTCCCAGCTTCTTTAGAAAGGGGCCAAAAGTCTCTTTCCAGGAGTTGAAATGTTTTGGAACTGCACAGAATCCCTGGGTTGTTTCCTTCCCAAGCTTTACCAGCCTTAAAATGGATGAAGTATTTTTTGTGGCTCGTGGCTTCATTTCACGTGAAAATGTGTTCTTTAATATCAATATATCTCCTTAAAGTTCGTTAGGGGTTGAAGAGACAGAATGGCTTGGAATTTTCTCATCCAGTTGCTACAGTTTGTTTCTCATGATGGATGGAAATCGTTTTGAACTGGAATTATTCTTGGTCAAACTGTGTGTGGTCAGGAGGTCTCCTTGTTCCTGACATTAGAGAAGGGTAATTCTCTGAAAAGAGAAGAAAAATTGCTGCCTCTTTGAACCAACTCATCCAAATAGCTCCCTAAAATAATCCTATGGATTTTCCATTAAAGGGGGAAAAAAAAAAAAGGCTATTTCTGCATGACAGGGCTGGAGCCTGGAGTCTTTGCCCCCGTCACCTCATGGATATGATGGAAATGTGGTGAATTAAGCTCTCCCCCAGCTTTTTCCTGCCTGGTTCATGGGTTCCTGCTTGAACCATCCCACTCTTTGCTATCCCAAAGATCTCTCTGAAGGTTCTGCAGCTGTGATTCAAACACGACTCAGGAATTATCAGCCCCCACTGCTCGGGCTGATAAAGCTGCTTTGGGATCACTATCAGCACATGTTTGAGCTGAACTAGTTGGGAGATAAGAGATTTTCCAGCATCGTGTCCTCACGGATGAATCATCCATTGCTGTTAAGATTATCCTTTAAAAAAATTGTCCTCTCTAAATATTCCATTTTACCGGAGCGCAGCCTCGTTTTCCATTCTTCTCTCCTCAAATGTAAAACACTTGAAACTGTTTTCCTTTCCAGAGCGACTGAATCACCGTGAAACTCATTTGTCTCAAAATTATTCAGCATTAAATTTCAGGCTGTAATTGTTTAAATCGATCCTAAATTGGGCTACAAGTGCCTGGACAGCTCCTTACAGGCTGTTCTTGTAGGGTTCTCAATGAGGTGATAAATCTTTCCACCCAGCTGGTCACTGGCCTTAAAAACCTGTTGCTCCATCTCCAAAAAAATACAAATTGCTTCACTCTGGAGCAGCACAGTGGGATTTTTCCTTTCCTTTAAAGCCTCTGTTGTTTCTTATCTCAGCATTGTGTCCATGATGCTCCTGATATTTTTCTGGCCAAACTCCAGCGGCTAAAAATCCCCCAAAAAAAACCTCCTTAAAAAGTCAGGGTGTGCAGCTGTTTTTCAGGATAACAACTTGCTGGAGCCAATTCCCACAGCACCCACTCCATGCATGGCATCACTCACTTGTGACTTTCCAAGGAGACATCCCTGGGAGCTTCTGGAATGTTTTCTCCCCGTCAGACAAGTGGTTATTAAGGAGAAGGATGGTCCCAGCCAGCAGCTTTCGGTGGCTCACCAGGGCTGATGGCTCCACGCTTTGATGGAGGCTGGATGTTATTATTTATTAGTGTAAACAAATTAATTGTCTTTCCAGGCTGGCTCCCAGCCAGCAGCATCCATTAAGGAGCAGGCATGGCTGATCAATTGGGGTTTTTCCCATTCAAGGATAATTTTAAAGCAGTTTTAATGGTTCTGAGCCTCATATTTCAAATTTTTTTTTGCAGTGGCGTGGTGTTACAACCAAGATGTTTTCAGCTCTTATTTATATTTTTCATGTCAAGAGGGTAAAACCCACCGACTGCAGAATTTGTGCTAAATCTTCTTTTCCAACTTAAAACGAGAGACAGAATTATCTCTCGGTGGGAGTCTGACTCTCCCTGTTGCTTCCAATATTTCTTCAGATAATTTTTCCTCCGGGGGGAACGTTTAGTGCAGTTCCTGCCTTTTGTGGAAGCTTTCAGAAGGCTCCTGTATAAGTCAGCTGCAGATGTGTGAGTTCTCCACCGGGGAGTTCTGAGCTGTACAAAAGCAATCCCTTTAGGCGGAGCGTCAGGGCTTCAATTTATTTCAAAAATTCGAGTTTCACTTGCACGTTCAGTGCATCCCAGGGCAGGGGAGTTGCATGTGGACATTTTCAGGCAGTGCCCCTCGCAGGCAGAATTATTTTCATCCTCTTCAGATCTGCAAAAGCAAAGAAGCAAAGTCACGCTTCACAAACCACCCCACAGATGTGAGTCATGTTCGACCTGGAGGGAGCAGCCCCGTGTTTGAGGCCTCTGGATCCCATTAATCCCTGAAATCACTGGATGCCTCTTCCGTGTCGTGAGTTGGAGTTGGTCAGGAACTGGATAACCCTCATTTGCTCAGTGCTGAATCATTCAATTGTGGAATATTTTGGGTTGAAAGGGACTTTTAAAGGGTTAGAAGGGACCTTTAAAGGCCTTCCAGTCCAGCCCCGCTGCCGTGAGCAGGGACACCTTCCACTGTCCCAGATTCCTCCAAGCCCCATCCAACCTGGCCTTGAGTATTTCCACTGAGTTGGGTGCAAAATGTTGATCTGGTCCCACCTGAGGCCACCAACCTGTTTTGTTCACCTCAGCAAGAGTCTGCCATGTTCTCCCCTGTGAGGGTGGGAAGGCCCTAGAATGGAATTCCCAGAGCAGCTGTGGCTGCCCCTGGATCCCTGGCAGTGTCCAAGGCCAGGCTGGACATTGGGGCTTGGAGCAGCCTGGGATAGTGGGAGGTGTCCCTGCCCATGGCAGGGGTGGGATGGGATGGGCTTTAAGGTCTCTTCCAACCCAAACCATTCTGGGATTCCATGAAGGGACCTCACCCTCACCCTGGCCTGTGCCGCTGCTTTTCAGCGCTGGTTTGACTACTCACTCAACCCTTAAAACCACTAAAACTTCCTTGTAATTTACTTTCTTTTCATTTTTTCCCTCTAGCTGTCAGTTTTTCCTCAGAAATTGGGAGCAAACCACACGGATCTGGCCCCAGCCTCCATCCCAGGCCTTGATTGATTATTTTAATTACCCAAAGAGCCCTGCCAGGCTCCCTCAGCAGCACTATTGCTCTCATAAATCCTCATTTTGCCTCACAGGGCTGGTGTCAGACCCAGCCCCTGCTACCTCCCTGGCCAGAGGAGCAACCTTTCAGCCTGGCCACCCTCCTTGTTTAAAGCCCCAGCTGCACATTCCTCATTTGCAAACTCATTAAGGATCCCTGGCAGGAGAGCAGGGCCCTGCCATGCTGAGGCAGAGCAGCTTCTCCTCAGCCCAAGGGTGCTGCTGAAAATCCAGTGTGAAGTCACAGATCCAGCTGCCACAGGAGTGACACTCCCCCAGTTTTCCATTTTTCCTCCAGCTCCTTTTTTTCCAGGATTTCAGCAATTTTAAACCAGTGCTTTGCCTTCACTGGGGTTGTTTCGGTGATGGAGGAGCTGCAGTTCCAGGAGGAGCGTCCAGCACCTGGAAAGGCAAAGTCTGATAAACTTCATTTGAAGGAACCTGTGTTGCTCCATCACCAACATTCCTCCAGGAATTTCTTTCATGGAATCCCAGAATGGTTTGAATTGGAAAGGACCTTCAAGCCCATCCAACTCCACCCCCTGCCATGGGCAGGGCCACCTTCCACTATCCCAGGTTGCTCCAAGCCCTGGCCTTGGCCACTTCCAGGCCTGGGGCATCAAAAACTTCCACAAACTTCTCTGGGAAACCTGGTTCTTCCATAACTTTCTTTTCCCTAGGAAAGTTGAATATTTGCTTTTTCAAAACACACCAATGGTTTAATTTGGGGCCTGGTTGGGCTGGGCTCTCTGCACCCATCAGCTGAAGGTTGTGTCCCCCTCTCACATCACACATATTTTTCCTTTCCCTCTGCTTGTTTTGCTCCATAAATCCCAAATCCAGCCTGGAACAGTCTCAGGTGAAGCATTTGATGGATGGCACCAAGAGAAGAAACTTCCCCGTGTTCTTGCCAGGCTCCTCCAAAGTCCCATTACTTTTCTTCGCTCACATTTTGAAGCCCATTTCATTGAGGAAGAATAACTCTCATTTCCAGCTTTTGAAATGTTTTCCTAATCACAAGTGCTGCATGAGAAGAGCCATCACATTTTGAATAATTGATGGCTACTTTATTGAGTTGTCAGCACTAATTCATCCTCCTTTTGAAGCGCTGCGCTGTTCAAAGCAGCAATCCTTTGACGACGTGCTCATTTTTCGAGGAAAAGTTCATTTTTATAATTACTTTCTTTTTTTTTTTTTTTTTTTTTTTTCTTTTTCCCTCCCCCACCGTGGAATGTAATTGTAGCTGTGTGGTGAGAGGGAGGGATGAGGCACCTTCCAGCTCATGCACCCTCTAAAATGCCTTTATTACTCCTTTGGCTGCTCATTTCTCTGCCTCCCTCCTCTCGAAGAGCTTTAATTATACCTGGCTTAAAAGCACGTTTTGAAATATGACACCCGGCTCTCTTGGAGAACAAAAGAGACATTAATCTATTGTTGAAAGGGAAGGTGTAAAGCTCTTTTTTTTGTGTGTGGCAGGGGCTGCCCCTTCCTGACAAGCAGCGTTCAGTGAGAGTAGTTGGGATTTTGGAGGCAGGGACTTGTCAACAGGAGAATTAAAAAATGAGCAACAGTGCAGGGATGCTGCCATTCCATTGAAATATTCCTCCTGGCACCGTGCGTTTGCTCCCTGCCTCTGGAATCTTCCTGCTGAAGTGGATAAACTTTGCAGCTGGAAGGTTCATAGCACTCAAATTTACATCTGAAAGAACCGAGGGAAAGCAGTAAATGAAAAGTTTCCCCTCTTGGTTCTAATTTATAAATAGACCCTTTCCATTAAAATAAAATAAAATAAAATAAAATTACAGTTTCCCTCGCACGCACAAAGCTGTCAGAATTGTGATTTGGTTTTTTGCAAATGATCTGCTTTTGTGCTGGGATTTTTGCTTTGTGGGAGCTGCACTGTGGAGAAGGGAAAAACTTTTCCCTCTCACTGTTGGAGGGTACCAGGTCTGGTCATCCTGGAGCTGATCCAGGATTTCCTGGGGAATTCAAACCGTTGGGATGGGCTGTTTAATTAAAATATTTGAAGACTTTGTGCCTGTAAAGAAAACTGCTCCAGGGTGTGAAAATCGAGGAAATGCTACAACTCTACGGGAGAGCCCTGTCCAGGGCTGTTTTAATTAATTAGGTGCTGATTACTGGCTGCTGGAAAAGGTGAAGGAGGAGAGGACTGACAGGCATTGGATGTGTGGAAATGGAATCTCAATTTGGATCTCACCTGACCTCGAAGTCACTGGAGTAGCAGCAGATTTCTTTCAGTGGGAGGGAGATGAGATCCATCCCATTGGCCCTAAAAATGGTCTAAATAATGTCAGGCATTTGGAACAGGAAAGGACAGAAGGAGATCTGGTCACTCGGCTGCATCCCACTCCTCCCTGAGTGAACAACATCCCTCAGTAACCTCGGGAGTCACACACAGTTAAAAGAAAAACAAGCCTGGAAAAGAAGCAAACAAAATATTCCAGCCTCCAAGGGAGCCCCAGGATGCTTTTAGCCCAAGGCACTGAGGATTCTCTGTTTAACTCTCTTTTTTCTCCTTTAAGGGTCGTGTCAGGAACGCTGTGAGGGACAGGTTGAACCCGCTTTGGGCGTTCCCTGTTTAATTCCCACTCTGTTGTTTTCTGTCACAAAATGAAAAATATTATTAATCCCTGTTCTCCCAATTAGCAAAGAGATGTTGGGGATGCTCCATGCCTGGAAGTGTCCAAGGCCAGCTTGGAGCAGCCTGGAGCAGTGGGAGGTGTCCCTGCCCATGGCAATGGGGTGGAACTGGGTGGTCTTGAAGTTCCCTTCCAATCCAAACCAGTCTGGGATTCCATGACCCATTTTCCTGGAATATGAACTGCCAAAATGTGCAGGAGCTGAGGTTTTAGAGCTCCAGGTGCTGGTCTAGTCATGGACCTGAAAAGAAAAACTCTTGTGTGTGCTTTGGGTCTTCTTAGAGTCACCTGAAGAATATTTCCTGGCTGAAAAGCAGGAATGGTGTTGGATTCCAGTGGGTGGCGCAGGAAAATGGAGCTGTGGGGTCACAGCTGCTCCTGCAGATTCTTTGGGATTGGGAGAAATGTTTGGAAAAAACCCATTCCCAGACTGGGGATGTCATTGAAGAGACCCTCTCAAAACAAAGCTGCTTCCAGGTGACTTCTGCTCCATTTAAAGCCAATTTTCCCATTCCCAGGTTCAAGGAGCATCCATCCCTTAATTTGGCACCTTGGACTCCTGTTGGGTTCAGAGCAATGTTCTGACACTCAGATGAATTCCTTCTGATAAAGCAATATTAGAAGGAATTAATCTGTGTCAAAATACTGGGGTTTGGAGGGATTTGGATTTGATTCCTTGTTCTTCCTGAGGAATTTTGTGTTTGCTGGTTTGTCAAGCCAATCACTCCCCTCAGGAGCTGCCAGAACATCATCTGGGTTTCATCTCCAGAGAAACTCCGGGAAGAGTGGCAAAGATAATAATGATAATAATGATATAAATTATATTAATAATAATAATAATGACAGTAATAACAAATCCATGAATATCCATGACAAATTCCCTCAGGCAGGCAGGATCTATCATCTGTTGAGTTGAAACCAGCAAGTAACCAGAGGGTGTCAAGGCTTTACTTGGTCTTTAGGCTCTTCAAATTAATTTGGCAACACTTGTGGCTCGTTAATGAAGCCAAGAAAATCAGCTTTAATTGAAAGGAATTTCCTGTGTGGTTTAAAAGCATTTTGAGGTTTCTGTGTCATGACCCAGTGATAAGGGCTGAGTCAAGTCCAAATGTTGATTTGGCAGTGAGGAAAAGTTCAGCCCAGGAATTCAAATGTTCAGGCTTTTGGTTGCCTGCAAAGGTGTGAGATCCCAAATAAACCCCTTTTTGGAAATAATGGGAATAACTGAGCTCCTGAACATGAAACAATCCAGCCTTGAAGAGATGAAGGGGTTGAACAGCACCTGCACTTTTGTTTTGCAGAATGTTGGTCTGACATGGGGTTACAACATTAAAAAAAAAAATCAAGGAATTGCCCTAATGGAGCTGAGAAGGCAAAATCCTGGAATAATTTGCTCCAAGTCCTTTAGACATGGATCAAGGAGGAAAAGTTTTGGGCAGGGCTCAGATTTGTGGCAAGCACAAAGTCTTCCAAAAATCATCTCAAATTCATATGTTTAATCTTATTTATTTATGTTAAGAATATAAATAAGAATATTCATTCCCTAAAACCCCCCGGTGAGTGATTCTAACTTGCAGCCGTGACGTAGTTGAAGGATTCTTACGGGTTATTCCCTATTTGCCTTCTGTAGTTGGGCCATTCCCTGCAGGTTGGTGGCAGCACAAAGCTTCAGGAGAGGTTGGAATGAAGGTGGGAATGACCTGCCTGGCCAGAGGAGGAACTTCCATGCCTTAAAAAACCATGAAAGTCCTGAAATAATGATACTGGAAATCAATAAATGACACCACAGGCAGCGAGTGGTGGCCAGGAGGCACCAGAGCTTCAATTCCAGCCCTTTCCATTGATTTAATTTGGGGATTCACCTTTTTTAAGAGGTCCAGGTTGTGAGACAACCCTTTTTTTTTTTCATCCTGGACTCCAGAGGAATGGAAAGGAATTTAGGGAACATCCAGTTGGAAAGTTCATGGCAGCACAGGAAGGGGCAGGTTGAGAGCTGAGGTTGTTGTTCAAGGAGTTGCTTTTCTTTTCCAGCTGATTTGAGGTTGCAAATGTTGCTCTCAAAAAGGAGCTGTGTGGTTTTGGTTGATGTTCTGAACACATTGTTCTGCAATAATTAAATTTAAAGTCATTTATTGCAATTTATTTCACACCCCCTCATTATTTTTTTATTTAATTGCATGATAATGCCCATTTTTAAGCACCTCTATCATGGTAAAAGTAGCAGACAGGTGAGACTTTAAAGTATTTTCGCACTTTGGGGATCTTTTCCATCAATTTAACTGCCCATATCCGCTCTCTCCCAGCTTCCCCACCAGTTTACGATCTGGTGGAGCCTCCAGCATCCTTCCTGGTTTATTTTTGTGTATCTCAGGAAAGGAAAACGAAAATAGAGGAGAAAACTGGAACGCTGTAATTGCTTTTTCAGTCAATTTTAGAGAGCTGCTGGAGGAACAAAACGTGAGAGCATTTCAGACTCTGGTTTGTGCTCCCAGCTTATTGCAGGGAAATGCTCAAATCTCTTTTCTGCCGCCTTCCAGTGGAGGTGCAGCAAATTGTTCGATGGATGGTGGGGTAAATATTCAAATATTTAGCTAAAGGTGGTGGAATTGGTCCATAAAATGGTGTTTTCCACTGACGCTCTGGGCCCTTTTTGCTGTCAGTAAAATCAGGGCCGTTTTGCTCGGGTGGTTTTGATAAATTGGTTCAGGGTGGGGTCACAGCTCAGGGTGAAACCTTCCCCTCCTTTAGGCAGAGTTTACTCCACGGTTACTCACTGGATTGTCCTTGGCTCAGGAGGGCAAAGAGCAGGATTTGGCCCGTTCCCAGCATTCCCAAGCGGATCTGAGTGCTGGACTCGGGATCCAGCAGCCAGGAATGCTTTCTTTTTGTGGGAACTGAACCATTCAGCATCACCTCGAGCATTTGACCTCACTTTTGTTCCCTGAAGTCTCCCAGAAAACTCCCTCTGCCTCTGAATTCCTGAATCCCTGCTGGTGAGGGAATGACTCCCGGGTGAGTGGGACATGGGAGTGAGGATGGGATTTGTATGTCTGGGGGTGAAAAACCCTCCCTTTTCACACAGGGTGCTCTGTGCAGGTGCCGTGATTCTGCTGAGGGACAGGAGCTTGTGAAAGCAGTTTGGCCAAAAAGAAATTAATTCCTGAAGGGTATTTAATTGGCTCTTCACTTGGAGGGAGTTCAGGAAATTCCTTTGGGAGGTTGGTGTGTATAGCCACATCCCTCAGCCTTTTTGTGCTGCTGAAGGGGAAGATGTGTAAATACAGATCCCACCACGTGTTGCAGCAACCGCTGAATATTTAAAATTCCTCTTTCCTCCCCAAAAATTCCCCTTTTCTCCCCAAAAATTCCCTTTTTTTTTTGCCCAGTGATGGCCCCAAATTGTCTGTTTCCTGCCCAATGGGATGATTATCCCATTTCTCCAACACTTCTGCTGTTTGATGCATGTTCCCCATCAGGCCTGGCCGTGTTTTTCTCTGGGTAAGATGAGAAGTGTTTTTTCTACATAGGAATGAAACACAAGCCTGAGTAACTGAGTAGTAGCCTGGTAGTAACTGAGTAGTATCCTGGTAGTAACTGAGCTACTCCAGTTTTCTCCTTCTGAGTGAAATTTGCTGCCGTTAATTGCAACAGCATCAGAGATGAATTCCCCCCATTCCATCCGGGCGAGATGAGTTTCTCCTCAGCTCTCTTTGCATTCCAAGGCCTCTCCCATGAGCGATCTTGAGTGCCACCTGCCTTCCCAGGAAAGCCTGGAATTCACCCACGAATATGACAGCGAATATGACAACATTCCAGAGACAAACAATCTCCGCTCCGAGCTAATTCCTGTTTCCCAGCAGGGCTCCGCCGTGACCCCGCTGGGTTTGGAAGCGCTGCCGTTTGGTTAATAGATGAATGTTTTGTGTGGATGGCTCCATCCATGCCAAGTTTGGCTCCCTCGCCTTCCCACTGAATGCCTGCATGGATTTATCCACAGGGCAATCTCCGGAGCGTCGTTAGCACCGGGAAAACAACGGGCGATGAAACGAAGCGCTCCTTCCCCGCCATCCATAATGCCTGGGAGGCCTCTTGGAGATGCTCTGGCTGCTGGGAAGGGGAGGTGGCTCTGGCAGGAAATGATGCACAAGTTCCACGTGGGAAGGGAAGATCCATGGCCTCATCCAGGCCGTTTTCCGAGCGGGATCGCTCGTTAATGGCACCAGCCAGGGATTGAACAATGGCAGCGCCGCCGTTATCAGACATCTCCCACAACGAGCTGACCCAGTGGGTTTTTCGCTTCCCCATTTGATGTTTTATTCTTTTTTCCTCCTAACATGTGTTTTTTTGGGAAAAAGACAACTTCTTTTCCATGCTGCCCTTCTGCTGGATATTGGGAGCAGAGTTTTGCCGTCGCGTGGGGCTTTGGGACAACAGAAATCCTGAGTTAGGAGCAGGTGGTTGCTAAAATGCTGAGTAGTCCCTTTAGTTATTTTTGCTCCTTGCCAGGAGTTAAAGGCGTGGAAATACTCAGTGCTTAGTGTGCAAAACTGTGAAGTGCAGCTGAATAATTTTTGCTTTGTTTTGGTTTGATTTTTTGGATTAATGGACAAGCCTTTGGGAAAATTGTGATAAAAATAGTTGGGATCTGAGGGAAGCAAAGGTGTCCTTGGTGTGTGATTCAAGATTTATCTGTACTGCAAGGGCCTGGAGAGACAGGAGCCAGGGAGTGGCTTCCCAGTGCCAGAGGGCAGGGCTGGGTGGGAGATTGGGAATTGCTGGCTGGGAGGGTGGGCAGGGGCTGGAATGGAATTCCCAGAGCAGCTGGGGCTGCCCCTGGATCCCTGGCAGTGTCCAAGGCCAGGCTGGACATTGGGGCTTGGAGCAGCCTGGAACAGTGGGAGGTGTCCCTGCCCGTGGCAGGGGTGGGATGGGATGGACTTTAAGGTTCCTTCCAACCCAAACCATTCTGGGATTGCCTTGGTGGTATCTGTGTCCAATCTATGAGATTCCTTGCCAGTCACAGAATCCCAGGATCCCTGAGGTTGGAAAAGCCCTCCAAGACCATCAAGTCCAACCTGTGACCAATCCCCACCTTGTCCCCAGCCCAGAGCTCAGCGTGTGCCATATCCAGGCCTTCTTGGACACCTCCAGGGATGAAGACTCCACCACAGATCCAGGTGGTCCCATTCCCACGCTGTCTTAAACCGGTGGGGCCCAGCTTTCCCAGTGGAGAAGGTCATTCTGAAAGGGAAAGTGCCCTGCAGGCCTCTGGCATTTTCCAAATCCATCCCTGCTTCCAGAAATTGGGATACATGACTACAGCTCTCATCCCCACACCATGGCTCCTCCTTGGAATCTTCTTCCTTCAGGAATGGCCCCACCCTTGGACCTGGTGGGGTTTGAGTCAAGAAGAGCCAAAAGAAGGAGAAAACAGTGGGTTAAAAATGTTTCCGTTTAGCTCCAAGCCCACGGATCTCGTTGTCATTCCGGCTTCTCCTGGCAGGAATCAAAGGCTGGTGTTGCCAAGTTTGTCATTCCCAAGTCTCCGGGGCTTCGGGGTGGTCACTGTGGTTTGATGAATGCAATGTTAACACGAGCTGTCAGATCCTGGGAGCAGCCTCCACGCACGAGGAATTTCCAGATAATCCTTTGGAGACATCCAGGGACAGAGCTGTGATCTCCTCGGTCTTTGATGTGGAGAGCACAAGGCTGAATTTATTGAATAAATCACAAGGGATGCTGGCACGTGCAGCTTCCCTGAGTTTTCTCCTGTCTGTGCTTTTTGGGGGCAGCACTTCAGGCTGGATTTTCCCTTTTGGGATGTGCACAGACCCCCTGCATCACCCTTCAGTTGGTCAATTTGACCCCTGCTCGTGCCATGATGCAGAAATGCAAAATTTGCAATTTTGAGGTTTTTTTGTAAATGCAAAAAAAAAGAAGTAAACCAAGAGAATAAGTGGAATGGCAGATTTTTTTTTCAATCCTCTGCTTCATTTTTCCGAACATGAGACGATTCTCTTTTCGTAGCTTCCAGCTTGGGAAACTCTGCATAATGCCAAGGCTTCCATTAAATTAAACTTTTTCAGGATTAAGGATATTTGGGTTCTGTTCTTGAGTGGAGACCTTGAGTCCATCACCTCCCATTTCCAAGTGGTTTTGCTTTTTGAGTCCTTCCTGGGAGGAGCCCTCAGCTCTGCCCAGGTTCTGTCTGGAGATGCTTGGGAGGCGCCTCCTTGCTGACTTGCATTGGGGTTTCTCCATCCCAGCACTGGATTTGTTTCAAATCCTTTGGAATCAAAGGAGGTGGAGATTGGGAATTCCAGTGTCTTGCTTGTCATGGAGTTCAGTGGTTCCAGCACTGGCCTGTGCAATAAAATATTGAAATTCAGGTCCTGCTGAATGAATGATCTGAGAAGAAAATGTTCTCCTTCCTATCCTTTTCCTAACCAATTCCTCGCCTTTATTTATAGACAATTCCACTGGATTTGTCTATAAATAGCATTCCAGCCCTGGAATGTTCTAATGGAAATGTGGGAAACTCTAAATTTTGCCCGTTCTTTTGAGAGAAACCTAAATTAGAAACACCTGAAGAACCAAATTGCCACCCTCTGGCCACCTCTGGCCTCTTGGGTGGAAATCGGGGTGGAAATTCCCTTTGGAAATATTTTTTCCTTTAAATTTAAGACCAGCCTTAAACCTGCATAAAATCCAGCCACGGAAAATAATACAGTGAATTTAACTGTGAGTTTTGATATTCTTTGGGATGCCCCAGAGGGATGGATCCATAGGAAGGCCTCTGCTCTCTCCCCCTGTTTGCCAAGGATTGCTTTGGTGAACAAAGACTTCTTCATCACATTAATTAGAGTTGGGTTAACGAGGAGTGAGACAGAAATGTGAGTTTTGATGCTGGAAGGTGAATTTTGGTGTTTAAGGGTGAGGTTTGAGTACCTTTTGGGATCCCCCTATACCAAAACCTGCTGGTGACATCAGCCTGGTCTCTCTCTGCATTCTCTCACCCCTACAAATGAGGCTTTTAGACACTGATGCCAAAATCTGACAAATTGGCTGCTAATTTCAGTGAAATGACATCTTTGTGAGCCCAGGAGCTCAGCCAGGCTTAGCTCAGGGTCCCTTTTAAGCCTTTACCTGTCATTCCTGGATTTCACCGTTTCTTTTCCAGTGATCTCTTGCATTTTCATTAATTTTGTTGAATTTAGATCATAATTACATCTTTCTCACTGGACAGCACCAATCCAGGCACACAACAGCATTTTCTTTTGGGAGCTCAGCCCTTCTAAACCTTTCTCAATCCATTTTTTCCCAATTTCTTTTGGTTTTTCATCATCCAGCTGCTCTTGTCGTGGTCGCTGTCTCTTTCCAGGAGCACCCTTCCTCCACCTGAACCTTCCTATTCACCGTCTCCAGCAAGACATTTTTAATAGATAAGTATATTTTAAATACTGGGGCTTTGAGACTGGGAAAAAAAAAAACAGATCTCAGAGCACATAAAAATAACACTGAGGGGTTTTATTCTCCAAACTGGGCCCGCTGTATGAAAACATTTATTAAAAATGAGCTCTCTGCTCCTGAGCATCATTAATTCCGTGCTCCACGTCCCATTTGTGTCGTGTTGCAGCTGCTAATGATGTTCTAGAGCAGGGATGACAAAGGAGAGGGAAAGCTGCCACTCACCACCGGTGAAATAAATTTGTCACCTTGCCACCAGCTCACCTGTAATTGGGGGAGTTGTGTAAAAACCTGAGTAAAAGCCACTTCTAGGAATATTCAAGGGCGGGGATGAAAATGTCAGGGATGTTTTTGCAGCTCCTGCAGCACAAACCAGGCTGGAATCAGTGGCTGTGAGTCCCTTTTCCTTGCACAAATGTATATTGATTAATAAAGGGAGAGTGTGGCGCTTTTAAGTGATAAACAGTTGTGCAGCAGTGCAGAGGGTGTATTAAAGGCTAAGAGCTAATGACTTTTCTGGTGGATGGAACACATTAAAAGCAGCGGGAAGCTGCAGCTATTTTATCACCCCACTAATGTCCCTGACAACATTCACTTGGTGGGAGTGAATGGATGGGAATCCATTTGGAGGAGTAAATTAAAATACCTTAAAAAATGCCTTTAATAATAGCTCCAGAACTCAGCGGGACCGGAGAAGGGAGAGATACAAAAGACCAATTAAATTATCCCGTCCATCTCCCTGCCGAGGCACTGATATTCCTTATTCTGCTGCGGCTGCTGGAGCATTCCAGGAGGATCCCAGTGGCTCAAGTCGGGCCTGGAAGTTGGGACTGTCACAAACTTCCCTCTGTGTCCAACCAGATTTTCCTTTCCCTGCTCATCTGCAGTGCCCGTGAAATGGGAATAAAAGAAAGAAAGTTCTTGTCCAAGCGATCCTTTTCCTGTTCCCTGCTTTTTAAGCTTGTGACAAAGCTGGGTTAGGAGCCAGCTTGGCATCAGGGATTTATTGAAGATTATGGAAAGGCATCTCCTCATGAGGATGCTCCCAGTCCTGGCGCTGGGATTTTTGGAGGTGAGACCACCCTGGCAGGGAATTCCTGGATTGTCCAGCATTGGAACAGCTGCCCATGGAAGTGATGGAGTTCCCATCCCTGAAAGTGTTCAAAAAACACGTGGAGGTGGCACCTGGGGACGTGGTTTGGTGGTGACCATGGCTGATGGTTGGACTCAGTGATCTGAGAGGTCTTTTCCAACCTTAACCATGATCCCGCTGGAGATCCAACCCCTTTTTGGCAACCTCCTGGGTGCTGGCTAAGAGTTCATGTGCTGAGAATTCCCATTTTGTGGGGAATTCAGGAGATCTGAACACTTTTGGTGTGTCTTGGGTGGACAGATTCACTTCTCTGGTGCTGGGGAAGAAAATGCCACCACTTGTAGAGATTCCAGCCTCAGAGCTCCTGGGACGGGGCTTTTGCTGGCTGGGGGGTTTTAATAGTAACTTGGGCATCTTTTGCTGTGGAATTGGAGCTCAAAATCAGAATAAAATCATCAGATCTGCAGCATAATCAGCCAGCAAAGTTTTTCCACCCAGGAATTTCCTCATCAAGTCCGTAATTCCATTGGGAATGCAGTGACTCTCCCAGGAAAGCACCTGGGCTTGATTTCGAGCCTGTCAGAGATGGAGAACCGAGCACACCAAGCTGTTCCTGTGATCAATCACCCTCCGTTAAAAACAGGAGCTCATTTCTGCTCTGCTGGGATCCAGCTTCAGCTCCCATCTGCTGGATCTCCTCCTGGATGCCTGGGAAGGCTGGAATGACGTAAAAATTAGGAGCTGAGAAAGGATTCAGACGTCACAGGCATTCAGGAGGTCACAAAGGAAAGGGTTTTTTACCTTCCTCTGTGCAAATACCATCCAAGTGTCATGAGAGACAAGTCCAGGTCATTGGGGCAGCATGGAACAGGCAGTTGAGTAGAGCATTTTTTCCTTGGAAAAACTTTCCAAGTGGAGTTGTCCAGTCACATTTTTCTGTCCTGACAGTGGCAAAATTAGATTTTGCTGGGACAAACGAGCTGTAGTTGATGGGAGTGACCATCACACTTCACACTAAGGGCAGTGAGGAAGAGCTCAGCTGCACCCCAGGCGCTGGATCCATGTCCTGCGTGAAAATCCATGAAGGGAGAGGTTGGCAGGTTCTGGGATTCTGTAGGAAGGGAATCAGTTTAATTAGAAATTCGGGAAGTGGAGCCGGGCTGGGAGAGCTGGGGGGGGCTCACCTGGAGAAGGGAAGGCTCCAGGGAGAGCTGCGAGCCCCTTGCAGGGCCTAAAGGGGCTCCAGGAGAGCTGCAGAGGGACTGGGGCCAAGGCATGGAGGGCCAGGAGCCAGGGAATGGCTTCCCAGTGCCAGAGGGCAGGGCTGGATGGGAGATTGGGAATTGGGAATTGCTGGCTGGGAGGGTGGGCAGAGGCTGGAATGGAATTCCCAGAGCAGCTGGGGCTGCCCCTGGATCCCTGGCAGTGCCCAAGGCCAGGCTGGACATTGGAGCTTGGAGCAGCCTGGGATAGTGGGAGGTGTCCCTGCCCATGGCAGGGGATGGAACTGGATGATCCTTAAGGTCATTCCCACCCAAACCATTCCATGATTCCATGAAATCTTTCCAAGGAAGCTTTTCCTCGCCATGAAGCCCAGTCTGGAGCACAAGTTTATCTCAAATTTACCAAAGAACATGATGAAAATTCCCATCCAGCCGCAGCCTGTCCTTGTGCCTCGTCTCCAGCTTTGGGATTCGGCCTCCCATATTCCAGAAAAGCCACGAGTGGTTCAGCTCTGGGGGCTGAATTTCAAACTGCAGAGCCACTGGTTTATTTCTGAACCCTCGCAGGGTTTCCAGACCCTCGTGGCAGCCTCCCCTCTCTGTGTTTAACTGGCTGTGATCGATTCTGCATTTACTGGGCTTGTGCAGGGCTGGCCCCAGGAAATGTTCACTCTGTGTTCCAATCAGGGACTCTGTGAAATCCTAAATATTGAATCGAGTGTTTAGAGGAGGGAAACTCTTCTGCCTGGCCACAGTATTACAGCAATAAGCAGATTTTATGGTTCATGTTCTCCGTTTTTAAAAAAAAAAAAAAACAACAAATGTACATTTTGCTCTTCATCAATATTCCAGTTCACTGGAGCAAAGCTTCCTCTGTGCCAGGTAAATAAGAGTTCTCCCGGACCTCGTTTGTGCGCTCATTTGGCTCCTGCAACATCACATTTAAAGTGGGGAGAGAATTCCAGCAGATCCTGGGCTCATGTCCGTGGGGTGAATTCACTCAGGACCTCTCAGGATAAATCCTATAGAAATTAAAACATCACCTGCATTGAAACAGGCAGAGTTATGGTTAAAACAAGAAAGAATCCCTTGGAGTTCGGAGCATTTGGGTAGCAAAGTTGTAGTGGGATGTGGTATAATCAAAGTAACAAACAGCTGATACTGGAATAATGGATTTTCCTGGGAAGAAGGCTAGCAGGCTGTCAGATTGGAGACCGTGAAAAGAGATTTTGCTGCTCAACAAGGGTTTGAATGGAACTGATACATTCTAAAACCTGCAGCCCTTTGTAAACCCCGGATGTGCCGGAGAGAAAAGTGGGAAAATGGTGTTATCGCTCCGTGTGGGATAACCACTAATCAGTAAAAGAGGGAATTTAGATTCTCCTCTTTCCTCTGTTGGCTGAAAAAAAGTGGATTTAGTTGGTTCAGGGCTGGTTTTACTCCTCTATTTTATTGTTTTACTCTTTCGTTTTAGTGTTGGTGCTGGAATAGGGCTCCAGCTTGGCTCCCTATGGCACCGGTGGATCCAAATATTCCCAATCCCACTCCTGTGGCCTCAGGGCTGATGTTGGCTATTTCAGAGCCATCAAAGAGCACTGAACAGCCCATTTATCCCAATATTCCAGGCAAACTGACTCCCCAGCTGCTGCTTTTCAGGTTTCAGTGAACTCTCGAACTCTGCTCATTTAGGGAGAGTTCTTCCCTGTGGCCTCGCGAGATATCTGGGAGAAATTTGGGTAAAGGGCCCAAATTTTTAACTCCCTTTCTCATTGCCCTCCAAGGCACTGACAGCACTTGATATTTATCAGCTCACAAGAGCATGGCCAGGTGTTTAAGCTTAAGGTATTTAGGTTTTGTCCCTTGGGAATGGTCCCAAATCCAGAGCTGTGGCTCAGCACTGAGCCTGAAGAGCTTTGAAAATGTTCCCTCTCTCCTGTCCTGCTTTAATTACAGCTGGGCTCTGTTTGGTGCTTTAAAATCATGAGCTGTCAGCTAAACTCCATCTTAAAAATTAGATCAGGCTTTATTAATTCTTCTCCTTCAAGGCAGCCACGTCCTGCCTGCATCTGGTGCCTTCCTCTGCCAAGGAATCTCGAGGAGAGATTTTGTGATGGGCGATAATCAACTAATAATGGACAACTTTTCCAGTGCCAAGGTCTCTTCTTCCATCTGCTGTGTTTTGGTGAAGACAGTTCTGAGCAGGATATTCCCATCTTTTGTCTGCTTTTCCCAAGGAAACGGAGCAAGGGAATGGAGCTTCTCCCTCCCAAGGAATGGGAAAAGCTGTGGTTTCTGCCAAAAGAAAAGTCCCGAGGGGGAAGATTGTTCCTCTAATCCAAGTACTCCTCACCAGGGAGCTAGAAAATAAAATTGTGCACTTCCCATCCCTGGGAAAGTCCAAGGCCAGGTTGGACAGGGCTTGGAATAACCTGGGATAGTGGAAGGTGTCCCTGCCCGTGGGAAGGAACGGGATGATCTTTAAGGTCTCTTCCAACCCAAATTGTTCTCTGATTCTATGAAAAGCTGAAAGTTTTGGAGGTTTGAGCTGTTGGTTTGAACTTCTGCATGTCAAGGAGTCATTGAAAATCACCTTTATTGTTCCAAAGCTGCATTTTTGAGGCACCCTTAAAAACACCTCCAGGGCTCTCTTTCTCCAGTCATTTTAGAACCTTCACTGGGGCTGCACAAGGCAAGAATCCCAAAGGAATGGCTGGAATACTGAAATCCCAAAGAATTGCTGGAATAGTATCTCCAGGTCTGCTTGTTCTGTGTCACAGAGCGGGAATTCTGCCTGCCCTGGAGCTGCTTTCCATCACCTGGAGCCCCAGCCCAGCTGAGAATAAGGAACAAATCAAGGGATAATGGCAAACGTTTGCAAAATGCATTAAAGACAAGCCCCGCAGTGTTAATGACCAGCGGTGCTGCCCTTTCATCCTCGTCCCCCCACCGCAGCTGAGGGATCCAGGCCGTCAGGAGGAATTTCTTTTTATTTTTAGCAGCTTTCGGCCTCTTTTAAAACCTTCCTGGAGGAGTAATGAACCATCTCCTCGGCGTGGTGTTGGGATTCAGGTGTGAGGAGCTGGGCATTGTTCCCTGGATGGGTTTCCTTGTTAGTGTGGGGATTTTTTTAAAAGGCTCCATTGAAGTGCCTCACCATAAAATTAAGCTTTGATCACATCTATTTGCTGTTAATGAGTCCAGATGGGGCAGAGGCAACGGGATTGTTGCTCTGGGGTAGTGCCTGAGCTGCCTTTCATTTTGGGGACTTTCAGAAGCTCCAGGCCTGGCCTAGCTAACAAATCCAGCTGTCCCCGAATGCCTCCTCAGACGGGGTATCCCCAGGGACACCTGCAGAGGTGGCAGCAGGGCTTTGGGAGAGGTTAAGATGTCACAGGGAAATGGCCATTACGTGTCTGGTAGTGTCTTCTTTCATATGGTAATTCCTTTTTCCCTCCCTTTTAGGTTGTTTTTTTTTTTTTTTAATCATTCCAGTAGCTTTGTGTTCCCTTTAAATCAAAAGGGTTTATTCTAAAATCCAGATAACGGCAGGAGCTTGGCTGGGATTTTAATGTTGTCGAGGAAAATAAGTGGGAAAAACTCCATAAAAACCACAATAGTTTCTGTTTTAACATGCACTCGTGGGATTTTAGGTTGTTGGTTTTTTTCCAAATGTTGAGTTACGGAAAGAAATTGAAATGAGCTGGATCCAGGCCAGGTTTGATTCTTCCTTGTGTGGTTTCGTGTTCAACCCAGGAGGGTTCACACGAGGATTCCTGGAAGGACAGATCCTGCTCCTGGGAAGCTGTGGGAGATCAGTTGATACCACAGGTAACCCCACCCTCCTCCCACTGCTGAAATCCCAGTGGAAAAGGAAAAATCTGTTTATCCACGCAAAAAGGAAAGGAATTGCTTTTGTCTTCTGTGTTGCTACATGAGCTGGGGAGGATTTTCCTCCTCCTTCTTATTCCCGAGGGATCAATGGTGGCTTTAATCCCTCACCACATTTATCAGCCCAGCGTGGGCTTGACTTTAATCTCAAACCACACCAGGCTCTGTTCAGGTGAGAGCCCACCTGCAGAGCTGCCCCAGCCCTGGGGACACAGCAGCAGGACCTGGAGCTGCTGGAGAGAGCCCAGAGAGGCCCCGGAGCTGCCCCAGGGCTGGAGCCCCTCTGCTCTGGAGCCAGGCTGGGAGAGCTGGGAATGTTCCCCTGGAGAAGGGAAGGATCCAGGGAGAGCTGAGAGCCCCTTGCAGGGCCTAAAGGGGCTCCAGGAGAGCTGCAGAGGGACTGGGGCCAAGGCATGGAGGGCCAGGAGCCAGGGAATGGCTTCCCAGTGCCAGAGGGCAGGGCTGGATGGGAGATTGGGAATTGGGAATTGCTGGCTGGGAGGGTGGGCAGGGGCTGAGATGGAATTCCCAGAGCAGCTGGGGCTGCCCCTGGATCCCTGGCAGTGTCCAAGGGCAGGCTGGACATTGGGGCTTGGAGCAGCCTGGGACAGTGGGAGGTGTCCCTGCCTATGGAATGGGATGAGCTCTTAAGTTCCCTTCCCACCAAAACCATTCCATGATTTTAGTAGGATTTGGGTAGAGCCTTAAAATGCTGGTTTTGCCCTCACTGGGCTCCTTCCCACATCCCAGGCAGGGATAGAAATGAACCTTGGCAATTTTGGAATCCTGGAGCTGACGAGCTGCGCTCACACCTCAGAGCCCATCCCTGCGGAATCGGCATCCAGGGCTGCCACGGCCCCTCCAGGGTCTTCCCTGCTCCATTTCCTGAGGATGTTTCTGGGATACAAGTCCTTCAGGGATTGATCTCCAAGCTCAGGCTGGGATTGAGTATTTATTAAAACATGGATGTTTGGAGGAGTGGCACCAACAGGAGCATCCGAGCAGCAGCTATGCCAGAATCAGGTTTTGTTTGGCCAAAATAATCCCAACTCGTTGCTAATTACAGTAGGAAAGATGGGTTAATTCCTGGGACTTGCTTAAGAGCAGAGCTTGATAAGATACAAGAGCAACCAACAAAGTGGGATTGGTTTTTTTTTCTCCAAGTATAGTTGGGAGCCAGGTGTGCTAGGAAAAGCACAGGTGGTGCCTGAGCCTTCAGGGAACCCCCCATTCCAAAGACTCAGGAGTGCTCCCAATGAGGATGAGGTTGGAAGGTGCTTTTTTAGCAAATCAGGGACAGGGAGCGGTGCAGGATCAATTCCTGTCCCTCAGGGGGTGCTCTGGAGGAGCAGGATTAGGGATCCGGGCGATGCTGCCACGCTTTAATTGGGAAATCAGTGGAGAGGTGGAAGTTGGGCTCGTGGGGATGTGGCAGAGGTGGTGATTTGGGGTCGATGAGATTTTGTGCTGAGTCACCAACTTCTCCTCACGTCCTGATTAACAGACAAAGCAGGGCTCTTTCCAAATCCCTGCGATCCTCCCATAGAATTTGAGTTCCAAATTTCCCAACCAGGATTCCCAAATGCTTCAGTCTCTTCCTTTGCCTTTGCTGCAGTTCAGGAATGACCCTTCACTCTACTGAGACCATGAATAATTCAATTTCTATCAACTTGGGACTTCCAAGGCCTCCCCTCTGTCTTGTTTGCAGCAACAAAATCAAACACAGTGGGCAAAATAAATACAAACCATGCCAAGTCACCATGGGAGGGGGCTCAGAAATCCCAGAATTCATGGAGCTGTTGAAATCTTGGACATTACTGGATTTATGGTACCTCCTGCAGGCTGGAGGAAACCAAACCTGCTCATCGGGGGTTTTAGCGGTGCTCAGGGCTCTGGGCTGGGTGACAAGGTGGGGATGGGTCACAGGTTGGACTGGATGGTCTTGGAGGTCTTTTCCAACCTCAGTAATTCCAGGATCTATGGGATGTGGAGCAGCAGTTTGAGCTGTGTGTTGCTCGTTCCCCTAAAAATCACAGTTCTCATTTTGAGGTTTCACCTAATGCAGGAAAGACCTGGTGAACTTCAGGAAGCGGCTCAGAAACCCAAACTTCCCGAGCTGATATTCAAACCCTCAAACCACTTCCCTCCTTCTCTTTCCCAGTTTTTTCCTTCCCCTCATTAATTCAGCCTCGCAGGAGCCTCTGGCAGAGCCGCTCCAGCGCCTGCTCGGTGTTGGGGAGCTGCACATTTGCATCTGGGACGACAATTAGCAAAGCAGGAGAGGGCTGAGATAAAGATTCACCGAGCTGCTGCTCATGCCTGGGCTCTTGTCCCCTCCGCAGAGCACGGTGATCGTGGAGAAGACGGTCCAGGACCTGATGAACCTCATGCACGACCTGAGCGCCTACTCGGACCAGTTCCTCAACATGGTGTGCGTGAAGCTCCAGGAGTACAAGGACACCTGCACCCTGGCCTACAGGTACGGCCTGGGACAGCACTTCAGGGGGAATCACTGCTTTTGGCGTTGGCTGTTCTGCTGTGGTTCTCAGGAGTTCCTTCTGGAATCGTCTCTGCTGGGATGGTCAAGGGTGTTTTCTTCTTGGGAAAAAAAACCACTGGAATTACGGTCAGCGGAATTGTGGTCAGGAGGAGTTGTGGCTTCCCAGCGGATTTATCCACATCGCTCCATGGTTTAGGGTCTTGAGATGTGGATGAGAGTGGTGGTAGAGCTTAGAAATTGCTCCAGCTCTTCCCTTAGTCTGGCAGGATGACACCTTCCAGTGCCTAAAGGGGCTCCAGGAGAGCTGCAGAGGGACTGGGGCCAAGGCATGGAGGGCCAGGAGCCAGGGAATGGCTTCCCAGTGCCAGAGGGCAGGGCTGGATGGGAGATTGGGAATTGGGAATTGCTGGCTGGGAGGGTGGGCAGGGGCTGGAATGGAATTCCCAGAGCAGCTGGGCCTGCCCCTGGATCCCTGGAAGTGTCCAAGGCCAGGCTGGACATTGGGGCTGGAGCAGCCTGGGACAGTGGGAGGTGTCCCTGCCCAGGGTCCCTTCCAACCCAAAGCATTCCAGAATTCCATGGTAAAAGGAGACCTCAAGTTGGACACTGAGAGTCTGAAGTGTTCCCTTCAAAATAAATGGCTGAGTGTGCCTTTGGCTCTCTGGTAAAGTCATTCAGATTCTTCATCTGAACATTTGCAAGGAATTCAGCTTTATTTGAATTAATTGTATTGAGATTTGGGTACTCGGCTCTCGTGGCACTTCAGGAATTTCAGGAAATGGCCGTAGGTTGCACCGAGAGAGGTTGAGATTGGATATTAGGAAAAATTTCTTCCCTGAAACGTTGGTCAGGCATTGGAAGAGGGGCTCCATCCCTTCCAGTTGGAGTCTCCGTCCCTGCAGGGATTTCAAATCCCTGTGGATGTGGCTCAGTGGTGGCCCTGGCAGTGCTGGGAGTGGTTGGACTCGATCCTAGAGGTCTTTTCCACCCGAATTGATCCTGGGATTTTAGGAATTAGTAACTGTGTGAATCCACACTGGTTTTGGTGCAACTTTCCCAAAACAATTCTGTAAACTGACAGGGAGTCCCCAAATGCTCTGCCCCTGTTCCCTTGACATTTTGGGATGATCCATCCCTAACTTTCCCCAGCCAAAGCATGGGATCTCAAGGCAGCACAATCCCACTGGCCACGGAGGTGTTTGGTTAAACCCTTCAGGTGCTTGATTTATCAGAGATTTCCTGATAAATCAGGAAATTTATAAATAAGGAAATTGATAAATAACTTCTCCTATTGATAAATAACTTTTCCTAAGTACATCCCAGTTATCCATCTGTAAAACAGCCCTCCTGGACAGGAAAACCAGGATCGTGCCCCATCCCATGGGGATAAATAATTCCATGAAAAACCACTACAGAGCTGCAGGAATGTAGGCACGAAGAGCTGCTCTGCATCATCTCCTCCATGGCTATTGAGCCTGAAAAAGCCCTTGTGTTTCCTGACCAAAAATTACTTCCCATTGCCTGATTTTTTTCAGGAAAAGCTTCATCCGGCAAACGGGCTCATCATCATCATTATCATTATTATTATTATCATGATTATTATTATTGTTGTTGTTGTTATTATTATTATTATTAACAATGGCAGTGAGCAGAGGCTAAACTTTGCCTGAACACCACCCTAAAGTGGGAACTGCTCGTGTGCCATTGTCCAAAATATTCCTTTTTCATCCCAAACTTCCCTGCCTGGAGCCAGACAATGGATTTGATTTGTTTGGCTTGAACTCCAAGGTCCTTCCTTCCTTTGCCATTCCTGGCTTTGGCACCTGCTGAGGGCTAATTAGGACAATGCTAATTTGGCCATCTCCTGATTGCAGAGAGAGGAAAAAACAGGAAATGTTCTCGTTTTGCTGCTGGCAAAGGACTGAAATAGAAATCCACATCCATTCCCGGGAATGCGGGGGAACGGAGCAGCTCCCGGCGTTCCTGGTTCCATCCACGGGGATGTTATGCCCTCTGCAGGGATCTGGGCTCCACACAGCCCTGCCCTTTGCTCCAGGGGTTTCCCTGGGGTGCTGGGATGGATAAATCCCGGTGTTGATGAAGTTGGGGGAGTCGGGATTGTTTGTAGCTCCTTAAAATCGGGATGAACTCCTTGGAGCTGGGAGTCAATCCCATCCAGCAGAGCTGGCGGAGCAAGGGCTGCTCTTGGGATGGCAAAGAGTGAGAATTTGGGAAGCCACAGAGGTGGTTTTTGTAGGATTTGTTCCCTGTGTGTCCCTTCAGGGGCAGTGTGAGCAGATGTGGGTAAAAAGCACCCAAAGGGAGGCTCCTCCAGGCAGGATTTTATCCGGAGCTCTCTGCAGAACAGCTCGGGAAGGACGTCAGCACTGGGAAATGCACAGCTGAGATTGTTCATGTCTGAGCTCTGTTTGGCTCATGGTTTCCAGGGATTTAAGGGAAAAAAAAAATCAAACCTAAGGGGGCTGGGTGGGATTGGACGTTTCTATAAATAGCAGCTCTCGTGTGTCAATCGGTGACGAATTTCGGAAGTTCAGCATAGGTGAGATTGAGATCTCTCCTTCACATCTCATTTCTGTCCAAATTCCACTTCCAGCTTGCCACACAAACTGTTTACAAATGTCAGCTCTGATTTCTGACTAATTGATGAGGGGCTGGGGCTGAAAATGCAAACAAAAACGGGAGATGGAGCCCCCAAACCTCCTGCCGTGCTGGCAGCGCTTTCCAGTCGTGTCCAACCCCCGTCTCCAGCAGATTTCCAGGAGAGCAGCCCAACTCCGGAGTTCAAAACCATTTTACGTTCAAAACCTGAGTATAAAACCATTTTTATGGGACTTTTGGAGGTACTGAAAGGCCTTAAAAGGCATCACAGGGGCAGGGAGTTCACAGCTGCTGCCCTTAACACGAGTCCATCTTTCTAATCTCCTGCCAACACCCTTCCCCGACAAAATTTGCTGCCTCAAATGCTAAAATCAATCTCTTTCCATGCCTTTCTACCTAAATTGACCACATATTGTCCACATAGAAGTTGCACATCTTTATTTTGTTGCCCGCTTTAAGCTGTCTTGTGTGTCCACCCCCTTCTCACCCATCTTCACCCTCACCTCGTCCATTTTCGAACCTCTCTGAAGGCTCTGTGTGAAGGCATCGCTCACCCAAAGGTTTTTTTTTTAGTCTTAAAAAGAGATGGGCATCACCAAAATGGGATTCGGAGGGTTCAAAAGTGATTAAAGCCTCTGGAGGTGCTCAGCTCCCTCTGTGGAGGCAGCTTCTGGTGACCAACCTCCTTTGGCTGAACTCTCTCAGCTAAATTAAGGGGGGAAAAAAAGTGGGAAATAACTGGGCCTGGATCTCTCAAAATGGTGAAGAAAAGAAACCCTTCGTGCTTTCCAGCCAGGCAAAATAAATCCAAGCCTCTTTTTTATTGAGAAAGAGCAGATTAATTCAACCAAAATGTAGGGTGTGCAGTCAAACAGGATTTTTGGATTCCCCAGGAAATCATTTTGCTGCTTCTTAGTGGCATCTTCCCCTCCTTGCATGAATTTTTGGAGTTTAAGTTGCTTTTTTGACTCTTTTTGGGGTAGGGGTGTCCCCTCAGCTGCTTTTTAACCCTTGGCAGCACAAGCTCAGCATGGAAACATCACCTTGGCCATGGGAAGAGGAAAAAATCCTCCAAAAATCTAGATTGGTACCTGGGAAGGTGCTGGCACACACCAGGATTTTGGCCACAGCATCAAGGCTGCCTCTCCAACATTCCCCCCTCACCAGCAGGCTGGGAATGGGCAAAATTTTGGGAAAGACATATCCAGGACAGCTGTCCCAAACTGATATTCCATATTTTTTGACCTCTGCTCTGCAATAAAAGCTTGATCCATGAGGTTTTTTTTCCATCTTTTCTCCTCCCTCTGTCCTCTGAGGAGGGGAGTGATGGAGCAGCTTGGTGGGCACTTGGATCCATGTCAGGCTCCAAGGTCAGCTCCCTATGACAGCAGCAGGAATAATTATGGAGGAGTTTGGGAGAAGGGGAATGGGGATGAATGGAAGCGTTTTGAGCTGTACTAAACGGTGTCACCCTGTCCCAGGATAATTCACTCATGGATCCAAACTGGATTGAAGGTACAGAGGGTGAACACTGCCTGAGAAGCTGGGAAAAAAATGTGGGAAAAAGGAGTCTGTAACTGATGGGGAAAGTTGGGTGTGCAATGGAAATCGGGGACGTTTCACCCTCTCCAACATCTTCTCAATGTTGGAGCAAAACCAACCTGTCCATAAAAATCAGGAGGTGTTGGAGCCCTGGGGGAGAGTGGGGGTGTAATTCCAGGGGACCCACCCAAGGGTGGGAGTGTCCAGCATGGATTATTTTGGAGCTCACTGATTTCAGCGGATCTGTGGATTCATGGATCTTGCCCAGAGAGGAATCCCCGTCCCTGGCAGTGCCCAAGGCCAGGCTGGACATTGGGGCTTGGAGCAGCCTGGGACAGTGGGAGGTGTCCCTGCCCATGGATGAGCTTTAAGGTCCCTTCCAACCCAAGCCATTCCAGGACTCCATGGATACCACACCACCAAAAGGTGAGGAAAGCAGGAATCGTGGATTAGGCTCTTGGAAAACTCTGACCCTGGAAAAGCAAGGACACCAGGCTGAGTTTGCAGCTTGTTAGAGCATCCCAGCATCCTCCCATGTCTCCTCCCCAGCGCTGACTCCACAAACAGCAGGAATTTTGAGGACAGAGGATAATAAGGATCATAAAACAGAGAGGTGGCTCTGTGTGACTCCATCAGGACACTCCCAAAGAACCCTTGGAATTGTGGACGTCTGAAGGGCCACGATAAGGCTGTAAATAATTGAAGAGAGCAAACAGTGGAAGCGCAGAGAGCTGAGCTGAGAGGGGAAATAACGGGAAGTAATGGGATGAAATTGAGGGAAATAAAACACGAGCTCGGTATCAGGAGCGTTTTTATCCAAGACTTGGATTTGTTCAAGTGTGAAATAGACTCCCAAGGGAAGGAGAGTATTACTTCAGTCATTTAAATGTGCAGAGGACAAAGCCCTGGCTGATGTATTCCCTGGAACAGTTGTCTTGCCTTGGCACAGCAATGCCCAGATATCATCAAATGCCCTTTTTCCATCTCAGATGTCACACATCTGAGCTGCTGGTGGAGCTCTTTTATTCCCCTCTGTTTTCACCAGGGTGAAAAATAAAAGACCTTTTTTTTTATTTCCCCTGAGTGGAAAAACACCGACTCCCTCCCAGCAGCAGAAGGCCCACACGGGAATGTTGACGCCGGGGTCTTGTGTGGCTGGAAACAAAACTCAGCCTTTTGTCTGTGACAGATTGAACGTGAAACTTGAAGGGAAGGAAAATTTGTCTGTAAGTGCATGTGACAAGTTCGTTTTCACAAATCCTGGGCAGCTCCTGAGCAGAGCTTGTTTTCCTGGTGGATGGGGAAAGGGTGGGAAGAGAAATGAGCTGTTCTCTTTGGGATGGATCGGAGCTGGCTCCTGCCTCGGTGTCTTTCTCGCTGTTTTCCTTTGCAAAGCGCAGATGCTCGGAGTGGTGTTGTTTTTGTTTCTATTTATTCCCAAAATCACCACCTGAGTGCTGCTGACAGCTCATCTCTGTCCCAGCGTTCCGGCCTGGATCCGGGAGAGTGTGTCTGGAATGGCTCTGCCGGGTCCGTGTCAGTGGATGCTGGGGTGTGGGAATGTCGCTGTTGGCTCAGCCCATTCCAAACTCTGCTCTGGAGCCAGGCTGGGAGAGCTGGGAATGTTCCCCTGGAGAAGGGTCCAGGGAGAGCTCGGAGCCCCTTGCAGGGCCTAAAGGGGCTCCAGGAGAGCTGCAGAGGGACTGGGGCCAAGGCATGGAGGGACAGGAGCCAGGGAATGGCTTCCCAGTGCCAGAGGGCAGGGCTGGGTGGGAGATTGGGAATTGGGAATTGCTGGCTGGGAGGGTGGGCAGGGGCTGGGATGGAATTCCCAGAGCAGCTGTGGCTGCCCCTGGATCCCTGGCAGTGTCCAAGGCCAGGCTGGACATTGGGGCTTGGAGCAGCCTGGGACAGTGGGAGGTGTCCCTGCCCATGGCAGGGGTTGGAAATGAGGATCTTTAAGGTCGTGGATTGACTGCTCCAAATCCAGCATCCCATTTGTCTCCTGAAATTCCCAGTCAGGAATTCAGATGAGTTACCCTGCCAAAAATGCAAAACAGGGAAATTCTTCCTGACTGGAACACACTGCGATCCCTGAATCAGTTTCCCACGCAGGGTTTAGCTGGAATCTCCATCAGGAGATGCTTTGGATGACTGGAAAGAAGATTCTGGGCCCTTCATTTCCCCTTCATTGCTTCAGCCCCGGTCCCAGGCTGGGCCAGCTGGGGGTGGGGGGAGGTGGTGGCTTCCAGCCAGGGGTTCCTGGGCTGGTCCCACCTTGCAGTGACTCCACCATGGGCAGAGGCTGCTGAGCTCCACTTAGATTCCAGAGGAAGATGATCCATGGAGATGCCAGGACAGGGTGACCTCCTCCAGCTGGGTGCCAAGTTGAATTTCAAAGGCTGGAGAATTTAGGGAAATGGCCCTTTTTCCCTTAAAAGATCTCTCAAAGTCCATCAGGGGTTGTGTGTTTAAGAGAATTTTATACCCTGTCCACCCGCGTTGCCATCCCCTCCTCATGAGCTCTGTGTGGAATTCCTCATCTGTGTGATAGGGATTTTAATGACTAATGCAGAATTAAATTAAAAGTGGCACTAAAAGCACGATTTGCTCCTCTCTGAGGTGGTTGTTGCTGCTCTCCCCACAGGACCATCGTGCAGTCGGATGAGAAGTTGGTGATCAGCGCATCCTGGGCCAAGGACGACGATATCAGCAGGCTCCTGAAATCCCTGCCCAACTGGAGCAACATGGCCCAGCCCAAGCAGCTGAGGCCCAAGAGAGAGGAGGAGGAGGATTTTATAAGGTAAAATATTGGGGGGAGTTGTGAAAGGGTTTCAAGGAGAGCAGCAGCAAAAAGTGGGAACAAATTTACGGTGTTTTCGTAGCTGTTGTGTCCCCAGGTGTGAGGAGAGCTGTGGAACCGTTTGGGAAATGGGAAAGACTTTGGAGATCATCAAGTCCAACCATTCCCAGCACTGCCAAGGCCACCACTGCCCATGTCCCCAAGTGCCACATCCACATGGCTCTGAAACCCCTCCAGGGATGGGGACTCCACCCCTGCCCTGGGCGGCCTTTTTGGGGAAGTTTTCCCAATATCCAACCTAAACTTCCCCTGGTGCAATTTCTGCTTGCTGTGTTGTTCAAACAAAGCCATTTGGAGCGTTGTCCTTGTGATCTGAGTCAGAGAAGTGCCTGGGATTGGGGAAGGAAAGAAAGGATTCCTTTGAATCCAGGCAGACCCTTGTCCTGCTGGTTGGTGCTGCTCTGATCGCCCGTGTGATGAAGGCAGCAGCATTTTCTGACCTAGTGGAGGGGCCAACTGGTTGTACTGGGCAGGAATTCCCAAAAACGATGCTGTGAAAGGAATGCCATGACCTGGTGGAGCTTCCCCTCCATCCCAGCTCCAGGAATTAATTCAGGAGAGCCAAATGAGAAATACTGGTACTTCCAGAGGGAATTCTTTTGGAGACAACTCTCTGTGCCCAAACCAGGTTGTTCCTACCTTTCCAGGGCAGATTCCTTTTCCCTGCACGCTGGGAATGGCTCAGCTCCTGTGTGATTCCAGAGCCTGCACATTCCCATCCCTATTCATCACTCCCTTGATTGGCACTTGGCTGTAAAACTGGAGGAGTAGGAGAAGCTGTTGAAAATAACAAGTCTAATTTGCCCAGATTGTCATTTTCCTCCTTCCCTGCCTGGAAGCCCCGTGACAGGGAGGATGCAGCTTGGAAAGGATGGGATTTGTGTGGTCACAGAAGGGTTTGCAGCTTGGGCAGGGATTTAAAAACATCCCCAGTGGAACAGGGAGGCTGCAGAGGTCTCTCTGTGCAGTCCCTGAGTTGAATTTCATGGAGTCAGTCCTCACCTGCATCTTCGTTTTCACATTTATGCTTCATTTCCTTGCCTGGGAAGCCCTTCCTGGTTCTTCCTGTGATTCCTGAGCCATCAGCATGGGATACCAGAGCTCCAACAGGCACTGCTGGCTGAGTGGAAATTCCTGGTGAAGCAAAAGTGGATGGCCGAGCTCAGCCCAATGCTGGCAGAGCCAACATTTTGATCCTAATATGCATTTTATTCCATTTATTCCATTTTCCTGGCCATTAATTGAAGCATTTTGTGACACTGGATCAGAGGAGCTGAAATGGAAAGCCTATTCCACACTGAATTCCCTGGGAAAAGCTCCTGTGCCGGGACTTTTTTTCAGCCCAGGCTTTAGGACAAAGATCTTTTCTCAGTATCTGTTTGCACAGAGCAGCATCTGTTAAGCCCCAGTTCCCCCCAGTGCTGTGTGAGTGCTCCTGTAGCATTCATTTAAATCATAATAATTGGTCTGGGCCAGATTTAGCCATTGATGGCTCAGAAACTTCCTCCAGGACGGGTGATGGTTGAATAGATCCCTCCTGAAAGCTTCAAAATAAAATTAATTGCTTGTCCGATTTTTTGTCATCCTCTTCCCATTTAAGCAGCCTTTTCCCAGCCTTTTCTCCTAACACAAAGGAACATGATTTCCTCACTGCTGCTGCTTCTTCCTCTTGGCACTGCTGATGGATTGGGAGTAATTCTGCCTGGACACTGCAGTGGAGCCAAAGGGAAGTGGGTCCTGTGGATTCCAGGGGTATGGCTGGGATGGGAGACCTTGGGAGAGCTCATTTCATCATCACTTTAACCTTTAGGATATTTAAAACTTCAGTATTTGATGTTCATGGGCCCTAATCCTTGGCCAGCAGGGCAGGACTATCCATCCCTTGCTGGAAAAAAAGGTTCAACTTTGATGAAATTTGGGAAGACGATCTTTTTGGACATGGAGTTACTCAGCAGCATCCCTTTATGAATATTGGTAAATTAAATAAGTCCTAAAAGTTCACCACCAGTTTTTGTCCCGTGGCCTCAAAGGACATCAATGCACAGCTTTCCCTCCTTCCCGTCTTTCCTGGAACTCATTTGTTTAATTAAAAAGAATCCAAACAAAAAAACCCTTGCAAGAAAGAATCCTCTGCCTACCTGCGGACAGAGATTGATTTTGTTGTCTTAACCCCTCACTATCTCTTGAGTGAGGACATGTCCAAAGGCAGGGAAGGCTCCAGCAGAACTTCCCATGAATATTCCAGTGGGGCTGGGCAGCCAGAGGGACCTGCTGGAGCATTTTAGAGGAGCTCAGCTTGGCGAGGAGAGGAAGGGAAGCAAAGCCCAGCCTCTGCTCCTGGAAGTGGTTTTTGAAGCTCTGGAGGCTGTTTGGCCCTGAGGGCAGTGTGAAACAGGCTGCCCTTATCTCTGTGGAAAGGTGATCCCTCAGCTCCTCACCCTGGCAGATCTGCTGGTGATTAACCCCAAAGGTGTTCCCAGCTCTGCCTTGGAGAGGGAAAAGCAGTGGGAAAAGAGCTTGGATCTGGTGATGCAGAAATTCCTGGGATTTGGAGCAGCTCTGCAGTGAGTGGGGAAAAGGTGCTGTGTCCTGCAGGGAAACCAAGGCTTTGGGAAGCTCAGGAGGTGTCTGGGAATTCACATTCCAGGTTGGGATGAAGGTCACCCCTCCGTGCAAATAATTCTGGTTGTAGAGCTGAGATCCAAACCTGAGCTGTGGGGCTTTTCCTCTCACCTTTGGCTCCCAAGAAGCTCCTGAACGCTGAACTTGGGATCGGGTTCTCGGGCTGAATTTAATGGAGCAATTAAAAAACCCCTTCCCAGCATTTCCAGGTGCCACAGGACTTTTCCTTCCAGTGCTTTTGGGTTTTTAATGACTGCAGGGAGTTCCGGCTGCCTCCTGCTTCTCCTGCTCACTTCAGGATGCTCATCCTCACTTGCTCTGCACCAAAGGGATTGGATATATCCAAGCAACGGAAGGATCCTGCATCAAATCATCCCAAATGGTCAGAATTACCCAACCCCTGCTGTTCATTGGGATCTCTTCCCTTGGTTTAGGATGAGCAATGGAGCTGGGAAGGGGCTGGAGCCCCAGGAGCGGCTGAGGGAGCTGGAAAGGGGCTCAGCCTGGAGCAAAGGAGGCTCAGGGGGGACCTTGTGGCTCTGCACAAGTCCCTGACAGGAGGGGGCAGCCGGGGGGGTCGGGCTCTGCTGCCAGGGAACAGGGACAGGAGGAGAGGGATGATTCTGCACTGCAGGGAGTTGGAAAGGCTCCATGAGCTCTTCTCCAGAGGGTGCTTGGAGGTGATAAACTCAGGAGGTTGGGACAAAGCTCCTGGGACAGGTCACAGCTTGAGTTTCTTCAGCTGTTTCCAAAGGGATCAGGGTGCTGCATATTCCCATTCTGTTAAAAAAGTCTGGGCAAGCCCAGGAAGTGGAATTGGGAAAGAATCCCAGAATCCCAGAATGGTTTGGGTGGGAAGGGACCTTGAAGCCCATCCAGTGCCACCCCTGCCATGGCAGGGACACCTCCCACTATCCCAGGTTGTTCCAAGCCCCAGTGTCCAGCCTGGCCTTGGGCACTGCCAGGGATCCAGGGGCAGCCACAGCTCCTCTACCAGGACAACCCATCCTTCTCTGCCTTGGGGTGGGGGTGATGTTCCCTTGTTCCCCCTCTCTGGGCAGCCAAGGTTTTCCTCAAAAGCTGCATCTCAGGTTGTTCCAGCTGCTCTCTGATGGGTGTTTTTGTAGTGTTGGGCTTGAGGTTTTTCATTCTTTTTATTCACTTTTGCTGTCTCCGTGTTTTTCCCGCCACAGGTCCTTTCCTGAAGCCTTCTTGGGAGGCTTCTCCCTTCCTTTCCCTCTGAGCTCTCCCATTCTCAGCTTTTCTGGCTCTTCCCTTGCTTCTTTCTCTCTGTAGGATAAAAGATCTCCCTCTCCGATCCCTCAGGCTCTGTTTATTATATCCACAATACTTTTAAGGGGTGAAAGGATGGGTTTGTAAGATTGGCAGTGAACTGGAGCCCTTTATTCCCTCTGGGAACACTTTTTTCCCCATCCTGGGACTATAAATCTGAGTTTCCCATATGTGTGAGTCATTTCCCTTTGATGAGAGTCTGCTCCTTTATATGAAAGGAGTTTTTAGACCTTTTCCTACAGGAAAATGTGCCTCATCCCAAGCACAATTGATACCCATCCTGTTACTCTCAGGAGTTTCACCTCAGAGGTGTAAAACCGAGTGAGTTCCTGGATCTTCCCTCCACATCCCAGAAGTTTCCTTCTGCTTTTGCTTGTCTTGTGAAGGCAAAGGAGTTTTGGAGGATTTGGGCTCGATTTGGGGGTTATTTTTGAGGTTCACATAAATTCTGAACCTGGATCCAGGAAGAACCTTCCGTTTCATTAATCCTACAAATGGCATTGTTAATCTCAAAAAGATCTTTTTAAGGGAGGCTATTTTTAATTTTTTGCCTTTAATGACTCCAGTTGAGCAATTTAAAACCATTCGTGGTTGGGGGATGTTTCTGTGGGTTTTTTTGGTTGTTTTTTTTTTTTTCCTAAAGTACCAGAGAATTCCCACAGATCTAGGGATAAAATCTGGAAATAAAAAGACTGGAAAGTGCCACTGCTGGGGTGATTTTGCTGCACTCTTTGGAGCTCTTCTGCTCAGCGGTGATTCCTCATGGTGACCTCAGAAAAGAGCTGATGGTGGAGATTTGCAGAGTTGGATGGAAGTGGAATTCCAATTCCCAACAAAAAGAGCAGCTAATGATGGGAAAAATGTGCTGAGGATCAGGGGAAATGTGCCTCACTTGGAGCCTGGCAGTGAAATGCACCTGGATTCAGCTGGGGGCTCTTGGAATTGGGTGTAGGAGCTGTGTCCTGGCTTTTTCCATTCCAATGATGCCCCAAAAGTCTTGTGGAGTCTCCTCTTCTACCTGCAAAAATCTGAATATTTGCCATGGGAATACTCCTGGGACACAACCAAACAATTCCTTCGTGGAGATGAGGATTGGGAAAGCTAAATCTAGATGGAAAACATGGAATGTGGCAGAAGATCACACCTGGAAAGATTTTTTTCCAGCGTTTTTGGGTTAAACATGTTTCTCTTGGTCATTATTTTTCACCAGGTGGGGTCTCCTTGGAAGTCAAATAATTCATGGATTGATATTCCAAATCATTTATCTGTCATGATCAGCCATTGGGGTTTCACTAGGGATTTGTTTTAATGGATGTGGGGAGAAAAAGGGGATTCAGGGGAAGAGCTGATTTCCAGGGAAAGATGGAAAAGTACGGAAATCCCAGGGAGACACAGGAAGTACCTACAAAGTGTGAATTCCCTGTGGGGTGAGGAGGGGTGGGAGTTGCTTGGGATGGAGTTTGGAACTATGAGGAGTGAGGTGGAATTCCAGGACTGTAAATACAGGGAGAAGGATGGGAAAGACCTCCCTGGGACAGAGGGGATTTTCTCTGGAACTCCCTCAGACAACATCCCCAGGACGGTCCCACAAGGGCCAGTTTGGCCTTCCCTGAGGTGTAACCGAGGCCTCCTCCTCCTGTCCCTGGTTCCACACTCCTGAGGGGGGCTTTGCTTTCCATTTCAGGGCTGCTTTTGGCAAAGAGTCCGAAGTTCTGATTGGGAATTTGGGAGACAAACTGATCCCTCAGCAGGAGATCCTGCGGGACGTCAGCGACCTCAAGGCCTTGGCCAACCTGCACGAGAGCCTGGAGTGGCTGGCAGGACGCACCAAGGCAGCTTTCTCCAGCCTCTCAGCGTCCCAGAGTAAGTAATTCCCGTGGGAAACCTCTGCCTGGGGATTGGAACAGTGTAAATACAGGATTTTAGCAGGAATGAGCACCTTTTGTTCCTGCTTTTCTGTGTCAGAGGGAAGCAGAAAGCGAAGCAGCTTCGTCTCTGTTCCTCCTGGGGGCTGTGGGGACACCAGGGGAGGGCTCCAGGAGCATCACTTCCAACTTGGAAAAGTCTTTCAGCTTTTGAAGGCAAAGGAGTTTTGGAGGATTTGGCCTCAGTTTGGGGGTTATTTTTGAGGATTTTGAGGGGATCCCAGGACTCAGGGGGATGTGGTGAGGGTACAGGGAATTTCTGCAGTTTGGTTTGTGAATCTGGAGCAGAATCCTGGGGGAAGGTGCCCAAGACTGGGGGCAGCTGAGCTCTCCTGGGAGCTGGGAATTGAAAATCAGCTCAGACTTTTTTTTCTGGGAATTCATGAGGGAAATTTGCTGGTGCTGAATAAAATCACAGCGGTTTATCTCCATTAAATCATTGTCCCTTTTAGCAGAGCTTCTCTGGGTGACTGAAATCTCTTCCTGTGGCTTCTAACTCTGGTCTAGAGCAGGACTTTAAACTCCTCACTCAGCTTTCCATGATCAGTTCCTTTGGACCCAGAAGGGTAATTAAGGTTATACAATCAATTAACAATTAAAACCCAAATTACTCCAGGTAGCTTTAATATCCTATAGCCCAGACTTTGATTTCTCAATACCTGGGTGACAACACTTGCTCTGTTCTCGCTTTAGAGGAGTAAGAACAAACAACAAAATTAAACAAAACGCAGTGGGAAATGCTATTAAAGTTCAGTAGCCAAATATTTATTTAGTTACTGGGAGAGTTCTTGGGGCTGAGGATTTATGTTCTAACAGTCAGAGCTGTTAAAATAAAACATCATTTGTAATTCCAGGTCTGGTTGAAACTCGGGTTTTTAAATAAATCAATATTTTCCAGATATTAAAGGGCACGAGCGTGACTTTCAGGCTTTGGAGAGGACGTTCCACGCAGTGGTGAATAAACATATAAAAGCACAGAGAGTAATATTTCACTTGGCAGTGTCCTCCTGACAATAAAAATTCATCTTCCTTTGTAATAACTTCATCCTAAAATGTCTGTACACAAATGCCAGGAGGATCTGGAACAAGGGGAAGAAGGGGCAGTGGTAGGAAATTACAGAGGCTGTCCTGACCTCATGCTTATAAATGAAATTTTGATCTTTAATTCTTTCTCTTTTTCTGCCCCAACAACTTGAGATTCAGTCCTGGTCCCAGTCAGGGCATCATCCAAGGACCAGAATTTTTGGTGCAATGCCAGAAATTCCATAATCCCAATAATTCCATGACATGGAGATGGTGGCCCTGAATCCTGTCCTTGTGGGAAGTCAGCAGCTTTTCCAGCAAAGCTTCCTTGGATGCAAACAGGGAATTTATGAGCACAGCTCTGAATATCCAGAAAGTGGAGCTGCGCAAGTCTGATTTTGGGAAACCCTAAAAAGAGGCGTGACCTGCTGGTGGCTTTGGGGTGAGGCTGTCAAAGGCCCCTTCCCAGAGATAAAAATTCAATAACCTCTGGCTGTGGATGGGCTGCAATTATCCCTCATTTAAACCCAGCCTAGCTAACACAGGGTTTTATCGGGCTGGGCAGTCTCTGCATTGTTCATTATTTGGTGTTTGCTCAGCTGACAGCTCTTCCATGGCTCTTCCCTTATCTGCTCCCCTTCAGAATTGGATTTTTTATTTCCCCAGCCAGTCAGATATGACAAAATCATTTCCTTCTGCTCTTGTCTTTTGAGGGAATATAAACTCTTTTTAACAATAATCATTTAAGGATTAAAGCTGGTGGGAGAAGATGAATTTGCTGAGGAAGTCGAGTCAATTTTAAAGAGATTTTGTAGGAAAATGGAAGTGGGGTTTCCCTTCTTCATCTTCTGTGCTTTGTCAGCTGCAGACAGAACACACCCTCATCCTTTCCCCTTGTGAAGCTCCAGCCTTCTGAGGTTTCCTGAATATTAGAGAAGGAATTACTGTGCACCATGGAGGAGTTGGGACAATCTTCTTAAGATTTTTGACATTTTTAAGACCATTGCTTGCTGTGTGTAGGGAGGAGCATGAAAGATGAGCTGTTGGCGTCTGCAGCTGGAGGTGCCCTTTAAATTCAGCTGCTCTTGGCATCTCGTGACTTCAGATTGTTGTGATCATCAGGGAATGACTGACAGGCTTAAACTCTGTGTTGGGAATTGCTTTGTCATGGAATCATGGAATGGTTTGGGTGGGAAGGGACCTTAAAGATCATCCAGTGTCGCCCCCTGCCTGGGCAGGGACACCTCCCACTGTCCCAGGCTGCTCCCAGCCCCAATGTCCAGCCTGGCCTTGGACACTGCCAGGGATCCAGGGGCAGCCCCAGCTGCTCTGGGAATTCCAGCCCAGCCCCTGCCCACCCTCCCAGCCAGCAATTCCCAATTCCCAATCTCCCATCCAGCCCTGCCCTCTGGCACTGGGAAGCCATTCCCTGGCTCCTGTCCCTCCATGCCTTGGCCCCAGTCCCTCTCCAGCTCTCCTGGAGCCCCTTTAGGCCCTGCAAGGGGCTCTCAGCCCTCCCTGGATCCTTCCCTTCTCCAGGGGAACGTTCCCAGCTCTCCCAGCCTGGCTCCAGAGCAGAGGGGCTCCAGCCCTGGAGCAGCTCCGGGGCCTCTCTGGGCTCTCTCCAGCAGCTCCAGGTCCTGCTGCTGTGTCCCCAGGGCTGGGGCAGCTCTGCAGGTGGGCTCTCACCTGAGGGGCACAGGGACAGGATCCCCCCTCCCCTGCTGGGATCAGCCCAGGACTGGGGGGGTTCTGGGCTGGGGCAGGTCCAGCTCTCACCCCCCAAGACCCCAAATCCTTCTCCCAGGGCTGCTCCTGAGCGACTCCAGCCCATATAAATCAGGATTGTCTTTCTCTTCTAGATGATTTATTGAAATTAAACTTTTTGCATTTGTACCGTGTGTTCATGGCTGTTCCAGCTCGGTAGCTGCTCTTCCCTCAGCTCCTTTGTGTGGAGAAATCTTTATTTGCTCAGTGTGTCACGTTCACCTTCTCTGTGTGGGCCTTGTCTGTGTCATCCTTAATGTAGTAACAGCATTTTAATGCATTTTTCCAGTTGTAACTGGAAAATCAGGCACCAGCCTGAGGAAGGACCTCCTGACCACTGCCTTCTCCACAAAGAGGAAAATCTCTTCAGGAACAGACCCTGAGACCATTCCCCCTCTTCTTTATCCAGGCTGTGGCCACAGCAGGTATTTTCTCCTGTTCACCCCAAATCCAAGGGGATGTGGAAGTTGTTTTCACCTTTTCCTCTGCAGATGGGCAGCTGCTGGTTCAAACTGGTGGTGGACAAAGTCACCTAGATCCTGTTGGTTCAGAGGAGAAGCAGAGGAAAGGAAGGAAAATCTCTTCTTGGCTATTGTATCTGCTTGGCCATGGCTCATGTCCACAGATCATTTTGTCCATCCCACATCTCTTCCCCCACAGAGTCCCAGTCTGGGTGAGCTACGACTTCATTCAAAAGCAGGGGAGGCAAAAATGAGGTTTGCTACAGCTTTTTCCTAAAATCCTGCATTTCTCTGCCACTGCCTGGCTTTATTAACGATAACACCAAGCATTTGCATCTCATTTTCCAGCCACACATCTCAAAATCTGCTTTACAAAGGTTCCTGAGTGCCATTACAGCAGCAAGCCCATCCTGGGCCACTTTGCCCCCAGAGGATCATCAGCCTCCCCTTTGCTTCCCTGAGCCTGGAATGGGCTTTGATGGCTGATCGGGAGCATCCTGCCCCACTCCAGGAATGATGCTTTTAAAATTGCTGCTGGAGCCCCTTTCTGCCACGGGAAGCTGTCATTTCCAGTCACTTTAAGGCCCCTCCAGAGTGGTGCAAAGGGGTTTCAGCACAAATGAAAATCAGGCCCGGTGTGGAGGGGAAATTGCTGCCTTTCATTCTGCAGCCAGGCCACCCAGCAGTGCCGAGCTCAGGCAGGGCTTTGTGTTTAACCCCCTAATGAACTGAATTCAGCTCCTAAATGGGGCTCTATTTCTCTCAAGCTGCAGCTGATTTTTTTCCCCTGTCACTGAACTTGTACCACATCTTGCTGTATTGATTCCTCACGGGGAATGGATTTTTTTTTTTTTTTTTTAAGAGCTCTATTAATAGAAAACCTTATTTAAAAGCCAGATTAAAGACGATCAACACGGGCCTGCCCTGGGGCAGGGGAAGGACTTGGTGAATGCTGTGGCTTTGTTATTGCAACAAAAGTAAATTTCTGACTGCACCAGAAAAAGCTGCCCATTTCCATCAAATGCAAACCATTAAATTAACAAGATAAATCTTGAGTGCTCTGATGATTTGGTGAATATTTTCTGCTTCAATATGACTTAATCTAAATGACAGCTTTTTATTTAAGCTTCATAAATAGTCTTATTTTCCAGTATTTCTTCTTTTCCACTGCCTGAGCAGTTGGGGCTTTTCTGGAAGAGCATAAATCCTGGCCAGCTGCCCTTCCTAAGTGCTCTGACCCTGCTTCATGTGATCATCTCCAATTTGCTGTGCCCCCATGGATGGACCTGCCCTGGGAACAGGAATTAACCTGGCCTGGGAGCTGCTGGGTCAAACTGGTGGTGGACAAAGTCACTCAGATCTCCTTGGTTCAGAGGAGGAGCAGAGGAAAGGAAGGAAAAGCCCTTCTTGGGTATTTTATCTGCTTGGCCATGGCTCATGTCCACAGATCTTCCTCTTGTCCATCCCACAGCTCAGCCTGTTCCTGCTCTGGGATGCTCAAGAGATTCCCAGTGTTCTCCACAGGGTGCTGCAAACCCCTCCACAGAGAGGCCTCTCCCCAGAGAGCTTGGGGTGGTGTTTAATGAAGGAATGAAGGAATGAGATCCCTGCCCGGTCTCCTGGGTTTTCCCAGGTGGGAATGCCCTTGAGCAAAGACAGGGAGCTCTGCCATCCTCACCCAGAGTGATCTGTCAGGTCCAAACTAAACCAGGGGTGATCAGCTGATAATTAATCACCATTTGATTTGTAGCTTTGATAGAACTACAAATGTACGTGGACTTAGCAAAGCTGCAGCAAACAGCTGGGAGAGTTCAGAGCCCCTTGTAGGGCCTCAAGGGGCTCCAGGAGAGCTGCAGAGGGACTGGGGACAAGGGCTGGAGGGCCAGGAGCCAGGGAATGGCTTCCCAGTGCCAGAGGGCAGGGCTGGATGGGAGATTGGGAATTGGGAATTGCTGGCTGGGAGGGTGGGCAGGGGCTGGGCTGGAATTCCCAGAGCAGCTGGGGCTGCCCCTGGATCCCTGGCAGTGCCCAAGGCCAGGCTGGACATTGGGGCTGGGAGCAGCCTGGGACAGTGGGAGGTGTCCCTGCCCGTGGGATTGGAACTGGATGATGTTTAAGGTCCCTTCCAACCCAAACCATTCAGGATTCTATAGCCAAGAGCTGAGCAGAGCAATTCAGGCAGAGAACAAGTGTCCAGCTGGGTCCCTCTTGGCTGAGCTGACTTCTGGAGGACTAAACCCCTGGAAAATTTGGGATGGTGAAGTGTTAAATCATCTTCAAGACCAGCAGGGAACTGCTGAACTCACAGAGATAAAATGCCTGGTTTGGTTTAACTGAGCACGAGGAGATTTTTTTGTTTATTTTAGAATTTTGGCAAGAAAATTTCGTAGCTGGAATATGGCTCTGCTTTGCTGGAGCTCAGAGATAGAACCCACAGTCACCAGTCACCTAAAAGCTCCTGTTTTCCCATCTAAGTGATCTCCTGGTGCCTTCCAGAGCCTGTTTCCCCTCTGGAATGTCTGCAGTGAAGCTTTTCCCATGGATTGCAGCCTTCCCCAGCCTCAGCGCTTTCCATCATATATTTAATGGTTGAGGAAACGAGACGTTGTTTTCCTGGCCCGGCTGCTCATTTATGGGTTGTTGTGGGAGACAACACCAGGGATCTGTCCCGGGATCGATCCGGTGCCGTGGGGTCAGCACTTAACTCACCATCATCATTACGCTAATTACTCTCATTCCATCTTTCCTTCCTCCCACCCACCAGCCTTAAACGCAGGGGATTGTCATGTAAATAAGTGACCTAATTAGCGATGCTTTCAAACCGTTTTCCAGCCGGGTCCCGCGTGAGTAATGCCAGGAAATCGCGGTGTTGTGGGAATGGCTCCAAGGAGCCTGCTGGCCACTCCAGTTGGTTCATTCCATTAAAGTCCTTTTATCTCTCCTGGAGAAAATGATTCTCTGATAGCAAAGATTGAGAGCAGAAAGTCATCCCTGCTCCTCCTTGGCGTGGCAGAGGTGACACCTTGCCCTGCTCTGGAAGGGGTGAAATTATTGTCAAAATTACGGGATTGGGACTCAGAATTACAGCCCGGGTTTGACGTCACCATTGGGTCGCTCTGATCTCACCAGCACTTAAATTCCTATGGGATTTGGGGAAAATCATTCTCAATGACCAGGAATTGTGGAGAAATCAGGCTAAGAGACCGATCAACCTGCTGCTTGTCCCTTTTTCTTTCCCATTCTTCACCCTGAATTTGAGAACTCTTCGTCATTCCCATGGATGTTCCCATTCCCACCTTTCTCTCCTGGACAAGGCTCGTTCATTCGTTGTCTTCCAGACCTCTGGGCTGCTCCTCTTGCTTTGCAAACCAATCTGGTAAAAACAAACAGCCCTCAAGAAACCACTTTTAGCTATAATGGTAAAAAATATATATATCCTTAAGGATCTGTTTCACTGTAGTTATTTTCATTATACTTTTACTCCTGGGAATCAGGACACTGATTAACTTCAGGAATTTTATTCCTTTCTCTTCCAGTAGGTCCAACAGACTGGGAGGTTTAAGGTTCTTTTGGAAATACATCCCTGTCAGGCCCAGAGAAATCCTGCATGAGGTTTTGCAGGCTTTTTTTGGGGAAGGTGCTCAGTATCCTGGAGGCCTCTGGGAAAAGACAGGAAAAGGGGGGTGAAGTTTTGGCTTGCTGAAGATTGATGGAAGTGTCTCCACTGACCTGGGATTTCCCCTGTTTTTAAGCAAAATTTGGCGAAGCACATTGGGAAACACCAAACAGGGGAAAAAAATCCTTTCCAGAACCCAGAAGGAGATGAAAGGACTTTTTAAAATCAAGTCACTTCTGAGATAATAGAAGTCAGCTCAGGAAATAATAATTCTGAGAAGGTCAAGCTCTGGGAAAATTACATTATAAATGACTGAAAACAGGAAAAATTAACACAGAGGAGTTTTGCCAGTTGAGCAAATCCTGGACTTTTTAGGGATATCCTTCCATAGCGAAGTCAACTCTGTTCCTAATCCCGTGTTAGGATCCTGCTCTTCACTCTCCCTGCACGATTTTACTTCATTCAGTGAAAAAACCCCATCTTTTTAGGGAAAAGCACCTGATCTTTGGAGTTTTTTAAATGAACCGAATGGTTTTGGGTGGTTTTCAGGCCTTTTCCAGACTTCAGAGTGCTTAAAGAAAAGTGTGGATCAACCAAACCTTCTCGGGGTTGTAGGATGGAGCTCAAACCTCCCCACACACTTCTTCTGTTGCCGCTGTATTTTATTTAACAGATTCCTTTCCTCCCCAATAATCCTTTTTTTTTTTTTCCCCAAGGCTGCATTTTTGCAGAAAAATGGAAAACAAACCACTTTTTCGAGGAGTTATTGCCTTTGGAAAAGTGCTAATTTCCTGGGGAAATTTATGCCCGGCGGCGGAGGCAGGCGAGGAGCTCCGCAGGCAGCGCTAACGAGACAATTCATTAAGTGCCGAGTGTACACACGCCGTAAAAAAACATTAATTCCCCAAATGAAAAACTAATCGGGTGTTTAGGCTGCTCTTTATCACCAGTGACAGCCTGGGCTCTGCTCATCATTAGTGTTTACCCAGCTGATACGGGCTGCAGCCCTTCCTTATCACCAAAGAGGTCGGGATGCTTTTTTCCAGCCTCATCCCTTCTCCCGCATTTGGATTTTAAGGGCACAAAGGCCATGGGAGGAAGTTTTCAGTGCCAGCCCTTCACTGTTGTCCTCTTGCTTTCCTTTTCCTTCTCTCTTGCTCTTTTTTCTTCCCTCTGTGTCCCTGTCAGAACCTCGAGGAGATTTGCAAGGGGAAGATCCCTCCCTTAAGTTTCTTCCGATGCAGCCTGAATTTTTCTCCTAGAAAACAGGATTCATGGGTGGAAATTGGCTCTGAGATTTATTAATGAGCAGCTGAGCTCGTTTTCTCTTCACTTCTGTTTATCCTGTAACTTTGTCCCTTTGGCACCGGTGAGTGCCCTTGCCATTGATCCCAGTAAAAGGTGAATTCCCAGTAAAATGGGGGGAATTTGTTTCTCATTTGAAAGGTCCTGATCTCTGAGAGTTGTCCTCTCCTGATGTTGGTGTTGTTTTAAGGAGGATCCCAGTGTTTCCATCGCTCAGCCCGTTGTGCAGGTTGGTATTCTCCGTCTCCCAGAGCTTTCCAGGAATCAGGACAAGGAGCAGGATTTGGGATTTGCATGGGATACTCGGTGCTGTCACCACCTCCCACACTTGGCTGAGAGACCAGGTGTCTGCAGGAAGAGGGACAAGCTCATCCTGGATCCATCCTTGTGGGAGTGAAGGATGTGCAGAGCCACTGTCCTTGGAAACTGCCTTTCCCTTTGGATCCATGTGAGGAAGACATCCCAAATCCAGGTGGTAGGTTGGACCAATGACCTTTAAAGTTCCCTTCCAACATTCTTAGTTCCCTTCCATTCCATGATCTTGGAAGTCTTGGGAGGTATCATTCCTCTGAGTGTTTTATTTCCCTGGATTTAAATTCTACAAAAGAGAACGATTTGGGTAAAAAGCAGATATATCTGGGTGAATATTTGAAGTATTTGTTCATAACTAAGAGGCCCAAACGTTCACACCTCAGTGAAGCACAGGGAAGATGTCAACCCCAAAATCCAGCTTGACTTCCTGAGTTCTCATCCCTCTGCCATGAATCCCAAGAACTGTGGGAGAATCCAAATCCAGCTCCGGCTTTTATGGCTCCTTCCAGTCCTTTCCTAGAAAGCTGGAATCCCCAAATGGACCAATTTAGGAGAGGGCAGTGACTGAGCTGTACCATGGAGTCACCTTTTGGTGGGGCACAGACACCTTGGTGACACTCCTGTCCCCTCACAAAGTTTTGCTCACCAGCAGCAGCTTTCCCTTGCTCAACTGTGTCCCAGAGGACTTAACAGAGAGGTGGTTTTTAAATAGAGAAATATTTTAAAAATACTAGTTTTTTCATGCTTTTTGGGTGTAGAAGTCAGAGGTTTCCTGGCAGGAATCCTGCTGAAATAAGTCCTTGATGCTGGATCTGATGTTCATACCCCACTCCTTTAAAAAATAATCACATCTCTCATTCTCCCCAACTTCACCCAAAGCTTTTTCCTTTAAATACCAGATAGATACTCTCCTTTTTCAAGGTGTTTGAGTTGTTCTGTCTCCAGTGGCATCGTCTCCTCGTGGTGCTAAAAGCTGTGGGAACGGGAGGCACGGGGAACCGAGTCAGCTGGAATGGCAGTGATGGATAAAAACGCATTATCCAGGTTTTACCTGCTGGGAACTCAAGCACAGGCAGAGAAAGTGGTGCCTGAGATCCCCAGGGAAGTCTCCAGCAGAGAGAATAGTTAACCCTGACTCTCCAAAGGCTTAGTCCAGCACCTATCCTGTGACAAATTCCCTTTTCCCTGGGTTTTTTGGAGTTACTCTTCTGCAGAGGAAGGAAGGAAGAAATTAAAATACAAGAAGCTGTGAACTGGTCCTTCAACTCAGGAGGAGTTTCTTGCTACATGTCTTTCCCAAAGAAACTGGATTTTCCCCAGTTTTCTGCTAGATTTTCCCTCAGCAGAGCTGTAAAATGTCTCTGTGAGCCTCTTCCTTCCCCCATAAAGCAAATTAGGGAATGCTGGGCAAATCCTGAGCATTTTGGAAGTTCCTTCCTGAGGTTCAGGTTGCAGAATTTGTCTCCTTGGATTGATTTTGCTCCCTGTGCTGTTAAACCACTGGGTTCTGTCAGTGGTCACTCTGCTCACACTTGAGTGGCTCCAGGGAATTGTTTAATACTCCAGAGGTCTGGCAATCCACATCCATCGATTTACAAGGCACAACCTGCCAGGAGGCACCGTGGAACTGCAGAACGACTGAAATCGGGGGTGACAAGGCCTGTGTTGAGTTTATTTTTCTCTGCTTTGCTGGAATGAAATGTTTCTTTTCCTCAGAGGGAGAGGACTTGGCTGTGATTTCAGCCAAGGAGGAGAAATCCCAAACAAAACTGGGACTGTCATCCAGCAGCAGGGAAAATTCACCTCAGACAAATTAATCCATGAAGGCTCCAGGATGATAAAGGCCAGTGGAGCAGGACATTGGCCAGGGTGTTGTGGTGGCCAGGTGGGCTCGTGTTCAGCTGGGTGGAAATGGAAATGGGTGAGGAAGGAGGAGAAGGGGGAGAAGAATTGGATGGCTGGTCGGTTTTTCCAGCATTCCAGATATTTTTTTCCCTTTTCCCAGCATTTCAGCAGAGATCCCTCCCCTTTCCAGAGTGTGGTGAGTCCACACCCACAGGAAGGCTCAGCCTTTGCCCAGAGAAGTGCCCAACTCCACAGCCAGCTCCAAATGACATTTTTTACTCGAGGCCCTTTAATAATTTAGGCTCTGATTATTTTTTGCTGCTCCAGCTCATTTGTTGCCTTCGTGCTGCCAAGGATGATGAAGTAAAACTGTCTGCAGTGAGACTTAAAGGAATGGGATTTTCTCTCCTTGGTTCTTTCTGGATGTCCAGAGAAGAAAGGAAAATTGATGGGCTCTGAAAGGCTTCCTTGGAGCTCCAAAAGCAAAAATACACAGGAGAAATTCAGATTCATCCCCCAAAAAATCCCACCTGAGCCTTCTCCCTGCCAGGGGGCACTGAGCACCCAGAAGGATTTCAGTGCTTTGAACAGGGTGCCCGTCCCCCTCCTCCCCTTATCTCCACTGACAAATGTAATTACAGTTTCACTTAAAGTGCTGCAAATGAATTGTGGAGAGGAGAAAAATGGCCTGAGCCTCTCCCTGCAGCAGGAATGAGCTGACTCCTGCTTTTCGGGTGATGGCTCCATCCATCTCCAGCACTTCCAGGGCGGGATCTCCGGAGAGAGCTGGCTCTGCTAAACAGAGATGATTCCTGCACCAAGTCCATCTCCAGGAGGATAAAAACTTCTCAAAATGTAGGATTTGGGGCTAAAAAATGATGTTTTTTCATGCATGGTTAAAGGTGGGGTTTCCTGCTTTCTGCTGTCACCAGATAAGAATCCCTAGGCCTGACCCTGGGCTGAAGTCCTGCCACCCTCCAGTGTCACTTGGAGGACAAACAGCTCTCCCCAAGTGCCTCCTGAGAGTCCTGGGACAATCTGGAATTAGAGGTTTTGTAAATAAACCCCTCACCCCCTCGCTGATAATTTCATTTTCTTTGTGGGACAGAGCTCAGTGAGCAGACAGAGGCTGGGAGGAGTCTCAGGGAGGGGGAATCTTTGTCATTCCCACCCACCCAGGCTGGATTGTCACTCTCATTTCCCTCTTGATTCCTCTTTCACACTCCAGGCCAGGTCATTATTTCCAGCAGTATTTGCCAGGCTCTGAATTCCTCAGCATTCCTTGGTTAAAAAAGTTACTCCAGGAATTTTGCTGTGATCTCGGGAGTTGCTGAGGGAGGAGCAGCCACGGCTTCTCTGGGCATCAAAAATCATCTACTTCCACGTTCTGTGATTTCCACACTTCTTTAACTGTCCAGTTCTCTCTTGTTTGCTCACCTCTGCTTCAATTTGTTTTGCACAAAAAAATATTTGGGTTTTTTACCTCTTCATTTTTTTTATCTTTCTGGGCTGGATCTGAGGATGTGTTGAATTTTAGGCTGATTTATTTTCAGTGTTTAATCCAAAGCTCAGCTTTCCCAAAGCAGGGCTGTGGCTGTACCAAAGTCACACTTCCTTAGATGTCCCTCGAAATGGAATGTGATTGTCACCAGTTCCTTGGGAATGTACAGATCCTTCCCATGCATGGTTGTGTTGGATCTGGGAAGGGTCTGGAGCCCCCCCAGGAGCACCTGAGGGAGCTGGGGAAGGGGCTCAGCCTGGAGAAAATGATTCCATGATTCTACAAACAGGGATGCCAGGGATGGGGAGCTCTGTGAGGGAAAGAATAATGTTGCCACGTAAAGAAGAAAATATAAAACATCAGTGAATAAGGTTAGGCTGGAATTTAGATCCCAAACTTTGCTTTCCCTGTTGGAGAAGTGTTTTGAAGGAGCCAGCAAGGATAGAAATCTTTTCTGTGGCACAGGAGTCTCTACTTGAAGCCATGGGACGCAGGGATTGTGGGGATGGGACTTGGAGATCCCTTTGCAATCCCATTATTTAATTCAAGTGGAAGTTGTGCAAATCTGATTTCAGACTCTGCTGGTCACCCCAGGCAGGATGTCAGCTCTAAAGTGCTGCTTGAGCAAGGACTTGGACTCGGATATTTGGGATTCACTTCCTCTGGTTAGGGTGGAATGTGGGATAACAGCAGGTTCCTCTGTTACGGAGCTGCTTCGGCAGCTGCAGTGGCTGCAGGAAGGAGACTCAGGGCTCAGGCCCCGGAGTAGAACACAAGGGATGAAGTTACGGAGCTGGAGCTGCTCTGGTGGCTGGGATACAATCCCAGGAGGATTTTTAGGGAGGTCTCAGTGGAAGGAAATGATCCATGAGCAGCTCTTGGGTGTTGCCTGTGGTTTAATTTCTTTACTGCCTAAGAGCTGTGGTTAAGGAACAAACCCAAAGGAAGGCTCCTCTGAAGGGATGGGGACAGGTCAAGACTCACCTGAGGTTCATGGGGACATTGTGGTGACCAAAAAGGACCCTCTCACCTGTGGGTGCCATGCCTCAGCTCCCAAGCAGCTCTTTCCTCCCTCCCAGCAGAGCAAGATAAACTCTCCTGGATTCTGCAGCCACAGGAATTCTCACCCCAGAGCAATCTCTTCCCAGGCAAATGTGTCCTGGTGGTTGATGAAACCCCTCAGATCCACTTGGGAGTTGAATCCATTGCAGGAGCACTTTGCACCTTGAGACACTCCTGAATTAGAGATGTTATTGCTCAGGAGGTGGAGGGAACACCCAGAGTTGGGATGGGAGCACACAGGGGCTGGAAGGGATGGAGAATGTCCTAAATTTAACTCTTTTCTCTTGCCAGCCATGTCCCCAGGCCAGGACAGCCATGCCAGCCTGGAACACCTTCCTGCATCCGAGCAGATCCTGCAGAGCCTGAGTGAGCTGGCCAGGTCCTTCCAGGAGATGGCCGATCGCTGCCTGCTGGTGCTGCACTTGGAAGTCAGGTAAAAACCTGGAACTTGGGGGTGCAGCGGGATCTCTGGAGGCTGCAGGTGGAGATCATGTCCACAGGACATATTTTAGCAGGAGACAAATATAAACTTGTCCATGACAGCATCAAAAGTATGTCCAGAAATGCTGGATCACCAAATTGTGGGTGGCCAACTGTGGGATGGAGGCAGGACACCAAAGGTGGAATTTCCTGGGGACGTCTGTATCCTAACTAAAAAAGAATTTAGGAAGAAATTCCTTAATGTGGGTGTGGTGAGGTCCTAGCAGGGGTTGCCCCGGAGAAGCTGTGGCTGCCCCTGGATCCCTGGAAGTGTCCAAGGCCAGGTCAGAGCAACCTGGGCTAGTGGAAGGTGTCCCTGCCCACAGCAGGGGTGGCACTGGATGATCTTGCAGGTCCCTTCAACCCAAACCACTCTGTGATTCCATGATTATGGATCAGAGACCAGGAAAAATGTGATCTGGGGGACTTTGTCCTTCTAAAACAACCCAGTGGTGTTTTCCTGGTCTAACAGGTGTCTCCACAGGTTTTTTTTTTATTGCAATTAGGGGCTTCTCCTCCTACTTTTTCCAACAGTAACAGGAACTGGGGAACCAGCTGGATTTTTTCCAAGGGCTGGATAGTTTCATGAAGTCTCTGACTTCACTTTCAAAGATCAAAGGCAGCAAATCCCTCTCTTCAGGCTGCCAGCTGCCCACTCCAGGGCTGGGAAGACATTTTTCCCTGGAGAATTGTTTAGGCCAGGTATATTTCCATTGCTTCCCTTTGCTCTGAAGCATCAAATAGAAGGAGATGTCAGAGATTTGATGGATCATCAGTTTGTTTTCTGGTGACACATCCCAAGCCACGCCGTGTCCCCGTGTGCATGGGCAGAACTCTGCTGGAGTCGGTGTGGAGCTCTGGGAAAAAATCCACATTAATTCTTGTCAGCACTCCCTCATCCTGCCATCCATCATCTGCTGGGCTCAGAAGGATTCGAGGAAAAGGTGGTGGAAGTCTGGAAATGGAGCAGTTTTCCAGCTGTGCTGTAACACGAGGTGATGCCCGAGGTAACCCAGACTTGTGGGATGGGTTTCTGGCCTCTGTGGCTTCTCGTCACACTTGGGTTAAGCAAAAATCCCTAAAATGGAATTTAGGGATAAATTCTGCTGTAATTCAGAGCAGAGCACTGCCCAGCTCCTCCAGGGCTTCCAACAGGAGCTGAGTTCGGAGCTGCGAATTCACCAAACCACATCCCTGTGTCCAAAGGGTGGAAGGGATTGAGGAGAGATGCTGACATGAGGAAAACCCCAGGGAGGTGGGAGCTTCCCTGGATCCCTCACTCTGCATTTCCAACCACCTGCAGTGGCAGAGGACAACCCCAGTCCCTCTGGTGCCTGTTCCTAGCAGGATTCTCTGCTGTTCCTACACCCATTCCCTGGATCTGTGCCATTTCCAAGGCGCACAGCACAGTGGGAATTCAGCCACGGAATCCCTGTGCTTTCAGCAGGGACTCGGAGCACTTTTGGGAAGAGCTTGGGAATTTATCCCACCTCTGGCTGCTGCAGGTGCAGCCTGAGGAGACACAGCCTGGTAGATTTGGGAATTTGACACCATTATCCCATTTCTCCTGCCTCAGAGCCCCTGTTCCTTCCAGATGCAGGTTGGTATTGTCTTCTCCTCTTCCAGTAGCCCTGGACTTGACCCTGAGGTCACTGAGATGCTGCTCCTTGGTTTTGTATCTGCTTCCTTAGTGGAAGCATTTGGCACATTGAGATCATTCACCATTCCATGGAATCACATCCTACAATCCTGGAGAGGTTGGGGTTGAAAAGGACCTTCAAGATCATCCCCTGCCACCTTCCACTATCCCAGGTTGTTCCATGCCCCATCCAGCCTGGGAATGGAAACATCTTTTGTTGGAATAACCATGAAATTTTAGACTACTTCATGTCTGTTACAGGATTTTCTTATTTCAAAAATAATATATAGAATTATATATAAGAAGCATTTACTCTGGGAATTGCCCTAAATTGGACTTGCCTGTGGTGGACACCTCAAGGGTGTTTTCCAGGGAATACGAAAGCCTGGACATCTCACTCACAGCTTTGGGCCACTCTGGTGTGAGCTTCCCATCTCCACGTGCTGATCCTGAGTTATGCCCCAAATGCCAGGGATTCTCTCCCAGGCTTTGATTTGTTCCACTGGCAGTTGAATTTCAGAGTTGTGGAATCATTTAGGTTGGAAAAGACCTTTAAGATCATGAGGTCCAACCATTCCCAGCACTGCCAAGGCGTGTCCCCAAGTGCCACATCCACATGGCTTTCAAATCCCTGCAGGGATGGGGACTCCAGCCCTGCCCTGGGCAGCCTGTGCAGGGCTGGACACCCCTTTCCATGAAGGAATTTTCCCTAAAATCCAATCTAAACCTCTCCTGGTGGAAGCAGAACCAAACCCTGTCCCCACTGAGTGATTACAAAAGTAGAAGGGTGGAATTTTTCCGTTCTGCTATGGAATTTTCTGGACTCAGCACTTTCCTCTCTGGCTTTGAGAGAAAAGACTTAATTACAATTTTTGCAGAATCCTAACGGGATTTGACTGCACGGAAATTCTCCTTCCATGGAGGGATGATGGTTGGGCACGTTGGTGAACAGGAAAGAGTTGCAGTAGTGTGAAATGCTTGGGAATAGGCACGATCTTGGAATTTTAATAATCATTCCATGACCCCCGGCTCACCCATTCTGCCAGTTACCACTGCTACGAGGTTTTCATGGAAGGAGTTCCTACTGGAGCGTTGGTATCGTGTGGGAAGTTGGGGAATCCTGGGAAAATTCAGCGGGATGATGGAGGTCAGATCTGTCATCAAGGGTCTGTTGGATCCATCTCTGAAGATGGACAATGCCAAGAGGAGGATGCCTTTAACACAGACATCACCGCCCATCTCCTAAAGTTATTTTTTTACCAGCTTGAGGAAGGAAAAAACCGCTTTGCACCCCACAAATATTTTAAAATGGGGCTTGTTGCATCGTGGTGTTTCTCCCTCGTGCCTCACAGGGTTCACTGTTTCCACTACCTGATCCCTCTGGCCAAACAAGGGAATTACGCCATCGTGGCCAACGTGGAGAGCATGGACTACGACCCCCTGGTGGTGCGGCTCAACAAGGACATCAGCGCCATCGAGGAGGCCATGAGTGCCAGCCTGCAGCAGCACAAGTTCCAGTACATCTTCGAAGGTCAGGCACGTCCCAGTCCTTCCTTAATAAAGGCTTTTCCGTTCTCATCCCAAAGCTCCACGGGATTCCTTTCAGGGATAAAGCAGACTGAGGTGCTGTTGTCACCTACAGAACGTTGATGAGTGAGAACCACGTGGGGTTTGACTGGCTGGGAGAGCTGGGAATGTTCCTCTGGAGAAGGGAAGGATCCAGGGAGAGCTGAGAGCCCCTTGCAGGGCCTAAAGGGGCTCCAGGAGAGCTGCAGAGGGACTGGGGCCAAGACATGGAGGGCCAGGAGCCAGGGAATGGCTTCCCAGTGCCAGAGGGCAGGGCTGGATGGGAGATTGGCAATTGGGAATTGCTGGCTGGGAGGGTGAGGAGGGGCTGGGCTGGAATTCCCAGAGCAGCTGGGGCTGCCCCTGGATCCCTGGCAGTGGCCAAGGCCAGGCTGGACATTGGGGCTGGAGCAGCCTGGGACAGTGGGAGGTGTCCCTGCCCATGGCAGGAGTGGCACTGGATGGGCTTTAAGGTCCCTTCCAACCCAACCCATCCTGGGATTCTGGGATTCCGGGATTCCCTGTTTGTTCAAGAAGAGAGAAGTGACTCCACACAGAGCCACGGGGACCATTCACATCCTGTTGAAGTTTAAATTCATACTCATGGTCCTCGTTAATCACAGGCACCTCTTAAGCCCAGGTCTGGGATTTACAGATACCCCACACTCGCTGCCTGTTGATGAACATAAATCCTTAATTTAGACTTTTACTTGGCCTCTGGCCTTGCCCAGACCTGTGCAGTGTAAACCAGGCTGGAGTTTTGCTGTTTGTAATGTGACACAAGTGGATGCCTCATTGTGTGGGGGGGTGGCTGTGTCCTTTAGCCCCCAGCTGTGTCCTTCTAACATCCTTCAGACACAGGAAACTGTTCAAGGCTGATCAGAGAGGGGTTGTGCATTGAAACACAGCTCATTCCTGCTCCTGGAGACTGAATTTACCAGGGAAAACACCACCCTGGATAACAGATTAAAATCCTGTGTTTTTATAGGAGCCTCAGTGATCCATTCCCCCAGACAGGGAAGGGGCATTATGTTCATAAATCAGAGGTTGTGATAACACAGCTCAGAGGTTTGGGGCAGTTTTGTGGTTTTACTAAAGAAGGGAACGTGGAGGAAAGTCCTAAACTGCACCATGAAGATTTCTGAGGGTGTCCAGGTAAAATCCATTTATCCTTTGATCCAGCCCACAATGCACCACGTACCAGTGCTCATTTTGGGGTTTTATCAGCACTAAATCTCTTCCCTCTCGCAGGTTTGGGCCACCTCATCTCCTGCATCCTCATCAACGGCGCCCACTACTTCAAGCGCATCAGCGAGTCCGGCATCAAGAAGATGTGCAGGAACATCTTCATCCTGCAGCAGAACCTGACCAACATCACCATGTCCCGTGAGGCTGACCTGGACTTCGCCAGGTGAGCAGAAACCTCGGCGTTTGTCACTCCTTTGGTGTCCACAGGAGCAGAGGTGGCTCCTTCCAAAAGTCTCAGGTGGCTGGGTGGGTGTCGAGTTCAACACATGCTGGTAATTTTTGCTTTCCTTTGGTTGAACAACATTCAGTGGGACATAAAACCATCGAATCCATGGATTTTTAAGGTCAGGAAAGATCTCCAAGGTCATCAAGTCCAACTGTGGATCCATTGAGGTTGGTGTGAGGTCCCACCAAAGTGTCTGCGCTTGGTGCTTCCTTGGGGCTTCTCCAAGACCAAAACGCAGGCAAGAAAAAGCTTCCAAAGGTAGTGGGTAGAACTTAAGCTGGATGAAACTGGGGCTTGGATTTATTCCCAGGTGAGAAATATTTTGGTTTGTTGAAGGCTCAGGGTCACCACATCCAGGTTGGCTTGAAGGGACATCTGCCTCGAGTTCTGTTACCTTGAAATAGCAGTAACAGCAAAATAAACCCAAAACTGGGTGTGGCAGACCCCCTGCAGACTTCTGCCATATTTTGGGATTTATTCACTCAAGGAAGATTGAGGAATAAGCAGAGGGGTGAAGGCAAACCCTGAGCAGTGGTTTTGGCACCTGGACTCAGGGCTGGCTACAGGGAGCTCCTCAGCTGATGCTCTGTGGCAGCAGCTGGGTCAGGAGGGGACAGCTGAGCCCAGGAACAGCCAGAGGAAAGGTCTGGAACGTGGAAATGAAGGAAGGGGGTCGAATGAGAGAGGTTTGTGTGGCACTTGGATCTGAGCCACCACCACCACCAGGAAAACTTGGTGCTATCATTTGGCCTCTGCTGGTGAAGGCTGAATTAGGAAGGAAGTTTGGATTCCCATGGATGAGGAGGAGTGTGACTGAGTGCCTCATTTATTTGGGATCTCACCTGGGGAATGATCATTATTGAATTCATTTCTTCCTATCAGCATTGGCATGAGGAAGTTGTGAGTGCTGAGGCCTGCAGGAGGTGGAGGGAGAAAGATGGATTAGTAATTCTCCAAGGAATAAACTTCCTAAATTCAATCTTTTCTTTCTTAAATGACCACCCTGTGGTGAAGGAATTTTTCTAATATCCAACCTAAACTTCCCTTGCCATGACTTGAGGCCATTTCCATGTGTCCTGTCTCTTGTTCCTTGGGGGAAGAGCCTGACCCCCACCCTCCCACAGCAGCTTTGTGCAGATTTCCTCCCATCAAATCCATTCAGCAACACTTCTTAGTAGCTTTCACGACTGCATCACCTCCCTCTTTTCTTTTGGGGTGTAATTCCGTGCTCTGAGGAGTCTGTTTGATTCTTTAGTTCTTCAGATGGCTCCTGAATGTTTAAATGTTTATTATCCAGATTCTCCTTTTACATAAACAAGGCTCTGGTGCTTCCAAGCCCTGCCCTGCTCACCTGAATTCACAATCACCTGAGCAAGTTCCTCACGTCACCCCAGGGACTCCACGTACCCAGGTCTACTCAAACTATTAAATAAACATAACAGAAAGCATAAAACAACATCAGGCTGGGATAAAAGTGATTTGTACCTCTGTGATAGGGCTCAGGCAGGAATCTGTAAATGCTCTGTGCTGTGGTGAACTCTCAGTTTTGCCTTTTTCAAGATCAAGTGGTTTTTTACTGTACAGGAGCAGTGGCAGAGCTGATGGAGAAATCCTCACTCCCCTGCTCTTCCTTTCCCCTGCACCTCCTGGGATAAATTCCCTCCCTGCCTCACTTCCCCAGGGAACTGGGGGATCGTGAGTGGGACAGGAGACTCCTAACCCTGCCCGGATATTTCTGTGCCCTTGACACTGAGGGTTCAAGGAGCAATTAGCCTCAATTAACAATCAGTGCATCACTCTCCACACAGCCCCTCTCCACACATTACATCTGAATTCTGGAACAGCTCCCTTTTCTCAAAGTGAACCTGTTTGAAATCAGATGTGCTCCAGTTTGTCGGAAAGACCAGAGCAGTTGAGAAAGGACCAGAAGTCCTTTAAGATTTTCCTGGGTGTCATGCTTTGGATTTTGCTTTTATTTTTCCCTTCTGATAATGTCTTCGAGGCTTTTTGGGGGCCTCAAAGAGCACTGGGCATCCCCTTTCTCCTCTGCTCAGTGACTTTAGGCAGAAATATCAACCAGGGAAGCTGGAAGGGGAAGCCCTTTCTCCTCTGAAGCCAAAATCACGTGGAGGATTTACAGCAAACCCAGGTAACACCTCTTGGTCCTGATGAGGCTTTTGCTGTTTAAAGCCCGTTTTTCCAAAGCTCTGTAACCTGCAGGTGACAACAGCAGCATTTGCTGTTTTGGGAGGAAGGGGAAAACACATTTTAAATGAGTTTTGCATGAAGATTCTCAGTTCAAGGCAGGGAAAGTCTCGGCAGAGCATCACAGAGCTGAGCTGGGAGCATGTTTCCATTGAAAAAAATTAAATTGCCAAGTGGTGTGAGGAGTTTTTTCCACCAGGAGAAAGGGTGAAACAGGCTGGTCCTGGCTGCTGAGGTGTCACAAAGGATTTGTAGCATTTGCTACATTTCCTACAGATATTAATAGGTTTTTCACTCCTGTGTGTGTTCAGTATCTAGGCCAGCAGAAATGCAGGAGGTTGTTGGGGCTTCCACTACTTTATTAAGGAAAAAGCTGGATTTTCTCCCTGGGTAATATCCATGCAAACTCTGGGACTGAGCATGACTTCCAAACACCTCCAAACTTCCAAAGTTTCACACCCAGAATTAGATTTAAGGCATGAGAGGAATAAAAGCTTCAAATTCGAATTTCTGTTCAGGTCTTCTCCCTTGTGCCTTCTTTCCTCCTCTCCCTCTATCCCCATCCAGAATTCTCTTGGATTTTATGAAGATTTCATCAGGGGTAGTCACAAAGGGTGAGCATTCTGCTTCAGACTTACCCTTCAATAAAATACCATTGGAAAAAGTGACTCTCTGAGTCATACAAGTGTTAAAATTGAGTGTTCTGGAGAGTGAATTGAGGTGGTTGCAAAGGGAAGGGAGAGGGCAGGGACAAAATGGGAACATTTTCTCTAACAAGTGTCTCGGTGACCTCGGAAATGGAGGCTTCTGAGCAGTGCTGTCATTGTCCCTGGGTCTCAGTGTCCTCCCTGCCTTAGGCGGCGGCAGCAGAGGGATCCACAGATGTCCCCACACCTGGGAATCAGTTGGAGCTTTCCCTGTGCTGCCATTCCCGTTATTCCCATGGCTACCCCTCCTGCAGGGACCAGGAATCTTTTCCTGCTGTTGAAGGCATTACCAGGGATATTGGCTGTGATGTTTCTGTAGCAGATGTGGCACCTCGTTGTCACCGCTGGTGGATCCTGACCGCTCCGGAGAAATTCCCGGGGAAATGGGGTTGGGAGAAGCCATCAGAGCTCCACTTGTTCCTGGTTTGGCCATCAGTGAACCCAAATCATGGAGTCACGGGATCATTGAGGTTGGAAGAGATTTCCAGGGCCATCGAGTCCAAGCTGTGCCCAATCCCCACCTTGTCCCCGGCCCAGAGCACCGAGTGCCACCTCCAGGAATTCCTTGGACACCTCCAGGCATGGGGACTCCAAACCTCCCTGGGCAGCCCCTGCCAATGTTTAATCACCCTTTCCATGGAGGAATTTTCCCAGTATCCACCCTGCCCCTGCCCTGGCCCAGCCTGAGGCCGTTCCCTCTCTCCTGTCCCTGTTCCCTGCCAGCAGAGCCCGACCCCCCCGGCTGCCCCCTCCTGTCAGGGACTTGTGCAGAGCCACAAGGTCCCCCCGGAGCCTCCTTTGCTCCAGCCTGAGCCCCTTTCCAGCTCCCTCAGCCACTCCAGCCCCTTCCCAGATCCGTTCCCTTCCCTGCACATGCTCCAGCACCTCGATGGGTCTGGGGAACACTCACGTTACTCAAACCCATCTTTATTCCAAGGCCAGGTTGGATGGGGCTTGGAGCAGCCTGGAATAGTGGAAGGTGTCCCTGCGCATGGCAGGGGTGGGACTGGATGATCCTTAAAATCCCTTCTCACCCCAAGCATTCCATGATTCCACGATCCTGTGAAAGTTTAGGATGGAGGACGCAGCTGGAGCTTGAGCTTTTATCAAACTCGCGTCGAACTCTGCATCACTGCTGGGTTGGATCCCAGGGCTGGAGTGCCCTGGAGTGCATCTTCGGCACTCCGGGCTCCTCTCCTGCCCTGGCTGCCGGGCAGGGCAGTTTTTTCTTGGATTATTCCCAGATTTCTGCTGTTCCCTGCTGCACAAGGCTGTCCTGGGCAGGAGGAATCAGCAAGGACCTGCTGCCATCTACTGGGAGCTGCCGAGGGAAAGGGAAGCATTCAAACATCCCAGTGCTCGGGAGGAAGACTTTTCATTGCCAAATCTTACTTCTCTGGCTGATTTTACTCTTGATAAATACCGTGGTTGTGCCCGGCATGGAGCTGGTGGAGGGAGTCTTCCTCTGAGAGCCATCCTTGAGCTTGATTTGTGTGTGGAGAGCATCAGGTCCAGCAAATCCTGACCCAGATCCCTTTGTTCGGTGTCAGGTGTCTCTGCAGAACTCCTGAGATGCTCCTCTGCTGCCTGTGGGTGAGGGAAGTATCTCAGATGTTCTCCTTGGAGCTGCTCTCAAGCCAGGACTAAATTTGGGGTGTTGAAATCATTCAGTTTGAGTAAAACCCGTGTCAGCTCAATAAACAGGGCACTCTAATGCCTGCACTTCATAGCCTGAATTGTGAAAGGTAAAATCCCCAAATCTTCAGAGTCTGGATCCCAGGAAGTCCCTTCCCTACAGGGGATCCAGGGACAGACCAGGCTCTGGAGGAAAAGGTTGCCTTTGCTGACAGCATGGGAAAGTTGTGTTGTCTCCATCACAGGCTGGACTCGTGTGTCTGGAGCACGTCCTTGTTTGGGTTTGCAGCTTTTAATTAACAAGGCTGCTTTAGTTTTCAATTAAGGACTCGATTACAACAAAATCCGCATTTTCTTTCCCTTTCTTTTCCGCCTTGTTTGCTCCCCCCTGTAGTTTCCACTGAGCTTTGATCTCAGTGCAGGTTTAATTAGCTGTAATTAGTGGTTTCACTGCATTAACCAAAAATCCTGATCGCAGAGGATTAAGATCCACCCCTCAGCTTGATGGCCTCCTCCTCCCCTTCCTCCTGCTGCTTCCCCAGGGGGATTTAGGGGATCGGAGGGTCCCTGTGTGGCCCTTCCCCAGACGGGTGCTGCCCCTTCATCCCAAAGAGCCGCCCTGTTATGGGATCATTAAAATTCCCTGGAACAGATCCCCCATCCAGGGATTTAATTCCCACTTAAATCTGCAGCTGCCAGGAGTTTTAGGATGACTCCAATCTGTGCCTTCGCAGCACTTACTGGGGACTCTCCCTGCTTTCAGTACATTTGGAATCATGGAATTGTTTAGGTTGGAAAAGCCCTCTGAGATAAAGTCCAACCGTTCCCCCAGCACTGCCAAGGCCACCACTGACCCCATGTCCCCACGTGCCACATCCACATGGCTTTAAATCCCTCCAGGAACGGCGACTCCACCCCTGCCCTGGGCAGCCCTTTTGGGGAAGGAGTTTTCCCAGTATCCAGCCTGCCCCTCCCCTGGCCCAGCCTGAGGCCGTTCCCTCTCTCCTGTCCCTGTTCCCTGCCAGCAGAGCCCGACCCCCCCGGCTGCCCCCTCCTGTCAGGGACTTGTGCAGAGCCACAAGGTCCCCCCGGAGCCTCCTTTGCTCCAGGCTGAGCCCCTTTTCCAGCTCCTTCAGCTGCTCCTGGGGCTCCAGACTCTTTCCCAGATCCTTTGGCCTTTTCAGCCAGGTGCCTGCTCCAGGTTTCCCACACTTTCAGCTTTTCCAGTCCTTCACAAGCTCCTGGAAGCTGTGGAGTGGCCAAGTCCTTTGCTGAAGCCTCCCAGCTCCTCAGCACAGGATGGAGAGGAGATTTTGGAAGATGTGACTCTGCTCTTCTCCATGGATGTGCACAGTCCTTCTTCTCAGGGCTGCTCTCAAATATTCCTCCCCAGGACAACCCTTGAGGCTTTACACCCTGTAGTAACCCCAGAGTAACTGGAGTAGGGGCTAAATTAACACGGCACTTCCTCCACCCCGACCAGGCTGGGTATGGGAAGTCACAGAGCATCCACTGTGCTTAGGAATCGCTCCAAGTGCCAGAGGAAGCATCTGAAAATATCAGCAGGCTCTGGAAGGCACCAGTCCTGCTCAGCCTTCCCAGTGTTGACTCAATGTTTTATTTTGATCAGGCATTTCAGCCCTTCCCGGAGGCGCTTTTAATCTTCGCTCTGTAACCTTTAAAGAGGGAGGTTTTCGTGGCCTCTGCAATGATTTTTTTTTTGCCTGGATGGGGATGTCTGAGCTGCTCCGAGTAAAGAGATTAATTCAATTTTCCTAAACTGGAAATGGACTGAAAAACTGAGAGGCTTCATTGACTTTTCCTCACTCGGCTCGTGGTGTGTTAGAGAAACAATCAATGGGGGTGAACTTCTCAGCCAGCAGAAACCTGGCGTTCCCATCTCCAGGGAACCAGCTGGGGAAGATGGGAATAAACATTTTTAAGAAGTCTGGTTTGGCCAGAGTGCGTTCCTCCTCCGTCTTAAAACCATCAGGATAAATTCTCCTGGAAATGAATTACAAACAAATCCCTCATTTATCCCCGAGGTGACAGTCTTTTGCTGATATGTGCTTTCTGGAGACTAATAAGTTTTGAATGTCGGTGGGGCGGGGGAAGGAAAAAAATCAAAGTAATTACTTTGTGTTCCCAAGCTCCTTATTTGAGTAGGTGCCTGTGTGTTTATCTCCCTCTGTCATGCTGCATTGCTAATGGTAATTAAAAGCAAGGGATTTTTCTTGCTGGAAGTTGTTCTTATTTTCCACCTTTAGTGATTTTGGCCTCGGCGACGACGCTTTGCCACCGGCCAGTTACTTGTGAACTGCTCTCGTAGAAGGTCTGAGTTCAGGAAACTCTGCTTGTGCAGCTGGAATTGGATCATTTTGTTAATGCAGGCCTGTGCAACGTGAGGTGGGCGTTGGTTTTTTTCAGGCCGGGGTTTGGAAGCACATCCTGGAGGTGTCCGTCCTGGCGGCCACTGTCATCTCCGTGGTGGCTCCGGGAAATCACGGAGAGCTCGCCGGCATTTGCTTTATTTGCACAGGATTCGGGTTGGTGGTGGTGGCAGCGAAAGTGTGGAGCAAACTCATGCGGTCCGTGGTCGGGAATGGGGTCTGGATCCTTGGGGAAACCCACCCAGGACACTTTGGCCGCGGCTCAGGGGTGGGACAAGGAGTTCTGCTGGGTCCCCAGCCTTGGAGGGGACTTCAGTTTCTCCCTACACTTCATTTTCCACAGGAAACATGGAAGATGTTTTGTTGGGAAGAGGTTTTGGCTGGGAAGAGGTCACAGGGCTTTCCCCACAGGCCCCTCAGGCTGCAGAATCTTAGACCAGGTCTAAAGTCTGGATCAGGAGGCCAAAATTGCCGTTCCACCACGGTGTCCAGATCGTGGAAGGTTTTTCATCCCACAGAAATACAAGGATGAGTGTCAAAGCTTATTTTTAGGTCGGGGTAAAGCCTCTGTGTGATGGATCCAGCACTCTTCAGCAGAATTTTGTGTGCCCAGAGAGCCGCTTTGTTTGTGTGCTTGCTCTGAAACTTCCGTGGGAACATTGAAGCAAATCCTCTTCTCTCTGTCCAATCCAAGGACCTTCCCCTCATTCCCTGCACTTCCACAGCTTCAGGCTCTGGAAGTCACATTGAGCACCACACGAGGGGTTGGGCTGGAGGCACAGAGGCAGCAGCGTGCAGGGATGGAAATATGATCCAATGGAACTCCAAGTGAGGAAGAAGAGGGAATTCCCTTGGGTTTCCTTCGTTAAAGGGTTTTTTTGCTTTAGAGTAGCAAAGCGCAGCAGCTCCCAGCACACGGAATGGGCTTCACTGGATCGTCTTCATTTGGAATCCCAGAATCATTTGGGTTGGAAAAGCCCTCGGAGATCATCAAGTCCAACTCTTTACCTGTCACTGCCGAGGTCACCACTGACCCCTGTCCCCAAGTGCCACATCCACATGGCTTTGAAATCCTTCCAGGGATGGGGACTCCACCAAGGCTGGAAAACCCTTTTGGGGAAGAAACCTTCTCTGATAGCCAACCTAAACCTCCCCTGGCACAACTTGAGGCTGTTCCTTCTTGTTTTGTCTACTTGGGAGAAGAGCCCAACCCTCAGACTGAGCTTGAGCAAACATCCAGAGCCATCCCATGGGAACAGATCCCACTGTGAGTGTATGGGAATGTGAGCTCCATGTCTGAGCTCTCCAATAACCTTGGATCTCCTGTCTGGGTTAGAAACTGGTTTTTTCTCCCGTGCTTAAATGTGGGCACTGTGCTGGATGCTGTTCTGGGAGGTTCTGATGAAATTCCCAACAAACAGCTTTAAGGGAAAGGACAGCTTTTTAAGAAGGGAATTTGTGTGACACACAAAAAAAGAAATGACAAAAAAAATAAGAGGAAGACCCATCAGTGTGTCACGAGCAGCCATCCCAGGCATTTGTCTGCAGCTGAGGGAAAGGTAAAGATTGGATTGTCAGCTGGAGATGCATCTCTATTGCCTGGCTCCCACCTGCAAATGGAAGCAATTAGGAAAATGTCCTACCTTTTTCACAGGAGGCAGCATCTTCCCAGCACGAGCCCCACAGCCAGAGAGACACGGATGAGGCCTGAAGGAGCAGATTGCTTTGCCCTGTCAGTCAGATCTCATTAGGACCTGCAGTGCCTCAGACCCCGTTATCAGCTCGGGGATAACTGATAGCAGGGCTGAGTGAGGGTGCTGGAGTCACTGCTTGTCACTTCTCTGGGCTCCGCAGTCAAATCTGCCACAGGTCTCTCTCTCTCTCTCTTCATTAGATTAAGCCAGGAGTGAAGCTTTCTGACCTGCTGATGCACCCTGGAACCAGAAATGTTTCCCTTGGAAGGGGTGGGAGCGGGCAGGGAATGGCTGGGAGGGAGGAAAACGTCAGTGTTGGGACACAAAGGGGCGGTGAGGACGTGGCCAGGTCTGGGAGCGGGGATTGCGAAGTGAGAGAAGAGAGGAGGAGGAGGAGCGATGGCCCAGGGCCAATTCCTGGTGGGATAGAGGAGGGAAAAGGGAAACTGAGGAAAGGACAGGAATAGCAGAAGTGAGAGGACCAACAGGGTCAAGCCATGCCACAGCATTGGGGTGGAGCAGGGATGTCAGCAGATGTAGCCCAGGAACAGCAGGGTTCCAGCTCTTTAAGTCATTCACGCGAGGTTTAGATTGGGTTTAGGAACATTTTTTCCCCCCAGAAAGGGCTGCAAAGCACTGGCACAGCTGCCCACGGCAGTGGTGGAGTCCCCATCCCTGGGAGAGTTCAAAACCATGTGGATGTGGCACCTGGGGACATGAGTTAGTGGTGACCTTGGTGGTGAAATGGTTGCACTGGACACTTGAATTCAGGTAGACTGAGATACATTCCTCCATTTCCTTAATCACCAAGTTCTTTAATTCATTGACTTTTGGTCTGGTTTGGAGGTTTTGGTGAACTCAGGGCTAGTGGTGAGTCCTGGTGCAAAGCCCCATGTTCAGCTGGTGAATCTAAATAATCCTAAATAATCCTAAATAAGGATTTCTACCAACTTCATTCTGCAATCAGGAGTTTTGTCCTTCACCTTCTGCTGAGGACCCGTGCCTAGGGATGTGCTGGTCGTTCCAGGTGGTGGGATCTGTAAAATTCCCAGCTATCATATCTTCAGGGTTTATTCTCCTTGGCCAAAGAAAGTCCCAAGATGGTTTTTCCACCTTTGAAATGCTGAGAGCTGGAGCTGATGCTGCTGGGGGCACCTGGGGACCTTCCTTTCTCACTGGTGCTGAAGGATTGATGATTATGGGGGGAATTATCCTCATGCCAGGGAATGTTCTCAACAGTCAGCCATCTCCTGGCTCTGGGATCACAGAATCATGGAATGGTTTGGGTTGGAAGGGACCCTAAAGCCCATCCAGTCCCATCCCCTGCCATGGTCAGGGACACTTTCCCCTATCCCAGGTTGCTCCAAGTGCCTCACCACCCTCACAATAAACCCTTTCCTCCTAAAATCAAATCTAAATCTCACCTCTTTTAGCTTAAAACTTTCCTTTTGTCCTGTCACTACCTCTGGACTGTGTAAAAAGTTGCTTTCCATCATTTTAAATTAATTCTCTTGAAGGACTTAAGGCTGCAAAGAGTTTGGGATGTAACCAAGGTTTTATGGGCTCCATGGGGTCAGCTGGGGACAAGATGCCATTCAGCATTTTCTGACCCATGGAGGAACAGCTCCACATCATCTTCTCCCCTCCCCCGCTCCCCTTTCCTCCCTCTTCAGCTGTGCAGTAACATCTTACTTGGGGGATTCAGCCGCCCCCGCGGTGTTCCCCAGGAGCTTTGCCAGCAACGGCGTGGTCCATCTGAGTTGGATTTTGGTGTGATTGCCATAATTACCCTCTGACTTCCACCCTCGAGTGAGATGAGATGGCCCAAAAGGAGAGCTGTGATTTTTGAAGTAAAAAAATAAATAAATAAACGGAGAGATGATTCTTGAAGTGCCAAAGGTGAGAGGCTCCAGGGCAGGAATGAGCGGGGAATGCAGATCAGGCAACGCCGTCTATCCAAGGTGGAGCCTCTGCTGAGGCTGACATTAAAAATTCCGACTCAAATGCGGGAAACATGGAGTAAAGGAGGTGAATTATTGATGGGGAGCAGGGATTACCATATCTGACAGATGGAGACTGTCTGAGAACATTTTGCAGAGTGGCATCTGCACCGTGCCTGGTTGGCGTCCCTGAACTTTCGCACGTCAGATGTCGAATATCAACACACAAACTCTGACGGAGCAATTAAATCTGTCCTGTAATGAACATGGGCCTCGTAGCCAGGAGAAATCCACACGGTCAGGTAAAGTCCAAATGCCTCAATTCTTATTTTTTAGGGAGCTATTTAAATAATTCCACCCAAAGCGGTGCATTGAATACACGCACGTGTGATGTCGACATTTAGATATATTCAGGAAATTATGTGCAATGTATCTTCTCTTACTCGAATTTTACTGAAGGCTGTAAAGCTCCCCCTCATATTTTATAATTCGTGTTCCAGATTGGAGCTCAAATAATACAGAAGAGCTCTGAAATTCAGCTGGCACCTCACGACACAGAAGTGCATTAACACCTAAAGCTGAAATGGCTCTCTCAAGTGCGCACAGAAGTCGTAGATCAGACACGGATTCCACATTGTCATGTGGGGAAAAACAAAGAGGAGAAGGGAAGAAGTGCAAATAAGAACAAGTTTGATGCTTTGGTGGGGAACAGCTTGGATTGGGAAGAAGCAAGATGGAAAACGTGGCTTTTCTAGTAGGATTCAGTGCCTTCGGATCCCGGGTTGTTTTCCTAAGCCCAGCCCATCGTGGGAAATGGGTGAATTTTTCTGCCATCTGTAAAAACTGGGGTGCTGAGGAAAATTCATGGAAAATGAATTCATGGAAATGAATTCATGGAAAATTTCCTTCATGGAAAATGTGCAGATTTTGGGAATCATCGGGAAAAGATGCCTTTTGTCCCTGGAGGGCGTTCAGGGCTGGAATCTGGGAAGTTACTCAGCGAGCATCAGCATTAGGAAAAATCTCTTCAGACAGAGGGTTGCCCAGGGCAGTGCTGGAGTCCCCATCCCTGGAGGGATTTAAATCCCTGTGGCTGTGGCACTTTGGGGATATGGTCAGTGGTGGCCTTGGCAGTGCTGGGAATGGTTGGACCTCATGATCTTAAAGGGCTTTTCCAACCTCAGTGTTTCCATGATTCCATGGTTTTGTGGGATGGCTGTTGCTGGGTTGGATCCATCCCGTTGGACACACAAGGAGCCTCCCTCTGGCCCCATAATCACAGAATGGATAAGGTTGGAGGGGACCATGGTGGGGTCATTGATCCTTGTCACCCTCAAAGCAGCCTTTGAGAGAGCAGAGAAGTTCTGGACGAGGTGTCTCCAAAGTGCCTCGGGAAATTCTCAAATGGGAATTGAGGGAGGTCGATAAATTAATAAATTACTACAGAAAACTCCAGGTTCAGCTCTCCCAGCAGAGTCCTTTGGAGGTTTTGTGCAGTTGAAGGTGCGTTTCTAGAAGGAGATGAAAAGCAGTTCAGAGAATTGCTGTGCTTCTGATGGCTCTGATCTACTCCCCCAGTCCAGAAGCAGTGCAGGGATTCTCTTCTCCCTCTGTGGGGACCGGTTTTGTTTCCAAGGAGTCACATAAAAAGTGATGAGCAAAGGGATGCAACTCCAAGGTATTCCACTAGTAAAACCTATTTTTTCCATGCAGCGGAGAGTGGAGATAAAAACCACACCTACAGCTGTGGGTCTCACCCTGCACTGACATTGCCTTGATAATATTTTCATTTTAAATGCTCAGATCTGTGCTGCCTGGCAAAAAAAATATTGTAGTGAAGCTCTATTGGCTCAAAAATTTGGGATAATTGGAGCTAAACCCACCAGGAATGGCCAGAAGAGGCTGCAGTTGTGCTGCATACGGCAGTGTGGGAGCTGCTCTTTTAGGAGTGGTGGGTTTCAGTCCCTCTAAATAAGACTTTTACCCTCAGAATGATAGAGAGGGAAGAACAATTTCAGCCAAAAATGCTGCAAATGAGCAGCAGCTGCCCATAAAAACCTGTGGCCTCAAACCTGGAGGTTTCCAAGCATCGGGAGAAGTGCTGAGAACTGGCGGAGTTGGGATGAAATGTTCCTCAGGCCAGCAGCCAGCACATAAAGCAAGGAGGAGAGGGTTGAAGCTCTTAATCCCTCATCCAGGAGATCCACAGTTCCATGTTGATGTCCGCTACTTCTGGACATCTCAAAATTAGGCCTTGAACCCATCCTGGTTTCTTTGTGTCCCATTTCTTCTCCTTGGATGGTGGCAGTCATGTCCTTGAGGTCGTGGTGGTGTTGGCACTGATGTGATGGGTCACTGGGTCGGGTTGGAGGCTGCTGCAGGATTTGTTTCCTCCTGGTTTGGGTAACTCCGTGCCCAGCAGGCCCCTTCCCAATGTCAGCAGTTTCTAGGCTGGATCAAGGCACCAGGAGAGAAAAAAAAGGGCCATGATGCAAGAGAATCCTAAAAAATAAACTCTTCCATGAAAAACATCAATGTGATCAAGAAAAAGTTATAACAAATTTGATCTGGTGTCAGCTTGCCCACAAAAACTCTCCATTCCCTAATTTTGGAAGCCACCACAGCATTCAAAGTAAATGAACAAAGGTGGCCAGAAAAAAAACATGGAGTGGTGTTTTCAACAGTTTGGGGCTGTTTGTGCGACCCCAGCCAGGGGTTCAAAGCTCCTGGGAAGCACCAGGGCCTGACCACGACCTACAACAGGGAAACACGGAGTTGTGGAACCCAACCATGGCCTACTACAGGTTCCTGAGTTGTGGAACCCAACCCCAGCCTACTAGAGGCAGACATTGACTTGATGGACTCTGCACAACCTACTCCAGACAGAAATTGATTTATTAAACCCAACTACAGCCTACTACAGACAGAAACTGATTTGTTGGAATCAACCATAATTACTACAGGTGAACACTGACTTGATGGACCCGACCACAGCCTAATACTGGAGCTGACCACAACTACTCCACACACTGAGTTGGTGGACTCAACCACAACCCACCACAGACAGACATTGACTTCTTGGACCTGACCACAACCTACTACAGGCAAAGATTGACTTGTTGGACTCAACCATATTTACTACAGGCAAACAGTGGCTTGATGGACCCAGCCATGACCTACTACAGGCATACACTGACTTGTGGAACCCAACCACAACCTACTGCAGGCTGACATTGATTTGTTGAACCTGACCGTGACCTACAGCAGGCAGACATTGACTTATTGGACCCAACCACAACTACTACAGGCTTAATGGACCTGACCACAACTACTACAGGCAGACACTGATTTGTGGAACCAATCTACAGCCTACTACAGACAGAAACTGACTTGTTGCAATCAACCATAGTTACTACAGGCAGACACTGGCTTGATGGACCTGACCACAGGCTAATACTGGAGCTGACCACAACTACTAAAGACTTAGTGGACCTGGTCACAACCTACTACAGGCAGACATTGAGTTGATGGAACCCAGTCACAACCTACTACAGGCAAACACTGACTTGTTAAACCCAACTACAGCCTACTACAGGCAGACATTGACTTACTGGACCCGACCACAACCTACTACAGGCAAACGCTGGGTTGATGGACCTGACCACAGCCTAATACTGGACCTGACCACAACTACTACAGACTTAATGGACCTGACCACAACTACTACAGGCAGACCCTGACTTGTGGAACCCAAACACAACCTACTACGTTGACTTACTGGACTCAACCATGCGTACTACAAGCAGACATTGACTTGTGGAACCGAACCATACTTACCACAGGCACACATTGACTTACTGACCACAACCTGACCACAGCCTACTACAGGCAAACACTGGGTTGATGGACCTGACCACAGCCTACTACTGGACTTGACCACAACTACTACAGGCAGACACTGACTTGTTGGACCTGACCATGTCCTACTACAAGAAGACGTTGACGTGTGGAACCCAACCGTACTTACCACAGGCAGACACTGACTTGTTGAACCCAAACACAACTTACTACAGGCAGATATTGACTTGTTGGATCCAACCATGACCTACTACAGGCAGACACTGACTTGAGGGCCCTACTTGAGCTTCTGCCCCATTCACTGTTCTGTCCCCACCAGGCACATCCCGTTGTGTCCTTCACCCCTCAGCAGCTCCCAACCGCTGCTGGTTTATCAAAGCTCAGCTGGCACCACTGAGCACGTCCCCGATCGCATCCAGTTCCACATCACTTGATCCGAAATAAAGCCGGGGTGTTGCCACAGTAATTGTTGATCCCAAAGGGGAGTGAAAATGGTGGGGTTTTTTGCTGACTGGAGCAGTCTCTGCAGCACTTTCCATGGAAGTGCTGACTCCCTCTTCTTTCAGGCTACATTCATTCCCACGTTCCCTCTCATTTATGCATGAGGCAAGGGGAAAAATCCCTTTAATATTCCTTGTAAACTGGCAGATGGTATAGATAATTTTTTGGTTTTTTTACTATATGCAGTAAAACGCAAATGTGTGTGGCTTGTTTGCAAATGCTGGCATTAATAACTGATATTTAAACAGGCCAGATTAACACTTTTACTGATCTATTAAAAAGATTTTTTTCCAATCATTTGCACACTCAAAATCAATTTTAATACAACATGTAAATTGAATTTAATTTTTTTATATAAAATTGCATTTATCTTCCTGAGCCATTAAATTTACTATTTAATATGTACTTTCCAGCTCACTTGGCTAGAATTTCATTGCTCTTTATCTGTATAAATTTAATTAGCCTTGATATCATCAGTATATTATAGAACTAATTAAAGATTTAGATAAGTGCTGAGGGTGCTTGTTTAATACCCTATAAAGTTCCATTTGGAGAGCAAGAATTTCCATCTTTCATTAGGATCAGCCGGTTCGGAGCTCCAAGGAGTGGCTCAGACATTGTTTTTTGAAGAATTATTTAATGGGGTTTAATGGATTTATCCTTCCTTTGAAAAGCTGTGTAATTACTGTGTCTCCCTGCACGCTGGGAGGGGGCTTGGAGTTGTTCAGGGATGGGTTTTAAGTGCTCCGTGCACGTGGTGATGCTCAGAGATCCCCATTCACAGAATCCTGGGGTTGTTGAGGTTGGAAAAGTCCTCCAAGGTCATGGAATCCAAGCTGTGCCCGATCCCCACCTTGTGACCAGCCCAGAGCCCTGAGTGCCACATCCTTGGACACCTCCAGGGATGGGCACTCCAGACCTCCCTGGGAGATCAATTCCAATGTTCACCAACCCTTTCCATGAGGAAATTCCTGCTGATGTCCCACCTGAGCCTCCCCTGGCACAGCTTGAGCTCATGTTCCCAGCAGGGCAACGTTGTCCAAGTGATGAACCCCGGGAGGAAGGGCAAAGGAAACAAGAAGGAAATATTAATGAAGAAAGAATAGATAACATGGATAAATATCAGGATAAAAAGGAGGAGGGAGAACAGGAGAGAGCTTTGGGAAGGGTGGTGACGTTCTGCATGTCCCTTCCCCTTCCCTTTGCTAATGAGCTCTGCATTTCAGCGGTGATTTCTGTGTTTGACAAAAAGCTCTGCAGCGGTGACAAACCCAGTGACAGAGCTGCACGTGGCACCCAAAGGTGTTGGCTGGGGGTGGGTTTAGTCCCAAACTGCCTTCATCTGTATAAAAAGCAAACCCCCAGGTGAGCTGATTTGTATGTAGGGCTTCCTGCGCTGTCTCTGTGGTTTAAACTTTAAAAGGGAGAATAATTGGAATTTCTAACAAGGTTGTCTCTAATTAGAAGGTTGCACTTGTGCCCTTTTGAATAAATACAACTGTTTTTCTTGCCTGGCTCTGTACCTGATCAGAGCCCTGTGTGGGTGCTGAGCAAGGGGTGAGGGCTTCCCAACTCTGATACTTTTTCCTGCCTTGGATAAATGACTTAATTTTAATTATTCTTCCAGCTTTACAAAGAACCAGCCAATATTATCCTTCCATCCCTTGGTTGGTTAATAAGGGCTGTGATTTGCAGGGGTGTGAAGCACCACTGCACTCCAAATTCACTTTGATTTCCTCCTCTCATGCTTTGTTTTCTTTCCCAAACCATTTCCCACCTTGGAAGTTTGCACATTTTAGGTTTTTAAGTGGGGTTTTTTTATGTTCTTGTGGTAGCACAGCCCCAGACCCACGTGTGCCTCCTGCCCCAAATTCTGCCCCGTGTGGTGATGGGGCAGCTGCTTCCAAAGGGCTATGGATGAGCACAGAGACGATGGAGATCACAGTGATAGGAACATTTTTTGCCTGCTTTTGGGTTTTTTTTCAGTCCATGGAATCATGTAGGGGCTTCTTCCTCACTCCAGGCAGACAGGAGAAGTGTCCAGGTCTTGGTGTGGCATCTGAGAGGAGCTGAGGTTGACCAGAACAGCAAAACCATCTCTGATGTGAACTCCTCTAAAGCACTTTGGGTTCTTCTGGAGGCACAGAAGGAGCATTCTTGGTGCTGTCCCCAGAACTGCTCCAGGTTAACTGAAAATCAAGGAAGAAACCTGACCAAGTGCCCCCGTGGAATGGTGTCCCGCGGGTGATGGTATTCCCTTATTTTAGGGTTGTAGCTGCAACTTAGGATGAGCAGTGGTTGGAGAGTGGAACTGGATCCATCCCTGGAAGTGTCCCAGGCCAGGCTTGCGTTGTCCCAGGTTTCTTGGAGCAGCCTGGGATAGTGGGAGGTGTCCCTGCCCATGGCAGGGGGTTGGAATTCGATGATCTTTGAGGTCCTTTGCAACCCATCTGTGATTCCATGAAAAGCTGAGATGCAGCTGTCCCATCCCTGTTTTCCATCTTGTTGTCAGAAGCTCTGGAGATGGAACAAGCAGCTCCCTCCCATATTTGCAGATTTTTGGTTTAAAATGCTGCTCACTGACACATGTGTGCAAACATCCCTGCAGTCTTCACGAGGCGCAGAAATTACAGTAATTGCTGCTTTACCTGGATTTTCCTTCGGTGTTCTGAACTTTCAAAATTCCCTTCACAAACTCCTGCTGGCCGGAGCTCGGCTCTCCTGCCCCAGCTCCTGTAACCGTTCTCAGCTCTTCCCCAATTCCCACCTCTAATGACTCCAAAGGGAAAAATGCCCCATGGGATTTTCTTCTTGGTCAAGCCAGGCCTGAAAATCCATTTATTCTGCCTTATTTGACTGAAGTTACCTCATTTCTTGCTGTGTTTTCCGGTTTTTTTTGCACTCACTCTTGTCCCCTCTCTGTTTAAATGTCATTGTTCCACCATGATCTGCAAATATCAAAATTGAGTGATTTTATAATCACAGCTTCGGTCTTTTTTATCATCTTCAACTTCTTGCTTGTCCTATCTGGTGGTTTTCCATAAAATCAAAGGATTTGGGTTGGAAGGGACCTTAAAGATCATGGAATTCCACCCCTGCCATGGGCAGGGACACCTTCCACTATCCCAGGTTGCTCCAACCTGGCCTTGGACACTTCCAGGGATCCAGGGACAGCCACAGCTGCTCTGGGAATTCTCTCCCAGCCCCTCTCCACCCTCATCATAAAATCTTCCTTCTATCCCGTCTCCCTCTCCCCTCATTTAGTTTTTATCCCGATTTCCTGTAAGAGCTTCCTACTTAACCTTTGGGACTTTCCCATTAGAGCAGCAATTCCGGGTGCTGCCAAAGCGCCTCCCTAATCCCCCAGAAGAGAGGGAGATAAGGGACAGGATTTCGATCTCTCCTTTTTTTGTTGCTCCCTTTGGCTAATTCAGCCCCCAGACTGGAATTCCTGCCCGGTGAATCCATTCCTGCCGGCACTAAGGCAGAGCAGGAAGGGATAATTAAAGTGAGATCCTTTATTCTGAAACATCACACCCAAGGTCCTCCTCTGAAGAAGACATCAAGTCGTTCTCAGGGAAATCAGAATTTCATTTGGAATTCACCTGGCCACCTTTTGAAAACTTCTTTTGGTTTTTTTTTTTTGGGTTATAGGTGAACATTAGCATTTAAATGGAGAATGGTATTAACAGCCCTCAGAGGAGCTGGGCTCATCCTCATTGCCTTTCCCGAGATTTTTTTTTTTTCCCTAAATGAGAAAGCTTCTTAATTTTTATTCTCTTTCTGCAAGAACAGAGTTCAAGAGACCATTTTTTAAATGTGGATCTCTCTCTATATACAAGCTCAAAATGCCTCCTTGTGAAATGGGTTCGTTATTGGCAATTTGCTGTTTTCTTTTAAAAGTGCTGCTTAAAACCCAACAAAACAAACTGGTTTGGGGGTCAGGTAGCTTCTGCACTTTTGGTTGGCCCACAGGATGTTTTTTTCCTGCAGCTGGGAACCATTTCCATCCCATTAAAGGGATATTTAACCTTCCCTATCTGCTCTTAGCACAGAGCTGTTCTTCGTGTCATGGTGGACCTTCCAGGGGCAATTCCAGATGGGTAAAGGGAGCAGGGAGAGTTCAGTTTTGTATTCTTTGTTCTTAGGTTTGTCCTAAAAAATGCCAAAAAAACCTCAAGGCAGCTTTGCACTCCATCCCGTTGCCAGTGGTCGGTGGAACAGGCCCCGGGTGTCTTGGTTGAGATGTGAGTTCATCATATGAAAAATGGATTTTATTTTTTAAAAATTAACAAGTCCTTGCCGTCCAAACCATCAAAATTAGTTAATTATCCTCTATGAGCAGGATATTAATGATTTGGGATACCTCAGGCAGTCCTTCACTCCTCATTCCCCAAAATACTGCCATCGACACCGGAGCTGGATGCCAGTGGAGAAGTTTTTTTACCATCCTGAAGAGCTGAAGGCTTGGAGCAGATTAATGCTTCCTCCCCTCGTAAAGAGCAGCTGTTATTCCGTAGGAACTCGGGAGAGACACTCTCTAAGAACCTGTTCCATGTTTTTGTGTATAAAGCCTCTCCGATCAGATCAGCTCAACAAATCCCACTGGTGCTTTTCAGCAGAACACAAATAAGTGATGACTGTGTGAATAAACACGGAAATAAAAGGATTTCCCTGTTGGGATGAGTCCCTGGGACACTTTGTTCCCATCAGCTGCATTCCCACAGCCCTGGAATGGGTTGGGTTGGGTTGGAAGGGACCTCCAAAGTCATCCACTGGCCATGGGCAGGGACACCTTCCACCATCCCAGGCTGCTCCAAGCCCCGTCCAGCCTGGCCTTGGACACTTCCAGGGACCCAGGGGCAGGGAAGTTTTGCTCCACAGCCTTCCCAAGGTGCCAGAGCTCCTTAAAGGAGGGAACAAGGACTAAAGCTGTGCAACCTGATCCCTGGCCAAGCTCAGCAGCACAGCCCCAGCTTTTCCTCACAGCTCCTTCCTCACCTGTCCTAAATCTGGGCTGACTGACGAATCCTGCACCCCACAAACACAGGATTCATCTGTCACTCTTTTCAGGATCAGATTATTTTCTAATTAAAAATTTCCTCTGAAATAAAAAGGGGAGCAAGCAAGGCAGCAGGGAAGGAGCACAAGGTGTGCATTTTTAATTGGGTGCAATTAAAAACCTGCCGCTCCGGCGTGGCAGCGCCTGCGGCCAAGCCCGATTTGCATGAGTAATTATTCACTCCATTCCAGAGTCTGCTCAACTTTGCCTTCCTTGTCTTTGAAAGTATTAATAAATATTGATCAGACACTCTCCTGTTTGCCTTCGCCCGAGCAGCTCTGATGGACTCAGCCTCTGATGTTATCAAATAATGAAATATGAAAGAGGCAGTGGGATGAGCCTCTTGTTCTGTGATTTTTTATTTAAGGCTCTTCACTTTCCTTTCACGAGTGTGTTTTCTGATTATCAAGAGGAGGCTGACGAAAGCGAGGTGTAAAGGATGGAGGGAATAAATAAACGGAGGACAGGTGAGGGGAATGTGCTCCGTGGAACGCCGGGAAACTGCTTTGTGTTTGTAAAGTTGAGGTTTAAAACTGAGGAAAGGAATTAATCATCATCAACAGCTCCGTCTATCATCTGACAAACAGGTTAATAATAAATAATTATATGGGATTGGCATTCCTATCCAAAGAGGAAATTTAGCTTCCCAAGCTTTCTTTTGGCTTTAACGTGGGCACAGCCGAGCACGGGGAAGCTGATGTACCCTTCCCAGATCCTCAGCCTGAGCAGGAAGAGCTTCCAGGGCTCAGCAACGGATATCTGGGGGGAGAAGAGAAGGGATCAAAGCAGGGGTGCCACTGGATGGGCTTTAAGGTCCCTTCCAACCCAAACCACCATGGTCACCACTAAACCTCATCCCAGTGCCAATTCCAATGCCTTTGGAACACTTCCAGGGATGGGGACTCCACCCCTGCCCTGGGCAGCTGTGCCAGGGCTGGAAAACCCTTCGGGGAAGAAATTTCCTTTACTATCCAACCTAAGCCTCCCCTGGCCCAGCCTGAGGCCGTTTCCCCTTGTCCTGTCCCTGTTCCCTGGGAGCAGAGCCCGACCCCCCCCGGCTGCCCCCTCCTTTCCAAAAATCCCTGATTTTGGAGCCCTCATTCTCCATCCAGCAGCCTTTCCTCCATCTCACCTGGCTCCATCAGCAGCTGTTTGGGCCCAGTCTCTGGGCACAGGAGCTGAAAATGCAGAGCTCTGAAGGCCCAGAGCTCGGCAGGTGAGGTCTGAGAGCCTCCAAAGCTGCAGCCACTGCTGTGATTTGCAGTCTGCCAGTGTTGGGTGCTCTCTGCAAAGGCACAGCCACCCCTGAGAGCCTCAAAGAGGAATTCAGTATTCAGCTTTGCCATGCTTGCCCTGGTCGCTGTTTTAATGCATTCAAGGAGGACAGGAAGGGAGGGAGGTGAGAACTTTTCATGGAGCCCCTGCTCCTGAGTTTGAAATCATTTATTCCACCTGCCCTTGTTGTCCTGCAGAAGCTGGAGGAGTCATGCAGGGACCTCATCTCAGCTGCTTCAGCCCCTCCCTGCTTTGCTCCTCGGCCAAAAAAATGCTGAATATTTGGCTGAAACAAATCCTTGCTGTCTTCTGGTGCCTGCAGCCACACTGGGATCCTTTCAGTTCTCCTTCCCTGAGTCTCCTGAAGGTTGAGAGATTTGGTATCACTCACCTGGAGAGGAGAAGGCTCCAGGGAGAGCTGAGAGCCCCTTGCAGGGCCTAAAGGGGCTCCAGGAGAGCTGCAGAGGGACTGGGGCCAAGGCCTGGAGGGACAGGAGCCAGGGAATGGCTTCCCACTGGGAAAGGGGAGATTGGGGTGGGATCTTGGGAAGGAATTCCTGGCTGGGCTGGAATTCCCAGAGCAGCTGGGGCTGCCCCTGGATCCCTGGAAGTGTCCAAGGCTGGGCTGGATATTGGTGCTTGGAGCAGCCTGGGATAGTGGGAGGTGTCCCTGCCCATGGCAGGGGTGGCAGTGGATGGGCTTTAAGGTCCCTTCCAACCCGAATCATTGTGGGATTTTAGGATGATGTTCAGTAGGAGGATGTCCAGGCTTTGTTCAGCTTTCTCTGCTCGTGGCACTGCTGAATAAAAGCAACAACTTTTGGAATTCTGCAAAAATAAAGGTCTGGACCATCCAGCAGCACAATTACCCAGGTTTTTTTTTCTCTTTCCAGGCAGTACTACGAGATGCTCTACAACACAGCAGATGAGCTGCTGAACCTGGTGGTGGACCAGGGCGTGAAGTACACGGAGCTGGAATACATCTACGCCCTGAACCTGCTGCACCGCAGCCAGACGGGCGTGGGGGACCAAACCACGCAGAACATGAGGCTGCAGCGGCTCAAGGAGATCATCTGTGAGCAGGCTGCCATCAAACAGGCCACCAAGGACAAGAAGATCACCACTGTGTGACCTCCTCTGCCACCCAGCTCACGTGGGGCTGGCGGGTGGCACCTCCAAGTGTTTTTGTTTGGGTTTTCGTGTTGTTTGGTTTTGTTTCATTTTGTTTTGTTTGGGGGTTTTTTGTTTATTTGTTTTCGGGTTTTTTGGGGTTTTGGGAGGGGGTTTATGTTGGTTTTCTTTGTTTGGTTTGCTTTGGGTTTTTTAGGGTTTGGGGTTTTTTTTTATTTTTTGTTGGTTTCTTTTTTGTTTGGTTGGAGGGTTTTTTTGGGTTTTGTTTTGTTTTAATCAAAGGCAAAAGCGCAAATCTTTTGGGCATTGTGGTGAGGAGGGAAATGCCATTTGAGATTTGGGGTTGGGGTGGTTTCAGTGTGTATCCACGTAATGCTTCCTTCATGTTCTCCCCGAAGCGATTCCACAGCAGGAACGGCGTCCCACTGGGGTTTGGGGCGGGATATTCGGCTTCGCTCTGTTGCTGCTGCTTTGCCTCGAGATGCCAAGGGAGCTGTGGGGTGGGAAAAGGGAAAATTGGGTCTCAGAGGTTCAGACCATACTGAATAATCAGCACCCTGCCAGTCAAGCCCAGACCTGTTGGTCACACGGGGGGATCTTGATGGTTTTGAGATGTTTTTTGGAGAGCTCTGCCAGTGCTCTCTTCAAGTTGTAGCCACGTGAAGTTTTCTGCTGTTTCCAGTGCTGAAGGATGGAGTTGTTTATCCCTTCAGGTGCTGATCAGCCAGTTCTCCACGTGGGAGGTAACACGGGACCATTTGTTTCCACCTCTCCTCTTTCATTATCCCGGAGCCATCTGGCGCCGGCTCCCGCAGCGCTGCGTGGATGAAGGAGAAAATTGCCAATATAAAATAACAAAAAACTTCATTCTCTTGTTCTGAATATTATCTTTGAGTCCCCCCCAGCTCAGAAGAGATTTTGTGGCTGTCACTTGATGCACTGGAAGGACGGGCAGGGGTTGTGTAGCTCAGCACCAATGATCAGCAAGGGCATGAGGGCAGATCCCAAATCCAGAGCACCATTTCTGCCCTGCCTTGACTCTGTAAATCCACCTGGCAAAAGGTTCCTTGTTCCTCCAAAATCAGAATACGCTGCACTTGTATTTGCCAAGAATATTGGGGACCCAGCTGGGTTTCCTGTGCTGAAAAAGGTTCTCTCTGAGCTGTAGGTGCTTTGTGTGTCAACCTTGAAATTGCAGAATTAAAGGATGTTTCAAGGCTCTGGTGGTTTGGCTGGCTGTTTTTAAGAAGTGTCATTCCTGAGATGTTTAAAAGATTCCTTTCCAGGGCCAAATTCAGTGTTCTCCAAGGCTCCATCAGTGGGGAAATGATTTTCTGAGTCATTCAGTCCAACCCTCACCTGCCACAGACCAACTCAAGAGGCTTCTCAACATGCATGTGAAAAGCAGAGCCCATCACTTGTCATTGTTAGGAACCTTTTTCTGGGGTTTTTTCCTTATTTTATTCCTAATCCCGATTTCTCTCATGTCAATATTGGCCGTTAACTGCAGGAGTTCCTCCCTTTTCCTGATGGGTTTGTAGGAGGGTGGAGAATTCCGTGAGGGATGGTGATGGGATGTTCCTGGGATCACAGATCTGTGCTCACCTGCTCAGACATTGAGAAGTGCTGCGGTGCAGCTCCTGCAATCCTGGATATTCCCTACCCAGCCTCTGGAAAAGGGAAAAGCAGCTGCTTGGTACATGGAAACCCCATTTCAGACCCTTTGAGGTGCAGGAGTGATGTGTGAGGAGCTCTGAATTCAGACTGGGTGGCTGTGGGCTAACATCAGGTTGGGTTTTATTCCCTTTGACTTCAATTTCTTCCTAATCTGAGGCTCTGCTTTGCTGATCTCAAGCTTTGCAGTCCACATTTCCCACCCACCCAGCAGCTGTGCTGGTGGGGGCCAGGACACATTGGATAAAATTAGGAAAATCTCATCTTTGGGAGTATTTTTGCTTCTAAAATAAATCAGTTTAAGTATTTTTCCCCGAGCTGCCCCTCATGCCGTCCATCACAGCCCCACAAGGTGTGAACAGAGCAGCAGTGACTCAGGGACTCACCTGCAGCAGGTGGAGAGGAAAGAGAAGCTTTAGCAACTGAGGTAATTGGAGCTTATAATTAACTGGTGTCTCTCCTCAAGTGCTCAGACTCTCAGTCCCCTCCAAACCTTCACGAGGGGAGTAAATATTCCCTGGGTATTCCAGGGATCACACCGTGGAGAAAGGCAGGAGCAGCGTGTGGAATGTGGGAATCCAGACCCTGAGCACCTCATTCCAGCCCCACACTGACATTCCCTGCTCCAGCTTCCTCTCCACATCACAAGAACGTTGGACTCAATGATCTTAGAGGTCTTTTCCAACCTTAATTCCAGGATTCCAAGAAGATGTTGCAAGAAAGAATCCTCATCCAAGAGTCTTTGCTGAGTATTTTTTCCTGGGAAGGAGGTTTTGGAACGAACCGTGTTTTCCTCCCACCGAAAGTGTAGCACACCACGGCTGTTGGGATTGTGAAGCACAGACGTTGGGTTGTTTATCTCGGAGAGTTGCTCAGCCTGGAGAAAAGGAGGCTCAGGGGGAACCTTCTCACTCTCTACAACTCCCGTACAAGAGGTTGTAGCCAGGTGGGATTTGGTCTGTTCTCCCCTAAGCAACAGGAAACCTCCTCAAGTTGCACCAGGGAAGGTTTAGATCGGATAGGAGGGAAAAGATCCCCTTGCAAAGGCTCTGGCCTGAGTGTTGGTGTTTGTTTCAAATCCTCCCTCACTGACAGGAGATGGAGTAGGTGTGGGGGAGAGATTTTGGGAACATTTTTTGTTTACTGAGCTGGGCTGTGGGTAGAGACAAGCTGTTGTGGTTGGGAGTAAATAACTCCTCAGACAATCGCCTCACCGTGTCCACACACCCTCCTCAGTATCCATCTGGAGCCACATTTAGGGGGCCAATCCTAAGGGGGTTGAAGAAAAAGGTGGCTCTGACCCACCAGAGGCTCCCGAGGTGTTGCCATGTCCCCTGAGGGCACATTTGGTCACCAGGTGTCTGGAGTCCTCTCCACAGAGGAGCCACCACCTTTTTGGGTTTGGGCCAAGTCCCACAGTCCCTCGTTGGTGCTCAGGTGTCCTCGTGATCCTGTCCAGATTTATCAGGCTCTGGCTGTCCTGGATTTAGCAGCTCTTAGGGATGGAACAGAAGCTCAAGGCTCCTGAAAGCACCAGCCCTCGGGAAACTTTTCTGCCTTCCCAGTATTGACTTTTCCTTTCTTGTTGTCTGGTTCCTATTTCTCCGTCCCAGCCTGTGGAACTCAGCCCCACAGGGCATTTGTAACACGTTTGCAGTGGGACATGGTTTCCCAAAGGGAAAAAACCACAGGAGGGTGTTGGAAATGGTGCAAATATCCCAGGAACCTCCTTTATCTTCGACCTGAGCTGCACAGAGCACGATGTACCCCAAATCTGCCCTGCAGGAGGGACCCAGTCCTCACTCTGGGACAGGAGCACAGAACATCTCCAGTTCTGCATCCAAGGCTGGAGCCAACAGCAGCAGGACCTGGAGCTGCTGGAGAGAGTCCAGAGGAGGCTCTGGAGCTGCTCCAGGGCTGTAGCCCCTCTGCTCTGGAGCCAGGCTGGGAGAGCTGGGAATGTTCCCCTGGAGAAGAGAAGGCTCCAGGGAGAGCTGAGAGCCCCTTGCAGGGCCTAAAGGGGCTCCAGGAGAGCTGCAGAGGGACTGGGGCCAAGGCATGGAGGGACAGGAGGCAGGGAATGGCTTCCCAGTGCCAGAGGGCAGGGCTGGATGGGAGATTGGGAATTGGGAATTGCTGGCTGGGAGGGTGGGCAGGGGCTGGAATGGAATTCCCAGAGCAGCTGGGGCTGCCCCTGGATCCCTGGCAGTGTCCAAGGCCAGGCTGGACATTGGGGCTGGGAGCAGCCTGGGACAGTGGGAGGTGTCCCTGCCCATGGCAGGAGTGGCACTGGATGGGCTTTAAGGTCCCTCCCAACCCAACCCATCCTGGGATTCTGTTCCCTGCTCCAGTCTTTCCCTACAAATCGTTTTGCTGTCCTGACCTGACCCTGCAGGACACAACAGTTCACAGACAAAGCCTGGAGGTTCTGTTCTGTAAATCCCCATGAAATGCTGGCAGCTGTGCCAGGAATCATTCCATGGAAGTGCTCCTTTAGTGCTTAAACAGACAAGGAAATACTTCTCCAGACCGCAAGGCTAAAACGTTTTCATGGGGGCTGTAAAAGTTCATGAGGGTTTCACAATTTCCTTTTTACAGCCTCATAATCTTTACCGGGTTTTAATTATCCCACGATTTCAAAGCCTGCACCAGATACAATAGGAAAGGCGGAAGGAAAAGCAAATTGCTCTGGTTCCTTTCATAGTTTGAGTGTCAGCCTCCAACACATCCTCTCCTGAGGGTTCCTTCCCTCTTCTTATCCTCTTGATTAAGGATGATACAAACCTGCCTGGAGATATAAATTCATATATTGGATGTGCATAGATAGGATAGAGATGGATGGATGGATGGATGGATGGATGGATGGATGGATGGATGGACCCATGAGGGATATCAAGGTGCGGCTCCCCCCCAAAGTCATCACCTGCCATTCCCAGACAGCTCCGGCTGGAGAGGTTTGCTGAGGAGCCTCTCCACTGAGGCTCTCCCTTTGTCTTTTATTGCAGCAGTTTTATTTTATTAGCATGAATCACAATTGCAAATCTCATTCTGGATGTGGTGATGGCAGTGAAGGGGAGGGCGCTCAGACAGCGAGCGGGGAAGAGGTGCCAGGAGGAAGCCAGCACTGCAGCAATGTCGGTTCTGTTGCTCACAGACGAGCAGGGAGCTCTGTTCGCAGGGAAAAGGAGTCGTTTTACGGAGCTGAGGCCACTTGCACACTGATCCTGAGGCTTTGGGATTCCTTCCCACAGTGGAACATCCTGTGATACGCAAGCCGTGCTCACCACCGCAGACCTTGGCCACAAAGCTGCCTGAGCTCTAATTTCAGGAATTTATTAGCCAAGGATTCATCCTACCACACTTTAAATATCCAGTGACCCACATCAGTTACATCCCAGGAGCATCCCGAGCCCGGGGCAAGGCTGTGAATGCAGAGCAGGGGATGTTGGGCCCTGGGGACTCTGTGCTCCAAACATGATAAACTCCAAAGAAAGCTGAGATCCAGGGAAGTCAAATGTTGCTCTCCAGGCCACGGTCCCTGGTGGACTGGCCCTGTTCTTTCATTCCTTTCATTGCAGGGCCTTCCACTATTCCCATCCTAATCTGAGCTGGAGCTGCCCGTGCCCTGCAGTTCAAATTTCAGCTTTTGCACTGAACAGGGAGCGTGCTCAGAAATGAGGCATTTCACTTTATTTTCCATTCCTTCCTTTGCTGATTGGACCTAACCACCGAGCCAGGAACAAAAAACCTCGGTGGCTGCGGCCAGCATGTAATCATTAAATTTGCTTTTGGATGACCTGTGAGAAATTCATCAGGAAATATTTATCAGGAAGTTCATTGCATCGGTGTTCATTATTTACTCTGTTAAGCTGAGGCACAGTGGCAATCAGGGGAGAAAATTGGACTGCTCAGGCCTTGGACTTCAGTGTTTGTAATTTCCTCTGCTGAGTTGCAGCATGAAATGTGTTTGGCACAGACAGATCCCTCCTTGGGCTGCCTCAGCTCATCCCGTGGCACCCAGCCACTGTCGGAGAGGAGAAAGCAGGGCTGGGAAAAGGAGAGGAAAGCACAAAGCAGTCGGAATCCTGCCCCCGGTGCTGAGCACTTCCAAAGGCCTGTGGTGACTTTAATTAATATTATGGTTATTTTCCATGCCTCTGTCTTTCCATGCTGCTGCTCTTGCTCCTGGCTTAGTCCCCTCTCCATCGCTGGGCTCTGACAGGCACAGGGAGGCTGAGCCTGAGCTGAGCAGAACCAGGACTAAGGAGAGAGAGAACCGGGCCCAGGAAGGCCCCAGGGCAGGGACTGTCCCCTGTGCTGGCCCTGCTGAGGGACCCCCTGGAATCCTGGGGACAGCTCTGGTCATTCATGAAAAAAAGGACATGCAGGGGCTGGAGCGTGTCCAGAGAAGGGAACGGAGCTGGGAAGGGGCTGGAGCCCCAGGAGTGGCTGAGGGAGCTGGGAAGGGGCTCAGCCTGGAGCAAAGGAGGCTCAGGGGGGACCTTGTGGCTCTGCACAAGTCCCTCACAGGAGGGGGCAGCCGGGGGGGGTCGGGCTCTGCTCCCAGGGAACAGGGACAGGAGAGAGGGAACCGCCTCAGGCTGGGCCAGGGGAGGGGCAGGATGGATACTGGGAAAAGTCCTTCCCCAAAAGGGCTGTCCAGGGCAGCGCTGGAGTCCCCATTCCTGGGGTTTCAAAGCCGTGTGGATGTGGCACCTGGGGACATGGGCAGTGGTGACCTTTAGCAGGGCTGGGGAATGGTTGGACTCGATGACCTTTGAGGTCTTTTCCAACAACTCTGTGATGTCCCAAGCCACTCCTGACCCCTCATCCAAGACTCTCCAGACTCCTGCAGGCTGCTGGCAGATGTCCCCACATGGGGCCTTCTCCACGCTCCAGGCAGCCACCTCTGATGGGACATGGACACTCCTGCCACCAGCTCCCCCGGGGAAAATCTGGGGAAGGTTCAGCAAGAAGCACAAGAAGATCAAGGGGAAATGAATAAACCCAAGCCATCGGCTGCAGGGAACTGATTTAAGGAGCTTGGATGTGCTCCCAGCAGGAATCCCAGGAACACAGCCCTGGGAAGAAGCTGAAGGGAAGGTGTCAAATAAACTCCCACCTCTGCCCCACCGCCATGAAAGCTGGAGCTGCAAAGCTGAGTTTAACGGGATTTAAGTTGCCTGCTTTCCGCCTCACTTCTCTCCCAACTCGGGAGCATTTGGAGTTTCCTCCTCCCCACATCCAACTGGGTCCTTTCATTGCCTGGAGCTTCTTGGTGAGTTGCTGAGTGAATTTGTGTGGGGCTTTCACAAGTGCAAAGGGCTGCCCATAAATCTGCTTTGCACGTGGTGCATATTGGGGAGCTGATTGTTTTTATAATTGAACGGTAAATCAATGTATTTAAGGCCAGTGTTTGCCATTAACACTCGGAAGTGTGAAGTGCTCCCCCTGTCAATAGTGGGGAGGTTTTATGAGGGCAGTAACTGCTGATTTACAGCTTCAGCTCTGGGGTTTGGGGTTATTTTTAATGGTCGTTCAGTGTTTGCTGTTCCAGAGCCAGGAGAATTTGGGGAACATTTCACACCACGGCCAAGCACTGTTTGAAATTTAAAATATTTGGGGAAACGTCTCACCCATCTGTGCCCCCTCAGCCAATGAAGTAACAACAGATTAACGAGTTTTCCTTCATTAGCACAGCTGGAGTCACTTCTCACCTGCCTGGGCTGCTCCATCCACTTTAAACTTTTAGCTTGAGAAACTGAGAGCAGTGAGGGCTCTTTCAGACATAATTTGGGAACCGCTGAACTTCATTGACCCAGGAATGGCTAGACTCAGTGATCTTAGAGAGCTTTTCCAGCCTTTGGGATTCCATGATCCTGTGGGGCTGTCACTGGGTTGGAGCCATCCCACTGCACACACGAGGGATTTCCCTCTGACCCCTTAAAATACATTAATTACCACCAAACCCCCCACCCAGCACAAAACCAACGCCCACAGCTCTGTGCAGCACCCTCAGATGTGACCCCTTTCCACAGAGGGAAAGGACAGCTGCCAGGGAATGGCTCCTCCAGCATTCCTGGCCAACCTTGCTGTCCAGGAGAAACAGATGAGCACCAAATTAAGCAAACCAGGAGCAGGGCAACATTCTGGAGGTGGGAACACCAAACCCTGCCAGGAAATGGTGCCAGTCGGGATCCCGGAGAAGCTGGAGTTAAACTGACAGCAGAGAGGGTTGACAAGGCAGAGGGAAGTGCACAAATCATGGGCCAGGTGTAAAAAGCAGCACGGATCCTGAAGGAAGATGGACAGACGGCTGTCAGCCCCTCTGGGGATGGCCTTGCTCGGCTGTCAGAGTGCACTTTCTGGAGGAAAAAGCTCAATTTTTCCTCCTTTCTGCTGAGAAAGGAGAACATGCTGTGGGTGATCCCCTTGGCTGGACGTGCTGTGCTCATCCAGGGATGTGGCACTGGAAGGAGGAGGTCTGGGGTGACATTTCCCGCCACCCCAGCTATTTTGTGGGTCCATCAAAATTCCTGTCACCACCGAGGCATTTTGTTTCTGCTCCTTTTTTGTAACGGCCCTGTTCAGGACCAATCTGTCTCCAGCCCAAAATGCACAATCATTTCACTCCATCCCTCATGGAGAAGGGTCTTCAAGGAGCCGTCTCATCCCAGAGCTTCCAGTGAGCCGCTCCCTGCTCTGCCAAGCCAAACAGATGGGGTGGGGGGAGACAGGGAAGGAGGACAAGTGTGATCCCGAGGTTTTAATAATCCCTTCTCCTGCCTGAATCATCCCAAATCCCAGTGGAAGGGCAGGCATTTTCCAGATGGTAGGAAATAAACTCTGGGACACGTCCATGCTGAGAACTCATTAGCTCTGCTGGCCGTGCTCCAAGCTCGGTGGCAGTCCTTGTAAACTGGATTTGGACCTGCCCTTTCTTCCTCTCATCTGTTCCCAGGAAATCTCCAGCCCTGTCTTACAAGGACAAGCTGCCCAGCTCGATATTAATTTGATTACGTGTGGCCTTTGCCTCTTGGAAGGGTTGGAGCAGGGGCAGGTGCCTTCCTGCGAACCTGCTGCATGTTAATCCCAGCACCTGGGCTGCCTTCCCAACGTCCATCTGCTTCCCGCTCCTTTGATGCGAATTCCATGTGGAGTCTGGGGAGTTGTGAGGGGCTTTTCTGCCTTGCAGGCTGTGAAGGCACAGCAGTGGACAGGGGAGGAAGGTGTTTGTTGGATATACATGAATTATATCTCGTATTTACACACACACAGTGGGATTCCAGCCCCCCCCCAAACCACAGTGAGGGGGTTCTGCTGCACTTGGTGGCTGCCACTGCCACTTCCCACGGGTGGCCTGGCCTCCAGAGCAATCCCAAGGGTCCAAGTCACCTCCTCCTACCCCTGAGCCATTGGCTGAGTGACAGGAGAGCCACAGGAGCAGCAGCAGGTCCTGGCAGGGCCGTGCTGCTGGGGGTGTTTCTGGCTCTGTGTGCAGGGTCCTCAGCCCTGCGTGGCTGCAAGATGTCAGACTCATTGAATAAAGTGAATTTGAAATTGAAACATCGAGTAAAAGGCTCTCTGCATTTCTGTTTCTCTCTAAAACCACACAGATTTTCCAGAGCAGAGCTCTCCAAACCCTCTGACCAGCCCTGGCTTTACAAAGACAGAGGTTTCCACACCCCATCTCCTGTGGGGGTGACCCAACTCCCTCCGGTCACAGGGAGTCCTGGCACAGCAGGGAAGCAGGGGATGATGATCCTGCAGTTTGCAGAAGGCAAAACCTGCAGATGTGGGCTATAAAACAGCGTGGGTTTGGGAAGGGGAACATCCTGGAGATCGTGAAAGCTTGGAACAGCCGCAGCAGCACGAAAGGGAGCAAGAAACCACTGCCCTGCAGCAGCTGCTGCTTGGCTTTGCAGCTCTGCTGATCCCAAATTGTTCTCCTAGGTCGCAACAAACCCAAAATCCTCCCAAATCCCATTCCCAAATAGGGCTCCTCCTTCCCTTTCAGGGTTTTCTGTCCTTCCTGAGCTCTCCAGCCTTTCCCTTTGTTGCCCATCCCTGAAGCAGCTGGAGCAGAGCCTTCTGTGGCAGGGGCTGCGGGGTGCTCAGTGCAAAAGGAATAAATCCCATTAAGGGTTTTAATGTTTATGACCAGCGAGATAATAAAAGAATGTAATTTGGGGTAGCTTTATTGCACTTACCATAACGTTTCCCTGAAGCACAGAGATAAAAGTCAGCGGGTAATGTCCATAAGGAGTTTTTATATCTTCCTCTTCATTTTTTTTAGCAATAACCACCTCATTCAAAGACGGGCATCACTTTACCAACAATGGAAATTCGCTGCAATAACCCCATCCCCAATATTAAATTGTTTCACCACATGGAGATGTTCTCTCCCTGTGTTTATCTTGCAGGGACTTGTATTCGGAGACATCCTGACACATCTTCTCCTCCTTTTTCCCTTTATTTTCTGCCTTTTCATCCTCATTTTACCCCATTCTGCAATGTAAGAAGAAAGGTGGATGATAGACTGAAAAACTAGAATGTCTTTAGCATTTTTACAATCTTTAGCATCTCTACTTCAAATTTGTATTAGGAGCAGATTGGTGTCTGCAAGATACACGATATGAAAAACAGGACGACACGCAAAGATGTCTCAAAAGCTGTCATTTTGCTTTCCCCTGCTGAGACAGTCTCATCTCTCATTATTTCCCAAATATTTCCAGCTAAATGATATAGATTATTTTCCCCACTGGTTCTGAAATTGTACATTTTTCTTACAGAAAAACACTGCTTCACCACCAACTATGGAGCGTTAATGTGTGCTGGGACAAAAAGCATAGTAACAGAGTTCTATTTCTCATATATATATATATATTTATATATATATATATATATATAAAAAAATTAACATTTCTAGGTCTGCTCCAGTGAAACTGGAGGCACAAAACTCACTTAAAGTCATCCCTTCAGGGGAGGAGAGACACAGTAATTTACTAATCCCTAACAAGAAGTGTTTTCCCCTTCAATATTTTCACCTTGAAATCCCCCTTTAATACTCTTTTTGGCCCTCCCCAATGGAATGGAACAATCACATCTTATAGGTGGGATTCCATATGAGCCATGGCACACATGGAAGCCATTTGCATCCTCAGACGTGTCAATGTTAATATGCAAATAGGGCTTAATGAGGGTCTGGGTTAATTGATGGTTGACCAAAGACGTAGAATAAACACTTTAGTCTCCCTCCACGCACTGAGGTGGCAGTAAAGGCTCTGTCTTCGCCAGAGAAAACACCTCTTTATCTCCTTAAATTGACATATTTATAACGTTTATAAGTTTGTCCTGCTCCTCGACGCGGGAGCGAGACCAATGGCTGCCTGAGGGAGGCGGACTACAACTCCCAAGATGCTCCGCGGCCCAGCGGACGCGGCGAGGGTGCGCTGCGCTGAGAACTACACCTCCCATGCTGCACCGCTGCACGCTCTGCGCTCCTATTGGCTGACGGTGCAGTTGGCGCGATCCCCGCCCTCGGTGGGAGCAGCTCTTTCCGTCTCCATGGCAACGAGCAAACAAATGGCGGCGGCCGGACCTGAGTGGGGACGGGACCGATAGCGCAGTCCCCTCCTCCCCCTCCCTCCTTATCACAGCTCATGGCGGGCGGCGAGGAGAACGGCGGAGAGGGCAGCCTCGGGGAGCGGCTCCCTCCTTCTCATGAGCCGCCGCAGCCCCTCGCACAGGGGCTCCCCGAGGAGCAGCCCCAGCTCGGCCCGCCTCACCGCAAGGACGAGCAGGAGGAGGACGGCGAAGAGGAAGAGGAGTCAGAGTGCTCAGAGGTTCAGCTCAGGGCTCCCCAGCTACTTGGGGAGGGGTGTGTGCTTGTGAGGGAACTACCCTTTTCCCCCTCAGTGTAGATGCGGGGGAAAGAAGGGGGAGTGAATGCGGGAACCTCTCATTTCTGCCTTGTTTAGGGTCCCTTCCATCCCCGTGCTGTCCAGGGTACTTCTGGGTTGTCCCTCTCTCCCAGAAAATCAATTAGATTGGAAAAAACTGTGAAGGTAGTCAATTCAAGCCATTAATCCAGGACTGCCAAGTTTCCTGGCCATATAAAACTACAGATAAACTGGCACATGTGTGGCCAAATGAAACCCCTTTCCTGTTCAAATTCCCAGCCCTTAGCTTCAACAAGCCCCAGGACACAAGTGAATTTTCTCTCCCTGCCCTGCTGGGTTTTAAATCCCAATACCACGAAATACCGCCTCATATTTTGCCTCGTGGAAATGCTCTCCCTTGCTCTAACATGTAGGTACTATCACTTCGATGACTACATTATTTATCTTGGTCCCTAGATTAGCAATTGTCGTGTGGCTCCTCCGAGCTTATAGGAATTTCACAAGCCACTGGCTGATTTTCTCGTTAAACCCACGCACTGGTTCATTAGTGCCATCTGTCAAGCAGCCTCTTCAGCAAAGATTTGTTTTCTCTGAAGAGCAGCGCCGGGCTGCTCATGCTGAACAACTGTAAAAGGGCTTCCAATAGAGTCCATACTGGGGTGCAGCAGTGGTGTTAGTGCTGACTTGCTGAGATGTTCGCATCCGTAACGATGTCCAAAAGAGAGGCTGGGAATAAATCCCCACAGACCGATGTCTGTAGAGCAGGTGGTGAGGGGGATCTTTCCTCCTGACTCACCCACCTTTGTCCAGTGCTGTGGTACATTTATACAGTAAATTTTGCTTAATGTTGCTATGTCGTTACAGCATCATCGCATACACCTGGAACTAATTTACATAGCACGATCTCAGGGTTATCAGATAATTCTTTGCACTGTGCAGGCATTTCCCCAGTTCGGGGGTCTTGGGGGTCTTTGATGAAGGCTTCTAAAGTCTTCTTCGCACTTGAACTTTTCCACTTTATCTTCAGGCCATGCACAGTTATGGTGCTCTTTGGTCCATCTGGTCTTAACCGGCCTAAATTCTTTGTTTTTTGGCTAATTGGCTTTGGCTTGCCAATTTCTCGTTAGTACTACACTTATCTACCTCTAAAACTATACACCTGGTAAGTTGGTTTGGTTTGTTTTCCTCTCTCTTTTTGTCTATTCCACATTTAAGCAGCTAGTTAACTATATACCAGCCATTACATTGCATAAAAAGTTATTAATATTAGATTATATGGGTATCAACAGTCATGATTCAGGTTATATAAGCATCAGGTTATAGGTGTACAAGTTATGATTCAGGCTACATAAGTAAAAGCTGTGATTCAGGCTATATAAGTAGAGAAGGCTGTGCTTCAGGTTATCTTGATAAAAAGTCATGATTTAGGTTATGCTGATATTAGGTTACATAGATTTATAACCCAAGCTAGATAAGCACTTTGTAACTTTGACTTTTATAACTCCGCGGCCGTAATCGATGGGAGCTGCGTGGCTCAACGTCTTGGCAAATGGGTGCTGTGCTTCGACCAGGAGGGAGAAAATTTAAAACCCCAGCAAAAACCTGATGAACCTTCTTAAACGTATCGAGCTGGCACGTGGCATGTTTCTGTTTAGCTGTTTTGAGGGCAGTCACTTCCCCTAATGCCTGCTGCCTCGGTGGGGTGGCGGAGTGTGGAAAGCAGCGTTTGATCGAGGACTTTTATTAAACCCTGTTCCCACTTGAACCCCAGCAGCCTCTGGATTCTACCAAGCGTGGAATTCCCCTTCACAAATCTCCCCTTAATCCATTCCTCCCCTTTCCTGGTGTTGTATAGGGTCGGTTGGAGGGAGTGTTGGACGAAGACACCGCCGCTGAGGGACTCCACACCTTGGGCTACTCGGCCCCTGGGACTGAATATGTTTATCTTCATCTGACGCTTCCAGTAAGTACAAGCAAAAAAAAAAACCCATCAGTTCAAGGTGTTTCCCTGCACAAATATTTCCTTTTCTTAACAGCAAATAGTTGGCCTAGTAAAAATAAAAAAAAAGTCACAAGAAAGATTTTTGTCTCTGCCTGCCAATGCTGTTTCATGTACGGGGTTTTCGATCAGACTCAGAGCGGAGGAGATTTTTTTGGGTTTTTTTTTTCCTGTAGTAGCAACAGCAGGAAGGTTTTTCCTTATCCAGGTGTGAAAATGTTTCTTCCTGCTTCAGTCAGCTGGAGGAAAAAAGCAGAGGAATGTGTGAAACACCTGAAAATGCTGCGTTCAGGAAGTTAAAATGGTTGTGTCTTCTCAAAGATCTCTGCTGCCCCTCCCTTTTCTGTGCAGCTTTGTTTCCCTGGCGTTTTTCCTGAGTGCAGCTCTCTTTTTGTTGTTTCCAAGTCCTTCTTTTGACCTTTTCTCCATTGCTGGCTGCTCTAACATCACTTTCTGTAGATGTCACCCTGTCTGGAGGGACCTCGGGACACCTCTCCGATGTCTCCTGCTCCTGTGCAAGCTGAGTTTACAGAACCAGTTATTAAAATGATTATTAAAATCCCCTTCCTTTTCCTTTTTCCAGGGTCGTGAGTTGAGTGACATCAGCATTCTCTCTGGATACATTCACCTACAGAAAATGGAGCTTTCCTCCAATAAAATTAATGGTATGGAGTAAATACACTGCAAGTTCTTGGGTTGTGAAATCATTTCAGATGAGAAAGGCACTGGAGCACGGAGCTTTAGTGTCACAAAGACTGGCTGACATTTTAATGGTGTAAAATATTCCAGCTCCACAGAACCAGGCTTGATCTCCTCGGAAATATCCATGGCCCATTAAGACCAGCATATGTTTATCAGTGGCAACATGGAGCTTAAACTCTCAGTTTATTACCCAGAGATAAAATCCCAGCAAATATGTCAAGGTTGAGGCAGAGATTTGACAGAATATTTCAAGTTATGCCTCGTATGGTTTTCCCAGCCTTAAGTTTTCCCTCGTCAAGGGTGACAAAAGGGAAAAAAATTACATTGTTTACCTTTAGAAAGGTGACAAATGGAGACTGGGATAAACTCCATCAGCTGCTCCTTCTCTCTGTGTCTTTTTTTTTTTTTTAAGTTAACATCAAGTGGAAGAAGCTGTAGTGGGACAGCCACATCGTTTCTTTCGAGTTCCTTTCACTTGAGGTGCTGGAGTCCAATAATAGCAGCACTTTTGTAAAGCAGCTCCTCTCCCTGCTCATTTTAATGAGGTATTTTTTCTGTGGAGGCCAGATATGAACAGAGCAGGCACTTTTCCATAGCAACCACTCATTTACTCTTCAGCTGTGGCCTAAATACTTTTCTCCACTAATTGATAACTCAGGACAGAGTGAATCTGTCATTCTAGAGGTGGATAGAATATAAAAATATATTCTTGCTTATAGGCAAATCAATTGACATGATGAAAATTAAATGTAGAACCTGGATATTTATTCTTTGTGGTGTATAAGCCATTTTTTTTCCTCTAGGAGAAGGAGTTAATAGATCTGATTTCTGCATTTTGGGCATCACTTTCTGAATGTGCAGCTACAAATTGATTCTTAATTGCTCCAGGATGTAATTATCCCATTTTGCCATGATGATCTCTGCATTCAGGCACAGGATTTGACATTTTGTTTCATTTCTAGATCTTTCCTGTATCAGTCACATGCCTTACTTAATGGAGCTGAATGCTTCCAAAAATGAACTGACCACATATTTCAATTTTAAACCACCTAAAAACCTCAGGGTAAGTCTGCAAAAAAAAAAAAAAGATTAAGGTTTAAATTCAAAGAGATTTTCTGAATCTAAGTTAGATGTTGTGTTTGGGCACAGGCAAAAGTCAATTTTTATTCCTCCTTATTCTTCTTTCTTACCTCAGTTCACATTTTAACAGCTTTTCCCACTGTTCGGCTCTGTCTTTTATTTATGCCTTTTATTTATATTTATGTGGATATTTCTGTGTATTTGATTTATGTTTCTTTATATGGATTTTATTTATGTCTTTTATTTTCTTCCACACTGAACCCCTGTGTGCAACACACAGCGAACTCCCAGCCACAGGAAGTGCTGAAGAAATAACCCCAAACTCCTCTCTTTTTTTTTTGCCTTTTAGGAAGTAGATTTTTCACACAATCGAATCCCAAAAATGCAAGATTTAGCAGCATACCACTCACTCACTAAACTCCTGCTGGATTGTATCCTTTGGGGAATCTTGAATGGGAGAAAAGTTGCTTTTTTTTCTTTGCTGTTTCTTCACATGAAAACCTGTTTTCTTTGTATTTTCCCTTTCATGTCAGTTTTGTCCTTAGAACTGAGATTAAATTGTAATTCTGAGACTGATCTTAATTTACTTAAGCATTCAAAGTGGGCACATTTGGGCAGATTTTCCTGCTAGAGGAACAAAAAAACCTCCTTTTTGTGTCATGGAAAAGTAAAAGGGGAGATGTCCCACAGTCTCTGCATGGCAGAGGTAAGAAATTACATTAGAAAAAGATTTTTAAATACCAGAGCTTAACAAGGAATCACCTTGGAACACTTAAATAAAACAGGAATTTGTTGTTTCATCTTAGGCCCAGCTAATTATGCAGGACAAGGCTGTTTCACTGCAAAGAATTTTGAAGTAAAGGAAAACTTCCTGGAGTTTTTGAAGGAAGCACACGGAGCAAAGGTTGTTCTGCTCCCCACTTCCTCCCTCATCCCAATTTCTGGAATTGGAAGCGCTTTTCTGGCAGAAATCTGCTAAACAGGAACCTGTAAATTGATGTTTCAGAGCTGTTTTCCCAAGGCTTCCCTAAAGATTCCTTCCTGGAGCTTCACGTTGCCCTGCTGCCTTCAAATTGCATCCTGAGAGCTCTCGAACTTTTCCTTTTTTTCTTCAGGAATTGCATCCTGATTCTCTGCTCCCTGAAAAGGAGGAGACAGGAGTAATTTTCTGTCTCTTGCCCATTACCAGCTGATATTAATCCAATGCCTGTTCCACAGGGGAGCAGAAGAAGCATTTGCAGGGCACTCAGGTGACATTATTCCCGAGTTACGAAGGGTGCAGGTGACACAAATCCTGTCACAAAATGGCACCGAGCTGCTCTCCTTTTTGCAATTCTAATTTTCCGTCACAGAGCAAAAACCCTCCAGCAAAATGAAAAAGGAGAGGGGAAAAAAGAAAAGATCAGAGATTTGTATTGTGGGTCTGATCTGTAGGGTTTGATTTGGTTTCGTGCAGCTGCCTTGAATTTCTTCATTTGTCAAGGAAGGTGGTGCTGAAATGGGGACAAAAGTGTTTTCATGGCCACAGAAGAAGCCCCTGAGACAGAGGAGGATGAGGGCAGGATTGGAAATGCAGAATTCAGAACAGCAAAGTGGCACCAATCCGTGTCAAACACTCCTCACCAAAGACCTGGCAGACAGAACAATCGCATTTTTAATCCTAGATGAAAAAAAATACTCTCTGAGATACCCTGCAGAAGCAGAAGTGTTTGGCTTGCATTCACACTGACAGTAATTAAGCTTTTCTTACCATTTTTAAGTGAATTATGATGCAGATGATAAAGTCATTATCGCCTTTTGTGTGCACACACGAGCACACCTGACAGGTTTATGTAGGATTTGTAAAGGTTTATAAAGGAATTGTCTGGGAGGAACTGCCCAAACCAGAAAGAGACACAACTTGGACAAAAATATGTGACAATGTAAGATGAAAGTACGTGACAAAGCTTTCTATTGAATCATTAAGAGGCTAAAATTGATTGTATTATTATTCAGCACTGAGCAATTTGCTGCCTCATGTCGATGCTTGTGGCTTAAACTGTAATTTTTCCTTGTTCAAACTTTTACCTATTCTTGCCTAATTCCAATTACAAAAGAGTCCTCTCCCTGAAGCAGAGTTTCATCTAATTTTGGGCAGATCCAGAGTCAGGTTCCTCTCACTTCGTCCATTTAAAGGAGAAATTTGAGACGGATTTGTTGTCCAAGGTGCTTTGTTTAAGGAATTTGAGGAGTTCTGTTAATGCTGAAGTTTGCTGAGAGGAATCCTAACTACTGGTACTGCTGCTTTTAACTGTAATGTTAATTTAAAAGACACTTTTTCCTCTCAGGACAGATGGCCAGGGTAGAGAAGGTATAATTTAGAGTGAAATAACCCCATAAAGTATCACTGGTTGGTATGACTTGAATAATTTGGGCAGGATGCTCAGAGCAGTGGGATTTAAAATTCCTGACGGTGAAGCTTTTGCTGCCCACACCATAAAATTGGACTCCAGTTGCTAATTTACCACCTAATTACTGCTCAGGTTTTGTGTCCAGGTCTTTTTTTTTCCTGAAAGCTCTGCATAGATAACGAGATTGAGGAGATCCGAGGGCTGGAGAAGTGTCACAGCCTGACCCAGCTGGGTTTGTCCCACAACAGACTCACTGCCATCAGGGGCCTGGAGAATTTGCCTATCAGAATCCTCAATCTGGTAAGAAAGAAAGAATTCTGATGGTTTTCCTGCCTGTCTCTTACCAATATATCAATACCTTAATAAATATGAATATTATCACGCAATTTTTCAGAGATATTTGCAATACTGTGCTTTTTTTCTAATTAATACTACAAAATTTTGCACAGAAACACAACTCAAACCTGTTTTTAATGCAATCCAGCTGCTCTAGAAACAACAGGCTGCTTTTAACAGCTTTTACTTTGTAATAAGAAGTTAAAAATATTTAATGGGACTTTAAAAATAAGTCCCAGAAAACCTCATAGCTCTATTTGGCTGCATTAGTTTTAAGCACCCACATAAATATTTGAAGTGAATGAATCCCTTATCAAGAATAGAAATATTCTTTTCTAATCCTTTAAAAAAAATTTAAAGGTTTTTCTTCTGTTCTGTAGGAATGGGTGTGGAAAATACTGACTCAGATTGGCCCTTGGCTGCTTCAATATTCAGGGAAGGTGTTGACATTTCGCATGTTTTGAATAATATATTCAAAGAGTGTTAATATAATTATGTTTCACATCTGTAATACCTCCAGGAGCTCGCAGTGATTCCCTCAGCAGCGATAAAATGGAATTTGGTCTCGTTTTTACTGGAGAAGATTAACTCAGATTGGCCAAATCCCATCTAAATGTTCTGAAAGGAGCTTCTAGGAGTGTGAGGATCTTTTCTCTAAATACTTTGAAGCTCTTTTCTCTAAAAAATTTGAGCCACAGCAATTCCTTCAACCATTGTGTGCCGAAATTTCCTGGTCTGTTGAAAGGCCTAACGGGCATTTCCTTGGGAATCTGCTCTGTCCAGTGTTGGGAGGTTGTGTTAACAACTAAACCTTATGGATGTCCCTCAGTTTGGTTTTTAGGTGCTGGTATCATTACTGATAACACTGCTTGTCTCTTTTCATTAGCCAAGGAGAGAGTCATGTGGAAGTTATGGAAACAGGCAGATTTTAGTGGAGCATTTTCTTTAGCTAATTAGAATAAAATGCAGGTTTGGGTTTTTTTTTTTTTTAATTTTTATCCTCTCTCTTCCCAGTGATTCAGCTTTCTCTTCCATTTTCCCTTGAGCTTTTTAGGTTGAAAGTTTGGGAGGAGGACTTCAAAACCTGTAAATTCTGCCTTGCTCTACCAAAAACCCTTTATTCCACTCAGGTTTGCAAGGAAAAAAATAAAATAAGAAGCACAGCTAGAATGAACTGGACTCTTAGGAATTTTCTGCTTGGAAAAAAAAAATAGGATCTATCCCCAAATCCCTTTTGTTCCCAGAATTTTCTGGGCACCTCTGGCCCAGCATTTTGCAACTCCGGCTCCGAGTGTATCTGATTAACCAGAGGTCTAACAAAGCTCAGGAGCAGAGAGGGAGCCTCCATGCTATTAATAACCTAATTAAACATTTAAAAGTCAGGAAAAATGTCAAGGACAGACAACTGGATTAACATTAGAGGCAGCTGGCTTGTTTATTTCAACAGTTCCTAAATATTTATTAATAGGAGATGAGGCTTCCGAGCTTTTAGCACAAGGTGAGGCTGATGGCAAAATAAAACTTTGCAAGGTTATGGAGAAAGAATCCTGTGGAGAGGCCATCTGGGAACGTGTGGGAATCACTGGGACAGGGAGGAGCAGGGAATTGCTGTCCCTGCTTGGAGTTTGTGGCAGAAATGAGGCTCTGATTGGTGAGGCCCTGAGAAATGAAACCATCCTGAGGCCAGTGAGAAATCAGGGCCTCATTTGAAAGAACCCTGAGAGTTGGTTATGGGTTCTCAAAAGTTTGGGTCATTTCACGTGTGAAAGTCGGGAAGAACTTACAGGAAAGAAGGGGGTTTTTAATTATTATTTTTTAATCATTTCTGTGCTGTCACTGACGGTGAATAAAGCCTTCACTTAATGTGCATTAATAGGAACTTATGTATTCCAGAGAGATTTTTGTATCTTATCAGGGAATCATTGAATCATGAAAGGTTTGGGTTGGAAGGGACCTTAAAATCACCCAGTTACAACTTCAACACCTCCCACTATCCCAGGCAGCTCCAAGCCCCATCCAGCCTGACTTTGGACACTTCCAGGGATCCAGGGGCAGCCCCAGCTGCTCTGGGAATTCCAGCCCAGCCCCTCCCCACCCTCCCAGCCAGCAATTCCTTCCCAAGATCCCACCCCAATCTCCCCTTTCCCAGTGGGAAGCCATTCCCTGGCTCCTGTCCCTCCATGCCTTGGCCCCAGTCCCTCTGCAGCTCTCCTGGAGCCCCTTTAGGCCCTGCAAGGGGCTCTCAGCTCTCCCTGGATCCTTCTCTTCTCCAGGTGAACAACCCCAACTCTCAGCCTGTCTCCTCTATATCCTACCTTAATTTTTTTCATTATTTATTCTGCAATCACAAGTGTAAATAGAGCCATGATTGCAGAGGGAAATTCAATGTATTTATGTATATATATTCCATAATTTTCCGTGCGTCTCTGCGTTCTAAATTTTGAGTTGGATGGTGACAGGAGTGTTCTTGGGGCCAATATCAGCTTTTAAAAAATGTTAGAGCTCTTTTTATTGCTGTTGTCTCTTCAAGGTGAGTTGGAGATAAGCTGGTCAGCAGAGAGTTGATTCCTTTTTCCAGGAGCTGGAACGTGTCACATCAGGATGTGCATGAGGCTAAATGCATAAAGGCCTGTTTGTGACAGGATTCTCCGTGACAAAGAATCCTCCAATCCAACAAATGACTTTTTTTTCCCCCCTCAGGAATGTTGTTTTCCATTGAGTTTTACCTGCAGTTTCTCTGCTTCCATTTTTTTCCCTTAGAGCTTTAACCAGATTGAGAAGGTGACTGGGCTGAAGAGCTTGAAAACCCTGCAGAAGGTGGATCTGTCCTGCAATAAAATAAACAGTCTGCAAGGCTTGGAGGAACATGATCTCCTAGAGGTGATCAACCTGGAGGATAACCAGGTACCACGCTCCAGGCTGAGCTCAGCTTCTCCTAACAACGCATAATATTTTAATTTTTTAAAACTCAATTCCTTGAAGGGACCCAAAAAAATCATCCAGCCCTGAAAGAAATGAATATTAGAAAAGATCTTTTCCTTTGGTATTTCCCATGTTGATTCCTGGTGTCCTCTCAGCCCTTATTTAATATCTTGGGTGGGTTTATCTTCACTCAGGTGTCCCTTTAGTGCTCTCACACATCAAGAACTCGCAGTGCTCCCCTGGCTGGATCAGACAGGGATGAGTTTGCAGCTTTTCCAGCTTGATTATTCCAGAGGATCTTTACTTACACCACAGCTCTGCTGCTGCCAGCCCTCAGGGGGGGTTCTTAATATCTCTCAGCCCAATTTTATGGCCACAGATTCTTCTGAGCTCTCAGCTGGAAACTCCCTGGAAGGCAGAACTGCAAGAACTCCCTTAAAAAGCGGCTTTTGTCGTGCAGCACAATTTTCTGTACTGGAAGTACAATGGCACCATCCAACTCATTTGAATTTTGAATGCCAAGCCAAATATCCACAATAATTTCGATATTGATCTTCCAGCGTCCTTAACTGAAAAAAAAAAACAACCCATCAATTCATGAATCACTTTGACATCAAAGACAGATCTGTGAGGAGAAAAAAAAAAAAAGAAGTGCAGGAAAATAAAAATATAAAGCAGCAGTGGAACATTTTCTGTCATTTTTCCCCACTCACAAGACAGATTTAGAGGATTTAATTCAAGTCACTGGGGATTCTTTTTCTCCCTGTGTTTAGGTTGACATTTAAAAGTACCTCAATTGCAGCAGACAGGAAACTCTCTAATTATTAACATTAATAACACCACTTCCATTGCCTTATTTATTTTCCACTGTTCTTTAACAGCACATAAAAACCTCTTAATTTTACCTCATCAAAACTTGCCTCTTTGAACAACGTTATTGCAACTGAGTCACCCTTTTCTGAACATTGCCTTCTGAAGAATAATTTAAAGGGGAGTTTTAATTAATTAAAATATGGAGTTACTTCAGCTCAGAACCTCTCAGAATGATCTTAAATTCTTGGTTTTTCAAAAATGGGCACAGTAAGTTTATCTGCAAACCAAGCCTCTTGTAAACATTCTGTGATTTTCAACTGTTGATGGCTGGAATTCTGGGATTTTTTTAAGAAATCCACTCAAATCACATTTAACTTGGTCAAACGTGTCCTGGATGGGCTTCTTGTTATCTCAAAGTGAGTAGTGGGTTGGCTGTGGTTGAGGTTTGTGGTTTTAGACACTTTAGACACAAGGATTGAGTACGAATTAGGGAGAATCCGAAGTGGTTTAGGTTCAGTTGGGCTTTCAGTGTTTAAAAGGGGCTATAAAGGAGATGGAGAGGGACTTTTTACATGGAAAAACACAGACAGGAGAAAAGGGTTTTACACTAAAAGAGGAGGGATTTAGATTTTATTAGGGAGGAATTGCTGGCTGGGAGGGTGGGGAGGGGCTGGAATGGAATTCCCAGAGCAGCTGGGGCTGCCCCTGGATCCCTGGCAGTGCCCAAGGCCAGGCTGGACACTGGGGCTTGGAGCAGCCTGGGACAGTGGAGGTGGCACTGGATGGGTTTGAAGGTCCTTCCAACCCAACCCATTCCAGGATGATTCTCGGATTCCATCTTTCAGCAGTGAAAGAAAACCAGGCTTGTTGGGGGCACAAAAACCTTGAGTAAACCCAAAAACTGAGTGCCCAGCTTTCCTTTGTGCACAGATGAGACCACAAATGTACCCCTTTTTCTTCTTTTTTTCTCTAAACTAACCAATTATGAGATATGTTTTTACTTACAACCCAGATACTAACTTTTCAAGTTCTGCAGTGCAGAACTTTTGACCCAATGACAGAACATTCAGATTTGTGAAGAAGAAGGAGAAGAAAGAGGACACAAATCCACACCCAAACCCCTCCATTTTGTAACCTATTCTTACTATATCCCCTAAACATAATTTTCTACATTTCTACGTATTTTTACCCTGTGACATAACTTTTAATTCCACAGCAACTACCTCAGTGTTAGCTCACAATTTAGGAAACTTTTCCCAGGGTTTTGGATCGAATGCAGTGTGCTTCTGAGGATCACTGCCTCTCAGCACTGAAAGGCTGAAACCCTCAGCAGCCAGGGTTCCAACACAAATAGACTGGACCCTCCAGACCCCCTGATTTATCCCTCTGGATACATCCAAGGACAAAAATCCGGGTCCTTTTTAGCCAAGTGCTGCAAGTTCTGTAGGATGAACTTGAACTTCAGTGAAAAGAAACTCATAGAAGGGGTTTTTTTTTTTTTTTGTAACTACTCAGCCAGAGCACGAATTTAACTGCAGAATTGCCTCACTTAAGCACATCAGCACATAAAAGCCAAATGTGTTAGGGCTTGACATTTGAAAGAACTGGAAAAACGCAGGTGCTTGGAAATTGCTGTGTGCATTATCCTGCTGCTCCAGCTCCCAGCCAAGTTGTCTTCTTTTGTGCCTGGAAGTGCCTCATTGAGTGCAGTTAACTTGTAAACCCCTTTTGTGACTTGTAATGATTTTTTTTTTAATGCCCACATTTGAAGAGCAGGGATTAAAATACTTTCTTTATGCTCTGTTTCTGTCCTTGATCAGGTGGCTGAGCTGAGTGAGCTTAAATGGATTGGAGATCTGCCTCTCCTCAGAGTTTTAAATCTTCTAAAAAACCCTCTACAGGTAAGCAAGAACCAAAAATGAGAACCTAAACGTGATGGTTTGGAGCACACCAGAATCCTTTCAGCCTCAGTTTCTGTCTCTAGAAGTGGACAGGTCATTTGTCCTGAGGGATCAAAGATAATTCTATCCCGACTCATGTGAGTTCCAAATTTTGTATGAATTTTACAGTCATTTCTGATGGCAGAAAGAAGAAAAATATTAAGACTTTAATTTTTTCTTGTAATTGCCGGGTTTTTATTGGTTTTTATGAGACTGGTCTGACATGGCACACAATGAAATTAGCAGGGAAAAGTACCTGAAATAAACTTCTCCTGGATTTCCATAATCTGAAAGGCTTCTCCTGCTCAGATGTCCTTCTCCTAAGCAAAGTCTGATCATATCCCTTTTTAAATTCCCATCTTGGCCTTGTGAATATTGTGGTTACAAACTTTTGAACAACTCAGCTCCCACTGAGCTTTTGAAGGGTCAGTTTGGGCAGTGTTTTGACACCCTTCAAGGTAAAAAACTTTTATATTGCAATGTATTAAGGCCAATTTAATTTCAACCAATTGGAATGAAATGCTGGCTGGGTGAAATTAAGGATTTTTTGTCAAAATGGAAACTTTGTCCCTCAGGAACAAGGAGAGTATTGGCTCTTGGCGATTTTCACGTTGCTCCAAATCACAGAGCTGGATCTCAAGAAGGTTTCAGTGGAAGAAAAGGTAAGAAAACATCATTTCGTCGTGGAATTTTTCTAAATAAAGAAGATAAAATCTGTGTTTGCAATTGTAGGAAACCTCCTCCCCCAAAACCTGCCTTACAGAAATTCTGTTGGATTAGAAACCTTCCCCTGTTGTGGTGCCTTAAGTGGAATTTGGTTGCTGCATGTCCTGTGTGGGCCCAAGCCATGCTGGAACTGCTGTATTTCAGGGAATTATCCTTTCCAAATGATCCTTTCAGGAAACCCATCACTCCCAACTTTATCTGTATAAATTTTGGAGCTCTTTAGTGCCAGGCTCTCTTCCATCCTGAACACACAGACAACGATACCAGTGTAATTTACCCCAACTACCCAAGGTGTTGATCTTATTCTTTGTCTTGTGTGCCAACCTGTTTTCCTCTCAATATAATTTTGAATATACTAATGAAATTTTTCCTTCTCTATGGACTGTAAAAGTAAACCTGAGTGACTGGTTTAGACCAGCATTTCACTTCTGAGTGAAACTATCTATTTCACAAAGTCCTCTCCTCATGTGATTTTAGGCTGCCTCCTCTAGGCTCAGGAACTCTCTTGCCAAACAATTTGGAGGCACCAGCTCTTCTGTCTCACTGACACCAAATGGATGTGCAGGGATGTGGGTTGGATCAGGAGTGTAGTTTGGAAGTGGAATTCCTACTTGTCCAACTCACCACGTTTGATTCTCACCGTGGAATAGTCTTGCAATAAAAGAACTGAACTTCCTCCAGGGTACCCTTGAGCAGCTGATGTGCCCCAGGATGCACCCACCGTGCTCCCAGCCACTAATTCAGAGCAAAGGACCACATCAGAGCTAAAACGAGTTCCCTCCTCCTACTTTCCCCCTGAAAAGTGGGGACATGGAGCACTCAGTACGGAATGTTTCCCTGTTTCACCATGCTGCTGGCTAATACAGGCATGGCTGCCACACAACCATAGAATTCTAGGCTGGAAAGGACCTCATGGTTTATCTGGTCCAGCCTTTTTTTGGGAAAAGCACAAGATGGTCCAGCCAAATCCTACAAGTGACCAACATTAGGGAATCCGCCATTTCCCTGGGGAGATTATCATGGAATCCAGAATGATTTGGGTTGGAAGGGACCTTAAAGCCCATCCAGTGCCACCCCTGCCATGGGCAGGGACACCTTCCACTGTCCCAGGGTGTTCCAAGTCCCATCCAACCTATTCCTGATTATTCCAACGGCTGATTGGTCTCACTGTGAAAACTTTATATCCCATTGGAATTGTCTGGGTCGTTCTTAACCTATTTCTGAGTGTGTAGCGTTAATAACCCCCAAAATGCACAACTCATTAGTGGTCAGCAGAGCTTCCAACAGAATGGATGGAGGGAATCCTTGGAGTCTGAGTGCTCTCCCTCCCAGGAAAGACAGGAAGGCATTGTCAGGAGTTTGCTCACTTTGTTAATGCCCGTTCTGTTCCTTTTCCGATGAATAAACGAGTGGCTTCAGTCCCCAAGGGTTTGAGTTTGGCACCTTCCACCAGCGCTGAGAGGATGCAAATTAATGGATAATTAAAACCTAAGCGAAATTGCTTCGCATCCTATGTGGCATCCTGTTTTCTTCCTGGGAAAAGGTTGAATATATTAAACATGGTGAGCAGTGTCTGGCTGCCTTCCATCCACCTCTCAAATCATCCTTCAATCCCTTCAAAAGATTTCTGCCCCCAGCCAAGCCCAGCACAAAGCCTGACCCTCAGAAACACAAAGCCGTCGTTATTGCTGGTGATCTGCCAAGCCTTTTGCAGCTGGAGACAATTCCATCACTTCTCCCCTTCCTTTTTTCCCCCTAAACTGTGGGAACAGGTCGCTGCCGTGAACAGATGGGACCCTCCTCCAGAAGTTGTGGCTGCTGAAGATCACAGGATTCATGTTTTGTCCAACATTCTGCAGCCCCAGAGAGTCCTGGACAGGTGAGTTCATTTCACAGCTGCTCCTGACGGTGGCACTCAAGTAAAGCAGAATATTGTCCCATTCAGAGGGACTTTTTTTTTTTTTTTTTTCCCAAGGAGAACTCCTGCAGGATTCTGTCAGCAGCCTGGAAATGAGGCAAATCTGATTTGGTTCACATTGATTATGAAATGAAGCTCGTCATTCACCTCTAAAGTCTGAGACAGATTGTCCACGGCTCCACTCCCTTTCCCCAATCTGTTGGAGCAGATGGTCATTTGCACCACAAATGAGAGATGCAAAATTCCTCTCCCTATCCAAAGGCACCGGAAAAATCCCTGGAGGCAGCAGAGAGCTGGAAAACTTCTTCCCATTCTGCTGATGCCTCCTCTCCCCCTTGCTGGAATCCTGGTGGGATAAAATGATTTTATTTGGGGGTTTTGGGGCACATTTCATATTCATAAGGGGAAATTTCCGAGTTTTACTGGAGGAGGAGATGATGCCAACTTCCATTAAAAGCATGGAAGGGAGAGGCAGGTGGATGCTCTTTTCCCAGTGTCACCATTCCCATGCCAGGTGACTTCTCCCAGTCTCGTTTCTCCTCTGAAAAATGGGATTTTTGCTGCTCTGCAGTTGTGTTGAGATATTTGAGGAAATCTTGGAAAATTCCTTGATGGAATACACTATAAATATATGTGGATTATTATTGTGTTGGCTGCAGTGGGCACTGAGATCAACCTTTGTGCCCCACACCCCGCTTTGGTGCTGAATGCATTCAGAACTCAGTAACCTGATTGAAGATCCAGGATTTAGTAACTCAGAAATGTGTATTTTTTATTGTGACTCTATTTTCTGGGATCATCCACAAAAAACCAGGAGCCTTTCCAGTGGTGACGACAGCTCTGGGAATTCTTAACAGCCTATTAAAAACAAAACCCCAAAGATTAATTTATTTATTTTTGCAAGGGTGGAGATTCCTTAAAATAGAACACAAAATTGGCTTATTTTTCTTTAACAAAAACCAAACAAACCCTAAAGGCATGGATTCTTTCCAGGGCTGTGTTTAAATATTTGCTCAGTGGATGTTGGATGTGTGTCCTCATTGCCTGAAAGGAGGAATTCTGCCTCGTGCCAGAGGAGCTGTGCACACAAACACAAAAACATCAGCCCAGCCTTTGTGGGACCGCCCCAAAAATCCTTAACGATGCCTCCAACGCTGGCCCGTGCTCAGCTGGAAAGCACTCAAGAGTCATTAATGAAATCTCCCTAATTGTGATGCATTAGTGCCTTTTCCACCCCTAAAATGCTTTTTTTTTTTTTTTGGAACCAGATTGGGGGAGTTCATTTGCATCTCTCTTTCTCCATGAGGTGATAATTAATTCTGGCTTAGTGATATCTTTATTATCCCAAACAAAACCCAAAAACAAAGCAAAAGGTTCTACTGTTGCCTGGCCTGCAGGCACAAAACATTGAATTTCCAATTCTTTTCTTCTCTGTCTCTTTGTGATTTTCTCTTTAATTATGTGGTAACACACCAGTGAATATTATGGGTATTTTCTCCTCCCAGAAATGCAGGTGACATTTGAAAATGTTGCTCAGAGTGACAACAGCTACAATTTAATAGCGGAGGCTTCTCCAGGCTGTTGGGCCAGGACAGGAGGATTTTTGGAGCCTGTCGAGGGTGAATCCATTCAGAGAAGAACCAGAGCGTGATTCTTTTTGACAATTAAAATAATTAAGCATTGGAACAATTTACCAAGAGTTCTCCACAAGTGGAAGGTCTTTAATTAAAATATGATTGAATGGAACCCCGGGTATGAGGCTGGAAACAGGAACTGACTTGAGGAATTCCTGTCGCCTCGGGATGAGGGGAGGATGATTTAGATCATCAGAATAGTCCCTTTTGGCCTTAAAATTTATTAATTTCTCACAGCAATGCCCACAAAGAGAAAGAAAGTTGAAAACGAACCCAAAACTCTTTTCCAGAATCTTCTTTCAAGCTCTAGGAACCCCCAAACTTTTAGTTTTGAGAACCAAGAAGTGATGATGTCATTGAAGACAGGATTATGGGAATGTTCTCCCTGATCTCCTGATGAAATTGTAAATCCCAGGAATTTGAGGACCTGGGGAATTCGAGCAGTGGGAATTTATTCAAGGGGATTTGAATTTTGAGCGTGATCTTGTCGAGGGATGATGATTTATTGGGACATTATTGGGTGGAACACTTCCTCGTGGAAGGAAAGATGCCAGAGGAATTCTGCATTTTCCAAGCCTGTAACAGCTTCTGTGCAGGGAGAAGGAGAAAATTCCTTATTATAAGGACTGAGGAGGCCCTGGCACAGGATTCCCAGAGAATTCCCCATCCCTGGAAGTGTCCAAGGCCAGGCTGGACAGGGCTTGGAGCAACCTGGGATGGCAGAAGGTGTTGTGAAGGTTCGGAAGGAGATGGGCTTTGAATTCCCTTCCAACCCAACCCATTCCATGATTTTATGTGGTGAACAAAGGTTCTGCCTTCCCAGCCCTGCCCTGCCATGATTATTCCCGAAGGGAATGAACTTGAGCAGGAAAAAACCCTTTCTGCAACATCCTGATCAATTTTGAACCCTACTCACTTCAGCTTTCTTCCCACCTCTGAAATGGTTCTCTTATATTTTTTTTAATTTTTAAAATGCATTTATTTTCTTAGATTTTTTAAAATGTGTTTTTACCTTCTGCAGGATTTTAAGGCATTGTGCTGATGAGCTTTTTGTGCTAATTATGTCCATGTGGCCTGCTGGGTAACAGAGCTGCTTTGCTGCTCCTAAAATAGGAGGAAAGCCATGACTTGGGAATTCTCTTCCTCTCTGTTTGTATGGGAATGTTGTCCTTACTTCTTACAGAATGAGTTATTTGTGAGAGGAATGGTGAAAGAAATGTATTCTCTTTTCAGGTGTCTGTTTTAAATCCCATTAAATGGACAAAGAGGCAGTTTTCTTCCACTTCAAATTTAGTTAAAATTATTAATTAATTAAAAAATCACTGAGTTTGGAATGATTTCAGTTATTTATGACCTATTTCCAAGTGGCATAATCTTAAAATCGACCTGAGCACCCACAATTCTATTTTTAGCTGCCTAAATAAATTGCTGGATACTCAAAAGTGCAGGAATCCTCTTCATTCTCCTTATTTACAGCTGGAAGTGGAAAATCTGAGGATCTAATCCTCAGCTCAGCATGGAGAAAATGGAGAGATTTGTATTTTTGCAGCGCTTTGGGCCCTTTCATTGGGGTTTTATTTGTGTTTGGTGGAGTTTTAAGGATCTGAGTGGGGTTTTTTGTGTTGGATTGAAGAATTTTTACACTTTCACCCGGCACGGGACGTGGAAGTCAGCGAGGTCGTGCAGGAGAGTGGCAAAATCTGTAGGATTGAGTCCAGGTTTATTCCAGTTATCCTGCTCATTCAAATATTCCCATCTCTGGAAAACTCCTCAGCAAATCCCAGCCCTTTAGGAAAGGCTGGAGATCAGAGAGGTTGGAGTAAAAATGGCATTATTCCTTCTGCAAAAGAGGCCTTTAATGCAGATTTTCGTGCTGTTTTTATGTTTAGAGCACCTCAAACCCAGCCCTGAGTTTTGCCTACACTGTGAACAACAGGAGATGAGTTGAAGTGGTGATAAAATCTCTGTAAAGGTTTATAAAAAGTTGCTGAAATTTGATTTTTAGGTGATTTCATGCCCTCTGGTTTTCCTTTCTTGTAGCACTTTGCCTGCTGCTGATGATCCCTACCCCATGCTGGTGTTGCTGGGCCCTCTGGTCTGTGGGAAGAGGGAACTTTCTCTCAAGATCTGCAGACAATTCAAGAATTTCTTCAGATTTGGGTAAGTTCTGCTCCCTAAATTAAAAAAAAAACACCAGGGGACGAAGGCTGGAATTGCTGCTGGTTTGGTTTGTGGGTTTTTTTTAAAAAAAGAAGGTAAAAACAACCAATAAATGCTCATTTTGCTGCGTTTTCTCTCTTCCCAAGGCTTGACTGCCTGAAGTCATCAGTGAGAGAAAAGCTATTGAAATTATAAAATCCTTTTCAATGGTGAACAGAAAATAGAAACAAAAACAGAAACAAAAACCAAACCAACAACAAACAAACAAAAAAAAACAAAAAAAACCCCAACGAAACAAAAAACAAAAACCATTAAAAGCCCCAAAAAGCCAAAACAACAACAACAACAAAAAAAAAACAACAAAAAATTCCAACAAAAAAAACAAAAAACCCCAAAAATCCTGGAAAAAAAAACCAAAAAAACCAAACCAAACAAGAAAGACCACCAAAAAACCCCACAAAAAATACCCCACAAAAACCCAAAAATGGGATATTTAGTGCTCTTTTCATTGAGCTCTTCTATCTGAGCACCTTTCAGACCCCACCACGTGCTGGGAGGACAAATCCTCTCTGTTGGAAAGGCCTGGATTAGGATCCTTGGTGCTCCCTGGGGATTTAGGGGAGAGAAACTCTTCCTTTCCAAAGGAAGTTCTGGCTGGCTCAGTTCAATCCCCACCGTCTGATACCTGATTTTAGGTTTGCAAGATGTTCCTTCAACCCATCCATCCCGTTTTTCCCAGTTCCTGATTTCCATAGGTCCCATAGAGCCAGCACTGCTCTGTGTTCCGTTAATTCTCCATTTTTTAATTGCACTTTATTTTTTATTGCATTTTTTTATTGAATTCACCCATTCATTTTCTTTTCTTAAGGAAAGACCTGTTATGTGTCTGTAAAAATCCCTTTTTTCCCTTTCTTTGGAAAAAAATCCCTTTCTTCCCTCTGCTTTGAAAGGCTACTTCGGAAATGACAAAATAAATTCAGCACCAATTGAAATTTTCCAAACACTCCGTGAGGGGATTTTTTTTTAAAGCACTGCTTTTGTATTGTGTGTTTTATTTCCTACAACTTCCATGCGTGAGGGGAAGGAAAAAAAATAAATAAATAAAAGAGAGACAGAATCTTAACAGAGCAGAAAATTGCAACCATAAAGCAAAGTTGTATTTTAATTGTTCGGAGGGGTGGGGGGGAGATTTCAGCGATTTTATGGCGCGCACTTCGAAATTTCAAACATTCTGCTCATTAAAAATGGATTTCATGCAAGGTACCCTGGCAGTTTGAATGTAAACATGGCCTTGCAATTAAAAAGGGGGTTGAAATGTATGCAAGTGTTGCAAGAAACGAAGTGAAATTGGCCCCTCCAACCATCTGGCTCGTGCTCAGCAGTGACCTTTAAAGCTCGGTGTGTTTGTGTTACCTCGGAAAGAACCAGGGGGAATTTCACAGAGCCCCTGTGCAACTCGCTGCTCTCATTTGCTGAGGAAAAAGTGCCACCCTCTGACGCTGTCACTGAATTCCTCAATGGTTTCCAGCCCAGCTCCCTGGAATAAATGAGCAGAAATGGCACCAAACAAGGAAAAAAATCGGATTTCCAAACAGCCGCTGAATACTTCGGTCTCAAATTGCTGCCTGCATTAACTCGCCTGGTTTTTTGGGTTGGTTGGGGGTTTTTTTTGTGGTGGGTTTTTCGTGTTTTATCCTGGTGGGGAGCTCAGGTAGCTGAGGTTTATCCTTATGGGATAGCAGGGATTTACTTTCCCTGCCTTTTATCCCACTCATCCCCTCGGTTCCAGGATTGTTTCTCCCCTTCCCATTGGGGATGTGTTTAAAAATTGGACTTTAGAGCTCTTTCTTAACCTCACAGTTCAGCCCAACTCCCCCTCTCCTTTTCCACATTTAGGATTGGACTTTATATCATCCCCAAGCTGACAGAAGTGGGGAAAAAATGGATTCATCATTTCTCAGTTCCAGGCTGCTGTGACAGCTTCAGTTCAGGCCATCCCAGGCTGGGGGGGGATTTATAGCCAAAATATCACCTTACATTTAACTTTTTTTTTTTTTTGGTGTATTTCTGGGTTAATCTTTCAAATCTGCAGCATTTTAGGGGTGTGATTTGCACCTTTTTATATTTCTCGTATTTCTTTGCTCCTTAAAACACAATTATTTATAGTTTCCCTGCTTTCCCTTCCCATTCCTAGTCCATAGCTGCTGCTGTGATTGAAAACAGGTTATTTCTTTATTATCCCATCAATCTCCCAGGCCCTGCCACACCACCAGGACAGCTTACTTTGGGGAAGAAAACAGACTTGATTATTATTTCATTTCTCAAGAAGAATTTGACAAAATGGTGAAAGGAGTAAGTACCTGACTGCTCTCCTTGTAGCTATTTCCTGCTCCCACAATGAACTCAACTTCTCCGTCCAGGCCTGATTTATTTTAGGTTTTTTATTAAGTTTGTGCCTGGGTGTGAATGTTTATTCACTCACAGTTGTGTTGTTTAAGTTCACAGACAGAAAGCACAAATTTCTTTGTGTATTTGTGCTGTGTTTTCTGCCATAAATGAGTTTCTAGAAACCAATAAATGGGAAAAATGGTCAGTGGGGAATATTTAAATAATAGTATCATGTAGAAACAAATTCATTTTCAGACACAAATATAGTGGGGCATTTCTTGGTTTTATTTTCTCAACATTTTCCAGCAACCTTGTGGGGAACTCCTTGGAAATTGAGCAAATCCCCCCTAAAGGAGTGGAGTTTCTCTGGAGGTTTTCTGCCTCCAGCTGCTCTTTTTGATGCCTTTTGCTGCCTGCAATAAAACCTTGCCTTGAAAAGCCACAGCAGAGCCCATTATTTGTATTTATACAAAGGGGGGAGCCAGCAGAATCTGAAACAACTGATCTGGCCCTTAATGATAGCAATAATCAAGGGGTTTCATTTTAAAAGCTTTATAATAATTTTTATAATTATTATAAAATAATCTGCTTCCATCTCTCCAGGGCTGCAGTTTTCAGGTTTGAACTTCGAAATGCCTCAGCCAATTCCACATTCTCCTTGCCAGATGTGTTGCAGTCCTTCCTTTTCCATGGAATCTCCCGTTTCCCATGGCCTGGCCCTTGGAATCTCCTATTTTTTACATGGTTTGATGTAAAATCACCAGAAGGATGCCCCTGGCTTTGGATTTTCCTTTGCAGTGGGAAGGAATAACCCAGGAATATTGTCAGCACTTTGTTCTCAGGATCCTGGAATTTGATTATCCATGAACAAGCCCAGCTCTGGGTGCCCTTCTCTGTTAATTTTGGGCTCTTGCTGCCCTCAGTAATGCTGATTTAAATGGGAAGAAACTTCGTAGGGAGAGAAAACAAAGAAATCCAGAGTGATTCACTCATTTAAGGAAGTTGTTTCCCTGGAAACATTTCCTTTGGCATTATCCTTGTTCTGAATTTCAGGGAAAGTTCCTGGCAACCTACAAATACAGTGGCCACTGCTATGGACTGGGAAGAGACACCGTGGAATCCATTGCCAGGGAGGGGCTGGCTACCTGCATCCACTTGGAAATAGAGGTGAGGATCACCTGTGCGTGACCATTTCTTCATGGGATGTGGGACAGGGTGAGAGGGAACAGCCTCAGGTTGTTCCAGGGGAGGGTCAGGTTGGATATTGAGAAAATTTTTTCCTGGAAAGGGTGGTAAAGGATTGGAACAGGCAGTGGTGGAGTCCCCATCCCTGGAAGTGTTCAGGAAACTCGAGGATGTGGCACTTGGGGATGTGGGGCAGTGGTGGCCTTGGCAGTGCTGGGGGAATGGTCTTAGAGGGCTTTTCCAACCTTGGTTTAGTCAGAAGGGTCCCTCTGTTGGTTTATTTTTTTTCTCAGTTTTAAATTTCTGGCCTATTTTTTCAACCTTCAGCAGCCTCATCTCCTCACAGCACCTCCAGCACTTCCCATTCCAGCACCCTCAGCTTTCCAGCCATGAGCTTCCCACCCATCTCCACCCTACAGCAGGACCAGTCCCACCCCTAAAAACCTGTTTCACCTTTGCTGATGAAGCCACAGAGGGTTTGTGCAGCTCTGAGGCGATATTTGGGGCAGAACTATTAAAAAACGCAATTTTTTTGAGGGGGTGCTTTTACCTCGCTGAGATTTCTCAGGTGCACGTGCACCAGTGGAAGAATCTCAGAATCTGGGCCATGCTAGGAAACTGAGCTACAAAGTGTCAAAACCCATCTCTTGGAACCCCAAAAGCTGAAAGTTTCAGCTAATTTTCTAATTATACTTCTCATTTTTAGCTAATTTTCTAATCATGCTCCTCATTCTCTTAGATAAACCTTTACTAGCGAGGTGAGGTGACAAAAAGGAAAGACTTGCTGCATTTCTATCCAAATTATTCCTTCAAAATGAGCTCTAGCCGGGGCAGATTCCAAAATGGGAGACTCCACAGAGTGCCTGGAATGTGGCACTGACTGAAACAACAGGGATAAAAAGAAACGCAGGAGACTGCAGTGCTAGCACAGGACCCCTAAGCTGAGCACCCTGATCAAAACCTGACACTAAATGTCATGAATGACAGGACGATAATTTTGTTTGGGAAACCGGTGATCAAAAAAACCCCGATTTTCAGCTGAGTACCTTGGCGCTCACGAGGAGTTTGGGCCCAAAATAAATCCCTGCACATCCGCTGGCTTGCACGTAAATGTACAAACCACACAACAGCGGCTCCTTGCTCAAATGAGCAACAATTTAGTGCTGCACTGCAGCTTTTAAGTGCCTGTGGCTCAGCTGATATTAAAGAGCAAATTAATAACTTCATCTCTGGGTAGCTCCGTCTCCTTTTTCCCCTCAGTTTTGACAGAACTGTGAATCACCCTCGGTCTCCACTGATAGGCACAGGGTGTGTTCGTTGTCTTGCCAGGCAGCCCTTAAATTTACAAGGCAAGAAAAATAGGAGATTAAATATGATGGACTGGGGTGCCTTTTCAAGCTGTCAATTCCTCGCCCAAGCAGATGTGTTATCAAATAATTTAGGAGAAGGAACTTAATGGAACGTGGTGTTTATTCATGAGGAGCTTAACCCAGCTCTACAGGCACCGACTGTAACTTTTCCTGGGAATTACCAAAGCTGCTCTCGTGGACAGGCAGCTAAAACCCCTTTGTCACCGAAGTTTTTAGATCACACAGGAATTATGCAGAGTTTTGTATCGCTGAGGGCTCTGAGAAACAATAATGGTGAGTTATGGGTGGGGGTAGAAGGTGCCGAGTCCATTATCTGCTGCAGGGCTCGTAACAAAAGTGATTTAGCACTATTAAAAGGAATTTTAATTGTGGGCCATGGGCTGAGACTGAAAATTTAGAGCTGTTCGTTGCCTTTAATCTAGAGTATGTCGGGCTCATAAAGGAGACTGACACCAATTTTAAAAGTTAAAATCTTGCTGAGCCTACACTTGGAGTCAGAGAGGCTGCTACGAGTCTGACCCTCACTTCCGTGTTGGATTAAACGTTTGCAGTGCTTCCCCTTGGCTCTTGGAGCCACCAATGCCTGCAGAGCAACTTCCAACCAATAATTCGGGATAAACACAGAGAAAAAACTCAGCTGCAAGTTCAACAAACGCTCGGTTTCACGAGAACCCCTTGGTTTTCTGCTCCGTTTTCAAGGGTGTTCGTAGCTTGAAAAAAACCTACTTTAAACCCAAGTACATCCTGTTGATACCAAAGGACAAAGGAAAATATGAGCAACATCTGAGGAGGACAGGATTGTTCAGCAGGCCAGAGATTGAAGAGGCAGTGTCCAGAGTGGACATGTACCTCCAGATAAACCAGGATCTCCCTGGATACTTCGATGCAGTCATCAACACGGGTGAGTTAATTGCTGGATGGGATTTCCTTTGGGATAATTAGGAGTTGAAGATGGCAGGTGGTAGACAAGAATCCTTCTCTAGTTCATTCTCACAAATCACAGTGTGTAGAGGTGATTTTTTGGGGGTTCACAGAGCGCTGTGGTGTGAGATAGTGCAAGTTTGTCCACGTGGCATACAGAGCTCACAATTTAAATATGGCCCTAATGAAAGAAGCCGATAGGAAAAGATTTAGGTGAGTGCAGAGCCTGAACTTGAGCTTTTCTTGAATGTGCTGGTTATGAAGGTGAAGGTTTTTTCTCTCCAAGAGACGAGCTGGACAAGTTAAAAATGTATTGCTGTGTCAAACTCGTGTGATTTGTGTCTTTGCGCTGACGGAAAGTTGGGTTTTATTCCGTTTCTTTTCTCTCTGTGCCATGAAATGCATTTCCCTCTGTGCAGATGAGCTGGATGAGGCATTCGCAGAGCTGAGCCTCCTTGTGGAGGTCAACCTGGGCTTGAAGCCACCTGGGATTTTTGACAGCACTCAGGACATCAACAGCAGGGCAGGTACTGTGGCTGGCAACTACTGGTTTTATCAGCAGAATATTCCTATTTGTTGTTAAAAGAGTTGAAATCTGTAAATGATGCAGCCTGGGAGACCTGAAACCTCCTCGAGGTTCTCTGCAGTGGCTCTCCCAGGCTGATTCCTCGCTGCAATCTGGATCTGTCATGGAGATCTTCCCAAGTGCTTTACATCCCTGAGGGTGCCCTGAGGCAATAATATGAAAAGAGTGAGTGCCTGACCCTTCTGAGAATGGATTTGGGCTCTGGATGGAGTTCCTGACCCTCCTGAGGATGGATTTGGGCTCTGCATGGAGTTTTCTGACTCCTCTGAGGATGGATTTGGGCTCTGCATGGAATTCCTTACTCCTCTGAGGATGGATTTGGGCTCTGCATGGAGTTCCTGACTCCTCTGAGGATGATTTTAGGTTCTGGATCCCCCATTCCAGATAAATCCTGAGTGAGGGGTGCCCATGGCTGAACTTTGTGCCTCTCAAACTCGAGCAACAAGAAACTGGGATGGCACCAGGACTTCACTTGACTCTTTTCCCCAGGATAAGCAGGAAAACCAGGATAGGAAGATGAGAAGACAACTTAAAAATCCACTCCAAGTGCTTTTGGGGTGAGCCACTGATCCCAAACAATCTGTGGTGTGTTTAAAAGAAGCCTTTTAGCGCCGGAATGGCTGAGGCTGGAGCCTCGTGGCCACTTCCAGCTGATCCCAGTGCTTGTTCTCATTCCTGCTTGTGCAGTTGTGTGTAACTTGGGCCAGGGAATGGTTCCACCCAAAATTTCATGGAATTCCTGAGTTGGACCCACAAGGATCATCCAGTCCAACTCCTGTCCCTTCACAGACACCCCAACAATCCCAGCCTGTGCATCTCTCAGAGCGGTGTCCAAACACTCCTGGAGCAGCCTTGGGAATGCGCCCATTCAGTGCCCCACCATCCTCTGAGGGAAGAACCTGTCCTAAAATCCAGCCTAAACCTCCCCTGGCACAGCTCCAGCCAGTTCCTGTCCCTGTCCCAGGGAGCAGAGGTTGGAGAGACCCCGATGAGTCTCCCCTCAGCCTCCTCCTCTCCAGGCCGAACACACCAAGCACCCTCAGACCCTCCCCATCTGGATTCCCGCATTAACACAGCAAAAACAAACCCCAAAACTCCCCAAAATTTTCAGACAGATCAATTCCCTGATCCTAGAGCCATAGAATCAACTCCAGGAGGGAAAGGGAGGGAGAACTTTACTGGGAAAAAACAAAAGAAACCAAACAAAAAGACATTATGGTAAAAAGAGGATGTGCAAGATGAATTAAAAAGCAACTCATTCCTATGAACTCTTCCCTTTGACTCCAGGATTCCCATGGTTTATGGATGTTGGTTCCATTTCAGATCCATTGGAACAGGGTGGAGAATCATTTTCCTAAGGACCACACAGCCAATATCCACAGCCTGTGTGGCTCAGGAAGGCTGCAAATAAAAGTAGCTGAAAAAAGGGCAAAATGTCTGAAAATTTTAATAAAGGATGCTGCAATATTCATCAGTTCATAATTTCAAGTAATTTTGTATCCTGGAAGAATTAATAATATTCATTTCCCAGTGGACACAGGAAAAGCTCCTGCACACCTTGTGGCTTCTCAGAGCTTCAGCAGTGAGGACTTTTCTGAAAAATCTTATTTAGCCTTAAATTAGGTAGATTTTATTTTAATTTCCACAACTCCCATGTTTTATCTGAGGTGAAAAAGATGATTTCCTTGCCTTACTTGCTATCATATTGTATTTTCCTGCCTTAAAAACTCTGGGGATGTTTTGTCTCGAAGGCAACAAAACCCCACCAAACCCTACAGAGATGACCAGGAAAAGAGAAAAAAGGAGGAGGATTAAAAAGAAAAGGTTTTATATAATCCTGGTATTTTTGAAGATAGATTTAAGTATCTGAAGCTCCTCTAAAGGACTTTTTATTCCTCAGCTGCTCTGAGTTCTTTCAGTGAGTGACTTCTCCCTACAGAAACATCATTAACACTCCAAGATTTTGGTAATTCTGCTCATAAAGTAACTTTTAAATTTACTGCACACCATTAAATTCATTTAGAGCCCCATTTGTAGGTGTTTAAATAAGTCTAACTATCCTATTTCTAGAGATCCTCTCTTCTCGTGGACTGTGGGAAATAATTTATTTTACAAAACTCGCCCCAAGGTTGTCTTTAACAGGGACATTTTTAGTGAGGTTGGAGCAGGGGGAAGACTGGTTGTGGGGGATTGTGAGAGGTTTATAATTCTTTTTTTTCTTTTTTAATGAACTGCTGGGCAAGATCTTTTGCTGGTGTACAGAGTGAAAAAAATACTGCAAGAAAATAGATTTTCTAGAAAATAGAAGTTATTTAAAAAAACTTTTAATAGCAGAAGTAGAGCAGGTTTTGGAGCTGATAATGTTTTGTACTTGCATTGGCAGCTTTTATCCATGGGATTCAGTGATTTGAAACTTAAAATCATGGAATGATCTGGGTTGGGAGGGAATTAAAAGCACATTCAGTTCCAACCCCGACACCTTGCACTATCCCAGGTTGCTCCAACCTGGCCTTGGGCACTTCCAGGGATGGGGAATCCACAATTTCCCTGGAAAACTGGTGCCAGAGGCCTCAGTGGGAAGAAGGACAAGTAGCACTATTTATAAGATTATTTCTATGGCTTCATTTCATATTTAGATATGATTTTATAGACAGGATATATCCCAGTTTATGGATTTTTTTTTACCCCCAAAATTTGAAATAATTTGAATAACTCGAAATCATTTTGGTTTTAAAAACTAAGTTGTGTGGAGCGCCATGGGCAGGGCCACCTTCCACTTATCCCAAGGTGCTCCAAGCCCCATCCAAGCTGGCCTTGGACACTTCCAGGGATGGAAAATGACTGTTCCTTCCTGCTTGTGTTCCGAATATTTTTACTGAGGATTGTCTTTTCCACCCCAGGTTCCAGAACTAAGCTCTTCCCAGAGCAAAAGTTGTCCCCTGGCAGAAGAATTCCTGCACCCACTTGGTCTCCATCAGTCGGTGACTTCTTGGAGCCTTCTGCCAAACGCTATCCCAGAGACCTCCTGGACGTGCTGAATGCACCCCCAGGCTCCATGGTAAGGAGCAGTTCCTGGAACTTAGAAATGAGGAGTTGTAGCCAAACCTTTCTTTCTCCTGTTTGACTCCTGTTCTCCGTCCCACTTTGATTTCAGCAATATTTCCCAGGTCCCCAGAATCATGGAATGGTTTGGGTGGGAAGGGACCTTAAAGATCATCCAGTGCCACCCCTGCCATGGCAGGGACACCTTCCACTATCCCAGGCTGCTCCAAGCCCTGTCCAGCCTGGCCTTGGACACTTCCCAGGATGGAGAGTCCACACCAGGCCTCACCAGGGCCTCCCCACCCTCACAGGGAAGAATTCCTTCCCAATATCCCATCCAAGCCTTCCCTCTTTCAGCTTAAGGCCATCCCCCTTTGTCCTATCACTCCATTCCCCTGGGATTGAGGCAGCTAAACTCAGAGAAGAACACCACTTGTATTTTCAGCTCAGTTTTACACCAGAATAAATCCATTGATCCTAATGGATTTCATCCACTCGTGTACTGGTGGAAGGAGCTGAATTTCATCTCTCAGTTCTCCACAACGACATGGAGTTGTCCTATTCCATGGGAATAGCTGGATGCAGTTCATAGGAGCACGAGGATTCCCTATGTATGCCATCCCATGGCAGTGGAAAACTCATCCAGCCGAGGCCTTCCCAGTTTTATTCCAGCAATAACTGCCAGGGATCAAATTTAAGCACATTTTTTCACCTGCTTTTGCTGTTTCAATCAACAAGGATTTCAAATAATCTCTGGAAACTCCAGCTTCCTCCCTCTTCCTTTTTTTTCCTCTGCTCCTAAATAGTCCTTTCCTCTAGGACATCCCCTCTCCTTGCAGGCAGATGTGGCTGATGCTCCTTTTTGAGGACAACAACAGCAGAAAGAGGAAAAGAAAAATGAAAGCTGTAAACTGTGTTCCATTGCAGGGTGACGATGTCATTACGATGAGGGATGGCTTGGCAGGCACCACTTGCTGGGCAATTCCCTTCTTTCCTTGTGGATTTATAACTCCTCTGATGTTTCAAATCCGTGCTGGGGATGGAGGAACAACCCCTGCCCCCCTCTTTGCCAGGCTTTAAAAATGGTGTGGGAAAAGTTATGACTGAGGAATGGGTGATACAAACAGGGAGACTCCCACCTTTCGGTTTTCTGAGATGAAATCCCTCTTTTCAAGTGCAAAATTCACAAACTGCCAGCAGCATTGTTCATTTTCATCCAAACTTTGTCAGTTTAAGGTGAGGGAGAAGCTGAAATATTTCCTGCCTTGGTGACACTCTGCCATCACTCCTACCCCAACAATTCCTATTATTTTTAACTTTTATTTCCAAAGTTTACATTTTGTGAAAGCGAGGAGAAGTGGTTTAGGGTGGAGGAGGCCATCATTTACCTCAGGTTTCACTCATTTTGTGGCCACAAAGCTCTTTTTCTTATTATTCTCCTTTTCCAGGAATACCTTTGTGTTATTTACTGCTCTGAGTTTTCATTCTCTTTTTCCAAAAGCTTTCCAGTGTCAGCTGAAGTGTCAACATTCCAGGGGAAACCCAGATGCCTCTTAGACCATACTGAATAAGAAAAATAGAATCTGCAGCCTTAAAGCCAAATTTTGGCTCAGCTGTTACATTTGGGACCGTAAATGATTTTGTCACCTCAGTAATGTCCTGGCACTGCAGTAACCACACTCCCCTCCCTTCCTGGAGAGCTGCAATTAAAAAAGGAAGAAGAAATTCGTGTGAATTATCCATGAGCAAAATAAGAATCTGATTCCTTGCAGCCTCCTCCCTTGTGAGCAGCCCAGCCCTGCCCTAATTTTCTCTGGCTGTAATTAATTATAAAAGGTAAGGACAGAAAGGTTCTGCACCTGTAATCCACGCCGGGGGGGGGGGGGGGGGGGGGGGGGGGGGGAATAAATAAAGGTCAGAATGCTATATTTAACAAAAGAAAATGAAATTCAAACCAAGCTCAGTGAGCATCCGAGCAGAGCCTAACTTGGGATAAACAGTGAAGGAATTCACGATTCTAACGTGAACACTGAGCAGATTAACTGGGCTCTGTCTCAGACCATGACAAAATACCTCTCCTGCAGCCACGATGTAGCCATTAAACTGATAACTATCAGTGCCTATCAGCTGATAACAAAGCAGGATTTAATAAGGTTCCTCTGTAATTTGCATTTTTTCAGCTCACCGTGGTGCTGGGTTTGTCTGACCTGACAAATTGCATCGTCATACAGCCCACGGTAATTAACACACCCTTCAAACTGCACATTTCCCACTCTGCCGAGATCTCATGGTGCAAAGTCATTTTAACTCGCTCAAACTTGCTCCAGGTAATTCCTTCTTTCACCAAATTAAGGTTGGAAAGACCTCCAAGATCATCGAGTTCATGGTCACCACTAAACCATGGCCCCCAAGTGCCACATCCTCGCATTTTTCCAACATTTCCAGGTTTGGTGACTCCACCACCGCCATGGGAAGCTGTTCCAATGCTTGACAGACTTTTCCATGAAGAAATTTTCCCTAAAATCCACCCTGAGCCTCCCCTGGCCCAGCCTGAGGCCGTTCCCTCTCTCCTGTCCCTGTTCCCTGGGAGCAGAGCCCGACCCCCCCGGCTGCCCCCTCCTGTCAGGGACTTGTGGACATTTTTGGATTCCAATGAACAAATAAAGCTTCACTGGAGATGAAAATCTTCATCATTCCAAGCCAAAAATATTTCAGACCAAACTTTGTGATTTATGTAGATGAGCAAACCCCACCCAGCACCTCGTTCGTTCTAATCCAGCTCTGCTGTTTTCCCAGGATATCTAAATGCAAACCCTCTGGAATCCTAGCAAGGGAAAGGAGGATCCCAGCTATTTCAATCCCCACAAATAATTTTAAATTGCTGTGTAAAGTTGGTCATTTTTCTTCCCCAGGAAGAAGCCTCTCTCCAAAGACGTTGTTCTGCAGCACGTCAGGCTCTTTTCCACAGGTAACCTGGAATAATTCCAGCTAAATTCCTTTGGAATGCACTCAAAAATGCCTCTTTAGGGTGTCTTCCCCACTGCTCTGAGGGATGAGTTATCAGAAACTGTCAGGGGTTGCAAATCTCACAGAGAACTCTCCTTTTTCAATCCAGTCCTAACGAATAAATCACAACCCCTTGGCTTTTGGGAGTGCAGCAATCCCCAAATGAACACTGAAAATGTAGTAACTTGTCTAAAATGATGACATTATTGCAAGTTTCTCTGAGAGAAGAAAAAAGGAGCATTTTTCTGGCAGCTCACGGTGTCTGCTGTGGTTTTTTAGCACTAATAATTAGTGGTGGAAGGCCACAGCAGTGCTCAACACGAGGTTTTTTGCTGCAGTGGATATCTCTGTTTAAAGAGGATTTCTAAAGCTGATTCCACTTCTTAATTTCTTTTTTATTATTATTTTTTTAAATATTTTTAGATTTTTAAAAATTTTAAAAAATATTTTATCCTGACTGCCTCTCTTTCTCTTCTTCCTCATGGTCAGAGGCCTGCAAAAATGGGTCAAAACTCTATAAATCTCAAGAGATCTTCTTTCATTGATCTTTGGTGGCTCTCCTGCCTTCCCCTGGAGTAAACCTTCCTAATCCAAACTCTTTTCCTGCCTGCCGTGGAGAAACTGGCAGTGGTGGAATTTAAAACAGCAGAAGGAATAGAAAAGTTCAGCTCATTGCAGTCACCAGTTCCACATGCCAGGTGTGTTGGTGAGAATTATTCCAATGGCAGAGTCTGGAGATTCAGTCTAAAAATCAAAAGAAAATTAAAAACACTCCAGAATTAAACTGTCTTTAGAAAACCAGTGGTTCAAGCTTATAGGCAGATGCATTCTGCAAATCTTTACTTAAAGAAATGGGTTTTTAAGTAGTTGATAAATCCATTTTAAATCATTTTGAAATGAGAAAATAAAAATGGCAATCAGTATTTTCTTTTGCTGGAGGTTTGGGGTTTGGTTTGCAGCATGAGCTCCTCGTCTCAGTTTGCTTTAAGTCATTGCTTTTTGCTCCCTTTATTCCACAATTTTCATTCCTGGGAAGCTGATTTTGGAGTTAAGCTCTGGGGCAGAGCAGAAAATCCTGTCAGCCCAAATCAGCATTTCCTGAGGAAATCCGGCCCTGAGGGACAGGTGGGAATGGGAGGCAAGAGCAGACAACTCTCATTCTCTCCAGGAATTGTGTCCAGAGGCACCATGAACAGAAATGTTATAAAATACTTGGAATTCTGAGGGAGAATCTGAATCCTGGAATGCAGCAGGAATTAGCAGAAAATCAGGGAGCCACATCCATCATTGGTGCCTGGCTGTGCTTTGGAGTGTTTTTGTTTAAATCAAATCAAGAATTAAGTAGAATTAAATCAGATTTAAGTCAAGTTTCAGAGAGAGGTTTCACCTTGGAAAACTCCCCTAGGATTTGCTGGATCTTTCTCTGGATATGGAATTATGGAACCATCCCTGGCAGTGTCCAAGGCCAGGTTGGACAGGGTTTGGAGCACCCTGGGATGGGGGAAGGTGTCCCTGCCCATGGGACAAGATGCTTTTTAAGGTCCCTTCCCACCCAAACCATTCCGTGGGGCAGATGAAGAGAATAAAGTTGATTAAAGCTGATTAATTTCAAATTATTTGGGGGAAATACCAGAAAACTTCACTCCGAGGGCTTTGCAGGAGACCTGAAGCAACACAAACCAAGTACTGTTAAAAAGGAGATTATCATTTCAAAAGACCAAACTCATGAATTCTACAGGTCAAGGAGTCTGTGTATTTTTAGCACACAGAAATACCATTTTGGTCAGCTAAAAGTTTCCACAATGGAAGATTCTTTTAGGTGTTGGGCCAGATTTTATCTGTATCAGTGTTCTGAGCAGTGTTTTATTTGAGGATTTGGATCCTGATTCCTCTCCTTGAAAAGAGCTATCAGTGCAAAGCAGATTTTTTTTTTTTTTTTTTTTAAATCCAGGCATTCTTTGGTCATGAAATGAGAAAGAATTCAGTAATTTTAGTATTTCATCAGTGGCAGTGCTGGCTCACCCACCCCTGCCCTTCCTTGGCTCCAGTGCCAGCAGCCTTGGGATGAATGGATGGAGCTGCAGGTCAGGTTTTCCCAAATAAACAGAGGATTTTCTTCACCCAAATCAAATTTCCTCCCTCCCTGAAAACCCATTTGTGCTGGAATCATGCTGGGACATACCTGGCTGTGACCAGAACTGGTAGAGACAATAAAACCCTATTCCAATTAAAAATAAATCAAAATCCTATGAAATATCTAAAACTGCTGCCAAAAATAGCAAGTAAGTTCCTAAAGTACTTAAAACTTTGCCTTTCTCGTGCATCAGGACATATTAAAAGATGAATCTCCTCATTACACATTTGAATCCAAACAGGAATGGATTGCTCAGTTTCCCTGAGTCTGGCAGAAAATCTGAGGCTGTGTCACACAAGAATCCAACTTCTTTTATTTATGGCAACCCTGCAGGGTTATCTGCATACATTTAGATCCTTAAATCCAAATTGAAGCTGCAAGCTTGGCTTCTTTATTCTTTGCTTCTGGCTGTGTGCAGGTGTAATTAAAGTCATTTTGATGTCTCATTGCCGGGCAGTGTTCGCTGGTTTGCTCTGACTGATTTCAGTGGATTGCCTGCGTGGTTTTAATTAATTTAATTTTTCAGAATCACAGATATAGGGCATCATTAAGGTGGGGAAAAGACCTCGAAGATCTCTTTTGGCTCAGCATTTCATTAAGGGCTTCTCTCATTTTGACACCCTCAGTGGTGCTTCTCTTGGGTTTAACTCTGGTTTGAGTCTGGGAATGAGGCGGTGTCCACGCAAATTTGCCAGAATTTTGGTTTTTAGTTGTCCTAAAACAAACTCCTCACCTTGGGCGTTATCCACAAGGGGTGGGATTAATCTCACATTATTTGGGGTGTGTTAAATAAAAATATCTCTCTCTCTGAGCAAGTTGCTTTGTTTTCTATGTGTGACCAGAACTTTCGTTTTTGGATCATTTCAGGGATTTGGATGCTGAATCCAAGAGTTCCCATCAGCAGCTCCTGAAACCAAGGCCACCTCTGTCCTCAGATGCCAGGAACCAGAACTTTCACCTGACTATGCCAGAGACCAGGTGAGCTCAGTTCAGGGTGGGATGAAGGTTAATCCTAAACCATCAGCAGCCTGATGAAACACGTGGTGCTGCAGCATAAAACTAAAGTTATGGATAGGAATGGTTTCTTTTTGCCATAATTCACACCCACAGGAAGGGATTTTCAAGAGCTTTCTTTCCAGGGGATATTTGAAGGGAAAAAGATGCTGAAAGAAACTTGGTCCAGGCATAGAAAACCAGAATTTGAGTGATAAAATTGGTTTTGAGTGATTGAGTGATAAATTAGTTTTAAAATGAATTTACCACAGTTCCTGCTGAGTGGCATTTGGGTGTTATCATGATCTGGAAATCCCTGTCTTTAAATTCCACCAGGTGCTGAGCTCTGTGTTGCCTTTACCTTCCTCACCCCCTCAGCCTCGTGTCTCGTGCAGCCTCTCTGCCCCTGGGTGACGACCACCCTCAGTTATTTACTCCACAGCCAAACAGGGGACACCTCCTGTGTCATTTCAACATTTGAAGATGTTTCCTCCTCAAATCCTCTCTCCTTGTAGAGAGGAGAAGATCTGAAGAGAGATCTTCGCTGGTTTTAGGCCTTCAGCTCCCAAGTGAGTCTGTGGCTCTGTCATCGCCCCTCACAAGAAGTCCATGGCTTCCTCTGCTGCTCCTGTTCCAGGAGGAGATCTGAGCTCTGGCTGTGACCAGGGACACTTTGGCCTTTTTTCCTGGATAATCCCATTTTCCCCCCTCTCTTGGCCATCTGCTGTCACCTCATGCTCTGATGGCACGGCCTAGGGAAGCAGAGCAGGCCAGATCCCACTCCCACAGCAGGAATTAGGGCTGTGTCTTCAGCCAGGCTCTTTGGAATGACCACAAAGCTCATCTGAAAGCTTCATCTCAGAATCAGCCACACTCTGTGCCCTGTGGCTGTTGGTAAAGTGGAATTCCATGGAATTCTAGAACGGTTTGGGTTGGAAAGGCCTTAAAGCCCATCCAGTTCCATGGGCATGGACACTTCCACTGTCCCAGGTTGCTCCCAGCCCCAATGTCCAGCCTGGCCTTGGACACTTCCAGGGATCCAGGGACAGCCACAGCTGCTCTGGGAATTCCAGCCCCGCCCCTCCTCACCCTCACAGGGAAGAATTGGATTAGGGGCTCAATCCCAGGCCTGATTCCTTGTTCTCATTCCATCCAAACCAAGGCACCATTCCTGCTCTATCTAAACACACCATCCCATGGATTTTCAGCGACATATTCTCACATCCTTTAAAAACCACCATGGAATAATAATCCCATGAAATAATGAGGTGCTTTCCACATTAAGCCACATGAGAGAGGCTCAACATCTTTATAAGATCTCAATTCATTCCCTTCATCTCGAAGCAGAACTCTTTAGCTCACCTTGCTGAGAAAACCCCTCAGAATTCCCTTTAAATCCCAGCCACTTCCCTGGATGGGATGTACAACCTGCCACTGTAATTCCAAGTGCTTAATTAACACCCTGGAAAAAGGCTGGAGCTGGAGGCCTCTGCAGATCCATTTATCCCGAGAATTTGTGCTGAGGGGGGAGCAGAGGCAGCTCCTGAGTGGAACTGGGTGTGGAATGAGCTGCTGAGGGATTCTGCATCATCTGCCCTCAGCGAGAGGCAGGACCTGGAAGTGTGAAGTTGGGAAGGTCTCCCCCGTGGCAGATGGGATGAAATCTGGATTTCCGCCGCAGCACATTTGGGTGTTGTGACTCGAGCAGTGTTTGCATTTAGCACCCTTAATAACAGAGAGGAGAAACAACCGTGAGGGGAGAAAGAAAAGCAAACTGCTCATCTGAGTCATTTCCTGGGCCTTGCAGCAAATTCATAAAGGAAATACGGAAAATTCAGGGAAAAAATTGGATTAAAGGTGTGATTGATGGAAATGCTCTTGTAGAGAAGCAGCTGAAATGTTGGGGAGAAAAATCCCCCATTTCTGAAATATTCTGGTCCAGCCTGTAAGGATTTTTAAAAAAAATATTGAAGTGGTTTAATCTTTTCTTCTTCTTTCTCTCCAATTTTATGCTTCCAACACTTGGGATGGAAGAAAGAGTAAATTTAAAAAAGCCGTCAAGCCGAACATGTTGAGCTCCAGGTATATCCAATGAAGGAAATGACATTTTCCAACATCAGGGATTAATCCAACCATAAAATCATTAAGGCTGGAAAACACCTCCAAGATTACCAAATCCAACCCCAAATTTTTTGCATTGCTTGTCCAATCTGGCAATTTTTATGTAAAAAAATAGACACCTTCAGCTGTGTGGGAACAGCATCACCATTGCTCAGGTCATTCCCACTTCTTGGAATCGGGTCCTGCCGTTGTTCTGTTGCTTCTGCTCTGCAATTAAAAGAAACCTAATTAAATTTAATCAAGTGAAAATTCAAGGTTTTGGTTGGACATCTCCCCTCTGACCTGCAGCTTTCAGCAGGACAGTTTCTAATTTCACTGCTAAGACCACAGCTCTGGTCTTCTCCTTGGAAGTAACCCATGGTAATCTGGTTTTTCCTCATTCCACACCAGTTTCCAGAGATTTTTGAGCTCTCCCACAGATGGAAATGTGGATTTTTTTGGCCTGAGCTTCCATTCGTTTTCACTCCCAGGTTTAACCAATTTATCCCTGCAGGGCAAAATATCCTACAACTGTCCTTCAAAGTAAGTGATAAATTCTTTAGGGCCCTGTCTGCTCTATTTCACTGCTCACTTTTGTCTGTAAAGGGGTTTTTTATTACTCCTTTTCCTTTCCTTTCTCTCTTCTTTTCTCTCTTCTTTTCTCTCTTCTTTTCCCTTTTTCTTTTTTTTATTTCTTTTTATTTCATTTCTGTTTTTTCTTTTTATTTTTCCCTTCCCTTCCTTTCTCTTCCTTTCTCTTCCTTTCCTTTCTTTTCTCTTTCTTTTCTCTTTCTTATCTTTTTCCTTTTCCCCTTCCCTTTTCCTTTCCTTCTTTTTTCTTTTTTTTTTCTTCTTCCCATTTTTCATTTCTTTCCCACGTTTCTGATGGGGAAATTTTACTAAAGGGAAAACTTCAAATTTTGGCTGCTTCACCTCTAATAATTCTCTGTGCTGAGATTTTCAGGGCAGGACTGAACACACATTATCCAAACTCATTTCCAGGGAAAAAAGCAGGAAGGAGAGGGAGCCTCTCATTCCTTTCTAAACACCTTGGACACCCCCATGGCACAGACCCCCTAAGCTCCAGTTTTCCCCCATGTTTTTGACATTCTGGAGTAATTCTAGAAGGTTTTTACGACTTTTACAAGCCATGGAGTAGTTTGACAAGAAACCTTCATTAAATTGCACATTTCTGGTGCCACTCGGACCAGGAAAACCTTCCCTCTGGAAATGATCTCCCACAGTTTTCCTGACCTTCTGCCCTCAGAGAAGGGACAGCCCAGGAGAAGGGCAGGGAATACTTGGGCTGAACGCTGCTGGATGCTGGATTTTGACACCGTGAAGTCCTGTGGGATGAAATATTCCTTTCCCTTGATAAAATATTCCTCTCCCAGTGACAAAATTCTCAAAGACTTCCACACTACCTCTGGCAACAAAAAATTCCCTGTTTCTCGTGGAAGTACCAGACTTTTATCCCACTGTTCCTGATCCCTTCTTCCTGGGGTATGGATTTATTCAGCCACCACTGAAACACTTCTTCCCTCTGTAATTCGTTCCCACGAGCTAAAATACTCCTTGCAAGAAGGACAGGGATGGAATTCGCTTGGATTTCTGCACCATGGATAGGGTCAGGGCGGATAATCACTGAACTCCCTCCCAGACTGATAAATCTATACATTTGTAACTCCTAAATCTCTGAGCTGGCCTCTCTCACCTAGACCAGAGACATTCTGGAGTGTCAGAAGCGTTGCCAGAGAAATCCAATATCAATCCAGGCCTTTTCCTTGCTTTTTCTTGGAATAAATTGATGATATCTGGATGGAAATGGGAAGCTTTTATCAGAGCAAGCTCTGGCGTGGCCGTTATCCCTGGCAGGGCCTCCGAGCACTCACGTTTTGGCTTTGGATTTTCAAGATACAACAGCTCAGAGTAGCACCCAGGGCACTACTCACTGGCTACTCCAGGTTTATGTTGGCCCTGGGAACACCGGAAACACAATTCCAGCAATTCCTCTTTTATTTACTCGGAATCCTTTCCTGCAGTGCTGCTCCACAGGTTTGGAAACAGGGGAGCTCCAATCCTCATCTCCCACCTGGAGCTGCTGAACCTCTTCATTGCCCCTGCTTCATGAAATCAGTAATCAAATGAAATCAAATTAAACCAAATGAAATCAAATGAATCAAATGAAAATTGAGAGGTGTGGTTGTTGTCTTTGCAAACTCCAGAAGTTCTTGGAGGATTGGGAACAGGCTCTGTGGGATGGGGATTTATTTCCCACTCTCTCAGCTGAGCTGTGTGCCTGCACCACCAATAACTCTGTCAGACGTGATCCACCTCCTTTTTTATTCCTGTTCTCAACCAGGAATCGTTTCCCCCCTCTGCTCCAGGGAATTTGGGACTTAGAAGGGCCACATTTTTGTCCCAGCTGATGCAGTTCTTACTGAAAGTCTGTGGACTCAGGTTCCCCTTTCTCCAATTCACCTCCCCAGAGACGCCAAAGCTGAGCACCAGGAGCCAGGAGGAGCTGGAAAAGGAGTGGACACATCGAAAGGTTGGAGTGATTTTCATGGAATTACAGAACCAGGATGGTTTGGGTTGGGAGGGACCTTAAAAATCATCCAGTGCCACCTCCTGCCATGGGTAGGGACAATTTCCACTATCCCAGGTTGCTCCAAGCCCCATCTAGCATTCCAAATTAATTAATTAATTCCCACTCCAGCATTCCAAATTAATATCAAAAAACCCCAGTGACTGCTGAGGCAAAAAGTTCCTCACCCACATGGATGAGGTCGAGATATTCCCCCAAAACCTCTGGAAATCTGTGGTAAATTTTGACTTTTTATCGGACTAAACCCTCTTCCCTTCTCCGTGATTCCTGCAGGCGCTGAAGCACCTGGTGAGAACCTCCAGAGGAAATCCAGCAAGGCCAAGTTGGGTTCTTCTGCTGAGCCTCAGCTCCAAACCCAGCCAGGCTCCCACTCCAAAGCTGTCCTGCCTCCGATCCCAGCTGGACGGAAAAGCACCAACTCCTGATGGTCACTTGTATCCCGATTTTTGTCACGCTGACTCTTTCTCACCCTGCTTTTCATCTCTTTCTCTTCAACAAAGCAAAATCTATCAAATATTATTGCTGAATCCATTTCTGATTAACTCTCCAAAAGGACCAAAAAAGAAAAAAAAAAAAAGTTATTTATTTATAACTTTATTAAAAAGGAATTTCTCTATTTCCCAAAGGCAGAAATTATTTCCCTGGGCACTCTCAGCTGGGAAATGGTGGAGATTTTTTTCCTACCAACCACAGGATTGTATCTTCCATTAATTTCTCACTTCCTTCCCCTCCTATATTATGGATTTAATTGAGGTGTGGAAGCACCAGGGCTTCTGATAATATTGTCTGTGTTGTGGGACTGGTGAATTATTTAGAAAAGGGATTTTGTGAAATGTTCAGAGGGAAATTGGGAGTGAAAACCAGCTCAGAGTTGGGGGTGGTTTTTTTGAAATAAAATGTGGCTGAGTCACAATTATTTGATTTGAAAGTGGATTTAAACAACCTAGCGAGGAGTCATCAGCAAAAATGAGAATAATTATTGAGAACCAGCTGAAAGGGTAAGAAGTGAGTGAAGATTTGGGTTTTGACAAGACAATAAAACTCTCAAATTAACATTTCTCCTGATTAATTTTCATTGCCTTCTACTTCCAGAGCCCTTTTCCCTGAGCAGGTTCCTCCTCAGGGCCCTTTGCCTGCACAGAAAATGGGATTTTGTCCCAGTTTGGAGCCACGGAAGAGCCCAAAGTGTCCCTTGTGGCCAAGGGATTTGTTGATTGAATAGGATGGACTGAATGAAGCAGCTCAGGGTGAGTTAATTGAGATTCAGGGAGCCTTACATTCCAAAGCTTTTTAGGAAGCACTTCCCATGGAGCAGCTGGCTGGCTCCTCAAGCTGAAGATCAGCAGCTCTTCCAAGGATCCAGTTCAGTGAGGTAGGGGTTGGACTGGACTGAAAACCCACCCAAAATCCTGCAGCAAACCATGGAATCCTGGAATGGTTTGGGTTGGAAGGGACCTTAAAGATCATCCAGTGTCCAGGGACACCTCCCACTATCCCAGGCTGCTCCAGCCCCAGTGTCCAGCCTGGCCTTGGACACTGCCAGGGATCCAGGGGCAGCCCCAGCTGCTCTGGGAATTCCATTCCAGCCCCTGCCCACCCTCCCAGCCAGCAATTCCCAATTCCCAGTCTCCCATCCAGCCCTGCCCTCTGGCACTGGGAAGCCATTCTCTGGCTCCTGTCTCTCCATGCCTTGGCCCCAGTCCCTCTGCAGCTCTCCTGGAGCCCCTTTAGGCCCTGCAAGGGGCTCGCAGCTCTCCCTGGAGCTTCTCCTCTCCAGGTGAGCACCCCCAGCTCTCCCAGCCTGGCTCCAGAGCAGAGGGGCTCCAGCCCTGGGAGCAGCTCCAGGGCCTCCTCTGGATTTGCTCCACGTCCTGCTGCTGTTGGATGCAGCCCTGGATGCAGCATTCCAGCCATGTCAGTCTCTTTTTCCTTTTGCTTCCATCCCTGTCCAGTTCTCCCAGCCAAGACCACTTCCCCATTCATCCCCTCTTGGAATATTTACTCCCTCCTGCAGAAAACAAACCAACCCAAGTTTATTCCCCGAATTTCCTCAGCTTGGAGTCCAGAATCCTGCAAGCCCCTTGAGCCTCTTGAGCGACGTCAGCGATTCAATCTTCTCCTATTTACAGGAACAGCCTTAAATTTTCAACTTTCCAGTGCAGGAATTGTATCTTCATTCGGATTTTACAGAGCTGAGGATACAGGAGGAGGATAAATATTCCTCCTATTTCCCAGCTGGAAAAAGAAATGATTTGTTTTCTGTGAGCAGGGGCTCACTTGCATTTGTCTCAGGTAATGATGGTGGAAAACAATCTCCTATTTTACAATCAGTTCTTGAGCCCTGAGCTTCCCAAACTTCCACGTGTGAGATCCCACACGTGGGCCAGGGAATCCAGGCCTTGCATGGAAATAGGAAATGGGATTTTAGAAGCACCAGGGAGAGACCGAACTTCCTCAAGTCAACTCAACAAATTATGGGTTTCTTGCCTTCCCTCCCTCAGCTTCTCCGCCGTTCCCTCTCCAGTGCTTCCTTCCCAGACTCCGGATCCAATTCCAAACCCAAATTCCTTCCCAAAACATCCGGATTACGCTGCCCTTTCCTGCATCCTGAAGCGTGGAACATCTGGCTGAGGTTGAAGGCAGAATTGCTGCTGGATTGTAGACAGGGAATATTTACATTCCATTTCCCAGATTTTTTCAGGGAATTCTGTTTTTATGGGCAGGGAAGGGTGTTTGGATCACCTTAAGTTGGTCATGCTCAAACTGAGCCTGGAGTTTTACAGAGAATTTAAAGTTTTTTGAAGAACCTCAAATTCTGCTGTTTGAGGATTTGAATGTTTTTTGGAGAACCTCAGATTCTGACTGGAGGATTTGAGTCTTTTTAGAGAACCTCAAATTCTGATGATTTAAGGACTTCAGTCTTTTTGGAAAATGTCAAATTCTGATCCAAGAATTTGAGTCTTTTGGCAGAACCTCACATTCTGCTGTTTTGAGGATTTAAAGTTTTTTGGAGAACCTCAAATTCTGACTGGAGGATTTGAGTCTTTTGGCAGAACCTCACATGCTGATGTTTTGAGGATTTGAATGTTTTTGGTGAACCTCAAATTCTGATTTAAGTATTTTAGTCCTTTCAGAGAACCTCACATTCTCATGTCTTGAGGATTTAAAGTTTTTTGGAGAACATCAAATTCTGAAGATTTGAGTCTTACCTGGGACCTCAAATCTGGATGGTGTGAGGGTTTGAGTCTTGCTGGGAGCCCTCAAATCCCGAGGGTCTGAGTCTTGCCTGGGGATCTCAAATCCTCAATTCCCACAGTCCCAACTGCTCCAGGCTCCCATTGGTGCTGGATTTAGGGAAACTTGGATGTGATGGTGGGGTCTTCTCTTAAACCCCACCCAGCCAGGCTGAGTCTTTCCTATTTTCTCTCATATTAAGGAGAAATGGTGAATTGTTATTTAGATTGGAAATCCATGGAAAATTTCTTTATGGAAAGGGTTGGAACAGCGGGTGGAGTCGTCATCCCTGGGGGATTTAAAATCCATGTGGCACCTGGGGACATGGCTCAGCGGTGGCCTTGGCAGTGCTGGGAATGGTTGGATGATCTCAGAGGGCTTTTCCAACCTAAACAATTCCATGCCTCCATTCATTTTCCAGCCACCAGCAAAGCATGAAATGAGAAGCAAACCCCACACCTTTCGAAGAGGATACAGATTTATTTTGCTTTTAAAAAACCAACCCAAATCTCACCCTAAACCAAAGCCACCCCAGAAGCCGTCGGGCTCCTTCCCTTTTCCAGCCTCTGCTAAAAAATAGGTGCTCTGATCTCTACACAAACATTAAAACCCAACTAATCAGCAGCCCCAGCCTGAAGGGGGGAGCCTGGGTTTAATTGATTTTGGCTAACGAGGCCCTTCTGCCCAGACTTTTCCTCCTCTCTCCTCCAGCAGGAAGGGAATTGCTGCCACTCCTGTGACTCCAAGCAGTCATAAATATTCCAAACACACTGATCACACTGGGAAGTTAAAAAAAATCCCCCCGACAGCAACAAACCACCCACGGTTGATGTGCTGGGAGTGAAAAGCACGTGGTTAAAAAAAAAAAACGGGAATGCCCCAATCCCCCAATATTCCCATGGGAACTGGGGACAACATGCAAGGTCCTGGAGAGGAAGAGCGACCCAGAGTATGCACAGGATGTTACACCTGGGAGTAGCTACGGGCAGTGTTACTCTCCCTCAGGCTCGGCTCTGCTCAATCCCTGGATCCAGCAATCCCTGGATGCAACAACCCCTGGATAAAACAATCCCTACAACGCCCACAGACCTGGAGTCACAGCTCTGGTGTTTCCCCGCCGTGTCTGATCCCCGAAGAACCTCACCGGTCACTCCCTATCCCTAAAATCTTTCATCCCAAACTTCTGTTGGCTTCCCCACCTCCCCATCCCAGCTGAAGCTCCGTGTGAAGAGCTTGGAAGATGAAAATCAGGGGTTTTGCCTCTCTCCAGGCCCTCCCTGGAGCCACCACAAATGGCTGGAAGCAACACCTGACCTACACCAAGCCAGCCTCCCCATCCGAAAAATCCCTGGAAATATCCCACAGCACTTGAAATTCAGCTTTTTCAGGCTCAGGAAAAACTGAAACTGGGGAATAAAATCCTTCAGGACCTCGGGATGGAGCTGCAGGTCCCGGCAGCACCATGCTGGCTCTGCCTGGGATGGAGTTCCCTTTTCCCACACTGGGATTTGGGGTTGTGGCTAAATCAGTGCTCCCAGCACAGCAGGGAGCCTTCCCCTTTTCCCACTCTGCCTCCCAGCAGGGATGAGGCCATGGGAAGCTGCGAAGAGGATTATCCCAGACAGCTGATAAAAATCAGCGGGCAAAACAGAGGGAAGAAGTTTTGGAAAGGTGACCTTGGCTCAGGGAATGCCTGGGTGGGATGTGGTGCCTTTCCCATCACTTTGGGATTTTTTTTTTCCATCTTTTTTCCTTTGCCATGAAACCCCCTTTATCCCTGCTCACCAATTTTCTCAGAACAAAGGAGTAAAATCCTTCCTCAGCCACGCTGGATGTGAACTGGGGTGACATCCTGGGTGCCTCAACTGTCCCAGCTGAGCAGGGACAGGAGCAGCAGCACAGCAACAAGGTGCTGCTCCAGGAAAACTGCCGGGAAACTCCAGGAAAACCAACCAGGGGTGACACTGAGGGGCAGGGAGCCATGAGGAAGCTGATCCCAAGGGATGGGAGGAGAACTGGGAAAAGCAGGGTAAACCCAGCCCTCTCAGGAGCCACTGGGCAGACTGGAAGCTCCAGCTGGGGGTGTGTATGCCACATCCTCGCAGCACAGGGACCAGGGATGCAGGTGAACAGCCAGGCCTGGCATTCCCACTGGAATGGGGCTCCAGACACTGGGACAATTAAAAGGACGGCACCAGACTGGCTCAGGGTGCAGCTGATCCAAGCCAACAGCACCAAGCCGGGCTCCTAACAAAGCTCTGGGTCAGCTTTTCCTTAAAAAGGATTCTTCCAGTGGGAAAAAAACCAAAAAACAAGAGGACAAATTGGAAGCAAAAGGGGTCGCATAAAAAAACGCCAACCAGCGAAAAAGAACCGGATTGTTTCTCCATGATCCATTCCCGAAGTTCCCAGCGGAGGCTCCCCATTCTCCCAGGAGCTTGGCACAGCCAACACCTCCCCTGTTATAAAAACACCCCCTGGGGGGGCTCCCTGCTGCTCTGCTCTGGAAAACAATAGAAAGGTCCCTGCGGAGAATCCCTGGATTCACTCCTCCTTCGGCCTCCTCCTCCTCCTCAGGAAGGGCCCCAGGCTGTTCCACACCTCGGTGTACATCAGGGTGCCCACGAAGACGAAGGCAGTGCCCAGCCAGTGCCAGCCTGTGAAGGGATTCTGGAAGTAGAGGATGGAGAAGATGAGGCTGACGAACTTGCGGAGCGTCACCACCAGGGTGACCGTGAGGGACGTGCACTCCGTGGTCAGGATGAAGACGCCGCGGATGCAGACGTACCTGGGAGCAGGAGGTAAGGGACAGCAGGGATGGAGGTTGGGGATTCCCTCTGGGAATGTGAAAGGTCAGGGAGATGGGCAGCCTGGTGTGGGTGGGTGAAATTCCCTCCTGGGATCAGCATCTCCACAGCTGGGTTGGAACAGGACGCTACTAACTCAGGGAAACCCCAAATCCCGGATTCCCCCACTGGAGCAGCTGGGGCTGAGTTGGCAAAGGGTGAACAAGGGAAGCTCCAGACTCCTCCATTTCCATGGAGCAGAAATCCCAGAATCCCACAATGAAGCAGGTTGGGAAAAACCTTTGACATCATCGAGTCCAACCTCAAAAAACCAGCCAAAAACGTTCCCCTTTCCCTGTATTTTTGGAGTTACACCAACAGCAGCTCCCAAGGGCAGGGAAGACTCCAAGGATTTAGGAACCCAGCCCCATTCCTGCTGTGCCACCCCAGTGGAATAAGGACAAAGGATACTGGGTGATGACGTTCATGAGGAGGTAGAACCACATGATTGGCAGGGTCAGGCCGATCACTGGCACCTGGAACGGCTCTGCAGGGAAAAAGGATGGGATCAGGTCACTGCTGGAGGAGGATGCAAGGAGAGGAATCTCTCTCCTTCCCGGGATTTACCACGATCCAGGACTCCCTGCAGCCTTAGGCAGCCCTTCTGCTTGGAATTCCAGAGGGAAGAATGGAAAATAAGGAAAAATTAGGAAAAAGAGATCAGGAGAAAAGCTCTGGTGTCAGGACTGTCGTGCTGGATGAATCCACGGTGCTCCCATGGCAAATCCTCTGGAGCGCCAGCAGAAAAAATCCCAAAAGATCCATATTTACATCCCTCATTGAGGATCTGGTCCTGTTACTCCCAGTTTTGAGCTCCCCACATTCCTTTTCCCAGGGATCACTCTTGGATGTGTGTGTGGGCATCGGTGAGAAACGTGGGCTTTAATCATGGAATGGTTCCTTGAAACTCATCCCATTCCACCCCCTGCCACTTCCCACTGTCCCAGGCTGCTCCAGCCCCAATGTCCAGCCTGGCCTTGGACACTGCCAGGGATCCAGGGGCAGCCCCAGCTGCTCTGGGAATTCCAGCCCAGCCCCTCCCCACCCTCCCGGCCAGGAATTCCTTCCTGAAAATTCCTCAAAATTCAAAAGGCTTGGAGCACCCCAAGATGCCAGCATGCACAACTGCAGGAAGGAAACTTCCCAGAGGACTTTCCAGAGGATAAGAAGGTCCAGGAGCACGGAATTCCCTGCACAGCACTCACCAGACTGGTTGAAGAGCACGGCGTGGTGGTAAATGTTGGGAGCCAGAAGCAGGAATCCAGGGAGTGGCAACGCGTGCTGGGGGGAGAACCAAACCCATGATGGGAATCAGGGGATGGGAATCAGGGGGTGGGAATCCACCCCAATTCCCTGCTGGAAAGCAGCTGGATGAGAGCAGCCTCCAACCAATTGGGGGGCAGGCTGGGCATCCCTCAGGGCTCTGTGCTGGGCCAGTTCTGTGCAGTGCTTTCCTGAGGATGAGGGTGCTGAGTCTTCCATCAGTAAATCTGCGGACGACACCAAGCTGGGAGCGTGTGTCGACCTGCTGGAAGGTAGGAGGGCTCTGCAGAGAGACCTGGAACGGTGGGATGGATGGGCAGAGTCCAACAGGATGAGGTTTAACAAGGCCAAGTGCCAGGTTCTGCACTTTGGCCACAACAACCCCTGCAGTGCTACAGGCTGGGGACAGAGTGGCTGGACAGTGGCCAGGCAGGAAGGGACCTGGGGGTGCTGGTCAACAGCAGGCTGGACATGAGCCAGCTGTGTGCCCAGGTGGCCCAGACAGCCAATGGCACCTGGCCTGGATCAGGAATGGTGTGGCCAGCAGGGGCAGGGCAGGGATTCTTCCCCTGTACTGGGCACTGGTGAGGCCACACCTCGAGTGCTGTGTCCAGTTCTGGGCCCCCAGTTCAGGAAGGACGTGGAGATGCTCGAACTCATCCAGAGGAGGGCAACAAGGCTGGTGAGGGGCCTGGAGCACAAGCCCTGTGAGGAACAACTGAGGGAGCTGGGGCTGTTTTAGTCTGGAGCAAAAGAGGCTCAAGGGAGACCTCATCACTCTCTACAACTCCCTGAAGGGCCGGGTGGGGCTCGGTCTCTTCCTCCAGGCAGCCACTGACAGAACGAGAGGACACAGCCTTAAGCTGTGCCAAGGGAAATACAGGCTGGATGTTAGGAAATAAATTTTTCACAGAAAGAGTGGTGAACCACTGGAATTGTCTGCCCGGGGAGGTGGTGGAATCACCATCCCTGGAAGTGTTTAAAAAAAGATTGGATGTGGCACTTGGTGCCATGGTTTAGTTGAGGTGATGTTAGGGCATGGGTTGGACTCAGCGGTCTCAGAGGTCTCTTCCAACCTGGTGATTCCATGTGATTCTGTGAACCTGGCAGCATGGGATCCTTTTTGTGCCAGTTCAGGAGTGGAAAGGTACAGGAAAAGCAGGAGAAGCAGAAAGGACTCACATTGTAGAACAGGGCCTCCTTGGAGTGCTTCCCAAACCGCTGGTACAGCGTCTCCTGGAAAATCCCCATCCTGGCAGACATCAGCAGGGCGAAGGTGAGGGCAGCAATGCCTGGAAGGGAAGCACAGCCCTGCAGCACAGCTCCAGGGAAGCAGCTGCAACTCACCAAATTTGGCTTTTGGGGGAAAAAAAACCCAGCCAAACCAGCCAGACCAAACTCCAGTGCCAGACTTTAAAGCCTCCTCCATGAAATCTTGTGCTGAAGGAACACCTGGATGAGGGCCAGCCCCTCTCCCTCTCTGCACCAAGGAAGTGTTCTCTTTGCCAAGAGAATTCCAAGGGTCCTGCCAGTATCCCAGAAATGTGGCCCTCACGTACCCAGCAGCCACCAGAGGAAAACCTGGGGTCCGTCCTCTTGATTTAAGCTGGAGTCAGATGCCTGGAGGGAGGAGACACAAGAGTCACCACGAGCCACCAGGTCCCTGCAGCTGCCCCAGACCTCCCTCCCACCTGAGCAGAGCTGGGAGCAGCCACTGACTTCCCACTCTGCTCCAGGGAACGCAGAGATTCCAGCAAAAAAGCAGCAGTGTCGGATCATAGCAAGATTTTTCCTGAAAGGAATGCCTGGGCTTGAGAGAGAGACTGAACTCTTTTAACCCCAAAAATAATCAGTGGCACTTTTAAAGCTCTCAAAGCCAGCCCATTCCCAGGTTCCTGTGTCCCCATCCCATTCCCAGGTTCCTGTGTCCCATCCCATTCCCGGGTTCCTGTGTCCCCAGCCCAGGGATGAGTGTGTAGAAAGGAATGAGAGCTCTGGCCAAGCTCCCCCCAGGAGCTTGTGGTCAAGAAATTGAGGAAATCAGGCTGAGGGTACAACCCCAGCAGCCTGACTTGCCTCAGCTCTTTCCCTGTGGATCAGGGAAAATCAGATTATTCACCTTTGCCACCACTGTCAGCTCTATCCCAAAATTCCAGCCCTGCTGGGAATTGATCCGGATTAACACAGAGCCCAGGCTGCAGAGCCCAGCCCTTCCTCAGCCACTCTGAGGACAAAAAGCTCTGAGATGATAGGGAATTTGGAGCTTTGACAGCTCCCTTTCATTCCCAATCTCTCAGAGCTGGATTAGTGCAGCCAATTTTCACCTGGCCACCACTCTGTGCCATTTCTTTGTCATCAGCTGACGGGGCCAGGCCGTGGCTGCTGACCCAGGAAAAGCTCAACGTTCCACATGGATTTGCTTCCCTTCCTCCTGTTCTCCAAGCACAGGCACTTTATTTAAGGGTCAGGCTGGATGACAGCAGGCCTGGAAAAATCCAGCCCGAAAGGCAACAATGGGATGAAAAGCGGGAAGATTTAAGATGAGTTTTGTTTAGGATTCACCCGCTCCTGCCTGCACCACAAGGCAAGAAAAAGCAGCTTCTTTGTTATCTCTGAGGCCAAAAAAAAAGAGGTTTATTCCCAGCAAAAAGCAGCATGAACAGGGTAAGAGCCACCTGGAATTAAATGAAATCCCACGTGCGTGTGCATCCAAACCCCAGGAAAACAAAACCAGCAGGAAAAGCTTTTCGGGGAGCAGATGCAGAGGTAGCAGACACCTCATGTCCCCATGAATAACCAGGCAAAGGGAATTCCTGAGGAAGCTGCTGGGGTGCACAGCCACGACCCTTCCCAGTCCTTACCACTTGCTTTGCAGACATGAAAGTGCAGGTGAAGATGCCCAGGGACACCAGGGCTATGGAGGCGTACTTGGACACGCTGTACCTGCGCAGGGGACAAGGGACACGTCACCGAGCCCGCCTGGCTCCTGGCCATCCCCCGCTTCCCTTCATTCCTGCCCCACTGCACCCCCGCAAATCTGGGATAACCAACTGCACATTCCCACTTCCTAACCCTGGGAATTGCTGGGAGGGCCGGCTGACTCCAGCTCAGCACCTAAAGAAGCTTTTCTCCCAAGAATTTGTCCCAGTACTTCCAGCCTTGGGTCTGCACAGCTCAGTGCCAGCCACAACAGCAGCGTTATCAGTGTCTTATCGACGTGTTATCAGCACTGCTGGAGCCACAATCCCCCAGCACAAGGGCTGCTAGGGAGGCACTGAGCTCCACGCCAGCCACAGCATCCCCCCAGGAGCACTTCCAGAAAAGCCAGGAACGAACACAAGGGCTGCAGCTGTGTAAAATCTCTTCCCAGCCCATGATTCCCTCAAAAAAAAAAAAATGAGGGAGAGGTGGAAATGCAGAAGGAGCTACTGCAGCCTCTACTTCACGCCGTGTGTCCCAGTTTCCCATCATTAAAATCAGAGTATTTAACAGGAGAAGTGATGGCACAAAACACCCACCAGGATTAAGGCCTTGGCAGAGCATTCCCCGATGATATGGGAAGAGGTTTGAGGTTTGTGATTTACCTTTTCTTCAAGATGATGATCCCTAGAGCCATGCTTGCTATGAGAGAACCCTGGGAAAAAAAAGAAAGGGAAAAACAAACCAGGAGGTCAGCAGGCCAGAATTCCCCAGATCAGGATGCTCATCCCAAAGGGACACCACAAACTCAATGGGATGGATGCCAAAACACCACGAGAAATGCCAGCTTTGAAGCAGGAAAACTGACGGGGAGAAGGAACAGCTTCCTTTGGGTTGGATATTGGGAAAATTCCTTCCCTGAAAGGGTTGGGTGGAAGGTGGAGTGCTGGAGTCCCCATCCCTGGAGGGATTTAAAGCCCTGTGGATGTGGCACTTGGGGACACGGGGCAGTGGTGCCCTGGGCAGTGCTGGGAATGGTTGGACTCCGTAAGTTTAAAGTTCTTTTCCAGCCTCAATGATTCCATGATTCTGAGTCCCTTCATGCAGGGAAAGAAGGTGAGCTGGGTGGTGGGAATGAGGATACTGGGTTGGATCTCCTAGCCAGGAAACCTCCCCATTTTTTGTCTGCCCACTGGTGACACTCAGTGTGTGACCAGAACGTGGCCAAATCCCACTGGTTTAACTGGGAACAGGAGCTCAGCTCCAGGGATTGACTGCAGGGCCAGAGCCACCCCTGAGAGTTCATGTGGGACAGGGCTCCTCCAGTGTGGGCTGGTTTTATCCTTTTTCACCTCTCCTGACTCCAGATATTCCACCCCCAGGATGTGCTGTGGGAAAACAGCCCCAGCCAGGAGATTTTGTTATTCCCAACAGCTGGGGCTCCATTTCCTTGGGTTTTAACTACCCACACTTCAGTGAAGATGCAGTTTAATGTTTTTTTTCCAAAGCAAAGACCTGTCCAGGTGGAACCAGGCCAAATCCCAAATCCAAGCTCTCTGACCTGGGATGTTCCAGACTAAAACATGAACCACTCGGTGGCAGGGGAAAGCTGGATCCCTTTGGCCAGCAAGAGTCTGGGATTGGTTTTGTCACTGTCACTTCCCCCTCACTTTTGGAATTCCAAAGCCTGTCCGAGCCTGTTCCCTGTCTGTTCATTTAACTGGAATTTAATGATCAACACCGTGAAGTGAGACCTGGAGCTGAGCTTTGGAGCGAGGCTGCTCTGCCACAAGCTGGAATTCAGGACTTCCATAGGGGTTTGGTGCTCTCAGGAGGCAGGACACATGGAGCAGGGATAATTCCAGCAGAAATGATGGAAAAGGAGGAGGAGGAGGACGGGGCTCACCGAGCGGAAGATCATGTGCAGCGGCATCGCAATGTTCAGGTTCAGGGCGTAGTTATTGACCACACTGACGGTGAAGAACATGGCCACCATGATGAAATAGTTCCTGAAACATGGAAAAATATCTGGGAGCTGTGCAGGAACCTCCCTGAGATGCTGGGAGACCCCTTAGGAATACTCATGGCATGCATGGAAAGGTCTGGAGCATAGCAGAGCTCCCGGCTCTGTCACCAGGATCATCCCCAGTGGAGAAACGCAAAAGGAATTTGGGTGATTTCCCAGGAAAGCTCTCCCTTCCCACTCCCACCATCCCAAATCCCAGAGATAAAAAGCTCTTTAAGCACGGAAAACTCTTCCCTGTGCAAAACTCTGCCCTGTTCCTTGCCAGGGAAGGATCTGATAGCAGTTTCCCATTAAAAATTCCTGATAGACGAGTGCGTATTTTATCGGACCTCACAGCTTCCCAATGTGGCTCTGCAGATGCTGCAGGATGGATGGGATTTAGCCAGGAAAAGTGGAAAAGCCATTTTACGGAATGCTTTTTGGAGGTAAGAGAGAGCCAGGCAATTCCTGCTTGGAAAAACCTTGGGATTGTACCTGATGGGGATGGCTGGGCGCTTCCTCCCGAAGTTGGCCTCGAAGATAAAACCTTCCACTGCAATAAACAGGAACTGGGAGAATGTCACGATGTTCCCACATCCTGGGAATTGCCTGCAGGCATGGAAAGACAAGGATCAGAGCCATTCCATGGAGAACAAACATCGGGATCCAATAAAAGGAGGCAACAGCTCTGTATTTCCAGAGGAGAATCACCCTGGAGAAGATTTACTCAGCGTTTATTCACCTGAACTTGTACAAACACCTGCAAGGCGTTTCCTCAAACATTTCCAAGGAGAAACTGGTCAGTCAGGTCAGGAAGTGAAAGAGAAAACTGCTGGATCTCCCTCTTTCCCATGGGAAGTGGCTTTAGGAGGACTCTGTCCCTTCCTAAAAGCTGCTGTGTTCGTTGGAGGTGATCAATGGTTGAGTCCATCCAGGAGGAAAAGGCAGCTGGAAATCCCAATATTCCTCATTCCCACTGCAGGAGGGAAGTGCCAAGGTCAGGTCCGTGCTGGCAGAGTGCCCCTGGTTCAGATTTGCTCCATTTCCTCTAAAAAAGCTTCAGCTCCCCTGTGTTTTTTGGATGCCAAAAAACCCCCTTTGGTTGTGGGTTCAAGAAGGGACTAAAAGTCCTCACAGGAACCCCAAAAAGTCCTGGCAGGAAATCCCACGTGACATCCGTGGATCCTGTTAATGTGACACCAACTCCACAAGGTTTCAAAAAAGCCACAAAACTTTGTCTGAGCTCAAGAGAGACCCTCTAAGTCCCTTTTTGTCCCCTCAGAGGGACCCAGGAATGCAGAATTGCCACCAGCTCCCAGCAACCCAAGCTTGGTGTTTATCCCGTGGGAACGGGAATTTCCACACCAAACAAACCCTCCCTGCAGCCTGATCCTCCCTAAGGAGCTTCCAGGGAGCAGGGAAGGATTTCCCGGGAAGCAGAAGCTCAGAGGAGGCCGTGACAGGGCAGATCACGGGAAAGCTCGTGGGAAACAGAGGGATTTGAGGGAATCCTTCCCAGAAACCGAAGCCAAGGACTCCTGGGAGAATCCTGCTCCCCACCCTGCTGCACGAGGACACGGCTTCCTCATGGAACGCGCTGTCCCTGACAGTTCAGGATGCAGTTTTGCAGGATTCAAGCTGGGAGATGCCCTGGAAAACGAGGAATATCCAAGCTGTCTCCTCCAAATTCTCCTCTGTCCCCCCACAGAGCTCTCAGAAGCAGCAGCAACCTGGTGAGTGCAGGGCTGGCCCATCTGGCACCAAACAGCACCTGGAAAAATCCCCTTCTCCTGCTTTTTTCCAGGGATAGGCACCACCCTGAGCCACTCCCCTCTGTGCCAATTCCCACATTCATCTCAGCATAATTATCCATAAAACTTCAATCCTCAGTTTAAAAGGTCCAAAAGTTCCTTGCAGGGGATGGGTGGGGGGAAGAGAAGAGACCCTGAAGCAGAGCAAGAAGCTCCAAGATTGCAAACCTTATCTCCAACCTTATCTCCAAGGGAGCTGTAAACCTGGGATAATCCAAGGCTGGTTCCATGCACTGGACTTTGCCTCCTCCCAGTTCCCAGATCCCTGGACATGACCCCACGGTATCAGCAATGTTGGCACTCAGAGTTATGCGCTGGCTGATAAGAGAGAGATAAGAAAGGGCTTTATCTGCTCCTTCTTTGGCTCACAGTCCTCACCCAGATCCACCTAAAAAGAGAGATAAATCCAGATCTATCAACCCAAGATCTGCTTCAGCTGTAGACAACTGATAAGAGTCCTCCCAACAGGAAATTTCCCTGCTCTCTCTCCTACAATCCCACTTCACCACGTGGAAAAGGAGAAAATCTGATTTTTGGGCCCTAATTTATCTCCCTTCCACAACAATTCAAGCCCAAGATTTCTTGTTCTGCCTCCACAGGCCAGCAGAAATATTCCTCTCCTCTTCTCTGCGTTTAAAGTCTTTTGTCTGCCCTCAGGGATCTCCAGACTGAACATTTCTCATTCCTTTACTTTCCTTAAAAATCCTGAGCCAATTTCTTCCCAGTCACCTTTACTACTCCTCACTGCCTTTTCCCGTGATCCTGCTCCAGGATTTTGCTCATTATGGGAACATTCATCTGCAGGAGGAACTCTTCCTTCCAGATACACCAAGACCCAAAGAAATAATTGGTGTTGTCCAAATTTTGGGACTAAAGGTGAGCAGGGCTGGTAAAAGGCATAGGAATTGAGCTGTTAGGAACAGAGGAATTCCTAAAGTGGATGAGAGGTACTGCTTAAGAGAAGGTTTTGTGTGAAAAGCAGCTTTTCCTTGACGTCTGCAACTGGATTTTTGGAATTTGCTGCTCCAGGGTTTAGTCATCTTTGAATAATTCAGTTTTTGAACAGGGCCAAAAGTTTTGGTTTAAGGTTTGCTTGGAGGAGACACAAGTGGCAAGAAGCCTAATCCAAAGGGGTTTTTTGGCTTCCAAAGGGTTCATCCCTCTTCTGTCACTGATGCTGCAACACGAGCCAGGCAGGAGAGGCAGAGGTTGGAGCAATCCCTGCAAGGAAAGACAACTCCCCACGCCAGGTCTCTTCTTCCAGGAATTGCTTCTTGATTTATCCAGCAATTATGCAACCTTGTGTTAAGGCACCTGAATCCCGTGTTGGAGCAAATATCCCAACTGCTGGATTTTGGAGTTCCTTATTCCCTTCATAATGTGGGATATGGATGAGCAGGGAGGGAGTAAGGGCTGGTTTTGAACGCCGGGCACGGCTGAAGCGCACTGAGGGCTCAGGGGATGCAGCTCCACGCTGACTCACTGGGATTTTAGACACAGAACCAGTTCAGGCATCACTTTTTTTCCAGTCAGGCCCTTTGGCCTTGCCAGCTTTCTGAGCAGCCCTTTCCCAAGCCCTTCCAGCCTGCCTCCATCAGGATGAGGAAGGCGAGATCCCCAAAAACATCAGCCTCCGATCTAGGAATTCAACTCCGCTCCAGCGCCAAGGGGACTCGGTGACTTTGCAGCGAGTGACGATTCCCAAGATCGCATTTCCAGATGGAAAACATTCCCTGCTGTCCCCAGGGACAGCTCCTGCACGTCTTCTCCTTGGGATTTCAGCGGTGCCCGCTCCGGGAGCTGGGATCGGGCTGGGATGCGCTGGGGACACGCCGGTGCCACGGTCCCTGTGCCGGTGGAGAGGGGACATCCCCCGTGCCCGGGCAGGTCACCGACATGGCCCACACCGAGGGACAACCCCAAAACACCCCAAAAACCTCCATCCAGCGGGGACACGAGGCGATGATCCAGCTCTGGGCTCATCCTGGCACTTCAATGAAGAGCCCCAGGGCCTGGAGGGTAAAACCCCCCCTCAGTGCCAGCCCCGGGTACCCCCACTCCCCAAATCCCCCCAAAACCCACTCTGCCATCGCTGCTGCCGCCTTCCCTCACAAACCCTGAGGTCGGTGGGAGAGCCCTGACCCTGATCCCATTGGAATGGGCTCCCTCACCCTTTATCCCCCCCCCCCCAAATCCTCTCCGCGGCCCCGCACCTGGCCAGCAGCTCCAGGAACACGACGTTGCTGCAGCAGCCGCCGAACACCAGCCCCACCGCCACGGCCGGGTGCATGGTGTCGCTCCGGGCAGCGAGGCGGCGTCCCGGGCCGCCCCCGCATCCCGATCCCGGGATTCTGCCCCGCTCCCGGCCCCGGCCCCGCCGCCCCCGCTTCCTCCGGCCGCCGGTAGTTCGCTCCCCGCCCGCCGCGCCGCCGCCGCCGCCGCCGGGACTACAACGCCCGGGAGGCTCCGTGCCGCCTCAGCGCGGCTCCCTATGGGTGCCCCGCCGCGGGGCACGATGGGAGCTGTAGTTCTGTAGGAGAGCGGTAATGGCGGCGCTGAGGTGGCGTCAGGAGAAGGCGCGGCTCAAGCGTTGCTTGTGGTGAGGAGCAGCCCGTAATTGACTTTTTGGGGTTATTGAGTGACCCCAAAACGCCAGATAGAAGCAGTTCCTAAGGATTCAGTGCCAAGTAATTCCTTCGCTGTTCAAAATAATGAGTATTATTGAAAGACTGGGAGAGCTAGGTGTGCTCACCTGGAGAAGGGTCCAGGGAGAGCTGAGAGCCCCTTGCAGGGCCTAAAGGGGCTCCAGGAGAGCTGCAGAGGGACTGGGGCCAAGGCATGGAGGGACAGGAGCCAGGGAATGGCTTCCCAGTGCCAGAGGGCAGGGCTGGATGGGAGATTGGGAATTGGGAATTGCTGGCTGGGAGGGTGGGCAGGGGCTGGGATGGAATTCCCAGAGCAGCTGGGGCTGCCCCTGGATCCCTGGCAGTGCCCAAGGCCAGGCTGGACATTGGGGCTTGGAGCAGCCTGGGACAGTGGGAGGTGTCCCTGCCCATGGCAGGGGTGGAATTGGATGGGCTTTAAGATCCATTCCCACCCAAAACATTCCATGGTTCCATCAGGAATGTCCAGTTCTAAGGTTTTGTGGAATCCCCACAGAATCATCTGTCAAACCCTCTGTGAGCAATAGGAACCACATCAACTAAAAAGTAAGAATTCCATCCTGCAGGTATTTCGTTTTCAACCCATTTTTGATCTGAATCAGGCCCTAATCTCTTTTAAATCTTTGAATACCACAGGTGTAAAATCCCATGAAAAAATTCAAAACAAGCTACAATCAGTCCAAGAATGAAGCGCTGCTTTTTTATGACTTCCAGCACCTCCAAGAATGTGAACAAAGCCTTGGCAGCTCCTCTGCTGCTAAAAGTTGTTAAAGACGGGGTGAAACTGCCAGGTTTACCCTTTTTTTTTGGGCTCTCTGACTCCAAACTGGAGATCCCAAGGTTTCCAATCCTTACCTGAGGGCTGCAAATGGAGATTGCTTGGAGTTTTTGTCCTCAGGACCTCAAAACCTGGAAACTGAAGCAACGAGAGCCAGCAATGTTTGGATATCTCATGGGTTTTGCCTGCAGATAAAAACCCAGCAGTCTCTTGATAAAATCATCACAAAATCAGGGGGTTTGGGGCCTCCTGTGTGACGTTTCCAGGTATTTTGGCGTGGATGTTCTGCCAGAAAATAAATCTTTGGGGCTCCTGTGAGACCCTGGAAACCCAAAGTTGTTGCTGAGCTGAAGTTTGCTGTGCCCTCACCTCACAAAATATTTCGGTGTTTTCTGACCTCTCTCTAGGTAGAAACCCTCCGGGTGATTTCCTTGGTCTTCCAGCAAGCCTTTTTAAATGGTTTCTATTTAATTAAGAAGCACCATGGCTCATTAGCAGCAAACAAAGCCGACTGCTGGGATCTCCTACCACCTTTTTAACATTCCAGGCTTTCCTGCTTCCACCTCCTCAGCTCTGCACAGGTCAGGATGATGGATTGTTTTTCTGTTCCATTCCCTAATCGGCTTTTTTTGCTACTTTTGGCCTTCTAATTTTGCTTTCTTGGAGCTTCAAAAGGAGGGGGTTTGGGGGGAATTGAGGTGGTTTTGCTGCCACAATCATGCAGCACCTTGGATCTAAACTGCAGTAAAGGCACACAACAAGTTGGGTTTTTTTGAGGGCCTGCAGGGTGAAAATAACCCCAAAATGCCAGCTCAGGAAGATTTTGGAGCTGTTTTGGCCATTTCCTCCCATCCTGTCCTTTATTCCTTGGGAAAAGAGCCTGACTCCCACCTGGTTCCATCCTCCTGTCAGGGAGGTGTGGAGAGAGATTTAATAATAAAATTCACTCCCCATTGAAATAAAAATCAACTTTGTTCACGATTCAGTGCCCATCGATTTTGTGACATGCAAATAAATGATGAAATAATGTCAGAAAGTGGAAGAAAAAATAATTAGCATTTTAAAAAAAAGAAAATAATTAATTTATATATTTTTTGAAAGTATTCATAAGTAATTTAAGAATCAGTTCACCTTCTCTGGTACAAATCTGTGGCACTCCAAGGTTGGGATAAGCCCTGGCAGCAGTTTGGAGTTCCTGGCTTCTGGAATTAAGGAAAAAAACAGAATTTTGGCCTCTTAGGATGTTGGGTGAGGGATCAGAAATCCTTCAGCTGTGCCCAAGAACCACCTTTTGAGTGGATCAGTGAGAAAATGGGAGCAGGGAATTGAGAATCCCAGATTTTTTTAGTAGTTTGCCGCTTTTCCCTGCCTTGATTCCACAGAGAAATGTGGTTTTTTGGTCTTTCCTTTGGGTACAAACCCAGTGATGAGGGAAACCAGGCAGAGCCGGTTTGTCCTGCATGGAAAATTCTCATTTTAGCTCCAGGAAATCATTTTTTTAAGCCTCTTAAATGGGGCAAAATGTGACAAAACACCAGGAAATTGGACTTTGTGACACAGAGAGGTTGTGGCTATTCCGTGGCTGGAGGTGTTTAAGGTTGGATGGGGCACCTGGAATGACCTGGATTTTCTGTTTCATCTCTCTGTGGTTTTTGGAGCTGGGAGAAGATGACTCCCAATGATTTCTGGGTTTGGAGCACCTTGAAGATTCCCAGTGTGGGAGGCTGATCCCAGGTTTTAGTGGGATTTAATAACTCAATAAACAGCTTGGAGAAAAAGACATTTAAACATCTCTAAATGGTTTTCCCTCAAAACCCAGCAAGGTGAGATCCCTCACCTGGCTCCTCTCCTTCCCACTCCTGTGCCTGAGCCCCATCCTGCTGCTTTTCCCAGAGAAAGATGAAGAATTCCTGTGGGATTTGGCTGTGCAGACAAGGCTGGACTTGTCCTCTCTTCCAGGCAAGTGTTCCCTGTTCCTGAATTCCCTGCAGGATAAAAGAGAGGTTTGGAACAAGTTGGGAAATGATGCTCAGGGGGTGAATTTGGGGATTTATTTCCTGGTTTTCATCACCAGCTGTTGCTCTGGGCAAAGGAGGGAAGAGCATCCTGGATTTTAGTGGGATAACAGCCCAGCTGTGGGATTTGGGAGTGCCAAGTTCGGTTTTTTTGTAGGGATTTTTCCCCTCACCTCATCAGCACCCTGTCATTAATTTCATTTTTTTGGTGGATTTAAGTGGGGAGACTCTCACACAAAATTCCCAGAGCAGCTGTGGCTGTCCCTGGATCCCTGGAAATGTCCAAGGTCAGGCTGGATGGGGCTTGGAGCAGCCTGGGATAGTGGGAAGTGTCCAGAGGGTGGAACTGGATGAGCTTTAAGGTCCCTTCCCACCCAAACCGTGCCAGGATTCCACGACAGCCAAGCTGAGGACACAAACAGAGACTCAGCCACATCAGGAGGGGAAAACACAGGGAACAGATCCTGGGATTTGGATTTCTCCCCGTTATTTGTATTTCCATGGCAGGGCTGAGTATTTATGGGAAGAATTAAATCCTTTTTGGTGCCTGGATCCCAAACTGATCCAACCCAGAGCGCTGGTGGGAGAGACAACTCCTGCCTTAAATCCCTCAGCCCCAAAACTTCCCGTCTCAGCTCCTTCACCTTTTTTTTTTTTTGGGAATGTGCACAACAGAAGTTCCAGAAGTGCAACTCCACTTCCATTGGAAACACCCCAAGGCCTGGAATTTTGCAGCTGGAGTCTTTCCCTCCTCTCTTGGGAAGCTTTTTGTGGTTGTTGGCGTTAAATTCCCTTTTTTTTTTGGGTTCTATCGCGTCACTTAAAAATAGAAATAACCCCCAGAGGTTAATTTTAGGTGCTTTTGAAGGGCTGAGTCTCTCTCCTCTCCTTAAATTCTCACATTCCTGGGATTATTTATTCCCTCAGAACCTTCCAGCTCCCCCAGCTCTTCCTCCTGCTCCCTCCTCAGCAGAGATTTTCCCAGGAATTCCAGTTATTTGCAAACACACCTCGAATTTTTGCAGCTTTCCTCAGCTCAGCATTCCAGAAACTCTGGAATCTCTGGATGGAGAGGAAGCATTCCTGCTGTCCCAAACATTCCATTTTCCAGGAGATCCAGGAGGGGTTTTTTACCACTCCTGGGTGGTTTTTTACCAGGGGTTTTTACCACTCCTGGATGGTTTTTTACCACTCCTGGGTGTTTTTTTACCAGGGTTTTTACCACTCCTGGGTGTTTCCCAGAGTTTTTCCCTTGGTCCAAAGCTCCAGGATTCTGTGACTCCTTTCTCCTCATCAATTCTTTAATTCCCCCCATTTTTTATTCCTTTTATTTTCCTCTGCCATGGGGGTTTTTTTGGGATAAATTCCAAATTTCTCTGGATCAAGCAGTGTTGCTGCTCCAACTGCCCGTGCGAGTTGGAACTTGTTAAAAATAAGAACAACTCCGGGCATATTTTGGGGGGAAAATTTGAAAGAACTTCATTTTTTAATTACTTTTAAGCCCTTTCCCCCTTCCTCCCCCTCATTCCAAGGTTGTTAAACGCGACATCCCTGCAAACGAGCTGGAAGAACTCCAACCTGAGGTGCTTTTCCCTCTGGAAATCCTCCCTGCATTGGATTTTTCTCTCCATGCTTTAGGCAAAGCAACTATCCAGAGGTGATTGATGGGCATCTTTTCCATTAAAATTCCTCAGAACGTGCAAAGAGGAGGAAAAGAGATTTTTATATTTTTTTTTCCTTTTTCTATTATTTTTATTATTTTCATATATTTATATATTATTTTCCTTTTCCAGAATCAGAGTCGTCCGTATCCAACCATGTTTGGATTTGGAATTTTTGCCTTCGGTGGGATCCAGGGAAACCATCCCTAAAATGTTTTTTTCGGGGGGGGCTTTGTGTCCTTTTTGTAAATTTTTCTCCCAACTTTTGCTGCTTTTGGCTCCCACATTTGGGAATTCGAGCTCTTCCTGACCTCATGGAGCCAAACTTTCATTGCAGGACCCTGGAGGGTTTGGAAAATTGGACTTCCCTGTCTTGTTGGAAGAAGTTCCAGGGTCTGACAGAGACTTTTGGAATCGCAGCATTCCCTGAGGAACCGGACGTGGCCATGGGGCCTCCAAAAAGCCTTTGAGGAGTTTGTGGAATCATGGAATGGTTTTGGAAGGGACCTTAAAGATCCTCTCATTCCACCCCCTGCCATGGGCAGGGACACTTCCCGCTGTCCCGTTTTGGTCGGAAGTTGCTCCAAGATCCCTTCTGAGAGGGCTGGAAAGCTCCTCCCACCCCATCCTTTTCCCGTGGTTCTTATCCATCTTTTCCTGCCTTGCTTGGTCCCACTTTCCTTTGACTCCAGGAAGCAGCTCCGAGAACGGACCCGGCATTAAAATCTTCCTGATTTGTTGCTCCACTCTCGTCCCCTCCCATTGTGGGGCGCTAGGAGAGTTCATTCCATGGGATTTGGGCTCCTAAATCCATGGCTGGACAATTTATTCCATGATTAGCACCATTCCTGGCATCAAAACGTCCCAAAAACTGTCACATTCCCAAAAAATGCCCAGATCCAGCGTGGAGCGAGGAGCAGGCAGTGAGGACACGACCCCTTTTTGGGTATAAAGAGAAGTTTTTAGCTATGAATTACAATTTTCTCTTTTTAACAGAATCCTTGAGGTTGGAAAAGCCTTCCAGGGTCATCCAAGCTGTGCCTGATCCCCACCTTGTCCCCAGCCCTGAGTGCCACATCCAGGTGGCCTCCTGAAGGTGAGAAATCCTGGGAAAGGAGCTGGGAATGGAGCTCCACGTTTAACCCCTCAGCTGCCAGCACAGCCCCTCGCTCCTCTCTTTGTTTCCCTAAAACGAGCAATTTGGGATTTATTTCTGATGGTGGGAGGGGGTTTGGGTGGGGTGTGGATGATCCCTGTTTGCCTCGGGATGAGGGGTGGAGAATGGGAAGGGATTTCTCAGCTTGCTCCTGGCGCAGGTCATTTATTCCCATCTCAGTTTGTCCATGAATTATTCCAGCTGTCCATCAATTACTCCATTTTTCCATCAGTTACTCCATTTTTTCCATCAATTACTCCATTTTTTCATAAATTACTCCATTTTTTCATAAATCACTCCAGTTTTCCATAAATTACTCCGTCTTTCCATAAATTACTCCCATCTTTTTCCATAAATCACTCCATTTTTTCCATAAATCACTCCATTTTTTCCATAAATTACTCCAATTTTTTCCATCAATTAATCCATTTTTTCTATAAATTGCTCCAGTTTTCCATCAAATACTCCATCTTTCCATAAGTTACTCCAATTTTTCCATAAAGTACTCCATTTTTTCATAAACTACTCCATTTTTTCCATCAATTACTCCGTTTTTTCATAAATTACTCCATTTTTCCATAAATTTCTCCAGTTTTCCATCAAATACTCCATCTTTCCATAAGTTACTCCAATTTTTCCATAAATTACTCCATTTTTCCATAAATTGCTCATTTTTCCATCAGTTACTCCATTTTTTCATAAATTTCTCCATTTTTCCATAAATTACTCCAATTTTTTCCATAAGTTACTCCATTTTTTCATCAATTACTCCATTTTTTCATAAATTACTCCAATTTTTTCCATAAGTTACTCCATTTTTTCATCAATTACTCCATTTTTTCATCAATTACTCCAGTTTTCCATCAAATACTTCATCTTTCCATAAGTTACTCCATTTTTTCATCAATTACTCCATTTTTTCATCAATTACTCCAGTTTTCCATAAATTACTCCATCTTTCCATTAATTACTCCATTTTTTCCATATATTACTCCAGTTTTCCATAAGTTACTCCATTTTTTCCATCAATCACTCCACTTGTCCATAAATTCCATTTCTCCCCTTGGCTCCCAGGGTTTCCCTGCAGCTCAGTCTCAAGGGAATCCTATTTTCCTGTGGATTTTCCAGGTTTTTTCCACAGGCACTCCAGAGCTTTCCAGCTTGCACTGTTGGTGCTTTAATGTCATTTCGGATCCGGCAAATTCCCAATATTCCCAAGCAGTTCTCCCAGCTTTCAAGAACTGAAATCATGGAATTGTGGAGTCATTTTGGTTGGAAAAGATCTCCAGGATCATCAAGTCCAACCAGGACTGTCCCAAACCACGTCACCAAGTGTCACATCCACTCGTTTTTTGGACACTTCCAAGGATGGAGACTCCACCACTTCCCTGGAAAACCCATTCCATGCCTGCCCACTCTCTATCAGTGAAGGAATTTTTCCTAAAATCCAACCTGAACCTCCCCTGGCACAGCTTGAGGCCGTTTCCCCTCATCCCATCACAAGATTCCTGGGAGAACAGGCCCGACCCAAAACCTCCTTCCAGGGAATTTGGGGATTTTTCCTCGTGCAAGAATGGAGCGGCAACAAACGAAGCCGAGGATTGAGGTGGGAAGCCAAGGAGAGGAGATAAAAAGTGGGATAAAAATCCGTGGAACTCATCAGCACAGGACGTGGAGAACGTGGCAAAAACAAAGGAAATGGTTCAAAACTTGAAGATTCCCAGAAGTTCCTGCAGGGTGGTGGTGAATGGAAGCACATTCCAAGGAGCTCCAGGAAGTCACTGAGCTCTGGATCCCTGGATTATGGAAGGATGGAGCTGTCTCCATGTGCTTTTCCTGCTCTCCCACTCCCCTTATCCCTGGAGGAAACATCCCCCGACCTCTGCCTGCGGCTCCCGCGTCGTTCCCTCATCCCTCGCTCCCAACATCTGCTGCCTCTGCAGGAATATTTCCCTGGCACCAGCTGCAGCTCCCTGGCAGCATGAGAAGCAGCAGGGTTGACTCCCAGCTCCTCGATTTTTCCCAGGATCTGCAGGATTTTCCGTGTGTCCTGGAGTGCTCAGCTCCTTTCCCATCTCTGGTGAGGCTTCAGAGGATGAAACACCTCCAAAACCACTGGATTTTGGATGCTGCCCTTTCCTTTTGTCTCCTGTGGACCAGGTGAGTGAAAAATGGGAGAAATGTCTGGAAAAATGGGGAAAACTCCCTGCCCTCCAAAGTGAGGACACGAGAGAAGGTTGGAATCCTGAGCCTGACTGGAATTCTGCCAAAAAAAAAAAAAAAATACTGCCAAGGAGGGAAAATGAGATTTATTCTTGATCTTGTTGCTGTCTCTGGGCTGGGGTTTTTATGCTGTGACCTTCTCGTGAATTTTCCAGCTGGTAAATCCCACTTGGAGCAAAAAATATCTGGAAAAGGGACCAAAAAAAAATAAAAACCCACCAAAAAATGAAAAAAAGAGGAGATCTGTCAGGTACCTTAAATATTCTTTGGAACACTCAGATTCAGGAGAATGATGGAAATTTAGGGATAATTTGCCTCCCTCCTTGCCTTAAATCAAATCCGGCAGCCTCTTATTTACAGGGAAGAGAAAATCTGAAGTGGAGGCTTAAAACCTCATCCAGAGGAGTGGCTCTGGTTATTTTTAGGGATCACTGGCTGTTCTTTCCATTGGAATAAATCAGCATTCCATGATGGGCTGTGGTGGGTGACCATCACCGTGAGGGCACAATTTTGTGTCCCTCAGATTTTTCCTTCTCCCCTCATTTCTCCTCTAAAGCAGCAGCTCAGCTGATGGCATTCCATGGGAGAAATGGGATTTTTCCCCTCTTTTCCCCCTCTGTTTTCCATCTGATTCCCCACGGAGCAGCCACAGATTTCTTCCCATGGAAAAGCAAAATCAGGAGGCACTCAGGGACTTCAGGAAGGGCTGGTGACAGAGACCACCCCTTCTCTGTCCAAAAAATGCAGAATTAATTCTTTTATTCCCGTTTTCCTTCTCCCTCTCCGATTCTTTTAATCCTGGGAATATTAATATTGTTAATACCCTGGAAATATTAACATGAATACCTTGAAAATATTAATTTTACTTCTCTAAGGAAAGCCTGGAGGTGGCACTCAGAGCTCTGGGCTGGTGCCAAGGTGGGCACAGCTTGGACTCGATGGTCTTGGAGGGCTTTTCCAACTGAAATAACTCTGGAATTCTGTGGGATGGGATCCCTCCAGAGCTCTGGGAAACTTGGCAAAGGAATGGGAGATTTTTGGTGTTCATGGTGAGCAAAGTGGGACCTGAGCAGCTGAACCTGCTGGGAGTTGCTCGGATGCTTCCAGCAGGGATCATTCCCTCAGCTGGCGCATCCCGAACGTCCGTGGGTGGAATTGGGATGCTCCAGCTGTGGGGGATGATCCATGGCTCAGATCTGAGGGCTTCCCTCCCCATCCCACATCGCTTCCCAGCCTTTCTCTGGGATCTCTGTGGCAGGGCTGACACCTCCCAGAACTTCCATCCAAATATCCTGGAATGAGAGGAGGCTCTGAGATCTGGGAATGGTCAGGCTGGGAATAAAGGCCATCCCAAAAAGCAGAATGGGCAAAATCGCTGCTGGGTCGTGACCAAAATTGTGACCAGAAATTCCCAACACATGGAATTGCAAATCTCATCCCTTCCTGGAGCTCACAGGGCAGAGCAGCCTGAGGAAAAAGCTTGGGAAGAGGTGGAAAAATGGTCTTAATTCCTTAGGTTCAGCAGTGAGGGAACCTTTGGATAACAGCGAGGGGCAGAGGTGTCACTTGGAAATGGTTCTGGATCAGCAGCTCCTCTGCTGGGCTGCAGGAGATGTTTTTAGGATGCTTTTAGGAGCTGGAATCCCATTAACTTTGGGATGGGAACATGGACACATGATGGATTTCCCCATGCTGGACTCCAAAAAGTGGGAATGAATCCCATGGATAAAACTTCAGCTGTTTCAACTCTTCTGATTTTCTCTTCAGCTGAATTATGGGATTTCTAACAGCAGAATTTTGACCAAGTTTGTCCCGATCCCCAGTTTGGAGAGATCCAACCTGCAGAGCAATCCCGGAGCTCCCGACCTGTGGGAATGGGATGAATCCCGACCTCGTTGCTTTCTGTGACCACGAGGTCTCAAAATCACAAATTCTCTTGAAATTGCCTTTTTTTTTTTTTTTGCCATTCTGCTTCCCACAGGGATCATCCCAGGAGGACACCACTGGGAATGTGCTCCAGGGCTGAGGCCAGGACCTTTAGGTCTCAAAAGCATTGAGGGGAGAGGCCATGATTGGGTTGGGAAGTTGGAAAATTGGGAAATTTGGATCTCAGGCTGCTCCTGTGCTCAGTGACCAAACTGAGGTGACTTTTTCATCCCTGGCAGTGGTTTTGTCACCTGCCCACCGTGGAATTGCCACCAGCTCTGGACCGGTGTCCCCAGGGAGCTCTGGGAATGGCAGCAGCACATCCAGCCTGGAAATCCCAGGATCCCGGGATCACTGAGGTTGGAAAAGCCCTCCAAGATCATCGAGTCCCAGCTGTGCCCCATCCCCACCTTGTCCCCAGCCCTGAGTGCCACATCCAGGAATTCCTTGGACACCTCCAGGGATGGGAACTCCAAACCTCCCTGGGCAGTTCTTTCCAATTCCCATCAACCCTTTTCATGAGGAAATTCCCGTTCCTGGAGTCGTTCCCTCTGGATTCTCCACGGGGATGTTTTCCCTGGTTCAGATTCCCAGATTTCCCTTCCATTTCTGGTCTAAACCTGCTTTTATTTTCCACGTTGAAACATTCCCAGTGAATTCCTGCACCTTCCCAATGAAAAACCCCTTTCCCAGCGGGATTTAGAAACCCCAAAAAGGCGCTCAGTGCTCCAAAGGAGATCCTGAAGGGATTTTTTTCTTTTCCATTCTTTTTTAATTGAAATGGATGAAAGGGTGGGAATGTTTGGAGTTGTTTGCCATGGAACTCATCCAGCTGGGCATTCCCTGGAATCCAGCTGTGCTTGGATTCACTCTGGAGATCCAATGTGGCTCCTCACTGGTCCAGGACTGGTCCCATCTCCTCATTCCTTGATTACATTCCCAAAGAATTGGAGCAATCCGCTTCTCCCAAACCATGTCGCTGCTCCAAGGGGAGCTGCTCTTGTCTCCCTGGATCGATTCTTGGGTTGCTCTGGGTATTTTTGGCTGGAAAAGGAGCAAATTTTGGCATGGCCATAAATGGGTGAAAGGTGTCCATGGGGAGAACCAGTTAAACCAGTAGTGGGGAGGAGGACACTTCCCATAATCCCAGTTACAGCCCTCTTGTGGGTTGGTCGTTCCAAGCAATGTTTCATCTCCGTGTTTTCCATAAAAAAAGGAGGGAGAGGGATTTTTTTGTGTGGATACAGGGACAGGACACAGGGAATGGCTTCCCAGTGCCAGAGGGCAGGGCTGGATGGGAGACTGGGAATTGGGAATTGCTGGCTGGGAGGGTGGGGAGGGGCTGGAATGGAATTCCCAGAGCAGCTGGGGCTGCCCCTGGATTCCTGGAATGTCCAAGGCCAGGCTGGACATTGGGGCTGGGAGCAGCCTGGGACAGTGGGAGGTGTCCCTGCCTGTGGAATGGGGTGGCACTGGCTGGGATTTAAGGTCCCTTCCTTCCCATTCTGGGATTCTGGGATTCTAAACCATCTCTGTTGCGTTTTCCATGGAGCAAAGCGGGAGAGTCCAGCAAGAAAAACACCTGGAAACACCATTTTGGACCAGAGCAAAAGCCACTCTGGAATCTGGGGGCTGAATTTATCAAGTGAGAGCCTTTATCTCGAAGGGAGGCTGATAAGAACCATCCCCGGAGCTGGAAATCCCAAAAGCTCCACTGGGCTGAGTGAGACCTCGTGGAGCATCCTCACTCCAGCTCTTCCTGGCCTCTCTGTCCCATCTCTCATCCTGAAAAGTCGTTTTTGGGTCTGTCCTGCTGCTTTCGAGGCCTCGGGAAGGACAAGGAAATGGGAACAGGGGCTGGGCGCCTTTCTGGTGTTTTTCCAGAGGTGGTTTGGGATCAGCAAACGCTGCTGGATGACCTTTCCCAGCTTTTATCTGATGGATGACATGTGGCTGCCAGGACAGTTTGCTCAATATCAGGCCTGAATTCCAGCAGATCCCTCCTCCAGAGGGGTTGGAATTCAGGGAAGTGCCGGCTGCACGTGAATGCTCCTCTTTGTTTGCCTTGCCTCGCTCCCATTCATTGCTCCCAAATATTCCTGATTGCTCCAGGAGCTGAGGAGCCTGGCTTGGAAACTTCCCAAATTTCCTTCAGCACAGTTTATTTTTGTGATTTCCACTTGGCCTGAGCTTGATGTTCCCCTCTCCGGGTGGGTTTTTTTTTTTTTTGATGATTAAAGAACTCGTTTTGTTCTTCACCCCTGCCCTGAGCCTTTGATGGAGCCTGTTTGGCTCCAGGGTTTGGGAATAAAAGCACGGAATTGTTCAGCTCCAGGTGTTCCCATCACAGCTGTCAAGAGCCCAGCATGAAAATTCCAAGTGGCCTGAGCCCAGATCCATGGAGAAAGGTGGCCCATCCCAACATTTATGGGCAGGGACACCTCCCACTATCCCAGGCTGCTCCAAGCCCCAATGTCCAGCCTGGCCTTGGGCACTGCCAGGGATCCAGGGGCAGCCACAGCTGCTCTGGGAATTCCATCCCTCCCAGCCAGCAATTCCCAATCTCCCATCCATCCCTGCCCTCTGGCACTGGGAAGCCATTCCCTGGCTCCTGTCCCTCCATGCCTTGGCCCCAGTCCCTCTGCAGCTCTCCTGGAGCCCCTTTAGGCCCTGCAAGGGACTCTCAGCTCTCCCTGGATCCTTCCCTTCTCCAGGGGAACATTCCCAGCTCTCCCAGCCTGGCTCCAGCCTTGGGAACAGCTCTGTGGATTCCTCTGGATTTGCTCCAGCAGCTCCACATGCTTTGGATGTTGAGGATCCCCAAGTGCCACATCTCCCCCTCTTCCCAACCCCTCCAGGGTTAAACCCTGCTGGAGCCGGGTTAAAAGCAGAACTCTGTGTCCTGCCTCATTTTGGGCACCTCCAAATGGCAGCTGGAGCCCCTGATCCTGTCAGGAATTGCGTTGGAGCTGCACAAACCCCTCCTGATTGCCCCGCTCTGGGATTGGGAATGGATTCAGTTGCTGAATGCAGATCCAATTGCAATTAAGCCCATTCAGCTCCCTAACGAGGCATTCAGGGCTTTGGGAGCTTTGCAGGGTTCAGTTAGGCTCAGTTGTTAAGCCTGGGTTTATGGAGTGTTGCAGTGGGGATCCTGCAACACGCATATATCAAACCAGGAGTCCCGTGGAAAGGAAATATATATGGACAGACAGATTCTTGCTAGATGTTTCAGAGATGTTTATTTCTCCAGCCGCATGGCCGGGGCTCAGCGGAGGAACTGTTCCAGTCACGGGCCCAAGGGTCCTTCTGCCCGTGCAGGGAACACAAACCAACCCATGGGAACGAGGCTGAGCAGGGGCAGGGAAGCCCCGTGTCTGTGCCCTCAGGGCCCCTCTGCCAGGGCTACACGGCGGGGGAGGGACCCCAACACCTCACCCGTTTTATTTTTATAAAAGGAGAATGAAAACAACTGGATAAACATAACAAGAACAGTTTCAAGACAAAACAAGCCACCCTCCTGAGTCTTTAAATGTCCAAACAGATTCTGTGGAACATCTTAGAGCTGACAGAAGGGAGACAGAACTCTCTGAGCATGCTTTGTGGGGAAACTGAGGCAGGAGAGGGTTTAACTTCTTCCCTCCCCCTTTTCATCCCCCACTCGGCATTGGAAAGGGATTTTTGGGGAAACAATTGGCAAAAGCATGGTTTTGTGAGGGAAACCATGGGTGAAAAAACGGATTGGGAATACACTGGGGGTAATAGGACATAGGGTAAAAGGGAAAGGTGGGATTAGGAAAGGGAGACTGTAGGGGGGGCTTACAATAGAGATACTGTCTAACATGACTACGATTTTTTGCATATATACTGCCTTTTACAGGAACACCATCAGGCCCAGTGACCTGCGATGCTTGTAACCCTTTTCTACCTCGTATAATTTTAAATTCCACCACCTCTCCATCTCCCAAGCTTGGGATGCGTTTTTCAGGGTTATTCTTTTTAATAGCAGTTCTATGCACGAATACGTCTTGCTGGTTGTCACACCTTGTTATAAAACCATAATTTTGCTTAACATTATACCATTTTACTATCCCTAAGATCTTAGTTACTATGATCTTTTCCTTTTTCCGAGTGGCTGCTGTTTTCTGTCTCGCTGCGTCTTTGCTCTCTCCTTCGGTCGCTCCCGTGTTGGAATTGTCGGGGCTGCTGGTGCCTGCGCGCTCTTCCCGGGGTCGCGTTCGGGGCTGCGCGGGCCGGGCCGGGCCGCGCCGCTCAGTTCTCCGTGCGTCGCCTCCTCTGGTCGCAGCTTCGCTGCCGATGCCGGGCGCTGCACCCACGTCTCGGCCGGGCCCCCGAGCGACGACCCCCCCGCGCTCCGCTCCAGCGCGTGTTTCGGTTCGGCGCGGCTCCGTTCCACCGCCGCTGCCGCCCGCCGCTGCCCGCGCGCCGCCCCTCTCGGCCGGGCGTTCACGGGGCTCGCTCCACCACACGCTGTGCGGAGCCGGGCGGGCAGACACTGCCGGGTCCCGCCGCGCCTCGCTCCGCCGCCGACACTGCGGCTCGCGTGGCTCCGCCCGCGCACGGGAACTGCCTCGCTGCCGCTCGGAGAGCACTCGGCGCACGTGGCCTGGGCCGCACGGTCCCTGCGCCAGGCTTCCCTTCGCCAGGACACAGCTGACATTGCTCAGCAGTCTCAGTAACTAAATAATATTCACGAAAATATTCTTCCATCGGCATATATTTTGACTCCAGTATTAACTGTGTCCAAATGGTTTTCCAAAAGCCCTTGGTAAGAATTAAATCCCAAGAAACATAGAAAAAGTTCTTAAACAACCATGCCAGGAAGTGTTTCAGTTCTTTTTGAGCTTGAATCAAGCTAAAATTTACAAATCGTTGTTCAAGAATCATTTTAAGTTTAAGATAAATGTCCATATGCGGCTCTGAGAGCCAAGAGTCTTCCCACGGTTCCTCCATAGTTTAGATACGGAATAGCAAAGCAAAACCAAGAAGAGGAATCCAAAGTTTCCAGGGTTTACTCACACAAATCAGTCGCTTAGGGATTGGGGATCGTTCTGCCCGCATTCTCCACCATTTGTTGCAGTGGGGATCCTGCAACACGCATATATCAAACCAGGAGTCCCGTGGAAAGGAAAGATATATGGACAGACAGATTCTTGCTAGATGTTTCAGAGATGTTTATTTCTCCAGCCGCATGGCCGGGGCTCTGCCCAGGAACTGTTCCAGTCACGGGACCAAGGGTCCTTCTGCCCGCGCAGGGAACACAAACCAACCCATGGGAACGAGGCTGAGCAGGGGCAGGGAAGCCCCGTGTCTGTGCCCTCAGGGCCCCTCTGCCAGGGCTCCATGGCAGGGGAGGGACCCCAACAATGGAGTGCTCCTCCTAAGCCTGGGGTCGGCATCAATCCCTAAAACTGAAGTCATCCTGGAGAGTTTGGGGGTGATTCAGGCAGAAACGATCTGAAGGGGAGGAAAAATTGTGGATATTCATGGGCAGGAAGCAGTTAATTCCTGGGATATTCCGCTGGAGTGGGGGAACATCGGTGATTTCCCTGCAGGCTCGGGTTGGGAAGAGCAAAATTCCACCTCTCCCGCCTTTGAAACCCGTGGATATTTGAACACCTGGAAGCTGCTGAATGATTTAAATCTCCTTTAGCAGCTCTTTGAGACTCTCGTTTATTAACGGGGCTGAGCCGAGCCTTGGGCTTCACCTGGGGCCACGTGGGGCTGGGATTCCCTGGAATGCTTTTTCCCATCCCAAGCCAATGTGCTCCTGTTCACCCTGGAGGTTCCTGGTTTTCCCTTTTCCTCTGTCCTTGACCTTTTTGGCCTGTTTAGCTCCTGGCCAGAGGATCTTTAGGGATGGATGGGACCTACCAGGGTGAGAGCTGCTCTTCACCAGCTCTGGAATTCCCAGGACCCCAGGCACGGAAATCCTCGGTGGGATCCCCTACTCCGAGCAGGAAAACTGCTGCTTTTTTGGGATATGGGATCTCTAAATCTTCCTTATTTTTGTTCTTCCCTGAGCTGAAATCTCCTCTGTTTGTGTGGTGGGAGCTCCAGGGGTGGCTGGATTGAGATTTTACCAGTCCTTGGGAATGCAGCTCCGGATTTGGTTGCAGGAGGTGGGGGTTGGAGCTGGGGATCCCAGGAGGGTGAGAATTCCCATTTATTCCTGGGATCCTGTTTGGAGCTGAGGGTCCCAGGAGGGTGAGAATTCCCATTTATTCCTGGGATCCTGTTTGGAGCTGAGGGTCCCAGGAGGGTGAGAATTCCCATTTATTCCTGGGATCCTGTTTGGAGCTGAGCATCCCAGGAGGGTGAGAATTCCCATTTATTCCTGGGATCCTGTTTGGAGCTGAGCATCCCAGGAGGGTGAGAATTCCCATTTATTCCTGGGATCCTGTTTGGAGCCGAGCATCCCAGGAGGGTGAGAATTCCAATTTATTCCTGGGATCCTGTTTGGAGCCGAGCATCCCAGGAGGGTGAGAATTCCAATTTATTCCTGGGATCCTGTTTGGAGCTGGGGATCCCAGGAGGGTGAGAATTCCGATTTATTCCTGGGATCCTGTTTGGAGCTGAGGGTCCCAGGAGGGTGAGAATTCCGATTTATTCCTGGGGTCCGGTTTGGAGCTGATCTCCCTCTCCAGGAATCCCCATGGACCGTGTCCCACACATTCCCAGCCCTGCACAAGACTCTGCCCACCTCACCCAGAGCTTTGGGGCCGCCCCACTGTCCCCACCCCAAGGAGCCAAGTGCGGTGCTTGTGTCCTTTCTGGGGTCGTTTCCTGAATGTTTGAACCTCAAACGTTCCCTTCCCTGCCTCAGTTTCTCTCTGCCTCCCAGTCTCCCATCTGGGAGACAATTCCTTAGGAATCTCTGCTGTCGGGAGATGAGGGAAATCAGGATTTCATTGGTGGTGTCCTCGCTCGTGCCCCTGCAGCCCCCCCAGCCGTGTCAGAATCCCGTATTTGAACCATAAATCAGTTTTTCACCCCGTGCCTGGTGTTTTCCATCCTCTCCAGGTGCTCACACCTGGAATTTTTTACTCCCTTGGGAACAAACTTTTCCCCTCTCCCTGCGCCGGCCCCTTCCTTTGCAAACATCCCAGTTATTTTATTACTATTCTTTTATGCCCACAAGGTAAAAATCTTACCATTTTTTCCCCTTCCCTCCCTTTCTCCCCCCTCTCCATTCCCACATTCCTGCCCGGAGCTGGGGGGTGGCATCCCCGATCTCCCGCTCCATCCCAGCTGCCGGGAGGGAATCGGAGCTGGAAGGGGGGATACGCCTGGAGCAGCCCCTCCTCCTGCCTCAGAACTTCTTCTCCCGAGCCTGTGGAAGTTTGTCGGCCGCGGATTCCCGGTGGAGGGATCCTGGGACGCTCCGGCCCGGCGGGAGAAGCCGGCGTGGGGCCGGGTGAGCAGCGGGGTCCGGCTGTCGCTGGCTGTTTGTCCGTCCGGGGTTGGGCTGCTTTGGGGGTTTCTCCGCTCTTGCCGCTCTCAGGTTGCGGGGAGAAAGGAGGGAGAGGGGCCGGGGGAGGAGGAGGAGGAGGAGGAGGAAGCAGCAGCAGCTTCCAAAGGGGAGGGTGAGGAGCAGCAGCTCAGGATGAGGAGGATGAGGAGGAAGATGAAGAGGCAGCTGCTCCCAAAGGGGAGGATGAAGAGGGTGAGGAGGCAGCAGCTCCCTGATGGGGAGGAAGAGGAGGGTGAGAAGCAGCAGCCCCCAAGGGGGAGGATGAGGAGGCAGCAGTTCCGGATGAGGAGGAAGAGGAGGATGAGGAGGATGAGGAGGAAGAGGAGCAGCAGCCCCTGATGGGGAGGATGGAGATGAGGAGGCAGCAGCTCCTAAGGGGGAGGATAGGGAGGAAGAGGAGGAAGAGGAGCAGCAACTCCAGAGGAGGAAAATGAGGAGGAAGATGAGGATGAGGAGGCAGCAGCCCCTGATGGGGAGGATGAAGATGAGGAGGATGAGGAGGCAGCAGGCTCTGGTGGGGAGGAAGAGGAGGATCAGGAGGATGAGGAGGAAGAAGAGGATGAGGAGGGTGAGGAGGCAGCAGTTCCGGATGAGGAGGAAGAGGAGGGTGAGGAGGAAGAAGAGGATGAGGAGGCAGAAGGAGCCCCAGCTTCCCCCTGTGCTGCACAGCTGGAACCCCTTGGTGCTGTCCTAGAAGGGCCCGAGGTGCCCCAAACCTGTCTGGAATGGGAATTTTGGGATGACTGAAGGGCCCAAGGTGCCTCAAACCCGTCTGGAATGGGAATTTTGGGATGACTGAAGGGGCTGAGATGCCCCAAACCCGTCTGGAGTGGGAATTTTGGGATGACTGAAGGGGCTGAGATGCCCCAAACCCGTCTGGAGTGGGAATTTTGGGATGACTGAAGGGGCTGAGATGCCCCAAACCCGTCTGGAGTGGGAATTTTGGGATGACTTTGCACCTCCCCTGGTGGGATGTGGCTCAGGGGCATCACGGAGAGGTTGGGAAGGAGATTCCAGAGCATCACGGAATATCCAGGGTTGGAAGGGCCCCACAAGGATCACTAAAGTCCCACTCCTGGTCCTGCCCAGGACAATCCCAAAATCCCACCGTGTGCCTCAGGGTGGCACCTGAACATTTCGGGAGCTCTCTCGGCATCGCCAGGGTTCCCACAGCTTTGGTTTGGGGTTTTTTGGGGTTTTTTGGGAACAATCCAATTCCTGTTCAATGCATCCAGGGGGTCTGAGCATGGAATGGGCAGAATCTGGTCCTGGATTTTTGGGTGTCATTTGCTCCTTTTTGGGTGTCACTGGAATTTTGGCATCACTGGAATTTTGGTCTTTTTTGAGTGTCACTGGAATTTTGGCATCACTGGAATTTTGGGAGTCAGTTGGTCCTTTTTGGGATCACTGGAATTTTGGGAGTCATTTGGTCCTTTTTGGGATCACTGGGTTTTTGGTCCTTTTTGAGTGTCACTAGAATTTTAGGATCACTGGAATTTTGGGATCACTGGGGTTTTGGGATCACTGTGGTTTTGGGTGTAATTTGGTCCTTTTTGGGATCACTGGATTTTTGGTCTTTGAGTGTCATTGGATTTTTGGGATCACTGGGTTTTTGGGATCACTGGGGTTTTGGGATCACTGGAATTTTGGGAGTCATTTGGTCCTTTTTGGGTGCCACTGGATTGTGCTCACCTCAGGCTTTAATTCCACCTCCTGTGGAATTAAGAATGAAATTCATAGGGAAAGTCAGAGATTTGGACTCAGATCCTTGGCTCCAGCTCAGGGACTCCGGGATCTTTTCCTGGCCGGGCAGGGGGCACCTCTGGATCAGCATTTCCCATTCCCAGCCCCTAAATCAGGGAATCACGGAGTGGTTTGTGTTGGAAGGGACTTTAAATCCCATCTGGTTCCTCACCTGGCCATGGGGGGTCGGATGGGGTTGGGTGAGGAGATGGGAATGTGGAAATTCCACGCCCAAGCTCTCTTTGCTGGCTCCTTCCATGCCCTTATTCCAGCAAAAGCAAATCCAGAGGCCGGGAAAGGACAACAGATTCCTGCTCAGAGAATCCCTGCTGCCCTGAACCCAGGAGGCTCCCAGGGGATGCAGGATCTTTGGGATCTTTGTTTCCTTTGTCCCGGCTCCTGTTCCCCTCAGGAGCACTTGGGAATGGGAATAACCTGGGAAAGCTCCAGCTGGAATAACCGGAGTGGTGCAGCCCTGGCTGCCAGCCAAGCACTCCATCCCTTCATCCAGCGCTTCCCAACCCCTTTTCCCCCTTTTTTTAACCCCCACTTCCTTCAAATTCAACACTTTTCCCACACATCCCCACCTCTCCTTATCCATGAATCCTGCCCCCCCTCCCCCGGGGATGTTCCCTTCTTGAGGATATTTAATCCCATTCCACCTTTTTTTAAGGGAAGAAAGATTAGCAAACCTGGATGAACATTCCCTGGATGCCCCACGTGGCAGTGGGGTGACAAAACTGCCAACATTTCGTTCTTTGTCCCATGAATCCGTCTGATGAGCGGCGATTCCCGACAAAATTCCCCTTTGGAGTCATCCATCCCAAACCTTCACTGCTCTCCTGGAATTCCTTGCGGGAATTGGAGCACCAAACCCTCCTTTGCTGTTTGCAGCAGCTGCACAGGCAAATCCAAGATTTTTTTCCCTCGGATTCTGCCTCTTGGAGAGGGAGAAAGATCCTGCCTGGAGATTAAATTCCTGAGAAACACCTGACTGGAATTTTCTGCTTGGAAAAGCCGCTAAATTTAGCAAAACAGGTGTTTTTAATGGGAAAATCGGATTCGTGGGAGCCACCACGGAGTGGGAAAAAGGAGAGGAGGGTCTGGATGTCATTTCCAGGACTCTCCAGGTGTTTTCCTGCTTTTCCCCTGGATGCTTCCAAGCTGAAATCCTCCCTCCCAAACTCCCAGAACATTCCTTGTCACAGGAATCTTAGAGGGGGTCTTTATTCTCATTAATCCATGGTGTTAATTGGAACGGAATCCCTGGAAAAGAGCAAAGCTGGGATGAAGCCATTGGGATTTTTTTCCCCGCCCCCCGAATCCATAATTTCCATCCTGGAAGTTTTCCGTGCCTCCCTGGGAGCAGGTGAGGCTCAGAGCAGGAGAAGAAGTTTTGATTTGCCATTAAAAGAAAGAATAAAATTCCTTTTGGCAGCGGCACTTCTGCTCTATAGAGAGAATTCCCTGTTTTCCAGAGGGGGAATTCTGCAGCAATTTTAGGGAGTCGTTAAACCACCAGCAATGACCAGAATTCCAGACCCCTCCGGCTGGATCCTTGGGAAGTTCATCCTGGATTTAGGAGCCTGGGGAACAGGGTTGGATCAGGTGATTCCTGATTTTCCTGGCCTTTTCTCCCGGATTATTTGAGGCAGGAAGCGCCTCCTGCTTTTATCCCACCACATTTGGGCTTCGTTGCCTCGGGTGGGTGTTGGGAAAGGCAGGAACAAAGCTGAGCTCTTGGCATTAGCAAAGAAATGAAGGAATTCAAGGATTTCTGGATTTTAATCCCAAGTTTCCAAGCCAAGAGGAGCCTTTTTAGCGGGAGAAAAGCTTTTCCTGGCACTGAGGGTGGGTGGGAGCATCGCCCACGGGTGGCCCCAGCTCCAACCTCTTTCCCTCTGCAGGTGAGGGACTCTCCAGGCCCTGTGCTGACTCCAGGGATTTCCGGGAGCTGCTTCCCGAGGGGAATGTTGTGTGCCCAGATCCTTGTCCTGGCAGTGGCCGCGGGGCCCTTCAGAGCTGGGGCTGCTCATGAAGGTGAGTGACAAAGTGACAAGGGATGCCTGGGTCACCTCGGGGGCAGCACCTGGGACACTTCCAGTGCCTTTTCCAAGCAGCTTTTCCTGCTCCTGGCATGGATCCGCACGTGGATGTGTCGGGGTGGAGCTGTGGTGCCGTTAATTCCCATTTAGGACTGGGATCACCAGGATAACAGAGCGCCTCCAAAGGAATTCAGGGCCTGAATTCCTGCTCTGGGATTTATGGAGAAATCAGGGATCAGTGTCCTGCCTCTGTCCTGCCTCCTGCTCCAGAGGAAAGTGGGGAGAAAGGGAAAACAAATCCCATCCTGATTCCTCCTCTGAATTCCAGGACCTGCTTCCAGCCTCCACACAGGAAATGGGAGAGGAAAATCCTCAAGGAAGCCTTGAATCCTTCTCCTGCTTTCCAGGGAGCTGGGATAGCTCAAGGATTCACCTGTCCCCAGCTCCGTGCAAGCCCACAAAGAGTTTTTGGGGATGAGGGGCTGGATCCAAAAAGCAGGAGGCAAAAGAATTCCAAGGAAAAGCCTCATGGATGACCCAGGGTGTGGTTTTGGTCTCAGGAGGGGAGATCCATCCTCCAGAGCTAATCCAGAGTTCCCAGGATTGTCCCAGGCTGGGTGGGATCCTTCTTTTTCCAACAACTCCCAGGTTTGGAGGTGCAAATCCATCTAAATCAGTTAAATTCCACAAGGAGTTAATGGAATCTTTGGCATTGGCTCCGGAATTAACTTGATTAAGCTGCTGTCCATCAATTAACCAATAAACTCGACTCTAATGCTGTTTAATTCCGAGCTGGGAGCAGGGCAATAAATCAACGTTCGGAGATGTCTCAGGGAAAGCTGTGATGGATGGAACTGGATCGGTTTGGAGGTGCATGGAAAATTCCAGATCCAATCCTATCCCCCTGTGATTAATAGAGCTGTCCGGGTGGGATTTTCTCCAGAAGGTACCAATCCAAAGATCTTGAACATCCCACATTTCCCATGACAGCTCCAGGTGTTTGATCCAAGCAGCGGTTCCTGGTTTTTGGGAATTTTTTGCCAAGCTGGAAAGCGCCCACAACGGGCTGGGATTGCCCCTTTATAGGGAAAAGGGCACCATCCTGCCCTTTGGAATCCCAAATTTGTTGTTGTCCTCCTCATTTTCCCTGGATGCAAATGAGGGTGGGGTGAGGAAGACTTTCAGGAATCAGGATGGATGGAGGTGGCTCTCTGGGAATTTGGGATGTGGATGAGGCAGCAAAGACCCCTCTGATACCGATTTTGAGGATATTTCCCAAACTGGGGCCAAAAAAGCAGGAAAATCGGCGCTTTCCGGAGTGGCTCCGAGAGGTGGGTGGTTCTGGATTTTCTTGGGAATTTCTTGTGGGAGTACAGGGTGTGGTTACCTTGGGAAGCTGCTGAAGGATTTCCACCAGGCCCGAGGATGGAGATCAGGACTGGGATTTGCTTCCCTCCAAGTCTTTCTGGGGGAACAAGGATATCAAAATCCCAAAGCTGAGGAAAAGGAATAGATCCAAGATAGAAACAGCAGCTGGGAAAGGAGCTCGTGGTGATCCATGAGCAGCTGAGCTGCTTCCAAGACTCCTTGGACAAGGAAAATCTGTGGAAAGAAAAACTGAAATAATTGTCTCCTGTTTTTCCTCAAGGAAAAGTGCTTTGTATTCCCTATTTTAACCCCAAAAGAGCCAATCCCTATTTTTCTGCAGTAAACAAAGTTGGGAAGAACTCAGGAGGCACAAAGAAGAATGAAAACCACCAAATCCTTGGATAACGTCCATCCACAGCTGGAAAATGATCCCTTCTCCTGCTGGTGGCCAAAGGGGATTAATCAGGGGTGCAGCAATGAGGGACAGCACAAAACCTGAATATTTCCGAGCCCTTTGGGGATCCTGCTGGTAGGAATGGGATAAAAGTCCAGGGAATTGAAGAGGTCAGGTTAAAACAGGTTTCCCATGTGCAGCAGAATCCTGGGAAACACAGCCAGCTCCTCTCCCTGGAAACTGGGACAGATTCTCCAGCCCGGCTGGGGCAAGTCCAGACCTGCAGGTGAAAGTCAAGGCTGGATAAAATCCGAAATGACAAAAAACAGGGAAAAAAATGGGACAAGGTTGAGTCCGATCTCGGTGAGGAAGATCTAACTCCCTCCTCCAGCAGGGTCTGGAATAACTGCCTGCAAGGGAGAGAAATTCCAAGGAAAAATGCAAATTTTCCATATCCTTCACAGAGCCTTCGTGAGTTGAAGCGTCCCGAAAAGTCATCAGATTCCTGTCGCTGAAATGGATTTATGGAACGCCTAAAAAATAGGGAATTCAGTTAGGAGGGAACCCTGGGAAGGGAAAAATGCTTTGATGGTGCTTAAGGAAATTTCCCTGTACTCCTGTCCCTTCCCTGCCGTCGGAGCTGTCATGGGATAGCTTGGAAAACCGCTCCAATTGTTTGTTCTTTGCACAAGGTGCTGCTCATGCCCAGGGTGGGGTGGTCCCACATCTCCAGAGGTGGCCCTGATATGAATCCCGGGATGGTTGATGGGATGGCAGAGCTGCCACATTCCCGAATTTCGGTTGGGGGTGGCTCAGGGCTCTGTGTGTGCCTCTGGGAAGACGGAATCCCCAGGCTTCCAGAGGGTCCTACAGACCTGCAAGCTTCGATGGAGCTGAAATTTGGGATTCGTTGTTTAAATCATGGAATAGTTGGAGTTGGAAGGTGCCTTTTAAAGGTGATTTAGTCCCACCCTGCCACGGACAGGGACACCTTCCACTATCCCAGGTTGCTCCTGGCCTTGGATGCTTCCCGGGATGGGGCATCTCTGGATGAGAAACTTCTCCTGGGTCAGAACATCCAAAGGAGGAATTCAGAGGAAATTCAGGAAAACACAGCACTTGTTGCTCTGGGAAGCACCTAAAGACGGTCCCTCCATCTCTCTCCCTTCCCTTCGGTATCCTGGGAATTCAGGTGGCTCCGGGGGGGGTTTCCTCATTCCATGGTGTGGGATGAACCTCCCTGTCCCTCTTGTCCCCCAGCCTGCAGGACATCAGAGGTGGCCGATGTTCTGTTCCTCGTTGGGCTGTCGGAGGGCGCAGGGACGGAGAGCTCCCGGCTGCTCCGGGATTTCATCGGGAGCGTGGCCAGATCCTTCGAGAACACGGAGATGGGAAGAGGAGGCGTCCGGCTGGGCCTGGCTCTGTACGGGGAGACACCAAGGTGGGTCTGTCCATCCTCCTCCAGCCACTGCTGGATTCCTGGAATCCAACTCATGGCCATGGATAAAGAGCTCCTGCAGCTCTGGGGAACCACTGAGCAAGAGTGGAACCCTCAGCGGAGTCATCCAGAGGTGCTCGGCCACAGGGAATTCTTCCAGGGTGGGAAGGAAGGGTTTGACATTCAAATTCCATTAAATTCCATTAAGTTTAGGTCCTGGGTTGTGGTACCACGGTCTGGGGCTCGTTCCCTGCACTGCCCTGACCACTGTAAAGAGAACTTCTTGTCATGAGTTAAATCCATGGAATGGTTTGGGTGGGAAGGGCCCTTCAACACCATTTCATTCCAGCTGCCATGGGCAGGGACACCTCCCCCTATCCCAGGCTGCTCCAAGCCCCAATGTCCAGCCTGGCCTTGGACACTGCCAGGGATCCAGGGGCAGCCACAGCTGTTCTGGGCAACTGGAAACTAAATGTCAACATTATCACTGGTTATTGCCATTTTCAGTGCATCCCTTGCTCTTTATTCCCCCATTTCTCATTCCCAGGATGAGCATTGAGCTCACGGATTACAGGACCATCAAAGAAATGCTGGATGCAATTCGGGATCTCTCCTCCAAAGGCAGCAGCCTCCAAACAGGCTCAGCCCTGGCGTTTGCAGCTCAGGCTTTGTCCCACCAGGACACCCTGAGAGAGGAGGCGGCAAAGGTGGGTGAGCTCCTGAGGTGTTGTCCAGGGAGCAGTGGAGTCATCCCAGAATCCTGGAATGCTTTGGGTTGGAAGAGAATCCCAAAGCCCATCCAATTCCACCCCCCTGCCATAGACAGGGACACCTTCCACTGTCCCAGGCTGCTCCAAGCCCCAATGTCCAGCCTGGCCTTGGACACTTCCAGGGATCCAGGGGCAGCCACAGCTGCTCTGGGAATTCCATTCCAGCCCCTCCCCACCCTCCCAGCCAGGATTTCCTTCCCCGTTTCCCATCCATCCCTGCCCTCTGGCAGTGGGAAGCCATTCCCACTTTGTCCTGTCACTCCATGATCTTGCAAGTTGTCCCTCTCCACAGGGAAGATTCCTTCCTAATATCTAATCCAAACCTAGAGCTCCCTTAGGAGCTGCTCATGAGGACTTGTAGGGATGAATCCTCTCCTGTGCTGGCAGGAATTTCCTCCTGGAATTGCTGCCCAAGCAGAGGTCAGGCACAAGGGCAGGAGGGACATGCAGAGAAGATGCTGTTGGGAGCAGCTCTGCTCCTTCCCAGCTCGTGGAAGTGATTCCGTGGGAGTTTCCCCAGAGGTGTTGGGTTTTGAAGGATTTCATTTTGAGGGATTTCATCAGTGTGAAAGCCCACAGCTGTCACTGTGACCTCCTGATGTTGTGTTGTTCCTTCCCTGGCTCTTATCCCAACTCTTGCAGGTGCTGGTTCTGCTCACGGGTGGGAAATCCAGCGATTCCGTGGAAGAGGGAGCCCAGGTCCTGCAGGATGGGGGGGTGACAGTGTTTGCTGTGGGTATGTGAGGCCATCAAAACCTCTGTGTGACCAACCCTGATTCTTCTCCCTGGGGAATATTCCTGACTCACAACACCTTCTTCCCTAAAAACTGCCCCCACCCCTAGGCTCCGCCTTTGGAAACCACTGCAAGTCCAGGAAAATCAACATTTTGTTGTTGTTTTCTTGGATATTGTTGTTGTTGTCCATAACTGATTTATTCAGTGGGAATCTGGGATTTTGCATCTGTCAAAGCCACTTGGGAATTCAGAAGGTGTTCAATAAAAGGTTCCATAAATTTCAAAATGTTTCGATGTGACATCAAAAAAAAAAAACCAGCCTCAAAACGCTTTTGCTTCTGAAGGTTTCTCTTAACGGGGTTCAGAGACTGACTCAGAAATGTCCCTCAGAATAATTCCATGAGCAAGGAAAGGTTCCATTGCTCTCCCCACCCCCAAGAGTGAGATCCCACCAGTCAAATCCTTCCCCAAGTATTTCAGGGAATGACAGGAATGGTGGTGGGATTTCGTTACCAAGAGCAACCAGGTCGATTTGAACCCATGTGAGGTGAAAATTGGGGAAGGATTGGTTTCTTGGGTGGGTTGTTGTTCCCCCCTTTTTTTAGTTCAGCCACAGGAACACGCTGGAATTGTCTGCTCAGCACAGGAATGTCTCTGTGTCCAGTGGGAAGGACGAGGCTGGATCCTGCCCTGTTCCTTTATTTCCCCACCTCTCAGCCCATGAGCAGCCCTGGGACAATCTCTGTGACACCTCTGGAGAAATCCTGACCTCTTTTCCCTGGTGGAAGAGGCTTCCTCTGCTTCTCCCATCCAGCTTGAGACTCCATTCCTTGTTCCCTTCTTTTCCTTGGCAGCACGACCCAAAATTGGTGTCAAAGTCCAGGACGTTGCTCCCCCTTTCCAAAGCCTGCCCTGCCCCATGGATGGTGTTTGATGTCCTCTTTTCCTGCTCTCTCCTTCCCCTAGGGATTAAGGATGCTGACAAGAACGAGCTGGGCAGGATTGCTTCAGATCCCGCTGCGGAGCACGTGCTTTACGTGGAAGATTTCCAGCTGCTCCCAAACGTGGCTCCCAAACTCTCTCGGAGGCTCTGCTTCACCGCCTCAGAGCCACCACGTCCTGTCAAGCAGAGGGTGCAAGGTGTGTCCAGGTTCTCCCTTGATCCTGCTTTCCATCTGCTCAGACCACCCTCTGGATGTTCTTCCATGGGGATGAACCTCCCACATCCCTCTGAGGGAGCTTGAGGGGTTGGGTTATCCTAGAGGAGCGACCAGCTCATGGAGCAGCTCCTGCTTTGGGACAGTGCTCCTGGGTGTTCTTCTTGTGGCTGCCTCTCCATGGTCTGTTTAGGGATACCAGATTCCTGGGAATTTTGATGCTGGATCAAACAAAAGGAGCAGCAATGGGATGGGGCAGTATTTCTGCTCCTTGGAGTATTTTCGTCGTGGGATTGTCACAGGGAATTCTGGCAGCCCAGCTCGAGGTCTCAGCAGGAACTTCATTCCTTGCAGAAAATGCAAAGAGCAACCAAAGGCATTTCCAAAGGGATCTCCAAAGAGATTTCCAAAGAGATCCAGATGTCTCCTCAAAGAGATCCTGATGCTGCAGTGAATCCAGAGGTGATGGCACTGAATTCCTGCCCCTTCCTGGCTCATGAGCTCCTGAGGAGCTGAGTTAAAAGCTTGGGGCAGAAATGGGGAGAACATCACCTGAGACTTTAAAGGGTCTCTTTTTTTGGCTTCTTCTGTGGTTCTGCAGTACTTCAGGGCTTCCTGTGACATTCCATGGAGAGTCCAAGCTTCCTGGCAGGTTCGTCCAGTGTCAGGAAGGAGAAGGGCAAGGAGGAGCTGCTGCCTTGTGCATTCACCAGGTGTTCACTGGGGAAGTGTAACCAGAACCAATTTTGATTTCCCCCTTTGTGCTGTCAAAAAATTGGCCAAAAAAATTCTGCTGGAGCATCTCCTGTCTGGAAACAGATCCCAAGTGTCCCTGTGCTCCCAGCCTAAGCGATTTCTCTGTGTGGAATATGTTGACTCCATGAACTTCCACATGTTTGAATCCAATCCAAGCTCTTTCCTTTGTGTTTTTGCAGCTGAGCAGATCCTGGGCCCCCGGGAGCTGCGTGTCAGCGAGCACAGCCACAGCTCCCTGAGGCTCTCGTGGGTGGCAGCCACGGGCAGGGTGACAGGGTACCATGTCCATGTCCACCCCTCGCTGCCCCCGGGACAGCCGGACCCCGAGCACCAGCAACAGGTAGGGTTGTGTTCCCGTTTTCCAGGGCACCAGTTTCAGTTCCCAGTGTTGGGGTTCAGTTCCCAAAGTTGGGGATTCATCCCATGTTGATGGCACAGCCGGATTAGGAGGTGGCACCACATCCCTCAGCCATCCTGGCACAATGGGATTGGCAGGAATTCTTGAGGGTTAAAGTGAAGGTGTAGATCCACCATGGGATCCACCAGTTTCAATTCCCAGTGTTGGGGTTCAGTTCCCAATGTTGGGGGGTCATGCTGGGTTAGGTGGTGACACCCAATCTTCCCAATATCCAATCCTTTCTCTCCTTACCTTTATGATATCACCACTCAATCCCATCTTCCTGCTGCCAAGGTTGTTCATTTTGGTAAGATCTCCATAGGTTTCAGGATTTTCCATGTCCTTGTGTGAGGGATGCTGCAGTGTTCTCCAGCTCATCCCACACTGCACGAAGTTTGGGATCAAAGCTGAAGGGTAGACAATATTTGCCCTAAAAGCTTTGATTCCTAATAATAGAACAAAGCTATGAAAGTTTAAATTATTAAGGTGAAGATTATTAATTGTATTAATTATTAAGGTTGTATTTAACTGGGATGATGATCCTTGGCAGCTTCAAGATCTCATAATAACAGGGAAAACCCAGAAGTTCTGTTTCCGTCTCTTGCCCTCGGGTTACATCAACATTTCCTTCTCTGAGCTTAAAAGGAACTTTATTTCCTTCCTTTTCTTCAAAGGACTTTGAGATCACCTTTAGCCTTAACGTGTTCTCCATGTTTTATTCCATGGGCTATTCCACAATTTAAGGATCACAACATATGAGTCAGGGTTTTAAGACGCTCCTGCTCATGGAAGTCACCTTGAGCAGGTGTGGGAGGTGCTGCTGACCTGATGTTCTGCTGTGGTGGTGTAACGGTGTCCCTTGTCCCCCTGTGTGACAGATGGAGGTGGATGGGGACACAACCACGGTGCTGGTGACAGATCTGAAGCCCAGCACCAAATACGTGCTCACGGTGAGGGCCAGCTATGGAGGGACCCTCGGGGAGCCGGCAGCCGTCAAAGGGAAAACAAGTGAGTGTCCCCTGGGCCACCCCTGAGGAAAACACCCACCCCAAAGCTGGAGAGGAGAGAGGCGTGGATGGATGGGTGGAGGGATGGAGGGAGGGAGGGAGGGAGGGAGGGAGGGATGGATGGATGGATGGAGGATGGATAGATGATGATGAGTGGATGAGGGATGGATGGATGAGGGATGGGTGGATGGATGGATGGAGGATGGATGATGATGGGTGGATGGACAGATGGATGGATGGATGGAGGGATGGATGGATGAGGGATGGATGGATGGATGAGGGATGGATGGGCAGATGGATGGGTGGATGATGGTGGGACGGATGGATGGATGAGGGATGGATGGATGGGTGGATGATGGTGGGATGGATGGATGGACGGATGGATGGATGGACGGATGGATGGATGATGGATGGGTGGATGATGGTGGGACGGATGGATGGATGGATGAGGGATGGATGGATGGATGATGGATGGGTGGATGATGGTGGGACGGATGGATGGATGGATGAGGGATGGATGGATGGATGAGGGATGGATGGATGGATGAGGGATGGATAGATGGATGGAGGGATGGATGGGTGGATGGATGGATGGAGGGATGGACGGATGGATGGATGGATGGATGGATGGATGGATGAGGGATGGATGGATGATGGATGGGTGGATGATGGTGGGACGGATGGATGGATGGATGAAGGATGGATGGATGAAGGATGGATGGATGGATGGAGGGATGGATGATGGATGGATGGATGACGATGGGTGGATGGATGGATGGATGCATGGGTGGATGATGGTGGGATGGATGGATGGATGGATGATGGATGGATGCATGGGTGGATGATGGTGGGACGGATGGATGGATGAGGGATGGATGGATGGATGATGGATGGATGGATGGATGGGTGGATGATGGATGGATGGATGGATGGGTGGATGACGGTGGGATGGATGGATGGATGAGGGATGGATGGATGATGATGGGTGGATGGGCAGATGGATGGGTGGATGGATGATGGATGGATGGATGATGGATGGATGGATGGATGGATGGAGGATGAATGATTGATGGATGGAGGAATGGATGGATGCATGGATGGTGGCATGGGTGGAGGTGGAGCTTCAAAGTTTATTAGAGAAGCTTCTATTGAGTCCTGAGGTGCAGGAAGAACCTCTTTGCTTTCCAAACTTCTCCAAGAGGAGACTGGATGGGGCTGGATCCAATCCCAGCCCCCTATTGTCAACGGATTAAATCTAAGCATTTATAGAGGTGTGGTTGAACCTTAGGTCCAAGGATTAAAGATGGCAAACAGGGATGTTTGTATTAAAATTAATGATTTAGTATGATAACTATTAAAGTAATTGTAATAAAATCAGCAAAAAACCCCAATTTTTAAAGTAGAGATTGATGTCATTCACCCAGACCAAGGGGGAAATCTCTTCTGCTGACCCTCAAGGGGTGACTTTGAGGGGTGTCCCCACCCAAAGGAGGAATCTCAGTTCCCAAGAAAGGCTATAAGGATACGTCAGGAGACCATTTGAAAGTTGGACTGGACTTTTATGGTCTCTGCTTTTAGGGATTTTCAGAATTTAGGGGGTTCACTAATCCCACTCCCCTCTCTGGCTGAAGCACCAACCCTGCTTTGCCCAAGAGTTTTTTTAAAGAATTATTCCTTTCTTCCCTGCCTTTTGTTCCTCCCCGCAGCCCCTGCGATGTCTGGGATTGTTTGTCTCCTTGAGGGAAGGTCTCTGACAGGATGAATAAATAAAGCTCCTCAATGAGGTTGACTCATCTGTACTTGCCAGGGAGAAGATGGAATGTCTTTATGGGTGGAAATGAAGCCATTTGATCTCTCTTCTTATTATCCCCAACATGAAGCCAGAGGCAGGAGCTATAAATCCGTCTGCCGTGGCTGGCTGGATCCAAATGGGCTCCTCTCCCTTGGAATTGTGGCTGTGGGAGCAAAGCAGGGTTTGATTCATGGCTTTGATTCCTGCTCAGTCTGCAAGAACTGCGGAGTTTCCCCTGCCCGGGGTAGATGTTCTCTGCCTGGGGGGTAGATATTTCAGATCCCAACACCATTCCCAGAGAAAACTCCCAAACTTTCTGCCTTGGGATGGTCCATCCCTATTTTTGGGGGACAAAGGGTTGGTAGGAGAGGGATTGTTGATTTTAAGGCATCAGCTGAGGGAGAGTTGGTGCTTCTCCTCTCTGTGTCTCTCTGTGCCTGAAGACAAAAGAATTTTGAAGGATCTTTTCCATTATTCCGGCACTGCCACCTCCATTTCTGCCTTATTTTTGTGTCCCCACAGCTCCAGTGCCTCCGGTCACCAATTTCCGTGTGATAGAAGAAGGACTTTTCAGCCTGAAGGTGGCTTGGACACCTCCCCTGGGCAAACTGGAGGGCTACAAGATCTACATCCCCAGGGGTGAGTTTTTATTAATTTTTTATTAATTGTATTAATTTTAACCCATTTTTATTGATTTTTCTTATTTTATCGTGGTGTTTGCTTTAAAAGGAGGAGTGACCCAAGGACAGGGAAGGTGCTGTTAATTCCTGGCGTGACTCTGGAATGAGTCCAGGATAGACTTTGCCAAACACTGTGGTTCCTCCAGGATAGAGGAGAGTCCTTGGAAGGACTTCTCTTGGAAGAACAAGCTGAGGGTGATGCCGTGAATTCGTTGTTTGCCCTGCCACATCCAGATGTTTTTCCCACTCAAGTGCCTGCTCTGGTGGGGATTTGGGATGAGTTCAAACCTTCGGGATGGCTCCCGCTCTCCACTGTGGGCTCTGAGGGCTGGGACAGCACAGCCAGAATTCCCAGCAACACCACATGGATTGGGAAACTCCAACCGTGCCCCTGAGCCATCTCCACAGTGTGAAGACATTCCCATGGGATTCCTTCATGGGAAGGCTTCACCATCCCTTTTCTCCTTGATTTTGCAGCCAACAAGCCCGGGACGACCTTTGAGCAGATCCTGCGGGGCGACGTCTCTTCCCACGTGCTGGAAAACCTGCAGGAGGACCGGGAATACAGCATCAGCATCTATGCCGTGTATGCTGAGGGCCCGAGCCAGCCCGTGGCTGCTCTGGGAAGGACACGTAAGAGCTGCGACCCCGTGGTTGGTCCCTTTTGTTCCCAGGTGTTGTGTCCCCACCTCAGAGTTGGTGCCCTCATGCACCAGGACCTTCCCAACTCCATCCTAACTCTTGCTTCATGGACGTGGACGTCCTCAACACCATCATCCTGCAGCCTGGGGGAAGGGTGGGAGATCATTTTCCCTCCTGTTTTGCACCCACACTGCACAAGGTTGGTGCTCAGAGATGTTTGGTCCTGGACAGTCACAGGTTGGGCTGTTCTACCTGTGGTTCATGAGATGCCTTCAGCCCCCAGGCAGGAGGTCCTGGAAATCCCTCTCACAGAATCATTAAGGCTGGAAAAACCCTCTAGGATCCCCAAATCCAACCATTCCCAGCACTGCCGTGTCCCCAAATGCCACATGCACAGGGCTTTTTAATCCCTTCAGGGATGGGGACTCCACCACTGCCCTGGGCAGCTGTGCCAGTGCCTGACCACCCTTTCCATGAAGGGATTTTTCCCAATATCCACCCTGCCCCTCCCCTGGCCCAGCCTGAGGCCGTTCCCTCTCATCCTGTCCCTGTTCCCTGGGAGCAGAACCCAACCTCCACATGGCCACCTCCTTCCAGGCATTCCCTTCAGCCAGCTGAGCTGGAGGAACATTCATGGAGAGCCAACAAAGTCCTCCACTCCCAATGCTCTGAAAAGTTTCTTCCCTGTCCTCTTTCCAGTGAAGCTCCTGCCTGTGGAAAACCTCCTGCTGCAGAACGAGACCACGGACACGCTGCAGGCCCGGTGGAGCCCTGTGCGGGGAGCAACGGGATACAGGCTCACCTGGGCATCAGCAGGTACGGACAGGGGTGGAGGCTGTACCAGTTCCCAGGGCATGGAAAGATGGGAGCTGTGAGGTTCCCAAGGCGTTGGATGCACTTTGGATTGGATTGGATTCCATTTTTGTCCAGAGGGAATTGGGGGTTTTTTTGGGGGGTCTGTGACCAATGGAGTTTTCTCTGCTGTGGAAGCAAAAATTCCTGCCCTGGCTCTGCATAAAGCTGGTTGGTGGATCCAGGCTGGTTACACGGGATTCGTGCTGGATTTGCTGGACCTGAGGAGCCTTGGAATAACTGAGAGGAGCTGGGAAAACCCTCCCTGTGTAGCTGCACAGCCCCTGAGTATTTGGGGTCACCCGTTTCTTGGGGGACAGCTGAGTACAGGGGTTTTGGGGGGACAGCCTGGAAGTGCCTGTGCTCATTGCATTTCTCTCTGCAGCACTAAAACCTGGCTGCATCCCCTAAAATCCTCATTTTTAGGCAAATTTGGGAGTTTCGAGACAGATCCACCTTTCCAGCTGCAGCTTTTCCCCTACCCTGAACCCAAACATATTTTCTGTGGTGCTGGGAGGGGAGCAGGAGTGAGAAATTCCGGTTTGGTGGCAGATTTTGGCCTTGGGAGGTGGATTTTTCTTGGGCTCAGGGATGTCAGGACACCTGGGCTCTATCCCAGGCTGTGAATAAAAACCACATTTTCCTCTCCCTCATCTCCCCTGGTTATGATGGAAGGAGACATCTCCCACCAGGAACAGGGGGGATTAGTGGGAGAACAGCTCCAAAGGTCACCAGGAGGGAAAAATCTTTACAGGGAAGACATAAAATGGCTTTTATTGCTTTGTAATCAACTTTTCTCACAGCACACCCCAAAACTCAGCAGTTTTCCCAGCCTGTGCCCAATATCCCAGCCAGGAATGGAGCTCGGTCTGGGAATGGGGACACTGAGGGGACAGTGGGACAACCTTCTCAGGTGGAACAGGAAGAACACATCACCTCCACCCCCCAATTTTCCAGCTGCTTTTTCACCTGGTACCAGCTCACCCCAATTCCAGGAGTGGCAATATCCCAAGGGCAGCCCCGCCCTGGCCTCTGGGTCCTCTTCCCACACTCCATCCCATCCCGGGATTAGGGATGCAGTGATGGGATCCAGACCCTGGTGCCCATCCCAAGCCCAGGAGGGGACTGGTTTTCCTCGTCTGACTTTTAAAACCGGAATTAGATAAACACAAACTGGAGATGGGGGATGTGGAGAGCAGGTGGGAAAAGGGGGATGGGGCTCCGAGTGCTGCTGGGACAGAAAATGGGGACGTGGCACCATCCAGTGACCAAACTGGAAAAGGCATTTTCCTTCTTTTAGAGGTTTTCCTCAACATCCTGCTGCCTGCACCTCCCTGCCCCTGGGAAGCACGGGTGGATCCACAGGAATTCGGTTTTAACTCTTCTCCTGCTGGGCAGGTTTAGCTGAGCTGGGTCCTCAACAAGGAGACTAAAACTGGGGTTTGGGGCATCATTGGCTCTAATTCCTGTAGGGAAGGCAGGGTGACTCCAGCATGGAGTCAGCCAGGGTGGAGGGTGTGGACCCTTTTATGGGATCACTCACAGGCCCCAGCGTGCCTGTTTTGGGGTTTTCCTGATGTATTTCCTTTGCTTTGCAAATCCCTGAGTTACCTCGGTGATCCCTGAGCTCTTCCCGGGTGGATGTGGGTTTTTTCCACCTGCACCCACCCAGGATGGTCCCGGTGTGTCCAGGGTGGGGTGGGCTGAGCCAGGAGACACCGTTCCCTTTCGCAGAGGGCAGCATCCAGGACGTGACCCTCGGCAGCTCCTACAGCTTCTACATGATCCAGGGGTTGGAACCGGGCACAGAGCACACGGTGACCATCAACCCCATCTTTGGGGACATCGAGGGGCCAGTGGTGAGCGGCAAAGCCACCACGGGTGAGTGTCCTGCAGCAGGGGTGGCATTCAGCCCATGCAAACTCAGGGGTGGTGGCACGGAGCTGGTGTCACTTCTGTCACTCCCCTGCATTGTTGGGTTTGGGGACCTCTTTGAAGCTGTTGGGACCTCGATGGAACTGGGCAACTCTTCCCTCCTGCAGTGGCATCCAGCACTGTCCAGATGCTGAAAGTGAGCGAGATTTCCATCAACAGCCTGCTGGTGTCCTGGGATTCGGTCGTGGGGGCCACCGGCTACAGAGTGGCCTGGGGTCCAACACCAGGTGAGATCTGTCTCTGCTCTCGCTGGAATGGGAGAACCTCAGGAATCTGGCTTCCAGGTCATGAACTGCTCTGAGCAGCCTCTCCCACAATTCCAGAATTTAAACTGAAGCCAGGGATTATTCCTGGCCCTGAGGCACCAACCTGGCCCCAGCCCAACACAGAGTGAATGCCAGGAATCCCCAGGAAGGGGACAGGGAACATTCCCACATTCCTGTGGGCCCTGGAAGTGAGAGCTGGTTTGGACTCAGTTCCTCTCAACTGGTTTGGATCCTTTAGGTATTAAAATTCCAAAATAAATAACAATAGGAAAACTCTCCCTTGCCCCAGTGAACGCATGGAATCCCAGGATCACTGAGGTTGGAAAAGACCTCCAAGTCCAAGCTGTGCCCAATCCCCAGCTTGTGATGCCACATCCGGTTCTTCCTTGGACACCTCCAGGACTGTGGACTCCAAACCTCCCTGGGCAGCCCCTTCCAATGCCTGACCACCCTTTCCATGCAGAAATTCCTCCTGAATTGTCCTGGAACAGGTGTCCTCCAGCAGAGGTTCTGCTGGGAGCATGGTGGATATCTCAGGATGCAACAGAGCTGCTCACCAGACTCTTCCTCCTCTTGTGCTTTATTTTCTCTTCCAAAGAATTCTTTGGCAAGGACCGTCCTCGTCACCTGGCCCTCAACAAGTCGGTGACGTCCCACCAGCTCCGCAGCCTGGCCCCCGACACCGAGTACGTGATTTCCCTGTCCGTGCTCTTCGGCTCCGGGGAGGGCCCCGGGATCACCACCTCGGCCAGGACGGGTGAGTGTGGGTGGGGTGGTAGAGTAGCTGCTACAGAACATAACCTCTGTGTATCCGGTTCGACCTTGTGTATCCGTGACTGGGTCTTTTCCCGTGCTCTGGGCTTGGGCAGAGCTTCAGATGTCATTGAATCCCAGATTGGTTGGGGCTGGAAGGGTTGGAAGGGTTGGAAGCCCATCTTGTTCCAACACCTTCCACTGTCCCAGGCTGCTCCAGGCTCCGTCCAGCCTGGCCTTGGGCACTGCCAGGGATCCAGGGGCAGCCACAGCTTCTCTGGGCACCGTGTGCCAGGGCCTCCCATCCTCCCAGCCAGGAATTCCTGCCCGATATCCCATCTATCCCTGCTCTCTTTCAGTTTAAAGCCACTCCCCTTGTCTTGTCCCTCCAGGCCCTTGTCCAAAGTCCCTCTCCAATGGTGAAGTGCTCAATCTGCACTCACTGAGCTTCCAGGTATCCCAAAATCCAGACCAATGGTTAATTCCTCAACAATGTTAGAATCCATCTGAAAAAAAATATGAAAAATAGGAAATCTGGGTAAATTCTGCTGTAGGAAACCATAGGAAGATAAGGACCATGGAACATCCTAATGTGGTCCTTTCTGCTTGGTGATAAGGGCTGTCCCCTGCCTCAAAGAATTCCACAATTCCAAAGGAATCCTCCTGGAAGATCAGATTCCCTGGACAAAAGGCAAATCCTTTGTGTAAAATAGGGAAAGTTGATGGGTAAATATTGTCCCTCTCTCTCAAACTTCTGGGCTGCTGCCCTGGGAGCGGAGGAGAGGCAGGAATGTTGATCCAAAAGCAGAGGTGGGATCGTTGGAAGAGGTTCCAAAGCGGCAGCAGGTGATTGGAAACCCTGGAATACCATAAGGGGATAATGGCCTGACCCTTGTGAGGAAGAGAACGGGGACTATTCAGCAGCTGCGGGAGCTCTGGGTGGGTGTTCCACCTGGGGCACTGGGATATGGATCTCCTGACTCCATGGATCCCTGAGCTGCCTGTCCTGGCCTTGCTCCCACTGGATCTAGAGCAGAACGTGCTCCTTGATGACCTCAAGCAGTAGAAAGTGGTGTCTCTCCAGGTGAGGATGAGGAGACACCAAGGATAAGCAAAGCCACCATTTTGAACCCTTTGATACAATTTTGACCCATTAAAGTGTCAATGATGAGCCTTTGGACGGGAATCAGGACACTCCTGATGTTGTCTCCATCCTGCAGATCCTCTGGGATCCGTCTCCAACTTCAAGGTGATGTCCCACACCAGCACCAGCCTGTCCGTAGCCTGGAGTGCAACAGCTGCTGCCACCAAATTCAAACTCACCTGGAGCCCCGTGGGAGCAGGTAAAGGTGAGCAGGGAAAGGGCATTCCAAGCACCTTCCCAAATTCCTGACCTGCTCCTGGGGGTAGGAAAGAGATCCCGCTCTTGGTGACGGCTCCTTCTCTCCTTGTTTCCATGGTTTTATTTATGGAGATAATCCCCAAAACTCTGGGGCAGCGGGGCAGCAATTTCCTTTGGAGGAAGGAAGTGAGCTCCAGGCTCTGAAATATCCCTGTTTTTACAGGAAAACAGGTTGCCAGGACTCAGTACCTGGGCAGCCGAGTGTTGGCTCACCGGATTGACCACCTGATGCCCAACACCCTGTACAGGGTCAGTGTCCGGGCTGTGTTCAGCAGGACCGAGGGGCCGGAGGTGACCCTGACTCACCACACAGGTAAATCCCGCTGGAAAAACCCTCCTTGAGTTGGGATGCAAAGCTTGGATTGATGGTGTTGGGATTGGCTCAGTTGGGTCAGAGGCTGGTGCTAAAAACACCAAAGTTTTGGGTTCAATCCCTGTGTTCATCCATTTAAGAGTTGGACTCCATGATCCTGGTGGATCCAACTCAGGGTATCCTGTTGAACGAGCAGCCCTCACTGCTGCTGGCAATAATCCATGGCTGTTCCTGTGGGAGGGAGGGGACACGTCCTTCTGGCACGTTGGACAGTCCTGGATCACTTCCCGGAATTATTTATCCACAGCCACCTCGGGAATGCAGGAGCCTCTCCGCAGGCACCACCCAGGGTCACTCACCAGCACTGGGGTTTTGGGAATTCCTTGGATTGTGGCTTTGCCTCTTCCAACGTGGAGTTCTGGCTCCTTTCAGTGTCTTTTCCACCTGAGTTCATCTCAATGAGTTTTTCATGGAATTTGAAGATGTGTGTGGATGATCCATCCTCTCTTGGAGCCCTTCTCATGTCCCTCATGTGTGTCACCAGTTTGGTGTGGGTAGGAAGAGGTGGGGATGAGATTCCTCAGCTTGGAATCCATGGATCCATTAGGAATTTCAGCCTGGCATCCCTGGATAATGCCTGGAAAGTAAATATTGAATGAATGCCCAAATTTTTCTTCTCCACCCTAACTTAGAGTTGTGAACCTGCTGCTCTGGGACTGAGCTGAAATCTTATCCTGGTTCATTTTCCAGCTCCTCCTGGAGATTCCCACCCCATTCCGACCATCCAGGACCTGAGGGTTACTGACCCTGGTGTAAACACTTTGAAGCTGGCTTGGAAAAAGCTTCCTGGGATAAGTAACTACAAGATATCCTGGGTGCCATCCAACAGTAAGGATCCCGATCCTTTGGTCAGGGAGCACAAAAATAGGGAATTTGGTTCAGGAAATTGCTTTTTCCATGGATGATCAGGTGGGTGGGGACTTTAATGTCTACAGGGACAGGTTGAACCCCTCTAAATGAGCCCTGAGCCAAGCTTTAGGCTCTAACCAAGGATATAAACATAGCTGGGATTTGGGATATCCAGGAATTCGTTCCCTTCCACCTTTGTGACTAGATCTGTCCGCTCCCTGTGCCTCAGTTTCCCCACAGGCAAAATGAGCTCCTAACTCTCCTCCCTGGCCAGGTCCTGTCAGATGAGTGTGAAGCTGCTGTAACAATGACTGTTACACTTCCCTTTCCATGGACACTGCGGGTTTTTCGGGATGTCTCCTCTCAGGTGACTCGGAATCTTCCCAGCTGGTCCCGGCAGAGGCCGTTGCCTTCACCATTCCCAAACTGAAGGACAACACCACCTACACCATCTCCGTGTCTGCAGTGGGAAGGGGACAGGAGGGAAACCCCACGGTCCTCACAGCCAAAACCTGTGAGTGTGGGATTCATGGATTGGGATAAGAACATCTCCGTAGGGGAGTGAAAGAAAAAGAGCAATTTTGGCTGATTGACACCTTATTCCTGGAATTCCAGGATGTTTTGAGTTGGAAGGGACCTTGAAGATCATCCGATTCCAACACCTTTCCTGGACCAGGTTGCTCCAAGCCCCATCCAACTCAGCCTTGTTTCTTCTCAGATCCCACCAAAACCAGCCAGCGGTCCTTTTTTCTTGCTATTGAGGAATTTTGGGCCCTTCCCTGTCTTCCCCAGCCAATAATCCCCATTTTTAGGGCACATTATCTTGGAATTCCCTCTTTAGTTGCAATAGCTTGACCGTTTCCAGCAGGTAAAGACCAACATCCCTCATGAGTTGTTTGGAGATCAAACGGTGGGAAAAGTCAGGGATATGGAGCCAATGCTGGGATTTCAGGGAGCATCTGGAAAAAATGACAGGAAAAACTTCATTGCCCATCCCAAAACTTCCAATTTCAGCCAGTTTAGAGGCCAGACTAAAAAATTCCCACCAATTCCCACCGACTGAGGACCTGGCCTGATTCACCTTCCTGGAGAAAACACCTGGAGTGCTGGAGGAACTCCTTCCTCTCACTAGAATCATGGAATTTTGGAGGCAGAAGGGTCTCCAGAGCTGTTTTCAGCCCCTAAACTTTGTTCTTTGTTTTTCCAACAGTGGATTTGCCCAAAGTGATGGGATTCACCGTGCAGGAGGCTGCGGATTCCAGCATTTTGTTGTCCTGGGGGGCTGTTCCTGGAGCATCCCTGTATTTACTGACTTGGGGATTGTCCTCAGGTAACGTTCGGTGTGGGAAGGAAACCCTGATCCACCTCCTGAACTTCTCTGGATCCTGTTTAGCAGGAGAACCCTGAGGGTTTCCATGGGTTCCTTCATCTCAGCTTCTCCATTTGGGGGCAAAAAAAGGAAAAATGGGAGCTGGAGGAAGCTCCCAAAATGTCCCATTTGGCCATTGCAAAATCCCTGAGGGAAGAAAAAAAGGAGGTGTGGGAATAGCACAGGAAAAAGGAATTTTGGCATTATCAGTGTCCCTTCCTGTCCACCAAATCCACCAAAAAAGGTGGATTTTTGTCATCCATAAAACCTCCTTCTTAGCTGTTTAAAATTTCTGCTCTGCTGTGAAGAGCTTCCAAAAATTCCTTAATCATTCCTCACCATTACTTCTCCTGACTGATTTGGCTTTTCAGGATTTGCCCTTTTAAAGCACCGATTCCATGACTTTTTTTTCCCTGGATTGGACTAAAATCCTCCTTGAATTTGAATTTTCCTGTCCCTGTGGCTTCAACCACAAACTTTTTCCTGGGATCAGTTCATGTCCACGAGTCAATAAAGAAACCAAATCCGACAGAACTCCCTGTGCTCCCTGCAGTGCTTTTGGAGCTACCGGGAACTTTAATTTTTTTTAATTCCAAGGATATTTTAGGATTGGCAGCTCCACACTTGTAGGCTGTGTCCTTGGGATGAAGTGTCCTGTGCTGGCAGCATTTTTGGGGGGCTAAATACTATGGAAAAGTGATTTGGGAATGGAAAATTTGGATCTCTGGGGTGATTTTACTGAGCTAAAGCAACTGTTCCTTTCCTGTGCAAATATTGATCCAGAAGGGCTCAGAAATCCCTGATTTCAGAGTTGTCTGGGAAGCAGGAATGGATAATCCCATGTCTGACAGTCCCCCATGTGCCCTCCCTCCATCGATCCCGCTGGAACGGGCTTATAAATCTTGATTTCCCATCACCAGCAGACGAATCCTGATCCCCCTTCTCCATAGGATCGGATTTATGCTCCTAAGCGAGTAATTCCAGTTTTTCCTGGTTAATTATCCCGGCTGCCAACACTGGTGTAGAAAAGCAATTAAAAATTTGGTCCTTTTTGTTTTTGTCTTGATTAATTTTCCTCCACACAACTTGATTTTTGTCCTAAATGAAAGTTATTTTAGGACACATTTCCCTTGCTCTTTTTGAGCTCTTTTAATGCCCTTTTCCCTGCTGATTCCATCCAGCCTGTCCCATAAAAAATGGGATCCCTTTCTACTCCACTTGGGATCATTCCACCTTTGGATCAGACAAAATAAACCAATTATGGCTATTTTGACTCAACCTCTCAAAAACTGGGAGCAGAAGAGTTTGAGTCAAATTTCAAGGGGGATTTTACTGGGTTTTTTTATCTCCCAAATTTTTTTGTGGAGAATTGAGAACAACAAACTGGATTTGACCTTTGGAGATCTTTTCCAACCTTAATTCTATGAGTCGATGACAACGGAGCAGATTATTTGCACTGATTTTATTTCTTTCCACAGAAGTTCAGCTTTTTCCGTGATTTTTTTTTAAGTAAAACATTCTTTCAGACTAAAAAAGTGCACGTTTCACTTTGAACATTGTCAAACTCATCATTTATTTTTTCTGAAATGCTTTGGAAATGTCAATCATTATTTTGACATCTTTTCCCTATCATGATTTTAAATCAAAACTATGAATTCTGTGCAACCGAATTTCTCAGTCAAGTTGGATTTTATTTTTCATCAAACTTTCCATTCGTTCCCAAAAAAAAAGGAACTTATTTCTATCCATAGGATCCACTGGATAGAAATTGGTCTCTCAGCCTTAGGCATCACCTGTACCAAATTCCCTAAATTCTTGGATAAATTCCAATTTTCTTTCCTTTTTAATGCACAAAATCAACCTCGTTTCATCTGGTTTAGGACCTGACCATTGCACTTTGGATATGCTTTACTTGTGTCTCTGCTCCAAATCCCAGGCATCATCTCATCCCCAAATTCCTGTTTGCCAACAGTGATGCCGCAGAAATGGGAATTATTCTGAGTTTTTCTGGCTCCCAGTCATGTTTCCTCCTGTTTTCCACAGCTCCCGCTCTTTCCCAGGAATTGTTACCAGCAGCTTCCCGATCGTATCGAGTGACAGGGCTGAGCTCCAAGGAAACGTATTTGTTTTCCATAAAACCAGTGTTTGGAGACGTGGAGGGACCGGAGACAGCGCTCCTTGGACAAACAGGTGTGGAGGCTGGAGTTCTGGCTTGCGGTTTTCCCTGGAAAACTGCTCTTGAGGCTGATTTTTGGGTTTTCTACCCTTTTCCTCTTTGCTGGACAGCGATGTCGTGGCTAAAAGAGGTTTAAAATCCACCTTTTCTGTTTGGCTCCTACAGCAGGACCTCCCAGAGAGCCGCCAAGCGCTCCAGTGGCTCCTACACCACTGGATACAAGGAAATCTCCATCCGGATCTCCCAGCAGTGTGGGGACCACTCCTCGCCCAGTGCCCACCAGCACAAAGCTCCCAGAGGCTCCAGTATGGACCAGTGCGGTGTCGGCCCCGCTGACAACACTGCCTGGGCCAAGTGAGTGTGGGAATGATGATGATGACTATGATGATGATGTAGAAAGAGTCAAAACTTCCAGAGGCCAAGATCTTCTCTGATCCCAGGAGCTAAAAGTGGTCTTAATTCTTTGAATAACGAGTGGACAGGGTCAGGGAAGGCCCAAACCCCATAAATGTGGTGAAGGCCTCGGCACTACCCTGAGGGGGGAAGGTGCTGCTGCTCACCCAGAACTTGGCATCACAAGAGGTTTGGGGTTTGTTTTGTTGCTCTGAACACACAAAACCCCACGATTCTGCTTCAGGACCCCTCAGCTTATGGAATTCCTCTCTTCCCTCTGCAGTTTGTGGGAAGCTCAAGGCAGACGTTGGGTTCCTGGTGGATGAATCCTCGAGTATCGGCCAGAGCAACTTCAATAAAGTGAAGGATCTCCTCTTCCGGATCGTTTCCTATTTCCCCAAGATTGGGCCTGAGGGGATACAGGTAAGATTTTGTTATTCCATTTCCTGAAGTTGTTTTCCTTCTCTTTTCTCCTTCTGCTCAGCCCTGCCAGGAGCAGATTCTGCTCACCCAGGAATTGTGGAACAGAAAGGCCAGGGAAAAACATGTATGGAACAAAACAGACAGGAATTAAAGTCTCCTCAATGTCAGCCTTCCCATTTGGATAGATTTCCATTTCTTGGTTATTTTTCCAAGACTGAATCATTGGGAATAAAGCAAATTCCACACCTGAAATACTGTCTAGGTTAGCTCAGAGATCTGCTGGGTGCATATTCCCGTCTAGGATCCCATTTCCAACCCCATCCAAAGTGGGAATGGTTGGGAATCCAGAGTGGGAATGATTAGAAATCTGGAGGGGGAATGGTTGGGAACCCAAAGTGAGGACAGTTGGAAATCCAGAGTGAGGATGGTTGGGAATCCAAAGGAGGAATGGTTGGAAATCCAAAGTGGGAATGGTTGGAAATCCAGAGTGGGGACGGTTGGAAATCCAGAGTGGGGACGGTTGGAAATCCAGAGTGGGAATGGTTGGAAATCCAAAGTGGGAACGGTTGGAAATCCAGAGTGAGAACAGTTGGAAATCCAGAGTGGGGACGGTTGGAAATCCAGAGTGGGGATGATTGGGATTCCAGAGTGAGAATGATTGGGATTCCAGAGTGAGAATGATTAGAAATCCAGAGGGGGAATGGTTGGAAATCCAGACTGAGGACGGTTGGGAACCCAAAGTAGGAATGGTTGGAAATCCAGACTGGGGACGGTTGGGAACCCAAAGTGAGGACAGTTGGGAATCCAAAGTGAGGACAGTTGGAAATCCAGAGTGGGAATGGTTGAGAATCCAAAGTGAGGACAGTTGGAAATCCAGGTGTGGATCCAAGTGGGAAATGCAGGATGTGCCAGCAGCTCCCTCCTCCAACAAACAGAGAACCAAAGCCCCAGGTCATGGTGGGAAACTCCTCAAGGGCAAACGAAGCCTGAGGGATTTAATGACAGCAAAGCCAATTGGAAGATTCTGTTCCTCATTTATTTGGGGTCATTTGTGCTTAATTAATGTCACATTTAAATTAAGAAGGGAGAATTACGGAGCCCCCTTTAAGTTGAGCAGGAAATGGGAATTTCTTGGACTCTTGCTTGGAGGTTTTAGGTGAATGATGGAGTTACCCTGGGCCAACAAATAACTCTGGGGACATAAAAAAATGTTGGTTTAGGTGCCGATCTGACTCCTTTTTCCCAGAGTCCCATTCCCGGTGCACCACACTCTGACTCGAGGCAGTCTGTCCCATTTCCTGTGGATTTGGGGATTTCAATCCCTGGTTTTGGCAGGTTGCTGTTGCTCAGTACAACGAGGAGCCCAGGGCAGCTTTTCACTTCAACCAACACCGCGACCGCAACGGAGCCCTCGGAGCCATCAAAGGGCTGAGCTACACCGGAGGCAACACCAAAACAGGTCTGGGAGGGGACTTGGACACCTGGGATGATCCTCCTGGATAAAGTCAGAATCTGGAAGCCAAGGAAAACATTTTTCTGAGTGGTTTGGAGCCATTTCCTTGGTGGGAACGTTGTGCTCAAAGTTGTTCTAAATTTGAGAACAGATTAAATTTAATTTTCGGGAGTGGTTTTTCCAACCGCTTTGTGCTTTATCCATGTCCTGGTTTTCCCCCTGGGTTTTCCTCATTATTTTATGATTTTGCCTGCACTTGAGGAAGGTTTTTACACCATAAACATGAGGATGGCTGATTTGAAGCATTCTTGCATCCCAGAAATCCGGATACTTTTGTGTCATTTAAAAAGCTCAGAGCGGGACAACACTTTCCATGTGCTCATTCCCAGCAGGACATGGGGAGTACCTGGTTCCCTGGAGGAACACAACCAGGAATGGAAAATTAAAAAAGGTTAATTTTCATTTAATCATTTAGCCCAGTTGGTTGGAACCTGGTGCCAGTAACTCCAAGATTTAATCCCACTATGGAGCATTCAGGAGCTGGATTCAATGATCCTTGTGGATGCTTTCCAACTTGGAATATTCTCTAGTTTTGGGATTTTTCAATGAATTCTTCACATCAGGAAAGCTTTGAGGCACCCAAATCCCTCATCCTGCCTCAGTGGTATTGGATAAGAGCACAAAAAAAGGGGGATGGTCAAAATACAGGAATTTTTATGGGATTGCTCAGGGAAAGAAAGCATGGAATTAGTCAGGCTGGAAATTCCCGGCTAACCTTGTCTCTAATCCTTCTTTTTATGGAGTTTGTGTCAATAAAGACATTTTACTCCATGTAGGAATCTTCCATAGTGTTTTGGAGCTTCTTGACCGTTTCAATCAGTGGGATATTTCTTTGCGAAACTTTCTTGGTCTTTCCAAAGACATTTGGAAATGGGAATTTGGTGGATTTTTTTCCTGAAGCGTAAGAAAAATGCTTCAAATCTCCTGAATTTGTTCTCCCTTTCCAAAACTGTCTGCTAATTCTACCAGAACCATTCTGGCCAAGCTGATTTCCTGCTGTTACCCTTCAAAAGATGTTTTCCCATGCTCAGGGCTTTCCATTTGTGAGGAATTTCCTTCATGCTCCACCTGTGGAAGGAGATCCAGAGTCCAGACCCACGAAATTAATCCAGACTCCCACCCTGTCTCTCCCTGTCTGCTCAGGCCATGCCCTATCCTATGTGCTAAGGGAATTATTCCAGCCTTCCAGAGGGATGAGGCCGGGTTTTCCTCACATGCTGGTGCTCGTGACCGATGGACAATCCCAGGATGACGTGTTACCCCCAGCCAGAGCAGCCCATGCTTTGGGTGAGAATTCCCTGTTGTGTTTCCCTCGGTTATCCATGAATTTCCAGGTGGTTGAGGCTGCCCTGTTGTTTTTTCCTTCAGTTCTCCATGAATTTCCAGGGGTTTGAGGTTGCCCTGTTGTGTTTCCATGGTTCTCCATGAATTTCCAAGGGGTTGAGGTTGCCCTGTTGTGTTTCCATGGTTCTCCATGAATTTCAAGGAGGTTGAGGTTGCCCTGTTGTGTTTCCATGGTTCTCCATGAATTTCCAGGTGGTTGAGGTTGCCCTGTTGTGTTTCCATGGTTCTCCATGAATTTCCAGGGGTTTGAGGTTGCCCTGTTGTGTTTCCATGGTTCTCCATGAATTTCCAGGGGTTTGAGGTTGCCCTGTTGTGTTTCCATGGTTCTCCATGAATTTCCAGGGGGTTGAGGTTGCCCTGTTGTGTTTCCATGGTTCTCCATGAATTTCCAGGTGGTTGAGGTTGCCCTGTTGTGTTTCCATGGTTCTCCATGAATTTCCAGGTGGTTGAGGTTGCCCTGTTGTGTTTCCATGGTTCTCCATGAATTTCCAGGGGTTTGAGGTTGCCCTGTTGTGTTTCCATGGTTCTCCATGAATTTCCAGGGGTTTGAGGTTGCCCTGTTGTGTTTCCATGGTTCTCCATGAATTTCCAGGGGTTTGAGGTTGCCCTGTTGTGTTTCCATGGTTCTCCATGAATTTCCAGGGGATTGAGGTTGCCCTGTTGTGTTTCCACGGTTCTCCATGAATTTCCAGGTGGTTGAGGTTGCCCTGTTGTGTTTCCATGGTTCTCCATGAATTTCCAGGTGGTTGAGGTTGCCCTGTTGTGTTTCCATGGTTCTCCATGAATTTCCAGGGGTTTGAGGTTGCCCTGTTGTGTTTCCATGGTTCTCCATGAATTTCCAGGGGGTTGAGGTTGCCCTGTTGTGTTTCCATGGTTCTCCATGAATTTCCAGGGGTTTGAGGTTGCCCTGTTGTGTTTCCATGGTTCTCCATGAATTTCCAGGAGGTTGAGGCTGCCCTGTTGTGTTTCCATGGTTCTCCATGAATTTCCGGGGGTTTGAGGTTGCCCTGTTGTGTTTCCATGGTTCTCCATGAATTTCCAGGAGGTTGAGGTTGCCCTGTTGTGTTTCCATGGTTCTCCATGAATTTCCAGGTGGTTGAGGTTGCCCTGTTGTGTTTCCATGGTTCTCCATGAATTTCCAGGGGGTTGAGGTTGCCCTGTTGTGTTTCCATGGTTCTCCATGAATTTCCAGGCTGCTGAGGATGGTGCATTGTGTGAGGAGTCCCTCTGAGGGCACTGTTGGCTCCTTCCTTTCTTTATCCTTTCTTTTTTCTCTTCCCAACCTGCTTTGCTGTAACTCCCACCCAGCTCCAGATGACTTCTCCGGGGGTTATACCTGATCCCACCAGAGGTTTCTGCCAGGAAGGGGGTTGGAAGCTCTGATCCCAAGGGTTGGGAGCGATGGGATCCGTGTCATTCCAGGGCTCCGTGTCATTGCTGTGGGTGTGTCGGGAGCTGACCCCATGGAGCTGCACCGGATCTTGCTGCAGCAGAACCCCCAGGACGTTTTCTACGTCAGCACCTTCGACGACTTCCCCCAAATTCTCCAAGAGCTGATAGAAGCCATTTGTTCTGACCCTCAGCTTCCAAGGATCCAAATCCCACTGGGAAAGGTGAGTTCTTACACCTGGGAGTAAATCCAGCTTGGGGTGGGTCAGGCACAAGGAAAATCTTCTTCCCTGAGAGAAGTTTCAAAGTGAAATCCCAGCGGATTTAGGACACTGTGTCCCATCCTGACCTCACTGTCCAGCCCTAAAGAGCAAAGAAATCCAGGGAGTGGAATTGGGAAATCCAGGATAGAGCTGGGAATGTTTTGGTGGATAAAGCCACTGCAGAGCACTTGGAGATAATAAAAATTTATAATATAAATTCATAGGAATAGAATTGAAACATCTGAGAATTCTCCTGGATGGTCAACTTTGCTTTTCCCTTTTTTTGCCTAAGCCAAGGAATGTTTTTAGTCCATGTTTCCTGGCTGCTCCGGTTTATTTGCCATCCTTTGGTGGATATGAATTCCCTGATAATTTTTTTTTCTCTTTTCCATGGAAGGGCTCCAGGGGCTCAGCACCTCACAGGGGTTCTGACCCCCACGGCTTCACCGTGAAGGGAGAGAAAGGGGAGCGGGTGAGTCACAGAATATTCCCAGCTGGAAGGGGCCCGCATGGATCATCGAGTCCAGCTCTTAAGGGAATGGCCCCACCAGCATGATCCACTTGGATAATTAATATCATGGAATCATGGAATGGTTTGGGTGGGAATGGAACTTAAAGATCATCAAATTCCAACCTTGACACCTCCCACTGTCCCAGGCTGCTCCAAGCCCCGATGTCCAGCCTGGCCTTGGACATTCCAGGGATCCAGGGGCAGCCACAGCTGCTCTGGGAATTCCATTCCCTGGCCTCCCCACCCTCCAGCCAGGAATTCCTTCCCCATATCCCATCCAGCCCTGCCCTCTGGCAGTAAATACAACCAAATTATGACCGAGGAAAAGCTCGAGCAAAGAATCACCCTCAGATCTCTTCTGTTGGTGTTTTGCTATTCCTGCTCCATGCTGGCTTTGAAAATCCAGGAAAAGGGAACTGCTCTGGCATTTGGGAATGCTCTCAAGTGCTGCATGGAGCTCCTTGGGTTTGCAGTTCCAAGGCCATCACTGCTATTTTCCATGTTTTTAGGGTCTCCCTGGGAAGGACGGCATTCCTGGGCTGCCGGGTAGGCCGGGCCGGCCAGGGCCTCCAGGTCCCCCTGGAATCATGGTATGGATTGGTTTAACGAGCTTTTCCAAAGGGTCATTCCAGAGAATATGACCAGCATCCATCTGTCCTGTTTTGCAGGGGCTCCCTGGCGGCCAAGGTGACACTGTGAGTATTGGCAATCCCAGGTTGGTTTGGGTTGGAAGGAACCTTAAAACTCATCCCATTCCATGGGCAGGGACACCTCCCACCATCCCAAGTTGCTCCAAGCCCTGTCCTACCTGGCCCTGGACACCTCCAGGGATCAGAATCCATGGTCTTGTGGGTGATTTTCTATTTAATGCTGCAGAATTTATTTTTAATTCCAGGGATCTCCAGGCTACCCAGGACCAGCAGGGCCAAAAGGAGACAGAGTGAGTTCCATTCCTGGATTTCACTAGGAAAAATCCATTCCGTTGTTGTGACCTCTCTTTCCCAAACATTTTCACCAGGATCTTTGGTGACTGTGAACTTTTAAGCTGTGTCTAACTAATCCTACACTGCCAGTCCAGCTGGGGGAGTTTCCCTCAGGAATTTCATGCCTTCATGGACACTAAAATATTTCAATACCAACCAAGGGCAGATCCCAGGATCCTGTCCTTCTCCCAGTCCCCATTCCTCCTCTTTCCTCACATCCCCCTGAGCCATCCGTACAGATGAAGATCAGGAATGGATCCTGCTGAAAGCCAACGTCCTTTTTTTCCCCGGGATTCATTATTTTCCATGCCAGCAAGCAAAACTCAGGTCATGGCCATGTGGCTTTAGGTACCAGGTGCTTTGGGTTGATGGAATTGCCCCTAAATCACCAAATTCCCAGTCTGCTCCTGGATCTCCCAACATGCCTTTATCCACAGGGAGAGCCGGGCTATGTCCTGGGAGGAGTGGAGGTGATTCCTGGCCGGAATGGGCAGCCTGGCCCCCCTGTGAGTATCAAACCCCAAGTGTGGGGGAGCCTTCAGCTTCCCAAAGCCTGGCAGAGATCCCACATCCCTCCCTCTCCCACTTTTCCTTGTTGCAGGGGCAGAAGGGGCAGCCGGGGGTTCCTGGGGTTCCGGGTTCTCCAGGTTCTCCAGGGCCACCAGGCATCTCCATCAAGGTGAGTTTGGAGCACAGTTCTGGGATGTGCCACAGCAAAAGGAGATCTGACTCCAAAAGTTGCAGGTCGAGGTGTCTGGAGACCTCTCCCAAAGCTCTCCTTCCCTCGGGAGTGGGAATTTTGCTCTCTTGGATTTTCAGCCTGCAGGATTTTTTGCTGGGATGAAGTTTGGCGAGGAGTCCCAAAATGCCCATCCCATGGGAATTCTCCTTGTCCTTTGTGTTTCAGGGTGAACCAGGGGATTCAGGAATCAGGGTGAGTACCTGAGGGTGGCTTTCACTTTGGGATGAAAATCCTTTTTCTGTAATTATTTCCAAGCTGCCCAAGAAGTTCTGGCTTCCAGACTTCCCAAAATTCCATGGAGATCCATAAAGGGATCATGAAGTGAGACTATCCTGTGCTTCATGCAGGGTCCCCGTGGGAGGAGTGGCCTCAAAGGTGACAGAGGAGACACAGGAGAGCCGGTGAGTGGCCCCAGGAAGTCAGGGAAAAACTGGGACAGATCCAGAGGAGGGAAAAATGTGGATCAGGAGCATGGGACAGCAAATGGCTCGAGCTGGCAGCAGATCCAAAACAAAGGAAAAGGGGTGCTTCTTCCCAGAAATCATCCCACAGGGACGTTTGGGGTGGGGGAAGTTTGAGTTCAAGGGGAGCTAAGAGAAGGAAGAAAGTCCACGGAGGATTACTGGGAATAAAGACACCAGGATTGGTTTGGGAATTCCCCGCCTTACAAATGGCTCAGACTTGAAGGATAACATCCATGTGCTGTTTTTCCATCCTTCCCAAGGTGCCTCTTTCTGACCTTCTTGGATCTGGTTTTGGTTGTCTTTGCCATGTTGGAGAGCCATATCCCATAAATCAGCCCTTTCCATGTGTCTGGATTCCCCATTCCAGACCAACGTGGGTTCCCAGTCTCTGTCTTCTATTGTTTCCCCTTCCCGAGTAAAACCAGGGATTCATAACTTCTTTGTGGAGGAAAGGAAATTTGGGAATACACAGACAGCTCTGTAATTCCTCAGTTTTCAAGGAACTGTTCAGATGTCAGGATCAATATTTCCCTGCAGAATTAAAAATTTCCAGATTGGTTAAAAAAAGGGATCTGATGATGTTCCTTCCTTTCCAGGGAAAACCTGGTTTGCCGGGCCCTGTAGGGCCCCATGGGGTTCCTGGACTTCCTGGACCAAGAGGAGAAAAGGTCAGATATTTCCTGAATCCCTCAGCCCAGGAGGAAAGTGAAAGGAATATCAGGATAGACTTGTGGGAAGGCATTTTGGGATCTCCCAACATTCCTGGAGTTTACTGGCTCTGCTCAGAGCCAAACACTTCCAGAGGAAATTTCTCCCCTCCTGCTTGGCTAAGAAAGACTTTGGAGCAGCAATCTGGGAAGGATGGGTGCTCTGGGATCAGCATTCCTGAGGATGCTGTGCTTTCCTTGCAGGGAATGGCAGGAATTGGCATTCCCGGCACTGCTGGTGTGAAGGGAGAAGAAGGAGAGCAGGTGGGTTGGGAATTTCGCAGTGAGATTTGCATTAAAATCCTCTCGGAATGTTCAGAGTCTCCAGAGTCTCCTCCAATATTTAGATTTTCCTTGGAATCCCATGGTTCCAAATGGAAAGGGCGAGAGAAGGGAAGATTTGGGGTTTAAAATCAGAGCTTTCACTGCTTCCTCTGTTGTTTTCAGGGAATGATGGGACCTCCAGGAGCACCAGGACCAAAGGTGGGTGCTGAAATCCTGACCCCGAGTTCCTGGGCCTGGAATTCAGGTTCCAAGGAAATTTTCTGTCCCTAACCGGCATCATCATGATTCCTGTGGGAATCATTGGATCACAGAATAGTTTGGGTTGGAAGTGACCTTCCAAGGCCTCTGAGCAGGGAAATCTTCAACCAAACCAGCCTGACCCGGAACCTTCAGGTCAAAAGCAAAGAATGGGAATCATTTCACACTTCCTGGACTCTGGAATTCCTTGCTGCCAGGAGAGATCTGGAATGGCAGCAGGGTGGGATATTTTAAATAATAAACGGTGCTTTTGTGGCCAGGGAGACTCCAGAGTTCCAGGCTGGAAGAGCTGTCCTGTAATTAACGGAAAATTGGGTTGAAGAGCTCCATCCTTCCCTCCCTCCCTCTGTCTGGGAATGTCCCACCACAGCAGGAATCGAAAGTGCTGGATCTGTTTTCCTTGTGGCAGAAACTCCCTTCTGATTTCTTCCAGGGAATCCCAGGACCTCCAGGGCAGAAGGGAGACCAAGTGAGTGAAACAGTAAGAGAACGTTTGACCAGCTCAGGTGAAATGATCCTGATTTTTCCCAGTTTGTTCCCTGTGGGATCCAGCAGGGGATATCCTTGAGCTCAGTGTGTCCCCTCTCCTTGGCTCTTGTGCTTCCGAGATGAGTTTTGGGCACTTTTAAGGAATAAATGGTGGGAAAGGGATGAGCAGAAAGTATTCCCTGCCTCCCATTTTTCATTTCAATGGCCACCATTCCATCCTCTTGCCTTGAAGGGAAACCCAGGATTTCCAGGTGCTCCAGCCTTGGAGGTAACTTGGAGTGGATTAGAGCCTTTCATGTCCTTCAGCTGTGCAGCTCCAATCCCAAAATGCTGGGAATCCAAGAGCTGTGTCCCACAGAACTGCGGGAAGAACACCCAAACCTTTTCCCTGACCCTCCAGCCAACTTTGTCCTCTTCTCCTTTGCTCCACTTCTTGTATTCCCAGTATTCCCATTGTCCCCTCAAAGGAGCTTCACTGCTGTCCAGGAAACATCAGGATAAAAATTCCCACCACTGAATCCGGGTGTTCCAGGCCTGTCCCTGCTCAAGCTCCTCATCCACAGGGATGAGCCCTGCAGGACTACCCACAGCTCTCCATGTCCTTCCAGATTCCAGCTTTAAGGAGAAACCTCAGTGGTGGCCACCTCTGTGTGCCATAAGATTTCTTATCCCATAAAAATTCTTGTCCCATAACAATTCTTATTCCATAACATTCCTTGCTTTGGAAAAGGTACCATGAAAAGGAGATTTTTTAATTTTTTTTTTCCACAAATAACTGAGGATTTCTGTGATTTCTTCTCCTCCTCAGGTTTTGGGACCTCCAGGCAAGAAAGGTGTCAGGGTAAGACTGTTAATTAATTCATTCATTCATTAGCACTGCTTGAAAAGGCAAGATCTCCTCCTGGAAAGGGGGAGGTTGTTCCATGTTTCCTGAATCCCATCTCTGTTGTGATTGACAGGAGAGGAGAGCTTGGAAAAGTCTTCTCCTGGGGATATTTCTTTATTTTATTGACATTTTTACCTGGTGTTCCCATTCTTTCCCTAATCTGGAGGGAAATTTGGGATTTCAGAAGGGAGACATCACTCAAAGGCAGATCCAGCCCAATCCCAGAAGATAATTCCAGCCAAGGGAAGTGAAAATCAGGGATAGCAGAGGCTGGAAGGGATTTTTGGAGGTCTCCAATCCCACGTCCCGCTCAAAGCAGAGCCCACTCCAAAGCTGGGTCAGGTCTCCTGTGCTGAGAATTCCCATGGATGGAGATTTCCCACATCTTTGTGTCCTGATCCAGAGTTTGGCCTCATTGAGAGCAAACTGAATTTCCCAAACCAAGGAGATCTCTGGGACAGAGCTATTCCCTGGCTTTATTGTCCATGTTTTCCAGCGGCTTTAGAGGATTCCATTCACGTTCTCAGTGGCTTTGAGGTGGAACATGACCTGGAATATTTTCAATGGAATTTTTAAATTATTTTTTTCAGTCTTGCTCTCTCGCTGCCATCCTGCCAAGAAAGAACCTTCTCTCTGTGAGAAGGATTTACTGCAGGACTGATTCCCCTTGGCTTTTCCATGGAAATTCCCTACAGTGCTTCAGACCTCCCTCATTCCATAGACACAATGGATTTTGACTTTTTTCCTGGGATTGGATGTTGGAATCACCTCCTTTTATTGGTCCTATTGCCCAGACTGCTTAGCCTTGGCTGGCAAAAATCCCTCTTTTCTTTTAGGCTGAGCTTAAGTAGTGTCCTAGAAATTTTGCTGTGGCCTGGTGATGGAATGTGGCCTGGAATATCCAAATTTTTTTTCATTTCTTCCCGATACTTCACTGTCAACCTGCAGAGAAATGGAAGGTGCTCATTTTATTCCGTTTAAACCAGTAAAAATGCATTTATGGTGCTTTGTAGTGTGGCAGCAGCTGTGATGACTTTGGCATGGCAGAAGATCAAGTGCCCTGAGAAAAAACTTCCTTCTAAATCCAGGATGGATGGATGAGTGGATTTGGCAAGGGAATTTTTTCCAGGGTGCATTAGAAGTGCAAAACGCAGCCCTAAGGAGTCATGGGAACAGGGCTTGGCTTCCTGCGGGATATTCTTGGTTCCAGGTGTGTCTTTTCTTCCCAGGGAGATCCCGGACCAGCTGGACCACAAGGAGACAAAGGAATCCCAGGAGAAAAAGGGGAGAAGGTGATGACCTTGCACTTCCTGTAGGGATAAAAGGATTTCTTTTGTTGTGGCGACCAAGGAAACTCTGGGGAAGATGGGATTTCTCCCTAAGTCATCCATCCAGGAATCCAGGGGGAGCCTTCCATGTAGAGAAATCCAAAGCTCCTGGAAAGGAAATCAGGGAGGGACTCAATGCTCCGCTCCCTGGTTGTCCATGCGGATGGAAATACCTTGGATCTGCTCTGGCTTTTCCTGCTCTGTGGAGATTTCTCGGATGAGCTCAGAAAAGCTGCCCTGGCAAGACACTGTATGCCTTTGTTTTTTCAGGGAAGTCCAGGATTTGGAATTCCTGGCCAGCCTGGGCTAAAGGGAGACATTGGTGACAGGGTGAGTGGGACAGTGGGGTGGGTGTGGAATGGGAAGGGCTCAGGGGACAAACCGGGAGGTTTAGGGACAAAATCTCTCCGTCACCTCCATGGATTTGTTGGCCTTCACCTCTGAGGAGATGAGCACTGGGGAGGTGACAAGGAGCAGGGTTGGTGACCCTGGGGAGGTCTGGGGCGGTGGGGTCATGAGCTCTGTCCTCCACAGCTGGGTGCAAACTGTGCGGGACTGCCCCAAAATGTGGAGAATTCCTCATGACTGGAGGAAAACACGGACGGTCAATGCTCAGCTGGTGATTCGGTGGACAGAATCCAATCTTGGTGAACAGAATCCAAGGAAGTCCCATTTCCAATGATTTCCTGTCCTGAAAGTCACCTTAGGCTTTATCTTCCTGACTTTTGTGTCTAAGGAGGTTCTGGTGGCTCCCATGGGAGTTGGCTGATGCCCAGGAAGGGTTGGGTTAATCCCTTCTCCAGGGACATTCACAGTCCCATTCATTTTAAACCAGCAAAAATTGGCAAATCCCAATATTATGGATGAGTATCCTTGGGAGAGGGGTGGGAAGCCCAAAATAGTGATGGTTTCAAAGTGGGGGAGACGGGAAGTTCCAGACAGGGTGTGCTTGGAGCAGCCCCTTCTGGGACATTCCCGGTTTTCCCCTTCTCTGATTTTAGCTGCTGACACCGGGAATTATCTTACCTGTGTCATTCCTTCTGTTTCTGCAGGGAAATGTGGGATTGTCTGGGAAGCCAGGTCAGAAGGTGAGTCCATGGAAAGCTTTGTTCCCTGTGAGGGTGGGGAGGCCCTGGAATGGAATTCCCAGAGCAGCTGGGGCTGCCCCTGGATCCCTGGAAGTGTCCAAGGCCAGGCTGGACATTGGGGCTTGGAGCAGCCTGGCACAGTGGGAGGTGTCCCTGCCCAGGCAGGGGGTGGAACCAAGTGGTCTTGGAGGTTTCTTCCAACATCTTTTATCAGGCCTTAAAAAAATTCCTGCTAATCCTCACTAGCAGGATTTTTCCCAGGAAAAGTTCAAAACCAGTCAAGAAATTTCTGGAAAAGATCCCAGCTGTGGCATTTGTTCACTTCAGTCTCACTGTGGGCATTGCTCAAACAGGGATCTCCCCAGGCTTGGCTGGAGGAGGTTTTGGATTTGGGAATTGTTCCACAGATCAGTGAATGGAATATTTCGGCTGGATCAGCTTCCTGGGCAGGGAGAAATGGGATGGCACAAGAGAAAAATGGGAGGCATCCAAGCCAGGAGGTGTTAACGAGATGTGCTAATGAGGTTGCAAAGTGCAGGCAGCAAAAGGTGTTTGGGGTTGGGAGAAGGCCTGGGGAGGCCGTGTCACAAACTTCCCAGATTTCATGGAATATTCTGCGCTGGGAGAGACCCACAAGGGTCATCCAACCCAACTCTTAAGGAAATGGGATCAAACCCACGACCTTGTGGGACAAACATCAAACAGAGCACATGAGGACCCATCCATGAGAGCTCAGCTGATTTAATTGGGAATAAAAACTAGAACATGGAATGGGAACTGATCCTGTGTCCAAGCCTGGATCCATCTCAAGTCTCTGCTAATTTAGAGGTGGAGAACCTCAACAGATTCTGGCCTGAGTGAATTCCAGGGATGACGGTGGAGTCAGGATGGATGAGGTTAGAGCTGGATGCTTTCCAGCCCAATAATCCCATAAAAATAATAATACTATAAGTAAATAAATTGAAACACTATAAATATAGATTATTAAATAAATCACAGTCAAATAAATATCAATAATAGAAATCCTACAATCCCAGCCCTTCGTAGCACAGGGTAAATGCTCTGAGCCCAAACCTCATCCAGGAGTGTGGAAGCAACTCCATGACCATGGATGTGCTGCTGGAACCTGCCCCTCAGTGTCTGAAATGGGAATGCGAAATAGGAGTGTGACAAGTCTTGTTTCCTTTAGGGGGAGAGAGGTGAACCGGGATTCCCTGGAAAACCAGGAGAGGCCGGGCTGAGAGGAAAAGATGTAAGTAAAGGCAGGATCCAGGGGGATGGAGCTGCTGCTGCCTTGGGAATAACCAACAATCCCAGTTCTGCCCTGCAGTGACAAGCAGGACAAAGGGACAACATTCCTTGTTATTCAGCATCAGTGCCCAGAGCAGCTGTGACTGCCCCTGGATCCCTGGCAGTGTCCCAGGCTGGGGCATGGAGCAACCTGGGATAGTGAAAGGTGTCCCTGCCATGGCAGGGGGTGGGATGAGATGATCCCTAAAGTCCTTTACAAGCCAAACCATTCTGGGATTCTTTGATCAGGATTTTTGTCACTGAGTCACATCTGCTTGACATGGATTTAGCACAAGGTGCACCCACACCAGCCCTGAGGGGCTCACTTCTGGTTCTGAGCCTCAGATGATCTCAACTTGGAAAGGATCCATAAAAATCATGGAGTTCAAATCCCTACTACTCACAGGACAGCCCGAATAATTCCCTCTTATGGCCAAACGAGGTGGGCCCTCACAAAACCAAGGTGGCCCCTCACAAAAGAAGATGGTGCCTCACAAAAACCAAGGTGGCCCCTCACAAAAACCAAGGTGGCCCCTCACAAAAACCAAGGTGGCCCCTCACAAAAACAAGATGGCCCCTCACAAAACCAAGGTGGCCCCTCACAAAAACAAGCTGGCCCCTCACAAAAACATCCTGACTGGGTTCTGGAAATCTCTCCTGACCCCAGTGAAGAGCTTCCTCAGCTCCAAGGCCTGGGTTGATCCCTGCACGTGGAATAGGATCCCTATTAATAGTTCCCTCCTCTTGGGATCAAACAAGGTGGGCCCTCACAAAATCATCCTGATGGCTTCTGGAAAACTGGATTTTTGTACACTGAGCTTGATGTCGCCTGGTCTGGAATATCCCTGTGGTCAGTTTGGAATATCCCTGTGGTCAGTTTGGGTCACCTGTCCTGGCTCTGTCTCCTCCCAGCCTCCCATGAATTCCCAACTTGGCTCCTGGAAAACCTCACCTGACCACAGTCAGTGAAGAGCTTTCTGCGGCTCCAAGGGCTGGCTTGATCCCTGGACATCAGGTGGGATAGGATCACCCAGGGAAATCTTGGAAAAAAAGGAAGTGGCTGCATTCCAACAGCCCTGACTTCGGAGTCGTGATTCCAGAACAAGAACTTTGAATTTCAGCAGGAAATGATGGTGAAAAACTTTTGCATTGTAGGGAGAACCAGGCAAGAAAGGCTCCTCTGGGACCAAGGTAATCCCGCCCCTTCCCGAGGCACCAGGAAAACAGCAACTGGAAAATGAAACCCTTGGATTTGTCCTGGAGTTGATCCCTGCTCATTTTATTTCCTGTTTATTTGTTCCCTTAAACGAGACTGTGGAGAATCCTCTTCATCCTTATTTTATCTTGGATTTCCCATTCCAAAAGGCTGGAAGAGAAAGGCTATGAAAGAACTCAAGTCTAACTTTTTTTTCTGGGAGATGCAGAAGACAAAGTGCCTCTAATGGAATCCCAGAATATCCTGCGTTGGAAGGGACCCACGAGGATCATCTCCTGGCCCTGCACAGGACACTCCAGCAATCCCACCCTGCCCCTGAGAGCGTTATCCAAACATTCCTGGAGCTCAGAACAGTGGGATTTGGTGGCAATCCCCTCATCCTACCCCTACATTTAAATATTCCAGCCACCCCACACCTTGTGCCCTTTTCTCCTCGTTTATGGGAATGCTGTAAAACACCATCCCTAATTTAAGACATCCCAGATATCCCAAAACCTGCCTCTATCCCAGTTTTCCAAGCATTAAGCAGTGCCAAAGAGATTTCACCTCCATTAGAGCCCCTGGAATGGGTGATGGACTCGCTTGTCTCCCTTGAAACCATTTCCTCCAGGTGTAAGTGCAATAAAATTCCCGTTGCTTGATGGACTTGGAAAGCTGCTCCTCTCTTTTAGGGAGAAGCTGGAGTCCCTGGAGAGCCAGGAGTGAGAGGAATCAGGGTAATAATTCCATTTTTCTCACTATTATTATCATTTCGTGCCCTGGAGAGTCTTGGGGCTGCTCTGATTCCCTTCCCCATCCCAATGGGAGCCCTCACTTGGAAACATCCACTTCCAAAGATTCCTTTCCTGTGGGAAAAATAACATTTGCCTCGCTATTTTCCTTTTCTGAGCTTCTTGTGCTCTATTTGTTGTTTTTCCTGTCGATCTCTTCTTGCAGGGTCCTCCTGGACTCCCAGGGCGACCTGGAGAGCAGGGAGTGAAAGGAGATCCAGGAGAACCCGGGAAGGACGTAAGGAATCCCTGAAGGAGCAGCTGGGGGAGGGTGGATTTGGGGAGAGCTTTTATTTATTCCCAGCATTATAAATAAATAATATTTATTTATTCAGATCGGGGTTGGATGGATCCAGCACAGATGGATAAATCCAGCAGAGATGGATTCGCTCCATCCTTTATTCATCCCCGTGGGAAAAAAAATCAGGGAAAATATTACCAAGTTTCTCATGGCTTTACCTAAATCCTATTTGGGAGATTCCCAAAAATATCAAAGCAGCTCCTCACCCTTCTCCCACCCTTCTCCCTGTGGCCATCTTAACAAGAATTGGGAATTTAGATTTGTCATTTAATTATTTTATTTACTTTCTTTAATGATTTATTTTCTTTCATTATTGAATTTATTCTATTTAATTATTCCATTTATTTAATTTAATTATTTGATTTGTTTTTAATTTTATTTATTGCTGCTGTTTATTTGGTGGGGACAGAGGAGAACACAAGGCAGAGCAGCAATTCCTGGGTATTTCTTTGTGCTGGGAGGAAAAACTCATTCCCAGACTTCCAAAGGGTGTCTTTGGATGGATCCTTTGCAGCCAGTCCTGCCAAATTCCTGATTTACCTGCAGGACTCATGTCCTGAGTCACAGGGAAAGTGGGATTGGGAGAAAAGCAGGGAATATCCCCATGGATCCGTCAGCCCAAAACAGATCCAATCCCAGGCTTTCCCGAAGAAATGATGTTGCTTCCTCAGCCAAGATGTGGTGGCAGGGAAATAAAGGCAAAATTAGGGTTGCAAAAGAGGTAGTTCCGTTATTCCAGATGGGATAGCAATGGAAAAAGGAAAAGCAGGAGAACTCCCAGGAACAAGAGCCCTTCTGGAGGTCAAGCTTCAAGTGAAGAGCAGAATTGCTCCAAATTTACCTTAAAGATGGGAATTAGGGTGACACAAGAAGAGGTTGGTTGGTCCTTCAGGAAAAGGTGGAGTTAGTGTGGGATCAGCGCACAGGAAATGGGAATTTTACAGGGGAGCTAACACATTCCTGCTGGTTTTCAGGGAGATCCTGGGAAGGACGGCCTGAGAGGTGAAAGGGGCCCCCCAGGCCCAAAGGTAGGTCCTGAGTCCATGGCGACATTTTTGTGGTGGTGCCACCACCTCGAGCAGGTCAGAGAGGAGGAAAACCCAGCTCAGGTCTCCTCTGAACCCCCAAAAGTTCGGGATTTTGAAGCAGAGCTCCTGGGGTGGGCTCAGGAGCTTGTGGTCACACTGGGGCCATGGTCCCACATCTCCACGGAACTTCTTTAGGAAGGAGCTTCTTCAAGAGTCAAACAGGATAAATTTCCAGGATGTTCACAGATGGTTCCTTCCTTTCCTCCTCCTGCAAGTTGAAGAGCACATGGAAAGGGGTGGAAGGAGGAATGCCTTCAGATCCCACACATCCAAGATCTTTAAAGGTGGGAACAACTCCTTCCTTAATGGAGAGGAAAATGCTGCAGGAAGCAGCACCAGGACAGGGAGATCTCCTGGCTGCCATGAGATCCAGACCTTTGGAAAAGCAAGGATTTATCCAGGGCACGGGCATCCCAAGTTCTCCCTGGCACACCTTGGCTGGATATGCCACTGGGGCCTTCCTGGTGCCCTTCATTCCACCGGAATCTGTCGATGCCGAACCCGGATTTCAGTGAAATGAAGCCCCTCAGAGAGGCAGCTCAGCCCCACCTCAGCAGATGTTCCTCACCCCAGGAGCCTCCAGGCTGGACCTCCCAAACCCCTGCGGCTCATCCACGATTCCATCTGTGCACGATCCAGAATCTCCCACCTGGAGACGGAATTCCATCACTGTGACCTCCTGTGGGAGCCCATCCCGCTGGAGATGTTGGACCCAGCCACGTGTGGGGCCACCAGCACCATGGCCACCTCCAGAAGGGACCACCAACCAAGGGGACACCTTGGCCGTTGTCCCCCTTGGTGTCCTCTGCACTGGTGGCACCGAGGGACCTCAAAAACCTTTCCTTTTCCACACTTTGTCCATGGGCAAGAGGTGGAGAAGGGGATGGAGCAAAGCTCTGGCCCAAACCTCACTTGGATGCTGCTCGTGGGCCAGACTTTCCCTACAAAATGCAGCTGTGCCGGTGTCCTCTGGAGGAGGGAAGGAGCCCATGGAGCAGGGTGGGATTCAAACCCCTAAATGGGATTTATCAGGGATTACGAAATGGGCTGGTGGCAGAGGAAGGGTCACATGTGGGATTATTCCCCTTCCTCTTCTTGCTCGTCCTGGAGATAATGACGGAATTAATGAGTTGATCTCGTTTATTCCAAGGGAGAACCCGGCCCACCAGGAAAAGGAGTGGAAATGAAGGTAAATAAATCAAAATTTAATTCCATATAAATGTTGGAAGCACCTCCCTCTCTGTCGGGGATTGGGATGGCCGAGGGGACCCAATCTGTGTCCCTTTGGCCATCAGCCACCTCCAGGAGAAACTTCCTGGAGAGTAGAGGGGGAGAAGTTGGGACCCTTCTTTCCCCTTGCAGGACCTGGAGAGGCTTTTTGAAGTGTATGGGATCAAGGTAGGAGATCCTTTGCCCTTCCTCCTGACCACGGCTTTTCCATCTCTTCTCTCTGGAATTCTGGAGGTGACATTTGCTGCCCCAGAACTCCCAGGAAGGTTCATTCCATTTCCTTTTCCAGGTTTTATTTAAATATTTCTGGGACAGTTTTTCTGCTGACGTTTTATGGGGTGGGTGGTGGCTTTGAGGCCCCCGTGACAGCAACACTTGGGCCTTAAAGCTCCTCTAATTCCAACCTCAACACCTTCCACCATCCCAGGTTGCTCTAAACCCCATCCATCCTGGCCTTGGACACTTCCAGGGATCCAGGGGCAGCCCCAGCTGCTCTGGGAATTCCATTCCAGCACCTCCCCACCCTCCCAGCCAAAAATTCCTTCCCAATATCCAACCTCAATCCTCTTCCAGTTTAAAACCTTTTTCCCCATGTCCCATCCCCATCTTCCCATGGAAAAAACCACTCTCCCTCTTTTTAAAGTCCCCTTGAAGTCCTAAAAAGGCCACAAATGTGGGGTTTTTATTTAGGATGGGGAGAGACCCCACAAAAGCTCCACGGATCAACTCCTTGATCCCAAACCTGTATTTAAACCATCCCTCAGCTGTCCCTGCCCTGTGAGTCCTTGGGAATCCATCATTCCTTGGTTTTGGGTGGCTGCTCTTGGATTGTCACGTGTTGGGGACAGGAAGGTGGCACTGGGCTGCCTTACTGGTGTGCACTGGTTCCAGCTGGCGCTGCTGAGGGACCTCTCCAACGCGATGCTGCGGGATGGGCTGGATGGGCTCCTGTGGCACCGGGCTGGCTCTGGGACAAGCGAAACTTCCGGGGAAAACCAGGCAGCCGTGCCTGTCAACGTGAGTAGTGCCACCTGCCAGGGGTGACGGACCTCCAGGGAACGAGGGAGGTGGGAATGAGCCACCAAAGGCGTCAGGGTCACCTCTGTCATCGAGCAGGTCACGGTGGCTTCAGAGAGGCTATGGCTGGCACTGGGGTCTTCGGGACAAAGGGATGGAAATGATTGATTTTTTAATTGGAATAAAGGAATCAGTCAAGCTTTGTTGTCCATAGAGGCCATTCCCAAAGCCACCAAAGTGTCCTTGTGCCCTCTGGGGGCTTTTGGAGTGGTGGGAGTGGGGCTGGAAGCACCAAAAGGGGTCCTGAGTGGGATCTCAACGGCAAAAGGGATCCCAGGGAGGGAGGAGGATTCTTTGGAAGGGAAGTTTGGATGTGGCCGGCAAGGAATTGCTGCCCAGTCACCCCATCCTGGGTCAGAAATGTCACCAAGTGGGACAGAGGGTGCTGGAGAAAGTCGGAATGAAGCCACCAGGATCCAGCTCCTCACGGGTGTGGATCCTGGGAGCTCAGGGCTGTCCCTGTCACACCAATCCCTTGTTTTGGTGTCACAGGATCCACTGGTGTCCGACACTTCCCACCGTGTCCCGGCCGGCACCGAGGTGACAGGAGGAGGACAGAGCCTGGAGCTGGAGGTTCCGGAGGTGTCACAGTCTGGAGCATTCCCTGAGGTGAAAAGAAACAGCAGGAAAGATGAAATTGGGATTTTTACTGTGTCCAGGTCTGGGCTCTTCCAGTCAGGACGGACATGGAGCGTGTCCAGAGAAGGGAACGGAGCTGGGAAGGGGCTGGAGCCCCAGGAGCGGCTGAGGGAGCTGGAAAGGGGCTCAGGCTGGAGCAAAGGAGGCTCCGGGGGGACCTTGTGGCTCTGCACAAGTCCCTGACAGGAGGGGGCAGCCGGGGGGGTCGGGCTCTGCTGGCAGGGAACAGGGACAGGAGAGAGGGAACGGCCTCAGGCTGGGCCAGGGGAGGGGCAGGGTGGGCACCAGCAGGAATTTCCCCATGGAAAGGGCGCTCAGGCCTTGGCAGGAGCTGCCCAGGGAGGTTTGGAGTGCCCATCCCTGCAGGTGTCCAAGGAATTCCGGGATGTGGCACTCAGGACTCTGGGCTGGGGACAAGGTGGGGATCGGGCACAGCTGGGACTCGATGGTCCTGGAATTCCTGTCCATCCTGGGATTCTGTGGATTGTCTCCTGCCCTGGCAGGGATGTATCCAATCCTGCTCTCAGGATTGATTGGGATTGTCCATGCTGGGACTGCCAGAGCTCCAGGAGCGTTTGGACAACACTCCCAGGTTGGGATTATTGGGATGTCCTGAGCAGGGCCAGGAGCTGGACTGGATGATCGTGGTGGGTCCCTTCCCACTCAGGACATTCCATGATTCTGTGACTCCAGAGGCCTCATTTGGAGTATCCAGACTAATTCCAGCCACCTGCATCCTGATTAACAGCTCCTGTTTATGGGAATTCAGAATTTATCCACAATTTTAAGGTGTCTCTCCATGCTGGACTTCCTGTTGGAGGCATCTCCTGGGCTTTTTTCTCCCTCAGTGGCTGGATCAGGATGATCCAATTCCTCAGAGACTTGGACAAGGTGGGACAGGATGCCCCCCCTCAGCCCCAGGCTCCTCCCGTGTCCTCAGGTTTTTCCCAGATTTTTCCAAACTGGATTAGGGCATTTTAGGGGCTTAAGAGGGGAGGTTTGCACCAAAAGACCCAATCCTGAAGCCAGCAAAAGTTGGGATTTGGGATACAGAGGCCCCAAAACTATCTCTGTTGAGCTTTGGGAGCCCAACCCAAACTGGAAAATAGGATTTGGGACCACTGGAGCATCCCTCCATCCCCCAGGGAATCCTTCCTTTTCCATTGGTGCCGACTGGATGGATGCAAAGGAGTTACAATTCCCAGAGCTTGATCACTGGAATTTTGAGGTTTGCCCCTGTTTTAATGGGAAGCTGAGCTGGAGAAAGGATGGGGATGCATGGATCAGTGTCAGGGCTTGGGAAAGGCTCCTGCTGTCCGTCTTTTCCGCTTTTTCTGGGAATTAATGGAATTTTGTCGGCATTTATCCATTCCCCTCTGCAGAGCTTGGCTGTGCCCCCACCACATCCAGATGATCCGCAGGGAAACCATTCCCTGGAGCTCCTCCAGCCCTTGGAGGAGAGGCTGGAGGGACAACCTCAGCAGGACACCAGCCAGGTATGTTTTTCCAAGGATTTCAGACCAGTGATGGACTGGAAGGGACTGGGATGCAGATCTGAGTGCTGGGACAGCTTCTCCAAATCCCTGGCAAACGCCAGAGCTCCTGGAAAGGGCAGGATGGGAGTGAGGAAAAGCCCTTGGGAAATGTTTTGGTGGTTAATTCCGCATTTTTGGGGGGACAGGGGGGTAAAAACCCAGGATGATCCCTTTTTATCTGATCCCATCTGGCCACGCCATCCGTCCATTATTTGGGATTGGCTGACTGAAGAGTTGATGATTCCCAAGACTTTTAAAACAGGGATAATGCACACTCCAAACAGGGAATCCAAAATATGCTCCCTACAAGAGATTTCCTTTTCCTTCCCACTTTCCATGGATGTCTCAGGATATTCCACAGATATTCCAGGATATTCCTGCTGTGCTCTGGAGCATCCAACTCATTTAAAGGGGAGGATTTTAGGGTTTAAGGAGGAATTTGGGGATTTTCTCTGATCCCTAAAATCCCATTTCCCTCTGTTTTCCTGCTCTCCTGGGCAGAGATTCCCATCCCAAGTCCTGCTCCAGAGCCAAGCACCAAACCCAGCACCCTCCAGTTTGGACATCTTTGTATCCCTATGGAATTCTTGGGAATACCCAGAGGCAGGACAGCAACAGCTTTAAAACGTGAAGGGGAAAATCCCTTGGATATTTCCTTGGAGCTGCAGGAACAGCATCAGCAAGGAGATTTTTAGGGATGGCAGTAAGGAAGGGAATAACTCCAGGTGGGAAGATCCTGCTCCAGGAAATCCCGCTCTGGTTTATCCAGTTTGCCGAACACTTCCCATCCCTTTATCCATGCCCTGGCTCGGGAATGAATTCCAGGGTTAATCCCGGAGCTGGAATTAACGATGGCTCAGCAGCCACGAGAGGGCTCCCGGCTCAAACACAAAAACCTGGAGTGGGAATTGCGGCTCTGGAGACTCTGGGATGTGCCAGGAGCATCCATGGGCTCTGCTTTTCCTCCTGGATGCACCAACGCCATTTGCTGGGAATGGTGAAGCTGGAGAAGCACCGAGGATGGAGCCCAAATCCCTTGGGTTTTAGGATCATGGAATGGTTTGGGATGGAGGGGATCTGGAAAATCATCTCATTCCATCCCCTCCCACTGTGCCAGGCTGCTCCAAGCCCCAGTGTCCAACCCGGCCTTGGACATTCCAGGGATCCAGGGGCAGCCACAGCTGCTCTGGGAATTCCATTCCAGCCCCTGCCCACCCTCCCAGCCAGCAATTCCCAATTCCCAATCTCCCATCCAGCCCTGTCCTCTGGCACTGGGAAGCCATTCCCTGGCTCCTGGCCCTCCATGCCTTGGCCCCAGTCCCTCTGCAGCTCTCCTGGAGCCCCTTTAGGCCCTGCAAGGGGCTCTCAGCTCTCCCTGGAGCCTTCCCTTCTCCAGGTGAGCCCCCCCCAGCTCTCCCAGCCTGGCTCCAGAGCAGAGGGGCTGCAGCCCTGGGAGCAGCTCCGTGGATTCCTCTGGAATCTCTCCAGCAGCTCCACTGGTGTCTCCAATAATCCCAATTTTCTCAGGAGCTTTATAAACATAGAACAAGTCCCACAGATTTTTTAGGACACTCCAAACTGCCTCAGCAGGATGGGATCTGCATCCCAAGGATGTTTTCCTTGCTTGCATTTGGAGCAAAATCCCTTAGGAGGAGGGAACAGCAGATTCCAAAGGCAGGGAAAGAGCTGCAGCCCCTCTTTCCCTGTGCTCCCACATCCTGGAGATGCCAAGGAGGGAATGGAGCCGGTTTTCCTGCTGGTTTTCCTGCCTTTTTTCGTGCCGGTTTTCCAGGCAGCAGCAGCAGGAATCATGAAATTTCCACCTGTTCCAAGGTTCATGGAGCCTGGAATAGCCCAGGAGCTCCTCCCCCAGGAGCAATTCCTGGCAGGAGTTAATTGGAAGCAAAGGAAGCGCTGGGAAGAGCAGGATGAGCCCTGATCCACGTGTCCGGAGCAGGGCTGGATGCTCATCCATGGCTGAGCCGCTGCTTTGGGATTATGGGATCATCCCAAAAAATTCCTGCTCCTCCACCCCCCAGCTCCCCTGGATTTAAACTTATCCCTTTCCAGAGTTAATTAGGATAAACCCCCCTCATCTCCATGTGGATAAACCCACAATTGCTTCATTTTCCTCCCTGGAATCTTGGCTTTTCCCTATTTCTCCCTTTCCTTTTTTTTGCGGGAATATTTTGGTTTTTCCTCTCCCTTTTATTTACGTTTTTCTCTTTCCTCTCCTCGTTTCCTCCGATCCTTTCCTCCTTCCCTCCTTTTCTCCCTTCCCTCTTTTCCTTCCTTTTTTTTTTTTTCCCCTGCCAGCAGCGAATCATTCCTTGAGCAAGCAGCAGCTTCCCAATTTTTTTTGGAGGCGCCTCATTCCGGAAGCAGGAAACGGCCAAAATTATGGAATTAAAGGAGCCTCATTACCCCCAGCAATTCCCTGTAAATGGGATCCCAGGGCACATTCCAAACCTCAGCCAGGCAGCCTCTGGAATCTCTGGAATCACCTCCATGAGGATTTATGTGAATCAGAAGCATTTTAGAGCCATTCCCAAGGAAATGAGCCCAGGAAGGAGGGATGGGAAAATCCATCCCATGGTGCCATCCCTGGGAGATTTTCCCTCCCTTATCCCAAAAAAAACCACCCTGGATTGGTCATCCCCACATCACCCATCCCTCTTTTATCCCTTTTTCCCTCATCTTCTTCCAGGAAAGAATTCCAGTTTTAATTGGCTCCAAATTGTTGGGTTTTTTTTTTCCTTGTGAGCCAGGAATTTGCTGGGTTCGTTATCCATGAGGCAGAATTATCCCGTGGTTTGTTAAAATCCAGGAAAACAGGAATTATCATCCCTGGAAACCTCACAGAGCTGCACTCACCAACATTCCCTGGAAGTTTAGGATTTACTTTCCCTGCTTAAACCATCTCAAAATCCCAGCCTGTGAAATGAATGGAGGTGAATCCAGATCTTCGTTCCTACCAAAAAAAAGTGGGAATATCCCTAAATAACTCCACCACATCCTGATTTTTCCTTCTCCTTCTCGTGCTCCCAGAAGATTTCAGGACTTTTAAGGCAAAAAAAATCAATTTTTGCTTTCAGATCCAAATATTCCCCAAATATTTGGCGCAGGGAATAATTGCTGGGAATATTCTTGATAGGAATATTCTCATTTTTCCAATGGATCATTTCCCACTGCTGATATGGAAAAGAAGGAGCAATTTAGGCGCCAGCTCAGGAATTATTTCCTTTACTTTGTGTGCCTTAAATATTCCTGGCTTATTCCAATTGGATATTCCAGGTGCAATAAACACGGAGTTGCCTGGGAATGGCTGGAGTAGGGAGGGATTTCGAGTTCCAAGCTGGAATTTTTTCGGTGGGGTTTTATTGCTTTGGAATGGCGGTGGATTCGTGGCCTGGTGATAAGCTGGAAAATGGAATCATGGAATTCTTAAGGTTGGAAGAGATCATTTTGGTTTATTGGTATTGATATTGATTTTTATAATTGGGATTTCATGGAATCACGGAAGGGGTTGGGAGAGATCCTCAATCCCATCCAATTCCATGGGCAGGGACACCTCCCGCTATCCCAGGTTGCTCCAAGCCCCATCCAGCGTCACCTTGGACACTTCCAGGGATGGGGAATCCACTGGGAAACCTTTCCCAGGGCCTCCTCATTCCCTGGGTATGGAATTTTTTCCTCCCATCCAATCCAGTTCTCTCCCCTGTTGGTTTGAAACCAGTCCTTGTCCATGGATTGGGTGCTCTGCTTCCCTTCCCACAGGAAAACGGGAATTCCAGCAATGGCTCCGCAATCCCAAGGCACAGATCCAGGAGATCTCCCAGGCATGAGAGACGCTCCATAAAGATCCCATTCCAAAGCCATCCCTGTGATGCAGGAGGAAGCAGTGACCCTTCCCTGGTGGCTCCAGCACCGGCTCATCCCCCCGGTGCTCCGGGAGCTCGGAAATTCCCGTCTGGATCCACGGTGAGCGATGGAAGTGCATCCCTCTTTTCCCACCCGGGCAAGGACACAATGAATGTGGAAATTTAGGGGTAAATATCCATAAATAAAGCAGGAAAGAGCTGCTGCAGGAAGCATTTTTCATGGACAAACAGCTCCTTCTCCATGTATTTATGCAGGGAAGTGAGGGAAGGGAAGAACCTGGTTTTGGGGGAAAACAGAACAACTGGAATTCCCCTTGGAATGTCGAAGATATTCCCATGTGGGGGTGATTATAAACCTGCCCATTCCTGACACACCTGGACAGTTCCAGGGATCTTTGACACAAGATCCCAGAAATAGGAAAAAAAGTGGATTTTTATAAAATTTAAGAGTGAAAATTCCCATTCCCAAGAGTTAAGGATGGAAAATTTGGGATGGTTTTCCCACAAATGGATTTCTTTGAAAGCAGGGAGTGACCCTCACCCTGCATTCCCAAAAGGAATAGGAATGAGAGGAGCTCATCCACACCTTTTCCAAAGCCCTCCAGGAATTTCGGGGTTAAAATGGGCTGTTGCCAGAAGTCTGGAATGCCTCAGGAATTTCTCAGGAATTCCTTGGTCCTGGCAGCTCCCAGATGTCCCATCCAGGCTGGAGCAGATCAGGAGTCTGGAGGTCACCCCAAGGATCCTGGTGATCCCTGGAAACCCCCAGCTTCCCTCTGGGATTCCCCCCTTGCTTCCTCACATCCCGTTCCTCAGGGCTGTCTTTTCCATGGCTCAGGGAAAAGTTTTTCCAGCTGCTCCCACACTTCCCTCTCCTCTCTTTGAATCCAAGGCACATCCAGGCCCTCATCATCCGAGGAGAATTAAGGTGTGGAATTCCTCCTGTCCTGCTCTTATCCCAGGGAGGAGGCAGCTGCTCCTTTCTCCCATCCCATCATCCCATCCCATCCCATCCCATCCCATCCCGTGGATCCCACCCCGTCCCATCCCATCCCATCCCATCCCATCCCATCCATCCCATCCCATCCCATCCCATCCCATCCCATCCCATCCCATCCCATGGATCTCATCCCATCTCACAGATCCCATCCCATCCCACGGATCCCATCCCGTCTCGTCCCGTCCCATCCCATCCCATCCCATCCCATCCCATCCCATCCCGTCCCATCCCATCCCATCCCATCCCTTCCATCCCACCCCATGGATCTCATCCATCCCATCCCATCCCATCCCATCCCATCCCATCCCATCCCATTCCTTCCATCCCACCCCATGGATCCCATCCATCCCATCCCATCCCACCCCATGGATCCCATCCATCCCATCCCATCCCATCTCATCCCATCCCATCCCATCCCATCCCATTTTTCCCTTGCAGAAGGACAGAAGTGGCCCAGCTGATCCCTTCTCCCACAGCCCAAAGGTCAGTGCTTTTCCCCCTTTTTCATGCACATTCCTGAGATAATGATCCATTTTCCCAGAGCTGTCTCACTTTTTGGAAACTGAGGAATCACAGGAAAAAATCAGGAAATTCAGGATGGAATCAACAGTTTTGCCATTGGCATGAGCAGAAATTCCAGGATGGAATCTTTCACGGCTGATGCAAACATGGAATTTGTGTTTTGGGAATCCTCAGTCAGTTCAGCCTCTGCGGATTCCTCCAGTCTCCTTCAAATCCATGGAATTCTTTAACATCTGCAGTATCCTGGGATAAGGAAACCCTCAATTTGTCGCTTCTCCCTGCCTTTCGCTCCAGGGATTTGTGCTTTTCCCTCTGCACTCCCACTGCACAGGATAGGACATTCCCAATCTATTCTGGGAATGCAAGTGCTGGAAATCAGGGATTCCCCCACGGATATTTGCCAAAAGCTGAAGTAGGAACCAGAGCAGCACCCCCCTGCTCCAAAGAGGGAAGGGAAAATTCCTTGGAATCATGAATGTTTGGGATTAAAGGGATTGCCGGTTGTTTTCCAGGGAGAAATGGGAGCTCCTGGAGCCCGTGGAGACAAAGGAGAAAAGGTAGGGATGGGGTTTTCCAAGCTGATCCTTTGAAACCAGAATTCCCCGTGCTGAAAGGGTCTGGAAAGGGGAAGGCAGTTGGGAATATGCTTATGGAGAGGACATTCCGATCCAATGGAAACTGGCATTGGCACGTTCCCACCTTTATCCCTGAACCTTCCTGGGGGTTTTGTTCCCCACTTCCAGCAGTTTTCCCATACAAAGGATTAAAGGTTGGATTTCGTGATTTTTGAGGACTTTTCCGACCAAATGATGGAATTATTGTATCCTACAATTCCAGAAATTCACGGGAATTCCCAATGTTCATTTTCTGCTAGATAAGCTAAGATAAGATGATAAGATAAGATAAGATAAGATAAGATTTACTTTCCCTGCTTAAACCATCTCAAAATCCCAGCCCGTGAAATGAATGGAGATGAATCCAGATCTTCGTGCCTACCAAAAAAAAAGTGGGAATATCCCTAAATAACTCCACCACATCCCGATTTTTCCTTCTCCTTCTCGTGCTCCCGAAAGATTTCAGGACTTCTAAGGCAAATAAATTCAATTTTTGCTTTCAGATCCAAATATTCCCCAAATATTTGGGGACTAAATATTTTGGGAACTAGAAGAGGGGATGGACAAGGAAAATCCAGGCCTGGCACGAGGATAGGGATGGAAAAAAGGCCACCAAAAACCTCATTTCATGGCCACTTTGGGCTGGGAAAATTTCTAGGGAGCAGATGGCAGATCCAGCGGGATGGGGCATGGAATTTCGGGAGAAAGGGAGGGTTGGGAAAAGGCAGAATCCCATGGGGAATTTTGGATGCAATCCTGGGAAAAGGGAGGAAAAGAGGGAAGAAAAGTGGCTGGGAGGGGAATTTTGTCTTGCAGGGACAGCCTGGGGACGTGGGAGAACCTGGAGAGAAGGTGAGTGCTGGAATCAGCTCCAAGGGTTTTTAAGGAATCTTCTCCAAGAGGAGCCTGGGTGGGGTTGGATCCAATCCCAACCCTGGAATATCAATGGATGAAGTAGAAGGAATTACAGAGCTGGGGTTGAACCTTTGTCCAGCAGGATTAATGAGGGCAAACCAAAAAGATGGATATAAAAATTAATTCTTTATTAATAATTCATACTTCATTAATAAATAATACAATAACTAAACAGATTCTTAATAAGTATTAACTATAAATTAATCATAATTAATTATTAATAGAAAAACAATTTACTAGTGATTAATTGCTAAATATTCATTAATGATAATTACTAGATAATTATTGTCTGGTTGTTTATGAATAAATATTATTAATGGGTAATTATTAAGAAGTAATTATTAATAAATAATTAGACAAAAATATCTTTCTTAATCAGAATTATTCATTATAGAGAAGCTGAAATTTTCAGGATAGGACAGAACAGTGCATGATACCACCATTAATTAATTAATTTAATGAATTAATAATTAATTATTTAAAAGCAATTATATCAAAATTAGCCCCAAAACCCCAATAATGGAAGTAGAGGTTGATGTCACTCACCCAGACAATGACCTGATGTCCCCTCTCATCCCATCTCTGATTTCCTTGGAATTAGGGCGTTTTCCCAGGATTTTTCCCCACATTCCAGGCAGAGAATCCCTGGAAATCTCTGTCTCAGGGGTGACAATTCCGTGACCTCGGATCCCTCTCTTCGTTCCACAGGGCACCAAGGGAGACCGAGGGGAAGAAGGTCAAAAGGTAAAGTTGGCACCAGCCAGGGGGGCCTTTTCCTCCTTTTCCCATATCCCACATTCCCACCTCGGGATCAGTGTCCAGGTCACTCCTGAGGAGTGGCCAGAGCTGGCTGGGGACAAGGAGGAGGTTCCAGGAGGAGATTCCAGGGGGAGACTCCAGGAGGAGATTCCAGGAGGATCACATGGACAGGCCACCTCGGGGATGAGTAACGCCAGGGAATGGGTCTGACCCAGAGTCCTGGGATACCATTCCCGGCCGTATTCCTGCTCCCTCTTTTCCAAAGCTGATTCCCAGCAGCTTTGTGTCTCCAGCTCAGATCATCCAGAGGAGATGAGAGTTCTGTAGGAACCCTTGGAATGGGATCAGCTCTGTGGGATTTCAGCTGGATCTCCGTGAAACAGCACGAACAAATTCTCCCTGTCCTGGGTTCACACTGGAAGGAGAATTCCTGATTTTTCCTGACTTTCCTTTCCCAGGGAGAACCAGGAATTGGGTTCAGAGGTCCCATCGGCCAGGCTGGGCCACCAGGATTTAAGGTATGGTTGAATCTCGCTTGGATTTTTTTCCGTGGATTTTCCTCTTTGTCAGTCTGGTTTTCCACTGCTGGGTGTGGAGCATGGAAGTGCCTGGAAAGAGAAAGCACTGAAATCATCCTGGAAAAGCAGGAGAAGGATTTGGGAGAGAGGGAATGCTCTGTGTCCTCCAAAGGGCCATTTCAGAGGGAGATCCTGAGGATAAATATCATGGAATCATGGAATGGTTTGGGCTGAGCTCTCTGCAATCAGCAGGGACATCCTCAGGCTGGGAAAAAAAAAATCCAGGGAATTGTGGGCTCAGCAGGAATGAGTTCCAGGGATCCCTGGGATGTTGGAATTCACCTCAGGTCAGGAGCTAAAGGCTCTCTCCTTGTTTAGCCGTGGAAAAGCCCTTTCATCACCAAAACTCGGGAAGAAAAGACATCCCAAAGTTCAGTGACAATTCCTCTAGCCCTTGGATCTCCTCATGGATCAGGGCTGGAAGCGCTGTCCCAAATTTCATGGTCATGAGAATTCAAGGAGACATCCCAGCTTTTCTCCAGGACCTTTAGAAGGACAGGAGATCCCACCCTATATCCCAATTCCTTGTGATTCCCTCACCAGGGCGAGCCAGGGGCCCCGGGACCTCCAGGAGCTCAGGGCATCCAAGGAATTCGCGGCAACGCCGGCACTCCCGGATCCCAGGGGGACAGAGGGGCTCCGGGCGTGCCCGGAATTCCAGGACAGAAGGTGAGGGGACACCATGGGGTGTTTGTCACCTCAGGGTGACCACAGTGAGCCAACTGTCCATGCCAGGTGGATCCTGTGGGTCAAGCTCCCACAATTCCAGGTCTTCCTGAGCCTGGAGATTGTCAGGGAAGTGGGAACAAATCCCGGTTGGAAAAGGGAAGGTAGCGGGAATGATTAGAACAGTGGGACGGTCCTCAGGTTCCAAAAGAAAGGAGTGGAGCTCCCAGGAAGTTGTTCTTCCTGGGAATTTGATGAGGTGACTGGAAAGGAAAGGAGTGGCCGTAGCACGGGGATGGCAGCACGGAATTTTGGGGTCATTGATCCCTGGGAAAAGAGGGAGGAATCCCAGAATCCCAGGATCACTGAGGTTGGGAAAGCCTTCCAAGGTCACCGAGCCCAACCCGTGACCAATCCCCAGTGAGTGCAACCTCCAGGAATTCCTTGGACACCTCCATGGGGACTCCAGACTTCCCTGGGCAGCCCCTGCCAATGCCTGGTAACCCTTTCCATGAGGAAATTCCTGCCACTGCAGGGAACACCTGGATCACCATCTCCTGCTTTTTGTCTGGATCAGGGAAATCAGGAGCTTTCCCATCCGTGTGTTCTCCTCTCAAAGGGTTTTTGTTTTCCAGGGGGAACGTGGGAGGAGAGGCCGGAATGGATTTCCTGGGCCTGTGGGACCATCGGGATCCCCAGGAAAAGAGGTGGATTTGACATATTCCCTGTGCCTTTTGGGAGGGATGGATGAGGGATCTGGGCTGGATAGGCTTTCCTGCTCTGGAATGTTGGGATAGGAGAGCACTGAGCACTTCCAAAGGAAATCCTCCCTTTTATTTTGTTCTCCTTTTCCAGGGAATTCCCGGGACACCTGGACCCAAAGGGAACAAGGTCAGTGCCACGCTCCCAGGAAGGTCCCAAGCTGAGATCCTGGGATGGGAATGGGACAAATCCCTGCTTTCCTCTGGCTCCTCATGCCTGACCCCATCCCTCTTCATCCCATTCCACCCTCACTCCCTTCTTCCCATGGTTGCTGGAGCCCCCTCCAGAGAGAACAGCAGAAAATCCATGGAATTGAGTCTCCTGAGTCTTCCTTGGACTTCAATCCTGGCCAAACTAATCAGGAATTGGGTGGTGTGGTGTCCCTGCTCCAAGTGACACCTCCAAAATTCTCTGCTTTCCAGGGAGAAGTTGGCGTTGGAGCCGCTGGCCCGAGAGGTCCCCGTGGATTCCCTGGCTCTAGGGTAGGTCCATCCATAAATATTCCAGGCTTGGATTCCTGCAGCTTCCAGCCCCCTCTGGAAGCAGCTTTATCCCTCACCTCCCACCCACCCATCCCAGAAATTTCTGAAGGGTTTCAGGCAGCAAAATTCCCTTTTCCTTGTGCTCCTCAGAAGTTTTGGTCTCCTTCCGGCAAAGACGGAGTCGGAATCGGAGGCCGTGTTTCAATTTGCTGCTCCTGTGGCTGTTCCACAAATAAATTGGGAATTTATGGCCCAATCCATTGGGACAAATTCCCCACCTGCTGTTGGATGAGGCCCAGGAGGCAAAACATTCCCTGAGAATGTCAACAGCTGTGGGTAAATCCTGCTGGAGCTTCATTAGCCAAAGGAAATGATGGAATAATGTTTCTGCTCTTCTGACTCCGGCATAAATCTAAATCCCGGGATCTCAGGTTGCCTTGGATTTCTATGGAAGATCTAAATCTGGCCTCAATTAATTTGGAATTTGGACAATTCCTGAGGTTCAAAGGCAGGCGAGTCTTGCGGGAAGGCCAGGAAAGGTCTCCGTGGATCCTCCAGCGCAGCTCTTTCATCCCAATCCATAAGAGCGCAGGGCCCCTAATCCTGATGGAGGGATGAAGAGGTTGGACAACTCCTTTGGACACAGGGAGACAGGGAATTCCGCCTGCTCCGTTCCAAACGTTGGGATGCTTTGTGGATTTGGGATTCCCTGTGTGCCAGCGGCCATCCCTGCCCCTCTCCATCCCCCAGGGTGATGAGGGCATCGTGGGAATGCGGGGTCCCCCTGGAATGATGGTGAGTGTTCCGCTATCCCGGAAAACCGCGGCTCCACGGCTGCCAAAATCCCCACGAGCCATGAGAGGAATACAATGGGATTCTTCCAGTGGGAAATAGAGATTTGGGAACCTGAATTCCGATGGGATGAGGGAGTGGAAATCCTGTGAATTCCTTCATGTCCTTGGCCATTTGGGTGACTCATCCCAAGGTTTGGAGGCCCTCCTGGAATATCAATCCCTCCCTGCTGTTGTCAGTTCTGTGGGAAATTTGGGAATTTCAGGGCAGGAATTTCAGGCTCTTATTCTGCTGGAGAGGGCTGAGTCAGGGGAGACACAAAGCGCAGCAGGAATTTGGATGAACTCCTTATTAGATAGTAATTAATTATTATTTATTCAGCTGTTATTTTTCATGGAATGACAAGAAAGAGGATTTTTTTATAAGGATGCGGAGCAATAGGAAAAGGGGGAATGGCTTTAAACTGGAATAGGGCAGGGATAGATGGGATATTGGGAAGAAATTCTTCCCTGTGAGGGTGGGGAGGCCCTGGCATAGAATTCCCAGAAAAATGCCCCATCCCTGGAAGTGTCCAAGGCCAGGTTGGGTGAGGCCTGGAGCACCCTGGGGTAGTGGAAGGTGTCCATGCAGATGGAAATTCCCATCTTCCTGCATATTCCTGGGAATTTTGCAAACAGTGATGACCACGATGGATTTTCCCCTCTCCGAATGCGCTTCCCATCCTGGCTTGGCCTGCAGGGGCTCTGGAGATCCTCATCAAGGATCCACCTCCACCTTGGAGGAATCTCCTGGAGCTTTTCCTTGATGCCGAGGGTCCAAAAATCCCAGTGGGATTCTCGAAATGAGGGAATCCGGCTGAATTGATCCATCTGCCAGGAGATCCTGGTGGTGGGCAGAGGATTGAAGCAGGAGCTCCTGTGCTGCTTCTTCCAGCTGTTTTTCCATGCTGGAGCCCATCCCTGGAAGCAGCTCTGCCTTTGGGTGGAGGCTGCTCTTCCCAAACTTTCCCACCTTCCCATTTTCCTCCTGTTATTGTGGATCCTCACTTTTTTTTTTTTTTTAATGGCATTTTCCAGGGTCCAAAAGGCTTCCCGGGAGTGAAAGGCCAAAGAGTAAGAGCTGATATTTTATCTCCCACTCTTATCTACAACCCTTATCTTATCTACATCTCTTATCCACACAGTGCCCTGATGTTGGGGGGAGCAGCTGCCCCTGTAAAACCAGTGCGAATAATCCCAGGATCAGCCTTTGGGAATAATCCCAGGATCTCCTGGGAATGGGCTGGGAGAGCCCCCGGATCAGCCTTTGGGAATAATCCCAGGATCTCCTGGGAATGGGCTGGGAGAGCCCCTGGATCAGCCTTTGGGAATAATCCCAGGATCTCCTGGGAATGAGCTGGGAGAGCCCCCGGATCAGCCTTTGGGAATAACCCCAGGATCTCCTGGGAATGGGCTGGGAGAGCCCCTGGATCAGCCTTTGGGAATAATCCCAGGATCTCCTGGGAATGGACTGGGAGAGCCCCTGGGTGAGCCTCACATGCTCTGCACTCCAGCTCCTATTCCATACACATTCCCTAAAAAGATTTGAGGGAGAAATTTGGGAAATCCTTCATTTTTTGGGTGCCATCTCCCCCCCTGCGGGATGGAGATGCTGAATCCCGTTGGGATGGGAAATCGAGCAGTAATTCCAGATTACGGATGTGCTGAGCCATGGATGGAGTCAGGAAAACCCCCTCAGTCCTTTGGGGTTTCGTTCTTTGTCAATGCCATAAATCTGGCCTCAATTAATTTGGAATTTGGACAATTCCTGAGGTTCAAAGGCAGGCGAGTCTTGCGGGAAGGCCAGGAAAGGTCTCCGTGGATCCTCCAGCGCAGCTCTTTCATCCCAATCCATAAGAGCGCAGGGCCCCTAATCCTGATGGAGGGATGAAGAGGTTGGACAACTCCTTTGGACACAGGGAGACAGGGAATTCTGCCTGCTCCATTCCAAACGTTGGGATGGCCACAACATTTCGGGGGGAGCCGAGGGTTTTCCAGATTGTCCAGAAGATCTGACTTCCAGCTCCAGGAGATTTTAACGCCTTGGAGTGGGAATCAGTGGCCTGAGCAACACAGGAGGGAATGAAAGGGAATAATCCATCTCTCTTATTTTTTCTTTTCCTTGGTTTAGGGTGATCGGGGACTTCCGGGACCAAAGGGAGAACGAGTAAGGACATTCCCAATGTTTTGGGGGTTTCCTTTCACTGTGTGGCTCCAAGGAAAGCCTGGATCCATCCTCTCCTTGCTGTGCCTATGAAATGAAGAGGAGACAACTCATGGATTCTCCCCCTCCTTTTTGGGGGGGTCTCCACCAGTTTAAATCCCAGTTTTGGATTCCATCCCTGCGCTGGAAACATCTCTCGGAGCGGAGTTTTTGAGATGGATTTGATGGGATCCTCCAAAGCAGCAGCTTAAAAAAAAAAAACCAACATAATTTTGGGAACGATTTGCTAGGGCACAAAAATCCTGAATTAAGGCAGGAAGAAAATTCCCCCTGATTTTTGGAATAAGCAGCTGACCCCAAAGCCAACCTCAATTTCCAACAGCCCGAGCCGGCTCCTGGCAGGTAATGGGAAAATAACTCCTCAAGTGCTCCTGGAAAATGCTCCGAAACTGCTGAACTCGTGCCCAGTGTTTTGTTAAGTTCCTTCCTGGCTGGAATGGCTCGTTGGAAAATGAGGTTTGGAAAAGCTCCGGGATGATGATGCCGCCTTTGAGTCACGCAATATTCCGTGATTAAGGCCCATTTGTCTCCGAGGAAGCTCCTCAGGAAAGGAACTCGCTCCGGAGACCAATCAGTTCTTAATTTTCTTCGTGAGGAGGCTTCCAAACTCTTCCCAAGCCGAAGGAATGTGGGATGCATTTTCCAAAGGATGCCTTAAGATAAGGTGGAATCGGAGATAAAACAGGAGCGGGAGGGAAAAATTGGCTTGGGTTTGTTCCACCTGATTGCAGCTTCATTTTCCTTTTCATTCCCCCTGGATCAATGTGGGAATAGCTCTGTGAATCCCAGGGTTTGTGTCCTGGGTTGGATTCAACTGCAGGATTTTTAGTCTCCTTTTTACTCCCAAAATTTGTTGAGCCCCATCCTGCCTCTGTTAGAGAGCTGGGAAGCAGGCATGTGGATTAAACCAGGTGAGGGCTGGATGAAGTGCAAAAAATGCCGGATTTTTGGGAATATTGATGGATGTGGGGTTGGTAAAACCTCGGCAAGGCAGAATTCCTGGATCAGGGAAATTTCCACTGGAGGGACTTGAGTGAAGGGAATCTTTTCCCAAGGGGACACAGCTGCCCCTCAGAAGGTGCCTCATCCCTTTGGAGACACAGCCATCCCTTTTCCAGAGCCGAGGCATTCCTTGGAATAGCCTGGATTCTGCTCCCTGAGGAGCTTGGCAGGAATGTGTCCATGGGGTCCCTGTGTCCCTGTGGCTCTTGGGGGTGACACTTTGGGGACATCCCAAAGTCCGGGGGTGACCTCAGTGCCACTCCCGTTCCTCAGCTCCAGAAACCAGGACAGATCCATTCCCTGTCCTGCCCATGGCCACTTCCCAAGGCTGGGAAGAGCGGGAAATCCCGACGCCCTGAGTGACAAAGCCACGTGGCACTCATGGAATCTGTCCCAGCACGGGCAGCCTGGGATCAGGGATTTGTCCTGTTGTCCATTTCCAGTCGGGAGAAAATCACTGGGATAATTCCAGTGGGCTCCAATGTTTTTGGGGACAGGAGGTCGCTGGGAAACCTCAGGATTTGGAGGTTTCTGGGCGCATTCATGATCCAGCTAATTAAGGGTGATTAACCCTACCAATTAACGTTGTTGTTAATCACTGCATTCCCAGTGGGATCCGTGAGCTCCCGGTGGATCCCATTCCCTGTCTCTCCCTTCTCCAGGGTGAGTCCGTGACCGTTTTCGGACCCCAGGGCTACAAAGGCACCAAAGGAGATCCCGTAAGTTTGACTTTCCAAGCTGTCCCTTCCCCGCTTGGGATCAGCACTGGGAAGCAGGACTTGGATCCAGCTGGATCCTCCCAGGAGAGATGGAAGAATTGGAATCTGCTAATTCCTGGTTTTCCTTTCAGGGCGAGCAGGGACTGCCGGGTTTCGATGGAGACAAAGGCGAGAAGGGAGAGGACGGACCCGTAGGAGAAAAGGTGGGAATTTCCCAAAGCCTGTGGGGAAGGGACCGAGGATGGTGAACGGAATTCCCAGAAAAATTATGGATGCCATAATTTTTTGCCATCCAGTTATGGATTCCATCCCTGGAAGTGTCCGAGGCCAGGCTGGACATTGGGGCTTGGAGTAGCTTGGGATAGTGGAAGGTGTCCGTGCCCATGGATGGGATTGGAACTGGATGGTCTTTAAGGTCCCTTTCAACCCAAACCATTCCAGGATTCTCCAGTCTCTGCATCCTCCCTTCCCTGCTGGAAAACATGGACACACCCAACTCTGGCACCAACAGGGAGAGGAGGGGGCTGAGCTGGGCTTGAGAACACCAAACACATCCCATATATCAGGTGTCCCAGTGGGAAAAGTCACCACTGAATTCCCACATCCCCCTCTCCCTCTGGGAGCCATCCCTGCTCCTGGAGCCTTTGGAATGCTCTTGGTAAGGCTTGGATGGCTCCTATGTCCCTGCTGTGTTCCCTGGGTGGTGGCAGAGCTCCTCCTTCTCCCTCTGCTCCCCAAGAGCTCATCCCAGGTCCCAAGCTGGCCCCGCTTTCCTGGGAGGAATCACGGAATTCTCCCACTCCCAGCTGAGTCACAGCTCCCGTCTCCGTGTCCTACTCATCCCTATTTCCGTATTATGGAAATGGCTTTGGCTTCACAAGCCTGACCCAGGGCTGAATAAATTGAAGCTCCTGCAACAGCAGTGACACATCCAGCTCCTGTTATTTCCCATGGGAAGCTGGATCCCGGTGTAGTCCAGGTGGGAATTGCTTGATCCAAGGTGGGCATCTCCCTTGGGAAGAGGCAGAGCCTGCCCTTTTCTGATCCCGCTGCTCAGGTGCCCAAAGTGAAGGAAACTCTTGGAGATGCTCCTATGGGGATGGGGGGGCTCCTGTGGTTTTAAGTCAGATAAAATTCCATAGATTTCATCTGTCCGGTTGGATTCTGATAAAAAAGAATCCATAAAAAAGAATCCATAAAAAATATTCCATTAAAAAGAATCCTTTAAAACTATTCCCTAAAATAACACACAAGCGTCTCCTCTCGGACAAATATCTGGATGACTTCGGACAGAGTGGAATCTCCACCCCCAGTGGGCCCAGCAGGGTGTTCTCCTTGATTTTTGGCATGGATACAGCTCATCCCAAGGGTCCAAACCCCCTTCCCTTCCTGCCTTTTTTCCCTCAGTCCCCACCACTGGGCGAGGAATCTTTTCCATAACAATTCCCAGAGCTTCCTCCCAAGTCCTTCTGCCACTGGTGGCTTTCTTCCCGAGCCCTGGGATGGAATTTTGATATGGAAAAGGCGCTTTTGGTCACCTTCTCTGTCATCTCCATGGGTTTTTCCATGGATAACTTCCCGAGAGGAGGTGCTCAAAATGTATTTAACAGGATTTTTAACATTTTAGGGAATCAAAGGAGAAGCTGGTTCCAAGGGAATGATGGGGCTTTTCGGGAGCAGAGGACCCGTGGGACAGAAGGTGAGCTCCCAACTTGAGGCATCTCCTCCCAGAACTGAGGTGGAAAATCCCATCACGGTTTTCCCATGGAATATAATTCCTCATTCCCTCCCCAAAACTGCTGATTGGAATGATTGAGGCTCTGGAAAAGCAGGAGAAGCTGTGCTTTTCCAGGAGAGTCCTAAAGATTTTAAAGGAGCAGAGCACTCTGGGAGCTTTTCCAGGCTGGAATGGCCAGTAAGGAGCTCCTGGAATGTCAGTATTCCAGGAGGGAAGTGACAGATGTTCTCCAGGCTCTATTTAGAGCTGGTGGAATCCATCATTTTCCAGCTGGGATAGTTGGGATATCCCACTGCCCTTCCAGCTGCTGCTGTAGGGAGCCCCTCAAAGCCTTCCTTGTCCCTTTTCCAGAGCTCCTACAGCATTCCCTGTTTCCAGAGGGGTCTTTCCCATGGTAACTCATCCCCATTTTCCTTGCAGGGGGAGCCAGGAGAACCGAGCTCGCCGGGATCTGCCGTGAGTTGGAAAATGTTTCCCTTTCTTCCAAATCCTGCGTGTGGAGGAGGGGTGGGAAGAGTCCATGGGAACTCGGAGCTGCTCCACAAAGTCCGTGTTCCAAGAGGTTTTGCCGGAAAACCAGTGTGGATATCTGGGATCACAACCAGAAGTTCGTGTTTATGGCTTGTGGAGGAAGTTCTGTGAGGGTGGGGAGGCCCTGGCATAGAATTCCCAGAAAAATCATGGATGCCCTATCCCTGGAAGTGTCCAAGGCCGGGTTGAATGGGGTGTGGAGCAACCTGGGATAGTGGGAGGTGTCCCTGCCCATGGGAACTGGATGGGATTTAAGGTCCCTTCCCACCCAAGCCATTCCAGGATTCCAGGATTTTCCATTAAGGAACACAAGCAAAATACATTTAGTTGATGTTTTGGATGCCTTTGGTGTATTCGCCCCAAGTGGAAACGTCTCCAAGCTCCAAAGACTCCCAGAATCATGGAATCGTGGAATATTTGGAGTTGGAAAAGACCCACCAGGATCATCGAGTCCAGCTCTTAAATAAAGGGCGCAAACTCCAAATTTCCAAGGTTGTCCAAAGTGAAATAAGTCCCCGTTGATTCCCGGTCACGGCTGTGGAATTACTGACAGGCCTGGAATCCAGCCCGGGAATTGCTCACTGAGGAAAAGGTCCTCGTCCCATTAATTATTTTATTTATTATTTTCTTAATTATTTTATTTATTATTATTATTAATAATAATAATAATAAACAACCTTCTGAGTACTTTGCCAACGCCTCGAGGCCGGAACGTGCTGCGAGAGCTGGGATCAGCACTCGTAGGCGTTGGATTGAGGATATTTATGGAATTGTTTTGTAGGGAACACCTGAATCCATGAGGTGAATCCATCCAGGAATAGAGCAAAGTTTGCCGAGTGGAAAGGGAGCCCAGCTGGATTCCAGCATCCTGTTTTCCCCTGGTTTTTAGGGATAATAACTCCCACAAAGTGGTGTCCTGCCATCCATATCTGAGCAAAACAAAGGAATTTCCTTCTGGAAATATCCCGGGATTCTGCTGGTGCAGGGCAATGCTGCCTGTGCCAGACTGAGATAATGGAGCTGGGGTTTGGTTTCCCATCCCATTCCCAAAATTTCAAAAGCCAGACCCGAGCTGGGATGCTGCTGGAAGATCCAGGATAAACGACATCCCGGCTGGAATTCATCCCACCACGGGTTACCCCAGGCAGGTTCACTTCCCACTGGTTTTATTGGAAGATTTAGGGAATTCCCATTATTCCCATCCATTCAGGCACCTGAGGGAGGATCCTGATGGGAATTTTGTCTCCTAAGTGCTCCCACTTTGGTTATTCCTTCCCTGAGTTATTCCAGAGCTGTCCATCATTCCCCAAATCCTCTTTTCCCCTTTTCCTGAGGACAGAATGTATCCAATGCCAAATCTTTAAGGTAAAGCTTCGTGCTCCTCATTTTCCTTCATTTCCCTCCAATCCCATCTTTTATTCCCACAAATTTTCAACAACTGCCACTCCTGCTGAATTCCCTGGCAGTGATTTCAGCACCCTCATCCCTTTACTCTCCCGATTTTCTGATCCATGGCAGTCCCCAGCCGAGCTGACAGCATTTGTGTCTTCTCCCTGCAATTGTTCCTCGGGAAATTTCAATGGATCCGCTTGACTTCACAAAGGGGTTCGGTTTTGGTATTCCACACGTCTCCTCCTCCTCCTCCTCCTCCTCGTGCCCCTTTTCTAAAAGCCCTGCTCCCTTTTTATTTTGCTATTCCTGCCTCACCTCCCTCTTTTATGTTCCAATTGCTGCCTGTTATTCCCATTAACTGCTCCTTTAGATCATGGATTAAAGCTTCCAGCTCCTCTTCTTTATTCCCTGTGATTCTGCCTTAAAATGACAATGGATTAACCCATTATTCTCCCCCAAACTCTGATTTTTAATACTCTTTTCCTCCATTTCTTGCTCCCTATTTTGGTTTTCCAGGAATTGTGAATGCCCAGAGTCTGGAGTGCACCAGACTCAGAGTTCAGCAGGAGTGGGGATGGTTTATAAGCAGGAATTTGACTTTATTATGGATATTAAGTTTCCCAGGGAAGCTGGGATCACACAGAATCCTGAAATGCTGAGGCTTGGATCATTCCCTTCCAGATCCTCTCATTCCAAACCCCTGCCATGGGGGATTTTCCACTAAACCAGGCTGCTCAGGCAATTCCAATCCCAAACACCAATAGGTTTTTTTTGGGAAAGATCCTCAAAACTGCAGCAAATAATCGTGGCCAGACCCATTCCGACAAAACCCAGCAGGGAAGGGATAAAAACACGGCTGAAACTCCGAGGTGGAGACTCCATTTGCATCATCCCATCAAATATTGAGGAGCAGAAGCCCAGGAGGTGGAAAACCTTTTAGGAGAAGTTTGGAAATTCATCCTCCTTTTGATGTGTGGCTTCAAACGGCTCCGTCCTTTTGGTGGGGGGAGGGAGCACCCTGGGGGCATCCTGATGGATTCCAGCCTTTCCCGAGGTGTCCCAGCTCATTCCCAGCTCCTCCCTGGCTGCTCCCTGGCTCCAGCCCGGAGCTCCGCGGGAATTTGCGCCTGGAAGCAGAGGATCCGAGGTTTCTGTGCGTCACAGGGTTGGTGACTCAGCCTCTCTGCGTTGCCTTCCCGGGGTGTTCGCAGTGAAATTCCAGCCACGCTTTAATCCCAAATCCAAAGAGCCGGAGCCATTTCCAGTTAATTCCCGCAGTAATTGCCATTCAATTGCCATTTGCTCCCGTTTATTGTCCAGCCTCCGTTTCCCTGGCACAACACCGCGATGGAAATCTGAGGGGACAAATTTCCATTTGGCTTCTTGGCCTTTTCTCTTTTTTTTCCCCCCATTTTTTTTGTTTCTTAATTCCTCCTGTCCCATCTTTCCCATGGCCTTGGAAGACATCACCTCCATGACCTCCTTCCCCTTCAGGCCATGTCCAATCCCAATTTTGAACCTTCTTATCCATATTCCAAAGGCTCTCCAGCCCATGATAAGCAGGAAACCACCTATGGAGAGATAAAACCCAGGTCTAAATCTTATTGATGTTGCCTGGACTAAGTAGGCCAGGCTTAGACGCAGCTTTCCAGCACGTCCTTAAGTGAGTTTAACTTTCCTAAAAGTGTTTGGGATTCTCTCAGGATGAGAAGGATCTCATGGAAAGCAGGAAAATGAGTTGGACACAGACAGGAAAACAAGGAAAACCTGGCACAGGAGACATTTGGGACAATTCAGGGAAATATTAAAGTTAATTAGGAGAGCTCTAATTAATGTCAGGTCTTTTAGTGCTCAAAAAGAAGCTTTTTAGCTCATTCTTGCTCTGATCCCAGCTTCCAGCTCCTTCCAAACTCCAGGCACTTGAAGGTATCCCGGATTTGTGGGATTTAACCATCACATGAATGGTTTATTACCCTCCAATCTGTCTCAGCAAAGAGAGATATTCCCATTTTCCATGGGTTTTATGGTTTATTTACGTCCCCAGATGGAATTTTATATCGATTGTGTCAATAAATAGTTACCCATAAAGAGATTATTTGTGCCTGATAGTGCCAGGAGTATGAAGGAACATGAATTTTCCCTGATCCAGACACACAAATCTGCTGATTTTTTATCTAAATTCCATTGTTAATGAATTTATTTCCTTCCCATGACCACAGCAAACAAATTCCAGGCAGAGAATTCCACTTGTTCAGCTCCTGATTTGCTCAATTCATTCTCCCCTGAGAGAGCTGAGAGGCTCAAGTGGGATCAATCCAATTTCTCCTTCACATCCAGGTGCTGGAAAATGCCATCCCAATTGGTCAGGCTGGATGAGGAGGCTGTGACAGGCTTAGGGAAAAAAAATTAAGAATTAAAAATTAGAAGTAAATTAGGATTTTTGAGCAGCTTTATCTGCTCTCAGAACAGTGGGAGACTCCATGAAAAGAGGTCCCAGTGCGAGATGTGACTCCAGAAGCCAAAAAATTCCAAAACGGGACAAAAGAGCTGCAGCTCCCTGGGTCACACATTCCTTAAATCCCTGTTCCCATTCCCAATCCCACCCAAATGCTCTGGGCCTGCAATGACCCTTTTGCTGCCACAATTTCCCAGGCTGGAATTACAAATTAATCCCCTCCCAGGTTTCATTTGCCAAGGATTTACAATCCCATGGAATTGGGGTGAGGAATGGGAGCTGAATCCCAGCCTCGGGTCTTGGGGCTGTTGCTGGGGGAGCTTCTGACCTCGGATTGAGGGGTCCTTCGGTTGGCTTTCCATCCTGGACTGTCCTCATCCCTCTTCCCTGGAAAAAGTGGGCTCTGGGATGAAATTTTCCTGATTTTCTGGCAGGGTGCAGCAGGGCTGGATGGGAAGAACGGGATCAAGGGAGCCAAAGGTGACAGAGGACTGCAGGGGCAGAAGGGGAAGCCGGTGAGTGGCGGAAAAGGACATGGATTGTTTGGAAAAGGCTCTGCTGCTTCCTGGATCCCACATTCCTTCCCAGGCCTTCCTGGATCCCACATTCCTGTCTGTGCCCTCCTGGATCCCGCATTCCTCTCTGGGCCTTCCTGGATCCCACATTCCTGTCTGTGCCCTCCTGGATCCCACATTCCTGTCTGTGCCCTCCTGGATCCCACATTCCTCTCTGTGCTTTCCTGGATCCCTCATTCCTCTCTGGGCCTTCCTGGATCCCACATTCCTTTCCATGCCTTCTTGGATCCCACACTCCTGTCTCTTCCCACTCCCTAAAGGCCTCAGGGCCTTTCTCAGGCTCTTCCCTAAAACCTGGAAAAGTCTCCGATGCACATTCTGAGCTGGTTTTTAGGAGTTGTCCTCCTCCAGTTCCCAGCATGTCCATATCCCAAAATTTCTTAGCTAGCCCATGTTTCCCAGCCTGAGTTTTCCTTTGCTTCTTACCAAGGCCCAAATTTCAAGTTCCAAGTCCAGCTCTGCCTGAGGGAGAGCAGGGAACCAAGGAATCCTTCACCAAATCTCACTTTCCTGGGATCAGCAGGTTCTCCCTCAGGGAGGCTCCCAAAAAACTTCCTGCACATGGATGGGATTTGGGCGTGTGATTCCTGAAAATTCATCTCCTTTGTCCTTTTTTCTTCCATGTAGGGAGGGAAAGGTGACCCTGGGACCGCTGGTGACGCCGGGCAGAAAGGGACCAAGGTAAGACGTGGATGAGATCCTGTGGAATCTCCATCCTTGGAAATGCCCAAAATCCATGGGAACACGGTGAACCAGCTTTGGATGGCACTGCTTGGATTGGGACTCAGAGAAATGTTCTCCGGAGCTCCTTCCAACCTCAACCACTCGATGATCCTGGGAAATAAAGCTTGGGACAAGCAGAGATAGGGAAGGATCCAAGGGAAGAGCTTGCAGGCCCCTCAGAATTCCTACTTTGCCCTCATTCCCTGTGTTCTCCTTTATTCCCAGGGCTTGCGAGGGCTTCCAGGCCGGATCGGCGCTCCCGGAGCCAAAGGCACCAAGGTGAGCCAAGCCCAGCTTTCCACCCTGCTCCAGCTGCCCCATTCCCAGAATTGTTTCCCACTCATCCCCAGGACAACATCATGCACGGAATCATGAGGAATCCACCCCATTTCTGTGGGAAAATCCCTCTTGGAAGGCCCATGAAGAGCAGGGAATCACGAATTGGGAAGCTTAAAGGCTTGCAGGGAACTTTGTGATAAGTTGGGGTTAAAAACTAAACCAAGCCCTGCCCAAATCCCTCCTGATCCGTGGCTTAGCAACGGCCTGGGCTCAGTTCTAAGTTCGTGCCCGGCTCTTATCAGCACCATTAGTCCCTTATCAGTAAACAACGATAATGAGCCTTAATGGGCTTTTTATGGAGGGTTTGGAAAGCTTGATAAGAGAATGGGGAGCAGTTGGTGACAGAGCCAATGTTGTTGTTATTATTGTGGTTATTATTATTATTATTATTAAATTTTAATTATTATTTATTATCATTATTGTTGTTAATATTCTGTTGTTTTCATCGGCCCCGCTCCATTTCGTAATGGAATTTTTATCCCGGGAATTTCCCACCTACTTTCCTGTAGGTGAGCTTGGAGCTCGGACAATCTCCAATTTTAAGGATCTCCAATTATCTTGGTTCTGAGTTAAATTAGTGTTAATTAGTTCATTTGTTTAATTCATTATTAGTTAAGTTTTAGTGATCCAAAATTTCCAGGCTGAAGTGAGACTTTATCTCTGAGTGTCATCCCTGGATTATCCCTTTCCTTGCCTTTCCAGAGCCAATTTTCCCAATGTTTTTGGGGTTCTTTGTCCTCACAGCCCCTCCGCTGCTTTTCCATCCACAGGGAGAAATTGGCAGTCCTGGAAAACCGGGAATTCCGGGATCAAATGGACGACCCGGAGCAAAGGTGAGCATCCGAATTGTCACAGAATCATGGAATGGTTTGGGAAGGGACATTTGGGAAAACAAGAGTTTTCCCAAAAGTTTCCCAAATCCACCTCTGGAAAGGGCTCATTTCTTCCAAAGGGAAAGAATTGAGTTATCCTGGATCTATTCCCATAAACCAGCATGGATTGAGTTCTTCCAAAGGGCATAAATTGGGTTATCCTGGATCTATTCCCATAAACCAGCATGGATTGAGTTCTTCCAAAGGGCATAAATTGGGTTATCCTGGATCTGTTCCCATAAACCAGCATGGATTGAGTTCTTCCAAAGGGCATAAATTGGGTTATCCTGGATCTGTTCCCATAAACCAGCATGGATTGAGTTCTTCCAAAGGGCATAAATTGGGTTATCCTGGATCTGTTCCCATCACCCAGCATGGATTGGGTGAAGATTCTTGGACACTGGGATTGGGATCTTTACTCATCTCCTCAGCCGAGTTCATCCATCCCAATCCTGACATTCCACCAGCTCCTTTCCATTTTACCGGGATTTTTCCCTCTCCTGGAATACCACCAGAGGTGACACTCAGTCAATAACTCTAATCCAAGGAAAAACCAGATCATTCCCAAAATCCCAGCCTTGCCAAGCCCGCATTAGCCATGATTTTATCTTGGCTCCTTCCAGGGCGAACCGGGAGCCTCAGGGAACGACGGCGCCTCAGGAATTCCTGGGGAGAAAGGAGAAAAGGTTGGTACCGACCCCGCTGCCATTTCTGAGGAATAAATCCCACATCCATCAGGTGGAGTTAACAAAATTCAACATTTTCCACATCATAGGTGCCCTTTCCAGTGGGGAAATGTCAACGGGTTGGAACGTTAGGCTTGGGAATGCAGTTGGAAAAGGGCAGGGAGAGAGGTCTCCTTAAATTCACCTCTGTCCATGGATAAAATCCCAGGAGGAGCCGGCTTAGCGTGAGGAAAAGCCATCCGGAGGGACTGGGATTCACTGTCAGAGTTTTTTCCACCACCACTCCCAGGGTAAATCCCTGGGATGCTCTGGGGCAGGAGAAGTGGATCAGGCTGTGGCCTCCTTGGCATGGGAAATGGGAAAGGTCTCTGAGCTGATCCCGAGTTGTGGTCTCATCTCCTTGAGGAATTCCCACCTGGATCACCCCCCACCAATCTTCCTTCTCTGCGTTCCTTAATTTCCTGCTTTATTCCTTAAAAAAAACCCCACGCCGAAATTTGTACTTCTCCATAGGGAGAAAAAGTCCAGGATTTCTGTTAAAACGGTAAATTCTTAAGGAAAAAAAATGAAATCCCACAATCCCAGCAGCCTCTATCAAATCTCTTGGCATTTTCCAGTCCCTCAGGCCCTTCCCGCATTCCAGTCTCCAGCTGATTTGGGATCTTAAAGGATTTTTTTGATAACAAATCCATTCCTCATTCCCAGATGAGGTCAAACACCTCCTGAAGTCTCTGGTTGGAAGCAGGGAGATCATTCCCAGGGAATTCTCATTCCCTTCCTCTCCTGTTCTTCTCTTCTCCCACAGATTTGTTTTCCAGCACTGCTGCACGTGGATCTTCCCTTATTTAGTGGGAATATTTTAATGGGAATATTCTCTGCTCCAGCAGCTCCAGGAGAAAATCAGTGGTGCAGATGAGTGGGAAATTTATAGGTTTGGGATCTTCCTCCTTCCTCGTTTTTCCCATGGTTGCGGACTAAAGGATTCTGTTTAGGTGAACTGGGAGAGTTGGGAATTTAGGAATTCTTGGGAATCGTTGGATGGAGAGTCCATGTCACCAAGCACCTTCTGGACAAGGAAGGGTGGAGAGCAAGGCTCCCGCACCAAAGGAATGTGGAAGATGTTCCCATATTCCCAAAGCCATGGAAGTGTTTGGATGGTGTTTGACTGCCCCATCCCTGTGATTCCCAGGGAGCCAAGGGAGTTCCTGGATTGGGAGGCTTCAAGGGACAAACGGGATGGCCTGGGAAGCCTGGAGGGGCCGGAGCACCTGGACCTCGAGGGCCACAGGGTGAGCCAGGACCACAGGTGAGCAGCAGGTCCTGAATCCCACAGATCCCGAATCCCACAGGTCCTGAATCCCACAGATCCTGAATCCCACAGATCCTGAATCCCACAGATCCCGAATCCCACAGGTCCCGAATCCCACAGGCCCTGAATCCCACAGGCCCTGAATCCAACAGGGATCCCAGCAGGTCCTGAATCCCAGCAGGTCCTGAATCCCACAGATCCCAAATCCCAGCAGGTCCTGAATCCCACAGGTTCTGAATCCCACAGGAATCCCAGCAGGTTCTGAATCCCACAAGAATCCCACAGATCCCGAATCCCAGCAGGTCCTGAATTCCACAGAGATCCCAAATCCCACAGGTCTTGAATCCCACAGATCCTGAATCCCACAGGTCCTGAATCCCAGCAGGTCCTGATTCCCACAGGTCCTGAATCCCACAGGAATCCCAGCAGGTCTTGAATCCCACAGATCCCGAATCCCACAGATCCCGATTCCCACAGATCCTGAATCCCACAGGTCCTGAATCCCACAGGTCCGGAATCCCAGCAGGTCCTGAATCCCAGCAGGTCCCAAATCCCAGCAGGTCCTGAATCCCACAGATCCCAAATCCCACAGATCCTGAATCCTACCGGTCCTGAATCCCACAGGTCCTGAATCCCAGCAGACCCTGAATCCCACAGAAATCCCACACATTCTGAATCCCAGCAGGTCCCAAATCCCACAGATCCTGAATCCCACAGATCCTGAATCCCACAGAAATCCCACACCTGGTCACCCTCGTGTGACCAAACACCCCCGAAGTGTCCCCATGGCTCCATCTCTCCCACCCCTTCCTCGCTGCCTCCCGAGCTCTCCCACATTCCCGCTTTCTGTGGGATCTTGATCCACGTATTCCATCTCCCGCTTCGTTTCCCCCCGGAGATTTTCCATCCCCTTTCCTCCCCTCCTTTCCCATCTCTTCAGGGGAAGACGTGACCTCTCCGTGAAGAGGTAATTCCAAGTGCTCAGGACATCCAGTTGTTAATTATCCCAGGATCAGGATGCCAAAGCTCGGGAAGGAGCCGCTGGCTCTCAGCTCCCGTTTTTAATGAATATTTTTGCATTCCAGCCACGCTGGGCACCTTCAGAAACGTAGGGAAAGAAGCTTGGAAATGAGATGTTAATTCCATCGATGAGCAGGATCACCCTGCCCTGGAAGTTTTCTTGAGACAGCTTGGAGAAATGAAGAACTTTCCGAGGGAAAAAGGGCTGGAAATGAAAATTTCCTCCGTGGTTTTGCTGGGAGAGTTTCAGGCTTGGATTAAAGAATATAGAAATTAGCTGGAAAGTCCAAGAGTAAAAGGAAAGTTGGAATAAAAGAAGCTGAAAAACCAAATTTTATCCACACTATTTCATCCTGCCAATGATTGCGGTAATTTGGATTTTGGAGGATGGCATTTGGGATAATTCCAACCCCAAATTTTGTGGGAAAATCTGAAGGAGGCTGGATCTCATCAGATCCACTCTCCTGGATCTCCGAGGTCTCCTTGTCCTACAGATCCTTGCAGGAATTCTGACATGGATGGGTCACTAAAAAAAAAAAATCTCTATTCCACCTCATTCCAGTGGAATTTTCCTGCTTTTTTTTCCCAGCCGATATCCTTTGGCAACTTTTACCCCACATCAGCTCCATCAGGATCAAATACCGACGGGATTTTGGCAAATATTCCATGAGAAATAATGCTTAATTAAACGAATCAATTAATTAAAACCTGCAGGATCAATGTCTGGGAGGGGAGACGTTGATCAGAACGTGAGGCTGCTGTTCAGAACACCAAAAAAAAAGTGTGATTCCATGGAATTCACCAAAAACATGGGATTTAAGGCAAGAACAGATGGAGGCAGAGGAAAAAGGATGAACTCAGCTGCTCTGAACAACTCAAATCCAGCAATTCCCAGATTTTTTTTTGTGGCACCTGATCTCCTTAATCCACTCATTTATCACAAAATCGACTTTTAAACAATTCCCAAATATTTCTTTTTTCCCCCCCAAAGAGACTTGGATTTTCTCCCTGCTAATCGGCCTCATGGAAGCTGGATTTTACCTGGAAAATCCCTCAGGAAATCGGCATTTTCCTTACAGACAAGAGCTTGAAATCACGGAATAAAGATGCTGGAAGCGTGACAGGAATCTCCAAAAGGAATTTCGAAGGGTGGTTATAGGAAGGAGGTGGAAAAAGGTCCTTCCAGAGCAATAAAATAGGGATTCAATCCAGCTCCAGCCCATGGAAACAGGATTATTCTTCCCCTTGCTCCCCAGGCTGTGCCTTGCCATGAAAAATAAATCAAAGGAATCGCAGGAGGGAGGAGGGAGCCGAAAGTACAAGATTCCCTCATGGATATTTAAAAAGGCTGGAATTTTTTATGTTATTAGCGAGCCTGGAAAAGCCTGGCTGGGATAATAAATGGATTTTTTTTTGGACACTGATTAAAGAGAGGCCGTGAGGTGCCGCTTTTCCCACCCACGCTGCTCCTTGGCTTCTCCTGGAATTAAAGGAGAAACTCAGGGAATGGCATGGGAGGCTTCAAGGGACAAACGGGATGGCCTGGGACCATGTGGAGTTGGGACAGAGGGAAAAATTCCCAGGGCATGGATTCCATCCCATCCAGAGAGCACCTGGGGGGCTCTGATGGCTTCTACGGATGCCCAGGTTGGGTTTTAGGGGGAAAATCCTGAAGAAAAGTGGGATATCTTGGGAAAGTGCTGACTGAACTGTCCTTTTCTTCTCCAGGGTCCACCAGGGAAAAGAGGGAGATCCCAGCTCTGCCTCCAGGGGCCCCCGGGCATGGATGGGCCAAAAGGAGAAGTGGTCAGTATGGGAATGATCCAGTGGGGTTTCTCAGCATTCCCAAAATTCTGCACTGGGCCTGGATAAACTTGGATCATCCAGGTTTCATTTCTTAAGAGCAGAGACATTTGAATCCCAAATTCCAGGCATTGGACACGGGCAGCGCTACCCAAACTTCTGCCTGGAGGTGTCTCCAGCTGGGGAAAATTCCTTTGGGAAAACATCAAACTTGGGATCAGCACATCCTCAAGGCAGAGCGGGAATGAACCAATCATCAGGGCAGGGCAATTAATGCACAATTAATGCTCAGCAGAGAGTTCCAAAGATCCCAATCCCAACATGTTTGGGGTCGGTCCCTGTCCCAAGGGATTTTAGGATCAGGAGCGCCACTGCTTTAGCTCCATGTGCTGCTGGTGGATAATGTGATTTTTCCTGGCGCTCCAGCTCCTGGAAGTGAGCATGGATTGAGAAAAATGAGCCTCCCGGCTTTAATTGGGATCATCCTTCTTGTGCTCCTTGTCCTTTAATATTTTTAAGTATCCCTTAATCCACAAATCCAGTTTCCAGCAGTTCTGAGTGGAAAATTTGTCGGGGTGTTTTATCCCTGTTGACAAAGCTCAGCATCTCCTGGTTTTTCCATCTTTCCAGCACTGGAATTGCAGCTCCAGTTTCAAATCTTCTGCCCGAGCTGATTCCCAAAGATTCTGTGCAGGCCAGACCCTCTCCGTGCCTCCATTCCCTTTTCCAACTGGAAAATAAACCTGACTTAAGCTGTTAAAATCCATATTGTTGGGATGCAGGAGAGCTCCCAAAAAACCTGGGATCTGATGGACATGTGGATGAGGCTGTTCCTGTCTGCCCACAAAGATATTCCTAAAATTTATAGGAAAACATGTGGGGCTTTTTTTACCCATCTCCCTTCCGAGGTGTCATCCCTAAGGAGCACTTATTCCCGGAGAATTTAATGGGCAATCTCCTGAGATTTGGGAATGATTGAAGTGTTTTTAACAGGGGGAAAATGGTCCCGCCGGACAGAAAGGAGCCAAGGGAGATCCGGGCCTTTCCGTGAGTGCTTTTTCCCAAGATCACCTCCCATTACGGGGGAAAATGGAGAAAATTGGACAATCCGGCCCTAAGAGGCCAAAGGGGGGAGGGAAATGCTGAGAAACGGATTCGTTCCGAGAATATCTGGGAAATGAGGCTGGTGGCTGTTACCCAGGGAGGGCAGGGCGGGCTGTGAGCAGAGCTGGGCTCTACAAAGCCAAGCCTAAAGCCTCAGGCAGATTTTCCTTCTCCCACCCTTCCCATGACTCCCAATTCCTGCTTGTCCAGCAGGATCAGTGCTCCAACCCAACCCAGTGATCCAACCCAAAGAAAGAGCAGGAGAGGGAAATGGGCCCCGTTTTCAGGGAAAAGCTGCTGCGCTGGGCTTCTAAATCCCGGAGGAGAAGGAGGGGTTGACCCACTTGGATCAGGAGAAAATTCCTGCTGCGCCTCCCTCCACATCCCTTCATCACGGATTTTGTGCCACTTGACTGACACAAGGCAGAATTTCCAGTTTTTCCAGGATTAGTTTTCCAGGCAGGATTAATTTTACCGGGGGGGGGTGGAGGGGGGTTGTGGGAACCGCCTGTATTTGGGCTGCTGAAAATTCCAGGTCCCTACCTGGAAAATGCCCCAAAATTTGGAATCCCAAGAAGGAGAAGAGGTGGTGACCCCATGAAGTGCAGCAGGACATCGAGCATCCCACAGGGAAGATTCCCAGTGGAACCAGTGGCTGTTGGCTGCCCCAGGGATGAAGGATGGGCTCCAAATCCATGGGATTGGATGTCTCATTCCATAGGGAATGGGGTTGGCTGGGAAAGAGACAGAAAGCAGAAGGAGGTGCAGCTCCAAGTCATTGAATGTGGTCCCACAGCTCATTCCAAGGGGCAATCCTGGAGGATAATTTGAGTGGACTTTTTTCATGGATGCAGGTGGCTCCATGGCTTTTCAGAGCTCAGGGATGTTTGGGCATCGTGGCTTCGGGGACAATGCCAGGAGGGTGGGGACACTCCTTGGAAAGCCAGCCCAGGTTTGAGGTGTGACATGGGCTGGGATCCCATTCCTCATGGCCAGAGGAAAACCAGGAATTTCCAAAGGGAATGAGCCACAACCCTCGAATCCAGCTCCCCAAACCTCTGATCTCATCACACCCAAAACAAGGCGGCTCCACCAGAGGAGCAGGGAGGTGATGCCGGGCTTGGAATTCATCCCTAACCTCCATTTTCCCACTCTGGCACAGGAGGAAGAGGTGAAGGAAGTGCTCCGGAGCGAAATGAGAGGGATTTGTGGTGAGTTGGCCCCGCTGCGACCCTGCCAGCAGCTAAATTGGAGCCGTTTCCATGCCAGCACACGTCCAAATGTCACCCATTAGCAGCGAGTGGAGCTGGGGCCCCTCTCCAGGAGTGTGGAATTCCAGGTCCTGAAGATTCCTGACCTCCTGGAACTCGTCATTTTTATCCCTTAACCCCCCTCTCTCTTCCCGTTTGGTTTTGGCAGCAAATCTTTTCCCCCATTCCCATGTGGATTGGGAATGTGCTGGGTCACGGAGGGAAGTTGGAACCTTTTCCTTCCCGTTCTTTGGTGGCATTCCTTGGCACACAGAATTCTCCTCTGCCACAGGGAAAAACTGCCACCAGCACCACAAAAAAACCCCCGAATTTGGGGATGCTTTTATCCCAGAATCCAAATATTTCAAGTTTTTGGGGTCTTGTTTTCCTTGCCCTGCAGAAATCCATTTATTTGTGATCCATCAGAATGCTCCTGGCCCATTCCCTGGGCTTTCCCTATGGATATGGAGGATTTTTAGGTTCACCACCACTGGAGTTGCTAGGAAGCACTGGAATCCTTGAAAAGATGGGGCAAGGGATGAAAAATAATCCATAAAAAATCATTATTTTGTTGAAAAATCTTGTTTATATGGGGGGGAAAAAGTAGCAAACAAACTCTGCCCTCTCTCTTCCGTCTGCAGGTTGTGGAGGTGAGTTGGGAAAGATGTCCATGGAAAAGGGTAAGGCTGGAAATTCATGCAGGAAAGGATCCTCTCCTGGCCCCAAAACTGCAAATGAAAAGTTGCTTTTTAGGAACAAATGGGGTTTTTTTCTGGGATTCAGTGCAGAAAATGTTGGATCACCAACAGCTGTTGAATCCTGGTTTGAGGGGGGTGGTTTTTCCTGAGAGGAATCTGAGGGATCAGAGGGACGCCTGGAAGTTTCCTGTTTTCACCCTCTCCTCCAAGACACGATCAAATCCCTTCCTGACTCCCAGTTTTTAACACTGAACCCACAGAAATCCCAATCCTTGCCCACAAATTTCTGGGATTGCTCCCCCACCCCAGACCATCCCCAGGATGAGCTCTGGGCCTCATGGAATCCTCAAATCCGATGGTTCATGGAGCCTGGAGAGCTCATCTGCCAACCCCAAAGCATTGGATTCATCCTCACTGACCCTCAATCCACAGGTCTGGAGGCAGCTGAAGTCCACAGGCAGCTCCAAGGGTATTCCCAGCTTTGGGAATACACCGGGAATGGTGGAAATTGGGAAGAAAAGCTTGGCACAACGCAGGGCAGGACCACGTTGGAGACTCCAGTGAAGCCCTTCATGGAGCCACCTCCACTCATTGCAGGTGAGTTCAGCTGCCTCCTTCCCATCTTTCCAACCATGGAATCCTCCGGAGCATCCCACAAACCCAGTGCTAAATCCTCTTCCCTGGAATTGGGCAGGAATGAGGCAGGGATGGGTTTCCCAGTGAGGGCTCCCACGCTCTTGGAGACAACACGAGCTGATGCCCCTGGAAGGTGAGGAAAACTTAAATATTTGTGGGATCAGGGGTGATCCCAACCTTCCAAAGGGTTCCTTTGAAAAGGCTGGAAGGAGGCAGCCATTTCCAGGCTGATTTTGTCCCATTTTTCCCACCACATCCTTGGCAACTTCCAGCAAAACTTCCAACCAGGCAGAAATGGCATCTCTGAGACCAAACACTCATCCCAGACTATTTCCATCCAGGGCCTCGTGAACATTTTAATAAAGGGTAAAGCCACAGATGAAAACTCATGGAAAAACTCATGGATCCATTCCCGTTCGTGTTTTCCAAGAGGGAAGGGCCCTGGGAGACACAGACTTGCTCCTACAGCAGGGAATGAACCACCCATGGAGCTCCTGATCTCCTCATCGGGGCTTGGATTTCCATCCAGATTTGTGGGAGAGAGGGAAAACAGGATGGGGGAAATCATTATGGACTAATTTACAGAAGGATTTCTGCACTTGGAGCTCAAAGTCCAAACTTCAGGGCAGGATTAAAAAGAAGGGAGAGTTCGGGATCATTTCGCAGAATTTAGCAAGTGAGGATGCTCAGATGTTGGCACCAGGAGGGGAGGCTTGGGTACCATGGATGACACAGCCAGAAAAAGTAATTAAAAACCAATTTAAAATCCCATTGCACTGAGCAAGACACCCCAATGTTGTCACTTTTACACCCCAAAATCGTGGTTGTGGTGTTGTCCCTCACTTTACAGGTGTGGGGTTTTATTATGGGATGCAAGTTTGATGTTCTTTGAGAGTTCCTTCCAAACCAGGGGGATGGAGCAGCGGAATTTCTGGGGGCAGTGGAATTTCTGGGGGCTCGATTAAGCTCGATGAAGCGCTGTCATTAAATCCTCGTTGTCACCCCAAAAAATATCCTGTAGGGGATGTCTCAATGCTCCAAATTCCAGTCTGAGAGCGAGTGAGACTCCGTGATCCTTCCAACACCTTCCAGCTTGAGACATGGAATAGTTTGGGATGGAAGGGACCCTAAAGATCATCCAATTCCAAGCCAGGGAGTCCAACAGAGAGCTGGACTTGATGGTCATTATTGGTCTCTTCCAGTTTGGGACATGGAATGGTTTGGGATGGAAGAGGCCTTAAGGATCATCCCATTCCAAGCCAGGGATTCCAAAAGAGGTTTGGATTCGAGGGGTTTTACAGGCTCTTTTCGATCTGAGATACGGAATGGTTTGGGTTGGAAGGGGCCTTAAGGATCATCCAATTCCAAGCTCATGTTCTATGATTCCATGATTCCTAAGGATGGAGAGCTTTGGGAAGGGTTTTAAGTGATGATGGCCCCATGTAAGGAATGAACACATCCCAAAAAACCCAGCTGAGCCTAGAACCAAACCCCGACAATCCTCCCTCCCCTCCCGGCCCGCTCCAGGCGCTCTCCCGACGTCTGTGCCGGACGTCAAAGTCTCCCATTGGGATCTAAACCCAATTTATATCACGGCAGCACTCGGGATCAGATGGATGGGACATTCCAGGTGTTATTGAATCACGGCAGCAGCCAACAATCCCATTAAAAGCCGGGGCTGAGGCAGGAGGGCTCATAAATCCCTCTGCTAAGTGACGAGCACCGAGCGGCTCCAAATGTTAACAGGATTCTGCAGTCGGAGCGTTATTGCCGCCAGATTCCAATCGCTCCCGGCTTTCTCGAGGCTCCCGAACTCCAGCCTGACATTTATCTCCAGCAAACAACCACAACCACTTCCACTTTCTGTGACAAATACCCAACCTTTCCCACGGAGTTGTTTAACACCATTAAGGGTTTTATTGCCGCCAGTCCCTCGCTCCCCGTGGCCGGTTGCTCCGTGACATTTATGAGGAGAACTTGTTATCCATGGAAGGCTCCAAGGATCTTTATTGAAATGAGGGATAATTTGTTTGCACGCCCTTAGTCCGTGTGATTTGCTTGGTTTTTTTTCCCCCCCAGCCCGGGCACAGCAGATGACGGGGCCCTCTCACGGAGAAGCCAACAGCCAATTACCAGGTGAAAAGCTGGGAATTAAGTGACATTTAGGGAAGTCACTTCCAAGGTGGGAAGGGCTGTCTGGCCCTGGGATCAAGGGATGTTGCGCTGAAGGAGTAACACAAGGTTAAAACTCAGTCTGGGCTTGGCTTAAAGCAGCTGGGTTTGCCCCACGGGTGTTGAGCTGATGGTGAAGGAACTGGAGGGGGTTTTGATCCAGAAAAACACACAGGGAGGATCCTCTGGGAATTCCCTGAATGCAAATATCCCACCCAGAATCCAGGCTTTAACCATCCCTTTGGAAAGGTCAGGCACCACCACGGTGGGAACCACAGGGGTGGATGATGGAGCAGCAAGGAGCTCATCCCACCATGGGAATTCCCTGCTGGATGTTCCCCTTTGTCCACTCTGGGAATCCATATGGGAAATCCAATCCTATGGGAATTCCCTCCTTTGTCCATGCTGGGAATCCACTCCTGGATGTCCCCCTTTATCCTCGCTCCCCTTGCCCTGCCAGCCCTGTGGCTTTGGGGTCAGCTGCTGCTGTGGGTGCCTAAGCCAGCCCCACAAGTGGGGAGGGAGGGACAGGGCTGGCAGAGCGGGGCCTTTTCCCACCTGGATCCAACCGTGGGGAGAGGTTGGGGGTGTTTTCCAGAATGGATCCAACCCATGGGTGGGTGTGGGGTGTTTTCTCACCTGGATCCAACCCATGGGGAATGTGGGGTGTGTTTTCCAGAGCGGGTCCGACTCATGAGTGGGTGTGGGATGTTTTCCAGAGTGGATCCAATCCCTGGGGGATGTGGGGGTGCTTTCCCACCTGGATCCGATCCGTGGGGAATGTGGGGTGTTTTCCCGCAGCCCTGTGCCTGCAGCCCATGGATGAGGGCTCCTGCCAGCGCCATTCCCTGCTCTGGTACTTCCACGGCCCCACAAACTCCTGCCGGCCCTTCCTGTTCGGGGGCTGCCGAGGGAACAGCAACCGCTTCCCATCCAAGCGGGAATGCGAGCGGCACTGCAGGAGCTCTGCAGGTGAGGCTGAGCCCTTCACATTCCCTCCTCCTCCAGCCAGGAATGAGCCCAGAGCAGGAAAACCCATCCATGATTTGCCCGCTCCCTTTTCCTTAAGGTGCCCCACTGGGAAGTGCCAGGAATTTGTAGGGTTTTGTTCCCTTCCCATTCCCAGATCATCCTGATCCAGCCCAAAGGAGCTCCGGGACATCTCCCCTGGGACAATTCCCTGGGTGGGATTGGGCACGGATGTGTGGATGGATTTGCTTGGACAACCCATCCTGATCTTTTGCACGTCTCTTGTGCTTTCTGAGGGTGAAATTTGCAGGAATTTGGGAATTTGTGCCCTCGAAACCCCGCATTGCTCCGTCCAAGCACCCTCTGGAATCTCCAGCCCCCAGGCAGAGCCTAAAGTCTAATCTAGACCAGTTTAGGTCTAGATTAAAACCCTGGGATCGAGGTCCCACCTCATCCAGGGGTTCAATGGGAAAAACTCACTTCTGGAAGCACAGCTTGGCTTCCACTGCCAGATCCAGGCATTTTGGGATCGGTCCGTGCAGGTTTTCCTCATCTCCAGCTCATCCCAGGAAACATGGGCCCTGGCAGGGATGCAAACATCCTGCTCCAAGCAGGACATGAGCTGATCCCAACCTTCCAGGGACAATATTCCTCTCTCAGAATTCCCTCTGCCTGGAGACCTCTGGGCACCGAGGAGAAAAAATCCATAAATTCTCCACAATCCATTAAAAAATCTCTGGTGAGGTTCATCTGCTCTGGGTTGGAGGGCACCTTAAAAAAGAGAGGAATTAAAGGCAGAGATCCCACCATTTTGGGATCATTCCCAGGGCTTTCAATCCAGGCCCAGCAGCACCGGGAGTTGAGTGAGCCTCCTCCTGCCCAACTTTTTTTCCAGGGAATTTGCTTTAGGAGCCACTGGGAGCTTCCCGAAGCAGCTGCAGGTACCTCCAGCCCTGTTTGTGGGGAGAAGGAACCACCAGGAATGGGATTCATCCCAATGCAAGCCAGATTCCTGCATCCTCCATGTGCCCATTTTTCCTGGTCCATCCTAAACAGAGCCAGGATTCAGCCTGGATTGGGAATTTTGCTTTTTATGGATGTTGGATGTGACAATCCCGTGGCGTCAGGGACCTCCCGAGCTTGGGAATTGCAGCCAACTTCTGACATTCCCATTGTTTCCTCTTCCCTCTTTTCCCCAAAACCAGGCAGAGGAAGATGATCCGCTCCAAGTGCTTCCTTTAAATCCAACTGGATTTCGAGGAGCGACTCCAACGCCTCCGAGATTGGACGAGACAAACATGGAGAGAGGCGGGAGATGTTGGGAATAAAAGACGTTGGAAAACTGGAATTATGGACATTATGGGATGAGGAGAGGGAAACCTCCGGATGCTCAGGAAAAGGAGGATGGCAAGGGCAGAATTCCTGAGCCAAACCAGGTGGCAAAAATTCCCGAGTTTATTTTTGTAAAATAAAATTGTCTCAATTCTATGGAATTCCGGATCATTCGCCTGGAAGAAGAAAACCTTGGGAATGGCAGAGAAAGGTGGGAATATCTATTTTCCCAGCTGGATCAGGGGGGCAGGATGAGCCCCATCTCTTCCAGCCTGGCCCTAAATTCCTTGTGGTCTTTAGGAATTCCTGCCTTCTCCTCCACTTGGGAATTCCCTGGGGCCTTTAGGAATTCCCGCCTTCTCCTCCACTTGGGAATTCCCTAGGCAGGTTAAGAGGAGTTAAAATGTCCACGAAGAAAACAGGGATCCAAGCCAGGCTTCTCCCTAAAAAACTGTCACTTCCAATTCCTTGAGGAGTTTGGAGCTGCAACTTGTGGAAATCCAGTAAGAGGGATTCTAAATCCCTGGATTTTGGTCCCATGGAGACACGGACACAGCTGAGAGAGGTCCTATCCAATAGAATCTGTTCCATGGGATAACCCCTGGGAAAGGTTACAGCACTTCCAATGGAAAAACAGGGATTTATTCCAAGTTTTCCAGGTATTTTGATAAAATGGAGCTCAGATTTCCCAGATTTCAGATTTCCCTGGATTTGGGGTTGGCTCTTTGCTCCTGGAAGCACAGGTAGGAAAAGGATTCTCCTCACCCAGCATATCCCAGGATTTTCCTCACCCACAAACCCCAGGCACTGAGGAGGGAGGAGCAGAAATTTGGGGACTTTTCCTCCTTTTAATCCCCAAAAAAACCCTGAAAACCATGGAATTTTGTAAATGTTGGCAAGAGGCCAAGTGCCATTTCCAGAGAGACATTTCCAGCCTCTCCTCCCGAAATCCTGGTTGGTCCCGGGATGTCCTTGGGCAGGAAAAACATTCTGATATTGGCTCCTGGCAGGAAAATAATTCCCTGGGAGAAGCAACAAAATGTTCCCGGTGGGAAAAGCAGCGTCACCCGGAAAGGAGGGATTGGGCTTTTCCACAGGGCTTGGAACAAGCGGATTTCTGAGAACTATCCCAAAATGTTCGCATTATCCTGATTTCCCAGGGAGCATTTTCCCAGGAAGGCGGGAGGATGCGGATCTTGGGGTGCTGCAGCCTCCGGCTTTCAACATCCCAGGAAATATTTGGAATGAGTGGAATTCCGGCCCTGCGGCGTTGAGACCATCGAGGGGAGTAAAGGATTTGCAATAATCAGGAAAAGCCATCATTCCCAAATTAAACTGGAAAAAATAATCAAGGAAACAGACTTGGAGGAGCCACAGGTTCCCTGGTTGGAAAATAAAAGCATGGAATGGTTTGGGTTGGAAAAGACCTTAAGGATCATCAAATTCCACCCCTGCCATGGGCAGGGACACCTCCCACTATCCCAAGGTGCTCCAGCCCGGCCTTGGACACTTCCAGGGATCCAGGGGCAGCCACAGCTGCTCTGGGAATTCCATTCCAGCCCCTCCCCACCCTCCCAGCCAGGAATTCCTTCCCAAAATCCTGTTTATCCCATCCATCCCTGCCCTCTGGCAGTGGGAAGCCATTCCTTGTGTCCTATTCCTACATATCCTTATTAAAAATCCTCTTCCTTTCATTCCCTGAAGGATAACAACCTATTCTGTAATAAAGTGCTCATTAAGAACTCCAAGTGGAATTTTTTCCCAAAGCCAAGAGGAAGAAATCCCTCATCCCCCCTGCGGATCCTTTGGCCGGCGCGGGAAGTTGTCACCGCGTGTGAGGAGACGCCAAGCAGCAGAAATTCCATGAAAATCCTTTCTAGACCTGTGAATCCACAGGGGCTGGAGGCAGCAGGAGGAAATTCCCTTCCTGTGTCATTATTCCCAGAAATTTGGGACAACCCCTTCATTTTCCCTTTCCAGCCCAGTGCCATCCCTTAAAATCAGACCTCACTTCCCTGGCTTTGGAATTTCTCGGCAGCTTTTCCTCCAAATCCCAAAGCCAAGGCTGGGTAAGGATTTGGCCTCCTGGCTCCTGCTCCAGGTGCATCCAAAGGATTTGGGAAGACTCTCCCAAAGGAATGATTTGGCTCCAAACCCTCCACCAGAATCCACATTCCCGACCCAAGGCAGCAGCTCCTGGGGGATCCAAGTGCCTCAATCCAGGTTTGGAAGAGCTGGGAAGTGAAATCCAATATTTAAGTCAGCCTAAGATCGAGCTCAGTGGATTAAAAGCAGCTCAAATTCCCATCAGGGCTCAGGAAAATTGGGAACTGGAATTTTTTTCAATCCCCCCTGGATTAATCAAATGTTCGCTATTGATTTTCCATCCCGGAGGCTTTGCCAGGGCCAAAACATTCCGGGAACGGAGCCCCGGCGTTTCCTTGGAAATGTCAGGTCAGCTTAATTGAATTCCTTGAAATTATTCCAGTGCAGGAGTGGGGGGAGAGGTTTTAGGGCTGAAGGATTTTGCTGGTGACGTTCCAGGTTCCGAACCAGAAAATTCCTGAACATCCTCTGGAAAAAGGCCTTGGAAAGCAAAGCTGACCAGGAAAAAATCTGGGATTTAAAGCACATAAAGCCAGTTCACAAATCCTCATGGAACGTGGAAATGAAGAGGGATGTTGGATTGTGTTCCCTGGGGATTTGTGGCTCAGGGATGCGAATCCAAGGATTTAGGAGCACCTAGAGAGCACCCCCAGCCCTTTGCCAGGAGGGAATTCCAGGTGCATCCAGCCAGGGAATCTTGAAACTCTCCCGGCCGCAGCCTCCGATGTCCACGGCCGTTCCTAAGCAACCCCGACAAAGGAAAAGGGATGGAGAGAGAGAAAAAGCTGGATCGGGATAATTTGGTAATTGGATAATGATCCAGCCCTGAAATGGCCACGGCTGAGCCTCATCCAGCGCCCTCTGGATGTGCCGGGAGCTTGGATCGGACAAGTCGGGAAGGAGCCGACAAAATCGTCTGGAAAAGCAGCACGGAAAATCCCTCCGTGGTGTTCCCAGCTGGAATTAGGCTCAGGTTCATTAATTATGGATTTTTACAGCGGGAGGAATTGGAGATGCCATCAATGGATGGAATCCTGGAATCAGGGAATGGTTTGGTTGGAAAGGATTTTAAAGCTCATCCCATGGGCAGGGACACCTTCCGCTATCCCAGGTTGCTCCAAGCCTCATCCAAGCCGGTCTAAACCCTGGAAAAACCTCCACGTTTCCCTCCATCCACAGCCCTTTGGGATGAAATCCATCTGTTTTTGGAGCAGGAACAAGCAGTGAATCCCGGTATCCACAGGGAATCCCCATCCCCTGCCCGCTGCAAGGGTGGAATTGCATCCCAACATCTCTGGGAAGGAGAAAAAATGTTGGAAAAGCCTGGAAAACCTTCAGTGCCTTCCAGCTCTGCAAGGGGGTGAAAATCGGGATGAGTTTGCCTCTGGAAAACCAAGGAAAAGGTGCCACCTTGGGCTGTTTGTCCGGCTCCGTTTTGCACCTGAAACCACCTGGAAAATCCCGGCTGATCCCACAGAATTCCTCTGGAGAGCTCCTGGGCATCCCTTAGCCCAGCACCCCTGCAATTCCCAGACCTCCCCAGCCTCTCCAAAACCATCCCAGAAACCTCCCCAGGGATCAGGAAGCCAAGGAGCCGCTCCAGAGCCGTGGAATCCTGGAAAAGCAACAAAACCCACCTGGAGGGAATGAACCTTTCCTGGAGCCTTTTCCAGCCTTTTCCAGCTGCTGCAGTGGGATCGGATCCGGGCTCTGGATGCAGGAAAAAGCGGGAGCAGCTCCTTTTCTACTCAGATCCTTGGGATAACAGTGGATTTTATGTTGGGACACAACATCAGGGAAAACTCCCGGAGCTTGTGTGTGGATCCAGGCTCCCTTCCCATTTTTCCCAGATTTTAGGTGTGTCCTTCCAACCAGGAATGTGCTGCCCACATGTCCAGGTAGGTGCAAAAATCCCTTTGGAAAAGAGGCAGGAGATGCAACAGAGGGAAAGAAATAAAAACATTCCAGGAAAATTTGGAGGATTTGGGATTATTTTTCCTCTTCCACCACTTTTTTCTCCCCTTTTCCTTTGAAGGGAAAGCAGCGAAATCCAGGTTTAATTCCATGCCTGGAGACTGCCAGTGGAATTGGATCTTTGGGTTTGGCCCATGGGATTTTTGGGAATTTCCAAAGTAGCCCCAATCCGGTTCATCCCGAGGAGTTTTTCTGACATTCCATTGGCATCCAAAGCTCCGGGCGGATCTCGTTCATTCCCAGGAAGATGCAACACGGAGAGCTTTGTGTAAATCCAGGGATGCAAATCCCCTCAGAAAAGGTGGGAAAAGGGCAAAAAAGGCAAAGTAATCATTCCAAATTCCATGTTCTCGGCTCTTCTCTTCCCGTTGGATGGAGTTTCCCAATATTTGGCCACGTTGGAAAGAATTCCTGGATTTGAGCTGCTGGAAGGAGTGAAAATCCCCCCCGAATGGGGTTATGGGAAGAGAATTCCCATAAAATCCACCCAAATCAGCCTCGTGGCGGAGGAAGGATCTACTGTCAGATTTTAGGGAGATTGGGAATTTCCCTGGGAGATTCTCCTCCTTCCACAGCCTGGAAAACGCAAATCAAGCCCTAAAAATTGGGGGGGTAAAGGGACGAAGCCAAGTGGAAAAGCCCCTTTTGCCCCTCAGCGCATCCGTGTCCGACTCCTCCATGGAATTCTGGGGCTGGAAGCAGCGAATGGAATCTCCTGGGCCGGGAAAACTTCTGGGATTCAGGATTTTTTTTGTTTTTAAGGTTCCTGGGATGAAAAGGCCCCAAATCCCAGATTTTCCCCAGCTGCTGGAGATGAAACTTTAATGAGCTCCAAACAATGATTCACTCCCGGAAATTCAGCTCCCGGGAAAGGAGGGGAAAGGTAGGAAGAGGTCCCGATCCTCCGGAATCCCAGGGATGACGGAGCCTCCTCACAAGCTGCATTTTTTTATAAATTTGGGAGTTTCCAGGGAAACTTTTGGGAGTTCGAGGCCTCCAGGTCCTGTGGATGCCCCGGGATGTTCCTGGCTCAGCTCCCTCCTTCCCCATGGATATTTTCATGGAAATTTCCCTTGGAAATAAAATTTCCATGCAGGAAAATCTCCTCTCTGCTTATCCCGAGGCAGCTAAAAAAAGTGGGATTTGCTTTTAAAGGGATGAACCAGGAAATTCCTTCTTTTTTCTGCCTTCTCTTTCCTATTTTTCCTTTAAAAAACCACCATGAAAATTCCATGTCAGGAGCATGGATTTGCATCCTCCAAGGACATTTCCCCTTCCCAATAAATCCAATTGTGGGGAAAGAGATTTGTTGGGAAATAAAACTCTGGAAAACAGCCCAGGATCTGATCTGGAGCTGGAAAAGTCTCCCAGTCCGTGCCCTGATCCTTTTCCCAGGAAAAAATCCCTCACACAGATTTTTCCCACCCAGCTCCTTGCATTGAAGTCGCCCTGGGGGGGTTTTTTTCCCAAAAATTCCTCCAAAATTCCAAGGATTTGGAGAACCAAATTCCCTTCCAGGCCTTGGGGAAGGAGGGAAACCAAAACCTCATTCCAGGAGATGGAAGCTCCAGATGGAGGTGGGAAAAGAGGGAATTCCTGGAGAGGTGGATCCTGATGGGGCTCATCTGGATAAAGGCAGAATTCCCAAGGTTTGGAGCAAAGGGAAGCTCCCACCATTCCCAGCTCAGACTGGATCCTCAGGGGCTGGATCCTCATCCAGGAATTCCCACAATTTTGGCTTCTTTTCTCCAGGCCAGGAGTGGGAACACGTCCCACCCTAAGTCAGAGCCCATCCCACCTCAAGGGGTTTCTCCATGGATTTTCCCCATTTTTAGCAGGATTTGCCCCATTCCCAGGGATAACTGCTCCCCTCCAGTGTGGCAACGGCTTTTCCAAGGAAGTTTCAGAGGAGCTTTGGATAATTTGGTCTTGGAGCCTTCAGGAGAATCCGGCCCAGCCACAAATCCGGGCTGGGACCCTTTGGAGGGACCCCGGAGACCCGAGTTCTTCCTGGGATGACATGGAAAAAATCCCTGCTCCCAAACCTCCATCCCCATTCCCAAATCTCCATCCCCATCCCTGGTCCCAAATCCCCATTTCCTCTTCCCAATTCTCCATCCCCATCCCCGTTCCCAATTCTCCATCCCCGTTCCCAAATCTCCGTCCCCATCCCTGCTCCCAAATCCCCATCCCTGCTCCCAAATCCCCATCCCTGTTCCCAATTCTCCATCCCCGTTCCCAGTTCTCCATCCCCGTTCCCTGTTCCCAAACCTCCATCCCCATCCCTGCTCCCAAATCCTGATCCCCATTCCCAGTTCTCCATCCCTGTTCCCAAATCTCCAAACCATGGGGGGTTTCAGGAAGTTCCTCTCCAACCAAACTGGGACCAGACCAGTCCTGGGAGCCCGGACTGGGTATTTTTCCCACCTGGCTGCTGTTTTGGGATGATCCCAGTTAATCCTGCTGGATTTTTAGGGAACTGGAGCTTTTTTCCCCTCATCCCACACCTCGTCCTTCCCACCCCTTTCCATTGCCACACCTGGGATTGTGCCAATAAATCCTGGAAGAAGTTTCCCAAAATTTCCACCTTCCAGCTGTTTCCCCTGCCTGAATGGGAAGAGAAAATTCCCTAGAGATGAGAAAACAGGGAAAACCCTTCCAAATCCCCACTCTTGGAATAAAACCACATCCATTGGGATAACATCAATCCATGCTGGAACCCCACCAGGCACCCTCAGAGCCAGAGAAACCTTCGGCTTTCAAACGTCCCTGCCCCCAAAACCCCCGGCCCTGCTCCCTGGGGGAGAAGCTCCGCGTGATCCCAAAAAATCCCGGCACTGACGCCAGCCCCAATTTGGGGTGACTCTTCCCAGATTGTGGGATCCGACGTCTTTCCGCCCCCCCCCTTTCCTGGTTTTTTCCCTGCGGATGGGGAGAGGCTCCGTGACGTCGCCAGCTCGCTCTGAGCTCATTTTAATGAAATCATTCCCAAACGAAGGCTCCACGTCTGGAATTACGACTCCAACCCCGTGATCCCTGATTTTTATAAATACACGAGGGAGGGGGAAAAGGTTTCCAGAGAGAGGGAAAAATATCCCAGCCCCTCTTCCAAAAATCAGGGAACAGCCAGGGAGAAGTTCGGGAAAGGTTCCGATGCCTCTTTCCTGGGAGTGATTCCACAGATTCCTTCCCATCCCATCCAGGAAAAGCAGGTGAGTGCCTGGATTTCTTTTATTCCCCAGCTTCACCTGCACAAACTTTAAATATTCCAGTGTTTTCTTGGGAAATCAGATTCCATGTTTTTCTTTTAAGGGAGAAAAAAAGCAGGGTAGGAAAAGCACTCCAAGATTTTTTGATTCCGAGGGATTAAAAATTCCCCTTAATCCCCCCCCCCTCCATCCTAATAAAAACAAATTTTTGGGATTATTCCACCAATTTTGGGAAGCAGATCGGAACAGGCAGCATTGGAAGGGTCGGGAAATCTTGGGAAATTAGGGATACAAATCCCTGCTGGCACTGAAGGGATGGGAAGGAGAGCGAGGCAAATCCACCCCCCCCGCCTCGAGCCCACCTGGATTTTGGAGCCCTGGGAATCAGCACCGGGAAAAACTCATCAGGGAAGCGGAGGCAGCGCCGGAGTTTTAAAAGTCTCCGGGTCTCATCCACAGTTTGATTCCAGACTTACTTTGGAACAGGGAAAAATCAGCTCCATCCCGGTGCTCCGCCGCCGAGGAGAGCCGGCAAAGCTTTTGATCCCGGTTTTCCAGAGCTGGAATGGGTCATTTTTCTCCTTGCAAGCCAAGCGGGAGATTTTGCAGGAGACACAAACGCTCCCGGCGGCTCGGCAGCATCCCGATAAAATTCCTGCAAAACGCTCCCGGGCATCCCAGCAATTCCCGGCTCCCGCTGGTCGCCCTCCGGCAGCGGCGGATTTAATTCCCATTTCCTCAGATCCACCGCGGGTGGTTTTTCCTCCTTTCCCTGCTTTTTTTTAGCACGGAGCAAACCCCAATTCCAGCTTTTTTCCTGCTCCAATAAAAACTTCCTGGAATGTTGAGGCACAATCCCCCCGGGCAAAAATAAACCCGATCCCAAAAATCAGCTTTTCCTGGCTTTTTCTTCCCTTGCTTTCTGTTCCTTCTGCCGGGATATCCATCCCGGCGAGGACCAGGAATGGGTGTGGATGGCTTCAACCGCGTCTTCCCTTTGCTCAGCTGAGATTCCCAGAGTTTTAAGTGGGAAAAGCTGGAACAATCCCCGGAAAAGGCGCTCGATTCAGCCAGTGAAGGAGCTGTGGGGGAGAGGAGAGGGGGGAGATGCTGCTCCGAGATTCCAGAGAGGGCAGGAACATCCCAGGGCTCTTCCCGGAGCTTTTCCAGCTCTGGAAGGGCTTTTGGCAACATTCCCATTCTCCATGCGGCAGTTGGGAATCACAGAGTGTCCCCCGGGGGTGGGAAAAACCCCGATTCCTGAATCCACACCCCGAGCATCCCATCCTGCAGGAGCACTGGGAATTTGCTGAGGGTGGAAGGAGGTGAAAAAGGGGGGAAAGGGGAATTTTGGGGTGGGAGGAATCTTCATCCTATTAAGCTTTTCCAAGAAAAATTAAATCCCGGGATGTCCTTGCTGTTCAAATCCCCGAATGTGCGATTTGGGGCAGGAGGAAAAGAGAGTTTGGGGTCTGGAATTATCCCCATGTGGAGTTGAGTGCCTGGGAAAGGTTTTCCTTCCTTGATCCTACAGCTTTCCCTGGATCATTCCACGGCTGCTGCTCCTCACCTTCCTCTCCAATCCGGATCCAGGGAAGGGTTGAGGATTTTGCCTGGGGAGCGCTGTGGGATTTTGGGAAGGGGTGAAACAGGAGGCAAAGAAGCAGAGCGGCTCCCTCAAATCCTGAGGGAGGATTGACACGGCCAAATTTTCCCTCGGGAAGAGGGAAAAGGGCAGAATTAAGGGAATAAACCTCCCAAATCTCTCCCCTTTTCCATGGATAGCAAAAAGCAGAGATAAGGGAATAACCCTGCCCAAAATCCCCACTCCAAGGAACAGCAATAAACAGAATAAAGGGAATAACCCTGTCCCAATTCCACCCTCCAAGGGATGGAAAAGGCGGAATTTAGAGGATAAAACTTCCCAAATCTCTCCCTTTTTCCATGGACAATAAAGGGCAGAGTTAAAGGGATAAACCTTCCCAGAATTTATCTTCCAAGGGAAGGCAAAGGAAAGAGTTAAAGGGATAAACCTCCCAAATCTCTCCCCTTTTCCATAGGTAGCAAAGAGCAGAATTAAGGGAACAACCCTGCCCTGATTCCACCCTCCAAGGGATGGAAAAGGTGGAATTAAGAGGATAAAACTTCCCAAATCTCTCCCCTTTTCCATGGATAGCAGAGTTAGGGGAATAACCCTGCCCCAATTCCCACTCCAAGGGATGGAAAAGGCAGAATTCAGGGGATAAAACTTCCCAAATCTCCCCCTCCATGGGTAGGGAAGGGCATTTTCAGGGATCCCAGCAGCTCCAGGGTGACAGATCCCGGGGCATGGATTGAGTTGGGGTCACATCCCCCATTCCCAGGGGCATCCCGAAGACACCCTGGAGCCATCCCGCTCCACAACATCCCATGGGAATGAAATTAGCAGCTCCCAACCCCAAAATCAAGGATGGAATTCCAGCCCCAGGTGAGGTCCTCGCATCCCTGGGGACTGGCCCCAGCCAGGAATTGCCGTGCGAGCCGCTGGCCACAAGATGGGGCCCGAAGATTGGGAATACGGGCAGGATTCCAGGCGCTTGGAGAGCCCGCGTGGCCTCGGGGCTTCTTGGGGACCCTTTTCCATCCTGGGAATGGGCAAAAAGTCCCACGGGAGGTCCTTTGAGAGGTCAGGTGGAGATAAAGGGAGATGGGGAGGGTTGGTGGAGCAGGACGGGATCCAGGGATTTACAGCCCCAAAAATGGGCCAAAAGACCCCAAAAAACCCCCAAAATGACCCTGTTTCAGGTAGGAAGTGAAGCTGCTGTGGTGTGACCTTGGAGGTGCCCCCAGGTCCAAAGGAAGAGGGTCACAGATGGGGCCTGTCCTGGATCCAAAGGGGAGGAGGATCCTGGGGCTGGAGCAATCCCGGAGCAGCCAAGGCCGGGGCTGGAGAGGGGACACGGGTCCATCCCACGGGGTCCATCCCACGGGGTCCATCCCACGGGGTCCATCCCACGGGGTCATCGTTCCCACATCTTTTTGGGACCGAGTGGGTTGGGATGGGCTTGAGGAACATCTCTGGTGGCTTCAGGGTGAGCAGGTGACTGGAGACGCCACCTTTGCAGCAGCTGGTGGCAGCCATGGGCGCTCCGAGGAGGTGGAGAGGGATCCATGGGGATCCCCATGGTCCAAACCGGCTCTCCTGCAGCAGCCACGGGTGTTCCGTGAAGGAAAGGCCAAATCCTCCCCTCCATGGAAGCTCCATGGACGCTCCATGGAAGCAAAGGCCAAATCTCCTTCTCCATGGAAGCTCCATGGAAGCGAAGCTCCGCGGACATCCCACCTCCCACCAGCACCCCAAAACCAAGGGCTGGGGGTTGCACCCCAAGGCAACTCATTCCCACCTGGAATAGAACCCGTGAGGTGAATCCAAGAGCGTAGGGCGGGGATTTTAGGGATTGGGAAGGGATGAGGAGAGGCTGGATCTCCCCAGGTCCCACGGGAAGCTCACGGCCCTCTCTGCCCTCCCCTCGGTGTCTCCACGGCCAGGCCACCGCAATGTCCCACCCCAGGCTGCTGCTCCTCCTCATCCTGCTCGGAGCTGCCGGGACCGGCCGGGCCCTGAGCCTCTCCAACGCCGCCTCCATCTTCAGCTGCCTCAACGCCGCCCTCTCGGAAGCACAGAAGATCCATCCCGAGGAAAACGCCGTCCTGGAGAAGCGCGGCTCCGAGTCGCCATCCCTGGAGGAGGCGTCCGAGGAGGACGGGGAGGAGGCGGCGGAGGAAGATCTGGGGAAAAGGACGTTCCCGGGGGAAGGCCACTACAAATACGTGTCCCAGGCGCAGGTGAAGGGCAAGACCTACCAGAACCGGGCCAAGAGCGACCGGCGCACCAAGGTCACCCTGTCCCTCGACGTCCCCACCAACATCATGAACATCCTCTTCAACATCGCCAAGGCCAAGAACTTGCGGGCCAAGGCGGCGGCCAACGCCCACCTCATGGCCCAGATCGGGCGGAGGAAGTGACTGGGCCACCCCGGGCCACCGCCGGCGGGGACTGATGGCCGCGTGTGACATCAGTGTTGTCTATTTTTGACCCATCGAGCGACCTCACGTTCATCTCCCTTCTCCCCCTTCCCGCCTCCCCGATCTCCCCTGTCTTTCCTTCCGGACATTTCCATGCGCAGGGAAGAGGTTCCTGTCCCCAGCAGGGCAGAGGGGACGTGTCACCTGGGAAGGTTCCTGATTAAAGCTGCGATCTCTGGAGTTTCCAATGTTTTGTTGTCCCATCTCCTGCTCTGGGTTCGCCGTTGGGTCCATAGGGATTCCAAAACCTCCCCCAGCTCATCCTCATGGCGCTGTCCCCACCACAGCCCTCCCAAATCCCACCACGAGCTGTCCCTGCACGCAGCCACCACTCCATCGGGAAGGGAAAAGGACAGGGACAACCTCAGCAGGGATTTCCCAGCTCCTCCTCCTGGGTTTTCCCAGAGTTTGTCACCAGCACCTCCCCACCCACACAGCCCCGGTGTCCTCAGCCTGGCCCTGGCCAGGACCACCCCATGGCCCCAGGTGGCTTTGGACCCCAGGAGCCGCAGGTGCCACCCTGGGTCTGCCCACAAATCCCAAAGCTGTCCCCACTTTTCCACTGCTCCAGTTTTCCAGCCAGTCCAGCTTCAGCTCCTCATCCACAGACCGTCCATGCTCATCCCGCTCTTTCCCAGCCTCCCCTGAGCCCCAGCTCCCCACGTTCCCACCCTTCACCTTGGAATATTTATCCCATCCTCTAAACCTTTCTCTCCACCTCTCAGCCCAGCTGAAATTCCACCTCTTCCCTCATCCCTGCACGCAGCAGGTGTGGGAGATGGAGAGAAATTTGGGAGAGAATTTTGGCCCTTTTTCCCCAGGAGATGCTCACCAAGAGCAGCAAATGAGGTCCCACCAGCCCCATCTGGGACATGGCCATGGGGAATATTCCAGGTGGGACATCAAGGGACAACCAGGACAAATCCTGCCCTCCATGGAAGCTCCACGGAAGCAGTGACGGCCTGGAGGGTCATCAGAGGGACAACGACCTCCTACCTCAGCTCCGAGGGTGCACGGGTCGGGGGGGGGGGATTCTTCTCCCATTGCAATCCGCTGGAATCTTGGATTACATGGATTTTTATCCCAACAAATTCCTGGTGTTCTCATCCAGCAGGACATGGGCATCGTCCCCATTTTCCATCCAGGGAAACTGAGGCACGGGAAGAACAAGGTCCATGTCCGGTTGGGGGTTGTCCAGGTGTCCCCAGGTTTTCCAGGCCCAGCCACTGGGATGCTCAGGGATGTGCAGAGAATCCTTGGAAGGAGGGACAGAGGGATTTGCTCAGAGCTGAGGGAGAAATCCCTGCTTTGAGCAGAAAATTGGGAGAGATTTTCCACTGGGAGCTCCGGGGAAGCACTGGGCCGGGTTGGGAACAGGATTTTCCCCACCACCAGCCCTGCTTGGAATCCTGGTGGGACAAGGAGAACGTCCCAGCCCTGTGGGAGAGCCTGGAAATCAAAACATGGCCCATCCTGGGAAATCCCACTGGATCTTCCCTCTTCTCCCCTTCAAGGAAGGTAATTCCCAGGGAAGTGGGAAGGGATGAGTCGAGGGATTTGCTGGAGCCAGGCTGAGCTGAGCTGAGGCAGGGACAGCTCTTATCAGCTGATAAGGAGTGATAGGGAAGGCAGGGGTGGATCTTCCCTTCCCAGCTGCATCCCAGTGGGAGAGTCCCACCCACACCTGGACAAACCCTTCCCAAATTAATCCTTCCCAGGGACCGGGGGTGCTTGGAGGGGCTGAACCACCAGCAGATTTCCCAAGGAAACGGGATGGGAATAGGAGCACTGGAATCTCCATCAACACCCACGTGGGGCTGGGAGCATCCAGAGCCAAGGCTGGAGCACTTGGGAAGGGCAGCGTTGATGTTTGGGGGGATTTATGGAATTCTGTAGGGTCCAAGGGAAAATTCCGGCCAGGATTCAGCCTTTCCTGCCTTTTCCCACAGGGATGAAACCCAAACTCTCGGTCTTGCACTCGGAGCTGTTGCTCGCCGAGACCAACGCATCCTTCTGCTCCCCCTGCTGGATCCCACCCGGCCAATTCCCAATCCTCCCCTCTCCTGGATCCCACCCGGCCAATTCCCAATCCTTCCCCTCCATGGATCCCATCCAGCCAATTCCCAATCCTCCCCCCTGCTGGATCCCACCCGGCCAATTCCCAATCCTCCCCCCTGCTGGATCCCACCCGGCCAATTCCCAATCCTCCCCCCTCCTGGATCCCACCCGGCCAATTCCCAATCCTTCCCCTCCATGGATCCCACCCGGCCAATTCCCAATCCTTCCCCTCCATGGATCCCATCCAGCCAATTCCCAATCCTCCCCCCTGCTGGATCCCACCCGGCCAATTCCCAATCCTCCCCGCTGCTGGATCCCACCCGGCCAATTCCCAATCCTCCCCCCTCCTGGATCCCACCCGGCCAATTCCCAATCCTCCCCCCTGCTGGATCCCACCCGGCCAATTCCCAATCCTCCCCCCTGCTGGATCCCACCCGGCCAATTCCCAATCCTCCCCCCTGCTGGATCCCACCCGGCCAATTCCCAATCCTCCCCCCTCCTGGATCCCACCTGGCCAATTCCCAATCCTCCCCCCCTCCTGGATCCCACCTGGCCAATTCCCAATCCTTCCCCTCCATGGATCCCACCTGGCCAATTCCCAATCCTCCCCCCTGCTGGATCCCACCCGGCCAATTCCCAATCCTCCCCCTCCATGGATCCCACCCGGCCAATTCCCAATCCTCCCCCCTGCTGGATCCCACCCGGCCAATTCCCAATCCTCCCCCCTCCTGGATCCCACCTGGCCAATTCCCAATCCTCCCCCCTCCTGGATCCCACCTGGCCAATTCCCAATCCTACCCCTCCATGGATCCCACCTGGCCAATTCCCAATCCTCCCCCCTCCTGGATCCCACCCGGCCAATTCCCAATCCTCCCCCCTCCTGGATCCCACCTGGCCAATTCCCAATCCTCCCCCCTCCTGGATCCCACCTGGCCAATTCCCAATCCTTCCCCTCCATGGATCCCACCTGGCCAATTCCCAATCCTCCCCCCTGCTGGATCCCACCCGGCCAATTCCCAATCCTCCCCCCTCCTGGATCCCACCCGGCCAATTCCCAATCCTTCCCCCTGCTGGATCCCACCCGGCCAATTCCCAATCCTCCCCCTCCATGGATCCCACCTGGCCAATTCCCAATCCTCCCCTCTCCTGGATCCCACCCGGCCAATTCCCAATCCTTCCCCCTGCTGGATCCCACCCGGCCAATTCCCAATCCTTCCCCTCCATGGATCCCACCCAGCCAATTCCTAATCCTTCCCCTCCATGGATCCCATCCAGCCAATTCCCAATCCTTTCCCCTGCTGGATCCCACCCAGCCAATTCCCAATCCTTCCCCAAGCATCCAGCTCTTCCCTGGCCTCCAGGAATCCCCTCATCCTCCTTTTCCTTCTCCACGTGCCACCATTCCAAGGTTTTTTTCCACATTTTCCACTCCCATCACAGCAAACCATGGGTGCTGAAGGGGTTCAGACATTCCCAAGGACTGCAGGATCCTGGATGCCATCCTGGGATCAAGGAGGATCCAGCTCCACGTGGTGAGGGAAGGATTTAGGGACTGAGCCAAAAATACATTCCCATTATTTGGGGAATACGTGGGAAGAGGTGCTCACGTTCACATCCATGGGGTTTTGGCTGGAAAAACCAAGGCAATTCCCAGCAGTGGCCAGGACAAGGAATAGGATGGATTTGCAGGGAATTACATCAGGAGTCCTGGAGCAGGGGGTGAGATGCACTCGGAGCCATCCCTGGTGGAATGAAAGCCCCTTCCTGGAATGCCTGCCCCACTCCTGGAATGTCCTGTCCCACAGCTGGGATGTTCCCGGGATTCCTGCCTGCTCTGGGCCGGCCCAGGTGGGGCTGGGACCACTTATCCCGGGATTTGAGCCATTCCCACCAGCCAGGAGCTCCTCATGGATCCCCCTCAGCACATGGCTTGGAGATGGAAAGTCCCGAGGATGGTGAGAACACTCCACAGATCCCAGCCCCAGCTCTATTGGCTGCTGGATGGGATCTGCTCCATGTCATTCCTGTGCTTTTCCTTTGGCTCTCCCTCCATTCCATTCCTGACCTGTTTTTAAGGATTTTCCCCAGGAACAGCCTCATTTCCTGCCCTCCTCAGATGATCCCAACCCTTCCGCTGAAGCCAAGCAAGGCTTGGGACAGACCAGGAATATCCAGGGGAACCAGACCACGAGGTTTAGTCATTCCCATGGGGCTGTTCCCACATTTTAAGTCCGGATAAGGTTTTAAAATCCCTTTTTCCAGCCTCGTGTCCAGGAATTCCTTGATTTCATCTGTGCTGCATGGAAAATAAAACCATTGTCCACCTGCCATGGGATTGGTCTCACTGGTGACTTCAGTCCTGGCTTTATCCCTTCTCCCACAGCTGTTCCAGGTCTTTCAGGACATCCCTAATCCTGCATCTCCGATGGATTTTTTATCCCTATTTCAGGGAAGGGACATTCCCTTTGGAAGTGGGATCCAGCTCCATGTGGCTTTGGCTCTTCACTCTCCACGGCCTGGGGTCGGGGAGGAAGAGGATCCAAATTTTGGGATTATTTGGGTTCAGGGAACTGGAGCTGCCCTGGAGCTGGCACATCCCAAATTTTCATGGCTCCAATGCTGGAAGAACCATCCCAACCCCAGGAGCCCCATCCTGCAATTCCTGTCCATCCCAGGAGTTTCAGCCTTTGGAAAATGAGGGTGGAAAGCAGAAATCCCATTCCCAGCCCTGAAGGTTGCAAGGGAAGTTTGGAAAATGAGCTTTATCCTTTAAACAAATAAAGACTAAAAAATGGATTCCCCCTCCCTCCCAAAAAAAACCCCAATGAAAATAATTTTCTTGAATCCACGGAAAGTCCTGATGGGCGTTATAGGGCAGCCAGTGCTGGGTGAGGGTTTAAAAGCCAAAAAACCTCAGAATTCCATGGATTTGCAGGAGCAAATCTTTGCAGCACCTCCATTTCCCACCGTGGCATTCCCTCCCGGAGCCAGAATTCCTGGAGCTTTTGCCAGCAGCAGAGGACACATTTTTGCGGTCCCTGCGCCCTCAGGCACCACCTCACCCACGAGAGCCTCAAACAGTTCCAGGAGAGCATCATTCCCGTCGTTCCTGTGCCATGATCCAGGGATTTTAGGGATCTTCTGGACAGGTTCAGGTTCGGTGTTCCCACTTCCAGCCGGGTGAAGTCTCCCCGAGGGACAAGGGCAGCGGGTTTGAGGGTGTCCCAAGAATATTCCATCATCCTGGCTGGATCCTACGGCCACGATATCCACAGCTCCTGAGGATCCAGCTCCCAGCCGAGCTCCCAGGAGAGGGAGGTTGGAATTGTCCCTTCCCAAGCTCCTGGAGCTCCGCTCTGTCCCCTCCTCTGCCAGAAGGAGCTTGGAGCATCACTTTTAATTAAGGAGGCTTTTCCCAGCTCCTAATCCTGCAGCCAGTGGGGCTGGAAAGAGGCACGGAAAAACCTCATTCCCTCTCCTGCCCTCATCCCAGGGCCAGCTCCAACGAAAAGGGCAGCTGGAGGTGAGGCAGCTCCCGGGAGCTGCCACCTCGGTGACCTCCCACCTCCAGGAGCTCTGGTGAGGAGCGGCAAGAGGAGATTGGGATTTAAATCCACCACCCTTCCCTCAGGTTGCTTAGACATTCCCGAGCCAGCCCTTCAGTTACGGCCTGAGCCAGCTTTTTTTCCTTGGATATCCCTGCCAGCTGCTTTTCTTGGATCGCTCACAGCGCGGGGAGTCCCCGGAGGAGGGATAACCCCGCTGCAATCCAGGGGAAGGCCGAGGTCAGGTTCAATCCCCTTTTCCAGCTCCTTTGCAGCTTCCAAGGATTCTTGCATCACGTCTGGGGAGCAGCCATCCAGCAGCAGGAGAGGGAAGGAATGTTTTTAGGGAGACGGGGAGCTCAGGCACGGTTTTACGGGAGGCAGACGGAGCCAAAGTGCTTGAATTCCCACCTCAATTCCAATTAAACTTCCAGGCGGGGCCAGCCCTGGCAGCAGGACAGGGATTGCTTTAGCAGGAATGAGTGGCTGAAGGATTCCTTAAGGAATCGCTGGCGAAAGCATGGAAGAAGTGGATTTCATCTAGAAGCAAAAGCGTGACAAAGCTCCTTGGCAAAGTTCACTCGGCAGCTTTCACCGGCTGGATAAAGCGCAGGGAAAAGGCAAAATAAAACCCAAATTTGAGCAATCGAAGAGTAAAACCAAACAAAAAGGAGCGGTGGGGAGGTTGGGACTGGGAAAGGGATAAAAGGAATAAGGGAGATCTTCCCATGGAATCCTGAGGTCCCCCTTAATCAAACTGAGCCCCTTCATCAAGAGTTTGGGTTTAAGGGCTGGAACCTTTCAATTAAAAAATTAAATTAAAATTAAACCCCTTAATAGCACTTAATTAAGGGCCTAATTAAAACAATTTCACAAGAGGTCCTGTAGGACTCACTATCAGCACAACAGTAACTCAGTGTCTTAATTAGGAATATCATGGAATTAAGAACAGTGGATGGGCTGGAACAGGGATGGGGACATTCCCGCAGGCTGGAATTTTTTAGGAGCAGCTTTGCTATTCCCAGCTTGGGAAAATAAAGCCGGAGTCGTTCCATGCGGATTCACTTCTCGTGGAGAGAACTGGAGGTTCCAGCTCCCCAAAAACCCTGGGATTTTCCCCAGAATCCCTCTCCTTCCCTTTCCACGGTGACTCTGGCTGTGGGACGGCAGGAGCAGCTCCGTGCTGACATTCCAGAGGGATGGATTTCAGTCCCGGACGATGACATCAGCCCCGGATCGCAGCTGATGGTTTTCCAAGCTGCAGCAGCACCTGGCTGCACTCCTGCCCTGGCTCTGGGATGGCTCCGAGTGGGAATGCTGCTTCTCCCATCGCTGTCCCTCCCTTTTCCAGGTGGGATCGAAGCAGTGGCTTCCAGCCCCAGCTGTTTGTGGGAACGGAGCCACCAGGGAAAGGTGAAAGCCACGCCTGGAGTCTCCTCAGGGGACAATCAGGCATGGGGGCTTTGGGGTGACAACCTTTGGGGTGGCTCAAGGGACTTGGACCTTCCTGGGGGGCCACCTCCAACCTGGTCCTGCTGTCACCAACCCTGGAATTTCAGGGCCACCAAAGAACTTCTGGGATCCTTCCACCTCCTGCTCCAAAATATCAGACACAGCAACCTCCCTTTCCCTCTCCCCATTCCTGGCTGGACCTGGAAACTCCTCAGGGGACAATCAAGAACAGGAGCTTTGGGGTGGCTCAAGGGACCTGGACCTTCCTGGGGGGCCACCTCCAACCTGGTCCTGCTGCCACCAACCCTGGCCTTGTAGGGCCACCAAAGAGCTTCTGGGATCCTTCCACCTCCTCCTCCAAAGTATCTGACACAGGACCCTCTCCCCATTCCTGGCTGGCCCTCCCCACGCAGCATTTGGGGAATATTTCCCAAATCCGCAGCATTTGGGGAATATTTCCCAAATCCCCAACCACCAGGCAATGCCTGAGCCTCGCCAAAGATGGTGAGGAGGCCAAACCCCACCACAAAGTGCTCCCCACTACTCCAAGTGATTCCCTGATCCCAGCCAGGGAATTCCCTGCCTGCTCTGGGAGGGGAGCAGAGCAGCATCCAGCTCCAGGCAGGAATTCCCACAGGATATAGGACACTTCCCTCACAACAACAATCAGGGCTGATGGCTCCCACAGCACACCCTTATCAGCATTTGCTCTTCTCCTCAGGACACCTGGGAGCAGGAACCTCCCCACACAACCACGCCGGCTGAATCCAAGGAATTCAGAGCTAAGGAAAAAAAAGTCTTTATTCATATACAAAAAGCCAGGTGCACAGAAGGTTACAGGCACGTTTCTAATCCAGAAGTGCTTTTACAAGGAAAAGCCAGAGCGAGAGTTTGCCATTCCAGCCAAAGCGGGCAGCTTGCAACGTTCCCTGGATTAGGAACCGGGATCTCCTGGCTAGGCAGGATGTCAGGCTTAAGTCAGGCCCTATTCAGCTTCACTCATCAATAAACAGCAGCGGCATAAAGCTCAAGGCACCCAGGCTACAGAGGAGCTCTGGGAGCCCAAACTATGCAAGCAGGGAAGGTTTAATACATCAAACAGTGGCATCGAGGTCCAGGCCGATCCTTCGGCACCTCCAGGCCCTCGGGACCTTGGCACAGAAGGTTTGGATTCCAGCTGAGGTCAAGACCAGGCCGCAGTTTGTCAATACTCATCCTCATCACCCTCATCCTCCTCTCCATCTGCCGAGTCCCTTCCGACCTCCTCATAATCCTTCTCCAGGGCTGCCAGGTCCTCCCTGGCCTCCGAGAACTCCCCCTCCTCCATGCCCTCCCCCACGTACCAGTGCACGAAGGCCCTCTTGGCGTACATCAGGTCAAACTTGTGGTCCAGGCGGGCCCAGGCCTCGGCGATGGCCGTGGTGTTGCTCAGCATGCACACGGCGCGCTGCACCTTGGCCAGGTCCCCCCCGGGCACCACGGTGGGCGGCTGGTAGTTGATGCCCACCTTGAAACCGGTGGGGCACCAGTCCACGAACTGGATGGAGCGGCGCGTCTTGATGGCGGCGATGGCGGCGTTGACGTCCTTGGGGACGACGTCGCCGCGGTACAGCAGGCAGCACGCCATGTACTTGCCCCGGCGAGGGTCGCACTTGACCATCTGGTTGGAGAACTCGAAGCAGGCGTTGGTGATCTCCGGCACGGAGAGCTGCTCGTGGTAGGCCTTCTCCGCCGAGATGATGGGGGCGTAGGTGGTGAGCGGGAAGTGGATGCGCGGATACGGCACCAGGTTGGTCTGGAATTCGATCAGGTCGACGTTGAGGGCCCCGTTGAACCTCAGCGAGGCGGTGACGGAGGACACGATCTGCCCGATGAGGCGGTTGAGGTTGGTGTAGGTGGGGCGCTCGATGTCCAGGTTGCGGTGGCAGATGTCGTAGATGGCCTCGTTGTCCACCATGAAGGAGCAGTCCGAGTGCTCCAGCGTGGTGTGGGTGGTGAGGATGGAGTTGTAGGGCTCCACCACAGCTGTGGACACCTGCGGGGCCGGGTACACTGAGAATTCCAGCTTGGATTTCTTGCTGTACTCCACGGAGAGGCGCTCCATGAGGAGTGAGGTGAAGCCAGAGCCGGTGCCTCCTCCAAAGCTGTGGAAGACCAGGAAGCCTTGGAGTCCACTGCACTGGTCAGCCTGCAGCAGAACATTGGATATTTATCCCAAGGACTGGAAAACTAGCCCAGGAAAATGAACATTTATCCCTGTAAGGACTGGGATAACCATCCCAATACTGGACATTTATCCCTGTAAGGACTGGGATAACTATCCCAAGAATATTGGACGTTTATCCCTGTAAGGACTGGGATAACTATCCCAAGTAATACAGCACGAAATTCTGCTCAGAGCACTCACTGAGCATCTTAAGCCCAGTTTTAATGATATTTATCTGGGTTTAGGGCAAACACACAAATCCAGGGCCTTTCCCGAGCCCCAAACCAAATCCCAACAGCAGCAACAACCCTCAGACCTCGCCTAAAGATATTTTTTTCATTTAAGACTTTTTTATTTTAAGACTTCTACCCCAAACCCCAACTTTAATTGTATGGTCCAAAATGTGTTCTTTTAAACTCAAATCTGGTGCTTTCCCCTCACCATTTTGCGAATCCTGCTGAGCACGGTGTCGATGATCTCCTTGCCAATGGTGTAGTGGCCGCGGGCGTAGTTGTTGGCGGCGTCTTCCTTGCCACTGATGAGCTGCTCCGGGTGGAAGAGCCCGTGGTAGGTCCCGGTCCGGATCTCATCTGCAAGGAGGAGGAGAAATCAGGGAGAGCAGAACACAGAGGAAGGTTCTGGGTGAGCAAAATCCATGGAATGCCCACCAGGAGGTCATGGCGTGGTTTGGGAAGCATTGTGGGAATAATGGAAGGGGTAGGAATTAACTTGTCCTACCATAATTCCATCTTCACCGCACAGCTGCCCTGAAATCCTAAATTAATCTGGTTTAACGAGCGAGGACACCGCAATTCCAGCGTTTTTGTGGGATTGGTTACCACGGGCAGCTCGTTCCAAAGCACCTGGAGGAGTCTGGAAGCTCCACCTCCATCCTCTGCTCTCCAGCACGGAACGGAGACAGACAAAGCCTCCAGTGTTGACATTTCTGCCTGACCCAGCTCCAGAGGGTTTTGAAATCCTCTCCATCCCAATATCAGACACGTTTCATCATCTCCTGGCTCACTCATTAAGTTCTCCATTTAAGACCTTAATGAGGTGTCTAAAAATTAAGCAGCACCCAAACAAAGGTCTGCAATCCTTTCATTAGAGCCACTGAGTCACATCCCAGATGGAAAGACAGGAGGAGAAGCCTGGAAGGCAGAAGGAGGTGGTTGGATTGGGAGTCATTTCCAAAGAAAAATTGATTTTCTGGGAAGACACCTCAAACTGAGGTGCCATAATTTGGTCAAACACCCAGAGATCCCCGAGGGAGCTGGAAGGAGAAGGGGAAATCTTTTAGAATCAATCAGGTTGGAAAAGATCTCCGGGATCAAGGTGGCCAAAGAGGAGGGCCAGCTCCCACAAAACCACGGAATGTGTGGTGCCCCTCTGCCCCAAGGTGCTTTAGGGGTGGCATCAGGACCAGCTGTGCCACATCTGGCCGTGGGATGGTGGAATTCAGGCCAGGACCACCAAGGCTGATAAATCCAGGTCCCTTTCCACCTGCTGAAGGTCCCAAAAGGGGGGGGAACAACAAAGCCAACTCAGTGACAACCACGGATTTGTCCCTCCCGGTCCCTTTGGAAGTGTAAATTCCATTAGCTTCCAAAGGCTGGACCGGAGCAGAGGAGTGGGAGCAACAGGACCCCATGGAAGAAGGCTCGGGAGCCATGGATAATGATGGCACCACACCCAGAATCCTGGTTTTACCAATGACAGTGGGCTCCAAGTCTATGAACACCGCCCGGGGCACGTGTTTGCCAGATGCTGTCTCACAGAAGAAGGTCTCGAACGAGGAATCCACTTGCTCGGAGTTGGGATCCATGGATTTCACCTGCTTGGAGCCAGGAATGGTCCCATCGGCCTGGATGCCGTGCTCCAGGCAGTAGAGCTCCCAGCAGGCATTGCCCATCTGCACTCCGGCCTGCCCGATGTGGATGGAAATGCACTCCCTCTGGAAAAGGGAAACGGGCAGTTTTAGACATCCTGCGGATCGGGGATTCCAGCCCCACAGCTCTCCTTGGAGCCAGGCTGGGGATGATGAGGGAAACAGGCGGCTTCCGCCCACCGCTGGCAGCTGGAGCCGGGATCAAACCGGGATCTGCGGAGCGGCATTCCTGGGAAAGGCTCTCCCAGCCCAGGGAAGGAGGAAGGAAGGAGCTGATGGCTCCATGCTGGGGCAGGAAGCAGCTGAGCAGCGCCGGCTCCTCGGAGCCGCCGTCAATCCCCCACATCCCGATGGGATATCAGGAACAGCAGCTCCAGGCTCTTGACCCCAAAAAAAAACTCAAGGAGAAGCCAAGCTTGGAAAACCCTAAGCCAAGCTGGAGTCACAGCAGGAAAGAGGCTGGAGAAAACAGGGATTGCCCCGGGGCAGAACGAGGCCCGGCTGACTCCCGGGAGCGGCTCCGAGTCCTGATTTATCCAGGTCATCTCCAGCAGCCTGGGACTCCAGGGAAGCGCCGCAGGGGCCGGCGTCTCCCGGACACTCCCTGGGCACTTCTGCTGGATGTGCTTCCCGGGGTAATCGGCATCTGCTGCTTCCAGCACCCCGAGATCAAAGCCAGGACAGAGCCTCCCGTCCCAGCTCCCAAGCCGAGAATCCCAATTATTGCCGTGCCCGGCATGGGGCAGTGCTGCTTCCCAAGGGATCACCGGGAAAGGGAGCTGATCCCACCTGGGAATGACAAGGAGTGCCGCTGATCCCATTATTTGTGGCATCCATTGGCTCAGGTCTTATCTCACCCAGAGCTGGGGTCTCCACAGGTAAGCCAAGCTTAGAGGGGGGTGGTGGGAACATCCTGGGATGGTGGGAACAGCTGATCCCAAATCTCCAGAGAATGCACGACCATGCAGGGAGTCTCCAGAAGACTCCAGCTGGACATCCCTGGGCACCAACCACTTGTGGCAGGAAAATGACTCAACACAACTTCTCCATCTCGTCCTCCAAGCACGGATGTGCCAAGATTTTCCCATCCCTCAAGCAACTCCAAAGGCCACCACACATCCAGGATAAGGCAAGGCAAGGCTGTACCATTCCTGGGACACAGAGACACCAACCCTTTATCCAGAGCTGCCTAAATCCGCCCAAATCCCAGTGTGGGCTGAGCCCCCGAGTTCTGCGGGGTGTGGAGGCTGCCGGGATCACGGGCTGCAGGGATCGGGAGCTCTCGGGATCGGGAGGTGCAGGGATCGGGGGCTGCCGGGATCGGGGGCTGCCGGGATCGGGGGCTGCCGGGATCACGGGCTGCCGGGATCACGGGCTGCCGGGATCACGGGCTGCCGGGATCACGGGCTGCCGGGATCGGGGATCCCATTCCTGCTCTCCCGCTGATATTTGCACTATGTGGGCAATGCTGGCTGCCCCGGGCGCAGCCCTCCCAGCAGCGTGGTTGCAATAGTTCCCCATCCCAGTTTTCTGTGCTCAGCGCCGCAGCCGCTTCCCAGCTCTTCCCTGGGACAGCTGCTCCGCTCCCAAAACCCCATTCCCAGCACCTGCTGCACAGGGAGCACTGGAATTCGCAGCCCAGAGCTCAGCGACTGGGAACAAAGGGAAGCAGAAATGAGAAATAAAAAGCGGGAGCTGCCGCAAGGGAAAAAAGTGCAGCGGTTTATTGGAAGTTTTCCCTCACTTCTCATATATTCCAGAGGGGGTTTTTTGGAGCTCCCAGCTTTCCAACATTTGCATCCAGCTCAACTGCCTTTTACAGACTCTGGCTATAGGCAGCCTATTGTTGTCCAGCTGATTTTCCCATCGGGAACACCATGTAAATATTTAACTCTTTTACAGCCAGGCCAGACCAGAATTCCACAGATTAAAGGAAAAGTTCAAAGCTGGATCCCTGGGAGCCACTTTGAAGTTTTCTCCCATTTGCAACCAGCAGATTTTTCCACCGAGTTGCTCCTTTGCATCCACCAAAAGCTGCCAGTTGGGATCCTCTTTCCCAAAAAGTTTCAGCTGGATCAGCCAGGAATGCTCAGGATTGCAGATTATTTTGTTTTTTAGTTCTCCAGCTCAACCCACTTCAGCTTCCCAGCTGCAAACTCTTTGGAGCGGGGATTCCATGCAAAAAACTACAAGGAAAGGTGGATTTTATCCATTTAATATCTAATTCTAAAAGTTTAGAGCAGACAAAGGCAACATGGCAGCTCATTCCTAAGGAAAAACCAAAAAAAAAAAAAAATCCTAAAGGTTGTGCTTGTTGCAGCACATTGGGAATGTTAAATTTGGGGGGAAAGGGGCAGCAGGATCAAAAATTTAAATTTTAATCCGTAATGGAGTTGAGTCGAGATATGCTGATCCCCCCCCCCCCCCCCCCCCAAAAAAAAAAAAAAAAAAAGAAAGAAATCCCAACTTTGAAAAGAGCTTCCCAACTTTCCAGACCCCACCTCAGGAGCTGCAAACTCCGAGGGAAAAGCACCGAGAGGCCGCTCCAAGCACATCCCTCATTTTTCCCTTATAAGGAGCAAAGCCTGAATCAATAACCCAGAAGGTACCGAGCGATTCCACAAAGCTGCTCCGAAGGAGCATCCCCCGGGAGAAAGGAGAGGGCAAAGAAGGGAATTCGGAGCTCAGAGCCCTCGGAAAAGTGGGAAATATTGGGAATTGAGAGACGAGACATGCTCTTACCATGGTGAGGCTGGAGCCTGGCTTAGATCTAAGCAAAACAGCTGCTGCCCCTGCCTCTCCCTGCAACTTTATAGCCCAGGAAGCTTTGACTCCACCTGAATATAAAGAAGCTTTCTGCAAGCTTAAAGGAGCAGAGCTCCTTTTCCTTCCATCCCGAAAAAAAAATCGGGATCAAATCCCGCCCAGCTCGTGGGATTTCTCTGATTAAGGGCGGTGTAATGTGATTTTTTTGCTTTTTTTGCTTTTTTTTTTTTTTTTTAAGGGTTTTAACTGAGCGGAGGGGGGAAAAAAGTTGATTTTAAAGTTTGGGTTTAGCTCGAGTTGGTTTTAAATAAGGCGAGGCTGGAAAACTTTGTATGTTCCCACATAATTCGTTTTATCCAGAGGGAATAATCTCCCTTTATCGTTATTCCCAGTGCTGCCACGGATATTCTTTATTTTGTCAATTTTTAGACACAACCCTGCCATTTTTGGTCCTTTTTTCTTCCCATATTATCCATGACTTTCATGGGAATCTGCTGGGTTTTGCAGCTCTGGGATATTCAGGTGTAGGCTCAGCCCCTTCTGTTTTCCTTAAGGATTCATTTTTCCCTCCTGCCAAGGATTGGGAGTCAGTTTTGGCCCCATTTCTGCGGGATTTTCTGGATCCCAGCAGTGCCTGGGTGGCTGTGGTAACTTCTTTCCTAATTCCCTTATTTATCTCTTCATCTTCCATTAAAAATTCCCGAACTTTTCTTTGGTCCATCCACAATTCCAACACCTCAACAGCTCTGGGATTGGGGGATTCAAGGATGTCCCAAACGGGATCAGGAGCACTGGGAAGTGCAGTGCAGGAAGTTTTCCCTCTGTTCAGCATTGTTTGGGATCCTCTTTTCTTACTGGATCCAGTTTGGGCTTCCCAGTATAAAACACACACAGGGAAACTGGAGCAAATCTCTGGAGCTGGGATTTGGAGTGGGGAATGCAGCAGGATGGGATTTGATCCTTGAGAAGAGGAAGAGCTTTCAACTCACCAGAAATCTGGAGAGAATTTGGAGCAGGAGCATAAAGATTTGGGGGAATTTTCATCCTTGGATGCATCCCAAACCTGTGGAAGGCCCTCCAGTAACCCAAGGAGACCTCAAGGGATTTTAGGGGCAAGATGAACCCTCTCAAAAAGGACCTGGATTTCCCGACTTCAGGAATATCTCCTACATTTCCAAAGGGAGAATTTCCTTGGGGAATTTTTGTTTCCTTTTGGATTGCCAGCTCAGCAGAGCCTGGAGCGTGGTGGCTATTTATCTGTTTCTCCTGGATGGACAAAGCTATGGAAGAGCTCTCCAAAGCATCCCTGAGAGCATTCCCCTGGGATTTTGGGAATTCAAGCCGAGCAGGTTGGGCACACAGCTTGGGAAGTGAGGGAATTCAGCCAAAATCGGCTCAGGCAGGTTCTGTGGGCAGCTCCAGCTCCATGCAAACACTGCTGGCAGCACCCAAATTCCTGCTGGGAATAAAGGTGGATTGGGAGAGCAGCTTTTCCTTTTCCTGCCCTAAACCAAAAAAAAAAAAAAGTGCCCCAAACAAGATCTTTTCTTCCCAAAAAGAATCTGGAGAAAAGAGAAAACGAGGAATTCGAGTGCTTTATTCACTAAATTATGTCCTGTTGGGCAACTCTGAGTCCAAAATTTTGGGTTGGTTTTTTTTTTTTTCTTGGGAAATGGGAAGCAAAAGAGGGAATTGCTGGAGCTGGTGGTGGCAGAGAGAACTTTCCTGGGATTTCAGCTCCAGGCCAGATTTAGAACGGGATCAACCAGAGACCACCCCCCCAGAGGAGCTTTTTATAGCCAGACCTCACAGCTGCTGCCTCCTTCCCACTCCCAAATCCTAAATATTCCCTGCTGGCTCTTCGTGTTGCTGTCCCCTCCGTGTGGTCGGGCACCGGCTTCTGTTCTATTCCCTGGGATAAATCCTTATCCCAGAGGATGTCCCAAAACATTCTGGATTAGGGTCTGGAGATGAATGCTGGACTCACCAAGCTGCTGAGGAATTCAAAATCCAAAGATTTTGGCCCTGGGAAGAGAAAATATTGGATTTAATGTTCATTTTTGGGGTAGACGGAAAATTTTTGGGGGTCGGGAAAAAAAAAAGTTGGGGGGAAAAAATTCCCTTTGCTTCAGGCTCAGCCAAATGTGGGATTTTCCCACGTGTTGGCCGAGCTGAAAAAACGGGGATTCAGGCATTTCCAAACTGCAATTCCAGCAATGATTTGTTCCCATCTTTAATTGTTCACCTGCTTAAATCTGCTCCATTTCAGAGGCGAATTTCCCTGAAATCAGCTTCCAGCCGCTGCCTCTCATGATCCCTTTTTGTTTTCCCTGGGAAGGAAATCTGCCAGCTTCCCACACCCTCATCCCCCTAAAGGCATTTGGTGTCTTTTCAAGTGGATTCCCTGCTGGAACAACAATCCCAGGGATCTCCAGGCTGATCCCACTTGTGGATCCAACCAATCCTTTGGGCTGCTTCCCTAATTTAGGATGGCAGGGAAATGCTCCGGAGAGTTTGTCCCTTAGGTCCCACCCAGTGAGGCCCCAAGCTCGGCCCAGGCATCTCTTCCTGATAAGCAGGGATGATTTCTCCAAGAATTCCCAAAGATCTCCAGGGTTTCCCTGTTTCTGGCCAGGCACAGGTTGGTTTTCTGCCCCTTCGTGCTTGGCCGTGGTGTCATCCCGTCCTGCTCCACATGAAGGATCCAAGAAGGGAAAAATCCATGTATTTTGCTGATTTTTGGCTGGTTTTTTTTCTCATTTTTGTTGATTTTTTTCTCGTTTTTCACTCTTTTTTTTTTTCTTGATTTTTGCTCATTTTTCCTGATTTTGTGCTGGTTTTTGGACCCTTTTTTGCTCATTTTTGCTGGTTTTTTTGCTGGTTTTTTGCTGATTTTTGCTCATTTATTGCTCGTTTTTGCTGATTTTTGCTCATTTTTTGCTGATTTTTTCTCCTTTTTTTTCTCTTTTTTTACTCATTTTTGCTGATTTTTTTGACGATTTTTGCTCATTTTTGCTCCCTTTTTTTCTCATTTTTTGCTGATTTTTTCTCTTTTCTTGCTCTTTTTTTTTTTTTTTAATGCTCTTTTTGCTGATTTTTTTTTCTGATTTTTGCTCCTTTTTTGCTCATTTTTTGCTCATTTTTTCTGGTTTCTTCTCAATTTTTGCTGATTTTTTTGCTCATTTTTGCTGATTTTTCTGCTGAGTTTTTGCTGATTTTTTTCTTGGTTTTGCTGATTTTTTGCTGGTTTTTTTCCCATTTTGCTGATGTTTTGCTCATTTTTGCTGGGTTTTTTTCTGATTTTTGCTCATTTTTGCTGATCTTTTGATGATTTTTGCTCCCTTTCTTGCTCTTTTTTTGCTGATTTTTTGCTCATTTTTGCTGGTTTTTTCTCAGTTATTGCTCCTTTTTTTTTGCTAATTTTTGCTGATTTTCTGCTGAGTTTTTCCTGATTTTTTGCTCATTTTTTCTGACTTTGTTCTAATTTTTTTTTCCTCTTTTTTGCTCATTTTTGCTCTTTGCTTTTGCCGATTTTTTGCCGATTTTTGCCAATTTTTGCACATTTTCCTTCAGCCAAACTTCACCTGCAAACACATCCTCCCAGGCTGAAGCAGTGGGGTGATCCGGCTGCGCTCCCGAAAGAAAAACCATTAACCTCACCACAAAAAGAAATCCATATTATTGATCTAATAATCATTATTAAATAATTAAAACGTGTTTTAAAAGAAACCATTTGGGCATCAGCTGGAATCTGGATGCTCTTTATTGTCCTGCAAAAAATCATGAAAATTTCCATCAGGGCGGGAGGTTCGGACAATCCAATTTCCCCCTCATTTCTCATCCCAAATAAAACCCCTGGCGGATCCATCCTGTCCTGCTCGACTGGACTGGAATTGTGGGACACAATTCCAGCAGAATTCCCCCCAAACAGCTCTGCCTCAGAGCCACCCCTTTGTTTGCACCTCCACAGCTGTGCTTTCCCTCTGCATTCCCAAAAAAAATAAATGGGAACCAGCTGTAGCAACAGCGAGGGCACGAGGATGTATTTTTATTTATTCCTAATTCTTCTCCCTTTAATTTCAAAGGAATCAGGGAAACGCTTTAAGGAAAAGATTCCTTTTAAAATAATTCGGAAAAAGATGGATTAAAATTCCTTAATGAGTTTTAGGGAGTCAGGTAAAGATTTGTCTCCCAGTCAGAGCTGCTTGGAGAAGTGTAAAATGTTGGGAAAATGTAGAAAACATTCCTTGGAATCTCTTTCCTGGTTTTTATTCCGCTCAGGGACCTGGAGAACTGCCTGTGGTTTCCACGTGCTCCATATCCCATCCCTGGAATGTCCCAGGTTGGGTTGGATAAGGCTTGGAGCAACCTGGGATAGTGGATGGGCTTTAAGGTCCTTCCCAAGACAAACCATCCTGGAATTCCACGATTCCATGAACCTCAGTGCATTTCCCAGCCATCAGCATCAGCTCTCAGGGAATTTGGGGTTGAATTTGTCCAGCAGGACCCCAAATCATCAAATTCCCGCTGTTTATGGACCCTTGACAGAGAGAGACTTTTCCTTCCCACCTGTCCGGATGTGGAAATATCCATGTAAAAACAGGATTGGGAAAATCTCTGGGCAAATTACGAGCAGTTTAACTCAGCCTTAAGAACTCCAGGGAATGCAGCTGTGCCAGGGAAGGCTGAGGCTGGATTTTAGGGAAAGGTTCATCCCACAGAGGGTGCTGGGGCACTGAACAGGCTCCCAGGGAATGGGCACATTCCCAAGGCTGCTCCAGGAGCGTTTGGACACCGCTCCCAGGGGTGCACAGGGTGGGATTTTGGGGTGTCTGTGCAAGGCCAGGAGTTGGACTGGATGATCCCGGTGAGTCCATTCCAACTTGGGATATTCCACGATTGCTCCGTGTTTAATGTCAGAGCTACCAAAGCTGCTTTGAGGGAAGTTTGCATCCAGAGTTTAACTGTAACTCAATTTCAGCTTAATTGGAATTATTTTATTAATTAAGAAGCGCGGTGATCTGAGTTCTGCTGTGTGGCTGGAAAGGCAGAAAGGCATTTCAGTGTCCAGGGATCTCATTCCTGCACGTTCTCCCACTCCCTAATGGAAAGGGGATGTTTGGAAGCTGCTGGAGGAAATTCCCAGCAGGGTCAAAAGGGCATCGGGATGGTGTAGCCAGGGACATGTTTCTGCTTAGCCAAGGAGAATTTGGGAGCAGGAGCTTTTCCCATTTCCATGGACAAACCCACGAGCTGCCTGACAATTCCAATTCCAAGCAGCTGGATTTGGGAGCAGGAGCTTTTCCCATTTCCATGGACAAACCCAGGAGCTGCCTGACAATTCCAATTATTTGGAGCTGGATTTGGGAGCAGGAGCTTTTCCCATTGCCACGGACAGAGCTGACAATTCCAATCACTCCCAGTCCTGCTTTTCCAATGATCCCAAGTTCTGGACAATGATGAAAGCTGTCACTCAGCCTCATTTGGAAGATTTAAAAGCAAAACACATTTTCCTTCCTCTTCTCTAGTTCGGGATCATCCAAAGTGGTTTGAAGCTCTGTGGCTATGACAGAACTCAAGCAATTCCCAGCTACGGAAGATTCAAGGAATGAGGAGGGAGGAACCGAATGACCTGGATTGTCCAAATTAATTTCCTTAAATTTTTTTAATCCATAAAAAAAATCAATTCTGGGCCGTTTAGAAATTCATCACTTGAGGCTCAGAGCAGCAGCTCGGGTATCTCTGAATCCCACGGAAGAGCTCTGGAACATTCCCTGAGTTGCTCACCTGGCAGAATTCCTGGCACGTTGTGACCTTCCCGAACACTTGCTGATTCCTTGGAATGCAGGTTGCCACTCCCATTCGGGGTTTAGGGCATTACTTTCGAGTTGTTTGGGGTTTTGTTTTTTTCCTAGATGAAAACACAAAGCAGGTTGGAGGTGGTTCGGGGTTTTTAAAATCCTCATGGTGACACCTCCCCCGAATCATGTGGAGTTTCTGGCCTGAGGTTTTATGGCCCTGGAAATTCCGAGACGCTCCAGATGATGGAAGTCAAGCTTAAATGAGCAACGTGGCCAAATTCTACCAAATAACTTCATGCTTTGAGCCCTGGAAGAGATCAGTGTCAACGGGGCGTGCTTTAAGCTTGGCCTAATTAAGCCTGATGAACTAACCACAAGTCCTTAGTGCACGTGTTACTAATCCCTGCCTAATCCAAATGGTCTTTCCCAAAGGGAATAATCCTAACCAGGCAAACATTGAGGTCAACAGAGAGGGGAGGAGAAAGCCCAGAGGGCAAAAGGAATAAAACCTTTGTTGCCCTTGAAGATGAAGGATGGAGGAAAGCCGGGGATCCCTTGGGAATGATACCTGCTCCTCTCCACAGGGAATGGAAACCGGGAAAAGCTTGGAGAGACAAAAAAATCACGGGATAGAATCGTTAAGGTTGGGAAAGTTCAACTTTTCCTCCACCTCCACCATGTCCACCATTAATCCACATCCTCAAGTGCCACATCCAGACATTTTTTGGACACTTGCAAGGATGGGGAATCCACTGTTCCAATGCTTTCCATGAAAAAACTTTTCCTAATATCCAATCTAAACACACAACCGCTGGAGACACCAAAAAGTGGTGGAAATCTAAGAGATGTTTGGATTGAAACCCTTCTATTGTTGACTCGTGGGTCATGGAAGGGTTCCTGGTCATTCACGGCCAAGCTGTGGCTCTGGAAAACAGCTTGAGGATGGAAAAGGAATCATCCTGGATTCCCAGCATCCCACTGCTTGACTCAGGTGAGGCCCCACCTGCAGAGCTGCCTCCAGCTCTGGTCCCAGCACAGGAAGGAGCTGGAGATGTTGGACAGAGTCCAGAGGAGGTCCCAGGACTCTGCTGGGAGCCAGGCTGGGAGAGCTGGGATTCAGCCTGGAGAGGAGAAGCTTTGGGGTGACCTCATTGTGGCCTTCCAGGACCTGAAGGGAGCTGAGAAAGATGGAGAGGGACTGGGGACAAAGGCTGGAGGGACAGGAGCCAGGGAATGGCTTCCCAGTGCCAGAGGGCAGGGCTGGATGGGAGATTGGCAATTGGGAATTGCTGGCTGGGAGGGTGGGCAGGGGCTGGGCTGGAATTCCCAGAGCAGCTGGGGCTGCCCCTGGATCCCTGGAAGTGTCCAAGGCCAGGTTGGAGAATGTGGGATGGTGAAAGGTGTCCCTGCCCACGGCAGGGGTGGCACTGGATGATCCTAAAGGTCCCTCCCAACCCAGCCACTCCATGATTCCATGACTGGACCTGCTGAGGATGTTGTCCTCTCCCATCTCATCCTTGGTTTAACAGAGCCTTTGGCATCGACTTCTCCAAGAGAAAATCCCTGGTGATGCCATCCTCGGATCTGCTTCGCCCTCCTGACCTCCCAAATGATGATTTCAGCAGAGAAGGCCTCTCCCACACCCCTCTCGAAGTCCGTGCGTTCTCCAAGCTGATGGAAAAGTCATTCCCGAATTCCATGGCTCGCTGCCTGCTGCACAGGGGGGGATTCAGAGCTCGGGGGTGCAGCTGAATGCAAAGAACAGGAGGTTTGGAAAATTTTCCCATTTCCAAAGCAGGAGGACACAGCAGTTTGGGGATGGTTGATGCAGAAATCAACTTAAGCTTAATCCAGTTTAAGGCAGGTCTCAGCTGTGCAAAGGGACTGGGAAGGAGGGAAGGAATTTGGCTGGTGGAGATGAAATGGGTGAATATTTATGAGTATGAAATGCTGAGCGAGGCAACACAGCTTTGCTGAAGTGTTTAGGTTTGAACCCGAGTGGAAACTTCACAGTTTGGGCACGTTAAGTCTGCACTGGAATAAAAGAAGCAAAATTAATTCCCTTTTCTTTGGCATCATTTCCGTGCTGAGTCCGAGTCCTCTGGCACACGCTGCTGAGGGAAAGCCTGGTGCCCCAGGAATGCTCCCTCTGCCATCCCAATGGTGTCTTTTCCCAAAAAAAAGCAGCACGAATTCCTTCAAAAACCTTTAAATCCTTGCTCTCACATCTGGTTATGTGAAACCTTTTGGCAGCTTAAAGAGGGGGGCACCTCCTCGTCTGAATCAAGGTCCCACTTCAAGAGCCGAGCGTGTGGGTTTAGCATCTCTGAAGAATCCATTTGTGATTCTCTGCTTAAATACAGCCAAGAAAGCGAAATGCTTTGTGCATTTGTGGGGGTTTTTAATGGGTTTCAAGCAGAATTTAATGGGTTTCAAAGAATTTCATCCAAGGGCTGCCCAGAAGCTGAGCTCAACCCAATGAACCTGATCAAGTGCAAAAGGCTGTTCCAGCACACTGCTGTCTGGGGTGTCGAGAGTTGCTAAAAGGAGATTTTTTTGCCAAATCTATCTGGCCCAAAGGCAGATCTGCACTCCAGAGGAGATATCCCCAATTTATAAGCAGTGAAAAGCCACCCTCCGTTATAGGGATGGTTGGGGGTGTCAACCCATGGCGGGGGGAGACTCCATCCCCTCCTCATCCCTGCCACTTTTCAGAGGGAAAAGGCTGAAATGGAGGAAAATCCAAATCTCAGCCAAGTGGGACAGATTTCCAGCTGATCCCCTCACCTGACAGTATCCAAAAATTCACCCACTGGAAGCACCACTTGGCCCTGACGTGGGATGGAACAGTGGGGGCCCCTGATGGCTTTTCCAGGCAGGATTTTGGGATTTGCTGGTCTGTCTGGCCAAAGCAGCTGCTTCTTTCCAGCTCTATCAGAATCAAAAACCTCGCTACGAACAGTTTAGGCAGTGGTTTTGTGCCAGGACATGGATCAAGATGACAGATTCCAGGCAGGATGCTCCGTGAGGGAAGCCACTGCCTCAGTCCCATGGCTGCATCCAGGGGACACCCACACGCCATTAAATCCCTGGGGTGTGTTTTGAGATGGGTGTCTGAGGTAAGTTTTTGGGATTTGAGCTGATTTCTGAGGTGTAATTTTTCCTTTTTTTACAAAGGAACTGTTTCTCCTCCAAAATTTTGCTGATTTTTTGCCTCTTTCTGACAGGGTGAGTCTGTTGCTCCTCTTCCCGGGGCTGTGGGGTGCTGGACTCATGCTCAGGAAGGAGAAAAAGCTGAAGGGAAGGATGGAACAGGGAAGGATCACAGAATATCCTGAGCTGGAAGGGCCCACAAGGATCATCCAGTCCAATTCCTGCACAGACACCCCAAAATCCCACCCTGTGTCTGGGAGTGTTGTCCAAACGCTCCCGGAGCAGCCTTGGGAATGCACCCATTCCCTGGGGAGCCTGCTCAGTGCCCCAGCAGCCTCTGTGGGAAGAAACTTTTCCTAAAATCCAGCCTAAACCTCGCCTGGCACAGCTCCAGCCGTTCCCTCAGGTGATGATCACAGATGGAGGCGGGAATGGATGGATTGGAGGTTCAACAAGACCAAGTGCCGGGTTCTACACTTTAACCACAACAACCCCATGGAATGCTCCAGGCTGGGGGCAGAGGGGCTGCAAAGCTGGGAAAGGACCTGAATCCAGGTGTGCTCAGATGGGCAAGAGGCCGATGGCACCTGGATTTTACCCAGGAACAGAGTGGCCAGCAGGATTAGGGAAGTGATTCTGCCCCTGTGCTGGGCACTGCTGAGGCCACACCTCGAGTGCTGTGTCTGGTTCTGGGCTCCTCAGCTCAGGAAGGACATGGAGGGGCTGGAGTGTGTCCAGGGAAGGGAACGGAGCTGGGAAGGGGCTGGAGTGGGAGCTGGGAAGGGGCTCAGCCTGGAGCAAAGGAGGCTCCGGGGGGACCTTGTGGCTCTGCACAAGTCCCTGACAGGAGGGGGCAGCCGGGGGGGTCGGGCTCTGCTCGCAGGGAACAGGGACAGGAGAGAGGGAACGGCCTCAGGCTGGGCCAGGGGAGGGGCAGGGTGGATACTGGGAAAATTCCTCCATGGATTAAACATTGGAAGCGGCTGCCCAGGGCAGTGGTGGACTCACCATCCCCGGAGATGTTTAAGGAACGACAGGACATGGCACTCAGTGCTCAGGTCTGGTTGACAAGGTGGTGCTCGGCCACAGCTGGGACTCGATGGTCTCAGAGGTCTCTTCCAGCCTCAGTAACCCTGCGATTCCCTGGAATACCGAGACGCGGAGGGCGCTGCTCTCCCTGTGCCTCGGTTTCCCCACAGCGGGGGCGCTCCCACTGCGCGCTCCGCCAGGGGGCGCTGCGCCCCCCGCCTCCCTCACAGCCCTCGCCGCCCTCTGGCCACGCCCCCGCGGCTCCTGATTGGCCAGCGCCGCCACCGCCGCCATTTTCAAACCGCCGCCGCCGCCATTTCTCCCCGAGCTGAGGCGCCGCTGTCGCCGCTGTCAGCCCCGTTCTCAGTCCCCATCCCCATGGAGGCAGAGCCCCTGGGCCAGAAACCCCCTGGGCGGAGACGGAGCAGGGCCAGCATCTCGCCCCCGGCGGGCGGAACCCCCGGTGTGGCCGCCTCCTGCAGCCGGTAGGAGTCGTGATCCCCCCGCGTCCTCCCGTGAGGGGCTGAGGGTGACCCGCGGGGCGTGTGTGCCCTCAGAGGAGACCCTGCCGGCCTCCTGTGTAAGGAGGGTCCCTTCAGCTTCCTTACTGCCTTGTGAAGGGACGCCCGGCCGGTTGTGAGGGGATTTTCCAGGGAAATTCCCTCCTGTCCGCTGGACGGGACCCTCATCCCAATCTCCTAAGGAGAATTCCTCTCCTGGGGGCTGTGGGAGAATCCTTTGCCTTTCTGCCTCATGAGATGGACGCGTCTTTCCTCAAGCTATAACAGCTTTCCCTGCCTGTCCCCTAATGAAGATAGCTGCTCTTATCACGGAATTTTCAAGGGTTGGAATGGACCTTAAGGATCATCCAGTGTCACCCCTGCCATGGGCAGGGACACCTTCCACTATCCTGGAGTGCTCCAAACTGGCCTTGGGCACTTCCAGGGATCCAGGGCAGCCACAGCTTCTCTGGGCACCCTGTGCCAGGGCACTGGATCATCTCCCTCTCCTGGGCATAAGGTCCGCCTCAGCATCAGCCCTGCCTCTATTCTGATTTTTAGACACCTGTGTGAGATGTCTGCTACTGTTATTCTGATGTATTGAACTTGGGAGACTTTTCCCAAGGTCACACCCTGAAAGAAACTCAGGAAATAATTTACCCTGAAGTTCAGCTTATCCATGTTGACCCCAAAATGTTACCTGGGTGTGTTTAGAATTTATCAGCAGCTGACCCCTGAGTGACCCATCCCCTGCTGACTCAGATGTGGCAAAGCCAGATCAGCAGAAGTTTGGGTTTTCTGCTGCACTTAGGGTTAAGAAATGACTTCTCCACGCGTGCAGGTGATGTAGAAACTGCTTATATCAGACAAAAGTGGCTTTAGTTACCTCAGCACAGAGAGTTTCTACCTCCAGATGCTGTGCTTGGACAGAAATTTACTCCTGGGTGTGGTCAGGAATCAGCCTTTGCGTCCCAGCTTGGCTTGGAGGGGTGAGAGATGCTCCTGCTCTTCCTCTAGCCTCATTTTTCCGTGGAAATGAGCGAGAGGAAGGTGAGTGGAGCAGTCCCTTGTTTTGAAACGCCGGAGAAATTCCCCAGGGGCTGCAGTGGATGTTCTTAATTAGGCAATGAAAGCAAAGTAAACATTGATGCGTTTGGGTTCTTGCAAGCATTGTGTGAGTTCTGGGTGGCAGAAGGGTTTAACAGGCTTTGAAAAATACATGTTTTAATAGAAATGTGCTCCTGAAAATCAAACTGTAGCTCCCTAATTAGCGCACTTGAAAAGCAGAGCCTGATTGAAGGCCTTGGTGGTTTGGGATGGTCGAGCATTGCTGTGTGAGGCTTGTTTGTGTGGGAGAGGCCAAGGAAATTTGGGATGAAGCTCAGGCAGGAATTTATGCAGATAAGAATTACAGGTTTTAGCCCTTCATCTGGACACTCACCAGCAAAGTGATGCCAGCTCAGCACCTCTGTGGTCTGGTGATGCAGAGGCTTGAGATGCTGCTGCTTGAAGCTTGTTTAAAATAATAAAAAAGTTTAACTGGCAGCAACTCTGGGAGGTCTCCAGCCCAACTTCAAATATAGGTCAGGTTGGCATTGGCGGGGTGAGCTCTAAAAACCTCCAAGGACAGGGATTTTCTTACCTCTCACAGCTTGACCACCCTTACTGGGGGGGGAAAGTTTGTCCTTGTATTTACTGGAAAATTTCCATGCTGCAGCTTGTGCATGTGGAAGGGTCTGTTTCTGGTTTTAGCTCCTTTTTAGATCGTGTAGACAGCACTAAAATCTGTTTTTACCTTACTTAAATCCCTTTTTACCTCACCCAGGCTGAGACCTCTGCTCTCAGTCCCTTTATTAATCCTGGGCATCTTTTTGTTCCAGTTGCTTTTCCTCGTGCTGGGAAGCCCAGAGCTGCTCCCAATATCCAGATGGGATCTCACAAATCCCAACTGGCATCATTTGAGCTGCTTGCTTCCCCAACCTTCCTGCTGCAAACCACCAATAATAGAACTGAAACTGTTTAATCCTTGCAGCTGTTGGGGAAGTGGCAAACTGAGACAGAGGGTGTGGTTTTTGTTGGGTTTGGTTTTTTGTTTGGTTTTTTAAATTAAAAAAAAATAGACCAAAACCTGGAAGCAGTTGGATTTTAAACTTTAGCCAAATGTGCAAGATCTGTGCCTTATGTTCAAGGGTCTGACTGGGATTTAAGCAAAGGCCTCCACTCCCTGCTAAGCCATAAATATATTCAATATATGCACAACAAATGACCTCAGTCCCCTCTTCACTTGCCTCAGCGCTGTGAGTGTGTGTGCACACGTCCATGAAGGAGCTTTTGTGCCCAGCCCTGTAACCTGACACTAGATTTGGGCAGCCCGAGTTTGGTCAAATCTCAGCCGAGGCACAACCAGAGCCCTGGGAGCCTCTGGATTCCCCAAATCCATCCAGCAGTGTTGGAGGGCGAGGTAATCCCCTTTATTAGCCTTGTCCTCTTGCTGTTGTTCCCTTGCATTCTCAGGGCTACAACATTCCTGAGCGTCTCGAATCTGCTGCTTCAGTGGGGTATTTTTAAGTGTTACTTTGACTTGCACACAAAGCATCAAGTTTCACTCCTGTGATGCTGCTGGAGGATTCCTGACGCTTCCCCAAGAGAGAGGGAGGTGGGAAGGGCTGTGCTTGGGGCAGGGTATTTGTAGGCAGCCTCTTGTCTGTGGTGTCTAAAAAGGGAGGAGATGGTTGAGAGCGTGCTGGAGACGGTGACTTCACCCAGTTCTGAACAGGGCATGTTTGCCCTCAGCTGGGGATGGTTTGCACATCTTCTAATTTTCTATTTATCCCTTTCCCCCCCCCGGCAATGCACCTGCAGCTCTTGCATCGGGTTTCAGGTAGAAAAGTGAGAGGTAATTGCTCTGGTGAAGGAGAGGAACCTGCAGAGTCGGCAGTGCTGAAGGGAAAATAAGGAATGGCTTTCCCAGGGAGACATTCCCTCTTTTTCCAGAATTTTTCCCAGAATCTGGCAGCACAACGAGTGGATGAGTGTTTTTCTCTCAACCTTGTCCCCCCTCCATCTCTGGCTGCAAGGATATGACCAAAAAAATAACAAAAAACTTTATCTGGGACAGATAAAAGACCCTTTGTTTTGGGATTTGTTTGTTTGCTCTCTAATCTCGATCCCAACTTCCCAGTTTATCTAATCTGGAGGTGAATCCAGGTGAAGCCAGAGCCCAGGGCTCCCTTCTGGGGTAAAACGTGGAAATAAAGCTGAGGCCTCTCTCCAGACACTTTGTCTGACCCCCACTTGCATTTTGCCTGGAGAATAGCTCCTTCCAGCTGGGAAAAGGAACGCTCCAACCCCAGGCAGACCCGGAGCTCATGAAGTTGTTTTTTATCTCTCTCCAGAGCCGACTGCTCTCTCTGACACCTGCAAACATCAACTCAGTAGTTACTCCGATGAGATTAATCCCAATTAACTGTCTGGCTTTGGGTAGAAGGATTAAAAGTGGTTTTACGTAGGCACAGTAGGGTGGGAGGTGGAAAAGGTGCTCAGTTATAAATGGGGGGAGCTGAGAGGGCCAGGCCAGGCAGCTCCTCCTGGTGGGATCAACCACGAGGCTGCCGAAGGAGCCGGAGAAGAGAGGGGATGGATTTTTCTCCCAGGTTCTCAACCTTGAACTGCTGCCCAGGGTGGGCCGTGGGGTCCCCAAACCCTCCAGCCCCACTGTGGCTGCAAGGGGAACTGGGGAGTTTCCTTGCTTTTGAACCTATAAAAAAGTCAAATTTTACTCTTCCACCTTTCCCTGTGGCTGTGGGATTGCTGGATAAGGCTTGCAGGGATGAGGAAGGGAGAAAGCTGGAATTTTTTGGTGGCAGCCTGCAGACGCTGAGAGGTTTAATGTGAAACAAAACCCTTCCCAACCCGTGCAGGAGCTTTGTCAGGGAGAGCTTTGTTTCTGGAGCAGCAGCAAGGAATTTGTTGTCCATTCAGGAGCAGGATTGGCTTTAAAGAGGCATCTCAAGAGAAAGAGTCCTTCCTGAATTATATAATTAAATATATTTAAAAATCTTCCCTGATCACCTGCACAATCTGCAATAAATTCAATTGGCTTTGATTTATTCCCTTTCCACATTTATCCCATTAAAGGCAGTTGTTTGTTGGCCGCTGACCCAACACTGCCGTGAGGGCCAAGTGCTTTTGATGCTGATGCTTCTCTTGCCTTTCTTCTCCTTAATTACGGCTTTTCTGCAGTGAATGTTTGTTTGCTCTTGATCTTGGCTGGGATTAAAGCTCTGTTCCAGCAGACTTTCTAGGGCTGCTGAGAGCCTAATGAAGAGTACAAACACTCACTTTTCCTTGCCATTATCACTTCAAAGTTCACCCAAATGGAAACTTTTCCTCCCCTGAAGAAGGTGGTTATTAAAATGCATCATTTGAGCATAATTGGAAGCTCCAAGCTTGCAGGAAATGTCCAGAGACTCCAATTACCAGTGGGGTGGTTTTTTTCCAAAAGCAGCTTGTGAGTGTCTGGCTCTGAGTGTGAGGTTTATACACAAGCACTGCAGGCAGTTGTCCTTCCAGAGGCCTCAAACAATTCCTGGGAGATGAGAGTATCCCAAATTATAAATCCATATTTTGGCCTGAAATTACTGGAAAAGACTATTGATACTTTAGGAATATTTTTTTAAAAATCAAATAAGTGTTTGGTTTTTTAGGGGTTAAAACCCCACTTGTGTCCTTTGTTCCTTGGGCTTCTCCTCAGCTGTCCTTGGCACAGGAGTTCCACAATGTTCCAGCAGCTGGAAGAGGGCTGGGAAATTATCCCTAAAACTGAGTGGATTTGGCTGTGATCTTGTGACATTTTCTAGTGCTATAGAATAGATGTTCAATGAAACATTTTAAGGTCACTTGTCTCTTTCCCTACGTTTTGAGTGCCAGGGTTTATTAAAATCCTATTAACTGGAATGAAATCCTGATTTTACTGAACTCCAGAGCACCTTTTTGCAATTCTTAGTGCAGAACTGTCTCGTACCTGGTATTTTTCTCCAAGGGACAAAGAAGGTGTGAGCAGCTCTGGAAATAATTCCTGGGTTTTGTTAGGTGTGTGAAATGTGTTAAAACACAGGCAGAATTAACAAACCAAGCTGAAGTATAATTTCATGTCCTTCTGGTGGCCTCTGAACAAGGATCTCTAGGAAAAGCTGGTGGTGCCTATGGAATCTCTTCTATTCTCAGTGCTTGGAGATGCTGGAAAACAATGAATTTTCTCATAGGAAAGATGAGATGAGGGTGGGAGGAAGAAAATACCTGTAAAATCTCGTTGTTTTTAATTCGTGCTGCAGCTTTCCCAACCTCCACGGCAAGTGCCAGCAGCCAGCGATTAAAACCTTTCAGCACTCGACATCCCTGGGTGTGAATGTTGATTGTCTTAACACCAGGCTTTTAATTACTTCATGCTGATGATAGACTGCTCATTATTGTCTTGTAAAACAGAAGTCAAGCTACACTTAGCAAATAATTATCTTCCCTCACAAATCATTACCCTCAACATCCAGTATCTTAAGCCCAGTTTGTGCTGCTTAAATTAATATTTTCAGTCACAGGTGCTTTGCAGAATGGGTCCTTCAGATAAAACCTCAAAAAGGGGATGAATTTGGGATGTCAAAAAATAAGGAGAGCATCTCTCCTGTAAAAATGGTCCCTTGATGATAAGAATGAGCCCTTCAGTGCTTTTTTAATCCAGTGAAATAAAAACCCAGAGAAGATTTTTCCTCATTTTTTCTTGTGAGGAGCTGCAATAGTTATTAAAAAATTCCTTCATCAAAAGTACTTGCAGCAGAGCTGGGTATTGCTCTCCTGGTGTCTGGGGCAGATCGTTAAATATTCTTTCCAAACCAACAAATGATATGAAAACTTATGCTTGGACAGGAATGGAGCTCAGAGGTGTTCCTAAAACAGAGCCTACCAAAGGTTTTCCTCATGCTCTCCCAGCCTAAACACATTCCCAGATCCCCTGAGCAAGTCTGACAGCTGCTGGTTCTGATCTCAAATCTCCTGGAATTTGCTGTGGAAAGAGATGAAAATCAATGGTCTCATAAAAAGATTCCCATGTGCACAGGAGCTTTATGGCCTGGGCCTTGCTGCTTTTGCAGGGAAAAGTTAAGGAAAAGCAACTCATCCTCATAATCCAGGAGAACTGGCTGATTCCAAATGATGGGAATCATTTCCCTACAATCAGGAAAGTGAGAGAATATCCAGGGATCCTCCCACGTTGTCTGGAGGGTGCAGAAAATACCTGTTCTAGGGAGGACTAGGAATTATTTTGTATATGGTTTGCCAAGGAAGTGTGCAGGAGTTTTCCTGACTTTAAATCAGGAATAAACCAGAGAGACAGGCCTGGCTTAACCAAACCATGAGCTGAGTTTCAAGGCTCCATCTTTTCTTGCCAAATACCTGGGTTTTTTTATTTAATCCTTTCCTCTACTCCAGAAATGACAGCCCTGCACTCATCTCCCTACTGGATAAAAAGGAGTTGTAAAAATTGACTTTTAACCATCTGGGAATGTGGAGAGAGCGTTTCACATCATCAGGATCCTGCTCTGGTCTAGCCTGAAGGTGTGACTGCTTCCCTGACTTCACAAAAGCCTTGGAACTGCTTGGAATTTTAAATATTCCATCAATTCCTGTCATTTGCCCTCTTTGAAGGGGTCTTAACTCCCCCTGGATCAACACATAAGGAGGGAAAACCAATTCTGGTAAACACAGCTGAGCAAATTTCTGAAGGGTTGAGAAGTGCCAGCCTCCAACCCTTCTGCTCTCCCTGGAGATGATTTATGGAGCCCCGGATTTGGCAGGAAGGGGCAGGATTGTTGTTAACCTGTGGAATTACCTGTCAGGGAGAGGCTGCAGTGGGTGACCTCCTGCACAGGGGGGTGGAATTGGGGTTATTTTGGAGACAGCAGAGTCACCGCAGCGTGGCACCGATGACTTTGTGAAGGGAACACTGGGGAGAAATAAAGGGTGGGAAGAGAGGAGGAGGAATTCCACACTTTGTTCAGCACGATGGGAAAAGCACGAGATTGTGCTGCTGTTCCACCGATGGAAAACTTGTGGGACAACTTCAGCTTCTGCTGCTGGGTCACGCTTTTCCCATGTCAGAGCTTTATACCTTCAATATTCCCATTATTCCTGTTCCTATGGAATGTGTGCACACGAGCTTTATGGAATGGGCCTTGCTGCTTTTGCAGGGAAAAGTACCCAATCCCTAAAATCCTGCTGCTCTGGCCAGGGCAGAACTTCTCCCTGAGGAATGCTCCGTTCCCACCCGACATCACCCCTCACCTCAAGGCTTCACTTGGGCTTGGATTAGCAAATTTTTCCTTAATTTCTTCAGGTTTCACTTTTCTTTGTCCCCCCAAAGTTATGCCAAGTAAAACCCAACCTATAGGATTTCAAAATATTCCTTCTTCCTCCAGATTTAATTTTTGGGAACAGGATGTGAGCAAATGACCATTTTCCGGAAATCCAAAGTGGATTCCCAGCTCTAAAATTCCCTGCAGCTCCTATGAAATAATAGATGTGCCAAGCTTCCCTTCCACTTCCCAGGGGCAGTTTCTTTAACACAAGGACAAGAGAAATGCAAAATTCCTCTTGATCTTCCTCGTGTCTTCAGGAGGGTGATGTTTTACTTCAATTTTACTTTTTTTTTAATATTAGAGGGGGTTGTTTCACCAATATCTTCTTTTAAAATATTTGGGATAAGGAGGAGAATTTTTATTGCCTGAAAGATTTCCTCAGTCCTTGCCTGATTTAATTTTATAAATTAAATAATTTTTTATAAATAAATATTAAAATTTAAAATATTTTTTAAATTTTAAATAAATTTTTATAAATAATTTTAAATTTTTAAAATAACTTTTTATTAATAATTTTTTAATTTCAAATACATTTTTATTAATTTTTAAATTTTTCATATACATTTTTATAAATAAATTTTAAAATTTTAAATACATTTTTATAAATAAATTTTTTAATGTAAATAATTTTTATAAAATAAATGTAATTGGTTTTATTATTTATTTTTATTATTTATTGATTTTTATAAATAAAATTTCGATTTCTAAATTAAATAAATATTTAATAAGTAATAATAACTAAATTAATAAGCCCCTCAATAAGGGCTCATCTTTGCTGGAGACTTGGAGAAAGAGTTGGGAGTAATTAATTTAAAATATATATTTATTTATATATTTTGTGAGATGATAATGATGGCAGTGGTATCTCTTGGCAGTTCTAGTGGATGGTGCTGTCTGTGGGAATAAATTTGGGAGTCAGTGACTGGAAATTCAGGAATGAGAGAGGAATCTTGGTAAAAAAACAGAGTTGAAATCTTACATTTATAAATCTGGAACCACCCAATTTCTCAATTTGGTACTCAGAAGTTGCTGTTACTGTTTCATTTCTGATTTGCATTTCTTTTCTTGGTGGGTTTTTCACCGAAAAAAAAATCTTTTAAAACAGAACTGAGATATAAAAGCAAAGTGTAGGTGAAACTCACTGGGACTGATGGCAAAATTCCCAGTAAATTCCCTGATTTTACCAGAATATTCCACTATTTACCGTAAACTGGATTAATTTCCAGTGCCAGGCAATTTGACTGCCATGGGATCTTCCCATCTTGGCTGATTTGCAAGGATTTCCCCTCTGGATACTGGAAAAACTTCACCCCTATTTGACTTCCATCACTTTTTGCATTTTCTGGGGCTTTTTTTCCCTTTTCCCTTCCTTTTCCTTTCCTGTCAGAGTATTTCACACTTTCATTTCTGCCTCGCTGCTCTCACCTGAGAAGAACAGCAGGAAATTTGGGATCTGGGGAGCACCAAACCACAAAAATTGAAGGAAAATTTCCAAATGCCCGAGAAAGGAAAACAGAGATAAGGCAATAATATATGGAAGGAAGAATTATTCCCAGAAATTATTGGGATAACAGGACTGGGAAGGAAGGGTCAGTTTTTAAAAGGTCATCGAGTTTGTCCTCTTAACTGCCCATCCCCCTTCTTCCCAGCTTTTCTATTCCCATATTTTTATACAAATTTCCTGGAAAGCAGCTGCAGTTCCATGGAATATTTACATGTCTAAATCCATTCCTTCTTCTTTTAACTTCAAATTCGCAGCTTGGTTGGTTCAGCTGGGGAACTTCAGCCCTTTGCTGTGAGAAATAGAAATAATTCCGGGGTTTCTCCACACCTGGAATGCCAGGAAATCTCTTTAACTGCGGTGGTCCCACACTTCCCACATCCTGGTGAGGAGGGAAGCAGCTCATTAAAGGTGCTGCCATAATTGGGATTAATTATCTGCCCAAAGCTTCAGCTTTAGCTGCAACTGGACAGGAAGGCAAGGTTTGATCACAGCAGTTTTATTTTGGGTTACTTTGAAGTGTGCCCAGAAATTAAAGTGAGGTGAGGCTCTCCCAGTAATTTTAAGAGTGAGGGGGAAAAAAAAACCAACCCAGATTATTCCAGGCCAGACTCTCAGACTTTGGATGGATCCCAGGTGAACAAGGAGATTTCTTTCTCCTTCAGCAGCACCCTGTGCTTGTCAAGGAGTTCTGAAAAGAAGGATTTAGGCTCTGAAAATGGGAATAAAACACATTTAGAAGTCCTCCAAGCACCACCCCTGCCCCATTTAGGTGGTTTCTCTGCTCCCCTTTATTCTCAGCCTTTATTTTGGTGAAGCCAAAGAAAACCCAGACTGAACAACAAACAACAACAAAATAAAAAGGCATCGAGCCAAAAATATTGTTGGAATTGCAAATCCAGCTGGGCCCCACCTTGTGTGGAGGTGTAGGAACAACTCCAGCCAAAGTTTTCCTGCAGGTTTTAGCAGGCAATTCCAAGGATAAACAGCACCAGGCTGGATTCCTGTGGAGCTGGGATGGGCTTGGAGTCTCTCTCTGATGTCTCCGTGGCTGAGGTGGAACAGTTCCTCCACGCTGTGCAATGCTGGGAGAGAAGAGCTTAAAAACCCCAAAAAGCCACGTGGAGATCCATCCTTGAGTGTGGGGAATGCAGGGGAGGTTTAATGGGAAAGGTTTAAACAAGATTCCCCTTCCTGGGCGTTATTCCAGAGGTTCCAAGGTTTGCGTCCCACTCATCCCACAGGAGTTCATGGGAAGGCAGAGGCCTCCCAGCACCCTTGGGAAGAGGCTCAGGCTTCTCCCTTTTCCCCTCTGTTTTCTCCTGGAGCACTTTCTCCTTGCTGTGTCCTCGTGAGGGAACTCCAGAGGATGAACTAAAGGACTCCAGAGCCACTTCTGGCTCAGGCACAGCTTTACAATTCCCCTTTCATTCCCTTCGGGAGCTGCCACGCAGGCAGTGAAATCCTTCCTTTCCCTCTAGGTGTCACCACTGGATTGGGAATCAGAGCTTTTCCTTTCAGTTCCAGCCCAGGACGCAACGTCAGAGTTGGAATTCCACTCCTGCTTTGAGCTTCATATTTACAATAAATTGATCAGTTGGGATTAATTTCGTTTTACTGAGTCAAATGCAGCAAGGTTGAAAGGAAATAATTCCTTCAGTACTTCAAGGTGACTGTTTTTCCTTTTAAGTAATATTTATGGAATCACAGAAGGATTTGGGTTGGAAAGGACCCTAAAGCTCATCTCATTCCACCCCCTACCATGGGACACCTTCCACAATCCCAGGTTGCTCCAAGCCCTGTCCAATCTGGTCTAAATCTCCTTCCATACCACACTGGCTGCTGCCGTGTCCCTTTCCTGAACCTTTTCAACTCCAAGGTCACCTGGGGAGGGAAAAAAAAACCAAAACGAGGGAGCAGGGAAGCAAAGCAGGTGAAGGTGTCCAGGATGCTCCGGGCTCTCAGCACGTGGGTGGGCTGGGAGTGTTCATCACCTGTGTCTTCACTTAAAAGCTCTTGTGCAAAGTTGTCTGGGTGGTTTCTGAGAGCCTCGAATCTGTGAATCCTCAGCATCAGAGAGACCACAAAAGTTGATTACATAAAGGTGCAATTAAGCTGATTTCCCTCCCACACACCCAGAAAGGTCTTCAGACTTTGGAACTGCTCCATGTCTGGCTCAGGGAGAAGGATCAGTTACAGAGCTTGGCTCAGTTTAAACCTCTGCACAAGAGGTTTTCCAGTGAGTCTGAATGATTTCATTCCTGGGGGGAGGGGATTTTTTTAATTCCAGTTGTGTTCATGACTCCCTTAAACTCCTCTTCCCTTTGCCCAGAGCAGCTGGGGCTGCCCCTGGATCCCTGGAATGTCCAAGGCCAGGCTGGACATTGGGGCTTGGAGCAGCCTGGGATAGTGGGAGGTGTCCCTGCCCATGGCAGGGGTGGCACTGGAGGAATTTTTTAAGATCCCTTCCAACCCAAACCATTTTATTCTGAACTGGTTGAAAAACTTTACCCACAGCACTACAAAGCATTAATTAATTAATGACCTGCACTCCCAATTCCTTCACAAATGACCTTGCTCTTTGTTCCATGGAACTTTGCACGTTGCCCAGTGATCCTGGCAGCAGCGACCTTGGATATTGCTGTATTCCTTGGACATTGCTGATTCCAGAGCTGGAAACTCAGCTCCACACCAGCTCGAAACCAAGGCCAAGTGCTGACTTCCAGCACAATCCCCGAAACCACAGCCCAGCCCAACCTCTGGCCACCCCTCCGAGGCTGCAGCTGCCGTTGGTGTCACCTCCCGTTCCCTGGGGGAGTTGGATCGGGGAAAAGGAGTCGGTGTTGTTATCAGCGCTTGGGGAAGATGCTGCTGGCTGCAGTGCAGTGCTGAGATCGCCAATGTTGACAGTGCAATGGTTTTATCTCTGAATCAAGCTCTGTTTTCCCAACCGGCTTTACATGTGTAAGGTTTTGTGTTGCTGTTGTTGTTCCAGCTGATTCCTGGGTCTCCCCCTCGGCTTTTTAGATCGTTCCTTTGGATTTGGTGCTGATAATCTCCTTGCACGCTGCAGTCACACGCAGTGGGGCTGTTGCACTGTCACTCATCCACATCAGGGGGCAGCTTTGAGGTTGTTCTGCAACTTAAATCCATTTTGTTCGTGTCAGGAATTGTTCTGTGAATAATCTTTAGAACAGACAGATTAATTTTCCTACTAACTGGCCAGGAATGTTCTCCTGAACGTGAGTAACCACTGCTTGAGCTGAGGCAGATTTAATAATGCTTTTCCTGTGGCCGTATCTAGCAGACTTTCTCCTCTCTAAATAAAAAAAGCTGCTGTTTCCCCCTGCACTGGGGGATTTATTTTGTGGGGGGGGTGGTTTGTTTGTTGTAAGAACTGCAAATTATTAGAAGGCTTTTATTAAAACTTTTTTATTGTTCTCTGTAAACAAACTTCAGGTGTATTTATACTTCTCCCATGGAAAGAGATGAGAGGCTCTGAACTCTCCTCCTTTTTTCCTCGTGTTTTCTCATCTGTCTGCCTTGGCCCCTGAACTGCTTTTCCCTGCCAGGCTCCATAAAATTCTCCCTGGAGGCAGCAGTTCCTCGTCTGCTGCATTTTCCGGGATTTCTTAATCCTTTGCTCTTGTTTTGTCTGAGTTTCAAGCTCTTTTTTTTCCTCTTTGCAGGCCTTTCTTTTCTTTGTCCCTTATGTGCTCCTGCCTCCAAAACCTCCGTGGGCAGATAACCAAATAATATCCAAGATTTTCATCCCCACAAGAAGAATTTGGCTTCTAGCCTGAGTCAAAGCTGATCCCTACCACCATCCATGTGCAAATTGGCCAGATTGGGGGAAAAGAAAGGATCTCAGACTGGAAAATGTCATCCAGCACTTGAACCAAATCTTGGAGAGCTGGTTTTCCTCTCTTGCTTTCCCATCAGGAAGGAGAGGAGGCTCTCAACAGGACCATCAGGAGGTATCCAAACACACACACAGGGGCAGGGAGGGCCATAAAACACTGATGGGGCTTTATTTTGGGGTTCTGTGACTGCAGCTTTAGCTCAGACACAGATCCCAACACCTTTGGCTGAAGCTCTCCCGAAGTTCAAAGCTGAAGTGCTGCAGGAGAAGAGGATCCAGGAATCTGCAGTCTCCAAACTCCTGGAGAAGGGAGGTGGTTCAAGGTTAAAACAGCCTGGAGAGAGGGAGCAGTTATCTTGCCTTAGCACAAGGTGCACAATTCAAGTGCTTTAAATGAATAAATCAAACAAAGCAAACCCTGCTGGGGCAAATGAGCTCTCCTGGGGTGGCCCCTGGCCTGTGTCACCTGAGCCCAGGTCACTTTGGTGCTGCTGCCAGCACTGCCTGGCCTATCAGCTCAAAATGTGTTTACTTTTTTTGCATTCAGCAAGGCAAGAATGAAAGGGAGTGTGCCTCAAAAAGTAAAAGCATTAAACAAACTCTTTTGTGAGAGCAAAGTACACCTTCAGCTCCTTGTAATGTTTAAATATTTAAAATATGAAGTCACTCGGTGCTGCTTTATCACCCACCCAGGCCTATTTCTCTTCCATTTTCCCCTTAAATTGTGCAGACATTACATTCCCCAGCTCCACCCTGCAGCCATTTCCTGCCTCCCTGCTCTTTTCTGATTATTCTTTTTCTCCTTTTCTCCTTTCCTTACAGCTCCATTTTCTCATCCGTCATTCCCAGACTGCTTCTCCTGCCCAAATCTACCCCTGGCCCCGTTTCTTTTTTCTCCTGTGGGATAAGTGCTAATCCCCTCAGCCTGCAATGCAGAGCAGCTTTTTATAGCCCTGCTGAAGCCAGGGAGGTGAAATTCCCTAAGAACAAGGCTCCCTCTGCTCCAGGTGCCGTTCCCAGCATTGATTTGGGTGCTAAACAGGACAAGGCTGACGTTTACGAGGCTCCTTTTTCCTGCACTGTCCCAGTCTCCACCACTTCTGGAGTTTTCAGCTTTATCTGACACCTTTATCAACTGTATCCCCTTTTCCAATCTTTGTCCAGTCTCATCCTGATCCCACACAGACCTTGCACCAGGACAGCTTTTGGCAGGAGTCCTGCAGCTCAGTTGTTTCTTCAGGGTGTTCCCACCACTGAAATGGGCAGGAGAAAAGGATTTGACCTCCCCCACCTCAGTCCCACAGAATTTTATGGCTTCTGCAGAGCAGTAGGAAAAATGCTGCCTCGGATTATTTCAAATCCGAGGGAAAAAAGGGGAAAGTTTGTGTCTGTCAGCACTCAGTGTGTATTTTCCTGTGGGTTCTCTTGTGATAACTCCTGATATTTATTGGATCGAGCTTGGTTCCCACAAGAACTCAAAATAGTTGTCTGGATTTGAAGCAGCGTGGTCTTCCTCGGCTGGCAGGGCTATGGAGCTCGCTCCCAGGGCTTCTGGGCACTTGGAATTCCTCTGGCCAGACCACTCTCCCCAGGGAATGCTCAAAATAGGGATTACAGGGGAAGGGGCTCACGGGGGTGACACTCAGGGATGTTTAAATCCCACTGATTCCAGCTGAACTCGGAGCCTTTTGCTCCCTGGCTGGAAACGTTCGGAAATTCAAACGTTCACATGGAGCCCTGGAGAGCTTGATTTTGTGGGAATGAAAAAAGTCAGGTAAAGTTAATCTGAAAGAGTCAGTGGTTCATTAAAGCATCCAGAGAGCTTCACTTTGCTCCATAAAAACCCCATGAAGATTCCTTATCTCCAAATCCAGTCTCTATGGGACAGCGCTTTCCTGCAGGGATTTCTGTTGACGACATTTGCTTCCTTTCTCTTTCCTCCTTGGATACCCTCCAGATTCCTAAACCTTCCTTCATGGCATTTTCTAACATCTCTGCATTGATAAATTTGCTTTGATTTTGATTTGATTTGATTTGATTTGATTTGTGCTGCTGGTGGCTTTTCTGGACCACAGAACTCCCTCCTGACCTTGGGACCAAAATTGCTGAAGAGCTTGGGAACTATTTCGAGCAATCTTTAGTCAGGCTTTATTCTAAGCCTTTACAAGTACCTGCTATCAATGTCCAGCTAGGATGACACGAGCAAGTGAGGCAAACATGTATTTATGAACCTTATGTCTAGAAATTTCAGGAGCTGCTGTCTCCTAAAGACAAGATTAATTTCACCTAAAAGCCGATTGCTTAAATCTGAGCCTCACCCAGGGTTCCTTTATAGCCCCTGCAGCAAGAGAGGCGCCTCAGGGCAGCTCCAAATGCTTGGCTGGAGGTGTCACCGTCCCTGCAGGAGTGACAGGGGAGCCTGGACAGCTGCTCCCAGCCGGGGGTGACAGATGAGATGAGCCCCTGCCTGGCCACACGCTGGAAAAGGGGAGCTGAGGTTTGGCATGTGGTGATGTCCGTGGGGTTTTATTTCTGGTGCTGGGGTTTAATGATGGGGATTATCCCCAAGCTCCTTGTTCAGGGCTGATTGACAAGGGCCTGGTGCACCCAAATTTGTGCTTTGGGAGCTGGGGGGGCATCCTGGGCTCAGCATCTCCTGTGCCAGGGCTGCTCCTGCAGCAGGGCCGGCCCTCGCGTGGCTGCTGAGCAGCAAAATATTTTGTCAGCAGCTGCAGTGCTTCTTCCTCAGCCCTCTCCTCCTCCTCCTCCTCCTCCTCCTCCTCCTCAGTGTTTGCATCACAGCCCTGGAAAGGCGAGCACAAATAGCTCCTGGGAGTGGGCAGATCCACGGAATGTGCTTACTCATGGAGCAGATGATGTCTCCTCCTGTCAGCAGCTTTCATTTTTCTCTTATTCAAGGAGAAAGTTTTCATCTTTCCAGTGATGGATTCTTGCCATCAGCCTCTCTTACCTGCTTGGGGATGCAGTTGTCTTTGTACAGCCCTGCCTGTGTGGGGAGGAGAGTTTATTCCTGCCATATTCCAAAGCAAAGCATGGATGGAGGCAGATGTTTGCTGAGGGAAGAGCTGGGGATGCTCTGAGACACAAGGAGGTTCAGGGCTGTAGTGATGGGACAAGGAGTGAGGGGTGCTAATTAAAGGGGAAATTTAGGTTAAGTATTAGGAAGGAATTCTTTACCATGAGGGTGGTGAGACCCTGGAACAGAGGTTGTGGCTGCCCCAGAATCCCTGGAAAGTGTCCAAGGCCAGGTTGGACAGGGCTTGGAGCAAGCTGGGATAGTGAAAATGTCCCTGCCCATGGCAGGGAGTGGCACTGGGTGATCTTTAAGGTCCTTCCAACATCTCCTGCCCAGTGATGCTTCCGTCCTTCAGCTTGGCCATGGATTCATGGACTGCTCCAGGCCTCCAGGATTTCTAGCTTTTCTCAGGAGCCCGAGATTTCTGGGATATTTCTGGTGCACAATGGCAGTTACAGATGGGCTGTGCAGCTGCAGACCTATCCCAGATTCCCCAGCTCAGGTTCGCATCATGCTGCTAGTGCCAATGTTTGCAGAGCTGGGCCATAAATTAGTTCCCTGGAATAGCCCTTGGACAAATAATCCCACAAAGGACCTTTGTTACCTGGTTCATGTCACTGCTGAGCTGCTCTGCATCAGCTGAAGCACAAACATTGGAATAATCTGAGCAGGTGGAAAGGGATTGAGATGAGGGGAAAGAGGAGCCTTGAGTGTCCTACTGAAAAGATCTTTTTCCCCTATGGAAAGCTCTGCCTGTCAAGCTTAACAGGGAGCTTTGGATTTACTTGGAGTACAGTGGGGAGGGAAGTGTGAAGGCAAACTGGGAGGAAAACATTGGGATCAGAAGGGAAGTGTGTGGTGGGAAGATATCCCTGAATCCTCAGCTGGAAGCGCTGCTGTGCTGGCAGTGGAGAGCCCGTTAGTGGGGAGGTCAGGAGGGTGATTATTCAGGGATATCAGTGCCTGGTTAATCTCCTCGGGGCTTATCTCGAGCTCAGTGATTGCTGCTTCAGACCAAGAGCTGGGATATTCCAATCGCTGCCAAGGGCAAACACTCCTGCCATGGAAAATCGCTCTTCCTGGCCAGTCTGTGCTGAATCCCATAAAACTAAACACAAATCCAATGTTCTCTCTCGAATTCCAACCTGCCCAGAGTGTCTGAAGGCACTTCCTTTGAGAGGCAGAGCTTGTTCCAAGAGAAAAGAACAAAATAATGGCAATTCCAGAAAGGTACAGGCAGTTCTCAGCTCCCTGGGAGCGCTGCTCAATCCCATTCCTGCTTGGAAGCGTTTCCCTCTTTAACTCCCTGGTTTTCCATGGCTTGGCTGTTGGAAAGCTGAGCCTGCTGGAATTCCTATATTGGAATTACCCTGCAAGTTATTATTGCAGTTTTCAAACCAGTTTTCCAGGGAGCCACCCGGCATTCCTGTGCTCCCAATAGAATTAAGGCTGGAAGGATCCCGCTTCCTTTTGGGAGCTTGAACTCCAGCCTGGGTTCACCAACACCACTTTTCCTGGGAGCCATTGAAATATTGAGTTCTTCTCTCTTGCTTTTCTATATTTCAAATGTCTGTCAATAGAGATTTCTTCAAGCAAAACTTTTCCCCTGGAGCTTTTCAAGATAAGGAACCGTGACAAGCCCAGCCTAAGTGCCCTGAGTCAGGCTTTGTTTGCACAGTGCTTGGGAGGCCTCTTCCAAAGCCTCTGGATATTGGTGGAGTGGAAATATCAACTCTAACAAGTTGAAAATCCTTTCTTTTTTTTTAAGCTCCCCCTGCAGAAAAGCTTTAAATTAAAATTCAAAAGACTCTTTGTGGAGCTTTCCTGTTCTTGTCATTCCAAGCAGGATTCACCCGTGTAGCCTGATTGTTTGGGGAAAAAAACCCCAAATTTTAATCTATTCCTGCTCTGTTCACCATCCTAAAACTGGTTGATATTTATGAACAGTTTGCTCTGAAATCACCAAAAAAGATTTTAAAAAATAAAAGGAGGTTGGAAGTCAGAGGGGACGGAAACACAAAATTGCTGCCCAGCCTGAAGAATGTATTTTGGAACTTTCAGAAAGCTCAGAGTCCTGCCAGATCAAAGTGTTTCTGCAGTTTCCTGGAGAAATCATCAAAAATAAGGAAGAAAAAAAAAAGGGGGGCAGGCTGTCGAATGATGCTGACTGGGCAGTGCTGATTTACAGGAAAAAGGGAGAAAAACGACATTAGTGGGAATTTACTCAGAGCTGCTGAGTGAAGCTCTGCTGTGCTTCACCCTCTGACTAATGGGAGCTCCTCTAGCACGCCCTTTGTGGGTTCTTTAGGATTCTTGCTGTCCCCAAAATCTCATTTATGGCTTTTTTTCCCCCCTCCTTTTTTAAAACAAAACAGTAAAAATCAACGTACAAAACCCCCCACCTTTATCTGGTGAAGACAAGCAATGAGAAGATAAAGAGCAATGTCATCCTTGACAAAAAGATTTGCTTTTTTTTTGACAAATAGCTTTAAGATTTAGGGGTGTTTTTGCAGCACTGTTGAACTCCACAGTGTGTGCAGCTCCGAGGTAAATCATCAACCTCTCGGAGCGAAATTCCCAGGACAAATTTGGCCAAGTGCTGAGTGCTGTGAGTGCTTCCATAGGATCCTGGCAAGAGGATCCTGCTGTTTATTCAAGGAAGGTGGGGAACAATGACCGTTTCCTACTCTGCTTTCAAAGCGAAACAATCGAGCTGCCCGCTCGCCTTTATCGATTCCTTATCTATTAATTACCCAAACTTCCTCTATTAAGATTATTGGGGCCACATCTCCTCCTTTGCTATGTTGCCAAACAGGTTTTGTGTTCAGGGCTTCTCTCCCAGCATTAGGAGCTGCTTTTCTAAGCCTGGAACTTGAAAATCCAACTGGAATTCTCTATTTTGAGGTTAAAAATATTCCCTACGGATCATCAGCGTGGCAACCTCTGGAAAGATCTACTCTTGGCAGTGACATTATTTGCTGGTAAAAAGCCTGGAACATTCATTTCTTGAAGCAAACAGAGGGCACCAAAACAGAAATGTTTGTTCTTTTCTGTCCAGGCTCACCAAGGTTGCCCTTCCCTGCCCCGAGTTTGGAGGGATTTGTTTTTGCCGCAGTGTTTTACATCTCCAAACTTATTTTTGTGCCTTCCCGTCATTGCCCTTCGTAACCCTGAACTTCTGAATCCCTCTGGGATATGAATCAGCCTGCCCTAATTAACACTTTCTGCTCCTCCTGAGCCTGCTGAGAGAAGGAGAGAGTCTCTGTCTGCTCATCCCGCCTCAAACACAGAAATTCGGCCGCAGACAGACTCTTCACGGAGCTTTTCCAAGGAAGCGACCCAACAACCTGAGCCTGTTCAGGTGACAGTGACAGCAGGGCTCCTGGAACAGCTTCCCAGTAAACAGAGCCATTAACTCCAGCCAGCTGCTGGCACCAGCTGGACGCTTTATTTTGCTCCCTTCAGATCCTAAGATATTTCAGCCAGGCCACTCTGGGTTCCAATCCATCACAGAGTGTTTTGAGCACTGCTCAGCTCTGCTTCTTCTCACGTTGATTTGTTCAGGGAAAACTTCCAGGATCGTTCCAGGTCCTCCATGACCTTTAACTCACCTGGACTGGCTTCAGATCTGTGCAAGGGATGCCCCCTGAGCAATCCTGAGTCACCCCTGAGCACAGAATCCACGTGGGATCGGGCAGGTGACTCAGTTGGGCTTCGGAAGGGCCAGAGAAAAACCAACTCAGGCCTGGTGCCACTCACCTGGTGCTCAGGGCTGGAATGGGGCTTCAGCATCAGCAGCATCATCATCATCATCATCGTCATCATTTCTGCTTCGCTCTCTTCTCATTTGACTTCTCTAATTAAACTATTGAAGAGAAAATCATGGAATCATGCAATGGTTTGGGTGGGAAGGGACCCTAAGGATCATCCAGTTCCTGCCATGGCAGGGACACCTCCCACTGTGCCAGGCTGCTCCAGCCCCAATGTCCAGCCTGGCCTTGGACACTTCCAGGGATCCAGGGGCAGCCACAGCTGCTCTGGGAATTCCATTCCAGCCCCTGCCCACCCTCCCAGCCAGCAATTCCCAATTCCCAATCTCCCATCCAGCCCTGCCCTCTGGCACTGGGAAGCCATTCCCTGGCTCCTGGCCCTCCATGCCTTGGCCCCAGTCCCTCTGCAGCTCTCCTGGAGCCCCTTTAGGCCCTGCAAGGGGCTCTCAGCTCTCCCTGGATCCTTCCCTTCTCCAGGGGAACATTCCCAGCTCTCCCAGCCTGGCACAGAGCAGAGGGGCTCCAGTCTGTCCCTCCATGCCTTGTCCAAAGTCCCTCTCCATCTTTTTTTAGCTCCCTTCCCCCTGGAAGGCCACAGTTAGGTCACCCTAAAGCTTCTCCAGGCTGAACATTCCCAATTCTCCAGCCTTTCCTCCCAGCAGAGCTGCCCCATCCCTCTGATCATTCCGGCGCCTCCTAAATGAGGAGGAGGAAGGAGCAGCTGCTCTGGAACAGAATCCTCTGCCTGGACAGGCTCAGGTGTATCAGAAAATCGGGGTTTGGGGTTTGAGGTTTGAGGACTGAAGGGAACTTTTAAATTCCAGTATTCCAATATTCCACACCTTTTCTGGGAAGGATTAACTGCATTTCCTCCTCAGCTGAGTGACCAAGGGACAACGTTCAGGTGCTGGAGTTTGAGATGGAGGAATTTCTCTCCAGCTCATGTGGACGACTGGAAGAACTGTGGGGATTTTTGAACCTTAATCCCATCAGACACCTCCTCCCTCCAACTAAAAATGATGAAGTTCCCAGATTAATTCCTCTCATGGTCATTTTTTTTTCATGGAAGAATAGTGGCTGTATCATCCTGATATTGATGATTGGGAGCTTCTTCGAATGGTTTTCCAGCCTCCTGGGGCTTCCAGGCCACGATTTGGTTGCTGCTGGGGTTGGAAATGAAGATTCCTGGGATATTCTTCATCCCAGAATTCAAATTCCTTCCTTCCTGAGAGTCTGAGGCTCCATCCCTTCTGCCTTTGGAGCTGTGCATGGCACAGCTGGCAGACCATTAATTCTCTTTATCTTTCCATCTCTAATCAAGGAAGATTTCATCAAACGCCTAAATTTCCTCAGGTGAAACGTTGGGATTTTTCGTTCTCCTGAGGAAAAAAAATGGCTCTATTTTAAATTCCAAAGAAATCCTATTCCCAGATTTTCTTCCTGAGCAGAATGTACTCTTCTAAATCCTGCAGAATGTTCCCTTCCAGAAGTTTCTGTGGAATGCAGCTCTTGGAAATGCCACTTCCCTTCCTGGAGCAGCGTCACAGCCGCAGGGATGGTGTCCAAAGGCTGATCCCAAAGTACCTGGAGGTTGTGTGATCCAAGGAAAAGCTTCCTCTGGTTTTAAATAAGCTGGAATTTGTGCTTATGGTCCTTTTGCTTCAGTTTTTTACATGGATCAGACACATTCCTTCCCCATAATTTGGGAATGGAGCGAGTAGAAATCTTGGCATTTTGGTTCCAGGTGCCACAGGAGTTTCGATTCATCCCAAAAAACCTGCCTGGACACTGATCCTTCCCAGAGGGATGAGCACAGAACCAGCTCAGCTTCTTTAGATTTCTTCTCAACGTTGAATTTGAAGCAAAATCGCATCCTGGGTGTTAACAGGCGGATAAAAAGCAAAGGAGCAGCAAAACCATGGAATTCTGGAGGAAAAGTGCTGCCAAACTCACTGGGACAGGCCTCAGCTGCCACGTTGAACGTTCACCTCGTCACCAAGAGCATTTTTTTATTCCTTCACACGATATTTCTCTCGTTCTGTGTTGTACAGAAAGGATTTTCTGGGTGCTGGATTTAGATTTGCTAAATCCCGATCCAGACTTCCCCACCCTGTCCAAGCCTTTTCCAGACAAATGGGATTTCTCTTCCCACAGGGAGAAGCTGACGCTGAACACCCCGTGAGGTGAATTTGCAGGAATCCCTGAAATCCAAAGGATTTGCAGCCCTCTGTTATTCCCAAATTCTTGATAATCCTGTGGGATCTCAGGATGAAGGAGATCCCAGACAACAAAGAGGGAATCTCCCCCCCCCCCCCCCCCCCCCCAACAAAAAAAAACACACTGGAAAATATTATTTGGCCCATTTGGGATGAAAAATCCACCTCCAGAAACTCAACAAGAGACAAAAACTCCTCCATTTTACAGCTGGAATAAGCTGTAAAAAAAAATTATGGCTGGAAAAATTCCTGAAAGCCAGCAGACAGTGAAAGTTGGAAGTGGAATTTGTTTGCTCAAGTGGGGCTGGTTCAAAGAACGGCTCCGCTCGGGCTCAGCCCTGTTCAAAGCTGGGATTACAAACGGCCCTTTGTGCGTCCTTCATCTTCCTTGGGTAGGGAATGACTCCAGGAAAGCCCCCAGCTCAATTCCTGGCTGGAATTTCATGGGAAGCTCCAAGGCTGCCTTGTCAAAGGTGCTGTTGTTGCCTCCTTTCACTCCACCTTCGTTAACCTGGCTGTAAATTATGATTACTTTGTATTATTGCTGTTCTTTCCTTCTTTTTTGGAGCTTTTGGGATCATCAAAAAGAGCAGCCTGCAATTCCCAGTGGGAAGTTTTTGCTCAGAGCCTCTTTATATTGCAGAAAATCAGGATTTTGAATCCAAAATACCAAATTTTGCTGGGGAACGCTGGCAATCCTTTGGCTTCCTCCTTCCCAAAAACTCCCCCATTCCTTGTTTTTGCTGTGCTGGGAGCTGCTGGTGTTTGATCCAGTGGAAAACATGGAATTTCTCAATGCTGCAGCAGCCTAGGAACTATTTAATTAATTAATTAATTAATGCTATTAATTTTTTTTTCTGCTCACAGGTACCCTCTGAGACGGGGCAGCTCCTTCACATTCCTGACTCCAGGCCCACACTGGGATTTCACCCTGGTGAGTGAAACAGCTGGAAAAGCAGGAATTCCCAGGTGAAGGTTCCTGGGAAAATCAACACATTCCTCTGTGGAATTCCTGAGCTTCCCAGGCTCCTGAGCTCATCCAGAGGCTGCTTCTTGCACCCAGGGATTAAGGAAGGCAGGAGGTTCTGGACACTGTGTTTTCCTTGCTAAATTCCCTATTTTCTGACATGTTTTAGCCCTGGCAAGGTGTGGAAATAAAATGAGGGGTTTTTTTTTTAAATTCCTTAAATGGGAAAAAAAAAAAAAATCTGTATTTTATTGGTGTGGAGAAGCTCCTCAGAGCAAATTTTTGGGTTTCTTGCTGTAGGCCTTGTACTCTGGTTTTTCCATCCTTTGTTATCCCAAGCCCTAGAGCAGGTAGGGAAAGGTTTCCCTTTGGAATTGGTGCTTTAGGAAGTCTGTCCTTGAAGCACTGAGGGTTTTAAGGAATTCCAGATCCTGTCCCATCCTAAAGCTCGTTGCTGCCCTTGGATGTGGTGATCCCATCCTCAGTCAGCAAACCTGGAAGATTTCCCTTCCCAAACCCAACCCCTGGAATTTTGGGAGGAGCTGATCCAGCTGCCAGCACAACCAAAAGCACAATCCCTTGTAAATTTGAGTTTTGCTGAATTTTGGAAACTTTTAACTCCTTTAAACCCAGCTTTGGAAATATTACAAAGCCTTAAAAATGAGATTTCTTCAAATCTGAAAATTCTGTGCTCCAACAACACAAATTAAAAGGGGGGGTTTTTTTGCCCTAAAACCACCAAATATTCCTCTGCCAGTCCCAAAAATCCTCTTTTCATGCCAGAGTTTGTGCAGCTGTTTGGCCAAAAGGTTGGAAAAAAAAAATCCTGGCCTTGGGAAAAGTCAGACTAAGCCAGGCTTTTCCATGCCCTCCAAAGTGGGATGGAATTTAAGGGAATGACCAGTGCTTGTTCTACATAATTCTGAGAAAAATCTAATTCAGTTTGGGTTTAAACTTGCTCTGACTGGAAGCAAAATTCCTCATGGAATGTTTTCCTTCATTCCCTTTCATTTTTGAGGGTTTATTTCTGGGAAACAGGCACTGGAGCTTTGGTGGATTTAATGATCCTAAAACCTCATTGGGGTTTCTGATTCCAGGTGGGCAAAAAAGCACCAAAAACCAGGCTGATCCCTCAAAACCAAAATATCCTGGATTGAGGCAAAAAAAAAAATAAGGAGGAGAGAAAAACACTGGACTTGTTTTCCAATTAAAATCCAAATCCATCCTTCCAAAAGCATTCCTGGAGCTTCCCTTGGAATCCTTAAATGCCATGAGCAGCCCTGCTCAAAATAAAATCCCAAAATATTTTACATTTCCCCTCCTGAGCAACATTTTTATTTAAAATTCTGCTCCACAAAACCCTTAAATTGGACCTGAAGGTTTTTCCACTTGAATAACTTTGGGAAAAGGAATTTTTTCCCCACGATTTGGGGGCTGGGAGAAGGGGAATGAGCGGGAGCATTACAGCAATGGGAGCAAGCAGCACTTTTCAGTTGCTTTTCCATCCCATGGCTCCAAACCTCTGGATTTGAGGCGTTTTCCCTGGAATCTGGCACAGCCCAGGAATGACCCAGCTGGCTCTGGAGTACAATGTCTAAGATTTTGTCCAGAACTAAATTGGGCGAAGGAAATGGGGATGCAGCCAATGGAATTCCGAGTCTCGCCAGCTGGAAAACAACGGGTTTGGCCTCCCCTTTGTGTCTGGGTTTGGGCTGGAGCTTTATGGTAAAGACCTCAAATCCTCCACCCCATAAAGAACCAATAAATCCCAAAAAGGGGTGGGAGTGTCTCTATTGCAGCTTTTCTTCTCTTAAAGAATTCCTGAAATCCTCGTTTTCCATCTGGGAAAAATCACCTGGAAAGGTGTGGCCAGAGCATAAAAAGCCAAGCCTGGATATTTCACTGATGCTAAGGAAAAACAAAGGGTTGTGATTGCTTTTGTCCTCCAGGCTCCCAGAGGTTCTGTTGGAAAAGGACAGAGTCAGAAATATGGGAAATAAGGGTCTGATGTGGGAATTTTTTCCTCTCTGCTTTAGCAAATCCGGCAAGGAAGGGATTCACGTGCCAGAGCTGGGATCTCATCCTTGCAAACTCAGAAAAAAACCCAGAGAAACTGAAATCGTTGAGGAATTTTCTGCTTGAATCCACTTAGGAAAAAACCACAGCACCCAAACTGCAAAAAAAAAAACCTCCAAAATATCAGGGATTAGTGAGTGAACTTTATCCCTGGATCCACTTGGAGCTGAGGAAAAAAACACAGCACCCAAACCGAAAAAAAAAAACCCAAAATACGAGGGATTAGTAAATGAACTTCCGTTAAACAGCACCATTTCAAGAATTAAATCTTATTTAATATTTAATATTAACTAAGAGCATGGTGTGGACAGGCAAAAAAAAATTATAGCCTAAAAACCCTCTAAAAAAGGAGAAATAAACACAAAAATTTAGTATTTAATATTAACTAATAGCATGGTGTGAACAGGCAAAATAAAAGAGTTAAAGCCTAAAAACCCCCTAAAAAAGGAGAAATAAACACAAAAATGTAATATTTATTATTAAATAATAGCATGGTGTGGACAGGAAAAAAAAAGTAAAAGCCTAAAAACCCCCTAAAAAAGGAGAATTAAACACAAAAAGGGGGTTTGAGGGTCCTCCAAAGCAGCTCAGCAGCAGCAAACTCTCAAAGGAATGTGGAAACTGGGCTGGTTTAAAACATTTAAAACGAATTTTAATGAATATTTTTATTCGAATAACTTCCAAATTGCAGCTCCAACAGAGCTCTGTCATCACTGAAAGCCTCTTTCAGTGCTTGAACACTTTTTTAAATGCTCAGAAAACAGGAATTGCACCTTTGCTCCTGCCAAGAGGCCAAAGTGCTGCAGTGGGAGGGCACCAGAATTGAAACTTGAACTTCAGAGTCTGCAGCTGCAGGGGGAGGCTGCTCCTCCTCTCACCTCCATCCGTGTCTGGACTCGAATTGATAACGTGGGGACCGAGATAAAAATCCAAAATGATTTCTTTTTTCCTTATGGAGGGGATGAAGTTGACTCGTTGGGAAAGGGAAAAGGGTCCAACTCGAGATAAAAATCCGCTCCTTGTTCCACGAGGGACTCGTGAGCCGTGGATTTTCCAGCTTCAGGCTGGCCAGGATGAGGCCACAACTGATTTTCCATCATCGGGATGATAATAAAAGAATATTCCAGATATCGCAGAAATAGTGGGAAAGATCTTTGATCATGATTCCACTCGTGCTCTCCTTGGGAAGGGAAAAGAGCTGAGAATTCCCAAGCCAAAAACTTCATCTTTCTCCCACAAAAAGCCTCGTTTTTTTAGCCCCTTGCATTCCCAGCAGGAATTCTGCGGCTACGGCCATGCCCAAAGGAATGGGTGATCCCAAAGCCCTCACACACAGGCAGGGACCTCCTAAATCAAAAAAAAAATTAAAAACAAAATCCAGGAATTTCTGGATCCCTGGAAGTGTCCAAGGCCAGGCTGGACAGGGCTTGGAGCAGCCTGGAATAGTGGGAGGTGCTGAGGTTGGAACTGGATGAGCTTGAAAATCCCTTTCAATCCAAATTATCCCGTGATTTTTATGACCTCAAATGAATCCCAAATCGTTTCCCAGTGGTCCCTGCTGCCACTTCCTCCCTAAGATTTAATTCCCAACCACAATTACGGGAGTGCAGGGAAAGAAACTTCCAGACAAATAATTTAATTGCCAGGTATCCATCAGGTGAAAAACTTCCTTAAATAACAAAACCCACTTTGCATTTGCCTTGAACTTTTCACTTTTGAGTTATCACCCTTAGCCGGGGCTGTAAAGAAAGGAAATATCTCCACATTGCTTCCTTTCAAAGTTAAATTTCTGAGCCCAAACCCATCCTTGTGTTTCATTTCTCGCAGAAGAGGAAGCGCCGAGAGAAGGACGATGACGTCGTCAGCCTGAACAGCCTCGACTTTAAGGTACTGAAAATCACTTTACAGCATCCCCTGCGTTGTGTAATCCCCTCCTTTGGCAATTTCTGCCGGCGGCTGGCAAACGCTGGATTTGTTTGGCTGTGTTTGCGTTGCAGCAGCTGCTCGGGGCCGTGCCCAGCTGTGTTTGCTCTCACAAACACCTCTGGGGTGGGCTGAGCCCTGCTCTGACACCACTGCTGCTCCTGCCTCAATCCTCACAATTGCAATTCCTGGATGGTGTGTGAAATAAATGTGCTTTATCCCCCAAAACCAGCATTTCCAAGGGCCAGGAAGCCAAAGTGTGCAAAGCCTCTTCAAATGTTGTTTTTGTTTGATTTCAGTGCCCTGGGTGGGGGTGAGAACGAGCTGGACTGGCTGGGTGGGAAACTGTCCTTAAAGCTGGGGATTAAAGGGATCTACAGAGCTGAGGTGAAGCTTTTCCTGCTTTTCTGAAGGAGAAACTCCTTCCTGCTGTTCGCCTGGCCTGAGCTCCCTTCTCTGGAGAGGGGAAGGAAGAGAAAAAGGAGTTTTCCTGTGTAACACCTCTTTAGTTGAGGCTTAACTAAGTGGGGTTTAAGGTTTATTAGACTGAGATTAAAAGCAATTTGCTAGTGGGGCATTTCCTGTGTGACCTCATGACCAGAGCATCCTGCTTGATGTCACCTCATTTGCATTTATGAATTATTCATCAGCCTCCCCTTCACCTGGCATTGCTGGATGCTTTCCATGGGTGCCCAGGCCAAAACTGGAATTTGACCTCTCCAGCCTGGATCTGTTCCAGGTCGGACCATCCCTGAAATTCCAGGATGGGAGGAGAGCAAAAAACAGGCAGTGACCCTCTGAACCTGTTTTTTTTCCTCCCAAAAACCTTCTCATTCCCCCAAAAACCTTCTCATTCCTCTCCAAAACCTTCTCATTCCCCCAAAAACCTTCTCATTCCCCCAAAAACCTTCTCATTCCTCCCCAAAACCTTCTCATTCCCCCAAAAACCTTCTCATTCCTCCCAAAAACCTTCTCATTCCCTCAAAAACCTTCTCATTCCCCCCAAAAACCTTCTCATTCCCCCAAAAACCTTCTCATTCCCCCAAAAAACCTTCTCATTCCTCCCAAAAACCTTCTCATTCCTCCCAAAAACCTTCTCATTCCTCCCCAAAACCTTCTCATTCCCCCAAAAACCTTCTCATTCCTCCCAAAAACCTTCTCATTCCTCCCAAAAACCTTCTCATTCCCTCAAAAACCTTCTCATTCCCCCCAAAAACCTTCTCATTCCTCCCCAAAACCTTCTCATTCCCCCAAAAACCTTCTCATTCCTCCCCAAAACCTTCTCATTCCCCCAAAAACCTTCTCATTCCTCCCAAAAACCTTCTCATTCCTCCCAAAAACCTTCTCATTCCCTCAAAAACCTTCTCATTCCTCCCAAAAACCTTCTCATTCCTCCCCAAAACCTTCTCATTCCCCCAAAAACCTTCTCATTCCTCCCAAAAACCTTCTCATTCCTCCCAAAAACCTTCTCATTCCCTCAAAAACCTTCTCATTCCCCCCAAAAACCTTCTCATTCCTCCCCAAAACCTTCTCATTCCCCCAAAAACCTTCTCATTCCTCCCCAAAACCTTCTCATTCCCCCAAAAACCTTCTCATTCCTCCCCAAAACCTTCTCATTCCCCCAAAAACCTTCTCATTCCTCCCAAAAACCTTCTCATTCCTCCCAAAAACCTTCTCATTCCTCCCCAAAACCTTCTCATTCCCCCAAAAACCTTCTCATTCCCCCCAAAAACCTTCTCATTCCCCCAAAAACCTTCTCATTCCCCCAAAAACCTTCTCATTCCTCCCCAAAACCTTCTCATTCCCCCAAAAACCTTCTCATTCCTCCCAAAAACCTTCTCATTCCCCCAAAAACCTTCTCATTCCCCCAAAAACCTTCTCATTCCTCCCAAAAACCCTCTGAACCTGTTTTTTTTTTTCAGGATTGTTTTTTTCCTGAGGGAGTTCTGGGTTCAGATGGGAATGTTCAGACAAGAAAATCTGCCCTCAGGGAAGAGGATTTTCTTATTTTCTTTATTTTTTTTAATTGGACAACCTTTTCATGTGGAGAAAAAAATTCCCTGAGTTATGGTTTCTCCCACAAAGCAGTCGTGAAACTAAAATATCAACAGTCATTCTAACAGAAATCTTCCAAGGGAAAAAGGGAAATCCCTGGGCTTAAAGTTCAGCTTTTCTTTCACCCGACTTTTCAACTTGTTCCTTAAAAGGGGTCAGGCTCTGCTGGACTCGTGGGATTTTGAGGCACACCCAGCAAACAGCCTCCAATTTTTTATTAAAACACATGAATGGTGCTGATGGAATTGTGATTTCCAGGCTTTCTCATCCCAACTCTCCAGGTTTTTTTAAACTTTCAAAAGCACCGCGGTCAAATATTCCCGTCAGCCTTCCCAATCCATCAGCAGCACTTGTGAGCCTCATTGAGCTGTGTCCAAATTGTTCTTTCCTCTGTCTGTGCTTAATCAGGATGAACCCAAAACCTAAAGTTTGGCTTCATCCCAGCTGAAATAAAGTCCCAGGAGAAAATCCCAATAATTCAATAATATTCTGAGCAGACCATAGATTTTTTTAGTCCCAGATAAACTGATTTTTCGGGGTTTTTCTCTCTAACTCTGCAGCAAAAAATGGGATTTCAGCTCCGCAGTCTCTCCCCCAGCAGATTTAGCTCGGCTGACGAGCTGATGTTTTGTCCTCCCACTTGTGATGGTGGAAGAGTTTTGCCAAAAGAATTCATTCACAGCCTTCCCAGCCATAATTGTGCTGATAAAACTCATCCCAAATTTGCCACCCTACCCAAAATGCTTTTAAAATGAAGGTGAGGGGAAGGGATCGTTGGATTTTCAGTTAATTGGGATCTGTTCTTCTGAAAAGCTTCAGCAATCCTTTAATGCTTTTTAGAGCTGCCATACCCAGATTATTCCATACGCTGGGAATGTGGGATGTGGAGTGGCCAGGGAAATCATCCATGCCTTTATTTTGATTGATTTATTTGCTTTTTTACTCAAAACCCAACCAGATCCAGCAGATCTTGGAGGCTTCTGCTTTGAGGTGCAACCTAAAACCTTCCAAACATTCCCAAAATCTGAGTGGGAAGTTCCAACCTTCCCCTCAGCCTCTTCTCTTGTGCCTTCTTTGGGGAGAAAATAAGGAATTTTCTCTTGGGATCAAGCCTGGAGCTGTACTAGGATGTAATTGATAATTGACTATAGACAGAAACATGGGAACGCAGGACAGGAATCTCAGGTTTTCCTACTTTAAAGCTGAATTATTTCTGCATTTCAGGTAAGTTTGGGACTGTTGGCGATTCCAAATCGCCCCCAGGGCGGTGTGAGGTGTGGCTGAGTCAGGGAGGAAGCAGGAGGGTGTTTTTGAAGGGGTGTGTGTGGATCCTGATGGTTGTTAGCAACTAAATAAATACCAGGCAGTGTCTGACAGGGGAGAGACTCAATTTCACCCGAGGCAAAACGAAGCCAGGCTGAGTAATGAGCAAAAATCTGTCTGGATGAGGTTTTCTCTTGCAGGGTTGTCCTTGTAAGGCTTTAGGGATTCCTGCAAGGTCTTAGCGAGGATCCTTTTTCTGACCCCCCCCTCCCTCCCCAAGCTGTGTCTCCTCCAAGTGTCCCTCACATTTGGGAGGGGGATTTCAGCCCAAACCAGCCCTGGAGTTGGCCAAGTTTGGGCAGCAGAATCATGGAATGGTTTGGGTTGGAAGGGACCTTAAATCCATCTCATCCCAATGCCCTAGCAGGGAAAAAGGAAAAGGATGTGAGGATCAAGCTGATGGGGACAACAGCTGCAGGCAAGGCAGAAAACACTGATTTAATTTTATTTATCATGTGAAAAATTGCTTGAAAAAGGAGAGGAGAGGGGGAGAAAATCCTTGTTTGTGGATTCTTGCCACTCCAGACCACTTGAAGTGTCATTCCATGGACAGAATCCTCCCAAAAATCTTGTCATTCCTCCCAAAACCTTGTCATTCCTCCCCAAAACTTATTAATTCCTCCAAAACCTTGTCGTTCCCCAAAAACCTTCTCATTCCTCCCAAAAACCTTCTCATTCCTCCCAAAAACCTCCTCCTTCCCCCAAAAAGCTTCTCATTCCTCCCCAAAACCTTCTCATTCCTCCCCAAAACCTTCTCATTCCTCCCCAAAACCTTCTCATTCCTCCCAAAACCTTCTCATTCCTCCCAAAAACCTTCTCATTCCCCCAAAAACCTCGTCCTTCCCCCAAAAACCTCGTCCTTCCCCCAAAAACCTCGTCCTTCCCCCAAAAACCTTCTCATTCCCCCAAAAACCTCCTCCTTCCCCCAAAAACCTTCTCATTCCTCCCAAAAACCTTCTCATTCCCCCCAAAAACCTTCTCATTCCTCCCAAAAACCATCTCCTTCCCCCAAAAACCTTCCCATTCCTCCCAAAAACCATCTCATTCCCCCAAAAACCTTCTCATTCCTCCCAAAAACCTTTTCATTCCCCCAAAAACCTCCTCCTTCCCCCAAAAACCTTCTCATTCCCCCAAAAACCATCTCATTCCCCAAAAAACCTTCTCATTCCTCCCAAAAAACCTTGGCTTCAGGCAGGGATAACCCAGCCTAAAAATCCTTCCCAAACAATGCAAGAAGAGATCTCCTCTTACTCAAACATCCCCCCAAGCTCTAAAGAAACAACCAAACCAGTTCTTCCCTCCTCCCTCCCTCTTCCCGAAGGACTTTTATGGGAATTTTCTTGGCGTGTCTGATTCCTGCAGGAACGTGCCTGTGCATAAGTTACAAATCTGTGTTTGAAAATAGACTTTGATCCCAACAGCATCAGCTCCAACAAACAACCCTTGGCACGGGAGCTGGACTCGACTGGAGCTTCTTGCTCCATTAATCCCTGGAAAAAAAAAAAGAGATGTTGTGTTTAATGATATCCCTGGATTGGCTGATCCATGTTTGCTGCTCTCTCATTCATATTCATAAGATGGAAATTGCTTTTCTGCCCCGAGCAGGGAAGGTCGAGGCAACTCATTGCAAAATGTTCAAAGGTGGATTTTACCTTTCCTCCAGAGAATTCCAAAACGTTCGAGGATGGATTTCAGGAAAATCAGAGTTGATTCTTTTGTGGCTGTTTAAAGGAGTTGAGTGGCAGCTAATTATAGGCACCATCCCAAATAAACGCTGGATTCCGGAGTGGCTCCTAAAGTTTTGGGATGACCCCAATGGTCTCTGGTTGGGTCATCGCCTACTTTTGCTCATTTTCCAGAATCCTGCTCTGAATTTGGCTCGGAATATAAATATCCAGGAGTGGAATGTTAAACACAGCTCATGGCCAGTAAACAACCTCGTGTAGGGGTCCCACTGAACATGTATGGGAAAAGCCTGGAGTGGAAAATCCTATTTATCCCGTCCTCGAGTCTTCTGCGTCTTCCACTAAATATATCCCAGTAAAAATAGCGGGAAAGTGCGGCTTTAGGTGCATGGCAGTGCCCAGGAAATGGGATTTCAAACTGGGCATGGAAAGGAATATGGGGATGCACTGGATGCTTTCGTTCTCCCCGAGACTTGCAGCCGCCGACGGGATTAAAACGTCGCAGGTCCTTGCTTTGAGGGAATTGAATCCAGATGTCAGGCACATCCCAGGATCTGGGAAAACTGGGAAAGCTGCCCACTGAGGAATACCCTCCTGCCTGCAGGCTCTGTAGTGCCCCAGCTCAAATCTCCTCCTCCCCAGCCAGGGCTACAACTGAGCTCTTTGATTCCCGGTTCCTGTCCCTCTGCAGGGTTAGGGATCAAATGGAGCAATCCCAGAGTTTCCTGGGAATGGTTGGCATTGGTAGCATGGCCAGACCAGGGTGCCATAAGGATTCTCCATTTGATGATAGGCTGAAAATCCCAATCCTGCTGGGATTTTTATGGCTGCTGTGGCTCCATCACATCATTTCCTTGAGTTTTTCCAAGAGAAAAGGCAGGATCAGCTCATGTGTGTCCACCCTGGACACAGGTGCTGGGGACATTTTCAGCTGTTGGGGACAACATTCCTGCACGACCACACTTGGCAGCCCCTGGCACGAGCCAGATGCCAGGTGTCACCTCAACAAGTGAGTGTTTTTATCCCAGAAAACTTCCATCAGCCTGGAATCGCACACCGGAATTTGGGTGCGCGTTTTCTTCGGGATTCATCTCTCGTTAATCTAAAATTAACTGGATGATGCGTTGGGGCTGAAATAACCAAATGGCATGGCAATACCCCAGGGAGGAGTTTTATTTGGTGGCAGCCCTTCCAGGAATAATTTCCAGGAGCAGGGAATGTCACAGGTACGAGGCTGCCCAGGATTCAAGGAAAACAGCTCTGTGGGAATGAAATCCCAGCCTAAAAATAAGAGGAAAACAACGAGGATTGGGTGGTTCCCTGTCACTCCAACTCTTCCCTGTTCCCTGATTTGATAACAGGATAGGAGCCACTGAGGGATTTTGCTCCTGGAAGTGAAAATCTCCATGTGAATCCAGGGCAGGAATGCTATGGATGCCCCCTGGCAGGAGAGCAGAAGAACTGGTCTGGTATCCATGGCCTGCCCAGCTGCGTTCCTGAGGCTCCAGAGAGGCTGGAGGGGCAGGGAAGGCAGGGAAGAGGTTGGAGGCAGGGCAGAGGGGGAAGGGAGCACTGGGAAGGCACAGGGAGATGTCTTGGATAGAAGGATGCGTGCTGAGTTGGAGGGAAGCTGGAATTGCAGCGCAGGGTTTCTAGGGAAATCCTTCAATCTGGTGTGTTGCTCCTGCTGCCCAGGGCACAATTCTCCTTCCTTTTCCCGTATTTTGGCTTCTGTCAGAGGGTTCCCACGTTCCACAGCCTTGTTCGGGATGGGTTTGCATCCCAATGACCTTGAGTAACTTAAAGATATTCCCTCTTCCATGGCAGAAGTGGAGCAGGTGAGGAACGTGGAGGTATCGGAGCGTGCCCGGAGCTGCTTCGTGGCCACACAGGGCATCCCGAGAAAGTGATCCTGGGAAAGGGTCATTGTGCCTGTCCATGGTCACATTCCAACCTGGCTGGCTACAGGCTTCTCCAGGTTTATTGCCATCCCTGTGAGTTCATCTCCAGCCCTTGGGATGGATTTATGGTGCTCATGTCCATCCCTTGGGATGGGTTTATGGTGATCGTCTCTACCACTCGGGATGCATTTATGGTGATCATCTCCTTTACTCAGGGTGGATTTATGATGATCATGTCCACCACTCAGGATGGATTTGTGGTGTTTATCTTCATCATTGGGGATGGGTTTTTGCAATAATTCCATCCCTTGGGATGGGTTTATGGTCATTATCTCCATCACTCAGGATGGATTTGTGGTGCTCATGTCCATCACTCAGGATGGATTTGTGGCCATCATCTCCACGACTTAGGATGGATTTTTGGTGTTTATCTTCATCACTTGGAATGGATTTTTGGCAATCATTCCCATCCCTTGGGATGGGTTTATGGTGATCGTCTCCACCACTCAGGATGGATTTACGGTGCTCATCTCCATCCTCTGGGATGGGTTTATGGTGATCATCTCCATCCCTTGGGATGGATTTATGGTGCTCATGTCCATCCTTTGGGATGAGTTTATGGTGCTCATCTCCAGCACTCAGAATGGATTTTTCCCCAAATGCCGTTGATGACCTGTACAGATACAGCTGCCACACAGAAGCCATCCCATTCCAAACTGGGCCAGCTGGGAACTGCTGCCCTTAGGGAATTTGTGGCTCTAAGGCCTTGCCCACCCCTTTCTCCAAAGGAAGGGCATTTTCCAGGACAAAAATCCCTTTGCCTGGCCCAGAGCCAGCAGCCCTGGAGCTCTGTTCCATCAGGCCAGGGATGTTTCCTCACCATGACCTCACCTGGGCCTTGCATCACCACGAATTCGTCACCTCCCAAAGTGTCACCAGAAAGTCAGGGATCACCTGTGGCTGAACCACGTGGGCCCTTCCCCGAGGGCTGGCGAAGGAGGACAATTTAACACCCACGTCACCAAACAGCTCAGACGGGAGCATGAGGAGCTCTGGGACATGGGACATCACGTGCTGGTGCTGCCAGAAGCGTTTCAGTGGCACCTTGGTGTGCGTGACTGTTCACGCCTCCCCTCACAGCTCCTGGGTGTTCATCCCCTATTTTTAGTTGGCCTTTTTTCCATCCCCTTGGGAAGAGATGAGCTCCCAGTGCTCCTGAATCTTTAGGCCAAGTTTAACAAGGCTCAGAGTTTGGATTTTAGGAGAAATGGGTTTGATGCTCCCTAAAAAAAAATAATCAGACTCAGGGGAGGGTTTGGCTGCTCCTCCCCAGAGTCAGCATCACTTTGGTGTTAAAAATAGTGGATTTCAGTAATCCAGGAAAGGATTTTTGTGTCTGAAACAGTCACAGTCTGTCCTTTCAGCAAACGGATAGAAACTCGGTGTATCCTGAATTTCTGAGAATCCTCAATGTCCTGCTCTTGCATGGCAGAGGTTAAGTGGGTGCAGATTTGCTGAGAGAAGCAAACAAAGCCAAAAATTAAAAATTCAGGGGAGGGGACAGCAGGACTTTCCTCCTTCTCCCCCTCCTCCTCATGATTCCAAAAAATGCTGTTTGCAAACCTTCCGCTGTCCCACAGCTGGAATCCACCCCAAATTTATCTCCTCGAAGCAGCAGCTTGGTTAGAACAGGTAAGCAGCCAAATCAACTCCATTTATTTTTACCAGCACAGGAAAGCTTTTATTTCAGAGATCTGTAGCAGTGCCAGGAATAAAAGGACTTGAACAAACAAACAGAAAATCCAAACCCTTTGCATCTCCAGCCGGGCCTGCCGGGACAGGCTCTGCTGGGAGAAGAGGGGGAGAGGCTCAGCCCAGCCCCTGGCTACCAGAGCTGTGCCAGCACAACTTTAAAGCTCAGAGCAGACTTAAAAGCACAGGTCTAGACAAGAATTATTATTTTTTTAAACATTTTGCAGCAGCAAAGGTTATATGCTCCAGCGTTGGCAGTGAGAGCCGCCGTGAGGAGGAGCTTGTCCCACCACGCTGTAAGTGCCAGGAAAAAACACTAAAAATGGGGAAAAAAACCCAAAGAAACACATTTGCTTTGTGTGATGGAACAGCCCCCTTGCCTCCCTTGCAGCAGAGTCTCTTGGAGGTCCCGTTTTTCACAGGATCCCAGGATGGGTGAGGTTGGAAGGGATCCCAGGGAATCCCCTGGTCCCACTCCCTGCTCCAGCAGGGCCATCCCAGAGCACAGGGCACAGGGAAGTGTCCTGGTGGCTCTGGAATATCCCCAGCGAGGACACTGCACCCCTCTCTGGTCTCTGCTCAGGGCTCGGGCACTGCCCAGGGCAGAAGTTCTGCCCCATGTCCAGGGGGAGCTCCCTGGGATCGTTCCCTGCCCGTCCCTCTGGTGCTACCCCCGGAGCAGAGCCCGCTCCGTCCTTTGGCAGCCTCCCTTTGGACATCGGGACCGTGGGCGAGGCCCCCTCAGCCGTGTCCCCTCCCGGGGCCGAACAGCCCCAGCTCCCTCAGCCTCTCCTGGGCACGGAGCTGCTCCAGCCCTAAACCATCCTCACACCCCTCCTCTGGCCCCGCTCCAGCAGCTCCAGCTCCCTCCTGTCCTGAGGAGCCCAGATGTGCCTGCCAGATCTGAGCACAGGCGCAGGAAGGTTTTTTGGGAGAGGGTTTTTTGGGAGAGGTGTGGAAGAATTTGGGGCTCCGGGACGGTCGGGAGTGCCCCGGGCACCCGCGGGGGCGTGGCTTGGCACGGAGGGGGCGGGGTCTGTGCGCTGGGCCCGCCCCTGCGGTGAGGTTGGGCGTGCGGCGCGCGGCGGGCGCAGAGCGCGATGAGCGCGGGCTGAGGGAGGGTCGGGGGCGCCTGCGGCCATGGTGGCGCACGACGAGCTCGGCGGGCTGCTGCCCATCAAAAGGACTATCCGGGTCATCGACGCGCAGAACCAGCACTTCAGGGAGCAGGAGGTGAGCGGGAGAGGGGGAAAACCGGGATTTATTTGAGGGGAGAGTGGGGAGGGGGAATCCCCTCAGCCCCCTCAGCTTCCCGCTCTCCGCGTCTGAGGGGAGGCGGCGAGCCGGGCAGAGCGCGGGGCAGCCAGCGATTTAAAATAAATTTTTTATATATATATATATATATATATATTTAAGTCCATATATATGTATACATATATTTTATATGCTTTTTTTTTTTTTTAATATATGCAATATATTTAAGTTCATAGCCCCCGAAGAGTGGGACCAGGCAGCCAGAAACAATCTCGGCGCCTCACCCAGCTATTAAAAAAACTATATATATGAGTTCATGTATATGTATATATCTTCTTTATATACATATATATCCATTATATATATGTGGGTGTGTATTTATTTATATATGTGTGTGTATATATATATATATATATTCATGGCCCCCAAAAAGTGAGCCAAAACCAGTCTCGGTGCTTCACCTGACCCCGCTTCTCCCAGGTGGTTTTTCATTAAAACTTCTCCTGTTTTCATTAAAAAATCGCCTATGTCTCTCAGCGCTCTTTCCACTGACAGGATTTCTCCTAATTAGATGCTTGTTTGCTGCTTGAACCGAAAAAAAAACCCCTCGTGGGGTTTGTCGGGCTTTTGAGGGCTGGTTTGTTTTATTGAAGTATTGTTATTTTTATCGCGTGTTGTTATGCAGATGGCAATAATTGCGCTCCTGGTAGGTGTTCCCAAGCCTCCTGCTGCGACAGGAGCAAAAGTTCAGCAGCCAGGTAGGGCCCGGCTGCCTTGGGCTGGGTTTATTGCCGAGATTAGTGGCGAGATGAGGTGGAAAAGTAAAAAAAAAAAAAGGCGTCTCCAGACGTCGCTGGGGTTTGAGGGCTCAGCGCCGAGTCACCAACCCCTGCAAATCCTGGATTTGCAACAGCCAAACTTGGGCAATCTCATTGTGCAAAAGGGAAACCAGATGTTGGGGGGAGAAATAACATAAACCAGATCTCTGGGAGGGGAGTAAATGGCCTCTTAATTCTTAATCGCCTGAGCCAACACTTCTCACTCGGAGCCGCTTCAAGAGGCACTGGAGTTGTCAGTGGGTGTCCCTTAGTCGGGAATGGGCTGTTGGATTTGGGAGAAGTGTGGAGCCGAAGTCTGATTGTTCATCTTGAAACTCAGCAAGCCCCTTGTGTGTGAATCTTCCATCGAGGTGGTCAGGTGCTGGTGATTTCTGGCAGGAATTATTCAGGCTGCTGACTAAAATCGCCTTTTTGCTGAATTGGCTCAGTAGGAAAAGTTTGGCCGCGCGTGGTTTTGCCATTGCTCACCGAGTTCGTGCGTGCTGGTGTGGGGCCGGTGGAGGACATTGCACTCGAGCGAGGAGGGATCCTTGTAAAAACCACTAATTATTACCCAGCACGGGAGAAAGGTTGTGGGCGTGCTGCTGCTGCAAGAAAAGCTTGCTCAAAAGTAAAGCCCGGTTTTCTTTCGAGCAAGGTGCAATCTTTTCATGAGTTAACCTGCACTTAGAAACACTTGAAGGAATTCCAGGAGTGTGAAATCTCGCCTGGCACAAAATCAGCTTTAGTGGCTGTGCTCGTGATGTATTAATTCACTTTTAATAAAGAGTCCTCTGGAAAAAAAATAATTCCTGATGGAACTGTTGACCCCGCTGGGGTTTTAATTATCTGGGGGTGCTGTAACACCCCTGGCTTGTTACAGAAACCTCCCAGACTTTATTGTAATCTGGCTCCTGTAAGGAAGACGGCGTGGAGACAGGAGAGTCATTGTTTGCAAGTCCAGAGCTAAAAAAAACCCTCCTGAGCCCGAGTTATCCGCAGTATGAACTGCCCGGAGTCTCGGCTTACACCGGGCTGGAAGGGGAGTACATGACCCCGGGCTGGAACACAGAGCTCAGCAAAGGGGGAGCTTCCAAGCACAGGGATTTTATTTTCCTCCTCCCTGCTCTGCTTCAAACGACAGCACTCAGGAGAAGAACCAGATGCTTTTTTTTTTTTTTTTTTGGCAGTCGAGCCATGTCTGAGGAGCACTCAGACACAAAGTGGGAATTTTTTTTTTCTCCTTTAAGAGAGGAAAAACGGCCTTTTGCTAAGCTGAGTTCAGGAATTCCTCCTGCCAGCCCTTGGGCACGTGCATGTGTCGCTTCAAGCGGGCACAGATGTGCAGGGAAGGCATTCCCACATTCCCTCATGGCCCTGGGCTCCGGCCCTGACACTGGATCTCTGCAGAGCTGCAGCGCTGACCCTTCACCAGTGACCTGTTCGAGCCTCGCCGTGGCCTGAGGTTTCTCGCTATTCATTTTCAGTGTCACGTTTTGCTTTTCCAGGCTATTTATATCCCTGGCCTTGCCAGAGCCGTGGGTGGCTTTGTGTCTGGATCTTCCCTGCCTCAGTCCTGCACTTCGTTAAGCTCCTCTTGGCCCATGTCCCTTTATCCTACTGCACTGATACGTGACTTTCTAGAAGTCAATACCTCCCTTTTCTTCCACTCAGAAACATCTGCAATAAATTAAAGCTTCCTTGTTGTCTTTGAGCCTGGCCTAACTTTCCAACCTTTTCCTGACTGTCCCTGTCTTGAGCTCAGTGAAAAAGTTCCTGCTGTCCCACTTAGAACCAGCTGAGGATCCCGTGATTCGAGGACGTTTGTACAGCTTTCCCCCATTTTTATGGTACCCTCCTAATTCTGACACTCCCCAAACGTTTCAAGCACAGCTTTGTGCTGTGCCAAGAGGTTTTTTTTCTTCCTGCACGGCTCATAAATTGTTTCTTTTCATGTTCCCCCCTGCAAGTTTGAAGGCTGAACTCAGGGTGAGCTCACCTCCTCCTCTATTGCTCAACGCCGCGTGTGGGCAGGGCCGCTCCTCGGGTCGAGTTGCTGAAATCGGATCTCGCACATACGTAGCTTTTATGCTGCCTCAGCCTCATGACTGGAATCCAGCTCCGTGTGTTCCTGTTCCCCTTTTTTTTCTGGTTTTGTTTTCAACATTTGTCACTTTTGAGCAAAGGGTTTGCCCACCAAGCTGGGCTGGGGGTGGAGACAGCGCAGAGCTCGTCCTCAGCAGCCTTCACAGTCTCTGCCTTTTGAAAGAGTAGGAATTCAATAATTAACCAATTTTAACTGAGATGAACCCAAAAGGAGGCTGCTTCCCCCTCCTGATCTGAGCTTCGTGCTGAGCAGTCTCATGAGGATGAGTCATGTCTAACCCTCTGCCAGATGTTTGGGAGCACCAGGGCAATCCTCCAGCCTTTTCCAGGCCTTAACTCCGAGCCCATCTCTTCCCAGCCCTGTGCACACCTTTCCTGCCCAGCCCTCGCCACACAATATTTTTGATGTCAAACACGTCGAGTTGCCAACAGAACTTTCAAAACTGAAGCAGCAGGAGCCTTCCAGGGGCGTTTCCTCTTTCTTGGCAGCGTTTGGGTCAGGACAGACTTGAGCTCCCAGCAGGGATTAGTGGTGGAGAAAAGCAGAAGCTCCAACTTTCGAATCTAAACAAGGTGTAAGAAAAATTACAGCGATTGCAGGAGGTGGGGAAGTGCAGCAGGAGGAGGAAACTTTGTAAACCGAAGGTTTTAAGCTTTATCTGCTCCGTGTGTGCATGTCCCTCACAGGAATGTTCAGCTTGTGATTGGTTGCTGCTTGTTAGAGGAGCTGCTGAGGCCGTGCTGGGCTCCCACTGCTGCTCTGCTCTCCAAAATAAAGTGGAAAAACACATTCTTTCTCCAGAGGAAAAGATGAGAAAATGGAGAAGCAGATCCCAGCTCCATCTTTAGCTGTCACAGAGTGTCAGAGAACACTTTAATCTATTTCTGTTCAAAGCATAACAGTCCCTGCTGGAGCCCTATTTTGAATTCTCGCTGATGTTCTCTCACCTCTTTTAACACTGGGCAAAACCTCTGCGGTTTAATTGCAGCCTTAAAGTTCAGACAAATATTTATAGCCTTTAAAGATGAATGGCTGCTTCCAAACGCTCTCCTTGCTGCGTTTGCCACTCCTTAAGTGGATTTGTGCTTTTGAAACCTGCCTGAGAAATTTCAGAGCCAGGACAATTTGTTCTCTGCTTTGCTTTGCAGGAGCCAAGCACTAAACGGGTCCGGCCTTTAGCACGAGTCACCTCCCTGGCAAACCTGATCTCTCCTGTCAGAAATGGGGCAGTTCGGCGCTTTGGGCAGACAATCCAGGTAAAAACAGAGCCTTTGGCTCCTCGGATCTGGAGATTTGGGGAAGGGATTGGTTGGATGGGGTAAAAGGGGCACCCCATGGGATTTTGAGGCGTCTCTTGAAAATCTCCGTGAACTTTCTTGGGCCTTGGGAATGAGAAGTGCTGCCTCAGGAGTTCACAGGTATAAACTGCTGTGGAAAAACAAGGCTAAGCAGTAAATAAAATAAACTGCTTCAGACAGACAGAAAGAGCTGATAAAATGTCCCAGGCCCCAGCACACGTGTGCTGCAGCATGATGCGAGCTGACCTTGCTGCCCAGCACTGTCACAGGAGTGTTTTCCAAGGAGCTCTGTGCTCACACCTGCAGATAAGACCACATCTGGCTTTTAGGAACTCTGCGGAACACCAGAGCAAAGTTCAAGTGGCTCCTGATTAAGCTCTTCATAGGGAGAATTATGATCCTCATTTATTTACTTCCTCATACCTTGGAAATAAACCCAAGCTTTGCCTTCCCATCTTCCTCCCCAGTGGATCAGAGCAGGGAGAGGGGCATGGAAAACTTTGCCAAGCTCTGGCCTTTCTCAGCAGCTTGATTAAAGTGTTCCTTTATCTGAGGAAAAGTGTCTGGGTGTGTTTTCCTGCGTGGACAAGCCAGGAGGATGAAGGATTGGGAGGGGGATGGATAATTCTGTAATACTTCTGAAATGTTGGCTCTCCACATTTGTTTTTAATATTTTTATTTTTCTTTTTAAAATCCCTGCAGTCGTTTGCCCTTCGCAGTGACAGCAAATCCCCTGGCTGTGCCCAGAAGTCTTGCAGCAGATCTGCTGCTCCTACTCCCCCCAAGAGAAGGAACAGTGTCCTTTGGTCTGAAATGTTGGATGTCAACATGAAAGAATCCCTGAGCACCAAAGAAATCAAGCGCCAGGAGGTAGCTGTCCATGAAAAAACGGGGTCGGGAAAGGCAGCCTTGGCTTTGTGTCTGCCCTGGCTGGGAAAGGAGTAACAACCTTTGGGGGGGCTGCATCTTCCCATGCACCTAAAGCTAAGATTTATGTCTGCAGCAGACATGGGAAAAGGTGGATTCCTCTCTGGAGTCACTGGGGAATTTATCTCCCCACTCTGACCCTTCAGAGATGCCAAACTTTCCATGGGGGTGCTCGGCATTCCTGAAATCCCAACCCCGGCCCCGCTGGCTGCTCCGCAGCCGCCCCAACGGCAGGTTCCTCACAGAGCCAGCTGTCTTTCTCCTAAAGCTCCTGACAATTGGTTGGAAGCCAAACAGCAAGGCCTTGGCTTGCCTTTTTCCTGGAGTTCTTAGACAAATCTTCTGGAGACGGCACAGAAGCCGCCGGAAGCCGCCTGGGATTTGACCTCTGCGGTTTCGGGGTTTTGTGTTTTCAGCCTTGCCTGGGTAAAAGCAGTGATTTAAAAGGCTCTAATATTTAATTTGGCTTGTGCAGGGGTGTCAGGGCTTTCACACAGTTGGAAGCAAAGCTGCTTTCTCAGGGCTAGGAAAACAGATTTACTCAGGGTTGTCATGCCCAGGTGCCACCGAGTGATTGGGGTGGCCAAAGCCCTATTCAGGGCAGGCTGTACATTATGGGAGCTGGAAGGCTCTTCCTGAGAAAGACTGGGATTAAAAGTAACTCAGGATGCTTTATCCCCTTCTTCCCAGGCCATATATGAAATGTCCAGGGGAGAACAGGACCTCATTGAAGACCTGAAGCTGGCCAGAAAGGTGAGTGGGATTTTTCCTGCAGTCAGTGACGACATTCCAGAGAACAATGAGGTTTCTTTGCACCTGCAGGCATTACGTGGGAGCTTTATCAGCCCCAGAATCCCCAGTTTGAAAGCTGGCCCAGAGAGCTGACGTGAGCACTGGGACAGCACTGGTGTGATTACACCAAACCCAGCCATAAAAGGATTGTGCAGAACTGCCTGGGGACTCCCTCTCCCAGCTGGGAATAGTTCAGGCAGGAAAATCCTTTTCGTTTAAGTCTTCCATACCACATGGAGGGGAATCTTGTAGCATCAAATCAATTTTACCCTTTATGTTGGCTTCACTTCCTGCACCTGATAGATCCCCTCAGATGTAAATCATCAGCTTTGGGGCCTGGGAGATTTGAATAGATTTGGATATATTTGATTTGACAGGCCTACCACGATCCCATGCTGAAACTCTCCATCATGTCTGAGGAGGAGCTCACCCACATCTTTGGGGACTTGGATTCCTACATTCCTCTGCACGAAGGTAAGAGCAGCTGGCTGGTTTGTGCTCACTAGGATTTCACCCTTCTGCTTTCTCCCGTTACTCGCTGGGGCATTGCTGCAATTCCTCTTTCTCTGTTTCCATTCCAGACTTACTGGCAAGTTTGGGAGAAGCAACGAAACCAGATGGAACAGTGGAGCAGATTGGGCCCATCCTTGTGAAGTGGGTGAGTTCAGAACTTGGAATCTGAGCTTAGAGAACGTTTAAAGTCGGAATTTGCAAAGCTCTGGGGTTTTTGTGGCGCTCAGTTCAAGATTGGAAGGGAAATTCTGGCAATGCTGGGAACAATGGGATTCTGGTGGCTGGAATGGGCCCTGATTTCATCCCGGAGACGTGGAATGATGCGCTGATTTATGGTTGAAATGTCTGTGTCTCCTGGGCTCTTTGTCCCAGTGTGATTCCAGGAGAGTTATCCCTGCAAATCCAAACCATTGGGAGCTTCAAAGGCTCCATGTGCTTGTTCTCCTCACAAGATCCTTCCTTAGCTTTTTATATTGGGCAAAACATCCCGGTGAGGGCTGTAGAATTCCGTGAGTTTGACTTGGTAGTGACATCTGCTTTTCCCACAGGGAATCTGACTCCTAAATCTCCTCTGTTCCCTGCAGCTACCAAGACTCCACGCCTACAAAGGCTACTGCAGCAATCAGCTGGCAGCCAAAGCACTCCTGGATCAGAAGAAGCAGGACAGGAGAGTCCAGGACTTCCTGCAGCGCTGCCTGGAGTCTCCCTTCAGCCGCAAGCTGGACCTCTGGAGCTTCCTGGACATCCCTCGGAGCCGCCTGGTCAAATACCCCCTGCTCCTCAAGGAGATCCTGAGGCACACTCCCAAAGACCATCCCGATATCCACATTCTGGAAGAAGCCGTGAGTACTCCTGATTTCCTTCTGCTTGTTCAGACTAAGGATTTTATTTGGGAGCTCCAGAAATGTTCCTTAAGCCCTCAGCACTTCCCTGGGGGTTTTTCTTGGGGGCACAGATCTGTGAGAGGGAAAGTGAGAGATCAATCCGTATGGATTGCATCCTTTGGAGTTGTGAAGGAGCACGAGGAGAGGTCACGCAGGAAAGCAATTAATCACTCTGAATCATTTGTTTGGGTTTTTAGATATCTATAATCCAAGGAGTCCTCTCTGATATCAACCTGAAGAAGGGCGAGTCCGAGTGCCAGTATTACATTGACAAGCTGGAATACCTGGATGAGAAGCAGAAGGATCCAAGGATTGAAGGCAGCAAAGCTTTGCTGTGCCACGGGGAGCTGAAGAATAAAAATGGACATGTAAGCCCCTCATTTTTTACTCATTAATTCCCAAACCTTCCCTCAGAGCTGGTTTAAACTCTTGGAGCAGGACTGGGAGCTTCCATCCTTAGGGATAGTTTAGACATTGGATAAAAAAGCAGAGTAGAAATCCCTTGGTGGCAGCCTCATTTCGGGGTGTAAGGGAGAGTTTCCTGCTGACAGCTTCACAGTCGGCTTTGGGAAGCTGGAAAATAATTAGCACGGAGTGCCCATAGAAAGTGCTCTCCATCCCGAGGGATTTCCTGCCTCTGTTTACTTCCAGGTGCTCTGACATTCCCCATTAGGAGCCCTGGCTTTTCCAAACAAAAGGGTTCCTGCAAAAGCCTGTTTGGCTTTGGGCTGGGCTGCCTGGAGTTTCTCTCCCACCCACTGGATCCAGGCTTTGCTGCCTTTTGTCCTGATTTAAACCTCCTATCTTTTCATGTTTTCTTTGTTGATTGGGGTTTTTTTGTTGTTGTTTCATTTGGCTGTTTTACTCCTGCACGAGGCATTCCATGCTCTCAGGAAAGATATCGCTCCTAGTCCTATCCCTTGCATCTGGGAATGATAATTCCCTTTCTAGGGATCCATAAAATAATAAAGCTGCTGATGTAATCCCTGGTGTGCGCCAGACCTTGGCATTGTCACAGGAGACTCCAGAAGTTACTGTGGGTGAAACTGCAGATAAGGTGGCCTTGAATCCCACAGGATGTGTGACCTCATGGAATTCAGAGTGCATATTGGAATGTTTTCCCTTCCAGAAGCTCTACGTCTTCCTCTTCCAAGACATCCTGGTGCTGACACGGCCGGTGAGCCGGAACGAGCGCCAGGCGTTCCAGGTGTACCGCCAGCCCATCCCTGTCCAGGAGCTGCTCCTTGAAGACCTCCAGGATGGAGATGTCAAAATGGGAGGCTCCTTCCGAGGAGCTTTTGGAAATTCTGATAAAGGTATTGATCCAACCATCTCATCCATGGTGGCCATGAACTTCCAGCTGGGGCTTGGATAAGGAGACATCTTTGTGTCTCTGCTGGATTTTGGGATTAGGGGAGGGGGTTTGTTGGGATTTCAAACCTACCAATGGAATCTGTAAATATCAGCTCGGGTCTGATCTGCTCTTCCCTCTGTTTATCTCCAGCCAAAAACATTTTCCGAGTCCGTTTCCAAGATCCCAGCCTGGGCCAGTCCCACACGCTGCAGGCCAACGACGTCTTCCACAAGCAGCAGTGGGTGAACTGCATCCGCACCGCCATCGCCCCATTCCAGAGGAACATTCCCGCCTCCGAGCTCAAGGAGCTGCCGGAGCTGAGCGAGGAGTCGGAGGAGAACAACCCCTCCGTGCCCAACATCCCAGCCCAGAAGCGCCGGTCGGGAATATCCGAGATGGAGCTGGATGAGAGCGCGGCCGAGTGCGGCTCCGTCCTGGACTCGGAGGAAGCCAAAGGGGTGAAATCCCACAGAACCTCATCCGGGCACAGAAAATCCAGGGAGAAGCAGCTCAGTGGGAAGCGGAAAGAAACACTGGTGTAAGGAAAAAGAGGAGCCCCAGTGGCACCCTGGGGGAAAACTGTTAATTTATAAATAATTCCGTGTACATTTTTGTACCGGGAGCGCCTTCGGAGCCGCTCCGCGGATCAGATCCTGGGTTTATATTGGAATGGCAGCTACTGGTGTTCAATTACTGTTGAACTGGGGTCTGTTTTTACACTTCAAATCCATGAGGGATTTCCAAAACCCTTGTGGCAGATCTGAAGAGCAAGTCGGGGGTCCTGAAAGTTTCACACAGCCGTGGTGGAGGCTGGAAAAAAAATAAAGTGGAATTTTGGGCAGCAGCAGGCAGTTTTGATCAACACTGCAAAAGTCCTTTAAAGGACTCAACACCTGAAGTCACACTGGTGTGTGGTTCTGGGAATTCCTGCAAATTTGCATGATTAAAGAGGAAAAAATCCTAAAAAAAGCAGACCCCAAGTTCAACAGGTTCTCAATTCACCTACTGGAATCTTTGATCTCCGCGTGTCCTTTGTACATTCCTCAGTCTCGCTCTTCTATCCTGCCAACTATTTAATTTTTTTATTAGTTTTGTTTTGAGTTTGGGATTGGGCTTTTGGGGTTATTTTTTGTTTCCTTCGGTTGGTTGGTTTTTTATTTTTGTATTTTTGTTGCTCAGACTTGGCATTTCCTTTCAAGTACTTGATCCTTCATGCTCCGAGGGGTGACGTCCCAACCGTCCCTCACGTCACCCTGGAGCAATCCATGGGCTGGAAGGAGACACTACTGAAAGAGAACTGCTTTACTCCAGGGTGTAGGAAGGTTGTAGGCACGTTGTAAAAGGGTTTGGGGAGCAGTGAGTAGAGGGGATAGCAGGGAGTGAAGGTAGATTCCGTGGTTTTGTTGCCTTTTGGAAATGAAAAGCTTCCCAACGGGAAGCAGGACTTGGAGGCAACCAAGGGGTTCTTGCATGTGGTAGAAAGGTAGAGGAGAGGAATTGTTGGAGAGGAGAGGGAGAGGGAGTGGTTGTAAATACTCAGAGGGGGAGCACTGCCATCTCCTAGTGGTCCAAAGATCCAGGGAAAAATCCAGGGAAAGATCCAGCTTGGGAAACAAAGTGGTGACAGCTCTGAGCACAACGGGGTGGCCCCATCCTTGGCCAGCGATCCTTCCATCCCTAAGATCCAGGACTGGGGAGTGGCATCCTGCAATCCCTGTGAGCTGACATCCAGGACTGGGGAGCGGTGACTCCGCATCAGGGGTTGTCAGTGCCTGTCCCGTGTCCGGCCAGGAGCTTTGGGAACGGGCAGAGGGTGTACATAGACACAGCGTGTGGTTCTCTGTAAATGTTGTACAGTTTCCAGTGCCAAGTTCCATTAAATTCCTGACGGCCTCTCTCCTTCCTCATCCGAGTCCTGCCTGGGAGGGAGGGACGTGTCCGTGCTCGGGAGCTGCCGTCGGCTCCGGATCAATGCGGATCTGCTCCGAGGAACCCCTGTCCTGCCGGGATTCCTGCATGTCCAGGCAGGACAAGCCAGCATTGTCCAGTTCCGTGTCCTGTCGTTATTCCACTGTATCCAGGCAGGACACGAGCCAGCAGCTGACAGTTTATGGATTCTCCTCAGTTTCTTGGGAAAAGGGAGCAGTGGGATTCTCCTCCCCCACGGAAAATGATCCACCCCCAGCAGTGGAAGGGTCCTCATTTAGGAAATGTTAAATCCTTGAGGATCCTTGGGAAGGGGGATCCTGTTGGGCTGATTCCCGGGAAGCTTCCAGGGAGCACCTGGTTGTTGTACCAGGATAAACCCATCCAGTCTTCCCAGCTTTCCCAAAAACCTGTGGCTTCACCTGGTCCAAGGGTGTCCAGGCGCCACAGCTCCCGGGGAGAGCGATCCCGGCTCCAGGCTGTCGCTGCGCCCCCAGGAGGGAAGGAGCAGCTCAGGTTTTTAGGGACAGGATCTACAGCTGAGCTCTGACTTGTGAAGCTGATTTGATCCAGAGGGAATTCAGCCCTTCCCGAGCAGGGGGAAGCTGGAAAAATGGCTCCTCCTGCAAAAAACGTGTCAGTGACAGGGAGAAGAAATCCCATGGATCGTCTGCTTGCCTTCCCTGAGTGAGGCTGGGCTGAATCTTTGTCTCCTCATCCTGCAGCCAATGGCAAATCAGCCAAAAATCTTTAATTTCCCTTAGAAGTAATTCCCCGACTCCTGGTGGTTCCTGTCCCTGCTCCATCCCTCCGGCAGGAATGTGCAGCCGTCTCAGCCCTTGCTTCTCCAGACTAAACAATCCAGGCTCCCCTGGATTCCTCCCATGCTGAATTCCATGGGATCCCAGCCGGCTCTCTCCATCGCTCTGCCGAGCCAAGACCCCCCTATCCCGTGGGTGTGGAACCCTGGGATACAGCAGGATAAAATTCCCAAGGGCAGAGGGGGAACCTGAGCCCCGAGGAGCTCCTGCATCCTGCGTGGTGCCATCCCTGTGTCCGTGCCCATGGATGTGTGGCAGCTCTGCCCTGGGTCAGCAGCTCCTCGGATCCGTGTTTGCCTTCGGGGATCCACCCAGCTCCTGGGAGCCAACGCCTCCCGGGTTTCCAGGTGGCACCTTCCCGGAGCTGGGATCAGAGGCAGGGTCACTGTGGGGCAGATTCCTCTCCAAGAATTCCCAGCATCCCAGTCCCAGCCTCTTCTCCAGCATGGGGACATCTGGGATCAGAGTCCCTTTGCTCCAGCTTTAGGAGCTGCCCTTCAGTTTGCCCTTGGATTTGGGAACCTCCAAGGAAGCAAAGTGTGAAGCAAACCACAAGCCACCAACTCCCAAATTTCACTCCAACAGCCCCCGGAGCCCCTTGCAGCCGTTCTGCGATCAACCCTGAGCTCATCCTCTCCAAAATCCCATTTTCCACGCTAAACCTCAGCATAGTTTATGCCGGGATTTGTGGAGATTCCTGCCCATCCCCACAGACGCTCCTGGGATCAATCTGGGCTCGTGCAGGGACGGGGGGCCCCACGGAGCTTTCCCTGTCGGAGCCGTTTCCTTCCCCACCTCCAACTTTCCCTTTTTCCATGAATTCATCCCCCTCCCACACCCCCCTGCCCTGTCTGCAGCTGCAACCCCAGACACATCTGTGCACATCTGGGCTGGCCTTCACAGCCGCGCCGCCTCGGGAGAATCCAGCTGGAAGATTTCACCTTCTGGACTGGGAGAGTTTTTCCCCCATTCCTGGATTAGGCCCCTCAAAGCCAGACACCGCGCCTGGAAAACTCCGTGTGAGGCTTTAACGGGGCCCTCCTGCATCAAAGCACCAACTTTTCCAGCTCCAGGTGGAGACATCCCGGGAAATCGAGCTGCCAAAAAGCCGGGAGCGGCGGCTGCGTGCTCCTGATCCCACCAGGGTGGTCTCCCTTTCCCTGTCCTACCCCACAGCCCACCTCAGATGCTGTAAATAGGATTAGGCCATAAATTACGGGATTTTATGGGCCAGCAGGAAGTTTTGTTGGGATATTTATCCTGATAAATGAGGCACAGTTAAACAGAGCTAAAATCAAGGGCAGGCTCTGACCTTCTCCCAAAGATGATGGGGAGGGGATGGGATGGGATGGGATGGGACAGTGCTGGTTGTGGGAATAGGATGGGTGCTGGTGATGGAGAGGTGATGCAGAGGTGATGTGTGATGACAGTGGGTGCTGGTCATGGAGATGGGATGGGATGGGATGGGATGGGATGGGATGGGATGGGATGGGATGGGTGCTGGCAATGGGTTGTGGTCATGGAGATGTCATGGGGAAATGATGGGTGCTGGTCATTGGGATGGAATGGGATGAGAGGTCATGGGTGCTGGTCACGGGGATGTAATGGGGTGGGATGGGATCCATGGAATGGGAGATGATGGTGTCAGCAATGGGTGCCGGTCACGGGGATGGAATAGAATGGGATGGGATGGGATCTGTGGGATGGAATGGGATGGCAGATGATGGGTGCTGGTCATGGGGATGGGATGGGATCCATAGGATGGGATGAAATGGGAGATGATGGGTGCCAGCAGTGGGTGCTGGTCCCAGGAATTTCATGGAGAAGGAAGCAGCAATTCCAGCTTTGCTCAGCACCAAGGGCCACCCCGGACATCCCAGCCCCTCTCCCCTCAGCCAGATGACCCAGGGACCCCAAATCCCCCCCTCATTCGAGCTCAAACCCCTCCCCCATAGTTTGAACCAACGCCTGAATCCTCCCAGGCCTCCAAACCCCCGGTGATCTGTCGGGATTCGCTTTTCCCAGCCAGATCCAAGCCAGCTCTGCCTCCCCTTGGCTCTTCCACGGCAGTTTTGATTGGATCTAATTAAAGCTGGAGCAGAACAGCAGTGTGGGCAATCAGACAATTAGGGAGCAGCTCTTGCACAAGAGGAGCTGCCAGGGCCTCCCCTCCCCGAAACCTCTCACCAGACAGGTTCCCAGCACGGCTCCCACAATTCCTCCCGGGAATTGCAGCATTCCACACGCCCAGAGCTTTTTCCCTGGGAGGCTTTCCCCAGGAAGGTGATTCCCTCCCAGCCTGATCCCATTCCTCGTGTGTCCCTCAGTTGTCCCATGGGCTGGGCTTTGGGTTGTGGCCTTCCCTCCAAATCCCACAGCTCGAATTCCTCACTGGGTTAAACTGGGATAAACTGGTGCCGATTTTCCTTGCATGAGAAAGTCAAATTGTCTTCTGCTGTGGAACTTCCTGCTCCAGTGACTCGTTAATCTGGGTGGTGAAGGTCACTGGACTGTTGTGGGGATGGATGGGTGGAGGGATGGAGGGATGGATGGATGGATGAGGGATGGACAGAGGGAGGGATGGATGGATGGGTGACAGATGAATGGATGGATGGATGTTTCCCCCATGTTTAATTTGAGTGTTTGCAAAGCCTCGTTGTTGAAACAGGATGGAAACATCCCGGGCTGCTAAAATTAAAGGGAATGAGGAGAATTTGGGATGGATTCCACAGGACTGGAGCTGAAACATCTCCGATGGGGGCTGCTGGGGGGCTCCTGAGCTGCTTTTCTCCTTAAAAATTCCGTTTTAGGGGAAAAACGGTGTCCAGGTGAGCAGGGAAAGGGGAGCAATGGGGGCAGAGTTGGACCCCTGGGTTTGGGTGGCGCTGGAGCCCTCGGTGGATTTGTTGTTGGAAAATCCATGGGAAAGCGGTGGGAGATTGGCAGGGGTGGAGGTGGGATCAGCTGCCACAGGCTGGATCCAGGAGATTTCCCCTCGAGTTGCATTCCAAGAGATCCCCCCAGCTCACATCCCATTCCAGGTGATCCACACGTCCCACCCTACACCCACCCCAGGTCCCACCCCAGCCGATTCCCCATGCTCCATTCCAGGGGATCCCTCGTCTGCCATTCCACGTGGTCCCCTCCCAGATCCCATCCTGGATGATGTTCCAGATCCCATCCCAGGTGCTCCCTACCCCAGATCCCACACGGGGATGATCCCCCAGATCCCATGTGGGGATGAGGGAGGGAGGGAGGGATGGATGGATGGATGGATGGATGGATGGATGGATGGATGGATGGATGGATGGACAAACTCCCCCTCATTTGTCACTGTCCCCTCCTTTACTCCCTGAGTAAGAGATGAGTAAAACCAACCTTACAATGGGGAGCACTCTCAGCTCACCCCTGACTAACAGGGCAGGACCCCACACCCCTCCCCGATCCAGCCCCACCGCCCTGCCCCGGGTCCGACCCCGGAGGAGGCCCCAGAGCTGACTCAGGGTCCCGGCAGCTCTGAGTAACCGGGATCTGCCGGGACCTGCACCGGGGGATCCTCCCTCGGCGGCTTTGATGCGCCGCCAGCACCACCTGGGGCTGGGGAGGCTGGGGGGGACCCCTCCAACTCCTTTGCACAGCTCCAACCCCCTCCAAAATATCCCTAAAACAGGGAAAAATCCCGGGTGTCACCCCCACTGCCGCCTCCCCCCGAAACCACGGAGCCACAGCCCAAATCCCTTAATTAGGGCTCTGTTGGGAGCTGGCCCCGTGAAACAGCACCGTGGGAGCAGCGGGACGAGAGCCAGCGTGGCCACGGGGATTGGGTCACTCCGCTGGCTCCCAAAACTTCCTGATCCATTCCCATTCCTGCTGAGCCTCTCCCACGTCTCCCAGCTCCTGCCTCCTCCTCCTCCTGCTGCTGCTGCTCATCCGGAGGGAGGAGGCCCCGTCTCCTCCTCCCCGCTGGCACCTCGGCGTGCCGGGACAGAGCCGCGTGCTCGCGGGAAGTGCCATGGCCGAGCGGCTGTCGGAGGAGAAAATCGCGGAATTCAAGGAAGCGTTTTCCCTCTTTGACCGCGACGGGGACGGCTGCATCACCACCAAGGAGCTGGGCACCGTCATGCGCTCGCTGGGCCAGAACCCCACCGAGGCCGAGCTGCAGGACATGGTGGGCGAGGTGGACGCCGACGGCAGCGGCACCATCGACTTCCCGGAGTTCCTGTCGCTGATGGCCAGGAAGATGAGGGACACGGACAGCGAGGAGGAGATCCGGGAGGCTTTCCGGGTTTTTGATAAGGATGGGAACGGCTACATCAGCGCAGCCGAGCTGCGGCACGTCATGACCAACCTGGGGGAGAAGCTGACGGACGAGGAGGTGGACGAGATGATCAAGGAGGCCGACTGCAACAACGACGGGCAGGTCAACTACGAGGAGTTCGTGAGGATGATGACGGAGAAGTGACACCCTCCATCATCCACCTCCAGCTCTGTTCCACAGGTAACTCCCTGGGATGTCGTATCCACGGAAAATCCCCAGATCTTGGGTGTCCCCCATCCCGGCCACCTCGCGTTGGAGGTTGGAAAAATCAATGTTTGCGGTGCTTTTTTTTTTTAATTTTTCCTTCATTTTTTTTCCCGTAGGCAACAGAGGTTGTGGTGGTCCTCCCCCATCCCCTCCATCCCCTCCCACCTTCTCCAAGCTGGAAAAATCCTCTTTTATCCCAGTTGGAGCATCACCAAGCAGCGCCTGCATTGGATGCGGGCATCCCGCCTGGGCTGCAGATGGATTTGGGGTCCCCATGGGATGCACGTCTTGTGTCCATAGAGATTCCAGTGAATATTCCCTGACATCTCTGAGTCCAATAAAAAACGTCCCCCCACATCCTGGTGGCTGCCAGTGCCTCATTTGGCTTCTCCTTGGGATCCCTGCTGAAAAATATTCCCTCAAATCATCCCGGTCAGGCTCAAGCCCCTCCTCATCTCCATCCTCTTCCCATTCCACCCCTTTTCCCGACAAGCTGGAAAGATGCCCCAGTGGGTGCTGGACACCAGGATGTGGCTGTCCCCATCCCAAATCCCATCATTTTGGGATCTGTCTCCACCCCCAGGGTCTCAGGGCCCTTTTCCCTCCTCCAAGCTAAGAGTTGGCAGCCAGATTTATCCCTAATCCATCCCAAAGCTGAGCAGAGCAGGATTCACCTTTCCTGGCCCTCCCAAACTCCCGTGACTCAGTTTCCCCACAAACAGGGGCAATCCTGGGATGGGATCGTTCCCTCCACAACAGAATTTGAAGGATTAATCAATGCTCCGTCACTAACGAGCAAACGGGGCCGAGCTGCTCCGTGAGGAACTTCGGATCCGCCACGACTTCACCCCCACTTCCAGCCCATCCCTGGGGCTGGGAACTTTGGCAGTCCCACTTGTTTTCCCGGGAAAACCGGGCAGGTGCTGGCAGAGCCGAGCACGCCCACGCTCCCTCCCAGCACCTTCCCTCTCCCTCACGCTCCCAGGATGAGAGCTCTGCAAAGTCCAATCCCCAAATCCAGCAAAATCCAGCCAGAAAAAATTCCAGAGTGAGCGGGTCACGCCGGGCTGTTGTAATGGGGCGGCTAAAATTAGTCCTTCCCAAAACCAGGATTATTTATTTATTTAATGCCAGGTTCCAGCTCCAAACCAATCCTGGTATTTTTAGGCCTGACCTTTTTTTCTCCTTCTATTTTTGGGTTGTTTAATTTCCAGAGCGTTTTTTCCGCTCTGCTTATCCCGGGATGGTTTTTCCTAACGATGATCCCGAACGGGAGGCTGGATCCTGGCCCGGCAGCTCCATCAACAAAGCAGGAAGTTTATCCATGTTTTCCCACTTTTCCCTGAATTTGGTGCTCGGGAGAGCAGTGGGAAGGTTCCCACCAGCACAAGTTGGGATGGACACATGGATGGACGTGGTTTGGGATTTTGTTTCCCAAATCCAGGTTTTCGGGCCCAAATTGTGCCTCTAGAGGGGAAGGAGCTGATGGAATTGCAGGATCCAGGCCGGCAGATCCATGACCAATGGATTTCCATCTGGTGTTGGATAATAATTGGATTAATTGAGGCCCAGGGGATGCACTCGGAGCCCGGGAAGTTCGGAGGATCCCTGGTCAGGGAAATCTGTCCCGATTTCCCACCCTAAAACCTGGTCAGGATGTTCCCTGCGCCTGGGGATGGGGATTGAAGGGTGGGATGTGGGATAGGGATCCCCTGGGAAGGGTCCTGGGGGAGGCTGATGTGGAATCTGGGATAGGGATCCCCTGGAATGGGACCTTGGGATCATCTGATGTGGGAACTGGGATAGGAATCACCTGGGATGGATCCTGGGATGGATCATCTGGTGTGGAAAAGGGGTGGGGATGCCCTGGGGGAACATCCCCGTGTGGGATCTGGGGTAGGGAGCACCTGGGATGGGATCTGGAACATCATCCAGGATGGGATCTGGGAGGGGACCACGTGGAATGGCAGACGAGGGATCCCCTGGAATGGAGCATGGGGAATCGGCTGGGGTGGGACCTGGGGTGGGTGTAGGGTGGGACGTGTGGATCACCTGGAATGGGATGTGAGCTGGGGGGATCTCTTGGAATGCAACTCGAGGGGAAATCTCCTGGATCCAGCCTGTGGCAGCTGATCCCACCTCCACCCCTGCCAATCTCCCACCGCTTTCCCATGGATTTTCCAACAACAAATCCAGCTCCAGCGCCACCCAAACCCAGGGGTCCAACTCTGCCCCCATTGCTCCCCTTTCCCTGCTCACCTGGACACCGTTTTTCCCCTAAAACGGAATTTTTAAGGAGAAAAGCAGCTCAGGAGCCCCCCAGCAGCCCCCATCGGAGATGTTTCAGCTCCAGTCCTGTGGAATCCATCCCAAATTCTCCTCATTCCCTTTAATTTTAGCAGCCCGGGATGTTTCAACAATGAGGCTTTGCAAACACTCGAATTAAACGTGGGGGAAACAACGCCGAGACCTCCCGAGGTTTTCCCAAAGGATTTTTTCTCGGTTTCCCCATTTTTCCCCCTTCCAGGCCCTCTGGATCCGTGGCTCCCTGCCCCCTCCCGGCAATACCTCTGCCCTTAAGCAAACATGACGTCGTGCCTGGGAAATGTCTCCGGGAAGAGGAGGCCCCTCCACATCCAGCTGCCAGAAAAAAGCCTGGAAAAACGGCTCTGGAAGCGGGATTGATCCAGGTTGGTGGCGGGAGGGCTTGGGGAGGCCGTGGAGGGGAGCTGGGTTGGGAAATCCAGGCAGGTTCTGCACGGGGGGGGAATAAAAACAAAGCCCAAAAATTCATTCACAAACTCATTTTTCCAATGTTTACTTCGGAAAAAGAAAGGTTCCGTTTCCCGGGGCGGGGGGGTTGAACCTGTTTTAAAGGGATTTTTCTCCCCGGTTTTCCACTTTCGGGTTCTTTGTGAAAGGAGGAATTCCTGCCCGCGGGAGAAATTTAAAACCCCACACAAATCACCCCAAAACCGGGCACGGGGAAATGTGGGAAGCGCTGTCCAGGGATGGCCAAAATGATGGAGAACGGAAAAATTCAACTCCAACATTGAGGCTGAGGCTGATGGGGAAGAGCAGTGGGGGAAAATCCCTGATTTTGGGACTGGAGGGGTTGGGTTTGTCCCCAAATTCATTTGGTTTTGGCTTTAATCCCTCTGTTCCACATGGAATTCTGGGGATGAGGAGAGGGAACAGCACGACAGGGAGAGGGGGGTGGGCGGGAGAAGGAGAGGGCAATAAAGGAGAGCAGGAGATGGAGACAAGGGAGGGACAAGAGGGAGCAGGAATTGGGCACAGGAAGAACCGGGAGAGGGGGAAAAACATGGAATAAACGGGAGCAGGAGACGAAAAAAAGCTGGATCGGGAGAATGGAGCAGTGGGACAAGGAAAAGGGGGAGCAGGAGAAGGGGATAAGGACGAGACTTCGAGCTGGGGCGAAATGGGAACAGGAGAAAAACGGGACTAAAAAAGAGGACCTGAAAAAAGCAGGAGATGGGAACAAGTGTGAGCAGGAGCAGGGATCAGCGGGAGCGGGGGACAAGGAAAAGCGGGAGCAGGAGATGGGAACAAGTGTGAGCAGGAGCAGGGATCAGCGGGAGCGGGGGACAAGGAAAAGCGGGAGCAGGAGATGGAGAAAAGCTGCATCGGGAGGAGGGAGCAGTGGGACAAGGAAAAGCGGGAGCAGGAGAAGGGAGCGGGGGACACGGACAAGGCTTTGAGCTGAGACGATCCCAGAGCCCCTGCGAGGAGGGGGCTCCTCCCCAGCCCCTCCATCCCCTTTTTCCCGGCATTCCCGAGGCTCAGGGTGAATCCCAAGGGATTTGGCGGAGGCTCCTCCCGGGAACCCCCAGCTGCCTCCACATTCCAAAAGGCTCCTCTCCCCTTCCACCGCCCAGGGCCTTCCCAAACTCGGCTCACCACAATCCCGAGGGAATCAATCCCGAGGGGATCAATCCCGAGGGAATTCGGAGCGTGAAATCCAACCTGGGACCGGATTTCCAATCCAAGCAGGGATTTCCAGCATCCCGGGATGGGCAGAGGTGGCTCCAGCCCGGCCGGAAGGGGATTGAACTGGAAAAAGGAGTTTGGAGATGCCGGGAGAGGTTTGGGGACACCTGGAAGGATCCCGAACCTCGCAGCTTCCACAGGGCGGTGAGCACGGGCCCACAGGGAATGAATTCCCCCTAAAAGCCTCTCCATCCCAAAATTCCCCCAACCCAAAAAGTCGGGAATTCCTCGCAGGGGTTAAGTGCAACCGGAGCCGCTCGGCTTTCCCGGAGCTGGAGCTGTCAGGAATTGGGACAAATAGGAAATTAACGGGATCGCGAGCTCAGCCCCGGCGCATCCGCGTGCTGCCAGCCGCATCCCGATGGGAATTTGGGAATGTTTTCCCTCTTTTCTCCGCCGGGATGGGCGGGAGGATGCGGCTGCTGCTCCGTGAGACACCCCCGGGGATAAAGAATGAAAAATTCCCCTGCATTCCCAGCTCCGCGTTTGGGATCCCGGCGCTTTCCGCTTTTTCTCGATTCCTGAAGTTCCCGCTTTGGTCCAAACTGATCCCAAATCAGCTCCAGAAAGGAGAAATCCCCCCCCCAAAAAAGAGCCCAGGCAGAGCTGAAAAGAGGAAACAACAATTCTGCATCCCGTCCATCCCCGTTTTTCCCAGTTTCCAGCCCATCCATGGAAGCACAGCCTGCCCTGTGCTCCCCTTCCCGCTATCCCGCTCCTTTCCCGCAATTCCCGCTTTTCTCCTTAAAAATGCGCCTCCCCTGAGCCGAGATCAGAGGGAATTTCATTATCCCAGACAGATCTGGCAATTCCAAGTCTCTTCGCGGGGAAGGATTGAAGGCTGGAGGCGGGAATTGAGCCCTCTGGAAGTGATTTGTTGTTCCCAAAGGAAAAAAAAAAATCCCAAATTCCCGAATCCAGGTTTGGCGGGGCCGGAGTTTGCGGACTGAGGAGCTTTGCTGGGATCAAAGGGAATTTTGGCTCCCAGGGATTCGCGATTCCCGCCCGCGGGAAACCGCCCGAGCTTCTTTTGGGGAGCAGAGTTTTCCAAGCTTTTCCAGGATTTCTGTTTCTCCGGGATGAGCGGCGCTGCTGCCGACCCCGCAGGATGAAGAATTCCCGCTCCCCCGGGAGCTTTGGATGCTTTTCCCGGGGGAAGCAGCTCCGCCAAGCGGCGCCGCGGCAGAAAGAGGCTCCCGCATCCCAATCCTGCGGATTCCTGAGGAATTTTTCCACAATTCCACCCAAAAAAGCCACGGGAAGCGCTTCTGGGATAAGGACTCGGGGAGGAGTTGGAGAGGATTGGAGAGCATTCCTTAGGAAGAGAGGGATTGTCCCGTTTTTCCAGCTGGGTTTGGAGTTTCGGGAAGCTCGGGAAGGGGAGGGATAAAAGCAGGAACGGCCCCGTGGGATCTGGGATGGATCCGCACCTGGATTTGGGAATAACGAGCGAAGGAATTGTCCCAAAAAATGGGCGCGGCCCAATCCAGTTTATTATTCCCATTATTCCAGCTGCTTCCGGCATTCCCAGAAATCCTAAAACCCTTTACAGCTCCAGCCAGGAACGACCCCCATCCCTGTGATCCCAGAGTGATTTGGGATCCTCCAAGGTTTTTATCCCAAAACTTGGATCCAGATGATCCTGAAAATCCAGGGAAGATCCCTAAGAATTCCAGCGGGGATCGAATGAACTGGGAACGGTGACGGGACACGGAGCAGCTCCAAGGCGGCCTCCGGGATGGAACGACCGGAATTATTCCCGGAAATTCATGGATCAGGAGGGGCCACAAGCCAGATGTGAATGAAACGGTATTCCCAGTTTGCCGAGCTGGAATTCCAGCAGGGACGGTGCCCAGATCCCTCTGGATGCCTGGATTGAGCCGGAATTCCCGGAATGGATGGGAAATAAATTCCCAAACTTTGGGATCGCCCAGAAATCCCCCAAAACCCAGGGAAAATAAAGGAGCCCCCCGTGGAATTGGGGGATTTTGTTATGGATTGTCCAAGGAATCTCTGGGCTTCTCCACCGGAAACCCGGATTCCAGAATTCCCAACTTTTACCAGGATAGGCAGGGTTGGAAAAACAACCTGAAAATGGGATTTGGGATCCCTAAAAAGGGAATTTGATCCTTAAAAGGGGATTTGGGATCATTAAAAACAGATTTGGGACCCCTAAAAAGGGAATTCGGGATCTCTACAAAGGGATTTGAGATTCCTAAAAGGAATTTGGATCCTTAAAAAAGGATTTGGGATCACTAAAAGGGACTTGGGATCCCTAAAGAGGGAATTTGGGATCATTAAAAAGGGATTTGGGATCCCTAAAACCAAATTTGGATCCCTGAAAAGGATTTGGGATCCCTAAAAAGGGATTTTGATCCTTAAAAAGGGATTTGGGATCTCCAGAAAGGATTTGGGATCCCTCAAAGGGATTTGGGATCATTAAATGGAATTTGGATCCCTAAAAAGGGATTTGGGACCTCTAAGAAGGGATTCAGGATCATTTAAAAGGGAATCTGGGATCCCTAAAAATGGGATTTGGGATTCCTAGTAAAGGGAATTTTGATCCCTAAAAAGGCAAATTGGGATCCTTAAAAAGGGATTTGGGATCTCTAAGGAGGGATCTGGGAGCCCTAAAAGGGAATGTGATCTTTAAAGGGGGATTTGGGATCCTTAAAAAGGGAATTTGAATCCCTAAAAGGGAATTTGGGATCCCTAAAAGGGATTTGGGATCTCTAAGAAGAGAATTTGGATCCCTAAAAAGGGTACCTGGGAGCCCTAAAAGGGATTTGGGAGCCCTAAAAGGGATTTGGGATCCATAAAAAGGGAATTTGAATCCCTAAAAGGGAATTTGGGATCTCTAAAAGGGATTTGGGATCTCTAAGAAGAGAATTTGGATCCCTAAAAAGGGTACCTGGGAGCCCTAAAAGGGATTTGGGAGCCCTAAAAGGGATTTGGGATCCATAAAAAGGGAATTTGAATCCCTAAAAGGGAATTTGGGATCTCTAAAAGGGATTTGGGATCTCTAAGAAGGGATTTGGGAGCCCTAAAAGGGATTTGGGATCCATAAAAAGGGAATTTGGGATCTCTAAAAGGGATTTGGGATCCTTAAAAGGGGATTTGGGATGCCTAAAAGGGATTTGGGATGTCTAAGAAGGGATTTGGGATCCCTAAAACCAGATTTGGTTCCCTAAAAAGGGAATTTGGGATCTCTAAAAGGGATTTGGGATCCTTAAAAGGGAATCTGGATCATGAAAAGGGATTTTGATTGCTGAAAAGGGAATTTGATCCTTAAAAGGGGATTTGGGATCCCTAAAACCAGATCTGGTTCCCTAAAAAGGGAATTTGGGATCTCTAAAAGGGATTTGGGATCCTTAAAAGGGGATTTGGGATCCCTAAAACCGGGAGGTTTCCCAGACGATCCCAAGGCTTTTCCCAGCCTCTCCTCACCAGGAAGGAGCAGACCTTTGGGAATCTCTTCCCGCCGGATCCGAGCCCTGGGATGACCCCAAAAGGTCCCTCCCGACCCCAAAGGGCTCCGCTGCAGCTTCTTCCCGGCCAAAAATCCCATAAAAATCCAGCCCTGGGGCTGCCCCGGCTCCGGGGCCCTCCCGCATTCCCGGGAACGCCGCCGGAATTCCGGGAGCAGCGTTCGGGAATTTGGTTTCCATCCAGCTCCAAAGTGGGCACCAAAAAACCCCAATAAAGGAGGGGGGGATGCAATTAAAAGTGAAATGAATTAAAAATTCATTAAAAATCAATTCTAAAGTCAAAATTAAAAATCGATTAAAAATCGATTAAAAATCAATTCAAAATTAATTCAAAATTAATTTTAAAAGTTAATTATAAATTAATTCAAATTTAATTCAAAATTAATTTAAAAATATAAATTAATTCAAATTTAATTCCAAATTAATTCAAAATTAATTTAAAATAAAAAAATAATTCCAAATTAATTCAAAAATTTAAATAATTTAAAATCAATTAAAATTCATTAAAAATTTTAAATTATTAAAAATCAATTCCAAATTAATTCAGAATTGATTCAAAATTTAAAATGAGTTAAAAATTAATTTTAAATTAATTCAAAACGAATTCGAAATTTAATATTAATTAAAAACCATTTAAAATCAATTCAAAATTCATTCAAACTTAAAAATTAAATTAATTTAAACTTAATTAAAATCAATTAAAAATTAATCCAAATTTCAAAATGAATTCAAAATAAATAGAAATTAATTCAAACTTAATTCAAACTTAATTCAAAATTAATTCACAATTATTTTAAAATTCAAAATTAATTAAAAATCAATTCGAAATTAATTACATATTAATTAAAATTAATTAAAAATTTTAAATTAATTAAAAATTCATTCAAATTAATTCAAACTTAATTCAAAATCAATTAAAAATCAATTCAAACTCAATTAAAAATCAATTTAAAATCAATGAAAAATCAATTAAAAATCAATTTAAAATAAATGAAAAATCAAAATTAATTACAAAAAATCAATTAAAAATCAATTACAGACTCAGACTGGAAGCCCCACCGTGCGCCTTCAGCAGCAGCTCAGCATTCCCAGCCTGGATTCCCTTCATTCCATGATTTTGGGGGAATTTCTCCTCTCTGCACTCCCCGGGGCCATTGGGGAATTTCAGGATTCCCGGGATTCCCGGGAACGGCTCCTCCGGAACGTGGGGAATTCCAGCTCCGGAATGTGGGAAATTCCAGCTCCAGAACGTGGGGAATTCCAGCTCCGGAATGTGGGGAATTCCAGCTCCGGAACACGGGAAATTCCAGCTCCGGAATGTGGGAATTCCAGCTCTGGAACGTGGGAAATTCCAGCTCCGGAACGCGGGGAATTCCAGCTCCGGAACGTGGGGAATTCCAGCTCCGGAACGTGGGGAATTCCAGCTCCGGAACGCGGGAAATTCCAGCTCCGGAACGTGGGAAATTCCAGCTCCGGAACGCGGGGAATTCCAGCTCCAGAACGCGGGAAATTCCAGCTCCGGAACGTGGGAAATTCCAGCTCCGGAACGTGGGGAATTCCAGCTCTGGAATGTGGGAAATTCCAGCTCCAGAATGTGGGGAATTCCAGCTCCGGAACGCGGGAAATTCCAGCTCCGCTGCCGGGCTCGGAACATCCGAGGACGAAGCTCTGGCGGCGCCCCCGGAATTCCAGCCGGGATTCGGGGCTGGCTCCCGATCCCGGCCTCGGGAGAGGCTCCAAAGGGGAAAAACCCAGCCCGAAATTCTCAGATCCCGAGGCAGAGCCCGCTCCTGCGGCTTCCCGGCGTCCCAGGGGATCCCAGGGCAGCGGGAGAGGAACTCCGGGATCGGGAGAGCGCCGGGATGCGGGAATGGGACGGGGATGCCCGGCTCCTCCTCACGCCAAAGGCTCCGGCCGCTCCCGGGAAAGCAGCGCCGCCAGCGCGCCCCGAGCTCGTTAACGCGGGGAGTTAATTGGCCCTGGAGCCGCCGGAGCCAGCCCGGAGTGGGATCCCTCGGGAGGCGCGGAGTCACTGGATCCAAGGATTTCCCAGCCCAATCCCAGCCGGCATGGCCGGATGTCCCGGATCCTGCCGGGATGGGTCATTCCAGGCTGGATCATTCCAAGCCAGACCATTCCAGGCCGCACATTCCAACCCGCATCATTCCACACTGGCTGTCCTGGCTCATCCCAGGCCAGCTCATTCCAGGCCAGATCATTCCAAGCCGGATCATTCCAGGCCGGATCCTTTCAGGCTGGATCATTCCCAACCCACATCATTCCAACCCAGACCATTCCAACCCAGCTCATTCCAGGCCGGCTCATTCCAACCCAGACCATTCCAGGCCGGATTATTCCCAGCTGGTTCATTCTAGGCTGGATAATTCCAGGTTGGATCATTCCCATCCATCTCATTCCAACCCAGACCATTCCAGACTGGATCCTCCAAAAAGAGATGGATGATCCACGCCCCAGAACGATCCCGTTCCCACCCCCTGGCTGGATCCCACCGAGCAAATCAGGGAAAACTCAGGAAGGCGAATCCCAAGGAGCACTGGGAGAGCCGAAAAATTCCAGGAGATTCCCAGCAAGGCGCGGAAAAGCGGAATTGCTGCCCCCCAAATCCCGTTGACAGCGGGATGGGATGGCCAGGGATCGGCGGGGTGGGAGGTGGGGCGGGAGCAGGGATCCGTCCGGATTCCCGGCACGTTCCGGGGCCGCTCCTTCCCGTCACTCGTAGCACAGGAAGCGGATGAGCCGCGCGGGAATTTCCAGCCGGGAAATCTTCTCCAGCGCCCGCGGCCCCGCGGCGCGACGCACACTGAGGCGGCACAGCTGGGACAGGCGCAGCGGCGTTCCTGCGGGAAATGGGACGGGAATGGGATCAGGAATGGGATCAGAATGGGATGGGATGGGCTGCTCCAGAGCAGGAATTCCCAGCTGGGGGTGTCCTTGTGGGAAAACGGGATGGGAATGGGATTGGGATGAGATGGGCTCCTCCAGAGCAGGGAATTCCCAGCTGGGGGTGTCCTTGTGGGAAAACGGGATGGGAATGGGATCAGAAATGGGATCAGAATGGGATCGGATGGGATGGGCTCCTCCAGAGCAGGGAATTCCCAGCTGGGGGTGTCCTTGTGGGAAAACGGGATGGGAATGGGATCGGATGGGATGGGCTGCTCCAGAGCAGGAATTCCCAGCTGGGGGTGTCCTTGTGGGAAAAGGGGACGGGAATGGGATCAGAAATGGGATCAGAATGGGATGGGATGGGCTGCTCCAGAGCAGGGAATTCCCAGCTGGGGGTGTCCTTGTGGGAAAACGGGATGGGAATGGGATCGGAGGGGATGGGCTCCTCCAGAGCAGGGAATTCCCAGCTGGGGGTGTCCTTGTGGGAAAACGGGATGGGAATGGGATCGGATGGGATGGGCTCCTCCAGAGCAGGGAATTCCCAGCTGGGGGTGTCCTTGTGGGAAAACGGGATGGGAATGGGATTGGGATGGGATGGGCTCCTCCAGAGCAGGAATTCCCAGCTGGGACGGGCACAGCAGCAACCCTGAGGGAAAATGGGATCAGGAGTGGGATGGGAATGGGATCAGAAATGGGATCAGAATGGGATCGGATGGGATGGGCTCCTCCAGAGCAGGGAATTCCCAGCTGGGGGCGTCCTTGTGGGAAAACGGGATGGGAATGGGATTGGGATGGGATGGGCTCCTCCAGAGCAGGGAATTCCCAGCTGGGACGGGCACAGCAGCAACCCTGAGGGAAAATGGGATCAGGAGTGGGATGGGAATGGGATCAGAAATGGGATCAGAGAGGGCTGAGCTGCTCCAGAGCAGGGAATCCCCAGCTGGGACACACAGAGCAGCGTTCCTGAGGAAAAAGGGGATGGGAATGGGATCAGAATGGGAATGGGATCGGATGGGACTGGAATGGGATCAGAAATGGGATAAAATGGGATGGGAATGGGATTGGACGGGATCAGATGGGATCGGATGGGATCAGATGGGATCAGAGGGATCCCTGAACAGCTGGGCTGCTCCAGAGCACAGAATTCCCAGCTGGGACAGGCTCAGAGGGGTCTGTGCAGGGAAAATGGGATCAGGAACGGGATCAGAGGGGGAGGAGCTGCCCCAGAGCACGGAATTCCCAGCCGCCATCTCCCCAGCCATGGGAACGAGCCTGGTTCTACCTCCCCAGGCCCGGGTGGGATGCAATTCCCACTGGGAACGGGTTCATCCCGGCTCCCTCCCCTGCCTGGATGGGATTACTGGAGCCAGGGAATCGTTTTGGTTGGAAAAGATCCCCTGGGATGGAATCCGAGCATTCCCGGCCGTCCCCGAGTGCCACATCCAGAGGGAAATCCCTCCGGGAATGGGGACTCCTCCCTGCCCTGGGTACTTCCAAGGCCTGACCGCCTTTTCCACGGAGAAATTTTCCCTAAAATCCAATCCCTGGCCCAGCCTGAGGCCGTTCCCTCTCCTCCTGTCCCCGTTCCCTGGGATCACATCCCAAATCCCCCCAGCTGCCCCCTCCTCTCAGGGAATTCTGGGGATCCAGAAGTTCCCCCTGATCCCGCTTTTCTCCATTCCAGGTCCTTTCCCAGCTCCCTCAGCTGCTCCATTCCCAAAAATCCAACAGCACCCCCAGATCACCCACTCGGATCCACCAGGATTATCCCAAACTTCCCGATTTCTGCCGGATTAATCCCCAGCTTCCCAAATCCACACCTGCCCTGGAGCTGCTGGAATTTAAGGATACAGATCCAAAGGGAAACTAAAAATCCAACTGGAATTTGTGTCGGGAAGCAGCTCCAGGGGAATTCCCGGCAGCTGCGTGGAGGGAGCAGGAAACTCCGGAAAATACAAGGACAAACCTTGGAATATCCAAGGCCGGGCTAATCCTTAAAATCCTTCCAATCACACAGATTGGAGAACCCACCCGCAGCGGGAGGCGCCGGAATTCCCGGGATTTGGGGTTTATCCCGCTTACTCTCGTAATATTCCAAGCACTTGGCGGCAGGGCTGCTGCTCCAGGTGTAATCCAACGGCTTCTTCCCGCGGTTATCCCGGGCGTAGATATTCCCACCGAATTCCACCAGCAGCTCCACCAGATCCGCGTTCCTCACCTTGGCCGCGTGGTGCAGAGCGGTCTCGTGGAGCTTGGCCGCGTTCACGTTGGCACCTGGAAAACAGGGAAAAATCCGTCCGGGAAGAGCCTGGCTCGGCCTGGGATTGAGGGATGGTTGGATGGGAAAACAGGGAAAAATCCGTCTGGGAAGAGCCTGGCTCAGCCTGGGATTGAGGGATGGTTGGATGGGAAAACAGGGAAAAATCCGTCTGGGAAGAGCCTGGCTCAGCCTGGGATTGAGGGATGGTTGGATGGGAAAAAAGGGAAAAATCCGTCTGGGAAGAGCCTGGCTCGGCCTGGGATTGAGGGATGGTCGGATGGGAAAACAGGGAAAAATCCGTCTGGGAAGAGCCTGGCTCAGCCTGGGATTGAGGGATGGTTGGATGGGAAAAAAGGGAAAAATCCGTCTGGGAAGAGCCTGGCTCAGCCTGGGATTGAGGGATGGTTGGATGGGAAAACAGGGAAAAATCCGTCTGGGAAGAGCCGGGCTCAGCCTGGGATTGAGGGATAGTTGGATGGGAAAACAGGGAAAAATCCATCTGGGAAGAGCCTGGCTCGGCCTGGGATTGAGGGATGGTTGGATGGGAAAACAGGGAAAAATCCATCCAGGAAAATCCTGGCTCGCCCTGGAATCAAGGAATGGTTTGATGGGAAAACAGGGAAAAATCCATCCGGGAACAGCTGGGCTCGGCCTGGAATTGAGGAATGGTTTGGTGGGAAAACGGGGAAAAGGAAAATTCCATCCTGGAAAATGCCGGCTCGCCCAAAATGAAGGAATGGTTTGATGGGAACACCAGGAAAAATCCATCTGGGAAAAGCCGGCTCATCTTGAAATTAAGGAATGGTTTGATGGGAGGGGAAATCAGTGGGAAAACGCGAGGGAGTCTCCCAAAAATCCCAGGAAAAGGCTGGGATCTGAGCACTCCTGGATTTGCTTGGCCGATTGGACATTTCTGGAGGGATTTCAATCCCGGTTTTTGGGTGGGAATCGCTTCCTGCAAAGCCATTCCCAGCCTTCTCCATGGGATATTCCCACTCCAGGCAGGGAGAACGGTGAATTATTCCCACAGCAATTCCCGTGGGATATTCCGGCTCAGCCAGAGCTGGGGTCTGTTTCAGTTCCAGATATTTTTCCAAGTTTTTTGTAAATTTTAAGGAAAAAACTCCTTCCCTGCTCCCAAAAAAAAGCTGGAATTTGATCACCCGCCTTTTCCAGCAGAGCTGGGAGAGGCGGAACTCAAATTTTTTTAGGGATGCGTGGCCAAACCGAGCTTAATTAGCTCCATGAATTAATTGGAATTAAGGAGAAAGTGGAATTTTTAGGCAATTCCTGGGTGCCCCAGATTGAGAATCCCAGCAGGTGGAAGCCAGGAATTCACATGGAATTTCTCCATAATTAATGTTCCCATAATGAATCAATTAATCCATCCTCAGCCCTGGGCTGAGTCTCCTCCAGGGCAAGGGAAGGACAAGTGAAATTCCCAGGAAAACCAGAGGAAAAGTGGGATGTGAGACCTGGATCCGACCGAGCGCAGCAGGAAATGGGGGGATTTCCACAGATTTTGGTCTGTGAAAGGGAATGGGAATCATGGAATGGCTGGACCGGGACCTTCACTGTTTTCCAGCTCCACGGGCAGGGACAATTCCCGCTATCCCAGCTGGCTCTGAGGCCACTTCCAAGGCTGGAATTCCACAACCCCAGGACAAGATCCAAGCATGGAATCCCCTCGCTGGAAAACCCCGGTTTTTTTCCCCCCCCCCCCACCCCTTCAGCTTCGAGGGAATTCTGCAGGGTGGGAGGGAGGGGGAAGGGGGAGGTGCTTCCCAGGGTGATTCCCGAGGGATTCCCGGGGTGATTCCCGAGGGATTCCCGGCGGGATGGCCGTACCCGCCTGGAGCAGCAGCTTGGCGCAGTGCAGGTGCTGCCGGGCACAGGCCACGTGCAGCGGCGTCCCAAAGTGGCAGTCGTGAGCCTCCAGGTTGGCACCGACGTCGATGAGGAGCTGCACGCACTCGGAGCTGCCTGCGGCACGGAGAGGAGCGGGAATCGCGGTGGAAAAGGGGGCATCGGAGTTAAAACGGGGAAAACCGGAGTTGGAACGGGGGAAATCCCAGTGGAAACGGGGGAAATCCCAGTGGAAATGGGGGAAATCGGAATTAAAATGGGGGAAATCCCAGTTAAAGCGGGGGAATCGGAGTTAGAGGGGGAATCCTGGTTGGAGCGGGAGAATCGGGAGTTGAAATGGGGAAAATCGGAGTTGAAATGGGGGAAATCCCTGATAAATGGGGGAAGTCCCAGGTAAAATGGGAGAAATTCCAGGTAAAATGGGAGAAATCCCAGTTTAAATGGGAGAAATCCCAGTGGAAACGGGCGAAATCCCAGTGGAAATGGGGGAAATCGGAATTAAAATGGAGAAAATCCCAGTTAGAGCAGGGAAATCCTGGTTAGAGCGGGGGAATCCCGGTGGAAACGGGAAAATCGGAGTTAAAATGGGGAAAATCCCAGTGGAAATGGGCGAAATCCCAGTGGAAACGGGGGAAATCGGAATTAAAATGGGGGAAATCCCAGTTAAAGCGGGGGAATCGGAGTTAGAGGGGGAATCCTGGTTGGAGCGGGAGAATCGGGAGTTGAAATGGGGAAAATCGGAGTTGAAATGGGCGAAATCCCAGTGGAAATGGGGAAAATCCCAGTTAGAGCAGGGAAATCCTGGTTAGAGCGGGGGAATCTCAGTGGAAACGGGAAAAATGGGAGTTAAAATGGGGGAAATCGGAATTAAAATGGGGAAAATCCCAGTTAAAGCGGGGGAATCGGAGTTGAAATGGGGAAAATCCCAATTAAAATGGGGGAAATTCCAGTTAAAATGGGCAAAATCCCAGTGGAAACAGGGGAAATCGGAGTTAAAATGGGGGAAATCCCAGTTAGAGCAGGGAAATCCTGGTTAGAGCAGGAGAATCCTGGTGGAAATGGGGAAAATTGGAGTTAAAATGGGGAAAATCCCAGTTAAAATGGGAAATCGGAGTTAAAACAGGGAAAATCCAAGTTGAAATGGGGGAAATCCGAGTTAAAATGGGAAAATCCGAGTTAAAACAGGGAATTCCAAGTTGAAACCGGGAAAATCCAAGTTCAAACAGGAAAATCCAAGTTCAAACAGGAAAATCTGAGTTCAAACTGGGAAATCTGAGTTCAAACTGGGAAATCCGAGTTCAACTGGGGAAATCCGAGTTCACCCAGGGGAAAAAACCTCTGCCATTTCCCACAAAACCTCTGGAAATTCCCCAAAACCCTCTGACATACCCACAAACCCCCCAGGAACGCCGGCAGCGCCCGCACGATTCCCACCCAAAGGAAGCCACGTGGGGCTTTCTCCCCGCGCTCCGAGGCGCGGCTATCCATGGAAAAGCTGGGATTTGGGATTTACCGTTCATGCAGGCCTCGTGCAGGGGCGAGGCCGTGAACAGCGGGGGGTTCACGCGGGCGCCGTGCGACAGCAGCACCCGCACGCACTCGGCGCTGCCCGAGGAGCAGGCGTCGCACAGCGGCGTGCTGCCGTCGATGTTCCGGGCATCCACCTGCGGGAAAGGCCGGGAAAACCTCGCCTGGGATTCACGGCATCGTGGAATGGTGGGAATGTTACGGTCGGGAAGGGATTTCTGCACGTCATCGTGGAGTTCGGGTGAAGTCAGCATTGCCCCGTGTCGCCAGGTGCCACATGCACAGGGATTTGGAATTCCTTCGTGGATGGGGACTCCACCCCTGCCATGGGCAGCCCATTCCAATGCTTTCCAACCTTTTCCATGGAGGAATTTTCCCAAAAATCCAGCCTGCCCCTCCCCTGGCCCAGCCTGAGGCCATTCCCTCTCTCCTGTCCCTGTTCCCTGCCAGCAGAGCCCGACCCCCCCGGCTGCCCCCTCCTGTCAGGGACTTGTGCAGAGCCACAAGGTCCCCCCTGAGCCTCCTTTGCTCCAGCCTGAGCCCCTTTCCAGCTCCCTCAGCCACTCCAGCCCTTTCCCAGCTCCCTCAGGAATTCTCCAGCTCCTTTCTCCCTTCCCTGGACGTGCTCCAGCCCCTCCAGATCTTTCCTGGAGTGACAACCCACAACTTGGCCATCAGGGCAAATCTACCCAGAGCCTCCCCCCGATTTTAGCTCTGCAGCTGACGGCGTAACCCCGATCCCACCAACAGCTTCCAAACACCAATCCAGAGGAATTCCCGGCTGGATCAGAGGCGGATGCACACCTGGGCCCCCGCATCCAGCAGCAGCTTGACGCACTGGGCCTGGCCCCTGAGGCTGGCCTCGTGCAGGGGGGTGATGGAGTCGTAGGTGACGGCGTTGACGCAGGCGCCGCTCTCGATGAGCTGCTGCAGCTGCAGGAGCTCCCCTCTGCGGGCGGCCTCGTGCACCGGCGTGCGGTCGGCCCAGAAAGCTGGAAAAGAGGGGGGAAAAAAACATCCAGGAGCTCACAAAGAAAATCAAGGATATGGATAAATGGGGATTTGGTATCCAGCGGGTTGGGTAACGCGAAGGAATTTCTGGCTGGGAGGGGTTGGAACGGAATTCCTGGAGATGTGGTTGCTCCATGCCTGGAATTGTTGCAGGACAGGTTGGGTGGGGCTTGGAGCAGTCTGGGATAGTGGGAAGGTGTTGGAATGAGATGGGTTTCCAACCCTTTCAACCCAAATTATTCCATGAATCTGTGGAGCTCTGGATTCCTGCAGGAGCGTGGGATGGCTGGAAGGAGAGGGAACTGGGATCAAGGATCATCCCAGCCCACCCCAAAAATACCTTCCCAAACTCTGGATTCCTGGAAGAGCATGGGATGGATGGAAGGAGAGGGAGATGGGATTGAGGAGCATCCCACCTCAAAAATACCTTCCCAAATTCTGGGTTCATGGAGCAGCATGGGACAGCTGGAATGAGAGGGAACTGGGATCAAGGATCATCCCAGCCCACCTCAAAAATACCTTCCCAAATTCTGGATTCATGGAGAAGCATGGAATGGCTGGGAGAGGGAACTGAGGAGCATCCCACCTCAAAAACACCTTCCCAAAAAGTCCATGGAACTTGGAAAAATGAGTTCCCACCTCTGCTGGACACCTGGCACAGGCCGAGGCCGGTTGGTCACCATTAGGTGCCAACGTCACCTCCCTTCAGGGGGGTTTTGCTGCTGAGGCAGCGGTGAGCAAAACCAGCTCCGAGGGTTCAGGAATCCTCTCCATAAAAATAAAGGGAATTCTGAGTCCCAGCGTTTTCACAGCACGGGCTGTGCAGGGTTTTTCCTTGGCTTGTTGGATCCTCATTCCTTGGCCAATCTCCTGGGCAGGAGGGTTCTCCTTGCCTGGATTTCCTCGTGGTTTATGGCAGGAGAAGCAAATCCAAACGAGGATGGAGAGTTCAGAGCCCCTTGCAGGACCCGAAAGGGCTCCAGGAGAGCTGCAGAGGGACTGGGAACAAGGCATGGAGGGACAGGAGCCAGGGAATGGCTTCCCAGTGCCAGAGGGCAGGGCTGGATGGGAGATTGGGAATTGGGAATTGCTGGCTGGGAGGGTGGGCAGGGGCTGGAATGGAATTCCCAGAGCAGCTGGGGCTGCCCCTGGATCCCTGGAATGTCCAAGGCCAGGCTGGACATTGGGGCTGGGAACACCCTGGGACAGTGGAAGATTCCCTGTCCGTGGAATTGGATGGGATTGGGATGGGATTTGAGGTCTTTTCCAACCCAACCCATTCTGGGATTTCAGGAAGCTGCCTCGTGGCACCTTTCTGGCCCATTCCCATGGGATAACAGCAGCTGGAGCAATCCCTGCCTCACGGATCCGAACTTCCCTGCCACGGGCAGCTGCCCCTGACTTCCATCTGCTCCAAGATCCTCTGGAGCTCCTGGCACCCCCAGATGTGACCAGGACAGAGCAAATCTGTGCAGGTCCAGGTCAGGGATGGCTCCGAGGGCAGAGCTGATCCCAAATTCCCCGTTCTGCAGGAAGGACACGGACACACCATCCAGACCCTGCTGGGCCTCGGCGCTGATGTCCAGGCCAAGGATGGGAAGGGCTCCTCGGGGTTTATGGCAGGAGAAGCAAATCCAACCGAGGATGGAGAGCTCCGAGCCCCTTGCAGGGCCTAAAGGGGCTCCAGGAGAGCTGCAGAGGGACTGGGGCCAAGGCATGGAGGGCCAGGAGCCAGGGAATGGCTTCCCAGTGCCAGAGGGCAGGGCTGGATGGGAGATTGGGAATTGGGAATTGCTGGCTGGGAGGGTGGGCAGGGGCTGGAATTCCCAGAGTAGCTGTGGCTGCTCCATCCCTGAGAGTATCCAAGGCCAGGCTGGAGCAAGCTGGGACAGTGGGAGGTGTCCCTGTACACGGCAGGGATTTGGAATGACATCCACATCCCGGGCTTTTGGAGGAGGGAAGCTGCAGCCGGGGCCAGAATTCCTAATCCTGCGACACCGCTCCGGCTCCGCTGAAGGACAGGCAGGGAATCAGGGATGGCTCCGGCCGCCGGCAGGGACCGGCCCTGCCCCGCCCCGGGAAGCGGCCGCAGCTCGGGGACACGAGCCCGCAGCGGCTCCGGCCCTGCCGGGGTCACCCGGGCGGGATCGGGACACCCAAGGTGGGCACATCCCCTCTCCCCCAGCCCCACACCAGCGCCCGCGGGAATTGCGGGAGGAACGGGGATCGTTCCCCGCGCCCTGAGGCGGTCCCAAGAGCATCCTCTTATTCCTGTCCTTGCGAGAGCCCGTTCGCCCCCTAAATCGCCCTGCAAGCCCCCAAACCGTCCGCAAAGCCCCAAAACCCACCCTCTAACCCCCAAAACCGCTCTTTAACCCCCAAAAGCATTCCGGCAAGCGCTAAAACCATCCTGAAAGCTCCAAAACCACCTTTCAACCCCCAAATCCACCCTGCAACGCCCGAACCCGTCCTGAAAGCCCCAAACCTCCTCTGCAAGCCCGAAATCCCTCCTGCAAGCCCCAAAACCACTCTGCAACACCCAGAACCATCCTGAAAGCCCCAAACCTACTCTGCAACCCCCAAAACGACCCCGCAACCCCCCAAACCATTCTGCAACACCCAAAGCCACTCTGCAACATCCAGAACCACCCTGAAAGCCCCAAACCTACTCTACAACCCCCAAATCCCTCCTGCAAGCCCCAAAACCACCCCGCAACCCCCAAACACATCCTGAAAGCCCCAAACCCACCTTGCAACGCCCAAACCCATCCCGAAATCTCCAAGACCACCTTGCAACCCCCAAAACCATCCTGAAAGCCCCAAGACCACCTTGCAAGCCCCAAACCCATCCCGCAAGCCGCCCAAGCCCACCCCGCAATCCCCCGAACCCGACGCTACGAGCAGCCCCCGTCTCTTCCCGGCGCGGCTCCGCTGCCCAGCTCCTTTCCCAGATTTCCCCCCGAGGTGTCCCCGGCTCATCCCGACCCCACAGCCCCAGGCCGGCCCCACACACCGATGTCGCCCCGCCAGGAGCCGCTGCCGCCGGGGCTCTCCATGGCCCGGCCCCGCGCAGCCGCCGCCTCCGGCCTGGTGCCGCTCCGCCTCCCGCGCGCGGGCCCTCACGGAGCTCCTCCCAGGGCCCCCCCCGCCGCGGGGCACGCCGGGAGTTGTAGTGCGGGGCCGGGGACACCGGGATGGGGGAACGGGGAGGGGGTACTGGGGGTACTGGGATGGGGAACGGCCGTACTGGGGGCTGTTCAGGTACAGGGGGTACTGCAGGTACTGGTGCGTGTGGGGAGGGGATACTGGGGGCACTGGTATGTGGAGGAAGAGGGTACTGGGGGTACTGGTTGGTGCGGGTTAGGGTTAGGGGGTAATGGGGACGCTGGTGGATGCAGGGAAGGAGGAGTGGGGACGCTGGTATGGGGTGCAGGGGGTACTGGTGTGTGTGGGGAGGAGGTACTGGGGACACTGGTGTGTGTGGGGAGGAGGTACTGGGGACACTGGTGTGTGTCCATAAGGGCACTGGGAGTACTGGTATGGGGTGCAGGGGGTACTGGGGGTACTGGTATGGGGTGCAGGGGTCCTCTCTCTTCAAGGAGAGCTGCTCCTCCAAGAAGAGATCCTGCAGGATTCCTGCATTTTTACATTTTTTAGGAAATTCCAATTTTTAGGGAGAAAATAAGAAGTCAAATTCTGTTGCTTCTATTCTGCAGTGACTTCACTCCTAACACAGAAATCCACCCTGTCCTTGTTCCCTGCTTGGATGGAAAAATCCATGTTTTCCAGCAGTGGGCATTTTTCTCCTGAAAATACCCATTTTGGAGAAAAATACCCATTCTGGAAAAAAATATCCATTTTGGAAAAAAATATCCAGTTTGGAGCAACCCAATTTTTCCCACTGCAGGAGGATGAAATGACCCAAATCCAGCAGGAAACTCCAGCTCAGCACAAGGATGGACAGGATAGGAAAATCAGTGGAAATCATTCCATAAAAACTTCGAATTGTCCCACCCTGCCAAGTGAGACAGTTGGAGGATTTTTCCAGGATGAAATCTCTCAGCAAGGGAGATTTTCTAGAGGAATTGGGGCTGCTCCATGCCTGGAATTGTCCAAGGTGAGGTTGGAGCAACCTGGGATAGCGGAAGGTGTCCGTGCCCTTGGAACTGGATGAGCTTTAAGGTCCCTTCCCGCCCAAACCATTCCATGATTCCAGGATTTTTGCCGGGATCAAACCTTTTGGAAAGAGCTCGTATCTCCTGGCTCCAGCTGTAGCTGGTAAAGAGCAAGAATTCCTGGCAAGAATTCATATTTCCACTCAATATTTGGAGATCCACGTCGCGAAATTCCGGCCGAAGAAAATAACAAAATAATGAAAGTTATTTTGAAGAACGATTTAGTAAAAAAAACGGGGGAGGGAAAACGGCAAAAACAATGGGAAAAAATTAATAATCTGCTCCCTGCTGAAAACATCCAGACATTTCCTCACTTTCTCGTCACCTTTGAGGCATTTCCTGAGGATTCGGTGGGGTTTTCCCCGTTGTGAAAACACCATTCCTCTAAGCTGGGTTTAGTCCGAGCCTTTGGGCGGGGGTGGTTGAACTTTAGGCCTGACTCAAAAGCCACCAGAACTGTTTCAAGATGTGTGCCACCGGCACAGAGCAGCACGAGGAAGCTGCAAGGTGCCAAAACGGCCAAAAAGGAGAAGCCAACCCAAAAATAAATGGAAGCAGAAGGGAAAAATCTTAACTGGGTTTGACTGGGATGAGAGCGGTGCCGGAAGGCAGCGGGAGAAACACCAAAGATGCTCCTCCATGGGGCATTTTGGAGGAGTTTCACCCTTTTTTGGAAGATTTGCACTTTTTAGGGGGAAGATTTTGGCTTTTAAAAAAATGAATTTCGCTTTTTTGGGTAGATTTTCACTTTTTTTTTCAGATTTTCACACTTTTATTGAAGATTTTCACACTTTTATTGCAGATTTTCACTTTTTGGGGAAGATTTTTCACTGTTTTTGGGAAGATTTTCACACTCCACTGAAGATTTTTGCATTTTTTTAAAGATTTTTCACTTTTTGGGGGAAGATTTTCCTTTTCTTTAAAGAGGTTTTCACTTTTTTTTTTAGAAGATCTTAATTTTTTAAAAGATTTTCCATTTTTTTAAAGGTTTTTCACTTTTTGGGGAAGATTTTCATATTTTTTTAAAGATTTTAATTTTTTTTAAGATTTTCACTTTTTAAAAAGATTTTCACACTTTTATTGAAGCTTTCCAATTTTTTTTGGAAGATTTTCATATTTTTTTAAAAATTTCAGTTTTCTTAAGATTTTCAGGTTTTTTTTAAGATTTTCAATTTTTTAAAAAAGATTTTCACTTTTTGGGAAGATTTTCACACTTTTTGGGAAGATTTTCACACTTTTTGGAAGATGTTGATTTTTTTTTAAGGTTGTCACTTTTTTCCAAGATTTTCACACTTTTATTGAAGATTTTCACTTTTTTTTGAAGATTTAAATTTTTTTTTATGATTTTCAATTTTTTTAAAGGTGTTTCACTTTTTCTGGAATATTTTCCCCTTTTTGGGGAAGATTTTCCCTTTTTTGGGGAAGATTTTCACATTTTTTAAAAGATTTTCATTTTTTTTTAAAGTTTTCACTTTAAAAAAAAAAGATTTTCACTTTTTTGGGAAGATTCTGATTTTTTTTAAGATTTTCAATTTTTTTAAAGGTTTTCATGCTTTTTTGGGAAGATTTTCCCTTTTTCTCGAAGATTTTCACCTTTTTTTAAGATTTTTGCTTCTTTTTTGGAAGATTTTCACTTTTTTTTTCACAGATGTGACAAAATTCAAGGGGAAATAAAATAAAATCAATCAAAATTTGCTTGTCTTGCTGCAAGATTTCAGAGATTAAGGGAGTTTTTCTTGAGCTGAGGGAAAAATGGGGTGAGACACCTTTAGGGGGTGACACCCACCTTGAGAGTGGTGTGGAATGAAGCTGAAATTTGGGTCCAAAAGTCCAGATTTTGCATTTTAGGCCTTTTTTCCTGCAGTTTGGTTTGACAAGCAGAGCATAAATGGGGGGAGCAAACCTCTCTCTGTCCACCTGGGTTAAAGCAGGAGGGTCCAAAGCCCTTCTTGAGCACCCAGAAATCTTTGCATCCATTTTTTTCACAGTGGGAAGGCGACAATTCCGCCAAGAACTCCACAGCTTTTCCAGGCTCAGGAGCAGCAGCAGCCAAAGATAAGGAGATCAGAGGAAGCCCCAAGTTCTCTGGGCTCACTTTCCCTTTCAGCCAAGGTCCTCAGGCAGAGTTTTCCCAGCCAAGGGGCTCTAAACTCGAGCTCATGAGCAGGAGAGGAAGAGGATCCTCTAGGAAACCACTGATTTTGGAGAAAGTTGGAGAAGCCAGTCTGGGAAAGCCTTGCTGCCAAACTGGAATAATGGCTTCAAAAATTCATGGAAGAGACCGAAATCATATGATCACAAACCTGTGGAAATCAAGGAAAAAAACCAACCCAACCTCTCACGTCACAAATGATGTGTGAGGATGGTGAGGCCTTGGGATAGGATTCCCAGAGAAGCTGTGGCTGCTCCATCCCTGGAAGCGTCCAAGGCCAGGTTGGAGCAACCTGGGATAGTGGAAGGTGTCCCTGCCCACGGAAGGACTCCTGGAACACGGAACTGGGAGATGTTGAAGGTCTCTTCCCACCCAAACCGTTCCATGATCATAAGGAAATAGGAGAAAAGCAGAGAAACTCAGCATTCCCAGGAATTCCTGGGATTCACCCGGGGCAGGGAAAAGGATCCTCTGCGGTGTTTGTGTTTTCACACTGGGCTCCTGGCACTGCCCCCCACAGCCAAAAACGAGCTCAGATTTCACGATTTGCTTTACCCTGACATCATCCAGCAGGACAGCTGTCCTCAGGAAACGCTGCTGCCGCCTCCCACTTGATTCTTTTTTCTTTCACGGACAGAATCTGCAGGGATCACTCGTTTTCTTTCTGTTGGTTTTCTGAATAAAAGAGGAAATAAAACTCCAAATGACTTCTTTAATTCCGACTTAAGTAGGCTAGAGCCTTGTGAGTCAAGGTTTCAAAGAAGCCAAAATAGAGCCTTGCCAGGAAGCGGGTGCCCACCACGGTGACATCATGGGCTTGCCTTGTCACCACCCAAAAAAGTCATGAGGCACCAAAGAGGGGCAGAGAAACTCCGCTTAGAAATGGGCTTCGACCTCCAGAGGCTCCAGTTCCCCTCCCCAGCAAAGTTAACAGAATCATGGATTGTGGAAAAGACCTTTAGGATGATCCAGTCCAAACATCGGGATCAATGAGGACAAAATCCCTTCGAATTCTTTGCTCTTCTAAGCACTGAAAAAGGAAATTTGGAATTCTACTTTTCCTCACCACAAGTAATTCCCAACACTAAAATACTTGGATTTCATTGGGACAGTGATTGAATGATCCCACTGGAGGTGGGAATTTGGATGTTCTGACTGTGGATCTGCTCCAGAACCTCAGAGACCTCCTCACATCTCTTAGGTCAAGGCACAGGGCTGTTGATTTTCCCTCTTCAAAGGGCATCTGGGAACATATTTCTGTCTCAGTGAGAATTCCAGGTTTTTATCTGCCAGCAGGAGCTAGAAGAATCCATGGATCTGGCAAATTGGAGACACACTGCTGGGAAATTTTTTGCCATAAATGGTGCCCTGCCCCAAAAAAAGCCACTTTTTCTTCCCCCCACCTTCATTTTTCACCAGGCAGCAGCACTTTGCACTTTCCATTGCTGCTGTAGCAAATTCTTAGGATGGGTGAAATATCCGTGAGGGCACGTTCCTGACTTATTTGGGTAATAAGTGACTCATAAATGAGTTGTCCCATCGTTGTTCCTTCTCCTTTTTTTAGCTCGTTTGCCAATCTTTCCTGCAAGGCTCAGCAGAGCTAAACCAGATCCTGGGCACTGAGCACTGAGACCCTCAAATCCCGGCAAGGATCGGGAAGCAGCTTCTCCATAAATTTATTACGGATGCAGCACCGTGGATCTCGTTGCCAAAAGCACCTGGAATCCCAAGTGGAATCCCCTCCAAGACTCACTGCTCAGCCAAACACAACCTTTGCCCCAGCGTTCGGCACGGGGTGTTCCTACAGCCTCTTGTGTAAGAGGTTGGGCAAGTCCAGATCTCCCTGTTCCCCGCTCCAAAGTCGATTGCAACATTCGCCATTTGATGCATTTTTGGTGTTTCTGAGCCCAGCCTGGTGAACCCTAAAAATGATCATCTGCTCCTACTGTTCCATGGAGGGTTCACTGATACTGGGATGAGGCAACTCAGAACCATCAAAAGGGACTTTCATGATCCCCTCAGCCCCTTCCTTTGGCTCCGACCCTCATGGCCTTCCCCCAGATTTCTTTATCCATTCTGGCCCCTTCCCTCTTCTCCTCACCCCATTTCTGTGGCACTCACCCTCATTCCCTCAGTCTTCTCCTGCTCTGAGCCCATCCCTCACCTCAGGGCCTTCCCCAGAGCTCCGTTTTGGATCTTTTCTCATTCCCTCACATCATTCCTTAAACCCCTTCCTTCACCTCAGTCCTTCCCCCTCAGTTTATTTCCTCAGCTCCTCATTTTGGATCTTCCCTCAGTTCCTTTCCCCTCATTCCTTCTTTTCCTCACCCCTCACATCATTCCCTGAGTCCCTTCCCTCACCTCAGTCCTTCCCCCTCAGTGCCGTCCCTCAGTCCCCCCAAAACCCCTTCCCTGATCCCCTCAGCCCCTTCCCACAGGGCCTCTCCCCATCTTTTCCTCAACCATTCTGGCCCCTTCCCTCATCTCCTCACCCCATTTTTGTGTCCCTCACCCTCACTCCCTCAGTCTCTTCCTGTTCCAAGCCCATCCCTCACCTCAGTGCCTTCCCCAGAGCTTTGTTTTGGATCTTTCTTCATTCCCTCACCCCCTCACATCATTCCTTAAACGCCTTCCCCCTCAGTCCCCCCAAACCCCCTTCCCTGATCCCCTCAGCTGCTTCCTTTGGCTCTTCCCTCAGCCCCTCCCCTCAGGGCTTTTCCTCATCATTTTTATCTGTTCTGGCCCAGTGCTTTTCCTCAGCTCCTCATTTTGGATCTTCCCTCAGTTCCTTTCCCCTCATTTCTTCTTTTCCTCATCCCTCACATCATTCCCTGAGTCCCTTCCCTCCCCTCAGTGCCTTCCCTCAATCCCCCCCAAAGCCCCTTCCCTGATCCCCTCAGTCCCTTCCCTCAGGGCCTCTCCCCAGACTTCTTTATCCATTCTGGCCCCTTCCCTCCTCTTCTCACGCCATTTCTGTGGCACTCACCCTCATTCCCTCAGTCTTCTCCTGCTCTGAGCCCATCCCTCACCTCAGGGCCTTCCCCAGAGCTCTGTTTTGGATCTTTTCTCATTCCCTCACATCATTCCTTAAACCCCTTCCTTCACCTCAGTCCTTCCCCCTCAGTGTATTTCCTCAGCTCCTCATTTTGGATCTTCCCTCAGTCCCTGTTCCCTCATTCCTTCTTTTCCTCACCCCCTCACATCATCGTCTGAGTCCCTTCCCTCACCTCAGTCCTTCCCCCTCAGTGCCTTCCCTCAGTCTCCCCAAAAACCCCTTCCCTGACCTCCTCAGCCACTTTCTTTGGCTCTTCCTTCAGCCCCTTCCCCCAGGGCCTTTCCCCACCATTTATCTGTTCTGGCCCAGTATTTTTCCTTAGCTCCTCATTTTGCACCTTCCCTCAGTCCTTTTCCCCTCATTCCTTCTCTCACCCCTCACATCATTCCCCGAGTCCCTTCCCTCACCTCAGTCCTTCCCCCTCAGTGCCTTCCCTCAATCCCCCCAAAACCCCTTCCCTGACCCCCTCAGCCCCTTTCCTCAGGGCCTTTCCCCAGATTTCTTTATCCATTCTGGCCCCTTCCCTCATCTCCTCACCCCATTTTTGTGTCACTCACCTCAGAGCTTCCCTTCAACCCTCAGCCCCATCCCTGCTCCCCATACCCCCTTGTCCCCCATGGACATGGGTTGGGATACCCCCGCAGTCCCTCACGGGGTGGCTCCAGGCCACACACCCACAGGGAAATGGATGTTTAAGCACAAAAAGAATATAAATAATCCCGTTTTTCTGTAGCACCTGGAATCTGCCCAGATCAGCCCAGCAAGGAGACAGTTTGTCCTTGAGGAGTTGTGGGAAGAGCTGAAGTCAGGTATGGCAGGGCTGAGGGGATCAGGGAAAGGATTGAGGAGGAAGGACTGAGGTGAGGGAAGGGGCTCTGGCCATGGTGGGAACTGTGAGGGGATAAGGAAAGGAATTTTGGGACTGAGGGAAGGCCCAAAGCAAGGAGCTGAGGGAAAATACTGAGGGGGAAGGACTGAGGTGAGGGAATGGCTTCAAGGAATGATGTGAGGGACGAAGGGAATGAGGAAATGGGTTTGTGGGACTGAGGGAAGATCCAAAACAAGGGTGAGTTGGTCAGGGAGGGAATTGGGGGAGATTGAGGGAAGATCCAAAAGAGGGAAAACGCTGAAAGGGAAGAACTGAGGTCAGAAAGGGTCTCTCGCCATGATGTGAGGGGATGAGGGAAGGGGCAGTGGGAAGAGCTCAAGTCAGGCATGGAAGGGCTGAGGTGATCGAGGAGGAGGTCGAGACAGGACTGGGGCAAGATCCACACCAAGAGCAAACACTGATGGCCGAGCCAGGAGTTCACAGTGAGGGAGCAGTCTGAGGGACGGCACGGAAGAGGAAAAGCCGGGCACGGGCAGCCAGGACCGGTGACCGCGGGAAGAGGAAAAGCCGGCCATGACCAAGCAAGGCCGGTGACCGCGGGAAGAGGAAAACCCGCGGGCGGCCCCTCGCTCTCTTTCCGGTTCAGTTTTCACTTTCTGTTTTTTTCCCCGCCGCTCCCGCCCCTCGTCCCCTCCTTCCCTCTCCCCTCCCCCGCCCGCCCCGTCCTTCCACTTCCTGAGGCCGGCGGATGGCGGCGGCCGCCCCGCACCGCCTCATGCCGCCGGCCCGGTAGCGGGGCCGCGCCGGGGGCCGGGCGGGGCGGCCATGAGGGCGGCCTGAGGGACGGCCCCGAGCGAGCCCCGGCCATGGGCGAGCGGCGGCGCCGGGAGAGCAGCGAGCCGGGCACGGGTGAGCGGGGGCCGGGGGGAGAGGGCGGGCGGCTCCATCGCGCTCTTCGCTGGGAGTGGGGAGGTGGTTACCGGCTCCATCCCGCTCTTCCTTGGGAGGGGGGAAGGCGACCGGCTTCATCCAGCCCTTTCTTGGGAGGAGGGGGTTATCGGCTGCATCCCGCCTTTCCTTGGGAGAGGGGAAGGCGACCGGCTCCATCCAGCCCTTCTCTGGGAGGGGGGGATTACTGGCTCCATCTCGCTCTTCCCTGGGAGAGGGGAAGGCGACCGGCTCCATCCCGCCCTTCCTTAAGGAGAAGAGGGTTCCCGGCTCCATCCCGCCCTGCCCTGGGAGATGTGTGTGGGGGGGTGCTTTACTGGCCCCATCCCCCCCTTCCCTGGGAAGCAGAGGGTTACTGCTCCCTCCCACCTTTCCCTGGGGAGAAGACGATTTACCGGCTTCATCCCGCCCTTCCCTGGGGAGCAAAGGGTTCCCGGCTCCATCCCGCCTTTCCCTGGGGAAGGAGAGGAGAGGCCGCGCCGCCTTTGCCCCTCTCCTGTGCCCATTACTCCCAGGGGGAGGTCGATGAGGCCTCGACCGCGAGCTCCTGGAAGCCTGGGACGCGTAGGAACCAGCTGGTTTTGAAATTTTGTGGCTCACCAGGGACACGTTGGCTTTTCCGAGCTCCCGCACGCGCCGGTGCCTGATCCCAAGGCCTGAGCAGCTGGGAAAAGCCACGGTGCTGTTTGGACACACCTTGGGGAGCCGTGCTGGGTGATGTAGGTGCCCTTCAGGAGTGGGATTTGGGAATACGAGCAGCATGGATCAGTGCTGATCCCTTCCTGGAGGGGCTGGAGGCCTCTTTGCTCCCCACTTGGAGCAGCTGCACGGCTGAAGTTTGGCCTTATAAGGGGAGAAAAATCCATTTCTGCTCTGGTCTTGCACGATTTAATCCCAGATTGTCCTTAGATTATGTCATAAAGATTTGGGTTGGGGCAGAGCTTGCCCAGCTCTAGGTCTGCACTCTTTAAGGGGAGATAATCTGGGATAGATGAAACAAGCAGGAGGTTGGATGGCACAAAAATAGTTATAAAATATGGTCCTTGCTCCATGGGAACAAAGTTAATTTTAATAAAAAATATATCAGAAAGCCTGTGGTGATCCAGAATGATCCATGGTTTGGTGCTCATCATGGATGTAGGAGGTGCTGGGTGAAGCTCTGCTTTTTTGGGATGCTCAAAGTCAGGACATAAAGCTCATGGATTTACCCCAAGTCTTTGATAAAAATGGGTATTTCTTAGTGCAGCTCCACACTTGTTTTGGTGTTCATAAGTGACAGGTACTGAAAAGGCTCTGCTGTGGTTGAATCTGGAAATCACTGGTCTGCTCTAGAAGGAGTTTTGTATATGAGTTCTGTTGTTAAGGAAATGTCTGATTTCACAGAAGTTGTTGTTTTCCAGCCAAAAAATCGTTGTCAGAGAATTTCAGAAACTCTTTTCTTCCCTGATAAGAATCGTAAGAACTTGTCTTGGACCAGAGGCTGTTACGTGGCTCTGAAACTGGTTTTATGTTGTAATTTGTTTTATTTATTTTTAGTGTACCTCTTAAACCTGCAGTTTTTGGCAGCAGCAGAGCCAGCTTGAATATTCCCCGTACCCAGATCTTCACCCCCAGTACTCCCTAGAATCCACACCCCACCTTGGAGCTGTGTTGGCACAACTCTTGCAAACCCATGCAAGAATTGCTGAACCTACCTGGATTAAAAATAACCTCTTTGCCTTTATTTTCTGCTGCAGTTTGCTGATTTTCTTCCTTACAGCCCCAGGCTGTGCCAGGAGGGGAGGAGGAGGAGTTTTGGGATGAGGATTTGTGTAGCCACCACCTTTTTGGGGGATCCAAATGAAATGGGACGATTTTATTACGTAAATATCTGTTGGTCACTCTGGCACTTCCCAAAGTGACCAATTCCTTGTTCTTAGTTAGAATCCCTTAGAGACCAGAAAGTGAAACGTTGATTTTTTTGGGGACCAATTCTACTTTTGCCTAATCTGGGAGGGGTTTTTTTTTTGATGGCGAGCCCCCACTAATTCTGAGGGAATGTTTGGATTTGAGTGCTTTGGTTGTTTTTATTGGGGATTTCAAGGGTGTGATTTCCACAGCTGAAGGGTTCCTAGGGAATGTGTGTGGGGGCAGGAGTTTGTTTGGGTTTTTCCCCTTTTCCCAAAGGGAATTGCTCCGCCTCAGGGAGCTTGTTCCTAGCACTGGTGCTCTCCCAAGGCTGCCTCTCTCAGGTCATTGCAGCTCCGTGGAAAATCACTGAATTGGGTGATTTTGCAAACAAAAATGTTGCTTTTTGGTTGTCCAAGTGCCAAAATTCCTGTGCTGATGGCTTGGGCAGAGTCAGGTGTCACTGAGTGAACCCACAGCACGGGCTAGCCCTGGGTGAGGTGACAGAATTGGGGTTTGGGGGATAAAAACTGCAGAGATAAAAGGCAGCCAGAGCTGCTCTTTATGAATTAATGAGGGAAATGTGTCAAAACCACATTCTCAGCTTTGTGAGCAGCTGAAAGGAGCAGGAGGGAGCTCTGAAAATCCAAGAAATGGCACTTGGAAGGATTTTAGATGGAGGATTCCTACCCTGAGGAGATTTTTCAGCAGCTTCAGAGTGGGGCAGCTTTGTCCAGCCAGGGATGGGGACCTGTCCTTTTCCAGAGGGAAAATTCCAACTTCTTGTCCAGCCTGAACCTCCCAAGGTGCAACTTGAGGTTTTCTCCCTTAATTTTTCCATCTGCTAGTGCCAGAAAAGAGGCTCCACCATCTCTGTGATTCTGGATCTTTCCAGCTGTTCCCTCCTGGGATTAAACATTCCCTTTGCAATTCCTTTGCCGGAGCCACCTCCGGGTGGGAATTTGGGGCAGAGATTGAAACACTCCGAGTTTTGCTGCAATTTTTGATGACACAAAGAGGTGGGGTTTTTTTTAACATAATGCAGGAACATAACCTTCCCTTCCCGTGAAGAAACTGATAATATTCCCTGCCCATCCAATGGGATGCCTTTGGATATTGCTGGGAGATCAAATCCGACTTGGCAGAGCTCGAGTGCAGCTCTTTGGAGGTTGCAGAGCAGTTGCTGCCCCGAAAAGATGCCAGAAGTTCCCTGCATCACCTAAAAACCATCTGAATAAATCCCATCAGGCCCTAGAGAGCATCCTGCAGCCTCTGCATCCTCATTCCCAGGTTCTTTGATCCCAAAGGGAATTTAAAATCCAATCCAGCACCTGGGTTTGCTCAGCAGCAGCCAGCTTGGCTCACTGAGGTGTTTTAGATACAGCGAAAGAAATGATCCCACCCCAAACCAGGATGTAATTCCCAGGTTTAAGGCCAAGGAGGATTAATTTAGGAGCGTGGAGCTGCATCCTGCAAACTCATGGAACCTCCATTTGCGGCTTCCAGAGGAAAAGGTGGAATCTTTGCAGTTTTGGGTTATTTTCTATTCCTCATCTGCAGCATCCTGGGGCAAAACCTCCAGGAACCACGTGGGTGCTTCCATCAGCCCAGTTTATTCCAGAGGTTTTGTTGAGGAAGGATGAGCCTGCTCTGATGCCAATCCATCCCATTCCCAACATGGAGAATCCCACCAGTTTTGGGGCAGGGTTAGGTCGGATCCATTACCCTGTGGTTCAGCCACCAACAAATCCAGGGTTAAAATGATTCTCCATGTCCTGGGCTGGGAAAAACAGGAAGGAAGAGTTGGGAAAGTGGAATCCTGGAGTTGTTGATGTTGGAAAAACCCTCAAAGATCCAATCCCACCATTCCCAACCCTGCCAAGGCCACCACTGATCCGTGTCCCCAGGTGCCACATCCGGCTTTTAAATCTGCCCAGGGCAACCCCTTCCAATGCTTTTGAGGGAGAGATTTTTCCTAATATCCAATTTTTCCTAAAACCTCCTGTTATGGGAGGTGTTCCCAGTAGGACACTCAGCAAACAGCTCCCAAGAGGGGGATCAGTTGGAGAAGGAAAATTCTCTGGATCTCAGCTGGACAAGGGAAAATCCAGGATCAGCCAGGGGGAAACTGTTTTTTTCTGGGAGATCTCCTACAGGGAAAGAAGGAAAACGGGACGGGAGGTTGTAAAAAGTAGAGGGGAAGTGGATTTCAGAAGGATTTGGGAAGATGATCCTAAGGAACCTCTGGAGGAACATGAATTTTTTGGGATACTCAAATCAGGACATAAAGTTCCCGGATTTACCCCAAATACGTGGTGGTGCCAGAGCCGATCCTGCTGCTCATGTCCAGAATTCCAGCTCATTCTAACGCTGGGATCAAGCCAGGAAAATCTGGTTGGAGAGGGGGAGGGCTGAGCAAACTTCCTTGGAACTTGCAGAGTGGTGAGGCCATCCAGAGGTCACAGAGAAAGGGATGAGCCAAAGGAAAATCCCGGGTTTGGGAAGTCCATGGCCTCAGCTACCCCTCCTGACAGGAGGCCTGAACTGGGGACTGGAGCTCCCAGGAGATGGCTGATCCATGGATATCTGCTCATGGAGCACATTCCCTCGGGCTGGATTTAGCAGGCCGGGATATCTGTGGGAGGAAAGGTCAAAGGAGCCGCTTTCAATCTGGGAAAGGAGGAGCAAGCAGCAGATCAGCAGAATTCCAAGGAATACAAACCCTTGGAGGATGATTTCTGCCCAGCAGGAGGGAAAGCTGAGCTTTCCCTGGATTGGGAACGGATGTTGGGAGCTGCAGAGGTGCTGAGATTGAATTCCATGCTGAAAGGGAGGGAATTCACCAGGACAAGCTGTGAATTCCCAAGGATGTCAGGGCAGGGATAATCCCCATCTCCAGCCATCAGCCCCATGCCATCCATGCTGTCTGATCCCGTACCCTGAGTTCTCCACATGGATCCAGTGCCATTCCCAGGTTTCTCATTCCCTGAGTTCTCCACGTGGATCCAGTGCCATTCCCAGGTTTCTCATTCCCTGAGCTCTCCACATGGATCCAGTGCCATTCCCAGGTTTCTCATTCCCTGAGTTCTCCACGTGGATCCAGTGCCATTCCCAGGTTTCTCATTCCCTGAGTTCTCCACGTGGATCCAGTGCCATTCCCAGGTTTCTCATTCCCTGAGCTCTCCACATGGATCCAGTGCCATTCCCAGGTTTCTCATTCCCTGAGCTCTCCACATGGATCCAGTGCCATTCCCAGATTTTTCATTCCCTGAGCTCTCCACGTGGATCCAGTGCCATTCCCAGGTTTCTCATTCCCTGAGTTCTCCACATGGATCCAGTGCCATTCCCAGATTTTTCATTCCCTGAGTTCTCCACGTGGATCCAGTGCCATTCCCAGGTTTCTCATTCCCTGAGCTCTCCACATGGATCCAGTGCCATTCCCAGATTTCTCATTCCCTGAGTTCTCCACGTGGATCCAGTGCCATTCCCAGGTTTCTCATTCCCTGAGCTCTCCACATGGATCCAGTGCCATTCCCACGTTTCTCATTCCCTGAGTTCTCCACATGGATCCAGTGCCATTCCCAAGCTTCTCCCAGGGGAACGGGCACTTTCACTTTTCCTTCTGGCTCGGGCACTTTCACTTTCACCTCTCCGAGGCTGCGCAGAGCCAGTCAAGGACCTTCTGCTCCTGCCCTGGGATGTGCCAGGATTTGGGATTTCTTCAGGGAATGAGGTTTTCCTTAGGATCAGGACACATCCCACCTCAGTCTGGGAGGGAAGTGCGGGGTGCAGCCGCCTGGGCTGGCTGCCCAGGGATTGTTTTCCCTCATTAATTAATTAATTTTTTTTTCCCTCTTTCTGGACTTTCATTTTTCAGCTGCACGGAGGAATAAAAATATTGGAGTGATCAGCTGCAAAATCCCCGGATTTTTTTTGGGGGGGCATGTATTTCCAAGAGATTCCCAGGTTTTTGGTTGTTGTTTTTTTAAGTTTTATTCCTGAAAATATCTGATGCTTCCCAGAAAAAGTTGTGGTGCTCCAGGAAAAAAAAAAAGAAAAAAAAAAAAAACCAAAAAAATAAGGTTGTGTTCGGTCCTTAGAGCTGAGCTGGGACTTAATTCCGTGATTTCCATGGAGAAATCCGAGCTCTGGCTGCTTCTGGGGAACACAGGAAGAGAAGCAAAAGAGAAATGAGCAAAATGAACTTTTCCTCTCCTCGTTAGGCACAAAGAGATGATGCTGAAAAACAGCTGGAAAATCTCTTTATTTCCCATTTTCCTGCTCTTAATCTGCTTCTTTTCCCTAGTCCCTGTAATTCCAGAGGCACCACCTGAAAGTGGGAGGTGTAAAAAGTGAATTAAAGAGGGCACAAAAGACCCAGAAAAAGGTTTAAACCAGGCAAAAGTTCTTTAAAGACTTTTCCTTTGTGCGCTCCAAATTTCCATCCTCACCAACCGTGTTTTTCTTGGATCATTTTCGGATCCCTCCCCGTTTTTGCCTTGTCTAGAATTGTCTTTTCCTTTCCTTTTCCCTGCTAAACCTCCAAGTGCAGCCTGGCTTAAAGAGTGAGTTTAATACACCCAGTTTTAACTTCTTTTCCCTGTTCCTTAAATGAGATCCTTTTTTTTATCCTGGAATAATTTGAGAGGAATAACGAGGGACACAGGGAATGGATTTTACTTCTCTTTTCTTTTTAACTGAGGGGAGGAAGAGACAAAAATTTATTAAAACTCACCCTTAAAAGTAGGACTCAAACCCCCAGTTTGGGATCTGGGATCTCATGAATAAATTCCATTGATCACTATAAATTTATAAATTTAGGATTCCTTTTGCTTCTGGCAGTTGCCACAGATTCGTTTTTCCTTTCTGTTGGAAAGGGATCAACCAGGAGCTCGGATCCCTCTTGCCAAAAGGGCATTTAAACTTCCAAAAATTCGGGATTTGGATGGCAGCAAACCCCACTCTTGCACCACCTGATTGTGAGGCCTCGCAGTGGGGTGGCGATTCCCAAAGGGAATATTTCCAGCTGGTTTTCCCTTTCTCCCTGCAGGTTTTCCTGCCGAGTCGGAGGAGCCCAGTTCCCTCTTGCAGAGGGCGGTGGCCGTGCTGCAGAGCTCCTACTTGGACTCCACCTCCCAGGATGGTTTCCAGTACAGCCAGGCGATCCTGGTGGAAAACGATCTTTTCCTGAGTGAGGTAAGGCTGGCTGGTGCCGGCAGCTCGGCAAAAGGGATTTTTTGGGAACTGCACATCTCTGGAATCGCTGATTTTTTAACGGCTCGGTGCTTCCTTTGCCTCACAGAGCCCCTTTCGCGATTCCCGGCTCCGGGAACCTTTCAATCTGATCCCAATCAGGAATAAAAAATCCTTTCAGGCAGTGGTGCTCAACATTCCCGGAGCAGCCTTTGGAATTGGGTGAATTCCCCTTATCAGGAGAGCTTCCCTGAGCTGGATTTCTGCTGCATGACCTCAAGGCAGATTTTTGGGATTTCTCTGCCTTCACCTGTGCAGGCACCACTTTAACCCTTTTTTTTTCCCCAGCTCCTTGGACCTCTTTTAAAATCCCTTCATCCCCACATTCCCACTTCTATTGGCATGGAAAACAGGCTGTGTTCTCCGGGAATGGAAATCGCCACTCTGGTTGTCATGGATTAAACCGGACTTAAAAAATTTTGGGATCACAGAACGGTTTGGGTTGGAAGGGACCTTAAAAAACATCCAACTCCAACCCCATTCCATGGCCAGGGACACTTCCCACTATCCCAGGGTGCTCCAACCTGGCCTGGAAAACTCCCAGGGATGGGGTAGCCCCAGCTTCCCTGGGAATTCTGTTCCAGCCCCTCCCCACCCTCCCAGGCGGGAATTCCTTCCCGAGATCCCTTTGTCAGTTTAAATCCATTCCCTGTGTCCTGTCCCTCCATCCCTTGTCCCGAGTCCCCTGGCAACAGCCTGGAGAGGAGTTAAAATCCTGCCTAAATCTGGGATAATCCCGAATCGAGTCATTTCTTGATTTGCCTGCGAGTTCAAAAACCAAAAGAAGCAAAAGCCGTGATACGATTGTTCTTTCCTTATCCCCGAACCTTTCAGAAACCCCATCCTTCTCCAACTTTTTTACTAAGCCCTGAAACTCGGCATCAGCTCCAGCTCCCTTTGCTCTCCCGACGTTTTTCCTGAGGGCGCAGGAGCTGATCCAGCAGCTCCCTGGCCCTGCTGGAGATGTTCGGGCCGCTCAGTCCCGGCCCCGCGTCCCTGAGGTGCCACCAGAACGAAACTCGGCGTGTTTTTTGCAGCTCAAGGCTTTTGCCCGAGCCAAGGAAGCTGCTGGATACAGCCCGGAGGAGCTCCAGGAGACCTTTGCGTTCCTGCTGTTCGATAAGGAGGAGGAGGTAACCGGGAACGGTTCTTCAGCTCAACTTTGGGGCCAAATCCCTGGTTTTCCATCCCATCGAAGCTCAGGAGATCTGCTGCTTGAGTTAGCGGAGTTATTCCTGTTGGAAATCGCTCTGGGAGCAGCTCCCAGGAGGTTTTAGGGATGGAAATGATCGTGTTGAGATTTGCAGGGAGAAAAAGGAGTTGCCCCTTTGTCCCGGTGGATTTATCGTGGAATTATTTGGGTTGGGCATTAAAATCCATCTGATTCCATCCCTGCTGTGACCTCCCACTATCCCAGCATGCTCCAAGCTTTCCTTGGACACTGCCACAGATCCAGGGGCAGCCACAGCTTCTTTGGGAATTCCATCCCAACCCCCCCCCTCCCTCCCAGCCAGGAATCTCCTTCCCAAAATCCCACCTAACCCCAGTGGGGAAAGCTCTTGGAAAAGAAAAGCACTTTTGTGACAGGAGAAGGTGGGTTTGGGGCCAATTCCTTGGATTGTGGTAGCTGGGCAAGGAAAGATCTGCCATGAAATAATTCCTGCTCACTTTCCACAAGGATACTTTGGATTTTGTGAAAATCAGGGAATTCTCCAGGGAATTCGCTTCTGCCACGATGTGATGATGCCTTTGAGGATAAGAGTGGCCCAAATTGGGCTGAAATCTCTTAAATCCCAACCAAAGCCTCCCCTTTTCCTATGGATATTGCGTTGAGTTTTCCTTACACCTCCCAATTCTTTGGATGGGGGGGGAGGGGGGGGGGGATCCTAAGGATGAGTCATTTCCTGACACCACATTCCAGGCTTTTTCCAGCCGCTGTGGGATAGGTTTTGGTCTCTGGGGAAGGACAGGTGCCCAGAGCGGCTGTTTGTGTTCTCTCCAAGGCGAGGGAGGTGTGCCAGAGCGGCCTCCGTGTCAACAGCAGCTCCATTTCCACGCTGGGCGACCCAGCCAAAGGTAAAATCCCCAAAATTCCCAGCTGGAAAACCAGCATTGCTATCCCGGGAATAGGCGCTCCTTGGAAAGCCGAGGCAAAAGGCCAAAGCTCCTGGTGCCACCCGGATTTTGCTGCAGAGATCCCTGGAAAATCCGCATTTTTCCTGCTCCTTCCAGCGGATGGGGATGGGATCTTCCCGAAGGAATGGCAGCGTTCCTTCACCTCGCCATTCCGGGCTTTTCCTCCCGTTGGGAACAGCCTCTGTCAGCCCCACGCTGATTCCTGGGAATGTTCCTGATTTCCTGGGAATGTTTCTGGGAATATTTCTGATTCCTGGGAATGTTCCTGATTTCCTGGGAATGTTTCTGGGAATATTTCTGATTTTCTGGGAATGTTTCTGAGTCCTGGGAATGTTTCTGGGAATATTTCTGATTTTCTGGGAATGTTCCTGATTTCTGAGAATGTTTCTGATTTCTGGGACTATTTCTGATTCTCTGGGAATATTCCTGATTTTTTGGGAATATTTCTGGGAATATTTCTGATTCCTGGGAATGTTTCTGGGAATATTTCTGATTTTCTGGGTATGTTTCTGATTTCCTGGGAATATTTCTGATTTCTGGGACTTTCTGATTCTCTGGGAATATTTCTGATTTTCTGGGAATGTTTCTGATTTCCTGGGAATGTTTCTGGGAATATTTCTGATTTTCTGGGAATGTTTCTGGGAATGTTTCTGATTTCTGGGAATATTCCCGATTTCCTGGGAATATTTCTGATTTCCTGGGAATATTTCTGATTTCTGGGAATGTTTCTGATTTCTGGGACTTTCTGATTCTCTGGGAATATTTCTGATTCTCTGAGAATATTCCTGATTTCCTGGGAATGTCTCTGGGAATATTTCTGATTTTCTGGGAATGTTTCTGATTTTCTGGGAATGTTTCTGGGAATATTTCTGATTTTCTGGGAATATTCCTGATTTCCTGGGAATGTCTCTGGGAATATTTCTGATTTCCTGGGAATATTTCTGATTTCTGGGAATGTTTCTGATTTTCTGGGAATGTTTCTGGGAATATTTCTGATTCTCTGGGAATATTCCTGATTTTCTGGGGATGTTCCTGATTCCTGGGAATGTTTCTGGGAATATTTCTGATTTCTGCGAATGTTTCTGATTTTCTGGGAATGTTTCTGGGAATATTTCTGATTTTCTGGGAATGTTTCTGATTTCTGGGAATGTTTCTGGGACTATTTCTGATTCTCTGGGAATATTTCTGATTCCTGGGAATGTTTCTGGGAATGTTTCTGATTCCTGGGAATGTTCCTGATTCTCTGGGAATATTCCTGATTTTCTGGGAATATTTCTGGGAATATTTCTGATTTTCTGGGAATGTTTCTGATTCCTGGGAATGTTTCTGGGAATATTTCTGATTTCTGGGACTATTTCTGATTCTCTGGGAATATTCCTGATTCTCTGGGAATATTTCTGAGAATATTTCTGATTCCTGGGAATGTTTCTGGGAATGTTTCTGATTCCTGGGAATGTTCCTGATTTTCTGGGAATGTTTCTGTGAATATTTCTGATTTCTGGGAATGTTTCTGATTCCTGGGAATGTTTCTGGGAATATTTCTGATTTCTGGGAATGTTTCTGATTTCTGGGACTTCCTGATTTTCTGGGAATATTTCTGATTCCTGGGAATGTTTCTGATTTCTGGGAATATTCCTGATTTTCTGGGTATGTTTCTGATTCCTGGGAGTATTTCTGGGAATATTCCTGATTCCCTGGGAATATTCCTGAGCTGAAGATTTTGCTGTCTCTTTGCATCCCATTCCCTCTTTCCCCCGTGCGCTTCCCTCCCAACAGAAACCAGCAGCCAAGAGCCAAAAAAACCCCCGAAAACCGGGGAAGAGTCGCAATTCCAGCCTTTCTACTGCCGAGAATTCCCATTTCCGTCTGGAGACTCCTCTTTTCCGGGCTTTTTTTGGGAACAGCTGCATGGGGTGACAGGTACCTGACCTTCTGTTTTCTGCTGCTCTGTTTTCCCAGGGGTTTACGTCTCCAAGCACGCCGACTGCCTCCGGCCCAGGCCCTGGCACCACGGCAAATCGGGATTCATCGTCATCTGCAAGCTGATCAGGGTAACACCTTTGGTGCCCTTGGCTGTGCTGGCTGGGAAATCAGACTTCAAAAAGTCACTTTTTCCATGGAATTGCAGGAATTTTGGGGAATTTTAGGGATTTTTTTTCCCCTTTTCCTGCTGATTTCTGCTCTGAGCTGGTTCCAAAACCCCACTGCTGAGACTGGAAATTCCTCTCTGAAGGAGCCTTTGATGCCCTTGGCTGTGCTGGGTGGGAATCAGACTCCATGGAGTCACTTTTTCCATAGAATTGCAGGAATTTTGGGGGATTTTAGGGATTTTTTCCCCCTTTCTTGCTGATTTCGGCTCTCTGGAGCTGCTTCCAAATCCATTCTGCTCCCATTTATCACCTGAGATTGGAGATTCCTCTTCAGAGGAGCCTTTGGTGCCCTTGGCTGTGCTCGTTGTGAAATCAGACTCCATGGAGTCACTTTTTCCATGGAATTGCAGGAATTTTTTAGGGATTTTTTTCCCCCTTTCCTGCTGATTTCTGCTCTCTGGAGCTGCTTCCAAATCCATTCTGCTCCCATTTACTCACCTGAGATTGGAGATTCCTCCTTGAAGGAGCCTTTGGTGCCCTTGGCTGTGCTGGGTGGGAAATCAGACTCCATGGAGTCACTTTTTCCATGGAATTGCAGGAATTTTGGGGGATTTTAGGGATTTTTTTCCCCCTTTCTTGCTGATTTCTGCTCTCTGGAGCTGCTTCCAAACCCCCACTCCTGACCCTGGAGATTCCTCTCCCATCCCAAACCTGGCTGAATTTTTGGGACACCCCAACCACAAACCCCCCTCCCCGCGATGAACACCAAGCTTCCAGCACCCACAGCTTTGGGGAGAAGGAGGATTTCTTCCTTGCTAAAAAACACCTTTCTGGGAATAACCACATGGATTTACGGAATTTTCCGGCGCAGGGGAAGGTCCGAGCGATCGCTGAGAATTCCGCCGCCGCCTCCACCTGCCCCTCCCCGGGCTACGACTGCCACGTCTCCAAGCACGGCCCCACCAAGAGCAGCCCCTGCCAGGCCTTCGAGCAGAGCCAGGTACCTGGGGCAGGCCTGGGAGCGCGGAGCACCCGTGGCTCCCTCATTCCTGCCTCAGCATTCCGGGGCTTTTCCTTGTTTCCCAGTACTACGTGTACGAGGTGAGCGGCAGCAGCGCGGCCGAGCGGCCCAGGCAGGTGTGTCCCTACATCTTCCTGGCCTGCCAGTACAGGGAGCCCGAGGCCATGCCCGTGCTGGCCGTACAGAACCTGTAAGCATCCCAAACCTCCTTCTCATCCCCAAATTATCCCTTTTGTTGCCTGCTTTTCCTGTCTCTAAATAGCCTTTTTTGTTGTTTTTATTTATCTCCTCCAGAGCCGAGCGGAACCACAAAGGTGAGAGCTGCTGGGTTTTGGGGTTGGGTTTATCGATGGAGTTTTCTCTCTTTGCTCTCCTCTCCTGCTTTCCTTCCCCCCTGAGCTGCTGCCCCTTTTCCCTGTAGCCCTGTACTGCCCGTGGAGGGGCCAGCTCTCCGTGCGGGGCCAGCTGCTGTGCACCATCGCCCTGAGGACGCCCTACGGCTCCACAATCCCAGCCCAGCTGTAAGTTTGCCCTTCCTGTGCCATTTTTTGGGTGTCTCTCTGTCGGTTTTGTCTCTCCTGCCCCCCGTCCCTTTGCTGCTGGAATGTTGGGGGCAAGCAGGGAGGTGGTGTTGGGTCTCAGCTGGCTGAGGATTTAAATCCTGGAATGGTTTAGGTTGGCAGGGACCGTTAAAATAATTTCGTTCTGACATCTGCCACTAAACCAGGGTGCTCCAAACCTGGCTTAAACATTCCCAGGATCTGGGATTTGAGGATTTTCAGGATTTGAGGATCCTGGTTGCAGACGGCATCCTCAAATTATCCAAGCTGCAGCTTTTCCAGAGCTCCTTTTTCTGGTTCCACAGGATTCCCAGCTCTCCTTAATCCTGAAATCCTCTGGTCCCCACAGGCCTCCCAGCCTGGACATCGACCACGTCATGGGATTGTCTGACTTGGAGAAAAAACTGCCAGCAGCTGCATTTGGGAAAAAAATCCTGGAACGGTTTAGGTTGGAAGGGACCTTTAAAACCATTTCATTCTGACACCTTCCACTAGACCAGAGTGCTCCAAACCTGGCTTTAAACACCTCCAGGATCTGTGATTTGAGGATTTTCAGGATTTGAGGATCCTGGTTGCAGATATCATCCCTAAATTATCCAGAGCTCCTTTCCCTGATTCCACAGAACTCCCAGCTCTCCTTAATCCTGAAATGCTTTGTGCTGTATCCTCACAGGCCTCCCAGCCTGGACATCAACCACGTCATGGGATTGGCTGACCTGAGGAAAAAGCTTCCAGCAGCTGCATTTGGGAAGAAAAATTACACCGGGAACGAAGGTGGGTGCAGAATATTCCAGTGGGATGAGTGACTCATTGGAATTGCCACCGGGAGTCCCATCAGCTCCATGTGGGATTGCAGGTGATGAAATGCATCGGAAACAGGGGGAAAAACCCCTGAGGATGTTTTCCTGGCCACATTCCATGGGCTCTCCTGGCGTGAGGAGCCCATTCCTGGGATAGGACAAGGTGGGAGATGCTGTTTGAGAAGGGAGAGGAATGCTGAGGAGTTCTTTTAAAATCCCAGTTCTTCCACTCATTTCGCCCCCATCCTTCTGGGACAGCAGCACCCGTTGGTTCAAAACTCGTGGAAAAAGCACCATTCCTACACCAAATCCTTCCTTTTGTTCCCAGTCTGCTTTCAGGGTGTTTACTCCAGTCTCTACGAGGTGGAAATATCCAATAAGGATCAACAGAAAATGGATCAGCTGGTGGAAAACCTAAAGGAAAAGGACTTGGTAAGTGTTTTTCTGGGAGAAAAGTGGTCTTTAAGTGGAATTTTTGGTGACATTATCCACAACTGATGCAAGATGGGATTCATTTCCCTGCTCTTCGTGCTGTTTTCCTGCTTTATTGCCCTCAAGCATTTATTCTCTCTGTTTATCACCTGAAGATGAACCCCCACGAGCTGGGAATTATTTCTGGAATATTTTCCTTAGGATATATTTTAATTTTATTTTTTTTTCCCAGCACATTTGAGCCTTTTTGTTCCCACTGTGATTATCCTGGCGCCTTGTATTTTCAGGATAAAACCACATCCATTTTTTTTGCTGGCATTTGGGATTTGGCTTTGCTGTTCCTGCTTCTCTCTCCCCTTTGATGCCTCCTGTAAATCCAGGGCTGTAAATCCATGGCTGGGCACATCCTCCCCTCGCTCTGAGCTGCCTGGAAGTGCAGCTTCCCACGTGGAATGTGCCACAGGAAGTGCTTGTGGATCTCTGAAGGAAAAGCACTTGGATTCCCTGAATTATTGGTTCATGAGTTGGTAAAAAGGAGGATTTAGCAAAGATCTCTCCTTGCTGAGCTCACTGGAGGGGTTGGGGGTTAAATCCATCAGGAGCATCCGTTCTCCGTGGAATTGCTCCCAGGGCTGGAGGCCCTCTGCTCTGGAGCCAGGCTGGGAGAGCTGGGAATGTTCCCCTGGAGAAGGGAAGGCTCCAGGGAGAGCTGAGAGCCCCTTGCAGGGCCTAAAGGGGCTCCAGGAGAGCTGCAGAGGGACTGGGGCCAAGGCCTGGAGGGACAGGAGCCAGGGAATGGCTTCCCAGTGCCAGAGGGCAGGGCTGGATGGGAGATTGGGAATTGGGAATTGCTGGCTGGGAGGGTGGGCAGGGGCTGGAATGGAATTCCCAGAGCAGCTGGGGCTGCCCCTGGATCCCTGGCAGTGTCCAAGGCCAGGCTGGACACTGGGGCTGGAGCAGCCTGGGATAGTGGGAGGTGTCCCTGCCCATGGAATGGGATGATCCTTAGGGTCCCTTCCCACCCAAACCATTCCATGATTCCATGGCATACCGACCTGGATGAATCCATATCCCTCATTCCAGCGAGTCCCAGCCCCTTTGGGATGTGCTCCTTCCCTCCCCTTGCTCTGCTGGTGAACTCCATGGCTGAATCCACTTTGGCAGCAGCTTCTGAAAGTGGGAAGGCAAAATTCCCTGGATTTCCTTTCCCTTTCCATGCTGCAGGGCCTGGAATTAAATGAAAGTGTGGCTTTGGCTCCTCTGGGTGCTTGACTTCCCTCCTCATCTCCCTGAAAATCACCCTGGCACTGAGAATTCCCAGCTCTTCCACTGAGCTGGATCTATCCAGCAGAACTGCTGCCTCTTATCCCTTCTCCTCTCCAAATTCCAAAGGAGGAGCTCCCGTCCTGAATCCCGAATATTACACCGGGATTGGGCAGCATTTCTGAAGTTGTTGTGTTTTCCTGGAGGAACGAGGCTGTGGGCATGGATCCTGTTGTGTCTGAATGCATGGAATGGGATCAGTGAGCTTCCACTGGAAGCCTGAGGGTTGTTCAGTTGCTGGAAGATCCCTGAAAAGATGGAAGAAGGAGATCCAAGCGTGGAGAAGGAGAGGGAATCCGAGCCAAGCTCAACACCCAAGCACGAGGAGAAGCTGATAAGAGCCCTTATCTCTTCATCCATGAGCTCCTCCAGCTCTGGCACAGAATTCCAGCCCTTTCTTGCACTCAGCCAATTTTTTTTCCCCACAAATTCATTGATGTCGATGCTGCCAAAATCCAGCTGAGCTTCAGCCAGGCTGTGGCTGGAATGTTGTGTTTTCCAGATGCTGGGAATAACTTCCCATTGGGCTGCAATTCCGGCCAGGGCTGGATTATGGACCTTCGTTAATTACAGCCAGCTTGACTAAGCTCCGTTTTATTTTAAGGAACAGCTGGGAGGAATTTGAGGCCTGGAAAGGAACGCTCCTGATCCCAAATCCTGAGTGGGATGGGAGGAGCTGTGAATGTTCCTGATCCCAAATCCTGAGTGGGATGGGAGGAGCTGTGAATGTTCCTGGTCCCAAATCCTGAGTGGGATGGGAGGAGCCGTGAACGCTCCTGATCCCAAATCCTGGGCGGGATGGGAGGAGCCGTGAACTCTCCTGATCCCAAATCCCGGGCGGGATGGGAGGAGCTGTGAACGCTCCTGATCCCAAATCCTGAGTGGGATGGGAGGAGCTGTGAACGCTCCTGATCCCAAATCCTGGGCAGGATGGGAGGAGCCGTGAACTCTCCTGATCCCAAATCCTGGGCGGGATGGGAGGAGCCGTGAACGCTCCTGATCCCAAATCCCCCTGATCCCAAATCCTGAGTGGGATGGGAGGAGCCGTGTCCCGCTCCCCGGGGAAGGAGCTGGCGGTGGCCCAGCTCCCGGGGGGCGGCCCAGCTCCCCGTGCCCGGCTCGGTGCCAGCCGTGCCAGGCAGGAGCGGAGCTCTGACCTCTGTGTTTGTTGCAGGCCATCATCAAGTACCTGCGGGAGCAGGGGGTGCTCATCCTGCTCACGGCCTCAGCCTTGGCACGGGACCACGGTAACGGGGCTGGGCTGGGCTGGGCTTTAGCTCCTGCTGGGTTTGGCACGGGGCACTTGAGCTAAGGCTGGCTGCTTAACCTAAAGTTGGTTCCTTAAACTAAAGCTAGTTCCTTAAGCGTGGTTCCTTAAATTAAGCGTGGTTCCTTAAATTACACGTGGTTCCTTAAATTAAACGTGGTTCCTTAAATTAAACGTGGTTCCTTAAACTGAACCTAGTGTCTTAAATAAAACTGGGTTCCTTAAACTGAACCTGGTTCCTTTAACTGAACCTGGTTCCTTAAACCGAACCTGGCCTCTTAAACTGAACCTGGTTCCTTAAATAAAACCTGATTCCTTAAACTAAAGGTGGCTTCTTAAACTACACCTAGTTTCTTAAACCTGGTTCCTTAAACTAAACCTGGTTCCTTAAACTAAACCTGGCTTCTTGAACTAAACCTGGTTTCTTAACCAAATCCCGGTTCCTTAAGCTAAACCTGGTTTCTAAAACTAAACCTGGTTCCTTAAACTGAATCTGGTTTCTTAAATAAAACAAGGTTTCTTAAATAAAACAAGGTTTCTTAAATAAAACTGGTTTTCTTGATTTAAACCTTGTTTCTGGAACTAAATCTGGTTCCTTAAACTAAGCCTTGTTTCTTAAACTAGACCTGGTTTCTAAAACAAAACCTGTTTTCTTAAACGAAACCTGCTTTCTTTACCAAGACCTGTTCTTTTTAACTAAACCTGATTTCTTAAACTAAGCCTGGCTTCTTAAACCAAGCCTGGGTTCCTTTGCAGGGCTGGAGCCCAAGGAGCCTGTCAGCCTCCTGGCCCTGTTCCTGTTCACCTCGCCGCGGGCCCTGGGCCCCACAGGTAGGAGCTTCCCTCCGCTGCCCTCAGATTCCGTTTTGGGGTGAAATCCTCGCTGAAAGGTCAAATCTCTCTCAAAACCCGGCTTTTCCTGCTCGGAACCAGCCCAGAGTGATGAAGGAGGAGAGGAAATCTCCGTTTCTGTTGCCTTTTGAGCTGATTTAAACCCGGCTCTGTGCTTTGCTGGCTCCCTGCACGTGATGGGAGTGACCAGAAATCACTTCCCAGGCCCTTTCCAGCGGCTCCTGGAGCTGTCTGGGTGAGCTCCGGGAGCCGGGATCCTGCCCAGCCTGGCTCCCATCCCGACAGACACGTGGCACTTTGCTGGACACGGCTCCAAAGAGGGGGAAAAATCAGGGAATTGTTCTCTGCCGAGATAACGAGCGAGAGGTCACGGCCTGGGGAAGGTGAGGAGAGCTGGGAAGAGGTGGGGAAAGGGCTCTGCTCCCGAAAAAGGGTTTGGAGTTCTCTGTGGGATGCAAAAGTTGCGGATGTGGAGCTGTGGCGGCTGCTCTGGGCCGTGTGAGGGGAGGGAGGGAGTGGGGCTGGGCAGAGCTTTGCTGTCCTCAGGGTGAGCCAGAGCTCAGGGAGCTGGGAAGGGAATCCCAGCATTCCCAAATGTGCTGCTCTTCCTGCAGGACAAACACGCGGAACGGAAAAAAATGCGGAGAGAGGCTTTTTATGAGGGGGTGGAGTGACGGGAGACCGGGAATGGCTTCAGAGTGACAGGGAGCAGGGTTAGGTGGGATATCGGGAAGGAATTCCTGGCTGGGAGAGTGGGGAGGGGCTGGAATGGAATTCCCAGAGCAGCTGTGGCTGCCCCTGGATCCCTGGAATTGTCCAAGGCCGGGTTGGATGGAGCTTGGAGCAGCCTGGGACAGTGGGAGGTATCCCTGCCCAAGGGGTTGCAACTGGATGGGCTTTGAGGTTCTTTTCCAGCCTGAACTATTCCATGATTTTATGAAATAAGAGAAAATAAGGAGAAACTTCCGGCTGGCTTTTTGTGGGATCATCCCAGGGATGAGCCAAGAGTGCTCCTGCCAGAACACTCCGGTGTTCCGGTCCTCCCGTGGCAGCAGAGAGGCTGGCACTGCCCATGGAAGCACCCAGGACACACCCAGCTGCCTTCCCTGGGAAAAGCTTCCCTTTCCAGCAGGGAAAACCAACAGCACATCCAAGCACAAAGGTTGCTTTGTCTTTTTTGGGGGTGGTTAACTTCCAGCTGTAAACCTTTTCCTTCAGGATTTGGGCTTGGAATTCAGGTGAAGGTGTGCTGGTGACCTGGCAGTGTGGGATTTGGTGCCTGAATTCAGTCACCTGGAATTCCAGGGTGAGCTGCTAGGGGATCTTTCCTGGTTTCTTTCCAGAATATCCTCAGCTGGAAGGATCAAATCCAGCTCCAGGCCCTGCACAGACACCCCAAAAATCCCACCCCGTCCCTGAGCGTGTCCAAACGCTCCTGGAGTTTTGGGAATGTGCCCATTCCCTGGGGATCCTGTTCAGTGCCCAGCACCCTCTGGGGTAAGAACTTTCCTGATATCCAACCTAAACCCCCCTGGCACAGCTCCAGCATTCCCATGGATCCTGTCCCTGTTGCCAGAGAGCAGAGACGGTGTCAGGGACGTTTGGGCAGAAGATTCCAAGTGCCAGGTCAATCCTGGGATCAGGTTGCTGCTGTGATGCCTGGAGGAGCAGAGGGATTCATTCCTGAAATCCTGGGAGCTGGGAGAGAGGAGACCAGGGAGATCCTGATTTTTTTAGAGGGATATTGTGGGAGAAGCAGATGGAGACTGGAGAGGACACCAGGCACAAGGTGCATCCCAGAGGGATGGGAAGGTTCGGAGCAGCAGAATAAAGGTGGGAAGAGAGGGATAACCCTGAGTGAACATTCCTGGTTATTCCCTGGGATCCAAACATTGATGGATGTTTTCCCTCAGGAGCAGCAGGATTTTCCCACACGTGCTGTCCCGTTCCGCCCACACGGCGTCACCCAGCCAATCCTGACCCTCTCCTGCCTCCCACACCTCTTTCCCTGGGATTACAAACCAAAGGCTTCTCCTTTCCATGGAGAAAGGAATCCCCCGTGCAGGGATTTGGGATGGGAAGGGAGGATCAGCCGTGCCGTGGGTGCAGGGGAGGTGAGGAACATCGCTCCTGGCAGGCTCGAAGGATGAATAATATTGCCCATTCCCAGATTTCCCCTTTCCCAACAAGCCCTGGATCTGTTCCTTCCTGTCCAGACAGCACCAAGAAGGAATGTGGGCAGCCATTCCCTGGGCACCCATTCCCTGGGCAGCCATTCCCGAGCCAGCAGCTGAGGCAGGAAACTGGGAATTGGCTCCCGGGGACTCCTGGGCTTGCCGGGAAGCGAGACCAGCAGGGTGAGGAAAACCCCGCAGCTGGGAGGGGACAAGGAATTCCTCTGCCTTTTGCTGGGAAGAGAGGTGGCAGGGAAGGGCTCTGGAATTGTCCTGTGGCCAAAAGAAACCTTGGAATCTGATGATAACACTCAGCTGGGCCAAGCCTGTGGGTGCAGGGCGCTGACTCCAAGCCCTTGGATTGCAGAGGGAAAAGCTGGATGAGCCTGGTTTGTGTGGGAAAGGAGCTGGATGAGCTTTCCTGGTGGGAAGGGATTTCTGGGACACGGCCGTGCCAGGCAGAGCCGGATCCCACGGTGCCACCTGCGAGGGTGGCACCCTCAGGGCTGGGACCTGGTGGTGTGGATCCCTCTGGAGAGGTTGGGATGTTTGGTGGGATCCGTCTGGAGCAGGTTTGGGAGCTCTGGCTGGGAGTCTGGGACAAGAGGCTGTGAAATTCCAACCTTTGGGATCACCAAGGACATGGAGACAGGGTCACCATCCAGCTGGATGGACACTGGGAGGAGCCAGGAACTCCCAAACTTTGGGATCACCAAGGAATTGGAGGCAGGGTCACCGTCCAGCTGGATGGACACTGGGAGGAGCCAGGAACTCCCAAACTTTGGGATCACCAAGTGCATCCCACGCTGGCAGCAGGTGGAGATGGAGCTGCTGGAATTTCCATCCAGACAGGGCCATAACACAAGAAATCTGGGAATGGTGCCCCCCTGCCGGGACAACCCAAATGTGAACAGGTTTAAAGTCAAGCAATGACAAATCCTATCTCTTTCCAGACTGTCCTAAGTGTTGGATTTAGTGGGAATTGCTGCAGTGAAGGATCTTGGACCTGGAATTTCCTGCAGGATGGGGCTGCTTGATACAACTCCAGTGTTTCATTTCAGTCTAATTCACTTCTGTGACTCCCACATGGAATTCTTTGTTCCCTTTGGCATCAACCCAGGAACGTCTTCCTTGGGGCCGAGCTGATTCTTGGAGCTTTTCACTTCCATGCTCTCCTTGTGTGGAACAGGGAGGTGATTTAGGGAATTCAACCCTTTCCTAGTGGGATTTAAATGATTTTTCTTTTCCTTTCCCAGTGGAAAACCAGGATGCAAAGGAAAGCAGGGACAGGAGCGACATCTCCTTAAAAATCACCTCGGTTTTGCCTGGCCTTCGCTATGCCTTACGGAAAGCCGCCAGTTCCTCCTGGAATTCCTCAAGCAGCACCAGCACCTGGATCAAGGAGCAGCTCCAGGAATATGCGAAGCTCCAGGAAAACTCTCAGCCCAGCCCCAGCCAGAACAGCGACGTTCCCGTTCCTTCTGTGCTCTCTCCATCCGAGGATGAAGCTGCTCATCCTTCCCAGAAACTCTCGGAGCGATCCCTGGCCCAGCTGCAGCGTTACCTCTCCGATCCCAGCAGCTTCACCTTGGGAATGTCGGCGGCCTTGGAATGTCTGAGTGGTGCCGGCAGCAATCTGGGAGCCGATCCTGGGAATTCCTCCTCAGCCGTGCCCTCGCCGGATCCCGCTCCTCCCAACGGGAGAGACGAGAGCGAGGCTCCAAATCCCACTCTGGAGCTGGAGCAGGGTGGGGAGGGATTCCCAAAAAATGTCAACTCTCCCAGCAAGCTCTGGGGCCAGCAGAACAGGAGGAAATCCAGCCGGATCCTTGGGAAGAATCTGTCACCCCTCAAGGCACATCCCGTGGAAGACGACAGCAGGAACAGGGAAGCAGCCAAGAAAAAAATTAACACGGCTTTGTCTTTTCCCAAAAAATCAGGATCCAATCCCAACGAGCCCATGCTGAAATTGGCCAATTTGCAGTTTCCACATGGGAGGAAAAGGGGTGAGTGCTGGAAAAATGGGATTGAGTTCCTCCTGCTCAAGGGTTCGCTAGGAAGCGTCCCCTCGCCTTTCCAAGTGCCTGGGGCACATCCTGCATCCAAATAAATCTCCAGGTTCTTCTCCTGGGATTTATCCCAGGGAACGTGCCTGAAGCTGGGTGCAGTGGCCTCGTGCTGTTCCCTTCCTTTGCTTCCTGGTGAGGTAATGGATTTATTCCCAGTTCAATCAGGATAACGAGAAGGAAATCCTAAAAAACACCTCCCTCTTCCCGATTCCTTTTCAATTCCCAAAGAATTCCCAAATAAAAAGAAATTTTCCCTGTCCCAGGTGCGGAGGTGCTGGCTGCAGAAATCATCCACAAACCCCAGTGTGACCTTGCTGAGAAGGAATCCTCAGCTCCTGGTGCTCCTGGCGTGGAAGCAAAGAGGCCAAAAACTCTGGAAAACCCGGACACGAGGAAGGTTCCAGTTGCGGAGAACGGCGCAAAGCCAGGGAAAAGTAAAACGCCAAAAAGTTTGGAAAACAGAGCATCAAAACCTGCAGGAGACGACGAGCAGGCAGAGAGGGGTAAGAGAGCTGTTCCCTTGGGAAAAAATGCCTTGGAAAGCTGAGCCATGATGGCACAACCAGATAACAGCAGACATAAGAGGAGGGGGGAAATGGCTTTGGATTGGAACAGGGAAAATGTCAAAAATTGGGAAGGAATTCTGGAGTAGAATTCCCAGAGAAGCTGCCTCTGGATCCTTGGAAGTATCCGAGGCCAGGGCTTGGAGCATCCTGGGATAGTGGGAGGTGTCCCTGCCCTTGGGATTTGAGCATTCCATGATCAAATACCGCCCTTGGAATTCCTGGAGTGGATCCAGCCGATCCCTCCCGTGGGTTGGCTCCTGCCAAATTCCCAAAAAAATCCCAAAAAAAAAGAGCGTTTGGCTGGAAGAAACCCCCAATTTCTGCGTCTCGCTCTGCACTTCCCAAGGAAATTAAAAGTCCTGGAGCCCAGCTGGGATTCCAGGAGCTTGTACTGGGAGGGGGATTTTGGGACTGGTTTTCCGTGGCTTCATCCTGGCTTTATGGCCGTGGGTCTGGAGCCATGGGCAGGGGCATTTTGAACACCAAAAATGGAATTTTTCGGGATTATTTTTTAATGTTCCAACTGCCTTTGAGAGCTCCCAAGTTCCTGTGAGTGCTCTTCAAAGATCAGGGGGGTTTCATCGCTGTTTTGGGAGTTTTCTCTCTGTTTTGGGGGTTTTCTCTCTGTTTTGGGGGTTTTCTCTCTGTTTTGGGAGTTTTCTCTCTGTTTTGGGGGGATTTTCTCTCTGTTTTGGGGGTTTATCTCTCTGTGTTGGGGGTTTTCTCTCTGTTTTTGGGGGTTTTCTCTCTGTTTTTGGGGGATTTTCTCTCTATTTTGGGGTTTTCTCTCTGTTTTGGGTGTTTTCTCTCTGTTTTTGGGGTTTATCTCTCTGTGTTGGGGGTTTTCTCTCTGTTTTGGGGGGTTTTCTCTCTGTTTTGGGGGTTTTCTCACTGTTTTGGGGTTTTTTTCTCTGTTTTTAGGGGGTTTCTCTCTGTTTTGGGGGTTTTCTCTCTGTTTTGGGGGTTTCTCTCTGTTTTGCGGATTTTATCCCTGTTTTTAGGGGTTTCTCTCTGGTTTTAGGTATTTTCTCTCTGTTTCTAGGGGGGGTTTCTCTCTGTTTTGGGTGTTTTCTCTCTGTTTTAGGGGTTTTCTCTCTGTTTTTAGGGGGTTTCTCCCTATTTTAGGAGTTTTAATCTTTGTTTTGGGGGTTTTCCCCCTGTTTTAGGGTTTTCTCCCTGTTTTGGGGGTTGTCTCCCTGTTTTGAGGGCTTTCTCCATGTTTTTGGGGTTTTCTCTCTGTTTTGGGGGTTTTCTGGAGGCTTTTTATACCTCACTTATTGCAAGGATAACCCCGAACTCATCCATGAAAATCCCAAATGCTCAAACTTCAAGAAAAATCAAAGCAGAATAAAAAGGATCAAGGAAAATTAGAAACTCCTCAGGTTGTGTTTAAGGGGGGATTTTGCTCCCACCGCATCCCTGTGCCTTTTATTCCTGAGCAAAAAAACCTTCCTGAGTAATTCCCAACTCTGGATCATTTCCTGGGAGCCATGACCATGGAGATCTTTTTGAAAAGTGTGGCAAATCCCTCTGGGAAAGACTTTTTTTCCCCGGAGAACCTGCCCGGAACCGCTCCTTGGTGCAGAATTGTGCGCCCTTCATTTATTTTTTCACTTTCTAATTAACTTTTCTCACTGGTTTTTCCTCCCTCAGAGCAGAACGAGCCGCTCTCCCACCCCCCGAGCGAAGCCTCTTCCCAATCCCACGAAGCAGAGTGCCATGGGAATGAGGTTTATCCCACTGGAATTCCCAGCGTTGCTTTTGCTCCGCAAGGGGACAACTGCGAATCCCACGCCTTGAACCTGCTGGCTGACCTGGCCCTGGGCTCTTGTATCCCTCCCTTTATTCCCAAGGATTGTGGGATCATCCCGGTGTCCTGCAGCCTTCCCGGTGATTCCACGGAGCAGCAGAGCCCTTCCAAGCCCAAATCCCCACGCATGGCTCCCGACCACAAATACCACAGGGCAGAAAAGCACGGGAGAAAAGCCACCTCGACCAGCAAAGTGTCCATGAACGAGCCACTTCCTGAAAAAACACATCCCAACCATCCAGCCTCTCTTCCCAAGGAGAAAACCTTTGGAATTTTCAGTAGGACCAGCGTGAATCTCATCCCAGCCAAGCTCCAGGCGTTGCCTTCCCGGGAAGCTCCGGAAGCTGCCGAGGTGAACCAGCACTCCATCATCTCAGCCGAGCACTCCTACGCCTCCCCCATGCCCGAGCATCCCAGGAAACACCCCAATCCCAAAGGGAATCCCAGCGCTGGGCCAGCTCCCTCCAAAAACGGCCCCAGGAATGCTCCAGCAGCTCCTTTGGTCGGGAAGGTGCTGCCATTCCGGCACCAGCAGAGCAGCGCCTTGGAGCCCAGCAGGAGCAGGAGCTCTCCCAGGAAAAAGGAGGATTTTTCCAAGAGCCACACGGTGAACATCTGTGGGGATTCCATGAGGGTGACGTGCCGTTGGGAAGAGGAATATCTCTTCCACTTGGACAGCAGGTACACCAACGATTCCCTGGAGAAAACTGTCATCCGTGCCCTGCATGGGTAAGTCAGCCTGGAATGGCTGGAGGGATTTGGGAAGGGGCTTGCCTTGGTTTTATCCCTTTGTTTTCCATAAGAATCAATTTCGTCCGTGCTTGCCAAGGTACAGCTGCTGCGTTTTTCCTGGAAAAAAGGAGGGATTTGGGAGGGTGGTGCTGGGGTGGGACAAAGTGGATGTGGCTGAACCATGTGTGCTGGACCTGTCCTGGGCTGATCCCGCGGTGTGGGCAGCAGGAAAAGCAGGAATTCTGCTCCTCTGCTCCACTCTGGTGATCCCACATGGAATCCAGCTCTGGGATCCCAGTATCAGGATATGGAGCTGCTGGAGAGAGTCTGGAGGAATCCATGGAGCTGCTCCCAGGGCTGGAGCCAGGCTGGGAGAGCTGGGAATGTTCCCCTGGAGAAGGGAAGGATCCAGGGAGAGCTGCGAGCCCCTTGCAGGGCCTAAAGGGGCTCCAGGAGAGCTGCAGAGGGACTGGGGCCAAGGCATGGAGGGACAGGAGCCAGGGAATGGCTTCCCAGTGCCAGAGGACAGGGCTGGATGGGAGATTGGGAATTGGGAATTGCTGGCTGGGAGGGTGGGCAGGGGCTGGAATGGAATTCCCAGAGCAGCTGGGGCTGCCCCTGGATCCCTGGCAGTGTCCAAGGCCAGGCTGGACATTGGGGCTGGGAGCAGCCTGGGACAGTGGGAGGTGTCCCTGGACACAGGATGGGCTTTAAGGTCTCTTCCCACCTAACCCATTCCATGATTCTGCAATTCCCACGGCTCTGCAGCTGGAATTGGTACCTAAAGCCAGCACCCCAAGTACTCCGTTTCTCCTTTGGAGCTTGGAGTTCCTCTTTTTTTCCCTTTTTTCCAAAAAGAAAAAAGCTGGAATCTGCCTCAAGCAGCAATCTGTGCCCTCCTTCCTTGGGGCTGCGCCCTGCGGGGAGCCAGGGATGAATTCCAGGCGTGAATTCCAGGCACGAATTCCCTGCAGCCGAGGTGGGGAGGATGGAGATGGTTCAGGCTGTTTTTCCTTCCCTTCCCAGGCCCTGGGATCCCGATCTTCCCGACGACGTGGAAGGGATGAAGCTGATCCTGCACATGTGGGTGGCTCTGTTCTACAGGAAGCCCAGCAAGCTCCTGAGCAGCTCCCGGAAGGTGGTGGAGCACTGCAATCCCACCAAATTCGTCTCCATCAGCAGCTCCGGAGGTTTCCTGGAGCTCAGCGACGACAGCCAGGATTGCTTCGCCTTCGAGACGTGTCCCGCAGACTCCGGCTCCGATCCTGACCAGACTCCCAGCAGCTCCCTGGATCCCAGCACTCCTTCTTGCCAGGGCCTTCCCCAGCCGGAGAAAAGCCCCGCGGATTCCCAGACGGACGCGGATGGAATTCCCGGCGCCGTGGATAGCACGGTGTCCTCCTCCTCAGGGGAGCTGCCCTGCGGGGAGGAGGAGGAGCCTTCCTCCACCAGCTGTCCCGAGAGCCTTTCCCTCCGGGATGATGCCGGGGAAAGGCGGGATGTGGGACGCGGGGAGCCGGAGGTCGTTCCCGAGGAGGACGCGCGCGACGTCTCGAGCGTCGGCGCGGTGAGTTCGGCCTGGGGGGACTCCGAGGCTCTGGGGAGAGCAGGATTTTCCAAGAGGAATGGAGCAGATGTCCCTGGGGGGTGTCCAGGGAAGCGGGGATTCTCTCCGAGGGGGAGGAATCCCAAACTAAAGCAGTTTAAGTGTCCGTTTCTGATTTAAACTCCGGGTTTGTGGGAGGGCTGAGTCCTCAACTGAGGGATCGGGGAGCTCCCAGCATCCCAGAGCAGAATTCCAGATCCAGGAGAGGCACAGCCATTCCCATGTGCATTTGGAAAGCTGGGATTTGTTGCCTTGGAAGTTTTTCCCCCACGCAGGCGGCAGTGCCGTGCTTTGCATCATTTCCCTCATCCCTCTGGTGAAATCCATGAAAATTCCATTCTGGATTGAGTTTTTAAATTAATTTTTCCACTTTCTCCAGTCTGCGCATGGTCAGGAGTGGAGGTTTTTGGGGTGAACATAAAACGTGGGGCTCTGCTGACATTTTTCCAAGCCTGAATTCTTGAATTAAAAGAATTCCTTTAAAACTTCCACTCCTGAACAAAGGAGCAGCTTCCATCAGGCTGGAACTGCATGAAGGAAAAAATTCCAGGTTTTCTTTCCTGCATGGGTGTCTCATCTCCTGCGTTTTTCCATGAGGATTAACCTCTGGATTGTGTCGTTCCAGGAGGAGCCGGTCAAGGAGAACCTGCTGGATTCCAGGATCACCCCCAGCCCTTCCCAGGAGCTTGGCTGTTCCGGCAAATCCCCGGCTGAGTTTTCCAACCCCGGCAGCCAAACGCCGAATTCCAGCTCAGCTCCATGGACAGACCCCCCCTGTGTGCTGCAGGAAAATGGGGAGCAGCAGGAAAACCAGTGGGAAGCAGGCTCAGGGAGTGGCCCCGGCCCTCCCGAAGATGGGGAGGGAATGGGAGACTCTGGACACCCTCTGGAAGTTGAGGATGGCAGCTGGGCCGCTGGCACTGATCCACAGCCTCCCTGTGATTCCGTGCCCTTGGAAGCAAATCCCGCGAGTGCAGAGCCTGGGGGAGCCACGGAGGAAGGGGTGGAATCCCAGGAGCCCTCGGAGCATTTGGGAAAAGAGCAGAGAGAGGTGGAGGAGGGAAAGGAGGAGGAGTTTGAGGATGAAAGCTCCTTCCTGGGACCTGTGGATTTGATGTTGTCTGAGAGCAGCGATGCCGAGATGGAATGTGAGCACCGCGAGCAGAATCCAGGGAATTCGGCGTCTCCAGAGGAGCTTGGTGTTCCTGAAGAGGACCCCGTGCCCAGCCCCACCTCCCTGGCATCCCCCTGCCCCGACAGATCCACACCAGCACTGTCAGATGGGACCGGGACCGACCCCGAAGGGTTTCCCGAGGAGATGTCACCAAGCCGGGATGAGCTCCCGGATCCCTGGGATGCTCCGGGCAGCGCGGATTCGGAGATAGATGGGCTTGGTGCAGCCAGCCCGGCCGAGGTGGGGTCACCCCACAGTGACAGCGGGGAGCCGCTGTCCCCACCTGATCCCAGCCCTGTCCACGAGGCGCAGCCCGACAGCGTTACGGGAAACCCGGGAGCTGCTGGAGACGCGCTCGGGAATGGCTCGGAGCAGAAAAACTGGGATCATGCACCCTCTGCAGAAAGGTGGGAGCCTGCCAGGAGCACGGCCAGCCTGGAGTCCCCCCGCAGCCAGGGAATGACCCTGACCCTGTCCCCCGACTCCAGCTCCGTCTGCCTGACCTCTCCCGATGGATCCGTTGATCCGTGGGCTGCTCCAGAGGATCCGCCCATGGAGAGCCTCCAGTCGCCGTCCCAGAGCGAGCTGGGAAGGAGCAGCTGCTGTTCCCAGGCGTGTGGGGATGATGCTGATCCTGAGCTGGATTCCCTGGACACTGAGGAATCAAACCAAGGAGGGAGCAGGATTCTGGTGGAAGAACAGCATGGAAGCGCCGCTGCCAGCGGCACAGAGGAGCTGGATGATCCCATGGGAGCAGGAGATGGCCGGGACTCCCCCTTGGACTATGCAGACACAGGAGATGATTCCAGAGCTGAGGAGAGGGAGGATGAGTTCCCTGAGGCAGAGAATTCCCCTGGGAATGACACAATGAGCATGGAAATGGCGGCTGACACTCCACAGGAGCCGGGCATCCCTCTCCACCATCACCTCCTGGAATCAGAGCCCCCATCCTCCTCCATCCGGGAGGGGATCTCGGCCATCAAGGAGCTGCCCAGGCAGCAGCAGAACTTCCCAAATATCCATGGAGAGCCAGCTCCTGCTTCTCCCCCTCACACTGGAGGCTCAAATCCCCCCATTCCCGCGGTGCCGAGCCGGCGGGAGTCGGTCCTGTGCCGCCTCTGGAAGCCGTGCTGGGAAGGAGGAGCTGCCCAGGTGAGCGTGGCTGCCTGGAGCCTGGATGGCTCCTTAAATCCCAGCTGTTCCCAGGAGGAGATGAGAGCTCCGCACTCCCCCGCGGATGAGTTTGTGCCAGCCGAGCCGGGATCTGCTCCTCCTTCTCCGTGCGATCCATGGGACGATCCCGAGGGTGCTGAGCCGGGCTCTCCCCTCCCTGAGGCGCTCCCTGGGATGCTCCCTCCTTCTCCGGACAGTGCCCGGTGGTCCGGGAGCTGCGGCAGCGCCGGGAGCCAGGCAGGGGATGCCGGAGGGAGCCCCGGGGAGGAGCCCATCCCGCCCGAGGATCTGGAAGGAGGCAGCATTCCCAGTCCTGCTCCCTTCCCAGCCCGGGAGTGTCCCCTGTGCGAGCCCTGGGCTGGGTGTGAGCACAGCCCCGAGGGATCCGAGGCGTTCCCTGATCCCGACTGCGCCGGCTCTGAGGTGGGAGAGGGAGAAATCCCTGATTCTCCCATGCCAGCGTCGCCATTGGGCGAGCACAGGGATCCCTCCGGAGAAAGCCCGGAGCTCAGCGATGCCGAGGATATTTCGGATGAGCTCCCAAGGGAAGAGCAGCTCCAATGCCAGGACGGACACGAGGGCTCGGCCTTTGAAGATCCATTGGAGAATTCCTTTGGTGACTCAGAGCAGGAATATTTTGAGGGCAATTCACGCTCCCCGCTTCCAACCAGGAATTCCTGCATCATGAGCTCCTCAGATGCTGCAGGAACAAGGACTAGCTGGGACAACTCCCCCAGGAGCTCCGTGCACATGGAGGAGCACGGAGAGGACTGGGATCGGGGGATCCCCAGGGATTACGGGAGCTTCATGGTCACTCGGCAGTGCCAGGAGAGGATGGAAAATTTCCAGCTTCCAAAGAGGCGCAGCCGCCGTGCCCGGGAATCTCCTCTGCTCCGGTCCCTGATGGGGACCTGGAGGGGCTTTGAGGAAATCACCCAGAACACTTTGGACATGGAATGTCTCCGCTTCCATTATAAGCTAAAACAAATCCTAAGGAATGGCAAACCTCCCTTTTCTACCTCCAAAAGCATCTTCCCAAAAGACTTCTGTGCCCCCATCCCGCTGTCCCCACGCAGCAGGAGCCCCTTGCAGGTGACAATTCCACCTTCAGACGCGTGGCTGGGCGGGCTCCACTCCTGCCGGCACAGGGATAACCGGGATACCAGGAGAGCCAGATCCCGGGCCCGGAGCCGGGATCGCAGGGCTCCCTTGCACCTCGGGAAGCTCCGATACGACCGCGCCCTGCCGGACTCGCGGGGGGACGTCGCCGTCATCCTGGACGAGTATTCCGAGTTCCAGAGGGTGGTGCTGAGCAGGGCCGAGGCCAGGAGCGAGGGCCCGGCGCAGGGAGAGGCCGGGAATGCGCGGGTCGGGATGAGCCGGCCCGGCAGGACGGTGGCATTCGGGGCGGTGATCGCGGAGCTGCGCGGGGCCCTGCGCGCCCACCTGCGCCGCGTGGCCGACGGACAGCCCGGAATGTTCTACCTGCTGGAGACGGGACAGGAGCCGTTCTTCGACAGGGTGAAGGTAGGAGCCCTCCCTGGATTGGGGTGGTTTGGGGTGGGCAGCTCCAGGATAGAGCTGAGGGTGGCAGGAACAGGGAAGCTTGGGCAGCCTGGCAGGGATGGTTTGGTTCCCTTAGCCCAGGAGCCACCTCAGCTCCCAGCACCAGGAATTGGAGTCAGGAACTGAGGTTGCACAGGAGCCTTGGGATTGGGTTGTCACGGAATCATGGAATGGTTTGGGTTGGGAAGGGATCCTAAGGATTATCCAATTCCAACCCCGTGGGCAGGGACACCTTCCCTATCCCAGGCTGCTCCACATGGCCTTGGGCACTGTCAGGGATCCAGGGGCAGCCACAGCTTCTCTGGGAATTCCAGCCCAGCCCCTCCCCGCCCTCCCAGCCAGGAATTCCTTCCCAAGATCCCATCTAAAACAACTCTGGTTTAGTGTGAAGTCCAACCATTCCCAGCACTGCCGAGGCCAGCACTGCCTGTGTCCCCCAGTGCCCCGCCCACGTGGCTTCTGAATCCCTCCAGGAATGGGGATCCCACCCCTGCCCTGGGCAGCCCATTCTCCTTCCTCTCTCCTTGTTCCCAGGAGAATATTCCCAATCCAAACCTCACCTGGTTTCTGTTCCAGGCCTTGCTGAAGGATGAGGGCTTTGTGAGGACGGAACCCCTGAACTTCTGCGGGGCCGCAGGCCGGGACGGCGAGCGGCTGCTGGTCATCGTCAGGAACGAGGACATCTCCTCCCACATCCACAGCGTGAGCCTCCGTCCCTCTTGTCCTGCTCTCTGTTCTTTAATCCCAGCATCCGTTAAAAACGTTGGAACAGCCCAGCTCAAAGCAGTGAGGTTGGGCTTCTCTTGTCCAGCCACCCGGTTCCAGGGATTGTTCCATCCCTGTGGCACCGTCCAGCTTTGGGGTTGGGATGTGGGGACAGGAATGGTGGGATGGGCTGGGATGGGCTGGGCTCTGTGCATTCGGGGTGGCACAAAGCCGCTGTGCCCGCAGGTGCCGTGCCTGCTGCAGCTGAAGCGCTGTCCCGGCGTGGTGTTTGCCGGAGTGGACGATCCCGAGGATGTGACGGGTGACACATTCCAGGAGCTGTTCCAGGCCGGAGGCTTCGTGGTGTCCGATGAGGAGCTGTTGGAAAGGGTGACCCTGGGTGAGTCTCGGGGCGTTTGCTGACACATTCCCAAATCTTCCCATTGATTCTGCTTCCAGTGGGGAATTCTTGCCCCTCTCTCTGATGTTGGGATCCCATCGGGATAGAGGACCCAGCTCAAGGGTCCCCAAAACATCCAAGAGCGGGAGAGGGCTGTGCCAGGATGTTCATTCAGCCTGGAGAACCATGGAATGGTTTGGGTGGGAAGGGACCCTAAGGATGATCCCATTCCACGGGCAGGGACACCTCCTACCTCCCCGTGTCCAAGCCCCAATGTCCAGCCTGGCCTTGGACATTCCAGGGATCCAGGGGCAGCCACAGCTGCTCTGGGAATTCCATTCCAGCCTCTCCCACCCTCCCAGCCAGCAATTCCTTCCCGATGTCCAATGGAAAAGGGCCTTCAGCTCCTCGATGGGAAGTGGCAGAGGGAACTGAGCCAGCTCCTCTGGGAGCTGCACCACGAGGTGACAGGGCCAAGCTGCCCTTGTCCTTCCAGATGCCAGGGAAAAACCTGCACCAGGACATGATCCCACTGCCCCACCCAGTGAAGTTTGAGGTTCCATCCTTGTTGGAGGGACTCAAAATTCCCCTGGACACCCTCAGGTGGCCCAACTTTGAGCAGGCCCAGAGACCCCCAGGTGCCCTCTCCACCTATCCCTGGCTCTGGTGTCCCCTCAGGCCAGCTGAAGGAGGTGGTGAAGGTGCTGGAGAAGCTGAACAGGAACGGGAGGTGGAAGTGGCTCCTGCACCACAAGGAGAGCAAGAAGCTCCGAGGAGACCTCAGGTAACGGCTCTGCCTGGAAATCGGGGATTCTTGGGATGGAGAAGCAGGACTTGGGACCTGGAGAGCATCAGATGGCCTGGAACGTTTTCCTGGATGTGATCCTGGATGCGATCCTGGATGAGGCAGAGCTCTGGCAGCTCTCCCGGCTCCCTGCTGGGCTTCCATAAGGCCCTTCCCTCTCTCCCTGGCAGGGATGCCCTCAGGGAGTGCTGCAGGCTCCTGGAAAGGCCCAGATTTCCTTGGAGGAGCTGCACATCCCCAAAACTCCAAAAGCAAACTTCCCTCCCTTCCCACCAGCTCATCCCAACTCCTGAGACACCCCCGGGAACTCAGGGCACCTTCCTGGGGCTCTTCCCCCTCTGCTGCTTCTTTTTCCGTCCCATCACATTTGGGATGTGGGATTTGGGATGGGATGAGGAGCCCTGAGCTGGTGATGAAGAGAGGGAATTGCCACTCCAGTTCCCACCGTGGATGATTGAAGATGGAGCTGCTCTGGCGTGGGCTCATCTGTGGCTCTCCCTGGGAAGGGTGGAGTGAGAAAACTCCTGGGCTGGGATAAAGGAAGTTTAACAGGGAAAGGAAAAGCTGGGCATGCAGACAAAACCAAGGAATCCATTCCCCGTCACAGGCCAGGGCTCCACCGTGACTTGGGAACACCCACACCACCTCTCCAGCATCCCCTCTTCCTTCTTTTCCTCCCACCTTCATATCCCAGCCATGATTCCAGGCTCTGGAATATCCCTTGGGACAGTGGCAGTCACCTGTCCTGGCCAGGCCCTGGAGGGGTGGGTGAGGAGCAGCTTTGGCTGTGCCAAACCCTGCTCAGCAACAAAACATCCCAGAATTATCCACAGCTCCCAGCACAGATCCCAATGAGCACAGATCCCAAACAGCCCCACAGCAGCTGCTGAGATGAAAATGAACCCAATCCCAGGCCACAACCTGGGAGCTGCCTGGAGCAAGGGGGAATTTGTCACTTTTGATCCATATGGAGCAGCAAAAGTCACCCAATGAGACTGGAAAAAACACCTGGAAGGGCAGATCCCACCCTCCCTGCTCATTCCCTGGGAAGGGGGGAGAGGGATGAAGCCCCTGAGCCCTCCCCGTGCCCCTCTCTCAGCAGGGGCGATGCCCAGAAGAAGCAGCTGCTGCTGAAGTGGTGCCAGGGAGCGGAGCTGGTGGAGCTGCTGCACTTCCACGGCTGCGACTCCCCGGCGGCTCCCGAATCCCGGCACATCCAGTGCCTGCTGGAGCTGCAGGTGCGCCACATCCACGCCAGGTTCGCCGTGTATCTCACAGGTAAAGGCATCCCACACCCAGCCGGTGTGAAATTGCCTTGGAAAGGGATGGAGGAGGGGTGAGAAATCCCTGTTTTCCTGCCCTTCCTGCGGGAATCGCTTGTTCAAGGTGTGGGTCAGGTGTGAGTGGTGGAAAGCAACCGGATTTTTGGAGGTCGCTGAATTCCAGCAGTTTTGGAGCCTGTGGGTGGCTTCACGCTCCAGTTCTGGCCTTGTTGGCAAAGCACCAGAGCAATCACAGTGGGATTTAGGGATATTTCCCACACATTTAAGAACAACCTCATTTGTTTGAATTAATGATCCTGCTGCTCCTCCCCTTGCAGAAAATCCCAGCGGCAGCAGCAGCAGGGAAATCCTGGAAAGCAAAGGAATTCTTGTGGCTGACATCAACACCTTCCTCGGGACGGTGCAGAAAGTGGCTGCTCCGTTCAGAAGAAGCTACTGGTAAGGTGGGAAAGCTTGGGATTGATCCCAAAATCTGGGAGCAGCTCTGGGGTTGTCTGTGGGAGGGCCAGCAGGGAGCTCTGCTCCTGCAGCAGAGCAGGGACTGTCCCAAAGCGCTGGATCTGGGGTCTGCCAGCACTCAGGGCTGGCTCCTGAGCTGTATCCAGGAGAGCCACGCTTGGCACTGCTGGAAAATGGGAAAAACTCCAGGCCTGGCCCTGGGGAAGCTCTGCAGGAGGCTGGCACTACCCAGAGGGAGCCGGGCACTGACCTGGGCCACGTCTCTGTGTTGCAGGTGACAAAGCGAAGCCACGAGGACACAGCTCGTCCCCAGGCCCTGTGGCACCAGTTTGGGCATCCCAGTCCCGCAGGGAACATCCCCACCGTCCATCCCAGTGGATCCCAGACATTGCTGGGGGTGGGGGAAGGTCGGGTTTAGCTCTGTACATAAATCTTATTTAAAGCTGGGAAATGCAAATCCTCGGGGGATTCATTCCCTGCCACCTAGTCCCACATAGGAAAGGTTCTTTTAACGGTACAGGTAAATTATTGGAATGTTTTCAAGTCTTTAGAGCAGCTGCCATTGGAGCATTTGGAAAAGGAATTTAATTTCCCAAAGTTTACTTGAAGGCTAGGAATGAGAAGAAATCCATTTTCCACCTGGCTGTTGCTGTCCAGGCCCCGCCCAGGCCCACACTACATTTCAGCTCACCCCTGTTGCCTCCTGGTACCAGTTCCCTGCTGGGACTCGACGCCTTCCAGCACGTGGAATTCTTGTAAATAGCAGGAAGCCGGGATGCAGGAACAGAATAAGCTCTTATTTATGGGGGCCGGGATGGAAACGCCACGTCCGAGCCCCGTTCCCAACCCGGCTCCGCGGGGCAGGGGCGTCCTTTCAGTTTGTTTTTAAATCCAAGACTGCGAGGCCGTTGTGTACAGGATGAATTTGTAAAGAGTTTGATTAATAAAACCTCCAAAAAAATGAACTTTCCCCCAGCTCTGCTTTCTGGAGAGGGGATCCCGCTCAGCATCCAGCCTTTTCCAACACGGGAAAGGGAGGGCAGGGGTTTTTCCAGCTGGGGAGAGGTTGGGAATCAACAAAGGAGTGAGCAAGAGCATGGTGAGCTCCTGGCTGATGGATCCCATCCTGCTTCCCAGGAAGGATGGAATAACCAGAGGAACAGCCAGGGTCCAGCAGGTAGGGACAACAAATCATTTATTTTCCACCTGCATGGGGGAAACTTCCTGGCCCCGCTCCAGCACCAGCTCCTGCCAGCTCAGGGTGGGAAGTGTTCCTGGAAGTGGCACCTCAGGAAGTGCCAAAAGCCCCGGCTGGGAGGAGGGAGAGGGGAAGCCCCAGGTGGGTTCAGCTCAGCTTTGGGCCTGCGGTAGGATCAAAGCCCAGTTCCTGTGTGGGAATGGCACCAGCTGAGGGGAGCCCCTGGAGAGCTGCTCCAAGGCTTTTCCTGCTTTCCTGGCACTTGGCATGGCTGTGTCTGCCCAGTGCCAGCCAGGGAATCGGGATCGCTCTGGATTGGAACATCTCGTGTTGGGGATGGAGAGGAGCCCCAAGCAGGGATCATTTACTGCTGCTGTTCCCAGCTGTGGCACTGGGGTGGCTGCGGGGAACAGGGACTGAGAGCACAGCCTGAGCCCTGCCGAAAGCAGCCACAGCAGCACAGCCTGGGAAGAACAACCACGGAACCAGGAAACGCTCACATCTCACCCCTGACAGGCAGAGATCCCGTGGGATCTGAGCCTGGAGCTGCTGCTCCCAGAACTGAAGTGAATCAGACCAGAGCCCAGGACTGGTTTCCAGAATTTGGCTTTACTTCGCAGTACAGAAATCATTTGGAGCCTTCAGGAGACACGAGAAGCACAGGCTCTGTCATGCCGATACCGCAGCGCCGTTTGGTCCATCCGAGAAGCCACCAGGGGACAGAAAATACTTCCACATCTTGCCTGCTCTGTAATTTGTTCTCTCAATTTTATTAAGATTAAAACACAAAGGAGCCTTAGGCACAGCTGTGTCCCAACCGATGTCAACAGGTTTAGAAGCTTAAGTGGAGGTTAAGTTCTGTGCCCAGAACGAAGCCAACATTTGCTGCTACAATAGGTGTGGGCTTTGTCCATGATACAATTTTGCCACAGAGTTAAGATTGATGGGAGAGACTTTAGGGATGCTGTCCACAATAATGGAGTGCTCAGTTTCTATTTTCCTTGATATCAGGTTTGAGTGACATCAGCGTCACATCTACGAGCTCACCAGAAGCACAGGATTGTGAAGGATGTTTTACAAATGATTAAAAAGACAAGGTAAGACACAGCTGTCAATGAGTTATTTCAAATCTGCACCCACGTCTACGTCTGCAAAAATAATAATAATAATAATAATAAGTTCAGTCTGCCTTTCGCTTACGAGGTTAGTCAGGAAATCAGTCAGGAATTTGCCAGATTCTGGACAGCAGCCCTACTAGAATGAAATAATTAACACATGATATCCAAAAAGGGAACATTACCAGTGCAGTACTCTTCAATCTCTCAGAGATGGGATTACAAAAGCAGGCCTTACAATATTGAATTTCGTACAGTGTTCATTAAGTTCCTTATATATTCATATTAGCCGATTTAAATTTCTCCTAATTAGAGACTCTCATTACTGCTGCTCCTCCTCCCCGTAGATGTCGTTTTTCTTGCGTTTCATCTCCTCGAAGTCGAACTCTGATCCCATCATCCTCTTATAAATATCTTTGATGTCGTCGCACGTCGTCTCAAAGTGGGTGGTGGCGTCGTAGGTGCGCGAGATGAAGATCTGGAAGCAGAAGCAGCGTTGGAGCCCCGAGCTGGAGCCTCTCCCCTCCCAGCCCAGCTCAGCCCTCACTCACCTGGCTCTCAGTTCCCAGGTCGGTCGGTGCAAACAGGTCACTGATGCTCACAAACCTGGAAAAGGGAGAGAGAAAAAAGGTTCAGGATGGTTTTAGAGGAGGAATAGTTCGATCCAAGGGCATCGCTCAAGGTGCTGAGGAAACTCAACAGCTCTTGGCAGCCAAACGGCTCCAGATCTCCCAGCAGAGCAGGGAGCAGGGCTTGCTGAGCACCCACTTCTGCTCAATGGGCTCCAAGAGGTCCAAGGCCGGCTTGATCTCCTTCTCCGGATCCGCGGTCTCCACGGTGGTGCTGGCGATGGCGATGTACTTGCCCTGCGCCGCCACGTTGTGAGCAGAGGAGATCATGCACACGTAGATATCTGGGGGGACAGGGCACAGCTGCATCCCAAAACCTCCTCCAGCCTCATCCCAAAAACCTGCCTGGGCCTCTTCCCGCTGCCCTGACACTCAGCACCCCCTGGATTCTTCAGAGAACCTGGAATGAGTCCCATCCTTGCTCTACGTGCTCTCATCTCTTGGCTGGGGGGCCTGGACATGGGAGATCTCCAAAGCTCCGTTTCCCACGGCTCTGACGGTTCCTGAAATCCAGTGGGGTTCCCAGTGCTCTGTTCCAGGCGGAGGCAGCACCTCCCCTCCTGCACACAGCCCTCACCCCCTCCCGGACACCCCACGGCCCTCACCCACCAGTCTGGGGCGCTTCCTGCCGCAGGTTCCTCACAAGCTCCAACCACAGGCTCCTCCCACCTCCCCCAACGCTGCTCTGAACTGAAGCCCAGCTTTGCTGGGGCCTAAACGTTCCTGGACAAGGCTAGGAAGGGTCCATTTCCCCGTCTGGTCCGCGCCTCACCCGCAGAGAGGCCGGTAACAACCGCTGTCTCAGCCCAGTGGTGAGAGCTGCTCTGCACACACCTGATTTCCGGTTGACCTGGTTCTGTGGAATGATGATCTGGCACGAGTTGGCATCGTTCGTGTTCTTGATGGGGTGGCTCAGGATGCAGATTACCCGGATCACCTGGCCCACCTTCGTCACACGGTCCGACACGTAGCTGGGGTCGCAGATGAGCTGTTTGCAGCGAGCCACCTAAGCACAAACATGGAAATATCACTCAGTTCACATCAAAAATCATTTTTCTGGTAATAATTTAGTATTTCATCAATCTCAAGCCTCCAGGCTGCTCACACTTGGGCACATCAGTCTCTAGCATGAATTGTCACCTCTGCTCCTGGCCAGGACATGTCCTCCCCACCCCAAGGGACATGTTATCCCACCAGCAAGTGCTGAACTGTCCCGTGAGTGCCTGCTCCAGTCAGGAGCATGTTCAGAGCTTCCAAGCAGCCTGCAGCATTCCCAGTTTTATGCAGCCAGGTGGAGGAGAAGCTGCGGGAAGGCCACGTGCCAGCTGTCAGAGCAGCTAAAAACGCCAAGGGCAGAGCTGGTTCCAGGTTAGACACAAGGAACAGCTCCCTTCCAGCTCAGCCAGCCTGATTTATTCATTGCCAGCCCATGCAGACTCCATCCCAACTCCTGGAGCAGGGATGCTGGAATGAACTCCAGCCATCAGGACATTGTGTCTTCAGCAAGCTGGCACAGGGACAACAGCCCCAGCCCAGCAGGCTTGGCCCTTCGGCTTAGAGAAGGTTTTTCTCTGTATTTTTTTTGATCAGACCCAAAAAATCTGCGTTCTGAGGGGCGGGATGTGGGGTGGGGAGCAGGGAAGGATGGGAAGGGACCATACCTCCCCCTCGGACTTGACCCCGACCACTTTGCCGTTCTCTATGACGATCTCCTCGATGGGCTTGTTGAGCATGTAGGTGCCTCCATAGATGGCACTGAGCCTGCAGCAGGAAAATCCCTTCAGCACCTCCGTGGCTGGACTGGAACAGCCCTTCCAGCCCGTTCCACTTGGAAAAACCCCACCTCAGACTTTACCCTCCTCAAAATCCTCTGCTTAAACACAAAGGGTAAAATACTCTGCAGACAGGATCTCTGAGCAAATCCAGGGGTAAACAAGCCCACAAAGAAGGAATCCCATGTGGAGGAATCACCTCTTCCTTACGAAGTGAGAGAACCACTAAGGACCACAGTATTTTTATACAGCATCACATCCTGGAAGCTCAAGCACTGACTCCCCACATCCAACTTCCCACATCCAACTCCGCACAACCGACACACTCATCTCCAACTCCAAACGTCCGACACCCACACATCCAACTCCACACATCCAACTCCACACCCCCCTGGAGGAAACCCGGAGTCAAAGCCAAGTGCTCACCGTGCAAATCCCTGGGGCAGTTCTCCAAGGCCATAAAGGGGGTACAGGTAGGGGCTTTTCCCGTATCGAGCCAGTGACTCGCTGTACAGCTTAATCCTGTTGATTGTTTCTTGGCAGGGTTGATCTAGATAGCTGGGAAGGACAGTTAGACCACTTGGGATGTTTCCCAAACCAAGACTTCCAGCAGAATAAACTCAAGAGCAAAACACTGATGTCCTGTGAAGTTTCTTCCCCACCCTCCAGCTGCTCCTGGCAGTGCTTCTCTGGGAGTTCCCTTTTAGGAGCACTCTGTGTCACAAGTTTTACTCAAGAACCCTCAAAGTTTAAAATAACCACTCATCCCATCATGACCCCAAATGCTGGGATTTGGGGAAGCAACTGACCGCCACTTACTCGTCAGTCCTGTAGAGAGCGAGGGCATGGCCTGTGAAATCAATGACATCTTGGCCCAGGTCAAACTTCTTGTACACATCCCTCATGGTGGTTTTCTTGGGATCCACGCCCTCGAAGGTCCGCGGATCGTTCTCATCAAAGTTGGCCACGTACACCAGGAATTTCCTGAACCGGCGCTTCTCGAACAAACCCATTAAGCCTAAAACCAAGGTTTGGTCAGAATTCAACAGATCCTCAGTGGCTTTTGTGGCTTTTCCATTGCCACAGAGTATCAGCAGTGGGTAAAAACCGCTGAGTGTTCAAACATGGGATGGTTTGGGTGGGAAGGGATCCTAAGGGTCATTACTTCCAACCCCATGGCAGGGACACCTCCCACTGTCCCAGGCTGCTCCAAGCCCCTCCAACCTGGCCTTGGACACTGCCAGGGATCCAGGGGCAGCCACAGCTGCTCTGGGAATTCCATTCCAGCCCCTGCCCACCCTCCCAGCCAGCAATTCCTTCCCGATACCCCATCTAACCCTGCCTGCCTTCAGCCTAAGGCCATTCCCCTTTGTCCTGTCCCTCAAACCCCAAACACAAGGCTGCACATTTATGCACCTGAATTCTCCACAAATTGCAGAAGCAAGACTGGACCTGCTGAAACATGAGGGCAGAGGCAGCACCTCCACTCCTGCCAGGATGAGTCTCTTGAAGACCACACAGGGCCAAACGGAAGGAATTCCTGATTCCTTCAGCAAACAGGAATATCTGCCATGAGGAAGGCTCAGACCTACAGATCTGGGGCCCTAACTGCAGGAGTCACTTTATCAGAGGTGCTGCTGAACACATCCCATGTCTGGAGCTAATGGAATGCCCTCTAGATCCTAATGGGTTTCACCACACTGTTATTAAGTTTTATTTGAAGAGTGACATTTAAGTAGGCAACAATTAAGGTTTGAGGTGCCACACGTTGGAATTAGTTATTCCAATCTGCCTGCAATGTTTTTCACACACACAATTTCAACAAGGACCCGACATCAAATATTTATGGCAAGGCTGGGAGCACAAGCCTCAAATATAAGCGCTCCTGAGGAAGGAAAATCCTGCCAGGTTCTCACCAGAACCTCACAGAACAGACAGCTCGGAAGCTCCAAGAAAACAGGGCTCAGGAAGCCCAAGGATCACACTGCAAGTGGTGTTTGAAGTCAAAGAGGTGCAGGAGAACCCCAAGGATGCTCCTTAACACAAGAGGAGCATCAAGAATATCCCAAGGGATGGGTTTTGCCTCTGTTTAGGGGATTCAGAGGGAACAAATAAGGTGCAGCTACTCACTGGAGGCCAAAGCTTCTGCCTCAGTGGAAGGAACTTTGTAGATCTTTCCTCCCTTGTAGACGAAGCTCCCCTCGATCACCTTGAAGTCCAAGTAACGAGTGACTTCTGTGTAGAGCAGCATCTTTACCAACTGACCTGGAAGGGGGTTTGGCACAGTCAAACAAGGACACAGCAGCTCCCAAGGCAGCTCTTCCAACATGACAAACCCTTCCCCAGCAGCACCATGTTCAATTCCCAGATAGGCTGAGACTAAAGCAACCAAGCCCTGGCTGGGATCTATCAATTCTTCCACTGCAGCAGCCCTGAGCCAGGCACTTCACAATCCATCCATTCCCTCATGCTCCAGGATGAGATTCCAGCAGCCACCTGTTGGTTTTAGGCAAAGGGAGCTGCCCCTTCACTGATAATGGGATTGGTCTAGACCAGTCCCAGTACTGGAACACGAGGATTCAAGGATAAGGATTTGTAAGGAATGACAGTGCCTGTCCCATTCCAGCACCCAGCACTAGCCCAGGCTGAGCTCACAAGGAATATTTGGGAGCTCAGGATCACTCACCATTAGCCATAAGGAATTTTGGAATGAGGTCCACGTTCCAGTCTCTTCCCCGCCCCATAGATTCTGGTGGAGTTCCTGGGAGATTAAACCTTTTGTAGAGCTTTGGAGAGAGAATACAGAACTTATTATAGCCCAGGAAATGTGTCTGGGTGTCATTCCTCCCACACATGTACACACTTTCCACCCCCACAGCTCCAGGCTGAACACAAGCTCTTCAGAGCCAGCTTTTGGCTGGAGTTTGAGCTCCAAGCTGAGTTCGGAACACACAAACACATCCAGTGAATTGTCACAGCAAGAAGCAGGCAGTGTAATTCTGCTCATCCAGGCTTTCTCTATCCAAGGCTTAAGGATTTGGGAATTTTTGAACTATTGATGAACTATTTAACAGGACATTCCTTAGTCAAATTTACAATTTAGCTGAAGAGTTTTAACATCCAGCTGTAACAGCTCTGGAATGCTCCGTGCTCAGATCCCAGCTGGGAATTACAGCAAACAAGCACAATCTACCAACTATAAACACCCACAGTGGTGTCTTCCCCACTGTATCTGGGGAGGAAGTCCCATACAACTTCCTGACTCAAAGGGAACCCTCGGAGTAATTAATTTGAAGCCACCCCAAGGCTAACTGTGAATAAATCCCATTTATGTGCCCAGGAAGGACACAGGGGATGGGTCTCTCCACACTTACATCTTCCAGGGGTGTAATGGATGCACTTTCCCCTCCATAGTACGAGTTACGATCCATGTGAAGGACTTTCTTTCCATTCACTGACATGATCCCGGAGAGGATGCATTCCTGCAAGAAGGATGCAAGGGACAGGTGAGCTGCACTGGAGTCTCCTCCTTCCCATTTTTCCCAAGAGCATGTTCAGACAGCTCCATTTGCAGGTAGCTGCACAGCCCTCTGAAAACAAGCACAGCAGTTGCCTCATTCCACAATTCAGGCACCTCTTGGAGGCAGATTAACCCCTTAATAAATTTACTGTCTGCTCTGGGCAAGCTACACAACCACCACCTATCATGACTTCCCAGAAGAATTTTTTTGGAATTCCATGCATTTGAGCTAGATTAGGAAAATCTGTCCTCTAAGCTACCAGCTTAAGGATGTCCACAGAGAGGCAGCAGGAGCATGAAATCTTACCTGGACTTCAATCAGCCTCCTCAAAACCTCAATTATTAATATCTGCCACACTAGGACACTCAAGAGAATCAACAGCTTCTCTTAGAGAGCAGCATAAAGAATAAACGAAGGCACTTGGCATTCATCACCTCAGCTCTGCTTTCCTTGCTCTGTCCCCACTGAGAGTCCCTGGAGCAGCAGATCAGCTGCTGTGTCTGACTGCAGCACCAAGAGGCTGAGCCTCACCGCAGAGCACACACAGCCTGCAGAACCAGCTCAGCGCTTGCACAACTAAATCCCCATTAAAACACGACTTTGCACCGGCTCTGGCATTCCCCAGCCAAAGAGCTTAACAGAAACTTGAATGTTTGTGTGCTTAGGACAGCTTATCTTGGAGGTTTTACTGATCTTGCTCTGCCTCAGCTCCCTCCAGCAGCAGAATTATGTCTGCACTGAGCTCTCGTTCAGCATCACGATCTCACAGGTAGGTCCTGGCCACATCTCACATTATGGGTGGGGTTTGGAGCTACCTGGGATAGTGGAAGTGTCCCAACCATGGCAGGATGGTTTTTTAGGTCCCTTCCAACCCAAGCCATTCCATGATTCTATGATCACCTTTCATTCAGTTTGTAAACCCCCATCCAGCTGCTGACAGATGCCACCACTGCACATCTGCTCATCCAGGCAGCCTGGCCCTCCTGCAGAGATCTGTGGCTCCATGAGATCCTTCCTGTTTACTCCACAAGCACCTCAGTCAGGACTCTCCTTCTGTGTCGCTTCCCCCTCCTGTGGCGTGCAGGAGGTTTATTTTCAACTCCAAACTGACCGATGCAGGTGTCAGTCAGGAAAACCACAAACACCAGGAGTTTCCCACTGTGTATTGTTTGTGTAAATCCCAACTCCAGTCAATCCTCGGTGTAAAGGAAGCTGTAAAATCAACTTCCCCAGCCAAGGCACCTCTCAGGGGGTTGTTTTGTGTTGAAGGTCAGACATCTGTAGGTGCAGGGATCGCTACCCAAGGATTTGCTGTTCTGGTGCTTCCAGGTGGCAACTGAAAAACCTTCTCCATTGGGATAGCAGGGCACTGCTGGCCAGTCTGTCGCCCACCAGGATGTCACCGAAATCCAGCCAAGGACCTGAGGAGCAAAGCTGGAGCTGCCTCGTGGACAGCAAGGATGCTCTGAATTCAATCCCTGAAGTCATGGAAGATTTCCAGCACAGTGCCCACAAGGCTTCATGATCACCACGTGGATCCTGAATAGTGAGCCACAGTGCTTCCCACAAAAGCTCTCCATGATCCATCAGCTGCTCCTTCCAGCACTGTACCATCCTTCCAAGGATCCTACAAGGTCCCTCCTTTTCTCCACACTGGTTCTGCTGGAGCAAGCAGAGACCCTCACAGCAGACACAGCTGCACCAAACCCTGTGTGAAGTCACTACTCAAGGCCTACAACGCTGAGTAACCACAGGAGCGAAAGTGGTTGCACAGTGTCAGCTACAGCGTTAATAATTAACCACACCCAACGTGGGACTGTCACACAAAGGGCATCATCAGCAACCAGTTAAATTCACAGAGTTCTGTGGTTGCACTCCTTGCTCTACCCTGTGATTTATCCCCCCTGGAACATCTCCCAAAAGCCTGGCTCACCAGCTCTGCCAGATGGTGGCACAGGACTGCAAGTGTCCAGGCTGGAGCTGAGCCACAAGGAAGCCAACCAGGATTTCACAACTAAGTAAGTATCAAAAGGAAGGACGGAGCTACAGTAAAAGCAGCATAAATTACATCCACTGGTCTGGATGTCAGCTGATTTCAGTCTCCCACTTAACTTCAAAGCATTCCTTGCTCTGTATTCCTAGAAGAGTGTGCATCCCTTCCCCAGGCCCAAGCTACCAGCATCCCCTGGAGTGAATCTGGGCACCAGCAGAAGATATAAGAGGCCTTAAGTACCTCTTCAATCTTCTTTCACACCCATTAAACACTGCTATGGGGACTGAGGTGGAGCTATTACACCACTATTTAATCCAAGGCTCATTGAACGCGTCCCTTCCATCAGGCAGGCTCCTGCCAGGCCCCGGAGCGCTGAAATCCTGCACAGGCCTTTCAGGGCACTTCCCTCTGCAGCCATGACGGCCATAAGGCACACGGAATGCACAATGGATTTATCCTCCCAGCTCAGCAATTCCTTTGGATGCTGTGCTGGCTGCATCCGCTGGGCCACGACCAGGAACCGCTTGATGTGTCACGGTGTCATTTGGGTCAGGGAGCGAGGAAAACAAACAGCCTGTGCTGACAAGGGGAGGAGTGGGAAGAGTTTAGAGTGCAAATAAAAAAGGGGAAGCATCAGAGTTCAAATCTGTGCATTTTTTTGCTGTTTTATAAACGTCGCCACCACCAAACAGGAACAGGGCGCAGCTGCTGACAGCAGCACCAGAACACAGCAGGGAGAGCTCTGGGTATCCAGCCGGGATCCAACAGAGTCTTCATGCAAACTGCAGTCACGCTGCTACTACAATCCACTGCCTCAGCCAGTTCAGGTTTCGAGGCTCCCAGGAGCTCATTGTGCTGCTGAATGAACGACAGAGCAAGTCTGAGCACGATCGATGTCGTCTGCAGCAACGCTCGGCCGCTGCAAATGGCCGGAGAACCAGGGAGGAACCAGCATTGGGAATCTGGAGACAGCACGTCCAGTGTGAACCCATGAAAATAAAAATACGGAGGAACTCAGAGGTATTGGTGTTTCCATGTTTGCTTAAGACCATCAGCTCTTTCGTGGCGTGCAGGAGCTGGTCATGACTAGACGTTGTGCATGCAGAAGCCTTGAGGAATGGAGGGAAGCAAGGAGGTTTCCATGGACTTTCTCCAAGTAGGGCGGCAGTTCAGAAAGGCTCAGACAGCCCGATGGAAGCTCGAGCCAGCGCCGGTCCTGTAACAGCGCCGAGGGGAGGACTGGGCACTAAGCATTGACCAAAATCCCTTCGGCTTCAGGAATGGGCTCTGGCACCACCAGGCTCTTTCTTCGAAAGGCAGGGCTGGGCTGTGGCCAGCCAGAGTCCCAGAAGGGCTGGGCTTGGAAGGGACCTCTGGAGATCTTTGGTCCAGCCCCCTGCCTAGGGAGGGTCACCTGGGGCAGGTGATACAGGCAATTCCAGCTCTCACCGCCTGACCCAAAGCTCTGCTCATCCTACAAACTGCAAAAACAACTCCTCACAGCACTGGAACAATCCCTGCTGCTACCAGGGGATGATGCAAGGGACAGCGACGCTCCACTTGGTCCTCACAGTCACTCTGAGGCTCTTTAAGCAACGAGGCCTGGGCCTATATGACCAATTAGATCCTGAACCAACGAGTTTGGCTCCTCTGCTCCTACAGAAAGTGAATCTGTAACTTTGTGATGGATTTAAATAGCTTTAACATGGGGAGGCAGCTGGCAGGTAAGAAGCTTATTTCAGCCTGCAAAGAGTGAAACCTCAGCAGGAACAGAGTATTCACCCACTGGGGATGAACTGGAGGGTTTAATTATCCCCAAAATTCGTCGAAAATAACTTTGTAGAAGCACAGAGGGCAGAAAACAGAGCCTGTCACCAGGCACAACATCCTGTTCCTAAATAACCCAGTGAGGAAGTACCAAGCCACTTCCACTCCAGAGAAGCGGAAATAATGGTGAACTGAAAAGAGAGGTGTGAAAATACAACCACGAGGAGTTCTCCAGCCTGTGATCACTGCACCAGATTAAAAACGCGTTTGTGCAGTAGGTCTGCAGGAAGATGATCCCTAATCTGCAACAGACCACGCACATGGCAGGCCTAAGCCCAGGACCTTAAAGCTACTAAGGTTCCAGCTACCTGGAGAAGCCATTCCCACCAGGAATGAGGCAGCTGGAAGATCTACCAGCTCTAATGCAGCCAGACCCACCAGGGCCTTGCAAACACTGGCACCTCACACTGATCCATGCAGGAGGGAGCAGGAGCCATATGGAGTTCATTACACCTGGTGGAAGCTTCAGAGGTTGTAGCAGCAGTAATTCAGGATTACTTTTCCCCACAGAGCTGACACATCTCTGTGAGCTGGCACTGCAACGGGGTCTCTGATTAGCACACAGGAGGGAAAAGCTGAAATAGTTTGAGTGCCAGTAATCCCAGTCCTAAAGCTGCCTTAGTCCTTCATTACTGGTTGAGGAAGAGATTAACACCTGAAATATTCATGTTGCACTTCCAGATCCATCCCAGAGGAATTTACACATGCACTCACGGAGCCCCTGAATGACCACTACAATGGATGTATTTGTGCTCTTTTACAACGCCTCCAACGACTCACTCTTCCTCTTTAAACCAACAACTGAACTTTCCCTTTGGAAAGAGGAAAAAAACCCCTCCACATGAGCAGCAGAGACACAGCATCTGAGCTACAACAGGGGCCTCATGGGGCTCCAGCAGCAGAATCCACTTGTGCCAGGATCAGCTTGGAGGAAGGGGTGGCTGCAAACCTCACCAGAACTTCCATGACAGCTCCTCTGGAAAAGGAACAATTGCATGTGTTTCCAGCTCCTTTTGCTCAGGAAGCCTGACTGTGCCAGCACTGGTACCAAAGCTGGAGGAGCAACCTTCAAACTTCATCTCTGACTGCAGAGGAGTCCTTTAGCCCAGCCTGATCCAGCTCCGCTCCGACACCACTCGCTGGCCACAATGGTTGAGCCAACACCAGGAATTTTAGGATGGCTGCACCAGCACCTCTGGTTTCCATTCTTTTCCACATGAGCTGCTCAAGACAAGATGAAGTCCACCCTAATTGGTATTTCAGAGAGAAAGCCAACACACCAGAAGCAAAATACGAGCTCCTGGATATTCCCAGGCTCTGAAGTTTGGTCAGCACACCTTAAAATCCGGCCCTAATTTATTCCTTTTAACTCAACTGCTGCTCATTAGCAGGAGCTTGTCTTAAAAGGGATTTCACAAGAGGCCTTTTGTCAAATTTACACTGGCATTTGTCAGTTTGAGCTTAAGCCCCCATGTTCACCAACTTGATACCCCGATCACACTAAAGCATAAATTAACATTTTAATGGAGCTCGGATCTATTGGAGGCCCCTTCACTACAAGCTCATTATATTTCACCTCCCCAAAAGTCCCTTTCCCTGCCTTGCTGAGCCAGGGGCAGGCTTTAGGACAGACTCCAGCTTTCCCTATCAAAGGGAAGAAGCTTTTTCCTCCTCAGCCATTCCTCCATCTCAAAGGGAGAGCCTTGAAAGGAATGAAAGCAACTGGGAAAGATGGGTGTCCCCTCCAGCAGCAGCTGGGAAGACGCTCCCACACTTTGCACATTTCCTTTGTGCCACATTCCAGGTTTGTTACCCTTCTTCCCAAACCCAAAAGAGGGGGATAATAATCCAGCTCTGCCTTCGGTGGGGTCCTGTGTCAGCAGCCACGATGCCTCTGGCAGCCCCGTCAATCACAGCGCCCAAACCACAGGAGGAAACGCGTGGATTTCAATTTAATCACCGTCACCAGGGAAAGTGGGGGAAATCCCTCCCGGCCAACCCCAAAGAGATCCCTTTGTCCAGCCACCTTTCCCCACTAACAGGAGGGAACAAAAGCAGGAAAGGCCGTTTCACAAGGAGGAAAACCTTTCCACCATATTGGATTTTCTTCCCCCCTTCTCCAAACAATGCCTCGTATTTGTAACCTGCAATCCGCCCTCCCATGGCATCTCCCGGCCTCCAGGGATGCAGGAACCGGGAGAAATGCTCCCGCAAACCTCCCGGGCAGCGGCACTGCCATGTTTTTTTTTTCCCCAGGGCTGCCTGCGGTGCGGGCTGCATCCTCCACAATAGGACAAAGCCCCACCACGGCTCATCCCCCTCCCTCCGCCGCACCCCCATCAGCTGTCAGCTTTCCTTAGGGATCACCGGGATGTAGCGACATCGCAGGAAAGGGGATTTTTTTTGGTGGGGGGTGGGGGGGGGAAAGGGAAATTTGACAGGCTCGCCAGCCTCCCATCCCCCTCCTGCTGCAGTCAGGGCTGGATGGAGCCGAAGGCTGCAAAGGCGGAGCGGGAATGGGGATGGAGAGGGGGGGGATAACCACGGCTGCCTCCACCCTGCACGGACCTGCAGCCACGTTAGGTTTGTGGTACAGGGTGGGGGGCAGGGAGATGTGCGAAGGGAGAAAAATAAGATAATAATTCAAAAAACAAATAAAAAGCGATAAATCCCCGGCGGCGTTTTATTGTCCGAGCCTCCCCACGCCCTCCCTCCGCAAAACAACCGCATTTCCTGGGGCCCCCTGGGAGCTGGGGGGCATCGGGGACGACGGGGGTGTATCCAAACACGAGGAGCTGTTATAATCACATAAAAACCGCACCCGGTGGTCCAGTTAGGGATGGGGGGAAGGATCCAGGGTGGGGATGGGATTGGAGCTGGGGGGTGCTGTGAGATTTAATAATGGGGAAATGACCGTGGGGTGCCCCAGCGGGTCACACACACCAGACCCCCGGGGTAATGCTGAGGGGCTGAGGGGGGAGGATCCCAGGCTGGGTTGGAAATGAATGGGGAAGGATCCAGGGTGGGGGTGGGACTGAAGCCGGGGGGGTGCTGTGGTAATTAAGGATGGAAGAAAGCAGCCGGGGTCCCCAGGAGGGTCACACACATCAGACCCCCGGTAATATTGGGGATGGGGACGGGGGGGAAGCACCCAGACAGAGTTGGGGGGGAGGGCTACAATGGACAGGTGACAGCTGAAAAAAAAAACCGACCTGAATGGGGTGAGAGGGGTGATGGTCAGGTGAGAGATTGAGGAGGGGACCGCACACCCGGGGGGAGGGGATAAAGGCACGAATGCCCAAGGCGGGGGGGGGCTCAAAGCTCAAACCCAGGCTGGGGGGGACGATCAGGTGATAGACGGGCAAAAGGACAGCGGCGCCGGGGTGGGTAAGGGATGGGGACGGGGATCAGCCGCAGGAGCCGGGGGATGGCGGGGGGGGGGGGGGGGGGGGGGGCGGCGGGGCGGGGCAGGGCGGCGGCCGCCCGCAGCAGGCCCGAGGCGCGGACGAGCGGCGGCTGCTCCTCACCGTGAGGCCGGTGCCCAGCACGATCACGTCGTACTCCTCATTCATGGCGGCGCGCGGTGTCTCAGGAGTCTCTCGGCCGGGGCTGAGGCGAACCGGTCGCTACGCGGGGGCCGCGGGAACGCGAGAAAATGGAGCCTCCGCCGTGAGGGGACCGCGCCGGGAGGGGCGGGGCCGGGCCACCTGCGCCCCGCCCACGCGCCTGCCAATCACAGCCCGATGCGCCACGCCATTGGCTGGAGGGGCCGTCACTCAAAGGGCGGGCGCGCTGCGCGCGCGAGCGGCGCTGCCACCGTGGTGGGGGCGCGGCACGCATGCGCAGTTCCATGGCCGCCCCTAGGGGCTCGGACTACGCCGGGGAGGATCTTTTATTGGGGGGGGGTCCGCAATTTGAGGGGGGGTTTCTCAATTTGGGAGGCTCCTTTATTTACTTTGGGGGTGTCCTCAGTTTAGGGAGCCCTCAATTTGGGGGGGGGTCCTTAACTTGGGGGGTCCTTTAATTGGGGGTGGTCCTCAGTTTTGATGGACCCTCAATTTGGGGGATTCCTCAGTTTAGAGGAGTTCCTCCATTTGGAGGGGGTCCTTGATTTGGAGACAGAAGTCGGTTTGGGGGTCCTCAGTTTTGGGGGAGGGGGGGCTGCTTAACTTGGGGGGGTTCCCCTATTTAGGGGGTTCATCAGTTTCGGGGAGTCGTCAGTCTAGGAGAGGGTTCCTCCATTTAGGGGGTCCTCCATTTGGGGGGTTTTCCTCAATTTAGGGGAGGGTCCTCAATCTTGGGGGTCCTCTATTTGGGTGGGCCCTCTCTTCAGTAGGGGATACAATTTAAGGGACTCCTCTGTTTGGGGGATCCTTAATTTCATGGGGTCCTCAATTTGGGGACCTTAATATTAATACAAATATGAGTATTTTAGGTTAATAATTAGGTTAAATAATATTGGGGAGGCCCTCAGTTTAGGGGGGGTCCTCTGGGGAGCATCCTCAATTTGGGGGGCTCTTCAGTTTGGGGGGGGTTGTCCTCAATTTAGGGGGGTCCTCAATTTTGGGAGATCCTTAAATTAGGGGGGCCCTCAAATTGGGGGGGGGGGGAGGGGAGGTTGTCAATTTAGTAGAGTCCTTAAATTAGGGGGTTCCTCAATTTAGCGGGCTTTAATTGGACCCCACACAGGAGGAGCCCCCCCTCAATCCCTCCCACATCCAGTGCTTTCCCATCCCATCGCAGGCATCCCGTGGAACCACCTTTAATGGGAAATTTGCTAATTATCCCAACAAAGACCCAGCATTAGGGTGCATTCCTACTTCCCAAACTCCACTTTTCACTTCTCCCACATGGCACCTCCCACATTTCCCCCTTTCCACCCCAAAACACGAGGCTTTTCCTCTCGTCCCGGTGTGGAAAATCCCACGCGTTTTCCAGAAGATTTGAGCTTTTCCTTGCGTTTCGGGTTTTCTTTTTTTTAAAATCCTCACCCCCAGCCCATCTCCACTTCCTCGTGGGAAGCAGGAATTTCCCAGCTGAGGGCTGGGATGACACCCCATGGATCAGAATCCCGGGAAGGAGCACGTAGGCAGCGGGCACGGCAAAGCCGCTTATGGCTGCCGTGGATTAGGCACCCATGGGGCTTAAGGCATCTTAATTTGATCCTAGGGCTGTGGATATCCCTGTGGAAGCACTGGGAATGATGGAGAAGCTCCCAAAATCCCGCGCGTGGTGGCTCGGAATGGGAGCAAAGCCCTTGCTTGGAAATGATTTGGATATTTGGAGGAGGAAAGGTTGGAGAGGCGGGTGGTGATCCACAGGGATGGCCCGATTTTGGTGGCCATGCAGCAGGTACAGGATTCCAGGGAGGAAGGACTCCAGGGAGGAAGGGAAGGAAGAATGGATTCCAGGGAGGGAGGAAGGATTGATTCCAGGAAGGATTCCAGGAAGGAAGGAAGGATGGATCACTGCGCACCAGCCACCATCAGGAATTCCCATCGGGGACACACCCAGCTCAGGATGGGACAGGTGGTGGCACCTGCCAGGAGGATCCAAGGAATGCCTGTGTGGAGGTAGCTGGAGCTGGAATGTGGCCTGGATGAGGATGAGCAGGAAAAAGGGATTGGTGGTGATGGACTGCGGGCAGCAGGTCCTCAAGCTCTTGGATCATGTCCACCAGCAGGATTGGGACATCAGGATTGGGAAAGGACAGCCTGGGAGTTAATCCTTGTAATTCCCAGAGGAGTGGGAAGGCACATCCAAAGGGGATCCACGACCACCAAGCCAGGAAAAGCCCAGGAGAAGCGGTGGAGTCACCATCCCTGGAGGGATTTCAAAGACATCTGGATGTGGCACTTGGGGACCTGGGTTAGTGGGACACGGCTGTGCCAGGGGAATGGTTGGACTCAGTGAGGGCTTTTCCAAGCTCAGTGATTCCAGGATTCTACAGGAAAAGCCCAGATGTGATCAGGAGCAATAGGTGCAGTCCCTCACCCTCATTGTCATCCCAAGGAAAGCTGGAGAGGCCACCTGGGCAGGAGTGTCCTGGTGCTTGGGGCTTTGGGGGTGGGGATGGTGCAACCACCAGAGAAAAATCAGTTTTACTCCATTTGGATGCTCTGAGGTCCCCAAGAGCAGGAGGATGTGGAGCTGCTGGAGAGATTCCAGAGGAATCCACGGAGCTGCTCCCAGGGCTGCAGCCCCTCTGCTGGGAGGCTGGGAATGTTCCCCTGGAGAAAGGAAGGATCCAGGGAGAGCTGCGAGCCCCTTGCAGGGCCTAAAGGGGCTCCAGGAGAGCTGCAGAGGGACTGGGGCCAAGGCCTGGAGGGCCAGGAGCCAGGGAATGGCTTCCCAGTGCCAGAGGGCAGGGCTGGGTGGGAGATTGGGAATTGGGAATTGCTGGCTGGGAGGGTGGGCAGGGGCTGGAATGGAATTCCCAGAGCAGCTGGGGCTGCCCCTGGATCCCTGGCAGTGGCCAAGGAAAGGCTGGATGGGGCTTGGAGCAACCTGGGACAGTGGGAGGTGTCCCTGCCTATGGAATGGGATCACCTTTACTGTCCCTTCCCACCCAAACCATTCCATGACTCCATGATTCCCTGCAGCTGCCAGACCAGGAATGTTTGCCCCAGCACCAAGGCCAGAAAAGGTGGAATAACAGCAATTCCAGAGCTTTGTGCTCCTGGGTTCTGCTCCAGCTCCACAAGGCCCAGAGCCCGGCTCCTGGGCTGCCTCCCTGGGGGCCACATGAACCATTCCCATGGGAATGTGGCTGGATTCATTCCCATGGACACAAAGGAGTCCTGACTTCCAGTTCCTACCTTGGAGTGAGTATCACCAGCAAAATCAGCAGGAAAAATGGGAAAGGCTCTTCCCTCGGATGAATTTTGCAGGAATAAAGCTGAATCCATGTTCCTTTTCCAACCCCTAAAGAAGGCACGTTCCCCTCTGATGCTGTTCCCATGTTTTGAAGGAGTTTCCCTTTTGTGTTTCCATGGATATTTGGAAACATTCCCACTGCTTTCTCTCCGACTCAGCAGCCATCCAAGCTCCTTAGCTGGGATATTGGGGGGACACAGCTATTCCATGGCTTATTAAAATGATAAAAAGTGGGAATGAAGCAGCCCCTTGCCTTTACTACTGGAGGGAAGCCAGAGCTGGATTTATGGAAGGATCCAGGATTTTTAGAGGAATAAAACCATTTCCTCACCCATCCAGGGGCTGGTCCAGCTCCCACCAAAATTCCTGCTCCAGGGATGGTGGGGGGTGGGAATTTCCCACTCAAACCCACCCATGGCTCAGGCAGAGCACAACTTAACTCACTCCCTTCCTGATTTTTAACGTCTCCCATCCCCAAAAAAGCAGGATTCCGTTCGTCTTGGAGTCTTGGCATTACAAATAGACAAGGCCAGGTCACTTTTCCATGGAATTTATAATTCCAACTGCACAAACCCAACAGCTGGAGCTGCTCTTACCTTGCTGTGTATTGCAGGCTTCCAAGAGCAGATTTTTGGGTTTTAAAGTTCATCAGTGCTGGGAATTGCCCAGCATTCCAGTCAGGAATAACAAACACCTCCTTATTTTAGTCTGATCCAGATGTCCTCACAAGGTTGAGGTCCCACAATGGATTCCAGCAGGTTTTGGGATCAGCTCTGGGCTTGAAGAGTCTTCATCCTACCCAAAGAGGTGGCAAATTACAGCAATTTAAGGGATTAGTGGAGAGCAGGTCCGTGAAGGGCTAAGAAATCAAAGATCCAGGTGGATCTTCTCCATCAGGATGTCCAGTGGGTGGAAATTCCCAGCAAAAGCCAGGAGGATCCCTGGAAGTGGCACTTTCCTTCCTTGGATGGTTCTGTTCCAGGCAGCCGCACCCTCAGAGGTTTGGATGTGGCAGGAGCCGCACGGGAAGAGAAGCTCAGCCCTGGAATTTGGAAGTGAGAGAAAATAAATTTACAATGATGGAAGGGGTTAAAAACATGGAATGGTTTGGGTGGGATGGGACCTTAAAGATCATCTCATTCCTGGGCAGGAACACCTTCCACTATCCCACGTTGCTCCAACCTGGCCTTGGACACTTCCAGGGATGGGGCAGCCACAACATTTTTGGGAAACCTGTGCCAGGGATGAGCCCAAAGCCATCACCTCCATTATCTTTGGAGAGAATCCTATTTCAGATATTTCTCCTAAATCTGCTTCCCAAGTGCCAAGCTTGGCTCCTCTGCTCAATTTTGGGTAAAAATCCCAACATTTTAACCAGGTGTTGCCCTCAATGTGGGCCTCACGAAGGGATAACCAACGTACCACGTGGAAAAGGAGCAGGTTCCTCTTCTTCACGTGCTGAGTTGCATTCCCTGGAAAACCTGGATGACATCCGGCCTCCTGGCCAGCTGCTGTGCCAGCATTCCCGTGGCATCTGGAGCGTCCTGGAGCCCGGCACGGAGCAGGATCCGCGCGGCCTCCGCCCGCTGCCCGGCGCTGGCCGCGTGCAGGGCTGGGGGGACACAACGGGAGCTGGGGTCACCTCCTGGCCTTGGCTCATCCTGCTTTGGATGAAAACAGGATTCCCAGTGGAAATAAACAGAGGGAGGGTGAGAGATGAGTTTTCCCAGTTGGAACACGCAGTGTGGTCGTGGAATTATGGAGTGGTTTGGGTTGGGACAGAATCATGGAGTTAAATTTCGGATCATTGAGTCCCATCTTAAAGGTCATCCAGTTCCACCCTCCTGCCATGGGCAGGGACAGCTTCCACTATCCCAGAGTGCTCCAAGCCCCATCCAGCCTGGCCTTGGACACTTCCAGGGATCCAGGGACAGCCACAGCTGCTCTGGGAGTTCTATCCCAGGGCCTCCCCAGCCTCACTGTAAAAAAAACCTTCCTTCCATCTAATGCAAATGATCCCTCTGGATAATCCAAGCAGGTGCCTGATGTGGACAAGAAGCTTCCCAAGGACGCAGTGACCCAAACCCAGGAAAGGAGCAGCCACGGGGAAAAAAACATCCCAGGGCTGGATGAGCTCAGCAGAGCTGGGGTTTAGTCACCGAGGGGGCGGAGGGAGCGACGGCACCGCTGAAACGTGGCTTTAACCAAAGCCCAGGGCTGGGAAATTCGCCAATTTTGGCAATGGCTGAAACCATTTATCCTTTCGGGTTTTTTTAATTTTAAGGGGTTTTTTTTGGGAGATGCTGATGCAAGAGCTGCCTCAGCCTTTCCCGCTGGGAATGCCGACTCTCCGGCATCGCTATAGCAACTCGAGTTACGTGCCAGCTCTCTGGTATGATTTGCTCATCAGCCATTTCCAGGCTGTTTTGCTAAAGGAATTGAGGCTGGAGAGCTCAATCCTTGTGTTTGTCCATCCAACCTGCTTCCAACAGGATCATTCCAGCCAAATTTCAGGGAGAGGAGGCAGCGTCAGAGCTCCTCAGGTGAAAAATAAGTAGGAAATTCCCAATTTGCATCATCTTTTCCTAAAGGGAAAAGCTCCAGCAGAAATTCCAGCAAGATGAAAGGCAGGGAATGCAAAATGCCCAAAAATGCCCTGGGATGATCCGTCATGCTGCTCCCAGAGCAAATGTATCCATGGATTTGGCATCTCTGAGGTTGGGATGTGCTTATGGAAGCTCTTGGTGTCTCATAAAGCTTGGAAAAACAGCTTGGAATCCTCACCAGAACGGCCCTTCCCATCCTTGGCCTGGACGTCAGCACCGAGGGCCAGCAGGGTCTGGATGGTGTGTCCGTGTCCTTCCTGCAGAACAGGGAATTTGGGATCAGCTCTGCCCTCGGAGCCATCCCTGACCTGGACCTGCACAGATTCGCTCTGTCCTGGTCACATCTGGGGGTGCCAGGAGCTCCAGAGGATCTTGGAGCAGATGGAAGTCAGGGGCAGCTGCCCGTGGCAGGGAAGTTCGGATCCGTGAGGCAGGGATTGCTCCAGCTGCTGTTATCCCATGGGAATGGGCCAGAAAGGTGCCACGAGGCAGCTTCCTGAAATCCCAGAATGGGTTGGGTTGGAAAAGACCTCAAATCCCATCCCAATCCCATCCAATTCCACGGACAGGGAATCTTCCACTGTCCCAGGGTGTTCCCAGCCTCAATGTCCAGCCTGGCCTTGGACATTCCAGGGATCCAGGGGCAGCCACAGCTGCTCTGGGAATTCCAGCCCAGCCCCTGCCCACCCTCCCAGCCAGCAATTCCCAATTCCCAATCTCCCATCCAGCCCTGTCCTCTGGCACTGGGAAGCCATTCCCTGGCTCCTGTCCCTCCATGCCTTGGCCCCAGTCCCTCTGCAGCTCTCCTGGAGCCCCTTTAGGCCCTGCAAGGGGCTCGGAGGTCTCCCCATCTTTGAGTTTCAAATCCCTCCAAATCCCAGAGGATCTGGAGTTGCTTTTTCCAGGGTTACTCCAGCTCAAGGAGCAGAACCTGTTGCTGATCTGGGCTGTTGCTCATCTGCTTCCCTCAGGCACCGGCATTTCCCAAAGAATTCCTCCAGGATTTGTGATGCCCTGGGAGAAGGCACAGCCAGCCAGGATCCACAGTGTCCTCCCTCCACCAGGAGCCAATTCCAAATTCCACAGGGAAAAACACGGCACAGCCCCCACCTCCCTCCTCTCTGCACAGCCTTTTCCATAAATAAATCCTTTCTCCCTAAATAACACGCCTGATTTGGGAATTACACCCTCAATGCCATGAATTAGTCTTTTGTCCTGCGGCCTGAGAATGGCAGAATCTTATTTTTATCCCCCCAACGACTCTTTTTCCCTATTCCCATAGGATTCCACAGCATCTTCCCTGCTCCCAAGGCTCCCATTTCCCTGCAAACCCATTTCCATGGCAAAGATGCCGAGCCGGGAACTGCTTGAGCTGCCACAGCCTTGGCAGCAAATGGGATTGAAAAAAAGAATTCCATTTTCCTGTGTTTACAAATACAAAAGAGTAAGAAAAGAAGGAGATAAAAACACAACACAGCAGCCAAACCAACAGGGCTGGAAATACAAAGCGACACCAAGCGCGGGGAAGGGAGAGAATCCCATCCAATCATTCCCAAATCAGCCAAGAGCTGGGATTTTCTCCAAGGCACACTATATTCCACCCCCCCCACCAAAGCCTTGCTGTTCAACGTACCCTTGGCAACCAGAAGGGCTTGGAACGTGGTTTCTGGGAGAGGGAGGCCGGGAAAATGGGAGAAAGGGCTCCTTTGTGGGAGCGGGCAAACGGCACGGCTGGATCCCGCCGGAGCAGAACGCTGCTGCCAGCATTCCCAGGGAGTGGCACGGGTGTTTTTCTAGGAGCAGGGCACTGGGATGAGGTTTTATTGCTACTACAAGGCTCGGAGTGCTGTTAAAATCTGTGAGGTTTAATATCCCAGGATCTGAGCAGGGACATTCCCGTGCTGCCAGCTGCATCCCAGGGAAGGTTTGGGATCTGCCCTGCGCTCCCAGGGAGTGTCGCAGGACCCACAGATCCACTTCCCACGCGGGCTGGGAGGAGGAGAAAGCTCCCGTGGTTCTCACTGTCTGGAATTCAAAACAACTCCGGTGTGAAGGACACTGATAAAAAACCTGGGAGCTGCCCCCGCCTTCCCAGCTCTCCTTTCCCACATCAGGACATCTCCCATCCCTCCCCTGCAGGCAGGTGGACACAAACATCGAATTCCTGGGATGGGAAGGACCTCAAATCCCCTCCAATGCCAGCCCTGCCATGGCAGGGACACCTCCCACTGTGCCAGGCTGCTCCAGCCCCAATGTCCAGCCTGGCCTTGGGCACTGCCAGGGATCCAGGGGCAGCCACAGCTGCTCTGGGAATTCCATCCCAGCCCCTGCCCACCCTCCCAGCCAGCAATTCCCAATTCCCAATCTCCCACCCAGCCCTGCCCTCTGGCACTGGGAAGCCATTCCCTGGCTCCTGCCCCTCCATGCCTTGGCCCCAGTCCCTCTGCAGCTCTCCTGGAGCCCCTTTAGGCCCTGCAAGGGGCTCTCAGCTCTCCCTGGAGCTTCTCCTCTCTCCAGGGGAACATTCCCAGCTCTCCCAGCCTGGCTCCAGAGCAGAGGGGCTACAGCCCTGGGAGCAGCTCCATGGATTCCTCTGGAATATCTCCAGCAGCTCCACATCCTGCTGATGTTGTACCCAGGGCTAGAATCTGCTATTCCAGGTGGGATCTCACCAGTGCAGAGTGGAAGAATCCCACCCTCACCCTGCTGCCCACACTTGTTTTGATGCCCAGAAAACAGGGAATGGGACTGGTCAGGAACAGATGGACAGTGGCAGAGGATGAGCCAGGAATGCAAATCCTCCATCAGTGGCAAACACCTGATCCAGCCTGGTTTAGGTGCCGAGGGAATTTGGGAACAGGGACAAACCTTGGCTGCGTAGTGCAGGGCTGGCAGCTGCAGGGACGTCGCTCTCCCGTTGACATCCACGCCCAGCTCGGACACCAGGAACTGGATGGATCCATCCTGGGCTGTCACAGCTGCCCTGTGCAGGGCCTGAGCACCCAGGGCATCCACAGCTGTAGGGCAGGCCTGGAATTCAGGAATATCATGGAAGTAACACCCAGTGAACTCATCCCACAGGAGATCACCACCCTCTGGAGGCACCAGCAGTGCCAGGAAACCTCCCCGAGGTTTCCCACCTCTCCCAACTTCAGTGCCTGGAATGTGAGATTAAAACCACAACAAACTCCCCAACACCTCTGGGAGAATTAGCCATGAGGAAGCCCCAACCAGCCGGGACCATCCAGCAGTCAATCAATCAATCAATCAATCATCAATAAATTATTGATTGCAGTGGTCTGGTTCCTGCTATGCACAACTGGCTCTAATGGCATTCCCTGGAGGAAATCAGGGATTATCAGGAGACAGCAGAGGAGCAGCAGCTGCCAGGAGGGAGGGAAGGCAGAGAGGAGCTCTGGGTAACACAGGGATGGATATTTCCATGTTTTCTGTGGCCACAGGAGCCTCCATCCTGAGTCCTGACATTCCAAGAGCTGCTTTTGGCTCTGACACAGCTGCCCCTGGAGCACTGGGAATGTCCTGTCCCCTCCTGCCACTGCCTGGTGTCACTATCCCACTTCACCAGCTCCGGGGACACATCTCCAAGAGCAGCTGGGGCTGCCCCTGGATTCCTGGAAGTGTCCAAGGCCAGGCTGGACATTGGGGCTTGGAGCAGCCTGGGATAGTGGGAGGTGTCCCTGCCCATGGCAGGGGTGGCACTGGGTGGGCTCTGAGGTCCCTCCCAACCCAAACCATTCCGTGATTCCTGCCCCAGGAGCTGATTCCTGATGACCTCACTCAGCAAAATCTCATCTCCACGGGGAATTTGCCTTTTCACACAAAACTCCTTCCTTTCCAATTTGGGAATCTGCTTCCTCACGCTGCAGTCACGGTGAACACGTGGATGCCCTGTCCAGGCAGCTCTGGCTCAGTTCCTGGAGGAGGTGGGTGAGGAATTCTGGCACCCACCTGGTGTTTTTCCAGGAGCAGGCGGGCGATGCCGATGTGCCCGTTCTGGAGGGCGTCCATGAAGGGAGTGACTCCACAGCTGTCTCTGCTGTCAGGTTTGTACCGGCACCTGGGGGAGGAGGAAAAACCAGGACAGAGCTGTTGGCAGCTCCAAAATCCTCACAGAAGGAGACTCCAAGCAGCTGGGATTGAACATGGAATATATAAAGCCCATCCATAGACAATGGACAAACCTGTCCTGGTGTTTTAGGGCCTGGGCAATGATCTGAGGGGGGATTTTCGGGATCAGAGATCTGGTTCAGCTCCTTTGGGCTCTACAGATCATTTATAATTCCCTTTTTCCCTGACCAGAGGGTTTCCAGAAGGGACAAGGTGTGCAGTGGCAGCAGGGAATACTATTCCACCTTTCCTGATCTGCACAGAATGATGTACAAAATCAAGAGCCCACAAATCTCATTCAGGTTAAACTCCAGTGAAAATGAGAGAAAACGGAATTTAAATGGAATTTAAACTGAAAGCCTGGCTTAAATCCCAGAGCTGTTTATGCTAGGCCAAGCATGGACAGGTTGGGATGAGCTGCGATTCCCAGGGAAAGCTGCTCCAGCTCCAACACTTTGGAAGGGAACAGAGCTGCTTTAAAGCCACTTCCCACCAATTTTCCAGGAGCCTGAAAAGCAAGGAGAAGCTCAGCCTAGGGAAGCTGCTCCCAGCATGGAGCTGCCAGGAATCCCTTTGGTTGTTGTCATCCAGTCTCAGCCACATCGGAGGCACCAGGAATGAATCAGCAGGGACAAAAAAATCCCAGGGCTGAGTTACATAATTGGGATTTGGCATAACCAAGAGGGAGCCCATCCCAAGGGAGTCCTTGTCCCCAAGGTTTTCAGCCAGCTGGGAAAAAGCTGGAGCATGAGGAGACAGCCTCAGGATCAGGGCAGGGCAGCTGTGCAGCCACGCTTCCCAAACGGAGCAGCACAAGCATCCTTTGTGTCCAAATCCTGGCAGGGAACCGGAGGTGGGGGGAGGAAAAGCTGGAAGGAGCCTGCTTACCGCTCCAGGAGCAGCTCCACGACCTGGGCACAGCCGTGCATCGCTGGGAAAAGACAGGAAAAACATGGATCGTTGGTGTTTTCATGGCACCGTGGCCCTACAGCGAGGCACACTCGGGTTGCTGATCCTTTTGGGGTGAGGGAAGGGGCTGGATGGAATTCAGGGCTTTTGACTTCAGTTTTGTGGTGTGATTTAAGAAAAGGCTTCCCTGCCCCTGATCCCATAGGGAAGCGTGAGGGAAAGCAGGGAAAAGATATGGAATGGGCACTGTCTGCCTCGTGGGAGAGCGTCCGCAGAGTTCAGCTGAAACAAAAAGGGTTTCTCCCAGTGATTTGTTCATTCCCGAACTGGAATCTGGGAGAAGCAAAAGGAACACAAAGCAGGGAGCTGGGGAAATGCTGGATAACGTTCCCAGCCCTCCTCAGCCACTCCCATCTCATCATCCTCACCCGTCTCAGAGGGAAAACAACAGCAGAGGGGGAGGATTTGAAGCCGTGGCACAGAAATATTCCCTTTTTTCCCCTGATTTTTTAAACATTTCACTTTACACAGCCTTGATCCAGCTTTTTTTTTTTTTTTCTTTTTCCCCTTGCAGATCATTTTGGAAAACAAATGGAATATAGGAAAGAAAAAAATAATACCAAACCAAGCCTGGAGCTGCTCCATCAGGTGATGGAAAAAGGGTTCCTGGGAAATGTGTGTTCCCAGGAACAACTTTCAGTTGGAATTCCAGTGAGGGATTCCCGGATTTTGGCTCTTTGCTCCTGCTCCCTGCCTGTTCTTCACCTGAGCTGCTGGAAACACAGGCAGAGCCACGCTGGGAAAGGGATTTTTGGAAGTCATGGGAAGAAAAATCCCTCCAAGCAACACAATCCCATCCTTTTTCAGGAACAGAGACACGAGAAAGCTGATCCACTGCTGCATTCCACTTCCTCTAATTACCTCTTCCCAGCTTTCTTCCCTCGGGATATGGATAGAGGAAGCAACAAAGCTGAAGGAATCAGCCCTTGTTAATATAAAAAAGAATTGCAGGAGGGAGAAAATGAGGCTTCATCAATCCAGGGATAACGAGCCAGGAAGGCAGCTGGCCTGGTCATGGGTCAGTGTGCTTCCATCCACACCCTTGGGATGGAAATCCATGGAAAAGGAAATTTCTCCTGACATGATTTCCCCCCCCTTCGGCAGCTTCAGCACCATCTCCAGCCCCTTGCCCCTGCTCCTGCTTCAGGAACTGGGAATATCCACTGGGATATGTGTGGGGATACCGTGGAGCAGCAGTTTGGGATCAGCCTGGGTTCAAATGGCACTGGGGGTTTAAGACATAACTCCGTAATTCCATAATTCTGTAATTCCAGCCTTTCCCGATTCCCAGTCGCTCCCACACAGGCTGCTGCTCCAGGGTCTGGCTGGATCAGGAAATTCCAGAAATCCCAAATTGTGGATTGGTGGCTTTGCCAAAGAAAACACAGGTGGAGACACCTCTGTGAGGCAGGATCCAGGTGCTGGATCCCAACTGTATTCCCATATCCCAAGGCAGGGAGGAAACTTCCAGCTCAAGGTCAAAATCCCCCCTTTCCCACAGGACAATCCCAAATCCCAGAGCTCACCCTGTGCTCCTGACCCTATCCCAGACCCTCAACTCCCAGATCCCAACCCAACATCCACCTCCTGCCAGGAGAGGAGCTGCCAGCTCCACAGAAACAACACCTGGGATTGAGCAGGGACAGGAGAACAGAAAAAAATCGGGATCAGCCACTTCAGGCAACCTGCTCCTATCCCACAAACAACTCCTTCCCTGCTTTTTTCATTCCCAGGTCAAGCATAAGGACTGAGGTGCCCAAGGGCTGGAATTGTCACCACTGATGAGCCGAGAGTGACGGAGCAAGGGCTGGAAAAGGCATGGAATGACAGCCTGGGAGCAGCACAGCCAGCAAGAGATCAAGAGATGAGTGACAGCACCACAGGGGCTCCTCACAACACCTCAGGTCCTTCCAGAGAGTCAATCCCGGTTAAATTCTTTGGGAAAGGGGTTTGGGTAGCCAGGGATCATCTCTCTCCTCTGGAGACACTGCTGGGACCTGGAATACGCAGCTTAATTCCCACTCTGGATGTGGTGTGAGCCCTTCTGCTTCCCAGCAATCCTGAGGATGGCTGTGATTCCTAAACCTGCCCATTCCCTTTAAATATCCTTTAAAAGCAGGGAAAAGGGCAGGGAAAGGGAATTGGATGTGGTGGGCTCCAACCCTAACAGCTCCTGTGTATTCCCAGCAGGGATTGTCCTTCCCCTTTGCAGAAAGGCCCTCTGGAATTCTCACCATGGGGTGAGAGCAAGGGGAGAACTGCAAAATCTGGAGTTTCTTGTTGGAATCATGGAGTCATTTTGGTTGGAAAAGCCATCGAGTCCAACCATTCCCAGCACTGCCAGGGCCACCACTGCCCCATGTCCCCAAGTGCCACATCCACAGGGATTCTAAATCCCTCCAGGAATGGGGACTCCACCACTGCCCAGGGCAGCTCTTTCCAAAGCTCTACAACCTTTTCCATGGAGAAATTTTCCCAACATCCAACCTGAGCCTCCCCTGGCCCAGCCCGAGGCTGGGGTAAAGAAATCCATCCACAGGCAGATCCCAAAAGGTTCCTCTCGGCAGCTCTGCTGCTTTCAGGAATTTAAAATGCCAGGATGTGCTTGGAGCTGTGGAGGTTTTCCAAGAGCAATTCCCAGCTTTACACACTGAGAAGGAAAACCAGATCCATATTCCAAGTCAAGAGAGCTCGGATCCATCTGCGCCAGGGAGAGATGGGGATGGATGGATGGATGGATGGATGGATGGATGGATGGATCCAAGGAGCCCAAAGCCAGTGGAGGATCCCAGATGGATCCACCACTCCTTGGAGACATGGAGATGAACTCTTTGATCCAAGAATCCCAAAACCAGTGGAGGATCCCAGATGGATCTACCACTCCCAGCAGAGATGGAGATGAACTCTTTGATCCAAGAATCCCAAAACCAGTGGAGGATCCCAGATGGATCTACCACTCCCAGCAGAGATGGAGATGAACTCTTTGATCCAAGAATCCCAAAACCAGTGGAGGATCCCAGATGGATCCACCACTCCCAGCAGAGATGGAGATGAACTCTTTGATCCAAGAATCCCAAAACCAGTGGAGGATCCCAGATGGATCCACCACTCCCAGCAGAGATGGAGATGAACTCTTTGATCCAAGAATCCCAAAACCAGTGGAGGATCCCAGATGGATCCACCACTCCTTGGAGACATGGAGATGAACTCTTTGATCCAAGAATCCCAAAACCAGTGGACGATCCCAGATGGATCTACCACTCCCAGCAGAGATGGAGATGAACTCTTTGATCCAAGAATCCCAAAACCAGTGGAGGATCCCAGATGGATCCACCACTCCCAGCAGAGATGGAGATGAACTCCTTGATCCAAGGAGCCCAAAGCCAGTGGAGGATCCCAGATGGATCCACCACTCCCAGCAGAGATGGAGATGAACTCCTTGATCCAAGGAGCCCAAAGCCAGTGGAGGATCCCAGATGGATCCACCACTCCCAGCAGAGATGGAGATGAACTCCTTGATCCAAGGAGCCCAAAGCCAGTGGAGGATCCCAGATGGATCCACCACTCCCAGCAGAGATGGAGATGAACTCCTTGATCCAAGGAGCCCAAAGCCAGTGGAGGATCCCAGACGGATCCACCACTCCCAGTTTCCCTGACTTTTTCCTTCTCCAAAACAACCACGAGCTGGAACACCGTCCCTTTTCCACACTTTCCACCGCTCCCACCTCCCAGATTCCCTGGATCCATCCCTGCTGTACCTGCTGTGTGCAGAGGAGTTCTCCCCGTGGTGCTCTCCGTGTCCCAGCAGCCTGGGGACACATCCAGCAGGTACCGGAGCACCTCGGGGTGTCCCTCCCTGCTGGCAACGTGGAAGCAATTCCAGCCATCCTTATTCCTCAGCAATGGGTTGGCTCCATGCTCCACCAGAGTTTTGATCACTTCCAAGTTTTTCCTGGTGCAAGCCATCATGAGGGGAGTCCTGGAAGAAGATCCGGGTAAAAACAGGATAACCTGAGACAACGAATCGGATTTTTGGGATCAATTCCAGCCCTATTGCTGCTTTCCCCCTTTTTCTCCTAAAAGGTGTAAATTACTGCTCCACTCTTCCCTTAGGGATGGGGATTTCCCTGGATTTAGGTGCTTTGCCTGAGGATCCAGGAGATTTTACAGCACTGTTTTTCCAGGCTGGGAATACTCCAGCTCCTTTTCCATGCAGTCCCTCAGAGCATCCTGTGGTTTTAAGGCAAATGAGACTTTTTCCAAAGATTGGGATACACCTTAGGAAGCACAGAGCTCCCTGGTTTTAATCCATGGATGGAAGGGCACTGCCACACAAATCCATGGCATCTCGGCCTCCCTCTGCTCCCCCGGATGTCAGCTCCACGCTGGCACAGCCTCAATTCCCAGCTCTGGAATGCTGCCTTTGGATTTGTGTCAGTTCAGCTCCAAAGGACCTTCCCAGCCTTTCATCTGGGGGTTGGGGAGAATCCTGGTTTCTTTTCCAGGAATCTCCATCCCTAAGAGAAGAGTGGAGCAGTGATTTACAACTTTTAGGAGAAACAGGGGGAAAGCAGTGATAGGGCTGGAATTGATCCCAAAAATCCAACTGGATCCACAGCGTGGGCAGCAGGGGAGGGGGGAATTCTGCTCCTCTGCTCCACTCTGGTGATCCCACATGGAATCCAGCTCTGGAATCCCAGTATCAGGATATGGAGCTGCTGGAGAGAGTCTGGAGGAATCCATGGAGCTGCTCCCAGGGCTGGAGCCAGGCTGGGAGAGCTGCGAATGTTCCCCTGGAGAAGGGAAGGATCCAGGGAGAGCTGCGAGCCCCTTGCAGGGCCTAAAGGGGCTCCAGGAGAGCTGCAGAGGGACTGGGGCCAAGGGATGGCAGGACAGGAGCCAGGGAATGGCTTCCCAGTGCCAGAGGGCACGGCTGGATGGGAGACTGGGAATTGGGAATTGCTGGCTGGGAGGGTGGGCAGGGGCTGGAATGGAATTCCCAGAGCAGCTGGGGCTGCCCCTGGATCCCTGGCAGTGCCCAAGGCCAGGCTGGACATTGGGGCTGGGAGCAGCCTGGGACAGTGGGAGGTGTCCCTGCCCATGGAATGGGCTGGCATTGGATGATCCTTAAACTCCTCCCCCACTCTTCTCCACCCAATCCCAAATCCCAGCACCCACCAGTCGGCCTTTTTCAAGCAATCCACGCTCGCCCCCATCTCCAGCAGGAAGGACACACATTCCCAGTGTCCCATGGAAGCAGCCTCATGGATCGGCCTCTTGTAATCCCCATTGGTCACCTCCGCGTCCATCCCAATCTCCCGGACCAGGAATTCCAGCACATCCCGGTGTCCGAGGCGCGCCGCGTGGTGCAGCAGGGAGTCTCCCAAACGTCCCCAGCGCCAGCTGGGAGCCTCTGGAATGTCATCCAGCCTCAGCTCATCCCGCAGGAGATCCAGTTTTCCCTCCTGGACCAGCCTCAGGAGCCGCCGCGGCCTCTCCCGCTCCGCCATGGATCCGGGCCTGAGGGGAAAGAGGCAAAAAAAATCGGGATTTTGGGGTTGGGAAGGGGTGGGTATCATGGTTGGGATAAGCAGGAATGAGGTTTTCCCTCAGGAGAAGCAGAGCCTGGTGTCTCCTTCCAGAAAAAGGGGAATTTTTCCCTCAGGAAATCCACAAACCTGAGGGAGGCCTCTCCCTTGGGATGAGCGGGAATTTCCTTCTCCCTCAGGATAATTAAAAATTTTCCTTCACCCTCAGGATAATTAAAGCCTTCCTTTTCCCTTCAGAAAACTGGGATCTGGTCTCTCCTTCAGGAAAACCAGGAATTTTCCTCTCCCTCTCCGAAATTCGGGAAGCAGCCACCCCTTGGTAAAAGCAGAAATTTCATTTTTCCCTGGGAAAATGAGGAGCTGGTCTTTCCCTCCAGAAAATAAGATCTCCTTTTCCTTAGGAAACCCAGGATCTGATCTTTCCATCAGGAAAACCAGGAAATTCCCTTTTCCTTCAGGAAAACCAGGAGCCAGAGTCTCCCTCAGCAAATCCCCAAATTCCCTTTTTCCTCGGGAAAAAATGGACAATTTCTTTTCAATCAGGAAAAGCAGGACCCCACCTCTTCCTCCAGAAAACCTGAGATTCCCTCTTCCTTTAGGAAAACCAGGATCTTCCTTTTTCCTCGGGAAAACAAGGAACTAGCCACTGCTTTCAGAAAACAGAATTTTCCTTTTCCACCTGGAAAACGAGGATCCAGCGTCTCCCTCAGGAAAAACAGGAATTCCATTTTCCCTCAGGAAAATTAGAAACCAGCCTCTCCCTCTGGTAACACAGAAATTCTCATTCCCATTGGGAAAACTCGAAAATTCCTGTTCCTCTTCGGAAAGCCAGAAATCAGCTGGAAATCCATAAATTTCCCTTTTCACTCGGGAAAACCTGCAATTCCCCTTTTTCTCTGGAAAATGAATAATTTCCTTTTCCCCGTGGACGGCCAGACACCAACCCGTCCTTCAGGAAAAGCAGCAATTCCCTTTTCCCTCCAAAACGAGCGGGAAATTCCCGTTTCCCTCGGGGCTCCCGGGAAGGGGCCGCTCCCGCAGGCCGGGGATCCCTCCCGTATTCCCTCCCCAGTTTATCCCAGGCCGCGGCATTCCCGCGGGAACATTCCCGGCTTTTCCAACCCACCCGCGCGCCGCGGAGCGCCCGTGACGTCACACGCGGAACCCGTGGCGTCAGCGACGGGTAAATAAACCCCGCCCAACCCGGAAGTGCTGCCCCATTGGACAGCGCTGGGTAGGGTGCCGGGTTCTGATTGGTCGACGCGGAGGGGGCGGGGCCGCCCGAGCGCGCGGGGCCGCGAGCGCCAGGAAAGGGTGAGGTGGGGGGGTGGGGGGGGGGAGGGCGCGACCATTTCTGGGCAACGGGGGGGGGGGGCAGGGAAGGGGTTCCCTTGGGAGTGGGGGAGCCGTGGGAATGTGGAGGCCCTTGGGAATGAGGGAATCCTTGGAATTGGGGGATTGGCACTGAGGGGACCCGTGGCAATGGCGGGGGATTGGTATTCCAGGAGCTTTTAGCACTGCGGGGGACCCCTTGGCATTGAGGGGGCTTTGGGAATGGGGGCTCCTTTGACATTGGGGGCGCCCTTGGAAATGGAATTCTTGGAATTGAGGGGTTTGGCAACGGGAGGGGGCACAGGGCAGGGGGCCCTTGGCTGAGACAGCGTTAAAAAGTGGCTTCCTTGGCATTGGGAGGCTCCTTGGAAATGGGGGAATCCTTGGAATTGGGGGATCGGCACTGAGGGGACTCTTGGCACTGAGGGAGCCTTGGGAATGGGGGACCCTTGGAAATGGGGGAATGCTTGGAATTGAGGGGTTCGGCAAAGGGGGAACGCTTGGTAACGGGGTGGGGGAGTGAGCGGGGGGCTCTTGGCTGAGAAGGGGTTAAAAAGGGCATTCCTTGGCGTTTGGGGGGTCTCCTTGGGAATGGGGGAATCCTTGGAATTGGGGGATCGGCACTGAGGGGACCCTTGGCGTGGAAGGAGCCTTGGGAATGGGGGGCTTGGCATGGGGAGAACTTGGAAATGAGGGGATCCTCTGGACGAGGTCGGTGCATCCATGTGGGAAAAGGGTTTGGAAACGACGTTCTGGGGGGAAATGGGGAGCGGCTCCAACTTTCTCCCAAACGTTTCTCGTCCCTCTGGAGCTTCCCCCGTCCTCTGGTGGCAGATCCTCTCACTTCCCGGCTGGAATGTCATCTCCCGGCTGACATTCCCGGTGGGATGGAAGCCACAGGCGCCCTGCCGTGGTGTCAGCCACAGGAAATCTCGGGAAAACGGGAAAAAACAGGAACGCGGGTGAAGGCTGAGCGAGAAATCCCATTTTTATGTAGAATCACAGAGTGATTTAGGTTGGAAAAGATCCTTAAGATCATCAAATCCAGCCGTTCCCTCAGCACTGCCAGAGCCACCACGTCCCTAAAAGCCACGGGACTGTCTTGGATCGGTTTTTTTTTTTCCTTTTATTTGCCTCCTTTTCCATGTTTTGAAGAAATTGGGATGTTGGAAAGCAGCCTCCCCGGGGAGCTGAGTGCTTTTTAACTCTGCTCGGCTGAGCTGACTCGGCTGAAAAGGAGGAAGCAGCACATCCAGAGAATCATTTCGGTTGGAAAAGAGCCCTAAAATCATCCAATCCAAGGAATAACCACGCTGATCCTTGGATCCTGCCCTGCAAGGACAGCGGATTTTTTTTTTTTTTTTTTTTTTAAATGGCTGCTGCAAACGTGTGAAATAGAAACAAACAAATTAAAGGAAGCGAAAGTGAAACTGCTGCTCCTGGCAGGAGGAAGTTGATCCCGTGACAGCGATTCCTGCTGCTTTTGGGGATCTTCCTGAGCATTTTTTGTGGAAAAAAGTTGCATTCTGTGGATTTTTTTTTTTCTGGCCAGAAGAGAGGAGTTTGCGCCTACTCCACGTAAGGTTTGATTATTTTATCAGAATAATTCCTGGGGGGATTTCGTGCTGCTTCTTAACTGCAAGTGGGTTAAATTTCCTTCATAATGGAGGATCCCAGCTTGGATCTGTTTGGGAAAGGTCGGATTGATCTTCCTGGGGTAAATCATTGTCGTTTTTCCCGTGGGATGGAGACTCCATGGGCATCTTGGAGATGCAGGAGTCACTTTGCATTCCCACAGATGTTGAAGCTGCTTCCTCCGTGTGGTGTTGGAGAAAAAAATCTGGAAAACCTTCCAGGATTCTGGGGGTTTTTTTTTGTTGTCCTCTTGTTCCAAAGCCTCGTGGTGGAACCAACATTGGAGTGACTGCAAACAGAATCCCAGAATTCCGGACCGGATTGGGTTGGAAGGGAATTTAAAGCTCCTCCAATTCCACCTCATTCCATGGGCAGGGACACCTCCCACTGTCCCAGGCTGCTCCAAGCTCCATCCAACCCGGCCTTGGACACTTCCAGGGATCCAGGGGCAGCCACAGCTGCTCTGGGAATTCCATTCCAGCCCCTCCCTCCCAGCCAGGAATTCCTTCCCCATATCCCGTCTATCCCTGGTCTTAGCCATTCCATCTTGTCCCATGCCTCCAGAAAAACTCCTCGCTGAAACACCGGGACCTCTAAAAATTCCTGAGGGGAAACCGTGCTTTTGTGCTGGTGGATTCAGTGTCATCGTTCCCTGACAGTTTGGATTTGGGGCTTTTCCTTTTATTTTTTGTTCTCCTGTGTGGAAACAGGGATGAAGAGGTTCAAGAAGAGGCACCTCACAGCCCCCGAATGCGAAGCTCTGGCCCAGAGCGCCGAAGGCTCCTCCCCCCTCAGGCAGCCCCTGAGCCAGGGACGAGGCAGAGGAGGAGGAAATCGAGGCCTTCATCCCACCCAGGGGACACGGACACATCCCAGAGGTGCTGCCTGGGAATTCTGGGAGCGAGCTGGAGCCCCTCTGCTCTGTGCCAGGCTGGGAGAGCTGGGAATGTTCCCCTGGAGAAGGGAAGGCTCCAGGGAGAGCTGAGAGCCCCTTGCAGGGCCTAAAGGGGCTCCAGGAGAGCTGCAGAGGGACTGGGGCCAAGGCCTGGAGGGCCAGGAGCCAGGGAATGGCTTCCCAGTGCCAGAGGGCAGGGCTGGATGGGAGATTGGGAATTGGGAATTGCTGGCTGGGAGGGTGGGCAGGGGCTGGAATGGAATTCCCAGAGCAGCTGGGGCTGCCCCTGGATCCCTGGCAGTGCCCAAGGCCGGGTTGGATGGAGCTTGGAGCAGCCTGGCACAGTGGGAGGTGTCCCTGCCATGGCAGGGCTGGCACTGGAGGGGCTCTGAGGTCCTTTCCAACCCAACCCATTCCATTATTCCATGAAAAAGCGTTTCCTTGACTAATTCCCTTTCTGAGAGAGTAAGTTTTTGTTTTATTTATTTTATTTTATTTTTGGTTTTGTTTTGTTATTTTTAATGTTATTTTACAGTATTTTAATATTATTTCTATGATTTTTATGTCGTTGTTCTTTTATTTTGTTATTTTGTATTTTATTTTCTGCCTTTATTATTTTTATTTTCTTTAGGTTTTATTTATTGTATTTTAATAATTTGCTGGTTTATTCCATTGCTTTATTTGTTTACTTTATCAATTTTATGGATTTTACATTATATTATTTCAATTTTATTTTATTTTTGAATTTTATTTCAATATTATTTTGTTACATAATTTTATTTTAGTGTTTTTTTAATGTTATTTTCTTTATTTTTATTTATTTCATGTCATACTTTATATTAATTTTTAAGCTTTATTTTATTTATTTTATTTTTGTATTTTATTTTATTTTAATATTCATTTTATTCATTTTATTTTTGTATTTCATTTTATTTTAATCTATTTTATATAATTTAAAATTTAATTTTTAAAATTTAATTTTTAAAATTTATTTAATTTTATTTATTTTATTTTTGTATTTCATTTTATTTTATCTTTATATTTCATTTTATTTATTTTATTTTTGTATTTTATTTTGTGTAATTTTTAAATTTAATTTTTAAATTTTATTTTATTTCTGCATTTCATTTTATTTTTATATTTCATTTTATTTATATTTTTTGTATTTTATTTTATTTTTATATTTCATTTTATTTATATTTTTTGTATTTTATTTTATTTTTGTATTTAATTTTATTTGTTTTATTTTTGTATTTAATTTAATTTTATTTTTGCGTTTCATTTTATTTTTTTTTTGTATTTTATTTATTTTATTTTTGCGTTTCATTTTTTTTTTTTTTTGTATTTTATTTATTTTATTTATTTTATTTTTGTATTTCATTTTATGTGCTTTATTTTATTTTATTTCATTTTAATTTTATTTTATTTGAGGCCTCAAAATCTCTGCTGCCTCCCGCACCTGTGGCTGAGCAGACAGGCAGAAGGCAAGGAAAAATCATCCTGAATTATTCCTGAGTGCCTCAGTGGCCATGGAACGTGGGATTCAGGCCCATTTTGATTGGAATTTTGCCTGTACCTCACTCTCTCCCCAGAGAACATTCCCTGCTGAGCTGGGACCTGGCACCAAAATCCCAAATTCAACTCCCGAGTTCTTCTGGAGCACCTGGAACAGCTCCCACCTTCTGGGAGGAGCCGAGCATTCCCTGATTTCCATGGAATTCATCCCCACTCTCCCCCTTTGTGCAGGACCCGGCCGGCAGAGGAACATCCTGGATTTCTTCGGAAAACGACAAGAGAAGCAACAAGTGGGGGCTGCAGGGATGAGGAGCTGTGGGATCAAGGAAGAGCCGCTGGATCCCTTTTTCCCTGGATCCAGTGATTCCTTCAGGGACACGAGGGACACCAGCAGCAATTCCTCGCTTTGTCTGGATGACCAGGACTTCGTGGCAGCTCCCAGGGGACATTCCAGGAAAAGGGCTCTTCCCACTGCGGCCTCAGGCGTTCCCAAGGAAGAGCAGGATCCGTGGGGGGAGCCTGACAAGAAAATTCCAGACCTGAGCCGGATCAAGCAGGAATGTGAAGACCTGGAAGTGGAACCGCTTCCCGACACCCACTACGGGCTCCTGGGCACTCGGAACTGGGAAGTGCCTCAGGGAACGATGGAAGATCTTCCTGCCGAAGTCCTCAGGAATATCTTTGCCTTCCTGCCCGTGCCGGATCTGTACCAGAACCTGAGCCTGGTGTGTCACTCCTGGAGGGAGATAATCCGGGATCCGCTGGTAAGGAGTGCTCTGGGATTATCCCATGGGATCATCCATGCTCTGTCTGGCTCTCTTTGTTCCTTTGAATCCCTTGATTCCTTGAATTTTTAGGTCTCCTGGACCTAAAATTGCCACCCTCTATCCAAAGTCCATCTTGGAGCCGCATTCCTTCCCATACATGGAAAGAAGGATTCCATAAAATCCCCTTTCAGTGTTGTTTTTCCTGAGGGATCATCCAGGGAATTCCTGCTTGATCCCCAAGCCTCTGGGTGTGTTTGTGGTGTCTCCTGTCACCTGATGGATTTAGGGGAAAATCCTGGAGCTCTGTTTTTATGGATTTTGGTTCATCCGGAGTCAAGGCGAACATCTGGAAGTTATTTTGGCAGCAGGAATGATCCCTAAATCCCACAAAAAGCAGCTTGGGAACAACCAGCCCTGCTCCCCATTCCCACTGGGAACACTCAGAGTGGTGGTGAGTGCCCTCAGCCCACATTTTGATGGAGATCCAAGTTTTCCTTCATGCCATTCCCATCGATTTGGATGGATAAGGCTGGACACGATGCAGGAGTTGTGCCACGGGCGTGCAGAGCTGCAGAGATGGGATGTTCCCAAATCCTCTCCCACATCTGCTCCTCCCTTCCTGACACATCCGAAAACTCCATCCTCCCTGGTTTTCCTGGAGAAATCCAAACAGTGGGATTGGGACGACAGCCCTTCGTGGACTCAGGGATTTTAAGCCTCAGAGCAGATCCCGGGCACGGGGTGGAACATGTGAATTAAATGGATGAATTTATGGAATGTTTGGATGTTTGAAACTGGAGCAGCACCGCCCTGTTCCCATCGTTCCCAAAAAACCAGCCCTGTTTGCAGCCTTTGAGGCTTTTTGCCTCTTTTCCCCTCTTTTCCGTCTTTTTTTTCCCCTCTTCTATTTCCCACTTTTTTCCCTTTTTTCCCCTCTTTTTCTTCTCTTTCTTCCCCTTCTTCTCCTCTTTTCTCCTCTTTTCTCCTCTTTTCTCCTCTTTTCTCCTCTTTTCTCCTCTTTTCTCCTCTTTTCTCCTCTTTTCTCCTCTTTTCTCCTCTTTTCTCCTCTTTTCTCCTCTTTTCTCCTTTTCCCTCTCTTTTCCCCCTTTCTTCCCCTCTTTTTCCCCTCTTTCTTCCTCTTTCTTCCTCTTTCTTCCCTCTTTCTTCCCTCTTTCTTCCCTCTTTCTTCCCTCCGTTTTCCCTCCGTTTTCCCTCCGTTTTCCCTCCTTTTCCCCTCCTTTTCCCCTCCTTTTCCCCTCCTTTTCCCCTCCTTTTCCCCTCCTTTTCCCCTCCTTTTCCCCTCCTTTTCCCCTCCTTTTCCCCTCCTTTTCCCCTCCTTTTCCCCTCCTTTTCCCCTCTCTTTTCCCCTCCTTTTCCCCTCTCTTTTCCCCCCCCTTTTCCCCTCCCTTTTCCCCTCCCTTTTCCCCTCCCTTTTCCCCTCCCTTTTCCCCTCCCTTTTCCCCTCCCTTTTCCCCTCCCTTTTCCCCTCCCTTTTCCCCTCCCTTTTCCCCTCCCTTTTTCCCTCCTTTTTCCCTCCTTTTTCCCTCCTTTTTCCCTCCTTTTTCCCTCCTTTTCCCCTCTCTTTTCCCCCCTCTCTTTTCCCCCCTCTCTTTTCCCCCCTCTCTTTTCCCCCCTCTCTTTTCCCCCCTCTCTTTTCCCCCCTCTCTTTTCCCCCCTCTCTTTTCCCCCCTCTCTTTTCCCCCCTCTCTTTTCCCCCCTCTCTTTTCCCCCCTCTCTTTTTTCCCCCTCTCTTTTTTCCCCTCTCTCCCCTCTCTTCCCTCTTTTCCCCCTCTTTTCCCCCTCATTTTTTCCTCTTTCCTTCCTCATCTCCCATTCCCATCCAGCTCCTTTTTCAACTCCGGGACTTTGGGAGCCTCCTGGATTGGCTCCTTGCCCCTGGAATCCCAGTTCAGAATGCTGGGAGCTGAAAGCTGCTGCTCTGTGCTTCCCATTCCAGTTTATTCCTTGGAAAAAGCTCTACCAGCGGTACCTGATGAAGGAGGACACGGCCCTGCGCAGGGTTGAGCAGATCCTGCAGGAGTTTTCCATAACCAAGGAGCAGGAGGGATGTGTCTTGGGGCTGATCAGGTGAGTCCATTTTGCACCTGTAGATCCTCAGATTTTCCTTGCTTTGGGTTTTTTTCCATTGGATCCCGGGATTTGCCGGGAGAGGGATGGGTTTGTCTTCTAAACAGGTGGGAGATGTGGGAATGCAGGAGGAGAAGTGATTTTAATCGGAAAAAACACTAAAAATAGGTACAAAACTTTCCTTTTCTTCTTCTGAGTCTGTTTGGACACAAGATCCTGGAATCATGGAATTATTTAGCTTGGAAAAGGCCTCGAGGACATTGAGTCCAACCATTCCCAGCACTGCCAAGGCCACCACTGCCCACATTCCCAAGTGCCACATCCACAGGGATTTGAAATCCCTCCGGGAATGGCGACTCCACCCCTGCCCTGGGCAGCCCATTCCAATGCTTTCCAACCTTTTCCATGGAGAAATTTTCCCTAAAATCCAATCAAAACCTCCCCTGGCCCAGCCTGAGGCCGTTCCCTCTCTCCTGTCCCTGTTCCCTGCCAGCAGAGCCCGACCCCCCCGGCTGCCCCCTCCTGTCAGGGACTTGTGCAGAGCCACAAGGTCCCCCCGGAGCCTCCTTTGCTCCAGCCTGAGCCCCTTCCCAGCTCCCTCAGCCGCTCCTGGGGCTCCAGCCCCTTCCCAGCTCCATTCCCAAGCCCAAAACTGATCCCAGGATTCCAGGGAATGTACAGGTAGAGGATGAAATCTGGAAAGGTAGAAAGGGGCTGGAATTAGTCTTGCCCTGCCTGATGTGGAGCTGTAGAGACCATGATTCCATGATTCTATTTCCAATAGAATTTTCCTCTTTTCCCATTCCTGGAAAGCAGATTTCCTGGATCTGCACTGATTTATCCCCTCACAGCTCCCAACCAGCCCAATCCCAAGACAAATCCTTGAGAACCACAAGTGCTTTGCTCAGATCCCTGTGATCCAGAGAGCAAGGGTGGAATTGGGTTAGGAGCAAGGCGGATCCGCCTTCTGGAATCATGGAATGGTTTGGATTGGAGGGAAACCTTAAAATCATCCTGTTCCAACCCCTGGGCACGGAATTCCACTAAAGGAGACTTGGAGACAGCCAGAAGGAACTTCCAGGCTGAGGGCTGGATGCAGGAAGTTATTCCAGGTTCTGTGTGTCACAGAACTGGAAATTACTCATCTAAATGACTCCTGGCGCAGGAATGGGCTGGAAATCCGTGTTCCAGCTGCTGCAATTCCATGGGAAACACAGCAGGGATGAATGAAACCTCCTGCAGCCTCTCTGGGGGGGCTTTGGAGGAGAGACAATTTCCTTGGAGAGTAAATCCCTTGTTGTTCCTCCTGCACAGGTTGGTGTCATCCACGGCCACGGGCCCGAAGGTGGATCCCAGCGCGGTTCTCCGGAGTTTGGGAAGCCATCCCCTCTTCCCAAAGGCTCAAGTCTGTGTGCTCCACAAATTCCCAGACTTAAAGAGCAAGGCAGGGGTGGGTTTTATTCTTATTTGTGGTTTTTTACCAACTTCCTGCTGCTTTGAGGTCCCATCTCCCCCCTCCTGTGTCCCAAGTTTCTCCCTCTGGGATAATTCAGGCCGACTGAGGAGGATTTAACAGCTCCTCATGGAATTTTCCAGCATCCAAGGGGGATGTTTTCCATCCTCCCGAAATCTCCAAGCTTTCTCCTCACTCTCCCTTGTCCTTGCCCACCCCAGCCTGAGAAGATGTGGGCCATCCTTGCGGTCATGGTGCTGTTCTCCGACGGCGTCGGCGACATCCGGAGGCTCCTGGAATGCCTGCGGAGCCCCCGCTCCGAGCTGTCCGTGGTGGAGGTGACCGAGGTGCTTTACTGCATGGCCACGCTGCTGTTTGCCATGAGGGACAGGGGCATTCCCATCACCAACAGGTCAGGAGCTTCCCATTCCATCCCTGCCACGCCCAGGGACGCTTCCCACTCTCCCAGCTTGCTCCAAGCCTGGCCTTGGACATTTCCAGGGATGAGGCAACTACGGCTTCTCTGGGAATTCCATTCCAGGGCCTCACCACCCTCCCAGTCAAGAATTGCTTCCCAATATCCCATTATCCCTGTCCTCTGGCAGTGGGAAGCCATTCCCCCTTATCCTGTCACTTTTCCAGGCAGAATTCCAAAAAAAACCCCCTTTTGTCCCCAAAATAAAAGCAGGATTTCAAGGAACTTCCTGCTCAGCTCCAACAATTTCACGTTTTTATTTCCTCCCCAAAATTGATTTATTTTACTTCATTCCAAGTCTTGGGAGCTCCTTCCCTCACGATCCTTTTGTTCCCAAAACCAAAAGGATCTTCCCCACAGATTCCTTCGGATTCCATCAGGATTGCAGTGAGGATGAGGATGAAGGACACAGGTAAATCCTTCTTGGGAGAAAACTGGCAAGGAACTGGCCTGGAGAATGAAACTAGCCAGGAATTAGATGGCTCTGGAAGCTGGGAGTTCTAACCCAGCCTGTGGGACATGGAGAGGTTCATCCTCTGCTTCCTCAGGGAATTTGGGATATTTGTGTGGGCTGTTAATGATGGATAATTGCTGGATCAAGTCATTAACCTGCAGAAAATGTGGCAGGATGGCCCTGGCCAGCAATGAGAGTTGTGCTCAAGGTCAAAATCCAGGGATTTTAGCATCTCCAGCCCAGAAAAACTGGGAATGACCACACTGAGATTTAGGGAATCAGGAGGAAATGTGTCCTGGAGGAATTGCCTGATCCCTGTTTGCAGCCCTGCAGTAATTAATATTCTGAGAGTTCACATCGTGGTGGGAGACACACAATCTGTCCTGAAGGGTGGAAGAAAGGAGCAAAACTGCCCTGAAAGAGGGAAAACCACAGTGGGAAAGCCCTGATGGAGAACCCAGGTTAATTTTAAACCAGTCGTTGTCAACACAATGCAAAGCAAAGAGTCTCTTTGCTCTTCCCTCTGCAGTAAAAAACCACCAAGAATTCTTTTCAGAGTTCAAAACCTCCCACAAAACCATCCTGAAACAAAAAGTGCTTCACTTTAAAATCCCAAAGCAGCCCCAAATTCCCTCTCAGCTCCCCCTACCCCCAGGCTCTGCTGTTGATTGTGGTTCAGGAGAGCAGAATTATCCCGTGGACTCTGATCCCAGGTTGTGTTTGCATGGAAGACCCTGGAACCCAAAGCTGGCAGGGCTGAGGGAGAGGCCACACTCAGAGCTGTCCCCACGGTGCCTTTGCTGGCACTTTTCCGAGCAGAATTCCAAAAAAAAACCAACCATTTTCCCCCAAAATAAAAGCAGGATTTCAAGGAACTTCCTGCTCAGCTCTAACAATTTCACTTTTTTACTACCTCCCCAAAATTGATTTATTTTACTTCGTTCCAAGTCCTGGGAGCTCCTTCCCTCACGATCCTGTTGTTCCCAAAGGTTCCTGGTGGTGCAGGTAAATCCCACCAATTCCTTCAGGATTGCAGTGAGGATGAGATAAGGATGAAGGAAACAGGTAAAAGCACTTCAAAATATCCATAATTTCCTGCAGAGCTTGAGGGTTTTTTTTGGGGGAAGTATCCAGGATATTGATGGTGTTGAAGCGGCTGCAGAGGTTTAATTTGTTATTAATGATTTCTCAGCAATAATTCCTGGTTGATCCTTTTTTTTCCCAGGATTCACTACAATCTTTTCTACTGTTTGTACCTGATGGAAAATGCCTCTGGAATTGTGCAGCCTCTGGAAGAGGGAAGAGTGGCTTCCAGGTAATCCTGGTCCAGGTGATCCAAGCAGTGCCCGGAGTCCTGAGGGAATGCTGAGCATTCCATGGAATGGGGAGCAAAATGTTCCACAGCAGGAAAAGGTGGACATGGATGAGGAGCTGATCCTGGTCCTTGCCACCTTCTCCAGGAATTCCCAGAGGAAAATCAGGATTGGGCCTTAAATCTGTGAAACTGGAATTGCCGAGTTTAAATTCCCTGCTGGGTCTGTCATGGAATCATGGAATGGTTTGGAATCATCCAGTGCCACCCCTGCCATGGGCAGGGACAGCTCCCACTGTGCCAGGCTGCTCCAGCCCCAATGTCCAACCCGGCCTTGGGCACTGCCAGGGATCCAGGGGCAGCCCCAGCTGCTCTGGGAATTCCATTCCAGCCCCTGCCCACCCTCCCAGCCAGCAATTCCCAATTCCCAATCTCCCACCCAGCCCTGCCCTCTGGCACTGGGAAGCCATTCCCTGGCTCCTGTCCCTCCATGCCTTGGCCCCAGTCCCTCTGCAGCTCTCCTGGAGCCCCTTTAGGCCCTGCAAGGGGCTCGCAGCTCTCCCTGGAGCCTTCCCTTCTCCAGGGGAACGTTCCCAGCTCTCCCAGCCTGGCACAGAGCCAGTAAGGAATAAAACACTTCCCTGGCCTGTGGAGATCCAGGCTTGGTTCCCTTTCGGCTGCAGTTACCCTGGATTGAGTCATTCCATTCCTTATCCTTACCTGGAGAAGGGGAATGGGATAAATCCATCCAGCACTGAGGTCTAGCAAAGATAAAACTGGTTTTAATGAGCTTAAGGTGCCAAATTCATTCTTAAAGCACAGCTTAGTCCCTTAAAAAGATATTTTCCTGGTTTTGTGTGTGATGTTTTCCTGTATTTCCTAAAAAAATCTTTCCCAAGTTTTTTTATTTTATCTCCAAAATTTTCTCATTCCGTGCTTTTCTCCTTTTCCCAAAAACCAAATTGCTCCCAAGATGGGATGGGATCAGTCAATCCCTGGTTTCCCTGTTAATTTGTTTTATGTGGGAGGATTTAGTTTAGGGATTTTTAAATCCCTAAAATAAATGAGAATTTCTTTATAAATTAGAATTTCTTTTAGGGATTCCGTTCCCACTTTTGATTGGAGTTTTTTCCCCTGTTTTTAGTGGATGTCAGACTGTGTCAGATGTCAGTGGTGTCAGACTGACCCATGAGCAGCAGAGGATTTTGAATCACAAGATTGAGCCTGGCCAAACAGTGAAAATTATGGCATTTGCAGGTAAGAGCCCAAAATGATGTTGGAAAAATCAATGGAAAATTCCCAGTCTGCTCCTTCCCTCCCTGATCCCTCTGTCCGAGGGACTGTGAGATCCCAAAGGGATCAACTTGTGCTGGGATAACAAATTTAAGGGAAAACCTCCCAGAAATGGAGGCAGAATAAAAACGCTGAAGGGAGGAGTGGGAAAAGGTGGAACAGCCCTGCAGATCCCGAGGTTGGGAAAGGAGGGAGATTCTCCAGGTGCTGGAGTAGAGATTTCCCTGTAACTCCTGGAGGAAGAGGGAATGTCTGAGGGAGGCTGTGATCCCATGGGAATCCCTGCTGGAGCAGGGTCCTGGCAGGAGCTGGGGATCCATGGAGAGAGGAGCCCACGCTGGAGCCGATTCCTGGTGGGATTTGTGACCCCACAGGGACCCCAGGCTGGAGCAGTTCCTGAGGGACTGAGCCCATGGCAAAGGGATCCAGGCTGGAGCATTCCTGAGGGACTGAGCCCATGGCAAAGGGATCCAGGCTGGAGCATTCCTGAGGGACTGAGCCCATGGCAAAGGGATCCAGGCTGGAGCATTCCTGAGAGACTGAGCCCATGGCAAAGGGATCCAGGCTGGAGCATTCCTGAGGGACTGAGCCCATGGCAAAGGGATCCAGGCTGGAGCATTCCTGCAGGACTGAGCCCATGGCAAAGGGATCCAGGCTGGAGCATTCCTGAAGGACTGAGCCCATGGCAAAGGGATCCAGGCTGGAGCATTCCGGAAGGACTGAGCCCATGGCAAAGGGATCCAGGCTGGAGCATTCCGGAAGGACTGAGCCCATGGCAAAGGGATCCAGGCTGGAGCATTCCTGAGGGACTGAGCCCATGGCAAAGGGATCCAGGCTGGAGCATTCCTGAAGGACTGAGCCCATGGCAAAGGGATCCAGGCTGGAGCATTCCTGAGGGACTGAGCCCATGGCAAAGGGATCCAGGCTGGAGCATTCCTGAGGGACTGAGCCCATGGCAAAGGGATCCAGGCTGGAGCATTCCTGAGGGACTGAGCCCATGGCAAAGGGATCCAGGCTGGAGCATTCCTGAGGGACTGAGCCCATGGCAAAGGGATCCAGGCTGGAGCATTCCTGAGGGACTGAGCCCATGGCAAAGGGATCCAGGCTGGAGCATTCCTGAGGGACTGAGCCCATGGCAAAGGGATCCAGGCTGGAGCATTCCTGAAGGACTGAGCCCATGGCAAAGGGATCCAGGCTGGAGCATTCCTGAGGGACTGAGCCCATGGCAAAGGGATCCAGGCTGGAGCAGGCAGTTCCTAAAGCTGTGCCAGGATAGGTTTAGGTTGGATGTTATAAAAATTCCATCCTGGAAAGGCTTATCCAACCCTGGCTCAGCTGCCTGGGGCAGGGATGGAGTCCCCATTGCTGGAGGGATTTAAAAACCCTGTGGATGTGGCACTGGGGGACATGGATGCCCTTGGAACTGCTGGAGAATGGTTGGGCTTGACCTTAAAGAACTTTTCCAACCTAAATAATTCCATGATTCTCTGAAATCGGGGGTGAAGTGGAATAGTGGAGTTTGGACAGCAGGAGAGGGAGGTTGAAAAGAATAATTTCTGGAATCATTCATTCCTGACTCTGGGTATTTTATTCCTTATTTTCCTCTCCTCTCCAGGCACAGGGAAAACCTCGACCTTGGTCAAGTACGCGGAGAAATTCCCGGAGCTGAAATTCCTTTACGTGGCTTTCAACAAAGCTGTGGCAGAGAAGGGGAAAAATGTTTTTCCAAGGAATGTCACGTGCAAGACATTCCACTCCTTGGCATTCGGAAGCATTGGGAGACAGTGAGTGGGGAATTCTTTGTGGAAGCAGGGAAAGGACAAGGAAAAGGAAATGGTTTTGAAGGAAACCTTTGGGATCTGAGGCAGCAGAAATAATGGGAAATTTGTTATTTGTGGTTTCCAAATGGATCCAGTTGGATGCTCCGGGGATTTGAGCATCCATGGGAGCCTGGGGAATCCCTCCTTGCCCTGCTCTTGCTGACACAGACCCTGTTGCTGTTTTGGGGGCAGCTCAAAGCCAAGGAGCTCCTCAGAGGGAGATGGAAATCCACTGGGAATGAGATTTTCCTGCTTCCCATTTCCGCTGGAGCGGCACAACCACTCCAGGCTCTGCTTTTCCTGAGCAGAGGAATCAATTTCCTTATCCTGAGTTGTTTTAATGATCCAATTTCTGTCCATTGGAGCTGGGGATAGGAAGGAAAACGAGCCATGACCTGGAAAAAGAGAGGAATAAAAGAGGGAAATCCCATTCCCTGGCTCTGCAAACAGTCTGGAATTCCAGGGATGAGCTCAATTTTCCATCTCTAAAATATCTAAAATCGACCAATTCCTGCTTCCACCACGACAAATCTGTGCAGGTTGGAAAGATATTCCATTCTAGGAATAATGAGGATGGATTGGGATATAAATTGGAGCTTTCTCCAGGGATAGTGCACCAAAAAAAAAAGGGATTCCTGTGTGTTTTAACATCTCTTTTATCTTTTTATCACCTCTGGCACAGCTACAAAGACAAAGGCAAGCTGAACTTCTCCAAGATGTCCGCTTTCTCCATCAGCTTCCTCCTCCGGAACCGTAAGGAGCAATCCCTGTTTGTGAGAGGGAAAACCGTGTCCCAGACTCTGGAAAACTTCTTTTCCTCCCCGGATGAGGAGATCTGTGAGGAGCACACGCCCGTGTGGTTCAAAAACACTCACGGGCGAATGCAGCTTATGAGCCAACAGGAAAAGCAAGTGAGTTTAGGGGATGCAGCCTCTGGAATTGTCCAAGGTTGGATGGGGCTTGGAGCACCCTGGGATAGTGGAAAATGTCCCTGCTCATGGCAGGGGGTGGCACTGGATGGCATTTGAGGTCTCTTCCCACCCAAAGCATTCCATGATTTTATTGAACAATCCATGTTCAGCCCCCCCCTCCCAAAATGTTTCGCAGGGATCTTCCCATGTTTCAGTGAAATTCGGGAAGAAGGGCTGGGATTGGGGAAAACTTCAGCCAGAGAAAGCGTTGGGGGAAATCCTGAGCTCTGCAAGAAAGCAGAGGTTGGAAACGACATTCCAAAGAAGTTGGGAGGAAGAATCAAAGATTGGGAGGAAGATGATGCTGTTTGGGAAAAAAGGGATAATCCCAGTTTTCCCTAAGGGATATTTCCAGCCAACCTCCTCACCAAATCCTCGTGGATCCCAGGAGCTCCTTGGGATGGGAAAAAAGTGTCTGGGGCTTTTTGGGGAATGGCTTCCTGCTGCCAAAGGGCAGGGATAGATGGAATATGGGGAAGGAATTGCTGGCTGGGAGGGTGGGCAGGGGCTGGAATGGAATTCCCAGAGCAGCTGGGGCTGCCCCTGGATCCCTGGAATGTCCAAGGCCAGGCTGGACATTGGGGCTTGGAGCAGCCTGGGACAGTGGGAGGTGTCCCTGCCCAGGCAGGAGGTGGCACTGGAGGGGCTCTGAGCTCCCTTCCCACCCAAACCATTCCATTTTACGGATTGATCCCTAATTTATCCCAATCCTTGTGTTTTCCCAATTCAGATCAATGTGGAAGAGGCCAAAGAGATTTGGCACAACATGAAGAAGCTGGATGGAGACGCAGAGAAGAGATACAAGATGACTTGTGATGGTAAAAGAGATGGCAAATCCCTTGGGATAAAGGGCTGGAGTGGAAAAATCAACAGATTCATGCTTCCTGCTTCTGGCTGAGCATCCAGAAAGAGAAAATCCCTTTTTTCCTGCCACTGGCTCACCAGGGAATATCCCTCTGGCTCAATTTTTCATCTATAAAATCCATTAAATGAACAAATTTTCCTCCCACCAGGACAAAAATGTGCAGATTTTCAGGATATTCTGGTTTTTTTGTGGCTAAAACTTGGGCCCAAAAGTTGGAAGTTGCTTCCAGCGCATCCTTTCCTCTGGATAGTGCCAGAGATAACTAGGAAAAACCTTTTTCTGGGAATTTTTGGGGGCATTAACAAGTTTGGAGTCATCAAATTTGAGATTGCAAACGGAGACAGAGATTTTTTTGCAACCCCTTCCAAATGTCCTGGAAATTCCAAGCAGGAAGTAGGGCCAGAAATGGTACCAAACAACCGGAAAAAAAAGGAAGAAAGGGATTTGTTTGAAAGATCCTGGTGGTTTATGCCGAGGGAATTCCCCTCTCCCTGAAATTCCTGATTTTTTCCCTCAGGATATTTGAAGCTTTGGCAGCTCAGCAAGCCCCAGCTCTCAGGGTACGATGCCATTTTTGTGGATGAAGCCCAGGATTGCACTCCAGGTGAGTTTTTCCAGGAGCTGCAACTCCAATCCCACTTCCAGAGGGGATTTCCATGTGCTCAGGGATGTGGGAGAAGCGTCTGAACTTAAATACTTGGAATTTCAATAAATTTACCCCTCAGGTTTTACCATTTTACCTGAGCTTTCCCTTGGGTTTGGAGCAGGTTCCTCCCTCACGATCCCAACCGAGCTTTTCCTTCGTCAGCCCTGAGTTTGGAGCAGGTTCTTCCCTCACCATCCCATGTTTTTCCCTGCAGCCATCGTGGATATTGTGCAGTCCCAAAAATGTGGGAAAATCCTGGTGGGAGACCCTCACCAGCAGATTTACACCTTCCGAGGGGCCGTCAACACCCTTTACGCGCTGCCTCACACCCACGTGTACTACCTGACCCAGGTGAGGGCATGGTTTTCCATGGATACAGCCCAAATCCAGTGGGAAGGCTTTAACAGGCACACTTCCTGCAGTTTGGCACCCTGCAGGGTTTGCTTTTCCCTGGATTGCTGGAGAATCCAGCACTTGTGGGCCTTTAGTGGAGTGATCCCATCCCGTGGCTGGAAAAGTGGGAGCTGGGATAGAGACCTTGTTTCAGGGAGATCCTTTCTTTTGAGGAGATTGTACCTGGAATGCTGGATCCAGCTGTGGGATCCAACAGCAGCAGGACCTGGAACTGCTGGAGCAAATCCAGAGGAATCCATGGAGCTGCTCCCAGGGCTGGAGCCCCTCTGCTCTGGAGCCAGGCTGGGAGAGCTGGGAATGTTCCCCTGGAGAAGGGAAGGATCCAGGGAGAGCTGAGAGCCCCTTGCAGGGCCTAAAGGGGCTCCAGGAGAGCTGCAGAGGGACTGGGGCCAAGGCATGGAGGGACAGGAGCCAGGGAATGGCTTCCCAGTGCCAGAGGGCAGGGCTGGGTGGGAGATTGGGAATTGGGAATTGCTGGCTGGGAGGGTGGGCAGGGGCTGGAATTCCCAGAGCAGCTGGGGCTGCCCCTGGATCCCTGGCAGTGCCCAAGGCCAGGCTGGACATTGGGGCTGGAGCAGCCTGGGACAGTGGGAGGTGTCCCTGCCCATGGCCAGGATTTCTAGGAATATTTTGAGGGGTTTTGGTGCTCATTCCAAGAGAAAAGTTCTCCAGAAGATTTTAAGAATGACCAGGATTTCCAGGAATATTTTGAGGGGGATTTTGATGCTTTTTCCATGAAAAAGGTCTCCAAAAGGTTGGTGGGAATGGTGTACTTTGGGTCTAAGGATGACCAGGATTTCCAGGAATACTTTTGGGGGAATTTGTTGCTCTTTCCAAGAGATAGGATGTCCTGAAAGTTGGTGGGAATTGTGTGATTTTGGTCTAAGAATAACCAGGATTTCCTGGAATATTTTGGGGGGATTTTGATGCTTTTTCCACGAGAAAAGCTGTCCAGAAGCTCGGTGGGAATGCCATCATTCCATACAGAGCAATGCTTTGAGAGGTTCCAGCAGTTCCCTGTGCTTTTCCTGCTGATGCCGGGATTTTTCCGTGCAGAGTTTCCGCTTTGGCCCCGAAATCGCCTACGTGGGAGCCGCGATCCTGGATGTGTGCAAAGGGATCCGCAATAAAACCTTGGTGGGAGGAAACCAAAAGGGTGAGGTGGGATTGGGAACGGGGGAGAGATTCCCGAAGAATTGGAGTGGTTTGGGATCTGAATCGGGATGGATTCATTTGCTAACTCTAAATAATAAGATAATGATAAATATTAAAGGGTGATGAAATTGATACAATTTAACGGTTTGAATTTTATTTAGATTTTATTTAGATTTTATTTAGATTTTATTTAAATTTTATTTAGATTCTATTTAGATAATATTTAAATTTTATTTAGATTTTATTTAGATCTTACTTAAGTTCTATTTAGATCTTATTTAAATTTTATTTAGATTTTATTTAAATTTTATTTAGATCTTATTTAAGTTTTATTTAGATTTTATTTAAATTTTATTTAGATTTCACTTAAAATTAATAAATTTTATTTAAATTTTATTTAGATTCTATTTAGATTATATTTAAATTTTATTTAGATTTTATTTAGATCTTACTTAAATTTTATTTAGATCTTATTTAAATTTTATTTAGATTTTATTTAGATTTCACTTAAAATTTCTTTAGATTTTATTTAAATCTTATTTAGATTCTATTTAGATTTTATTTAAAAATTATTTAGATTTTATTTAGATTTTATTTAGATTTCATTTAAATGTATTTAATTTTAATGTTAATTTAATTTAACTTTAATTTGAATTTCATTTAGATTTCATTTAAAATTTATTTAAATTTAAATTTAATTTTAAAAGTATCGAAATTTAATTTAAATGTAATTTAAAATGTATTTTAAATTTATTTAAATTTAATTTGAAATTAATTTAAATTTAAAATATGGTTGAAAATAAATATTGAATTAACTTTCTAACATTAAATTAAAAATGTAGATATTAAATTCGTTAAAAATGTAAATATTAAAGTAATAATGAAATTCATTCAAATGTAAATATTAAAGTCATAAAAATGTCAATATTAAATGAAAAATGAAATATAAAACTATAAAATAAAAGTATCGTAAAATAGAAAAATAATTTCCTAAAATTAAATAAATAATAAAATATAAACAATAAAATAATAAAAGAGAAAAAATAAAATAAATATTAAAATATTAATAATATTAATAAATACCAATCGTTAAGTTGATACTGTTTCATTTAAAAGTTCAATTTTATGATTAAATTGACTTTAAAAGTCAAAACTTGAACTAAATTTCTGAAATTAAATAAGTAATATTAATAATAAATATTGATCAGTAATTAAATTCAGAGTTTAAGTTTGAAATTTAAATTTAAAATTTAATTTACGTTTAAAGTTTGAAACAAATTAGTTAAATTTATAAAACTGAATAAATAATATTATGAATTAAACTAATAACAAATAAATTAAGAAAATTAGTCTAAAAATGTCAATTTAACATTAAATTTCGGTTTATATTTATAAAAATGTTATTAAATTAATAAAATTTAATAGTAATAAGTAATAATAAATATAAAGAGTAAATAAATTAAATTAAGAGAATTCGTTTAGAAATTTAAAGTTAACATTAAAGGCTAAAAATGTAAAAGAATTATTAGATTTGTAACTAAATAATGATGCTAATGATAAATATTAATACATATTAACAATTAATTGAAGTAAGGAAATTAATTTTAAAATGTAAACTTAAGTTTAGGATTAAAAGATCGATTGAACTTTTAAAACTAAGTAACAATATTAAAGATAAATATTAATAATACATGTTAAATCAAGAAAGTTTAAGAGTTCAAATTAAAGTTTAAGATTCAGTAATTAAATTTATTAAACTAAATTGATAATAAATGTTAATAAATACTGCTGATAAAGATGAGTCAGGAATTAATTAAATTAAGAAGATTAAAAAATAAATTTAGAAGGAAATTTAAGTTTCAAATGTAGAAACTTTAAATGCATAAAGCTAAATTAATGAGGACTATTAGTAATAAATATTAACAATTGAATTAAGAAAATTAGCTTAAGAATTAAAATTAAGGTTTAAAATTAAATAATGGAATGAAATCAATTTGAATATTGATAATAAATATTAATAATAAATACTATTGATAAATATTAGTCAGGAATTAATTAAATTTTAAAACTTTACATTTAAAAATTAAATTGAAAGTGAAATTTAGGTTTAAAATATAAAAACTTTAGATGTATAAAACTAAATTAATAAGGACTATCAGTAATAAATATTAACAATTAAACTAAGAAAATTAGCTTAAGAATTGAAATTAAAGTTTCAAATTGAACAATTAAATTTATAAAACGAAATCAATAATAAGTATTGATAATAAATCTTAATAAATACTGCTGCTCAAGATGAGCCAAGAATTCATTCAATGAAGAACCTTTACATTAAAAAGCTTAAATTAAAGTGAAATTCCAGTTCCAAAGGTAAAATCTTTCCGTGCCTAAAAGGGGAATTATTAATAAACATGAATTAACGGATTAATTAAATAATAATACTTAACAAGTGAATTCTTTGATTAATCCAATTCACTTCCCAGTGACTATTAGTCATAAAGAATTAAAAAACGAAGCAGTCAATCAATCGATCGATCGATCAATCAATCATCCTGATGGATGGGGGCGTTGGGACGGAATTCCTGCGGGGAATGGCCGCGGATAACCGGGAATTGCCGCTGCAGGAGACGTGAGGGGAGGCCGCGCCGGGAGGATGGCCGTGCTGTCCCGGAGCAACTGGAACGTGTTTGAGGACGCCGTGGAATTCACCGGGAGAGACCCCCCGGCCAAAATCCACGTCATTGGGGTGAGGGGAGGCAGCCAGCAGGGCTTCCCAGTCCGGCTCCAAGGATTTCAGTCAACATTCCAGGAAAAAGCAGGAATTTCTTGTGGCCAGGGATGCCCTTATTCTCCAAGCTGACCAGGCCTCATCCTGGTTTTGGGCTCATTTGTCCCGTTTTTATGAGGAGTGGAGCAGGGAAAGAGGGATGGATGGGTGGCACAAGCCGCTCCAAGGATTTAAATGAACATTCCAGGAAAAAGCAGGGATTTTTTGTGCCCAGGGATGATATCTGGAGCTGTTACTCTCCAACCTGACCAGGCCTCATCCCGTTTTTAGGCTTCTTTGTCCCATTTTTATGAGGAGTGGAGCAGGGAAAGAGGGATGGATGGGTGGAAGAAGTAATTCCAAGGATTTAAATGAACATTCCAGGAAAAAGCGGGAATTTTTTGTGGCCTTGGAAGTTGTTTGGAGTTGTTACTCTCCAACCTGACCAGGCCTCATCCCATTTTTAGGCTTCTTTGTCCCGTTTTTATGAGGAGTGGAGCAGGGAAAGAGGGATGGATGGCTGGAAGAAGTAATTCCAAGGATTTCAGGCAGCTCTGGCTGCCTTTGGCACAGCATTCCTGCATTATGGGAATAAAAATCATCTGGAATTGCAGGCTGGGTGGAAAAATAGGGAAAGAACAACCATTTTCCATGTTCTCTTGAGAGACAACAAAACTGGTGGAAGCTGGAGAGCTTGGAGCCTGATTTTGGGAATTTCACCAGGTTTGGAGCCTGATTTTGGGAATTCTGTCAGGTTTGGAGCCTGATTTTGGGAATTTCACCAGGCTTGGAGCCTGATTTAGGGAATTTTAGGCTGATATTTCAAATTCTCCATCCTTTTCCCAGCCAAATTCCAATTCAAGGAGGGTTTGAACTGCTCAGGACTGAGAATCTTTGGCAGTTTGGAATAAATCGAATTGAAAATACAATAGACTCAATTATTACTATTGTTACTATTATTAATAATAATAATAAAATTAATAATACTATTTTAAATGTCGGCAATATTATAATTATTATTAATAATATGTTTCTTGATTGTTGTTGATTCTTTATTATTTATGATTAGTAATAGAATAATAATAATAATAATAATAATAATAATAATAATAATTTTGTCTGTGTTTTAGGGATTGGCAAGATTTGGCCTAAGCAGAATTTATGACATTTGGAAGCTCAGCCAACCTGCAGATATCAGGCAGAACTGTGAGTATTTCCTTCTCCTTCTTTTTCCTGGGATTTTTTTGGTTTTGCTGGAAATTAAAGCCCTTTTTGATGGTTAATTTTGTATTTCCTCATTCATTTTTTGGCCAAAATGTGATTTTTTTTTAATGGTTTTATAACAGGCTGGGCTATTTTAGCTGCTTAATTCCAGAATTCCCAAAATTTGGGGATTGTCAGGCACCTTTTCCCAGCTTTCCACTGTGACTCCTTCTTTTCAGTGGGAGTAAACCCAGAATTTGGGATTTTTTCCCTCTGTTTTTGAATTTTAGATCAGTTTGGATTTATCTTAGGCTTTGCCTGGATTGTTTTGGTTGTAAAGCTCCCTTTTTAAAATTTCCTTTAAAATATGGAATAACATTCAGGATAAAAAGTCAGGGAAAAAAATCAGGAACAAAATTCTGGATAAAATTCAGGGAAAAAATTAAGGAAAACAATCAGGAGGAAAAAAATTCAGGAGAAAAAAATTCAGGGAAAAAAATTCAGGATAAAATTCAGGGAAAAAAATTAAGGAAAAAATTCAGGAGAAAAAAAATTAAGGAAAAAATTCAGGATAAAATTAAGGAAAAAATTCAGGAAAAAAATTCAGGAAAAAATTCAGGGAAAAAATTCAGGATAAAATTCAGGGAAAAAAATCAGGATAAAATTCAGGAAAAAAATCAGGATAAAAACTCAGGGAAGAGAATTCAGGACCAAAATTCAGGATAAAAGTCAGGAAAAAAGAATTCAGGATAAAATTCAGGAAAAAAATAAGGAAAAAAAATCAGGATAAAATTCAGGAAAAAAGTTCAGGATAAAAATTCAGGAAAAAAAATCAGGAATAAAATTCAGGAAAAAAAATTCAGGATAAAAATTCAGGGTAAAAATTCAGGATAAAAATCCCTCCTTTAAAATCCAGCAGCAGCAGACAAATCTTTTATGGAGAAAACAAAGAATTCACCAATTTACCCCAAATAATTGATTACATGGGTGTTATTCCCAATTTTTCATGAGGCGAACTTCCAGGAAAATTCCTTTGGCAGCCGGAAAACAAAAGGGAGCTTAACGCAGGATGGAAGAATCTTCATTAAACCTTTCATTAAAAACGAAAAGATATCAAATCAACTCATCCTCCCTTCCAGCAAACCTCGTGATTAACGATTCCTTCATCAAGAAATGGGAAGAAACCGAGGGATTCATCGGACTGAAGGAATACGCGGAGCACGTCGACGACAGAGAGCTGCAGCTGAAGATTTCCATCGTGGAGAAACACAGGGAACGGATCCCGGAGCTGGTGCAGAGGATTCAGGGAAGCCACGTGTCCCGGGAATCGCTGGCAGGTGGGCACACGTTGTGTCCCTGAGCCAGGAGCCCAAGTGGAGCTGTTGGCCAGCCCTGCTCCGGCTGGGAATCCTCCTCATCCTGCAGAACGGCTGCGGCCGGGCTGAGTTGGGTTTTTAGGGAGAAAGGAGGTGGAACAGGAGCTTTTGGGATTGGAGCTGCTCTGCTCTGGAGCCAGGCTGGGAGAGCTGGGAATGTTCCCCTGGAGAAGGGAAGGATCCAGGGAGAGCTCAGAGCCCCTTGCAGGGCCTAAAGGGGCTCCAGGAGAGCTGCAGAGGGACTGGGGCCAAGGCATGGAGGGCCAGGAGCCAGGGAATGGCTTCCCAGTGCCAGAGGGCAGGGCTGGATGGGAGATTGGGAATTGGGAATTGCTGGCTGGGAGGGTGGGCAGGGGCTGGGCTGGAATTCCCAGAGCAGCTGGGGCTGCCCCTGGATCCCTGGCAGTGTCCAAGGCCAGGCTGGACATTGGGGCTGGAGCAAGCTGGCACAGTGGGAGGTGTCCCTGCCCGTTTGGGATTCCTGTTGGAATTTGGGGAGGGGACAAAGCAATCAAGTAGAAAATTCCTCAAATACAGAGCATTGCTGTTTGGGAATGTGGCTGGAGCTTCGGATGCCAACCAGGAATCTCCCTTGGCACAAAGATCCCTTCATCCATCTGGATTCCCCACAGAGGAGCTTTGCTCCCCATTTAAATTTGGGAGAAGGGGATTGGAAGCAGAATGAAAAATGAAATGAAATGAAATGAAATGAAATTAAATTAAATTAACAATACCATTTTTGCTGCAGGGACTGATCCTTTTTCCTTCTTTTTTTCCACACCTGCTGGATCTAGATTTTCTCATCGGGACCGTCCACCAAGCCAAAGGCCTGGAATTCGACACCGTTTGCATTGCAGATGATTTTGTGCAAATCCCTTCTGTCAGTGGGGCTTTCCTGAGGGGAATGAACATCATTCCTGGTAAGGGAATCCCAAAAAGTGGGAAAGAAAAATGTGGTGAGGGGCTGGAGCATGGGAACAGAGCTGGGAAGGGGCTGGAGCAGCTGAGGGAGCTGGAAAGGGGCTCAGGCTGGAGCAAAGGAGGCTCAGGGGGGACCTTGTGGCTCTGCACAAGTCCCTGACAGGAGGGGGCAGCCGGGGGGGAAATCGGGCTCTGCTGGCAGGGAACAGGGACAGGAGAGAGGGAACCGCCTCAGGCTGGGCCAGGGGAGGTTTTGATTGGATTTTAGGGAAAATTTCTCCATGGAAAAGGTTGGAAAGCATTGGAATGGGCTGCCCAGGGCAGGGGTGGAGTCGCCATTCCCGGAGGGATTCCAAAGCCGTGTGGATGTGGCACCTGGGGATGTGGGCAGTGGTGGCCTTGGCAGTGCTGGGAATGGTTGGACTCGATGCCTCAGAGGCCTTTCCCAACCTAAATGATTCCCTGGTTCCCTGATTCCAGGATCCTGTGTCCAAACACAGTAAGGAGAAGAAAGGGAAAGTTTGTACCTGTTTTCAGAGCCCTCCCAGGGATTTTTCCTATTAAAATCACTTCTCCTCCCCCATTCTCCTGCACATCTTTTCCAACCCTAAGGATTGTCCAATTCCATGAATATTCCCGCTTGGAGCTGTGTAGCAACAAAGACCAACCCAGCCTTGGGAAAGGCACTGCTTCCCGGGGGCTCATGTTTTGAAGGAGCTGCTCTCTGCCCAGGGAGCAGAGGGGATCCAGGGGCTGGGGAGCTCCTCAGGAGCCAAGCCCGTGCCCCAAACAGGAAAACGGGAAGCTGGGAGTGGCTTCTCCGGGTGTGCAGAGTCCTGCCTTTGCCTGGAGGGAGGAATGTGGGATGAGGCAGGAGCTGTTGATGGTGTGGGGACCTGCACAGCAAACTCAGGGCCTGCCAATTCCTGCTTTCCCAGAGAAACACCCTCTGTCCTTCCAGAAATGGAATCCTGGAATGGTTTGGGTTGGAAAGGACCTTAAAGCCCATCCAATTCCATGGGCAGCGACACTTCCCACTATCCCAGCTTGCTCCAAGCCTCATCCAAGCTGGTTGAGGCATTGGAAGAACCACAGAGCTGTTCATCCTTGTTCCCTAAATCCATGGATCATCTCTCCTCCGTCCTAGGCAGGACCCCTGAGGATGAGTGGAACCTGCTCTACGTGGCCGTGACCCGAGCCAAGAAGTGCCTGCTGATGTCCAAATCCCTGGAAAACCTTTTAATGTTGGCTGGAGTAAGTGAAACCTTCCCAGGGCAAGGAAATCCTGCTGTGGGCTCATTTAAGGCCCACTGCACCAAAGGATTATCCTGAGATCCACCCTGATCCTAGGATTCATGCCGTGGACTGTTCCTTGTGCTGGCACACCCCAGAATAGCAGGAATTGCTTTTATTCCTGCATTTTGCTGCTCCATGAAGAGATTCCAGTAGGAAGACACAAGATTGCAGTGGGGTTTTTCCCACATTCCCTGCATTTGGGTGTTGTTTTCCACAGATCCTGAGTTCTTATCTCCATGGAACTGTGTAGGTTCCCTTTTCTCTGCCTCCAGTGGCTTCCAGCTCTTCCTTTATTTCCTTCCTTTATTTCCTTCCTGCCGTTGGCTTCTGCCAGAGTTTCTTCATCCTCAGGAATTTGGGGTTTTGTTCCTTCTTTAAATCCCATCACGTTCCAAGTCACTTCCATAGGGGTTAAAAAAATAATGGAATAACCTGTTCCAGCCCCTCAGCTCCCTCTGACGGGTGATATTCCCTTTTTCCCTTGTTTCCTAGGAGCGTTTCCTTCGGGTGGAGCTGCTGAGTGAGGCTGGGAAGGACGAGGGCAGAGCTCCCATCACTTGTTGCATATCAGGATGTGCAAAATCCCTGGAATTCAGTTCTGGGCTGGTGGTGAAGAAGCTCCCATTGACTCACGTACGTCCCTTCCCTGGGATCTGGGGTTTGGGAGCTTTCCCAAGCCATTCCAATCCCTGTTCTGAGCAGGGATCTCGGCTCCCCATCCATTTATTTGTGTGAATTCCAAGGGTGATTCCGGGTCATGTTGCACTTCCCACAGATCCACTCCGTCCTGAACATCCCATCTGACACCTCAGATGGAGCCGGGTTTGGGGTTTTGTTGTGTCAGATCCCGTGTGTGACTCTCGGAGCCCTTGGAGCATCCATCTGGGATTGGCACAGCACTGCTGGCCCCAGAGACAATCCAACTTTTGGGGTCAGGTTTGGGTTCGATCCCACCTGGATCCTTGTCCAGAGGGTGCTGGAAAGACCAAGCTCCATAGGGAACGTGAGGTCAATCTGTGGAGCTCCGTGTCCAGGACAAGGGATGACAGCTCCGAGCCATCAGCAGGGACAGGAGCAGTGACAGGAGGAGAGGGAACGGCCTCAGGCTGGGCCAGGGGAGGGGCAGGCTGGATATTGGGAACATTCCTTCATGGAAAGGGTTTTCAAGCATGGGAATGGGCTGCCCAGGTGGAGTCCCCATTCCTGGAGGGATTTCAGAGCCGTGTGGATGTGGCACTTGGGGACACGGGTGGCCTTGGCAATGCTGGGAATGGTTGGACTCCATGTCCTTAAAGATCCTTTCCAACTATTCCATGATTCTGTGCGGGATTGCCTTGCTTTGGGCACGTCATGGCTCCCTTGCCTGGATGTGAGGGGGTTGTGGCAGAACTTGGAAGCAGAGGTTGTGTTCCTGCAGCTTCCTCTTCCCTGGAATCTCCTCTTTTCCTCCCGCAGAGCGACGGCAGCCGGGATCCCGGGGGATTCCTGTGCCAGGCCTGCACCTGGCAGTGCTTCGGCTCCCTGGCTCCGCTCACCTCCTTCCCAACGATCAGGGAAGAGCCCGGCCAGCTCTAACAAAGCCCTCCAGCTTCCCTGAACCATCCTGGATATGGGATAAATCCTCTTGGCACATCCCAGCTCCAAAATCAGGTGGATGTCGGAGCAGGATTTCAGCCCAGCTCCAAAATCAGGTGGATGTCGGAGCAGGATTTCAGCCCAGCTCCAGAGGAACCTCCAGGCTCCCTGGGGAAGATGTGGTGCCTTCCCTCCAGCCCTGCCTCATCCCCCAGGAGCTGGGAAGTGGGATATCGAGAGGAATCTGCACTGTAGGAATGGGATCGGACAGAGCAGGGTTCCTTTTGGAGCATTCCCCCTCTTCCTCCCATCACCAGTGTCCAGAGTGCCCGAATATCCCATCGTTCCTGGAAATCCCTCTGACCCACTGAAAAAAGAGGAAACACAATGCTGGAAAGTATCCAAAGAAAGTTTATTTTTTGGAAATGAACTTTTCCTGCCCAGCCATGGGAGGAAATCCTTAAGCTCTCCTGGTGAATTCCTTTTCCGTCCTTGCAGCCAGGAGATTTCCCTGGACTCTTTCCCTTCTCCCTGCAGCCAGCCAGGAGGGAAGAAATGGGACAGCAGCAGAAAAATTCCTTTGGTTTGGTTTCAGCCAAACTCAGGGACAAACTGAAGAGAGATTTCTAACCCTAAAATTAAATTTATAGCCAAAAAAAAGCCTTAACACTTCCTTTTTGTCTCTTCCCTTCCCTTAAATATCCTTAAATATTTCCCAGCCCTCCCAGGAGCACTCTTGTAAATCCGGGTGGATCCTGCTCTCCGTGCCACAACTCCAGAGCCTATGCCATGGGAACTCGAAATTGAGAGTGGTTTCAGGAATCTGCCCGGAGCTGCTGCAGAAGCTCTCGTGCATCCTGGTTTTTTCCATGGTTGTTCATGGAACTGCTTCCCTCCCTCTCCTTTCACTTTCAAAGCCGACTCCAAGAACAAATTCCTGCATGGGCAGGAATTCCCCCAAACACTTGGATCTGGATGGAACCACAAAGCCTGGAGTGGGTGTTGGATCAGGCACCTCCAGTGCTCCCTTCCAGCCTCTCCTGTTTCCCGACCATCCCGGGTTCCCTGGGAACAGGGATGCACCCAGTGCAGTGCCTGTCACCCATCCCCAGATCCGAGGCACAAACAGGACAAGAGCAGCCAGGAAAAGCCGTGGAATTTCAGCTGTTGGATCCCTCCTGCTTCCCAAGCAGCTGCCACTGTACCATCACCTCCGGAGGATGGGAATGAACCTTTCATTCCCGTGGTGTCTGATGAACCCTTGGTGCCTTGGGGATGGATTCATCCCAATCCAGTCCTTCCCACCATCCTGGCTGAGACGTCCAGTTAAGGAATCCACTGCTCCGAGTGCTATTTTCTATATAAAATATATTTATTTGTACATAAAAACAGAGAGCTGCCTTTTCCAGAGTGTAAGGAAACAATTGGATAAAAACTGGGTAAGGAAACAAGTGGATAAAAACTTCTGATGGATAAAGGAAAAACACACAAAGGAAAACATTCCCTAAGTTGTGTTACTGCCTTTGGTCCTCCATGGTGTCTGTAGTGAGACTGCTCCAGCTTGGGTTCCCTGTGAGCCAGTGGGGATCGGGATCCAGAGCCGGGATCGGGATCCAGGGCTGGGATTGGCACTGGCAGTGCTTCCAAAGGATCCCTGAGCTCTGTGAGGGTGGGATGGTCCCAGCACCTTTGGCTGCAGCTCAGTGGCTGGAAGAGAACAGGAAGGGGATGAGGATGTGGGGGATGCTTGGCTGGGTCCCTTTCACCTAATTCCTGGGATTTGGGACAATTTATGGACAAAGCCAGGAAAGGGATGAGGATGTGGAGGGGATGCTTGGCTGGGGCTGGGTCCCTCTCCATCTATTTTCGGGGATTTATGGACAAAGCCAGGAAAGGGATGGAGCTGGTGTCCAGGTAATCCAACTCTATCCATGCTCCCGGCCAGGGAATGGGAATTACCTGGGGCAGGGCAGCTCGGCTTCATCCCAAACCCCATCCCAGCATCCCAACCCTCTCCCTGCCTACCACCAGCATCCCCAGGGCCGATTCCCTGAAATCCCAGCTCCCGGTGCAGGACACCCACCCACCTTTGGGTGCTGGAGCTGGATCATCCCTGGGAGTCATCCATGTTCAGGCTGGGAAGAGCAGCCGCGCATCCCTGGCTGCTCCACGCGGAGACCGGGATGTGCTCCGCCACCCCTCAGGGAAGCATCCGGCATTCCATCCTCCGGCATCCCTCGGGACGGTGGGTGCACCGAGCGTCCCCGCCGGGGGTGCTCAGCCCGTGGGGACAATCACAGGAGGTGCCACCTCCTCATTCCCAGAGGGACGAGCCACCATGGGAATGTTCGTCGCCGTCACTGTGTAGCCCTGCCTGGTGTACCTGTGGAGGGAAGAGGAGCATCAACGGCATTCCAAGGCTTTTCTTTGGAAAGCACGGGAGCCTTGGAAAACTCATCCCTGGGGTTTGGCACACTTACTTCCTCCTGCAGCAGCAGATGGCCACGATTCCGGCGGCCAGCAGCACCAGGAGTCCTTTGGGATGGACACACGGAGTGAGGAGCATCTCCCAACCCATGAATTCCACCAAAAGAGCTCCATGAGGAGCTCCGGGCACCATCACAAACCACTCCAGGCACCATCCCAAGATGCCATCCCCACCCCTGGAGGGATGGAATTGGGAATTCTTCTTTCTGTTAAGAAATTTGGGTGCTGAATCCTTCCCCCCCTCGGTGGCATTCCCATTGGCCATGGAATAAAGCTCCTGCAGCCCCCAAAAGGGCTTTTAAGCTTAAAAAAAATAAAGAAAATAAGCCCCTCCTTTCCCAAATAAGTTTTTTTTCCCAGCTTACCGACGGAAGAGGCCACGGACTGGATGGCAACTGGAAAAGAAGAGAGAAAAGGAGATTTTGAGCTGCAAAGGTGGGAAAGGGATGGATGCTGGGAGGAGCCTCACTAAAAAGGAGGTTGGAGAGAAGGGAAAATTCCATTGGAAAACCAAAAGAGCCTTTGTGGATGAAACAAGCCCCCGGGGAGGGTTGCATTCCCTTGGGAACTGGCCCAACCTGCGGCATAATCCGTGGGCAGGACGGGCAGCGGGGTTGTGCCCTCTCCCAGTGTGGATGTGTCCGGTGTTGGAAGCGTCTCCGGTGGCCTGGATCTGTCTGGGAACATCCCATCAGGTGCTGGTGGCACAGGTGACTGACTGGAAGCTGGAGAAGGGCTGGAATTTGGGCTGGCACAGGTGGTTCCTGCTGGGAAAACAGTGGGAAGCCTTTAAATTCCCGAAATCAAAAGGCAGCGCCGTTGTTTCCGCACCTCCATCCAACAGCTACAAAATGCTGGGATTTCACCCTTGGATGAATTTGATCCTGCCGTGAGAATGTTGTGGTTTCCACTCCCTGGGAATTGTGGCTTTGCCGTGGCTGTGGCCACTCCAAACCCAATCCCAAGTCCCCTGCTCACCCCTCTGGGTCGTGCTCTCTGTGTGCGGCGCCGGCGGCAGCTCCGGGCTGGGGCTTTCCTGGGAAAGAGCCGGATCTCCTTTGGGAAGACACAACAGGGAGCCACCATCAGCTGGGAAATGAACTCTGGTTTGGTGGGTTCAAAAGTCAACGTTCTTTTATCCAACATTTCCGGGGGAAATTCCACAAATCCCAGATTTCAGTTGTCAAATTTTAACTATTTTTAGATTTTAGCAAACAAAGGAATTCATGTTCATTGCCTACAAGTTATTGATTACCCTTTTATTGATTAATAATTTCTCCCTTCTTATCCTAATTAATCCATGTTTTCAGCCTTTTAATTATGCTTTCCCAGATCAGGCACCTCTGTTCTGTGCAGAGACTCTTTGTGGTTTATAGATTCCACATTCCTGATGTTCCATCCTCTCCCAGGTTTTAACTTCCTCCCCCAGGTCTGGCAGCACTGAAGGATGTGAGGCCCTAAACTTTTGTGTTTCCAACCCATGGACATCACCCGTGATCCGTTAAGAATTCCACGGATTAAATTCCTCTCCATAATTTCCCTCCCACTTCTGCTTCTTTTGGATGTGGGCGGCTCCCGCATCTCTTCCCATCCTCCGGTGCCAGAGGCGTCCCCGCTCCCAAATTCCTACCGAGGACTTACGGATGCACTGGAGCGTGGGGTCGGTCCAGCGGGGCTCGGAGCCGTTCCAGAGGATGCACTGGATGAGGCTGGAGGTCCCGGCTTTCCGTTTGTATCCCGGGTTGCAGGAGTAGCGCAGGAGGGAATTCAGCTCCATGCGGTTCCCAGCGTCGATGTGAGCGTTGGCCACGGCCTTGGGGCGGCTGCATTGCACTGGAATGGGAATGGGATGGAAAAAAGATGGAATCACAGCAGGGAGATCAGGCAACCTCTGGTTGTGCTGGGGAATTCCCCACTCCTCATCCCTGGAAGTGGCCAAGGCCAGGTTGGATGAGGCTTGGAGCAACCTGGGATAGTGGAAGGTGTCCCTGCCCATGGCAGGACATGGAATGAGGCGATCCTTAAATTCCTTTCCAACCCAAATCATTCCATGATCCTGTGAAATCCTGCCTAGGGGTGGATACAGGGATTTGGTGCTGCCCTGGGGCTGGGAGAGCCTCATCCAGCCTGCAAAAATAAAGGGGCCCTGTGCCTGACACAGGGGATAGAGAAAGGGAAAATATGTTTGGGATCGCTTGTGGCAGCTCCTCTGGTGGCAGGAGAAAGGGAAAACTCCACTTCCTATGTGTTTGTGGTCACTGTAGCAGCTCCTCCCACCACCATGGAATGTTTATGGAATTCCATCCCCTTGCAGTGACCGTCCCAGGCCAGTGACCCTGGCTGCATCCCATCTCCAGCTGCTGCATTCTGCACTCACTGCCCCCGTCTGTCTCCACTCATTTCGCAGCTGGACATGAAAAATTCCAGATGCTACCTGAGTCCTCCAGCCACTTCCCAGGGTTTTTTCTGCTCTGGAAAGTGACAGCTGAAATCCAAGTATCCCAGGCAGTGGGACAGTGATGGATTATGAATTACAGCTTTGTTTTTTCCCAAAGGAGTTCCTGCTTCCCCTTCGGCATCGGGATGAAGTTCCACACCAGGCTGGTGAAATTTCCTTTCTTTTTTGGTGCAATGGGGAAGAATTTTCCAGATGCTCCAAAACTGCCAGCACCTGGATCCCTGTGGTGGTGAGGGAATGGCTCATCCATGATCCTGGCTGCTGGAAGCTCCCGTATCCCAATGGGAGCCAACATGGAGAGATGGAGAGATGTACAATGGGAATAACACAAAATACAGCCAGGATGGAGCGATGGATATCTGGGATGGGAAGTACGGATAGGATGGAATGCATGGCTGGGATGGATGGATGGCTGGATGGATGGAGCAATGTCCAGCTGGGATGGAGCAGTGTCCAGTCAGGAGGGATGCACGGTTGGGCTGGGATCGTTATGGGATGGAGATGGAAGAACAGTGGGAATGGGAATGGGAATGGGAATGGGAATGGGAATGCCATGGCAGGGAGGACAGGAGCACACAGGGATGGGAATGTGTCGGTGACAGGGACAGCAGCCACCAGGGACAGGAATGTGGTGGCAGTGGAGATGGGAGCAGGATGGGGATGGAAATGGTGGGAATGGGAACACGATGGGGATGGGAGCATGATGGGGTTGGAAGCACAGTGGGAATGGGAGCACAATGGGGATAGAAACAACGGGAATGGGAACACGGTGGGGTTGGGAGCACAGTGGGAATGGGAGCACAATGGGATAGAAACAACGGGAATGGGAACACGGTGGGGTTGGGAGCGCAGTGGGAATGGGAGCACAATGGGATAGAAACAACGGGAATGGGAACACGGTGGGGTTGGGAGCGCAGTGGGAATGGGAGCACAATGGGGATAGAAACAACGGGAATGGGAACACGGTGGGGTTGGGAGCGCAGTGGGAATGGGAGCAGGAGGGGAAGCGGCCAGTGGCACAGCAGCAGTGGGGACAGGAACACAACGCACTCCTGCAGCACCCAAAACACCCAGAGATAAAAGTCTCCATCGTCAAAAACTCCTGCCCCAATTCGAGGTGCATCCCCAGAACATCCTGGGGGGAATTTGCTGCATTTCAGTGCTCGGCTGGATCTGGCTGGATCCAAGGGTGATCCTGGCACCGGGACACCCTGAGGGCTGCAGTCAGCGTGGCCAGAGTGAACACGGGGACCACGCGTGTGTTGAGCACAGCAGCTCTTTGCCTCCTCTCAAGCCGTGGGCAAAGTTCCAGGAAGCAGCAACTCTTGGAACTAGGATTTGAGGAAACGCCTGGGGATGTTTCGTCACACCCTCACAACTCACCAGACTGGAAATGTGCCTTTAGTGAATGAAAATCCCTCCCGGTGCCAACTCCAGGTGCTTCTCCGAAGGGAGCGCAGCAGGAGATGGTCGGAAACACCAAAACCATCCGGGAAAAACAGGGATCTGCCAGCTCTGCTTATACCTTCCAGTTTTTAAACCTGTTCTCCTCATCCTAAAGAATTGTTTTTTCCAGTTGATTGGAATCTTCTCTTCCAAAAAATGCCCAGGTTGTTCAACAAGACCCCAGTGACGCCGCTCTCCAGGATCACGATCCGGCATCTCACGCCATCCATGGATTTCAGCTTGTTTGATGAGACAAAACACATTCCAATGGGGAAAAGGGGAGGAAACAGCCCTGGAGAGGCAGGATTTAGGCTTTTATCCTTTGGCAGTGAGTTGGAATTTCCCATGGATGCATCATCCCAGGTGCTCAAAGACTCATCCCATCCTTGGCCCACCTCCCAAAGGAGCTGCGGTGCCGGGAGCCAACCTTCCCAGGAAAACATCTCCAGCTGCCTCATTTCCATCTGAATTCCCTGCATCCTGCTGGCATCAAATATCCAGGTTGAAAAGTGCCCAATATTCATGGATTTTGCATTTCCATGAATTTTTTACTTCACTTTTTCTTGTCTTTCACCACCAGTGATCTCCAGCGATGCCGGTTTTGGAGGATGAGTTCGTTCCGGCACATTGGGAAGCAGAATGTGCCAGCACCGGGAATACAGCCAGGATGATCCCAGGCATGGAGATGCTGCCGTGTGATGTCATCCCATGTCCAAATCCAGCTTCCCAAGGATGCACAACCACAACTGGACACCAGAGAATCCACACCGGGGAAAAATTTGGCTGTTCTCCTTAAAAAATTATCAGGGAAAGGCCCACAGAGGTGAGGGGTTTTCTGCTCAAAATTTAAAAGCCATGAGCCAAAAAACAGTGAAGAGAAGAGGAATTTCACAAATCTGGACCCACGAAAAATCCATGCCAAATGCCAAAATCACAGAAATAAAGAAAACTTCATGTTTTAGCTGAAAAATCTTTCCAATTGACCAGCTGGGCCTGGGATGGAAAGCAGGAGAGGATTGGATACCCGGTGGGAACATCATGGGATGCAGCAGCACATCCCGAATTATCCATCAACCAAACTAAAAGAAATAAATATTATTCTTTTTCTCTAACACCCCCTAAAACCACATTATTTGCCCCAAGCAAGGATCCTGGTGGCACCACTGCTGCCTGGAATGCTGTCTGGACATCTGAGATCAGTGGTCAGGGGGAATGACATCAGGGAAGGCTATTTTTAGCCTGTTCCTGAGGTTCAGGGCTCGTGTCCTCCCAGCTCACGTGGCTCTTCTGGCTTATTTTTGTCACCCAAGATATTTTACAGACGTCGCCATTCCCATCGTCCCTTTATAAATAGGGATGAATTACTTTTCCAGGGCTTCAGGAGCACACAGGAGCTTAGAGAAGAGAGGGCACTGAAGCTGTCCCAAAGCTCTGCGCTCCCTTCCAGCCTTATTTCACAGAATCCTTCACAGTTTCCACATTTTTAGTGAATTAAATATTTCATAATGCTCTTGCTGCTTCCAGGGGCTCCCGGGGGATGAACCAAGGGATGGTTCCAATGTCTGAGCTGTGATGAGATTTTCCTCAAAGCTGTTGTGTCCAAGAGCAACAGAGCTGGGGAGGGGCTGGAGCCCCAGGAGCGGCTGAGGGAGCTGGGAAAGGGGCTCAGCCTGGAGCAAAGGAGGCTCCGGGGGGACCTTGTGGCTCTGCACAAGTCCCTGACAGGAGGGGGCAGCCGGGGGGGTCGGGCTCTGCTGGCAGGGAACAGGGACAGGAGAGAGGGAACGGCCTCAGGCTGGGCCAGGGGAGGGGCAGGCTGGATATTGGGAAAATTCCTTCCAGGAATCGGCTGTCCTGCCCTGGCAGAGCTGCCCGGGCTATCCCCATTCCTGGAGGGGCTTAAAAGTACTTGTGGTCAGTGGTGGCCTCAGCAGTGCTGGGTTAATCATTAGACTCAGTGATCTTAAAGTTTTTCAGCTTTCACGCTCCAGGGATTTTGGGATTTTGGGCTTTTGGAGAGCCAAGACACGATGTGACACTCTGAGCTCAGCAGCCATGGACAACTCCCAGTGCCATGGAAAACACACAGGACCCACCCAGGCTGAAATCCCACAGTGATGCAGCTGCCATGGGTCCATCACATGGATCCTAAAAATTGCCCCCAACCTCCCTGGACACTGCTGAGGAGGTGGTGTGGGAATGCGAGGAGCAAAATGGGGACCCAGGGAACATAGGGATGCAGCCTGGGCACTCTGGGTGGGGGTTATGAGGCACCCAGGGAGAGGTTTGGGAAGGCAGGGAGCAGAGTGAGCACCCCAGGGAGCAGCAAGGACACTGCTGAGTGGGAGCTTGAGCACCCCAGGGAGCAGCCTGGGAACCCAAGGAAGCGGAGTGGACATCCCAGGGATGGCATGGGCACCCCAGGGATGGCACGGGGGAGCAGCCTGGGCACCTCGAGTGGGGGCTCGGTTACCCCAGGGAGTAGCGTGAGTACCCCTGGAAGGGGAGCAGGCATCCCCAGGGAGTGGCATGGGTATCCCTGTGGGCATCCCGGGAAACGGAGCGAGCACCGTAGGGACCGGAGCAAACACCTTGGGGGTGGCATGGGCACCCCAGGGACAGGGATAGTGTGGGCACCTCAGCGGGAGCTTGGATACCCCAGGGAGTGGCGTGGCTCCCTCCGGAAGTCGAGCAGGTTCCCCAGGGAGCGGAACTGGCTCTCCCGGGAGCAGGGCGGGTATCCCGGGGAATAATGCGGGCATCCCAGGAAAGCGGAGCGAGCACCTTCGGGACGGCGTGGGCACTCCGGGGAAGGTGTAGGGAGCCCGGGGAGGGTGCGGGCACCCCAGGGAGAGTTCGGGCGCGCCGGGGAGCCCGGGGCAGTCCCGCTTACCGGTGTCGGCGGCGGCGCGGAGCAGCAGGAGAGCGACGGTACCGCAGAGCAGCGGCAGCAGCGGCCGTGCCATGGGACCGGCCCGCAGGCAGCTCCGGGCTCCAGCGGGCGCTCCAGCGAGGGCTTCGTGGATCTTCTCTGCCGCTGTCGCGGTCCCGGTGCGGCCCGAGGGGTTTCACTTTCGGTTTAGGATCGGGGCCATCGGGAGGGACGCACCGCCCTGCTGGGATGGGGAGCCGGGACAGGGAGGGGATGCGGTGCCCGGGAGGGGCGAGCGGGGGCTGCGATGCCGGGGGGGATTCGGTCCCCAGGGGGAATTCGGCTCCCGAGGGGAATTCGGTGTCCCGAGGAGCTCGGTACCCGGGACGCAATACCCGGAATGGGATGAAATAGAGGGGTGAGGGGGATTCATTGCCCGCGGGGATGATGAGATTCCCGGGAGGATGAGATACCCGGGGGCATGGAATACCGGGAGGGGTGGGGGGTGCAATACCGGGCAGGAGGGAATAGCAGAAGGGATGGAAAAACCCGGGAATACAAATCCTGGGGGAGCAGGGAGGGTGTGGAATTTGGTGCCCAAAGAGGGATACGATTCCTGGCGTGTGGGGAGATGCAGTAACCAGGGAGGGGATGCAATATCCACGGGATGTGAGATCCCCTGGGAGGGGAAGGACACCAGGAGGATGAAATATTTAGAGGGGACCCAGGGGCTGCAGTCTCAGGGGTGGGGGAGAGGGGATGGGATGGCCCTGGAGAAAGCAGTGCCTGGGGGGATGCGATATCGGGGGTCACTGCAATGCCCAGGAGGGTCGTGGTACTCTTGGGATGCGATATCTTGGGACGGGATGCAATACCTTTGGAAAAGATGCAATACCTTGGGAAGAGATGCAGTCCTGGCAGGAGATGAGGCAGCTCTCCCTGCCCAGGGGAATGTGGTATCCAAGGGAATCGTGGTGTCCTGGGGGGATGCTGTTCCTGCCTCCTATGCCTGGCAGGATCTGGCCATGGATCTGTGGGGATTCCATGTCCTTGGGATGCAGGAATCCCAGTGCTGGAGCTGGAACATGCTGGTCCCCACACAAACCTCATAAATGGACAAGCTATGATCAAGCCCTGGAAGATCTGCAGAGCTCCTGCGGTCGGGCTCCATCCCTGAGCATTCCGAGGATTCACATCCCACAGATCCTGCTCACAACAAATCCTCCCCAACTCGGCTCCTTGCTGGTGGCCTCTTTGTTTATTCTCACGTTGTTTTATTTTGTCAGTGAGCACCAGCAAACAGCCCCCACGGGTCTAGAAAAGGGAAAGCAAAGGGTTATTTGCAGGGTAACATTTCATGGCCACTCCCCATGTCTTCGTGAGAGGTGAATAAATTCTCCCTCTGCCACCAAGGAAAGAGAATTAACCTCAGTTAACCCCTCCTGAAGCAGAAGAGAGGCTGCACCCGTGACAAACCACTTGACCCCGCCAAATGTCTTTTAAAGAGAGCAACGTGAGCCTGGAGAACAAGGAGGAGACGCCTGAGGGTAGTGCTCAGAAACATTCCAGATGAAAATGCGGCGGAGGGCTTCCACCCCAGCGGAGCGCTATCGCAGATTCCCGAGGCTGGCTGGTGAAGGCTGTGGCTGTACTCTGGATGGGCTGGGATCCCACATGATGAGCGTGACAAACAGCAATCAGCCGGGCAGGGTTCACAGCGTTTACACAAGAGCTGAGTGTGATAACCCCCGGTTTTGGCAAAGTCTGGAAAGACTTTGCCCTTCTTCTCGAGAATTCTTTCGAATGACTTAAAAAGTCCAATCGCGTCCTAAATTTCCAGGTGAGGATTTGGGTGCTCCTGGTGCAAACGAGCCCTGCAGCTGCTAATCCTCCAGGACATAAGCAGAGCTGGGTGAGAGTTTATACTGGTTGAACCAGAGGGTAGTGATCCCTGAGAAGAGCACATTTAAAATGCCTTTCCACAGAAATCCTTGAGCCTTTCCAAGAAAATCCAGAGCTAGGGAATGATTAGCTGTTGAGGAAGTGCTGGTAACTGGAGGTGCAGCTGCAGGGCAAGCTCTTCGTGGTGACAAGAGGATGTGAGTTGGGGACAAGGGAATGTGAGCTGGCAAATGACCAGGAAAGGGCACAAAGACGTGGAGTCCAGCCAAGTGGCCAGACACTCGGAGCCACGGCAGGAGCGGAGGAATCCAGACTTTTCCATGCTTGGAATGTGAGGGTGAAAAACCCAGGGTGTCTTTTGTTCGGGGGCTCTCCTGAGAAGTGCCAGCTCGAGCTGCTGTTTTATTATTTAGTTATTGCACTGAGATTAAATTATTTTAAGGATTCAGACATCTGAGCCTCTGTCATGGGAAACCTGGAGTGAGAAACCCCGGTCTGACCCTGTGAGTGTGGGGGTGGAGCTGGGGAGAGGCTTTGTTCCCAGCTCAGCAATTTTGAGTTCCAGAGCGGCTCCTGGATGGCCAGACAGGAAATTTTCCCCGACAAGCTGATTTGTGGGATCATCCCACCCAAGGAGCCCTTGTTGCCCTGCCCCCCCGAGGCACTGCATCAAAGGATCCATCCCATCCAGGACAAGGATGTAATCCTAAGGCATCCCTCCCTTGGGGCAAGGTGAAAACCAAGGGCTGGACACAACATCTGGATTTCCAAAGGGATCCACCAAGCTCATGCTTTAGGGGTTGTCTGGTTTCAAGTGCTTTGAACACCTGAGAAGCAATTTTTGGGCTGGGTTATCACCACTGTCTCATCATCGCCACCATCAAAGGTATTGGCAAAAGCAGCTTTTAATATAAATTTCACAGAATTATGGGATGATTTGGGTTGGAAGGGGTCTTAAAATCATCTTGTTCCATCCCCTGCCACGGGCAGGGACAGCTTCCACTATCCCAGGTTGCTCCAGCCCCAGTGTCCAGCCTGGCCTTGGACACTGCCAGGGATCCAGGGGCAGCCCCAGCTGCTCTGGGAATTCCATTCCAGCCCCTGCCCACCCTCCCAGCCAGCAATTCCCAATTCCCAATCTCCCATCCAGCCCTGCCCTCTGGCACTGGGAAGCCATTCCCTGGCTCCTGTCCCTCCATGCCTTGGCCCCAGTCCCTCTGCAGCTCTCCTGGAGCCCCTTTAGGCCCTGCAAGGGGCTCTCAGCTCTCCCTGGATCCTTCCCTTCTCCAGGGGAACGTTCCCAGCTCTCCCAGCCTGGCTCCAGCGCAGAGGGGCTCCAGCCCTGGAGCAGCTCCGGGGCCTCTCTGGACTCTCTCCAGCAGCTCCAGGTCCTGCTGCTGTGTCCCCAGGGCTGGGGCAGCTCTGCAGGTGGGCTCTCACCTCAGGGGCACAGGGACAGGATCCCCCCTCCCCTGCTGGGATCAGCCCAGGACTGGGGGGGCTCTGGGCTGGGGCAGGTCCAGCTCTCACCCCCCCAACACCCCAAATCCTTCTCCCAGGGCTGCTCTGCATCCCTTCATCCCCCAGCCTGGACCAATCCCTTCTCAATATGTAATTCTGTGTATGAATGGATTTAAATGAGTAAAGGATGAGTGTTTCCATCTGGGATCTATAATTAAATCACTGTTGTAATTGGAGCAAACCCTATCAAACTAAATGTTAAATCAGTCAATGATGAAGTGCAGCTAAAACCTTTTGTGCCCTCATCCTTTTGCACCCTCCTCACCACCAGTCTCCGTATAAATCATTCTAAATTGATTCTGACCTGGTGCTCGTTTATCCATGTAATAAATTATAGGATGGACCTTGCCAAGGACATGGAGCTGTTGGAGAGAGTCCAGAGGCCACCAGGATGATCAGAGGGATGGAGCAGCTCTGCTGGGAGGCAAGGCTGGGAGAGCTGGGAATGTTCCCCTGGAGAAGGGAAGGATCCAGGGAGAGCTGAGAGCCCCTTGCAGGACCCGAAAGGGCTCCAGGAGAGCTGCAGAGGGACTGGGGCCAAGGCATGGAGGGCCAGGAGCCAGGGAATGGCTTCCCAGTGCCAGAGGGCAGGGCTGGATGGGAGATTGGCAATTGGGAATTGCTGGCTGGGAGGGTGGGCAGGGGCTGGGCTGAAATTCCCAGAGATCCCCTGGATCCCGGGAAGCATCCAAGGAAAGGTTGGAGTGGGCTTGGAGCAACCTGGGATGGTGCAAGATTCCCGGCCCATGGCAGGGGATGGCACTGGATGATCCTTAAGATCCTTTGCAAATCATTCTATGTTTCCATGATTTCCTGCAAGTCACCAGTAGATTTCCATCCTGGCCATAACCCAAGATGGGAATTACTGGAGCATTTTTTTTCAGAGCTCTGCTTACAATGGCACTTTTCCACTTGGGCTCTGATTCCGGAAAGCGATATTCCAAGGCCTTCAGGGAATAAGGGATTATCCCATCTCACTCAGGGAACTGGGCTCTTCATATGGACAATTTCTCCCAGTTTTTCCATGCACGAGTTCCTGGTATGGTCAAAGGATGCTTCCCTGTCCAGCTGGTTTGGTCAAGGGACACTTCATGATCCATGTAGGAATTCCTGAGGCCTCAGAGCAGCTCCAAGGAAGAGGAAGCAGGGGGATGCACCACTGGAAGCAGTTGAGGAGTTCCAGGTTTCTCCTTGGAGGTAGCTCATGGAAAGGTTGTGTTGTCAACTGTGACTCTTGAGCCAGAGATTTTTGGGTAAGAAAAGCTGAATTTTAAGCCAGGACTAGAGATTAGGCCCGTGTCCAAAGGGAGACAAACCACTTGTTTCAAGATGCCAGCAGAAGGGATGAGAATCCATCTCCTTCCTGAGCACAAATATTCCTTTGGGTTCATTTTCCAGCAAACAGAAACCAAAACTTCATCTCAAGGAGCAGAAAAGTCCAAACTCTGGTAATGAATCAGCTTTTCTTTTCCTTTGAGGATTTAACCAGGAATTACTTAATTTCTTATCAGCTCCCACAGGTTCCTGCACCAAGTACATAAAAGCTGCTCAGGATGTGAGTTGACCCTCCCAGGTTTATGCCTGCTAATTCCATGTACTGAGTGCAAATGGAGGAGGAGGAGGAGGAGGAAGAGGAGAAGAAGAAAGAAGAGAAGGAGGAGGAGAAGGAGATGAAGAAGAAGAAAAGGAGGAAGAGGAAGGAGAAGGAGAAGAAGAAGGAGGAGAATAACAACAAGAAAAGGAAGTAGATCCAGTGCTAAGCATTGTAGGCAAGGCCATTCTCTGAGAAAACCAAAACTTTAACGCTTGCTGCAGTTTTACAAATTGATGCATGATGAAAATTTCCTATTTTGGCTGGAATTTGGCAGATTTGGTGAAAACGGGGTGGTTTTGCTGCCCAACAGAACACCTTGGTTGTGGGAACGAGCTGCTGCTGCCTTTAGGGCATCAGGCTGGAGAGATTCTGGCCTTTCCAGAGCTTTCCAAGGGAAATCATTCCATGCTGGAGTGTAGGGAAGTGTGACCTCAGAGCTGAGGAACCCAGCAGGAGTCAGGGGAGCAGCAGGGTGGGATGTGCTCGGCTCACGGACTCGCAGGGGATCTCCAGAGGAATTGTTTTGTAACCTCGACTCCTTTTCCATGTGAGGGGAAAGCACCCATGAAAGCACCCGGGGGGTTTTCGGCCTCAGAATTGCTTTAGGTCTCAACTTCTGATTTGGGGACTTTCAGTTCTTGGATATGAGGATGTTTCTGAGAATCACTGCAGCCCTTTCCCACAGAGAACGAGCAGATTTGGGTCACAAGCCTTTACTTTATCCAGTTAAATTATTTGATGCTGTTCTAGGAGGGAAGAGCACTGACAAAACACGAGGTGGTGAAATTTCCAGCTGGAGGCTTGGACACATCTCCTTTTCCTTGCAAATAACATTCCCAGAGAGTTTCTCCTGAAGCAGAATTAATTCTGCTCACACCTTTATTTATTCTCGGAGGGTGAGAAGGAAGAGGGAAGATTTGTACTGGTCTTTCCACCCTCATGTTTAGGAATAAATAAATGTCCATCAAGTGGGGTTTGTTTCCTTTTCCCCTTCTATAATAAATTCCAGTCAGGTGGGGAAACTTTCCTGATTCAAGTTTATCTTTAAAGTTGATAATTGTCAAATTCAACTTGGCTCTGCTATCAACAGCTGTGAATTATGATAAGTTGGAAATTTTGACTAAAAGCTTGTGCTAAATCACTGGAAAAACTTGTACAAACCCACATATTCCCCTTGGAATTTATGTTGTGATGTTCTCATTGGCTTTTACAAACACTTGAAGAAAACAATGTATTAAAGTGGAGCACAAAATGCAGGGAAAATTTGTTTGTGAGTGGGCTGGGATTTATTTTGGAATTATTTTCTGCCTGCAGGTGGCTGAGATTATGAAACCTCAAGTTTTAGGTGGAAAATCCAGCACCGGGAGCACGACAGCGACAGCTTTTAGCCTCTTTAGGAAGTGGGAGGAGGGCTGGGAAGCATCCACAGCTTGTCCCTGCTGGGTGATTGTTTTTCCTCAGCAACTCTGGGACAATAAACCCCGAGAACAAACATCCTGATCGTGTGGCACACCCACAGCAAAGCCTTTCCTGGAGGCTCCTGAGGGCTTCAAAATCGGTGGGTTTAGGTGGTTCTCTCTATGCCATGCTTTTGGGGTGTTGTAGGATGTGAGTAAGTAATTAAAACAGTAACAGAGAGTTATTAAAAGTTCTTCAGCAGAGGATTAAGGAGGTGCTGCTGCTCCTGAAGGTCACCAGAGGTGACCCCACAACCTCACCCCAGGCAGGGGGTGACAATTTCAACCATGGAAAACAACAAAGAAATCAGGTGCTGGTGAGGAGCTTTCCAGGAGAATCTGGGGCTCCTGAGCAGATCCAGAGAAGCAAATATGAAATTAAAAGTTGCCCCCAGGGTCAACAGCAAAGAAAACCATTAAACTGGAGGGGTCAGAAGGAGGAATTTCCTCTGAAAGGGCAAATTTGCTCTTTGTTGGATGGATTTCATCCCCTGCAGTGTTTTGAGAGCCCATTAGCTGTGGTGAGTGATGAGGTTGCTTCTTGTCTTTGGCCTCATTGTTGGTTCATCGGGTTTGTGTCTCTGTTTATCTTCTTTATTTTCTTCCCCTGTTTCTTATTAACCCTTATTATTATTATCCTCCTTATTATCCTAATTAATTCTTATTATTGGGATTGTCAATACCTGTTTATATAATAATAATAATAATAAGTTTTTTATTAAAATAAATTCATCTTTAAGGGCAAAGGATTATTATTTTTTTTTTTTAATTAAAATAAATTCATCTTTAAGGGCAAAGGATTATTATTATTATTATTATTATAATTTTTTATTAAAATAAATTCATCTTTAAGGGCAAAGGATTGTTATTATTATTATTATTATTATTATTTATAAATAGGTATTGACAATCCCAATAATAAGAATTATTAAAAAGTTAATAATAATAATAATAATAATTTGTTATTAAAATAGATTCATCTTTAAGGGGGAAGGATTATTATATTATTTTATTTTAATATTATTATTATTATTTTAATCTTCTTATTAATTCTTATTATTGCTACTATAAATACACCCAAAAAAACCTCTTTCTTTGCATAAAACCCAGGAAAACACAACTGTGAAGTGGATCCTTCCTCAGGAATAAAGGCATCCCAGATTTTGGGATGTGGATCCAAGGGCAGCTGGAAAGAGGTGGGGAGATGGAGAACACTGTGAGGAAAGGGTTTGGACAACACCTCAACCACATCCCTGGAGCTTTAACACCTGGAATTATCCCAAGAGGATGGAATTAAGACCTTCCACGCCCCAAATAATGGAATATTTGGAGCTGAGACATTTACTTGAAGTAGCAAATTCCATTAATTAATCAAATTGAGAATTAAACTGGGCAGAGGACAAAAGTTTGGACAAGGAATGAGAAGGATTTGGTAAACAGAATAGTTCCAGAGTGGATTAAATTATTTGGCAGGAAAAGTCTTGTTTGAAGCCAAGGGCCATTTAAAATATCTGGATAAAAATAACCACGCCACTCTTGATTATAAATTAAATACAATTAAAAAGAGCAGTAAATTCTTCTGGGGTTAATTCCACACAGACGTGATTACAGTAGAAACAGTCAAGATGGATTAAAATCTGAGCCGGGGAGTGAAAAACTCTGGAAAAATCATGTTGGGACAATTTATGTGGTAGGAAAAAGTTATTTGTCAGGGTGAAGGAGTCTCAGGCCTAATTTTCCTAATTTTTTTAGCTTTTTATTCATAATTTTTTAGCTTCTAATTCCTATTTTTTTAGCTTTTAATTCCTAATTCTTTAGCTTTTAATTTCTAATTCTTTCAGTTTTTAATTCCTAAGTTTTTATCCCTATCCCTGATTTTTTTAAGTTTTTAATAAGATGGAGGACTGGGGGTTCTTTTCAATGGATAAAACTCTTGCACAAGTCCCATGGGATTTATAGAGACAAAAAGACCCCCAAAAATACTAAATTTTGGAGCAATTCATCTTTTTTTGCTGATATTTATAATTTTTCTAGTTCTTTTCCTACCCAAGGGTTAAAACCACACCTCTGCAGCTCCGAGAGTTGCTCCACACCAGATTTCCACAACGATTTCCTCCCTCATCCAGGCTCAAAAATTCATGGAATGCTTTGGAAGGACCTTGAAGATCATCTTGATCCAACCAGACCAGGTTCTGTCCAACCTGGAAAAAATATAGGGATTTATGTGGTGTTCCACATATGTTCCACATATTCCACATTCCCTGTTTTCTTAAACCACTGGATGTCATTGAAAGGGAAGAATCCTCAATTTCTCCTTTCTTTACCAGGAGAATGACTCGTGAGGAGTAACTTGTGTTTTAAGAGATGCGTTTAATTGTTCAATGAATTAATGCCAAGAAATAAAAACGTTTAAAGTAAACAAATATTAAAATATTAAAAATATTTAAAATATTTAAAATAATTAAATAACATTTTTAATTAAAATCATAAAAAGGGATTTTGCTGCTGGAGCCACAGAAAGCTCCAGGAAAGGACCAATATCAGCACTGTGCAGCAGTGGGATTTTAGGATGAGAATCAAGACATGCTGTGATCCTGAACTGGATGTTTCTCCATAAAGAGGGAAGCTCTTGAATTCTTTTTCTCTTAAATATTAATATATATTTATATATTAGATTAATTAAATATGATTAATATAATATATTAATAATATTGCTATTATTATTACTACTAATTATTTAAACAGGTGTATTTCAGGTGCTTTGTTCTTCCTTTCCCTCCCATAATATACTTTATGTTATATAATTTATAATAATATATGATAAAATATAATAAATAATATCCCATAGATATAAAAAATATAATTTTATGTAATACACATAATATATAAAAATGGATATTATATACATACTATTTGTATTTATATAAAATATTATTAATTTGTATTATATTTATAGAATATTTCATAAAATTAATTAATATATTTTAATATATTATATAAAATATTATGCAGTTTATTAAACATGATATAATGTAATATTATAGAATATAATGCATATAACATATGCAAAATAGAAATACATATAATAAATATAACATGTAATATATAATGTGTAATACATATTTAATAACAATATATACATTAAAATATCATCTATAATATACTATGCAGTCTACTAAACATAATATTATATTAATTATATTATATATATTGTGTTTAGATATATGACACATTGCAACATGTAATGTAAGTTATATACATAGTACATAATATATAGGATATTTAATATATATAATAATGTACAACAAAATATAATGTATAATAAATGAAACAATATCAACATAACATTATGTAGTAGAATATATTGTAATATATAATACATATTATAAATAATAATATATGGTATATGTGTTATATGTAACATATAACACATATAATATGTACAATAATAATACATAAAACAGTACATGATTTGGTATATCATATAAAATATGAAGTAATATATATTATGTAACATATAACCTAAAAATTATAAAATATAATCTATAATATATAATGTATTAAAATGTTATATATTATGTATTATATATTATTTTATATACTATATATTATACATTATATATTACATATTACATATGTTATATATTATATATTATATTTTATATTTTATATTATATATTTTATGTTATATACTAGATATTAGATATTAGATATTTTAACACACCTCTTAGTTTCTTTTAGGAAATAAACCCTCCTGTACCCCCCTTGTTTCAGAAACCCATCTGTTGGTGGTGTTCAGAAGAGTAAAACAAAACCCTTTCCTTACAACCCTCTGATCCAAGTGAAAACCACTGGAATTTTTATCCACAGAAAGCACAAATCCACAATTCCACGAAAACAAGGGTGATATCAGGGAAGTCGGACAAATCAATTCAAATTTTCCAATGGAAAAAAAACCCCAGTTTGCTCTGAATTCCTCTGTCACTCGGGTTTGGAATGCAGCAAACAGCTCCCACTTGGAAAAGCACAGGTAACGTGTTGCAGCTTCGGGATGGAAGTTTCTAAATCCCTCAGGTCATTCCGTAAAATCATATTTGAGATTCTTGGCCGTCATTTTGCAGCTCTGCCACTCTTCTTGCCCAGTTTCCCAATGGAATGGGAAACAGTTCTCCAGACTGGAGACACCGAAGATACTGAAGATAAGGAATGAGGAAGGGAAAGCAGAGGCTTGAAGTGATCCCGTGACTCCCACGATGTTTTCATAGGTTGATTTTTTTTCTCAGTTCAAAAGGAAAAGGCACTGAATGCACTCACTCATCACTCCAGTCTATTTGTTTTTTGAACTGGAAACCAATCAGCTTATCACAATTTATCCCCTAGGGGATTCTTCAGGAAGAAGTAATTATGTCGGGAGTTGGATGTGTTCCCACTTGAGCTGGACGTGACAGGAAAGGTCACTTGGCTCTTTGTGTCCTGCCCAAAATTATTGTCTGGGCTGTTAAGTCTGGCGAGGCAGCACAAGGAAAAACCAGGATTAAGTTTAAAAACCTGTTTTCACAACTCCCTGGATCGTGGAAAAATCCCACGTGAAGGTCAGGAGATTGTGTTACAACAGGAGAAGTCGGGAATATGGGATGGAATTAAACAGTTTTTATCATCACATTCCTAAAATACCATGAAAAATCCATCTTTGCAAAGAAAGTTCCTTAAAAATGGGCTCATGGCTTCGTGCTCCAGCCTCTCCAAGGTCACTGCTGCTGGATTTAACAGAATATAGCCTTGGATTACCACGTTTCCTAAGGAATTGCCTGGTTTCCTTTTATTCCCAGAGGTGCAAAGCATGAAATTATTTTCCTTGCAGGATGAAAAGGAGAATTCCAGCCTCCCCAGCCTGCTGAGTGAAGGCAGCACCAGTTCTTCCGCAGGCAAACCTGCTCCTATGCATCGGCATTCCAGCTCCACAAAGTTATTCCCACTCGGAAGCAGCAACATCTCTCTTGATCCCAATTCCTCATATTTTAGGGAAAACTTGTCCAGTCCCGGCATTCCCAGTGCTGCCAAGGCCACCACTGAGCCGTGTCCCCAAGTGCCACATCCACATGGCTTTGAAATCCCTCTGGGAATGGGGGCTCCACCCCTGCCTGGGTGGCTGTGCCAGAGCTGGACACCCCTTTCCATGAAGGAATTTTCCCAATATCCAACCTAAACCTTGCCTGGCACAACTTGAGGCCATTTTTTTGCCAAAGTGCTCAAATGGTTGGTTTGTTATGAGAGTTACATGTGAGTTACGTGTGATTACACACGAGTTACACGGGAATTACATGGGAATTACTTGGGATTTACATGTGAGTTCCTTGTGAGTTGCGCATGAGTTACATGGGAGTTACTTGGGAGATTAATGGGAATCCTTTTTTTTGCCAAGGGGCTCAAATGGTTGGTTTGTCTTGAGAGTTATGTGAGAGTTACTTGTGAGTTACATGGGAATCACACAGTTTTTTGCCAAGGGGCTCAATGGTTGGTTTGTCATGGGAGTTAAATGAGTTACATATGAGTTACATAGGAGTTACTTGTGACTTACCTGGGCTTTTGCCAAGGCTCTCAGAGACTTGGATTGTCCTGTGAATGCCACATGAGTTCCCGTTTTTCCGCCTGAAGTTCAGATGGTCCCTTTATTTATTTATTTGTCTCTCCGTCGGTCAGCGAAGCCTCACTCCCCCTCACGAAATAACGACGCGGCTCCTTTAAGACGCGCCCTCACTCTGGCCCCGCCCCTTCAGCTCGCGGGTGGGGGCCTGGCTTGGGCAGGCGGAAGGCGCCGATATTGATTGACAGCGCCGCAGCCCAATCAGGTGGCAGAGCGCGAGGCGGGGGCGGGGCTTCCGGCGGGGCTGCTGAGGCGGCGGCGCTCGGAGGGAGCGGGAGCGGGGCCGCCATGATCAAGAAGTTCGATAAGAAGGACGAGGAGTCCGGTACGGGGGGGGCTGGGGCTGAGGGGAAGGGAGCTGGGGTGAGGAGCGGGCTGAGGGGTGCTGGGGTGACAGCGAGGGTTGTGGTGACCGGGGTGCTGAGGTGAACGGGGGTGGGGATGAGGGAGCTGAGGGGATGCTGAGCTGAGGGAGGTGCTGAGGTGGGGAGGCCCTGGCACAGGGTGTCCAGAGAAGCTGTGGCTGGCCCTGGATCCCTGGCAGTGCCCAAGGCCAGGCTGGAGCAACCTGGTCTATGGGAAGTGTCCCTGCTCATGACAGGAGGTGGAAGCGAACATTAAATTCCCTTCCAACGCAACCCATTCCATGGTTCTGTGATCTCCCATCTCTCACAGCTCCAGGGTATTTGTGCTTCAGCTGTAAGAACTGACTGTCAAAGTATTTCTCTCTGGTGACAAACCCAAAGGAACTGGAGGCTGTTTGCTCTCTCTGTTTGCACAGCTGGTTTCTGGAGAGGATTTTATCCCTGTCTCTCCCCAGTGCAGATGTTTCTTCCCTCAAAGAAGACGAGAGCATTGATTACATGTATTTATATTTATATCACTACCTGGACAGTGTTGTGAAACATGTCAAGAAAATGAACTATTTTCTTAGTCGTTTTGCTACACAAAGCAAAATCCAAAAGGCTTCAGAGAAGCCTTTCCAGACCTTCTCTGTCTGCACATCTGGAACTCACAACAGGGAGTTTAGGCAGCCTCTGGCCCCATCTCCCTGTGCTCAGCAGCACCCAAGGGGGGCAGGTCTTGTTGTCAAGAGAAGCTGTGGCTGCCCCTGGATCCCTGGAAGTGTCCAAGGCCAGGCTGGACAGGGCTTGGAGCAACCTGGGATTGTGGAAGGCGTCCCTGGAAAGTCCCTTCCAAACGTGTGGAAGTTAAGTCTGTGTTCCCTACAGTAACTGATGCTGCTTTGAATTTTCTGTGCTGCTGCTCTGAGCTCCAAATGTGCCCAGCCGGGGTTGAGTTCTGTTTCATTCTCGGTTTCCTTCTGCTTGGGATGTGAGAACTGAGGAATAAATGACCTGCAAATGAGAAGTTCCTGCTTGGGGGGAGAGGATCAGAAGTGGAAGTGAGGCTGTGGAGGGATTTACATGTCTGAGAGGTGGTTTCAGTTCTGTTTCAGGTCCTGATCAGCAGCTCTTGTGTTGATGCCTTCAGTGCTTTTGGTGCCTGAAGGAATAAAAATAAGTGGATTAGGAAAGTAGAAAATGGAAGTAGTTTTATGTGAAGGCAAATTAAATAGCAAACGATTTTCTTCTTCCTCTCCTTTTTTTTTTTCCTTCATTCTTTCTATAATTCTGAATATACCCCTTAAGAAAGTGGATTCAAAGCTGTTGATGGCCAACATCAGTTTTCCAAAGAGGAATGTCACTGTTTTGAGGTGGTTTGGTAAAGTTTTGGGGCTCTTCCTGCATGTTCAGATCTGTTGGGGTTTGTGAGAAATTCATTTCCTCAACTGAGACGTCTCTTCTTCCTCAGGTAGTGGCTCCAATCCTTTCCAGCATCTGGAGAAGAGTGCTGTGCTTCAGGAGGTAGGAATTATCACAGGATAATGCTGTTTAGTTATTTATTTTTTCCTTCGGGAAGTGTGGCAGAATGATTGTGGGGAAACGTGAATGGCTAAATTCATATAAGTAATTAAAAATCTCAGAGAGAGTGCAAATAAATTAGCTTTATCTACAGGTAATGAGGGGGGTTTTTTTAGGGTAATTAGATGACACATGGCTTCTGTCTTCCATATGGACATGTGGCATCTCAGGGGGCTCTTCCTGAAGAAAAAATGTTGTATTTTGAGGTATTTTTGCCAGTTCCAGATGGCAAATTGAGTTGTTTGTGCTTTGTTCAGATTGCTGCAAACTACAGATGCAAGACCACATTCTCTGGGACACATATTTAGTACAAATAAAAATGACAAGCTGCTTGGCTGGAAACAAATTTGTTTAATTTCGATGTTGAAAGAGAAATAATTATTGCTGGGTTATATAAAAGCAGAATTTATGTTTCATTTCCAGGCACGGCTGTTCAATGAGACCCCTATAAACCCACGAAGATGCCTTCACATCCTTACCAAGATCCTGTACCTGCTGAACCAGGTAACTGGTAGGATTTCTCTCTATCCAGAACGAATATTCCTGAGAGCTTTTAGTGGGAAAGAAGTTTCCCACCTCTTCCTGTCACAGGGAAAACTCCTTGGGAAACGATTCCATCCCTGTGGAGGGCATTTAGAGTGGAGGCAATTGTGGATTCCGTGGGAAGGAAAGCGAGGAAGGGATGGTTTCTAACACGAGAAAGTCTCCAAGAAAAGATTCCTGGTGTGTGGGAGGGCATTAGAAAAGGGAGCTGAATAATGACTGCTTTTCCTCTCTGCTAATTCCAGGGTGAACACTTTGGAACCACGGAAGCCACGGAAGCTTTTTTTGCCATGACCAGATTGTTCCAGTCTAACGATGTAAGTACCTGGTGTTTGGCCTCTCCCTGCCTTTGTCTGGGCCTGCAGGAACTGCCAAACACTTGGATCTTGGGATGTGGGAGGCAAACACTTCACAGGAGGAGCTCTGGAGGCAATTCCTGGTTTGGAAACAAATGACTGAATAATAATGTGTGGTTACTTCTGTGGGTTGGTTTGGGGATGGAGGTGGGTTCTGAGTTAATTACTGGTATAAAAATGGGGATAATGACAAATTTACAAATCAGTGTCACTTGATGATTGTTGCTTCCACTTACAAATCATCACCATCTGCTTGACTCAAAATAGAATTTAAAAGTTGCCTGCAGATCAAAGGCTGCTGTTCCCTAGAACAACTTCTGTTCATTGATCTCATCGAGGCAAGGGGTGAGAACACCCTAAAAATCATAGAATGGTTTGGGAATTGAATTTTGGAGTTCAACTTTGGGCTCAGCAGAAGGTAAAGTCGTTCTGTGATCTCTTCTGCAGAGTACAAGAACTCAGAGCAGTGTGTTTCATGTGATGGGGCTCATTAATTTTGGTTAAAAATGGTTTGTTTGTTAGAGATTTGTCCATGGAAGCTGTTTAAAGATGAAACAAAATTTGTGGAAGTACAGAGTGTTTGGAATGCTTCTCATATCCACATTTTAGAAAGAGAGGGGTTTTTAAAATACAAATGTCAATTGTTTGCAAAGACTTAGTGTCAACACTCCCTGGGTGTTTCTATTTTTCTTTTACAGTAACAAAGTTATTTTTACAGCTTTTAACTGGTAGTTGTGAGGCTTCTGAGTACAGATGTGATGCATCACTTCTTTGATAATTAACGTGGATTTTTGTATTAGTTCTTACCAGTTTACAAAATATTTATGTCTTACTCTTCTGATTTGTTTGAGATCAAGGAGTTTGGCACTTATCCAGTTATCAAATGTAGTTTTACATTTATAACTTTGAATTGAAAAGAATTATCTTCTATTTAAAATCTTATTCATCTTTTAAACTGAAATATTTAATTTTTATGTTTTTTTATCTTTTAAAACTTCTAACTGCCATTGAGTTTAATCTTTCTCTGCACCGCATTTCCACAGCAAACCCTCAGAAGGATGTGTTACCTCACAATCAAAGAGATGGCCAATATCTCTGAGGATGTCATCATTGTCACGAGCAGGTGGGACACCCTCCAGAACCTGGGATCGGAGCTCTGGAAAAGGGGCTGCATCTCCCTGGGTTTGTTTTGGCTGCTACAGTGTTGAGGTTTTGTTAGGATACAGCAGTTCTGTGATACAGAGTATGTGCCACTCCCTGAAATGTTATTTTGTTCCCACTCTGATATTATACTTTGCTAAAAAAGCAGGAGAATTCAGTGTATCAGCTGGTTGTCACTTTGTTTTCTTGTGTTTGGGGTTGTTTTTTAAACATTCTTGCTGCTCCACGGACTTGTCGGAGCTTAGGCTGTGACTTTGCTGTCAGAGCAATTAAAGAAAAGCAGAGCAAAGCCCAGTTCGTTTTCCCAGCTGAATTCTCAAATTTTTTGACTTCAAAAATAGACATTGCAGCTGTTGCAAGAGCAAAAATTGGATCTGTGGTGTGTGCCAACAGCACTGATTGCTGAACAGCTTTAGAAATACATAAAATAAACCAAACTGAGCTTTGTTCACTATTTCTAAATCAAAATTTTGTGTAGAACAAACAGAAAGAGAATGGTTGAGCTAAACAAACCAGGCCCATGGCAAAGCAATACAGTGGACTGTGCATTTTATAGTTCTGTATTTCCCCAGATTTTGATGTTAATAACTCTCAAATTAAGCTGAGTATTAAGAAGTTGTCCCTAGCCAGAACTAGAGCTTAGCAGTTAACATCTAAATGAGGTGAATATCACAAAAAGAGTGAGACATGGGGATATTAAGGAAGTGTTAACAGGATGTTTTTGATGGTTTCAGTTTGACCAAAGACATGACAGGGAAGGAGGATATCTATCGAGGCCCGGCCATCCGAGCTCTGTGCAGGATCACTGATGTGAGTACAAATTGTGCCACTTTGTGGGAAAGGTGATGAGTGGGTTTAAAATCCCAAAACTGCTCTCTTGCAGGGTGTATTTTGCAGTAGTCACGGGACTCTAGTGAGGGCTGCTCAGTTCCCTCTGCATTGGCAGGAGCTCTGTGGAGCTGGAGCACTGGGAATGTGCAGTTGGAATGTTTGGGAGCTCCAGTTTCTATCTGGGATTGCTCTGCTCGATTCCCTGTGCGTTGGCAGGAGCTCTGTGGGACTGGGAATGAGCAGCTGGAATGTTTGGGAGCTCGCTTCTGATCTGGGATTGCTCTGTTCAATGCCCTGTGGAACTTCCAGGAGCTCTGTGGGGCTCTAGCATTGGGAATATGCAGCTGGAAGGTTTGGGAGCTCCAGTTCCCATCTGGAATTACTCTGCTTGATGCCATGCACTGGCAGGAGCTCTGTGGAGCTGGAGCACTGGGAATGTGCAGCTGGAAGATTTTGGAGCTCCTTTCTGATCTGAGATTGCTCTGCTTGTTGCCCTGGGCATTGGTAGGAGCTTGGTGGAGCTGGAAGATTTAGGAGCTCCAGTTCCCATCTGGAATTGCTCTGCTCAATGCCCTGTGCAACTTCCAGGAGCTCTGTGGGACTGGAGCTCTGGGAATGTGCAGTTGGAAGATTTGGGAGCTCCTTTCTGACTTGAGGTTGCTCTGCTCGATGCCCTGTGCGTTGGCAGGAGCTCTGTGGGACTGGAGCACTGGGAATGTGCAGTTGGAAGATTTGGAAGCTCCAGTTTCTTTCTGGGATTGCTCTGCTCGATGCCTTGTGCGTTGGCAGGAGCTCTGTGGGACTGGAGCACTGGGAATGTGCAGTTGGAAGATTTGGAAGCTCCAGTTTCTTTCTGGGATTGCTCTGCTCGATGCCCTGTGCGTTGGCAGGAGCTCTGTGGGACTGGAGCACTGGGAATGTGCAGTTGGAATGTTTGGGAGCTCCTTTCTGACTTGAGGTTGCTCTGCTCGATTCCCTGTGCGTTGTCAGGAGCTCTGTGGGACTGGAGCTCTGGGAATGTGCAGTTGGAAGATTTGGGAGCTCCTTTCTGATCTGGGGTTGCTCTGCTCGATGCCCTGTGCGTTGGCAGGAGCTCTGTGGGACTGGAGCACTGGGAATGTGCAGTTGGAAGATTTGGAAGCTCCAGTTTCTGATCCAGGATTGCTCTGCTCGATTCCCTGTGCGTTGGCAGGAGCTCTGTGGGACTGGAGCACTGGGAATGTGCAGTTGGAAGATTTGGAAGCTCCAGTTTCTTTCTGGGATTGCTCTGCTCGATGCCCCGTGCGTTGGCAGGAGCTCTGTGGGACTGGAGCTCTGGGAATGTGCAGTTGGAATGTTTGGGAGCTCCTTTCTGACTTGAGGTTGCTCTGCTCGATGCCCTGTGCGTTGGCAGGAGCTCTGTGGGACTGGAGCACTGGGAATGTGCAGTTGGAAGATTTGGAAGCTCCAGTTTCTTTCTGGGATTGCTCTGCTCGATGCCTTGTGCGTTGGCAGGAGCTCTGTGGGACTGGAGCACTGGGAATGTGCAGCTGGAAGATTTGGAAGCTCCAGTTTCTTTCTGGGATTGCTCTGCTCGATGCCCTGTGTGTTGGCAGGAGCTCTGTGGAGCTGCAGCACTGGGAATGTGCAGTTGGAATGTTTGGGAGCTCCTTTCTGATCTGGGGTTGCTCTGCTGGTGACTTTGTCACTGAACCTTCCGGACCAGGCAGCTCAAACCCACGTCTGCCTTGCAGAATTAACTCAAGATTTTTGCTGAGGGTCCTTTGAATGTGGATTTTTGCCTTATGCTGCTTTTATACTCTTCCTCCAAAGTATCCATGCTTCCCTTTTTCCCTCTTTTTCCCCTCTTAGGGTACAATGCTACAAGCCATCGAGAGGTACATGAAACAGGCCATTGTGGACAAAGTCCCCAGCGTGTCCAGCTCTGCTCTGGTGTCTTCCTTGGTAAGTAAAGCAGAAGATTTTTGTAAATCTGGGGTTGTGTCCAGCTGGGAAGGTGAGTCTGCTGTGTTTGTTTTGTCCTTTCTCTGACATGACCCTTCATCTCACTGGAAAATAAGGGAAAAACAGAGTTTCCTTTCTCTCCTCAAATTCCTTCCTTAACATTTGAGTACATCAATCGTAACAATTTCTAGTGCAAAATGCTCATCATCTCTGCAGTCAGTGTAGAACATGAATTTATCTGGGGAGGGGCCATGAAATCACCTGCTAAAACTGCAATTCAGGATTATTTCTGCTAATAGGCACCAGAAGGGCAAGATGAAGGAATCCACTCTGTTTTCCTCTCCCTTGTTTAGGAGAAAAGGCTGGGAAAGATCTCATTAGTTCATTTTTTTATCAATAGAAGTGGAAGCGTGGTCGTTTGAGACTGAGATGTAAGGAAAATCACAGTTTACAGGATAAAGACTGGCTGTGTTGGGAAATCTGTTGTGAGCTTGGCTCCAATGTCAATTTTTTTGCAGCACATGATGAAGATCAGCTATGACGTGGTCAAAAGGTGGATCAATGAAGCTCAGGAAGCAGCTTCCAGTGACAACATCATGGTACAGGTGTGTTTGAGGGTGGCTGGCCCTAAAAACACTGGGGGGGGTTTAGTGAAATTCTGGGAGTTCTTAAGAAGACTTCAGAAAAAATACCTTCTTTTCCTTTACTCTTTTAAAAGCCAGGATTGTGATTTGTGGGAAACAACTCGACTGTTTGTAAAAAATCATGAGTTTTACCATGATGCCAGCACAAGCTTGTTAATTATGAGCTGGCTCTGGAGTTCTCTTCCCTTCTCCTGCTAAATTTCTGATAGCTGGAATGCTGCTGCCTGTCCCACAGTGGTGGTTGCAGAAGGGCTTTGAATCTGAGTGCTCGAAAAGTTTGGGAAATGATCTCACTGCCTCCCAATGAGCATCTCTCGGCCTTCAGAAACTTTGCCAGATGCAAAAGGACCGCAAAGATGAACCCAAATATCAGTAACATCTCCCCAAGAGCAAAATTTCTGCATAGATATTCCAGACATCGGCGGAAATGGAATTATTCTGCCTGTTCAGAATATGGAATTATTCTGTCTGTTGCAGACTCATGATCAGAAAGATTCTGTAAAATCAGCATTGTTCTTGCCCACTTAGCAGCTTCATTAAGCCTTACAGTAAATCAGCTTTATGGGGGGGGAGGGGGGAGGGAACCCCCAAAAATAACTTGGCAAGGAACTAGAAATGTTCCTTTGTGCTTCCATCAGAAAGGCCTTGAGGGTTTTTATGAGGTCAGCTGTCATTTCAGGGCCTTGGGATATCCTGGGTGTGGAGTGCATTAGAAATGCAGACTGTGCAAAGTTGAAACCTTTGAAGTTATGATATTTAATGGGGGGGGGGGGAGGAAATAAATTAACTTTGTGGCTCTTTGGATCTTCAGGAATAGTTGAGAGTGGACAGAAAGGGGAAGGAAACGTTGCAGATCTTTGCAACTTGTCAGGAAACTCAGCTCAGTTGAGGTTAGAAGGTATTTCTGCCAGGAAAGAGCAATTTTTACCCCTCTTTGATGTCTTAACGTGGCTCTTCCAGCTGTACTCAGTGCCTGCCCCTCTGTTTCCCATTCCATAGTATCATGCTTTGGGGCTGCTCTATCACCTTAGGAAAAACGACCGCCTGGCTGTGTCCAAGATGCTGAATAAATTCACCAAATCTGGGCTGAAATCCCAGTTTGCCTACTGCGTGCTGATCAGGATTGCAAGCAAACTCCTCAAGGAGTCTGAAGAGGGGTAAGTAAGAGGCAGAATTTGAAATACAAAAATCAATTAGGGTTTGGAAACAGCAGCGTTTTTTCAGTGTTTGTGGAAATCTCCACAGAGACAGAACTGTAGCTGTTGGGATAATGCTTGGCCTCGATCTTAAAGGGTTTTTCCAGCTTAAAAGATCTTGGGATTCTTGTGTTTGTAGCCATGAAAGTCCCCTGTTCGACTTCATCGAGAGCTGCCTGAGGAACAAGCATGAGATGGTGATTTATGAGGCTGCCTCTGCCATCATCCACCTGCCAAACTGCACGGCCAGGGAGCTGGCACCTGCTGTGTCAGGTTGGTCACAGCCCATTGTACCCCTGCAGCAGCTGAAACAAAGGGTAATAAAGAAATTGAGAGAAAATACAGCATAATTATAATACCCAAACCCTGAATTTTCTGATTGTCCCCACGTTAAAGGGCTTTTGGATGAGATCCTTTTTCCTTGTTTCATCCAGATAAATGGCAGTAGAGGTGGCACAGGGTGATACTTGTCTTTATCCAGCTGCCGGAAGTTGGGATGGGAGGGAATCATGGAATGGTTTGGGTTGGAAGGGACCTTAAAGATCATCCAGTGCCTGCCATGGGCAGAGACACCTTCCACTATCCCAGGCTGCTTCAAGCCTTGTCCAACCTGGCCTTGGACACTCCCAGGGATGGAACAACCACAGTTTCTCTGGGAAAATTCTCCTCCACCTGGAATATAGACCTGGAATGTAAAGGCAACTGTAGAACCCTCCTGTTACTGGTAATAGGATAAAAACCCAGGAGTTTATTTTTAACCTGCATGTGAAGCTCGTGATAAATTATGCATAGAGCTGCATGACTATTTATCAGTGTGTAGTTGAATGGAGATACATTAGACTTTCTACTCTATTCCCTTTCTTTGAAAGAGGTCATCCTTTTGTTTTTTGGTTTGTTTTTTGTTCCCCAGTGTTACAACTTTTCTGCAGCTCTCCCAAACCTGTCCTGCGCTACGCAGCCGTCCGGACCCTTAACAAAGTGAGTGCTTTCAAAACCTCTGAATAAACTTCATTCTCTGAGCTCAGATCTAGCCAACAGTGCCTAATGATGTGTTACCTCAAGCAGAGCAGCTGCCCCTGTGATGACCTTATTTGGAATTCTTCCATGCTGGAGAATTGGCTTTTCCATGCCAGATCCCCTGGTGTGACAGAAATCTTTCTGCATTCGGGCTGTGTTTGCTGATTTCTGGACCACAGGGATATAACAAGCTGTAGTTAGATAATTTGTGAGCTTTCAGCTGGAAGGAAGCAGAATCCTGGATATTTAACGTTACAAAATCCACGTGAAGGAAATACTCTGATTGCAGAGCTGCAGAACACAACAGCAGCAATTTGTGACTGTCAAACCCATGAGCTGTAACTTAAAATTCGTTTAAAACGCTGAAACCAAAACCCTGAGCTCTGATTGCATCAAATGCTTTGAACTGCAGGATGCTCCTGCTCCCACATAATTTTGGAACTGCATTCCTTGCAGGTGGCCATGAAGCATCCATCTGCAGTCACTGCCTGCAACCTGGACCTGGAAAACCTCATCACCGACTCCAACCGGAGCATCGCCACCCTGGCCATCACCACGCTGCTGAAGACGGGCAGCGAGAGCAGCGTGGACAGGCTCATGAAACAGATCTCCTCCTTCGTGTCAGAAATATCAGATGAGTTTAAGGTGTGGCATTGGAGGCCTCTGCTCTTTCCAGCTGCAGGTTTTTCTCCCATTCTTGTTTTTTTATCAAGCTTTTCCTGTCTGTTAATGCTTCGGTGATTTCGTGTGGTAGGGCGAAGTTCAGAAGGTGCAGTGCTCTGCTTTCCAGCTTAAATATCCTAAAAAATTCCTCCCACCAGTCCAAGAAAGGAAAAATATCATTTGGTGGATTCCTGGCTCCTGTGCTCCTGTGCAATATCCTGCAAATCTTGTACTTCCTTCTGGTTGTTTTAGAGAGGAAAAAGGATTTTAATTGTTCTGATTGAATTTATATCACATTGGTCTAGGAAACTGTGAATTCTAAATTCCTACCATATCTGTAAGTTTTATAGTGACTAAACTGGTAATAAATTAGTTCAGGATGGTTCAGTTGTACGTGTTACATCATGAGGAGCACAGCAGGTCTCTGCAAAATCAGTCTGCTTAAAGTGGTCTTAAGTCCTTGTTTTTATGAGAAAAATGAGTATTAGATAAATTTGAAATTGCAAAGAGTTTTATTGACAGAATGTGACAAGTTGAAATTGCATCATGATCATCCCTGGGCAGAAGGAAGGCGGATGAGGAGGCCTTTGAGTTAACATATTCCATCCTAAATTCCAGTCTCTCTGCCAGAGCCAGGTCTACCAGCACCCTGGCACAAAGTTGTTACATGCTGACCCCGAGAATCCACCACCTGATTTTTATCCTTGTACGTGGATTTAATCAATCAAGGTGACAACTTGAGATAGAAGCCTGTGTTTTTCCTAGGAAAACAAACACATGACCCCGTCCTTCTGTGTTGTTCTGCAGGTTGTGGTTGTGCAGGCCATCAGTGCCCTGTGCCAGAAGTACCCTCGGAAGCACAGTGTCATGATGACCTTCCTCTCCAACATGCTCAGGGATGATGTACGTGTGACACTTGCTCTGGGGGGTGTTTTGGCAGATTTGAGCCTGCTTGGTGATGGGAAGGGTCTCTTCTGTCGGTGGGTGCACTGAAAGATGTGCTTGAGTGGGTCGGAGCTGTGTGAAATGCTCAGGATTTAGAGCTGAGGATGCTCAGATGTTGTGCCTTGATGGGTCAGGGGGCTGGGAATGCTCTGTGAGGTCATGCAGCACACCTTTCCTTACCCCAATTTGTACAAATGATTGTTTTCTCCATGGCGAGCGGTCACTGAAGCATCAGGGAGCTGAGCCTCGCTCCGATCGGAGGGTCACTGTCCCTGATTTCCCTTTGCCAGGGTGGCTTTGAGTACAAGAGAGCCATTGTGGATTGTATAATCAGCATCATCGAGGAGAACCCTGAGAGCAAGGAGGCGGGCTTGGCTCACCTCTGCGAGTTCATCGAGGACTGCGAGCACACCGTGCTGGCCACCAAGATCCTGCACCTGCTGGGCAAGGAGGGCCCCAGGACACCGTCCCCGTCCAAGTACATCCGCTTCATCTTCAACAGGGTGGTGCTGGAGAACGAGGCTGTGAGGGCTGGTGAGTGCAGCTCCAGGGCTGGTGAGTGCAGCTCCAGTCCTGGAAGCTCCCATGGCTGAGAATTCCCAGGCTAAAAGTGGGTTTGGAGTATGGGGAGTGATGGTTCTTCCCCAGGCCCTGTGCAGAGCTGCGGAGGTGGTTTTACCCTGAGGTTGTTTCAACTCCTCACGTCATCTTGGCGTCAGCACCTGGGCTTCAGAGCATAAATAATAGATTGGTTCTAGGCCCTTAGAGTGTCTGCTGGAATTCAAGATGTAATACATGAGGAGGGGACACTGCTGCTTCCCTATTTAATGTCATCGTCCTAAGTTTGTACTTCCTGAAACAGCTTCCTCTTCTTTCTGGGTGGGGATTTTCTCCAAGCTGGTGCCAAGCTGAAGTTCGATTTGTTTGGAGAGGAAGCTCCAAGTGGTTGCTGAGGGGTTTGAGCTCCCTACAAAGCCACTGGGTGTAGCCTGGCCCTGGTCACCACTGGGTGCTTGTGTGGAAAACAGATTTATCTGGAGTGGCAGCTGCTGCAAATGGCAGAAGGGCCAACAACTGGAATATTCCACAGATCTTAACAAATATCTCATGGAGAGCTCTCTCAGAACAGAGCTGCAGGGCTCTTAAGCTGATCTTGATCACAAAATTATTTCCATTTGGAAATACAGGAATCCATATCACTGAAAGGTTTATGGTGTGGAAGTGAAAGGGTCTGGAAATTGAAAATTCAGGGCTGTGAGAATGTGTTTGTGCAGAACTTGGGCCCCTCTGACACCTCCCTGTTCTCTCTGCAGCTGCTGTCAGTGCTTTGGCAAAGTTTGGGGCACAGAATGAGAATCTGCTTCCGAGTATCCTGGTGCTGCTCCAGAGGTGAGTGGGGATGGCTGGGCCTGTGCTGAGCCTGTGGTGACACGGAGCCCTCTGATTCCCTGGAAGCAGCCAGGGAAGGAAGATCAGACCTGGCTGGAACTTGCACTGAGGTTGTCAATGCCGGTTGAGGAGTGGGAAAATGCATGGCTGGAGGGAGCAGAGCACTGCTGGAGACAAGGAAGTGAGAGATGGGATTAGTCATGGAAACGAGATGGTAATTTGGTCTGAGAACATTGCTCAGGGGGTAATAAATCACAGAATCACTGACTGATTTGGGTTGGAGGGATCTTAAAGCTCATCCCATTCCACCCCTGCCATGGTGGAATCCTTCCAGTATCCCAGGCTGCTCCAAGCCACATCCAGCCTGGCCTTGGATCTTCCAGGGATCCAGGGGCAGCCACAGCTGCCAAGGCCTCCCCATCCTCCCAGCCAGGAGTTTCCTCCTCCCATCCAACCTAAATCTCTTAGTTTAAAATTGTTCCTCCTTGTCCTATCAATATCTGCCCATATAAAAACTCTCCCCCTACAGATCTTTTCTACATGTGGGCATTTTTTACACCCCTTGAAGCAAGAAAATTCCTATCCAGGTTACTCATAAATAACTTTTGTGTTTCCAGAGCTGGGTGTTCCCATGTCACAGGTTCATGTCTCTTGCTAAGACATGTAGTGTTAATGATTTAATTGAAATTAAACCAACTCCTGTACTGTAGAAACACATTTTTACATAATTTGAAAAATCTCTTGAAGGAGCTCTGACTGTCATTGCAGTATCAAAGCCAGTTTTGGCAGTGCCATTTTGAGCTCAGCTCTCTGATGGCCAGAGCTGGCTGACCCCTGTCCCCTTGTCCCCAAACAGGTGCATGATGGACAGCGACGACGAGGTCCGGGACAGGGCAACGTTCTACCTGAACGTCCTGCAGCAGAGACAGCTGGCCCTGAATGCTGCCTACATTTTTAATGGTCAGTGAGAGAAAGGAAACCACTCTGAGCTGTTAATTCACATGTTTATTTCTGGCCTTAGCACTTGCCTGCAAAGTGCTTATGGTGAGAGTGGTGGATTTAGCAAAATATGGGGAAGCATGGTCTGGGAAATGGAGACAGGAGTTTGAGCTGGGCTTGTCATTGACCCTTCCTTCATTTGGCATAAATTTTTTGATTTTTGCTCAGTCTTTTCCAATCCAAAATGAGGATGAGGGTGGATTATAATGACATTTTATGTCTGTAACTGAATATTTGTATGAGCAGAGAACTTAATTTTAATACATGTAAGATTCTTGAGAGTGAACTGTTTAGACTTGGCAACTTTGTGTCATCTTCAGAGCAGCTTTTTTTCTCCTCTGCCTGTTTGTGTTTCCTGTGGATCAGCCCTGCGTGGCATTGCCTGTGGCAGTTCCAGCTCTTAAAACTGAATTTTTCTGCCTTTCTTCTCTGCAGGGTTGACAGTCTCTGTTCCTGGGATGGAGAAAGCCCTGCACCAGTACACACTGGAGCCTTCAGAGAAACCCTTTGACATGAAAACAGTTCCCCTGGCTACAGCACCAATCTTTGAACAGAAAGCAGGTAACACCCAGGCTTCATGGAAATGGCCTGGAGGCAAGGCTTGAAGCCTTGGGGCTGCTGTTGTTGTGCTGATCTTGTTATCAGGGACAAGTCTGTACTTAATCAGGATTTATTGGTTCATAGCCTTTGGAAAAAAGCCTTTCCAGGAGCACTCAGTCACTTCCCTGGCTTTCTTCCACATCCTTGCACAATTCTTGAGTGTCTTGACTTAGCACAACCAGCTTTGGATTTGTTTTTTTGCTCCCTTCTCCTCCTCCTTCCATTTTTTTGCTGTCTCTTCGTGGCTAAGGTGTGGTTTATTCCTCATAACTCAGACTTCTTTTTTTCTACTTTCAATTCACTATTTCCACACCAAAAAAAAAAAAGGTGTTTCAGTGTGTGAGCAGCCAGGCTGGCAGTGGTTTGCAGCAGAATGTGTGGAACATTTAATGAATATAATTTAAGGAATATTTAGTGGAGATTTAATGGCATTTAAACCTTCTGCATGGCTTAGTTGAGACAGAGCACTGAGTCTTTGCTTTTTTCTCCACAGAGATTGCCCTGGTGACCAGCAAACCTGAGAAAGTGGCTCCGTCACGCCAGGATATATTTCAAGGTAGGAGAGAAGATCAGTGGCTCTGCAGAGCTACAGGAAAGCTGGAGAAGGACTTGGGACAAGGGCTGGAGGGACAGGAGCCAGGGAATGGCTTCCCAGTGCCAGAGGGCAGGGCTGGATGGGAAATTGGGAAGGAATTCTTGGCTGGAGGCCCTGGCACAGGTTGTCCAGAGCAGCTGTGGCTGCCCTTGGATCTCTGGAAGTGTTCAAGGCCAGGCTGAACAGGATTTGGAGCAACCTGGGTTAGTGGAAGGTGTCCAGGGGGTGGAACTGGATTATCTTTAATATTGCTCCCAACCCAAACCATTCCTAGAGTCCATGAAGTGTTGGGATGATGGCAGGATCAGAGCCTGTCAGTGTTGATCTTCTTTTCCTTCCTGCACAGAGCAACTGGCAGCCATCCCAGAATTTAAGGGCCTGGGTCCTTTGTTCAAATCTTCAGAACCAGTGCAGCTCACAGAAGCAGAAACAGAGTATTTTGTTCGCTGCATCAAACACGTGTTCCCAAACCACATCGTTTTCCAGGTGAGGGAATTCACACCCTTTTCCCAGGGTGCAGCAGGATCTGGCAGAGTTGCTTGAAATCCAGGAAGTTCGCTGCATGCCATGGAAGATTTTTGGTGATTTGGGGGAAAAACTCTTGATGTTGACGTGTTTGCAAGTCCTTTTCCTCGTTTCCTGCTGCAGTTTGATTGCACAAACACCTTGAATGATCAGCTCTTGGAGAGAGTCACGGTGCAGATGGAGCCATCAGATGCTTATGATGTGATCTGCTGCATCCCAGCTCCCAGCCTGGCCTACAACCAGCCTGGAATGTGCTACACCCTGGTCAGGATCCCCCAGGATGACCCCACTGCAGGTGAGAAATTCTGCCCAACAAATCCCTCATGTAAAGGTTTGGGGAGAACACCAGGAGTTGGAGGTGTGGGATTTGGCTCATCCTGAGGTTCTTTGCTGTTTCTTTTCTGTGTGTCACAAGTGCTGGTTTTTAGCAGAATAATGGTTATAAATAATCAGTGGTGTTGGATGATGAAAAATGGGATGTTAAAGAGGATTGCAGAGCATGCAGGTAATGGAAACTTGGATTTACTGCCTGGGATCAATGAAAGGAGCACGTTTCACACTGTGGATGTTTGGTAGTGTTTAAGAACTGAACCAGTAAAAGGAAAATGCAAATAGAATAAAAATATTCTTAATTTGAGGCTTTAGAGAATTAGAAACAACTACAAAATGTAGGAATGAGATTTTCTGGGGCATGAAACTTCCCTTTCTTTCCTTAGTCTCACTGAAACACCACTGGGTTTGCAGTTATTTACATGACTTAGCAGTGAAGTGGATTTGGAAGTTATTTTAATACCTGGGAAGATCAGAACTAATCTGAACTTGCTGAACTGTGGGTTTGGATCATATTCCATTTGTCAGAAATCCTTGTGGAATTCCTCCTGGTGGCTACTGCTGGATCTCATGGCAGCATTTGGAATCAGTGGCTTGTTACCCCTGGAACACTCCTGAGCTTCTCCTTTGGCCTTTAGTTTCAAATCAAAGGGAAAAATGATATTAAAGTGCTCTGCCCCAGCCACATTCTGTATTCCTGGGGCAAAACTAATGGATATTCCAGTCTCTTTTTGGGAATAGAGGGCTCCAGCAGAGGAATCTGCCCTAGTTATCCCAGATTTCTCTCTCTTCCAGTCACTTGTACCTTCAGCTGCACCATGAAGTTCACGGTGCGGGACTGCGACCCCAACACGGGGGTGCCAGACGAGGATGGGTATGAGGATGAATATGTGGTGAGTCCAGGATTTGTTCCCTTTTCCCATTGGCACTAATTTGGGATAAATGTGGCCGTTGGGTCACATTTCCTCTCAAACCTGAAATCAGTCCATGGCAGGTCTGCCTGAAACACCAAAATACTGTAAAATGTCATTTTTGGATCCTTCCCCAAAACCTCATTTCTGTCAAAAGTTTTAGTACCCTATGGAGAGTTTGTGGGATCAGACAAGAAGGGAGGAAGGAGTAACTTCCACTGTCTGTTTTCAGAATTGTGCCTCAATCTTTCCACCCCAAGCATTTGCATTTCTGTTAATTGTGTGGTCAGTGATGGGGATAAAAGCCAGATCCCAGGAGGTACTGGGGGGAAATAAAGGCTCCTTCTGGAGCCAGGCTGGGAGAGCTGGGAATGTTCCCCTGGAGAGGAGAAGGCTCCAGGGAGAGCTGAGAGTCCCTTGCAGGGCCTGAAGGGGCTCCAGGAGAGCTGCAGAGGGACTGGGGCCAAGGCATGGAGGGCCAGGAGCCAGGGAATGGCTTCCCAGTGCCAGAGGGCAGGGCTGGATGGGAGATTGGGAATTGGGAATTGCTGGCTGGGAGGGTGGGCAGGGGCTGGAATGGAATTCCCAGAGCAGCTGGGGCTGCCCCTGGATCCCTGGCAGTGGCCAAGGCCAGGCTGGACATTGGGGCTGGGAGCAGCCTGGCACAGTGGGAGGTGTCCCTGCCATGGCAGGGGTGGCACTGTAGATGATCCTTAATGTCCCTTCCCACCCAAACCATTCTGGGATTCCCTGGATTCTGAGAAAGTCTCTCCATGGAAGCCCAGTAGGGGCTGTAAAGGGCTTTGGCCCATCTAGTGATTGCCTCATTTTCTGCTTTCCTTTAGTTTCACAGATGTTTTGTGTAAATATTTTTAAAGTTTCCACCGTAAATACTATTTTCCCTCTTTTTAGAAGCTGTGATTAAACAGTTCTCCTGGAATTAAAACCAGGAATTGTCTTGGCAAAATGCTGTGGGCTCTCTTTCCCTTTCCAAGGTGAGGATCATTTCCATAACTGGCCTGAAAATTTCCCTTTTTTTTTCCTCCCAGTTGGAAGACTTGGAGGTGACAGTGTCTGATCATCTCCAGAAGGTTCTAAAACCCAACTTTGCAGCTGCCTGGGAAGAGGTGGGAGATGACTTTGAGAAAGAAGAAACCTTTGCACTCAGTTCCATTAAAACCCTGGATGGTAAGAGAATCCCTCGTTTATTGGTGACCCACCTGGGAAATCATGCTGGGATTTTATTTCGTGTCATAAATAATTACCTGGAATCATTTTCTCCTTCAATCTCTGAATGCAGAGGCTGTCAATAACATCATCAAGTTCCTGGGCATGCAGCCCTGTGAGAGGTCAGATAAAGTGCCAGAAAACAAAAATTCTCACACCCTCTACTTGGCTGGTAAGTGTTCCTGCTGCTGAACTCCAGGTTTCCATGGCCCCACAGATTTTTCTAAATGAAGGGAAATGGTTTAGGAGATCCTGCTGTTGTTTTGGGAGTTTTTTCTCTGTAGGAAAGGGGTTTTTTTTCTCTGTAGAAAAGTGAAGGGACCCAGTGTGTTGAATGCAGCTGGTGCCAACTTGGAGCCTTCTGTTGTGGACGTGCTCAGGCCAAGCTCTGTGTCTCCTGGAATGAGGGAATTCTACCTGTGGGAATGGTGGAGAATCTCTGATTTGAGAACTTCCCAGAGCAGACAAATTCAATTCCTTGCCTGAGCTTATCTCAGAAGGGTGATTCTGGGAGCATCTTATTCTCAAGTTCCTGTTGCTAAAGACACATCCTGAGTTGCTCTGCAGCACCCACAACTTCTTCTAGAATCATGGAATTGTTTAAGTTGGAAAAGCCCTCTGAGGTCATGGAGTCCAACCATTCCCAGCACTGCCAAGGCCACCACTGCCCATGTCCCCAAGTGCCACATCCACAGGAATTTGAAATCCAAACAGGGATGGGGACTCCAGCACTGCTCTGGGCAGCTGTGCCAGTGCCTGACCACCCTTTCCATGGAGAAATTTTCCCTAAAATACACCCTGCCCCTCCCCTGGCCCAGCCTGAGGCCGTTCCCTCTCTCCTGTCCCTGTTCCCTGCGAGCAGAGCCCGACCCCCCCGGCTGCCCCCTCCTGTCGGGGACTTGTGCAGAGCCACAAGGTCCCCCCTGAGCCTCCTTTGCTCCAGCCTGAGCCCCTTTCCAGCTCCCTCAGCTGCTCCTGGGGCTCCAGCCCCTTCCCTGGACACACTCCAGCCCTTCCAGGTCTCTCCTGTCAGGAGCTGCCCTCAGGATTCCAGGTGGTACCTCAGCAGGGCCAGCACAGGGGACAGTCCCCACACTGGGGCTGGCATAGCCCAGGTGCCATCAGCCTCTTACCCACCTGGGATGTCCAGCCACTGTCACCAGCACCCCCAGGGCCTTTCCCAGCTTTCCAACCCCTCTCCCCCAGCCTGGAGCATTCCATGGGGTTGTGACCCACGTGCAGAGCTGAAGACCAAACCTGCCTTGCCCTCAGCCGTTGTCCCTGGATCAGGACTGGATCCCTGAGCCTCTCCCAAAGTGACCTGTCCCTGTTGCTTTGTCCCAGGTGTGTACAGAGGTGGCTGTGACGTCCTGGTGAGGTCCAGGCTGGCACTGGGGGACGGTGTGACCATGCAGGTGACAGTCAGGAGCAAGGATGAGACGTCCGTCGATGTCATCCTGGCTTCCGTGGGCTGAGAGTTCCAGCACAGCAATTCCTGGAATTCCTCCTTTTCCTGGCTGTCCTTCTGCATGTAGTTTTTATTCCTCAATTTGGGAAATATTTTGTATGATGTTCCATTCGTGGCTGGCTGGTACTGAGCCATTCCCAAGTCCCTTCCCTCGTTGTCACTTACACATTCCCACCTAACTTATGGCATCTCTGGCCACTTGCAGTCAACCAGGGAAGATAAAAGATGCAGGGGGTGAGAAAATGGAATCAGATTTTTGTCAAAATTGCTTTTTATTAACAGAAAATAAACACTGGTTCAAGTGGTGGAATTCATATGAATTACTGTTAATAAAATAGAATTTTTTTGTTCTAATTCTGTCTGCTCCAGTACAGAAAAAATAGCCCATCGTGGCTGTTTATGAAGCAAAATCCCCTTATTCCTAAAGGGATGCTATTAAATTCCCAACATAAACAATTAAAACCCACCCCAAACCTCCAAATTTGCAATGTTTTTGTGACTGTCTCTTCTTCCACACAGAAAAATCAATGTACAGAGAGAGGTAAAACTCCATCTCTTGAGGCAGATTCAATTCTCTGAGCCTTATGTCAGGTAATACCAAACCCCAGGGCAGCCTTTTCCTGGGTTCAAATTGGGAAAAATCCCATATGGAAAACTGGGAAGGGAAGGGGATGGAGGGACCTGCTGATGAACTGGTGTTTCTTCCCAAGTCAGGGTGAGGATGGAAGGAAGGAACACGTTTAATGCTAATTTAAACCCCTGCCTCTCTAAATACAGAAGCTGGGCAAGAAGGGGAGTAGAGGGTTGGAAGAGCTGTCAGCATCCTGCTTTTCCCCTCATTTTTCCAGTGCTCCAAGGATTTAACTCTGTTTGGCAGCCCAGGATGAGGGTGTGAGTGCAGTGTTGGATGTGGGAGATAAAATCAAGGGGGTTTTTCCTGCCCCCAAAGCCTGACTCGGAAGCAGAGGGTCAGAACTGAGCTGCAGCAGCTCAGAAGGAGTTGATGAAATTCAGATAAGCATTCAGGAATCCCGTGGGATCCTCCAGCTGGGGGTAGTGGCTGATGTGGTCATCCAGCACGGACACTGTGGACATGGGAAGCACCTTCCTGGTGGAAAAATGGAGCAAGGCTGAAACACAGGAACTGCAGCACACTCAGCCCAATGGCACAGCCAGGATTCTGCCCATTTTTGGGATAAAAAAAGCCCGGAGCAGCTGACCACTTCCAAGGGCTGGATTTCCTTCAGGGTAGTTTGGAGGGGGAGACTTCCTCAGGTACCAAATCTTCCCTCTGTGGTTTTAAAGTGGATCATGGGATCCACTGAAAATCCTGAGTTGGGTGCCTAAAATGTGGAAGCAACTTCCAAACTGCTCTGACTGAATCACCTGGCTGTGCAGGTCACAGTGGGAATTAAAAACAGCCTCCATGAGAATGGAATTGAGGGAATAGCCAGGCAAAATATCCCTTGGGATGAAGCCCCAGTTGCACATTCCCACTTTTGTCTTACTTGTAAAACTGGAGAAACTCCGGGTGTGGATTCACAGGGTCCAGGGGCCCGTAGATGAGATGCACTGCAAGGGAAGCACAGGCAGAGCTTTTCTAGCCATAAATTAATGGATTCATTAATTAGGACATCCCTAAATTAATGCCAAGGAGACCTGCAGGAGTGTTCCCTCTTCACAAAAAGCTTGGGAAGCTTCCAGTGGAGCACTGAACCAACCAGCTCCGAACGGGCTCTCGCTGGTGTGCCCTGGGGTCAAGTTCAGCCTCCAAACTCCAAACTTTTCCCTGGTTACAACTTTTCGGGCTTGAAAAGCTCCTCAACTTCCCTGGAGCAGCACTTGGAGAACCAGCCATGAACCAGGGAATTACCTCTGCTGATAAACTGGATTTGAGCTCAGAGTAACAAGAGGCTGATGCTTGGAAGGAGCCAGCGCCTGGAAGTGAGGGAGGCAATTCCCAACAATCCCAATGAGCAAAAGGAATGGATTCCTACTCACGTGGGACCGAGGTAGACATCAAAGCCCCAACCCAGCGCTCTCTGTGCTTCTTTCTCTGGTTTATGTACTGCAAAATACTGAAGGAAAATTCGTTGTTATGCAGTGGGTGCTGCCCAGCCTGGAATTTGCTCCCGGGGCTGTGCAGTGAGATCCAGGTGGGATCTGCATCTCCCATGGGAAAACAGCACCACAACATCATCCCTGGGCTCAGTGACTCCATTCTCCCAGTGGGAGAAGGGGAGACAAGGAACTGAACCTGTGGCCACCAGCCCAAGATCCTTCTAAAAGCCACAAACTGGAGAAAACAAAACTTCCAAACTCCCAAGCTGGAGATTTGGGACTGGGACTTCTGGGAATGGCCCAGAAGGTTCAAATCCAGAGGCAAATCTCTCCTGGGACAATGCTGGGGGATCTGCCACAGCTTTAGCTCCAGTCATTACCAAACCCTCCCCCCCCGTCCCAAATCCAAGCCGTTGACTTCCAAAGAAGAAATCCCCAGGTTCCACATCTCCAGCCGTGTGCAGGCTCAGATCCAACTCCAACCTGCATTTCGCTGCCTTGCACCATCCCAGAGAATCCCTGCTCCGACATCACCCCCAGCTCTTTCTTGGGATGCAGTGTTGATCCCAGACTCCAAAAGAAGCAGCTGGAAGTTCTGCAGAGCCTGGCTGAGCTCCAGGAACCTCGGAGCAGGGAATTGATGCCACCGTACCTGTCCATAACGAGATTCCCGTCGTTATTCTGCACTGCTGTCCACATATCCCAGTATTCCGCCTGCGAGGGCTGCGTGTAGGGCCCAAAAACTGCCCCGAGCCTGAAAAGAAAAGGAATTTGGAGCCACCTGGAAGCAGCTGTGTCAGGGGACCACTCAAAAACTACTCGAGGGCAAAAAATTCCAGCACTTTCAGTTTCCATGAGAAACTCCAAGTGCTGAGATGTCCCACAAATAAGTGGGGATAAGTGTTAGATGGCCTCAAAGGGCTTGTTTTTTGGGGGGAAAAAAAGAGGGTTTTTAACACTGCTAAAAATATCTGGTTATAAAAAAAGAAATCTAATTAATAAATTTGATAAATATAAAATAAAAATAAAATAAATAAAAGTAAATAATAAAAAATCTGATTAATAAATTTGATAAATAAAAATTAATAAATGAAAATAAATAATAAAAAGAAATCCGATTAATAAATTTGATACATAAAAAATTTTTTTAAAAATAAATAAAAGTAAATAAAACATAAATCTGATTAATAAATTTGATAAATATAAATAAATAAAAGTAAAAAATAAAAAAATTTGAATAATAAATTTGATAAATAAAAAAAATGAAAATAAATAATAAAAAAAATCTGATCAATGATTTTGATAAATAAAATAATAAAAGTACATAATAAAAAAGAAATCTGATTAATAAATTTGATAAAAAATAAAAATAAAATAAATAAAAGTACATAATAAAGAAATCTGATTAATAAATTTGATAAATTAAAAAAATAAAATAATAAATAAAAGTACATAATAAAAAAGAAATCTGATTAATAAATTCGATAAAATAATAAGTGAAAATAAACAATAAAAAAGAAATCCGATTAATAAATTTGATACATAAAAAAATTTTTAAAAAATAAATAAAAGTAAACAAAACATAAATCTGATTAATAAATTTGATAAATATAAATAAATAAAAGTAAATAATAAAAAAATTTGAATAATAAATTCGATAAATAAAAATTTTAAAAATGAAAATAAATAATAAAAAAGAAATCTGATCAATAAATTTGATAAATAAAATAATAAAAGTACATAATAAAAAAGAAATCTGATTAATAAATTTGATAAATAAAATAATAAGTGAAAATAAATAATAAAAAAGAAATCTGATTAATAAATTTGATAAATAAAAAATAAAATAATAAATAAAAGTAAATAATAAAAAAGAAATCTGATTAATAAATTTGATAAATAAAAAATAAAAATAAAATAATAAATAAAAGTAAATAATAAAAAAGAAATCTGATTAATAAATTTGATAAATAAAAATAAAATAAATAAAAGTAAATAATAAAACATAAATCTGATTAATAGTAAAATAAAAACAAAAATTAATAAAACATAAATCTGATCAATAAATTTGATACATAATAAAACAAAAAATACAATAATCAACTTAAAATAATCTATAAAAAGAAATCTGATCAATAAATCTGCTTTTTAAAATAAACCAGATTATTATAAAATCAACCTGATTGTGCAGGGGTTTTGTTGCCTCTGTAATGTGGAATTCCAACGCTTGTGGGACAGGAGGGTTTCAGTGTCCAGGGAAAAGCTGTGGGCTTTATCATGAAGCTGAAGGGCTTGGCCAGTGTGCGGAGGGAACGGGCCAGGAGCTCAAGGCCACCTCTCCAGGGACAGTGCCAGGGAATGTTCTCCCCTGCCAAATCCCTGCCGCGCTGGCTCATGGAAGCACGGAATGGCTTGGGTTGAAAGGGAACTTCAGGATCATCCGGTGCCACCCCCTGCCGTGGCTGCTCCACCTCCCACCTTCCAGGCTGCTCCAGCCTGGCTTTGGACACTTCCAGGGATCCAGGGGCAGCCACGGCTCCTCTAGGAATTCTATCCCAGAGTCTCCTCACCCTCCCAGCCAAGAATTCCTTCCAATTCCTGCCTTGCCCCTTTCCCACTTGGCTCACATCCTTATGGATCATGCCCAGCACCCCCGAGACCCGACTCACCCTCCGGAGAAGAAAAAGAAGTTCATCAGCCGCAGGATGATGGGGGACAGCAACCCCCCATCCTTGAGGAGCTTGGGAAGAAGGGAAAAAGGAGACAGCACTACTTGCATCGGGCACATGGATAAATCCTGCCTCCATGGAGAGCTCTTGCCACGGCTCCCAGCCCAATCCAGCCCCTCAAAGTGTCCGTGGGGCCTCGGTGGTGCGACAGCAGCGCTCCAAGGGGGGTTTCTTTGGGATTTTGGGATTCAGTGTGACTAGAATGAGGAGCAGCTCACCTTCTGGATGGAGCGGGGGTAGTGTGTTTCGGGAAAAATCCCTGGAAGGACATCAAAGAACCTTTGGAACACGGGAAGTGTTTTGCTCCACATGTCCCAGTTTTTCCCCCTTCACGGTACCATGGAAGTGGCCCAGGGAACCCCAGGATTGATGCTCCTGGTTAATTACAGCACCTTGATTGCAATCCTTGGGATTCAGGTGACGGAGATCAGAAGGCCACCCCATCCCATGGATCCCCATCCCACGGATCCCCATTCCATGGATCCCCATTCCTCCCATCCCACCTGGTGCAAACCTTACCTCCGTTGGATAAACAGAGGCTGTTGATCAGGATGCTTCCAGTTTTATTGTGCTCATACCTGGGGACAGCAGAGAAGAAGATGAAACACAACCAAACCTCTCCAGGCTCCGAGAAATGACCAACCACGAGGTCAAACCGTGGAGGATCATCTCCATTTCTTTTGGGAATTGGACGGATGGGAGCCTCGGATTTGCCCTGAGACACCTCAGGCACAAGGAAAAGGGGATTCTGCGCCACGTCCTTCCACTTATCTGCTGAGAATCATCTTGATGGAGACAACAAAGGGCAGGAGGGGTGGCGGGGACCTGTGGAGCAGCTCCTGGGCGACCGTGTCCCCGTAATCGTGGGACAGGAGGTTGATCCTCTGGTGCCGGAGCCCGAGGTGCCGCAGCAGCCCCTCCACGATGGTGGCCTGCTCGAAGATGGAGTAGCCATGGGGCCTCTGCAACAGTGGGAGAGGGGCCCCAATGAGAGCCTGACCCACCAGGAGCCCGCAAATTCCGGAATAAACACCCCAAGGGAGGAATATGGGAATCTGGAATATGGAAGCCAGCAGCTTGTGACCCCAGACTCAGCAGTCGGGATGTCCTGTGATGTCCACAAGGCCATGGGAGCATTGTCCGTGCTCCAAAGGGGTCAAGGTGTGTTTTGGAGTTCCATCAAACCCAGCTGAAGGTCCACCACAAACCTTCCCCATCCCTTCCACTATAATAATGACTTATCCCTTTTCTAGAGGGAAATGGGAGGAGAAACTGGATGGCAGAACCCAATTTTCCAGAGTGCTGAGCTGAAAGGAACCATGAAAATCCTCGTCCCAGGGTACTCACAGGCTTGTCACTGAACCCAAATCCGAGGAAATCCAGGGCAATCACGCGGTGAAAGCGCTGGGTCAGCCCTTCCCAGATCTGGGAAGAGGAGAAATGCATTAACAAAGCAGCCAGTGGGAGCAGAGGATGGAAACATCTGCAGTGATGAGCAGTCATGGATGGACATGCTCCTCTCCACCGCCCCAGGAGAACATTCCAACTCCAAGGAAACAGCAGGAAGTCAAAATTTCCCACTAAACAGCAAGACCATCCCCAGAAAAGCCAAGGAATAGCTGTGGGTGATTTCCTCACGCTTTGAGCTGGACTGTGGGAAAGGGTGATGCGAGAAGAGTTTGGATCCCATGCTGGGAGAGGAACAAGGTGACATCCTGCAGCATGGTGGAATCCCAAGGAAAAATCTGGGGAATTCTCCTCTGGAGCATGGCCCACCCCAGGCTGACTCCCTGCTGTGCTGCCTGCTCATCCCCAGGAGCTGCAAATCCTGGCATTTACTGCCAGATTCCAACCCCCTCACCTTGCTCCAGTCGTAGCTGGACGTTGGGAAGCCGTGGAGGAGCACCACGATGTCGGAGCTGCCGACGGCGCCGCTGGAATCTGCCGAGGGAACGGGACACCTCAGGAGCAGCTTTTCCCAAAATTCCTCCCTCCTGGGAGAGGCATTGCCGTTCATCCCACTGGGAATCCACCCACCCGGGGGGCACCTCTCCCCCTGCTCCCCAAAACCCAGGATGGGTTTGATTCCCACTGCAGCTTCCCAGTGGTTCTCTTCGGAAACCTCACTGGCTCCGTGATGAATCCAGGGATTTAATTAGCCCAAATTAATTCCAGCAACCTCTACATTGCTGCAAGAAGGGTTTCCAGTGTCTTCTCCTTGCTGGGATCCATCGGAGGCTCTTGGGATCCCTCCCACCAAGGTACAAGAACCATTTAACCCCAGTTAAAATGTTCTGATCCATCCCTGCCAGATCCAGGCAGCGGCTCCTCTTGGAGGCCTTTGCAAGGGATTTGTCACCACCTTGCCCAGGTTTTTGGGAATATCCCCATGGCCACCACGGGATGATCCCGTCCCCAGGGCTCCGTCACCTCTGTAGAAGATGTTCAGGTCCTTGTAGGTGAAGAAGCTTCCGGAGGATTTCCAGGAGCGGAGCGCCGGGGAGAGCTGGGGGGGCGGGATGTGCAGGTAGACGGCGAGGAGGGGCACGCCCAGCAGCCCCACCTGCAACCACCACTCCTTCATCCTGCAGGACACAGCCGGGACACCGGGATTCACTCCGGAACTCCCGCATTCCCCTAAAGCTCCCCAGGTCCCCCGAAACCACCCCCATGTCCCCAAAACTCCCTCATTCCCATAACCCACCCCCATGTCCCCAAAACTCCCTCATTCCCATAACCCACCCCCATGTCCCCAAAACTCCCTCATTCCCATAACCCACCCCCACGTCCCCAAAACTCCCTCATTCCCATAACCCACCCCCACGTCCCCAAAACTCCCCCATTCCCATAACCCACCCCCATGTCCCCAAAACTCCCCCATTCCCATAACCCACCCCATGTCCCCAAAACTCCCCCATTCCCATAACCCACCTCCATGTCCCCAAAACTCCCTCATTCCCATAACCCACCCCCATGTCCCCAAAACTCCCCCATTCCCATAACCCACCCCCATGTCCCCAAAACTCCCTCATTCCCATAACCCACCTCCATGTCCCCAAAACTCCCCCATTCCCATAACCCACCTCCATGTCCCCAAAACTCCCCCATTCCCATAACCCACCTCCATGTCCCCAAAACTCCCCCATTCCCATAACCCACCTCCATGTCCCCAAAACTCCCTCATTCCCATAACCCACCTCCATGTCCCCAAAACTCCCCCATTCCCATAACCCACCTCCATGTCCCCAAAACTCCCCCATTCCCATAACCCACCCCCATGTCCCCAAAACTCCCCCATTCCCATAACCCACCCCCATGTCCCCAAAACTCCCTCATTCCCATAACCCACCTCCATGTCCCCAAAACTCCCCCATTCCCATAACCCACCCCCATGTCCCCAAAACTCCCTCATTCCCATAACCCACCCTCATGTCCCCAAAACTCCATTCCCATAACCCACCCCCATGTCCCCAAAACACCCCCCATTCCCATAACCCACCTCCATGTCCCCAAAACTCCCTCATTCCCATAACCCACCTCCATGTCCCCAAAACTCCCCCATTCCCATAACCCACCTCCATGTCCCCAAAACTCCCTCATTCCCATAACCCACCCCCATGTCCCCAAAACTCCCCCATTCCCATAACCCACCCCCATGTCCCCAAAACTCCCCCATTCCCATAACCCACCCCCATGTCCCCAAAACTCCCCCATTCCCATAACCCACCTCCATGTCCCCAAAACTCCCCCATTCCCATAACCCACCCCCATGTCCCCAAAACTCCCCCATTCCCATAACCCACCTCCATGTCCCCAAAACTCCCTCATTCCCATAACCCACCCCCATGTCCCCAAAACTCCCCCATTCCCATAACCCACCCCCATGTCCCCAAAACTCCCCCATTCCCATAACCTGCACATCCCCAGGGTGGCAGAACCAGCAAAGGTTTGGGGTCTGAGAGTGGACGTGGGTCTCATTTGGGGTCTGAGGGCGATTGTGGGTCCATTTGGGGTTTGAGGGGGGAACACGGGGTTATTGGGAGGCTGGGGGGGGGGGGGGGGATGCGGATCCATAAAGGGTCTGAAGGGGTGTTATGGACTCATGGGGTTCTGGGCGGGTCACGGGCTCATTGGGGTCTGGGGGAGCGTGACCCCAACGTGGTTCAGGGAGCCAATGGAAGTCAAAGGGAGGGGACACACCCACAAAAGCCCCGCCCCCGAGCCACACCCCTCTATGAGCCACGCCCATCGGAGCCCCGCCCCCGGACCCCCACCCCGTCTCCCCTCAGGCCACGCCCCCTCCCTGAGCGCGCGCCCGGCGGGGGGCGTGGCCGCGGGCGCGCGCGCGCCTCTCTCACCTGCGCTCAGGTGCTGCCGCGGGCGCGCGCCGCCATCGCGCTCTCCCGGCGGGGCGGGGCGGGGCGGGGAGGCGCGGCCACCGCCCCGCGCATGCGCATCTCCCACCCTCCCCTTCCCCGCCGCTTCCCGCCCGCCGCGTCCCTCCCGTTGCCGGGCGACGCGCGCCCTTCCCCGTGCGCGGCCTCTGATTGGCTGCGGGCGCGGCGGGCGGCCAATGGCGGAGGGCGTAGTTGCGGGGTGGGGGGGAGGCGGGAGCGCGGCCGCGCGTGAGGGACGGGCGGAGCCGGCGAGCGGCGGTGCGGGGCGATGTCGGCTCGGGGAGCGTTCGGGGACCCTCAGGTGCTGTGAGGGGCCTTTCCTTCGCCGACACCCTCCGGGCGGCGAGGGGGAACACGAGGGAGGCGCGGGGGGATGGTTCCTGCAGCTCCTGGAGCCGGGCGAGCTCAGTGTGGAGAAAAAACGGGAGAAATGCTGCTTTGAAGGCTTTAAATCAGCGGGGTTTAATACCGAGATGGGGATTCAGGATTTTCTCGCTCATTTTTCTGTCTCTTAAACCCCTTCAAATCGCATTTTCTGTTCATTTTTCTGCTTTTTTTAAAGTGTCTTTTTATTTTTTAAATTTTGGCTTCTCGTCTTTTCCATTTTGAAACAGCTTCTAACGCGGCGCATCCCCTCGAATCCCAAGTATCAACATATAAAAACGCGTCTGGATACTGGTAAGTGAAATTGTTCTGTGGTAAAAACACTAAAAAATAGGTGTAGGATGATAGAAAAGTATAATTAATGTCTTAATTACCTCTGTCCCGAGCTAATTTACCCCAAACTCTACAGAATTCTCATCGTGATGATGATTTGTCTCACCAAACGTTTGCAGCTTATAAAAATTTCCTATTTACAATTCTCTTTCAAAGCTGAAATTTAATCAAGCACAAATCATGCAGATTTATGCGTATTTATGTGTGCTGTGTATATTTATGTATGTTTATCTTCACACACCCCTGTTCATCCCCTGAAAGTTGAGGTTAGATGCTCTGTGTGTAGATAACCACGTATTTAAAGTCTTTCTTGTGTTAAAGCTTGTTTATATTTTCTATTTTTTTTTTTTTTAAGAAGAACTAGGGATTAAAATAGCTTTAAACTGGGTCAGGCTCTGTTGTGGTGGTTCCCATAGAAATTACTGGTCTTGCAATTCCTGTCCATGGACTTTTCTTGTATCTTGTCAAGGCTGTGAGGCAAAATAATTATTTAGGGGTGTCTTTGGGGGCGTTTTTTTTGTTGTTAAAGCAGCTGAATTTTATCCAGTAACACCAGCCTGTAGCATCCTCACCAAAATGCTGGAAAAGGAACAGCAAGTCCTTGGATTTTGCTGTTTTGCTCAACGTTCCTTGAGAGAAAAGAGGAAAATCGTGGCCTTTTTGTGCCTTGTATTGTAATGGTGAAGGAGGATCTACAACAAGCAGCTGTTTCCTTCAAAGCAATTAAAATGTAAGCCTTAATGGGCCCGAAGAAAACCTCTAATAAATAAGTAATCATAATAAACCGATTTTTTTGTTCTGTTACAGGGAATAGTTTGTCAAAATACATGGAGAAGCTGGAAGAGATCAAAAGAAGTGAGTACCTGGGGAGGAGCAGGACGGGTTAAAAATGGGTTGGTTCAAAGCTCAAAGAGCAGGGGGTGAATCCCAGGAGGTTTTCCTTGGAAATCTCCACAGATTTAATTTAAAAATCCAAGCAGGCAGGTCAGGAAATCTTCCAGATCCTTCTTTGTGCAGTTTTTATTATTGGATTGAAACCAGACAGGAAGTTCTCTGAGCTAAGAAATCCAGGCTAGACTCATCTGGGGAGATGCAGGCTTCCTTCTGAGACTTTATTTCACTTTTAGGTCACAATTTGAGCTCTTTTCTCTTTATTTAATTTAAATTTCTATCAAAATACTCCAAGACAGGAAAAAACCAAGCTCATTCCTCGTGTTTCCATTGATTTCACCATCGCTAAACGCTGGCATTCTGAAGACTTTAGGTTGTTCAGGCTAATGAAAGCCTAAAATATTTTTATTTCTCTGCTTTCCCACCAAACCCAGGCTTTTCAAATAATTTCCCCCATCAAAGTGGTGACTTTATTTCCAGATTATTCTCACGTAAGGAGCCAGGAAAACTCTTCAACCTGAAAGCTGCATTTATGGAGGTGAAAAAAAACCCCAACCCTGAATTGAACTGAAACCTCCATTAATGAGGATTAATTAGGGTTTGAAATGCTCAGTTTTAGTTCTCAGCCCCGCTTTCTGTGCCCCCCTTGTGAGGGAGGCCACGGGAATTTATTTGTGCAAAATGGGCCTTTGTTTGTGGTTTGTTTGTTGGGTTTTTGGGTTGGTTTTTTTTTTTCAAACACTGCAGGTCTTTGGGGGGAAAATCAAAAGAGGAATGACCTTGGCTTTCCAAAACGCTCTCTTGACTGAGATTTCAGTGCTGGACACTGCTTTACTTTTTATTTGTGCTGAAAATGTTGTTTGGTGGCCCAGCTGGGTTTCCAATCTCCGCCGCGGATCTGTTCCGTGCGCTTCTTTTGTTCCCTCTTTTTTTGGAGGCCAGGGAGGAACTTTGTCATTCTCTCCAGGCTGAATGGACACCTTGTGTTCCCAGGGAGTGGAGGAACTTCTCCCCCTTGGTTTCTCAGGGATAGATGACACCCTTTGGACACGGATTTAAATCCCCAGCACAGGCACCTCTCTGTCCCTTATGTAACGTGAGAGATTTAAATCCACGGCATCAAAAATGAGAGAGCTGCACCCACGATGATTCATCCTTGGGAGGATTGACTTGAGGACACACACCAAGTCTCTTCCTTCTCTCTGGTGTTGCTGCCCTCCTCTCCAAAGCCCCGAGGAGCCCATCCTGGAAAACGCAATCATTCCGAGCAAAACCATGTCAGAAAACTCCAACGGATCCGCCAGGACCGGACCGGGTACGTCGGGTTGCTTTTGGAGCTGGAAGCAGCACTTCTGAGCTCTCTGGGAACTGCTGGGAAGGCATTTTGGGTGGCAAAGGCAAGATCTAGGGCAAAGAGGCTTTTTTTGGGATGAAAAATCCTTATTTGAGGTGGGAAGGAACCATCCAGGAGCTGCAGTGTGCGACAGCGATTCCGCTTTGCCGGTGTTTTTATACATCCAGCACTTCCCAAGCTTTGCTGCTTTTATTTGTCCTTCTAAATGAAGTTTATTTGACATGACAGAAAGGCTCCTTTTTCGCCTTGGGTGGGCAATTTTAGTCATTGAGCTGATGAAATGGGAAATAAATACAGGAGATAATTGTTGCTGGTTTTTTTGGAGCTAAAGGAGGATTTAACAACCTCAGCTTGAGGCTTGAAACCAAGTGGTTTTGCAAGAACCACGAGGGTCATTTCCCAGTTAATTGACATCCTGCAGTCCAGTTTCTGCACCTCCTCATCCTGCAAACCAGTTTCTGCACCTCCTGTGCTTCAGCCCCATGCTTTGGATGTGCAGTGGATATTTTGGTGGGGCTCCTTTTTCCTAGGACAAGTTGTGAGGAGCAAACAGGTGCTTGTTTTGTAGCCTAATCAAAATGATTTAGGGTGGGATGTGGAATTTGGGAACTCTGAATGTGTTGGGAAGAGATCTCAGCCTCCAGCATTCCTGTGGCTCCTTCTCTAAACACAACTCAGCTTGGGAGTTTCCTCAAATAAGCAAATCCCGGGGGAATTTTTTGTGTCGTGGCTGCAGGAATGTGCATGGGAGCCCTTCCCCCTTCTCCCTCATCTCCCCTAAGCTAATGGAGCATTCAGCAGATGGTTTTAGAGGATTTAGAATTGTTTAACTGGGTGGATTTGCCAAAGATCCTGTGCTCCGTTGTTATCCCTCGGAGCTGAACAGCTGGAGAGGGACCAGCTCCTTCCTAGCCTTGCCTTTCCCAAAGGACAAAGCTCCCATTGCTTCCCAGGAGAGGTTATTCCATATCAAGATGTTCCTACTGATAGCCATCCTGGCTTCTCTCTCCTCCTCCAAACACCTTTTGTTTCACACCAGGAGGTTTTTCCCTTGCTCTGCATCTCTAGGATCAGGATGGGATCAGGCTCCCTCCCACTTTGCCGTCATTCCTTCGGCTCTGGGAATCTCTGCTCTGGATCTTTGCCAGCCCTTCCAGCAGCCCTGCTCAGTTTTCTTGCTCCCTAAGCTGTGTCTTCAGGATTAAGATTCAATTAGTCCAGTTTCTTGTGTTAATTAATCCATTAAGACTCGATTAGTCGAGTTTCTTGTGTCAATTATCCATTCCTTGAGAGATCCGTGTCAGCAAATGGTAGAAATCAGAATTTAATTGTCAGATAAAGTATAAAAACTTGGGAATTTTTAATTGTTCAGATGAAACCTGCACGTTTAGTTTGGTGTTTGCAAAGATGCGATGCCCCATGCTCTGATTCTGCTGTAATTTACACAAATTAAAAACTCAGGTAGATGAATCTTTTGGTTTAAGGAGCTTTGTGACCCCAGTGGGCTCCAAAGAACAGCAGGAAAAGGGGGAATTCCTGAGCTGCTTCCTTCCCCAGCACCGTGGAAAACACAAATTCATACTGGAGTCTAAAAGCAATTAAATCTGCCTCTTCCACTTCATCATATCTGGACAAGATTTCCCTTTGTAACTGGTGTTAATTAAACCCTCTCTCTAGGACTGGTATTAATTAAACCCTCTCTTTATGACTGGCATTTCACTAAGTCTCCAGGTTTGCCGCTCTCATCCTTCAGTGCAAACTTGCCCTGAGATCCTGCCTGGCTGCAGAAGAGTCTCTGAGAAAAGATGGGATTAAGCTATGACCTGGTGGCTAAAAAAACTGGGAATGAGCTGAAAATTTACCTTGTCCTCTTTGTTTTGTGTTTGAAGATTACAGATATAAAAAGGATGAGCTGTTTAAAAGGCTGAAGGTGACAACTTTTGCTCAGTTGGTACGTACAGATCCCTCTCTGGCCTCCAAGACCTTTTAGGAACAGCATTTTTCCTTGGAATAAAAGTTTCTCTGTAATTATTTAGCCTTAATGTGCAATTATTCTGTCTTGGCTTCTTCCTGCCCTTTAATAAAAGCAAATAATTCATTTCCACAGTGGCCAAATGCCTTTAATTACAAATTAAAGTTTGTGGTGACTCCATCTTTGAAATTTATCCCTTATTTTATTTGTCTGTTAACTTAAAACGATCTGCAAGCATCTGCAAAAGAAAAAAAGCTGTGTAAAACAGCCCCTAAATCTGAGTTTTGTGTCAAGTAATCGCAGCCTGAAGCCCTCCCTGACCCCAGGTTTAACTGCAGAAGGTCGGCAGGTTGGGACTTCAAGGCTTTCTGTGCATTATTTTGTTTCAAAGCAGTGAATCATAATATTTAAAAAGTGAAAAATTGATCAGGAAACGAAGAGCTGGGGGGTGCTGGTTCAAGAAAACTGCTTAAAACTAAAAGAAAAAAAACCAGTTGTCTTCTCAGGAGAGAAGATAAGGGAAGGTTAAACTCAGAGATGTTGAAGGAGTGGGATTCTGCAGACTTGTGATTTTTTTTTCTTTTCCCCTGGGTTGTTAAAAGCAACCCTTGGCTCGTTCTTCCTTAAGCTGATCCCTGCTGTGTTTCCCTGCCATGAGGATGTGGGGATCAGTGTCTCTTGTTTTTGTGCCCTGCAGGTTATCCAGGTCGCCTCTCTGTCCAATGAAACTTTAGAAGTGACAAATGAGGAGCTGCACAAGCTGCAAGGTGATGACATTTATGGCAGGAACAAAGGGGAAGAGCTGGGCATCAGTGCCAGGGGGTGAAGTGGCCGAGCTGGCAGTGCAGCAGGGCTCCAGCAGGAGGAAAAACAAAACTTCACCTGTGGCCTGCAGCAATTCCATGCTGGGAATAGAACCACTGCTAAAAAAGAGTAGGAAAGGCCTCGTGCTGGCAGATTTGTTGTTGTAACAACATAACCCCCGTCAAAAATTCTATTTTATTGAGATTTTTCAAATGAGATCTCGAGCCCTAAAAAAAAATCAGTGGGCTCTTTATTATTTTGAATAGGAGGCTCTGGGTATTAAGAGGATGAAGATAAAGCTGTCACACTCTTCTTTCCAAGAATAGAAACTGGCTTTAAAACCTGCTTGTTTACCTCCTGCAGCTTCTTAACTCCTCGTGCCCTCTTCTCTCCCCAGATGCTGATGCTGCAGGTGAAGATGCAGCAGAGACAAATGGGAAAGGGAGCCCTGAGGGGACACCCAGCCCAGTCCTGTCCCTAAATGACTCAGGAGCCGGGGAATCCCATCGCTCCACGCTGCAGAGGTGCCTCAGGATAACACAGTTTTCTTCCTGTCTTAGCAGATGATTATTTGAACCCAGCTGCTGATTTTAAATTGCTACTAAGTGGTTTTATGCTCTAGTTCTCATTAAAGCCTGGGTTTGTAGGTGAGAGGGAAGGGATTGGCAGGATTTCCTGTTGGAATGAGTTTGGCTTGAGGCTGGAACTCAACATTGTTGTCACCTGATGACGGTCTGATGAGGAAATGTGTCTGTGGGATTCCATCCAGGTCCCCACATTCCTGAATTTTGGGAGTCACACAGTGCTCTGGGGAACTCAGTCATGTGCATGATGTGTTTATATGGATATGGAGGGACAGGAGCCAGGGAATGGCTTCCCAGTGCCAGAGGGCAGGGCTGGATGGGAGATTGGGAATTGGGAATTGCTGGCTGGGAGGGTGGGCAGGGGCTGGAATGGAATTCCCAGAGCAGCTGGGGCTGCCCCTGGATCCCTGGAAGTGTCCAAGGCCAGGCTGGACATTGGGGCTTGGAGCAGCCTGGCATAGTGGGAGGTGTCCCTGTCCATGGCAGGGGGTTGGAAAAGACCCTTAAGGTCCCTTCCCACCGAAACCATTCCGGGATTGACAATAAGTCCAATTCCAAACCCACCATGTCAAGGGATCCCAGGATGATGCTGTAAGAGGAAGCTTTATCCCAGCTCTTCCCCAGCCTTGGAGCTGCTGGAGAGACACAGAAACATTCAGAGCTCTCCCACCTTAACCTCCCGTTCCCTTTGCAGCGTGATCAGTGGGGTTGGGGAAATGGACATTGAAAAGGATGCTCCAAAGAAAGAGGAGGACACCCAGGCTAAGGAGAAGCCTTATCCCGACTGCCCCTTCCTGCTGCTGGACGTGCGGGACCGGGACGCATACGAGCAGTGCCACATCGTTGGGGGTGAGCAGCCACAATCCCACAGGCACCTGGCGATGGATGTTCAGCTCTGGGGCACATTCCAGCTGGATTTTGTCCCCCAGGTGGGACATCACTGGGTGTTCTCTGCGCTTATCCAGCACATCCCTCCTTCCTGGGAAGGGATGAGGGGCCTGAGCTGATGTTAATCCCTTACTCAGTGGGTTCTCAAGGCTGTTGTGTCCCAGGCTGTTGGTGTTCAGCTACTGGATGATTGTTCCCTCTTTTTTTTCCCCTTCTGCAGCTTATTCCTACCCCATTGCAACGTTGTCTAGAACCATGAATCCCTATACAAACAGTATTCTGGAATATGTATCCTTTGCATGGAAACTGGCATAGAAAACCATGGGGGGATGCTGGTGGGGGCTCTCAAAAATCAATTGGAGCTTATCCAAGCAAAATTAGGGATTGCAAGGAAGGTGGGACAGGAGGTGGAATTACCTGGTGCAGCTCCACTGCCTTCATCACGTGCTGGATTCTATTTCCTCAAGGCTTCTCTTGACTCCAGTGGGAGCTGCCTGGATTTGGCATTTCTCGGGATTTTGGCTGCTGGAAGGTAAAGCCAGACTTGGGCACTGCTCTCCTGCTGCTGCTGGAGTGCTGGGCTGCTCCAGGGGTACATCCATCAAATCCTTTGGCTTCCTGTCAGCACCTTGATGGGGACTGGGGGACAGCCAGAGGATTATTAGGAAGGATTAGGCTGATCATTCCCAGGTTGTTGACTCTGAGAGGAGGTTGTAAACAAAGGTGCTGTTGCCATTCGCAATCTTCAAGCAATGCTGGATCCAGTGGGAATTAGGCTGGGTCCTTCCAGTGTCTGCCAAGCCTCAGCCATGGAGAATTCCACAGGGAAAACATTCCTGCTGGATGCTTGCAAGCCAAGTATGGAGTTTTTCCCTCCCCAATCCCATTTATTTGTCTCTTTTTCTTTCTAAAATGCATCAATATCCTCTTAAGTTCAGCAGTGACTCCTTAACAATTCCCATGGCAGAAAAATGCCCATGGAAAAATCATCATCGTGTACGACAACGACGAGCGCTTGGCGAGCCAGGCGGCCACCACCATGTGTGAGAGGGGCTTCGAGAACCTCTTCATGTTATCTGGGGGTACGTGGGGCTGGGAGAGCTCCCTGAGACCTCCCGGGGAAAAGGGGAGTGGAGAGCAACTTGTGGGAGCTGGAGATGGGAAGGGGGGGAATCTTGGAATCATGGGATGGTTTGGGTTGGAAGGAAACTGAAAGATCATCCAGTTCCAGCCCTATGGGCAGGGACACCTCCCACTGTGCCAGGCTGCTCCAGCCCCAATGTCCAGCCTGGCCTTGGGCACTGCCAGGGATCCAGGGGCAGCCACAGCTGCTCTGGGAATTCCATTCCAGCCCCTGCCCACCCTCCCAGCCAGCAATTCCCAATTCCCAATCTCCCATCCAGCCCTGCCCTCTGGCACTGGGAAGCCATTCCCTGGCTCCTGGCCCTCCAGCCCCTGTCCCCAGTCCCTCTGCAGCTCTCCTGGAGCCCCTTGAGGCCCTGCAAGGGGCTCGCAGCTCTCCCTGGATCCTTCCCTTCTCCAGGGGAACATTCCCAGCTCTCCCAGCCTGGCTCCAGAGCAGAGGGGCTCCAGCCCTGGGAGCAGCTCCATGGATTCCTCTGGACTCTGTCCAGCAGCTCCAGGTCCTGCTGATGTTGGCCCCAGAGCTGGACTCCATGCGGGATCTCACCTGAGCGGGGCAGAGCAGCAGAATTCCCCCCTCTGCTGCTGCCCACATTTCTCCATCCAAACTTGCTGGACCTTCAGCTCCATCAATCCCTTGTGACTGGTCCGTCCCAGCTGGGATAACGAGCGATCTGTGTCCCTGCAGGCCTCAAAGTCCTTGCACAGAAGATCCCAGAGGGGTTGATCACCGGCACGCTCCCCGTGTCCTGCCAGGTGCCAGCTCCCTCAGGATCTGCCCGCAGGAAAACGACGCCCAGGGTGCCACCCACACGTGCAGAGAACAAATGGAGATTTTCTGCAGATGACCTCCAGAAGTTAAAGCATTACCTGGCCGAGGAGCACGTTCCTTCAGACACTGCCAGTAAGACTCCAGAACGTGCTGCAACCTCACCATGGAATCATGGAATGCTTGGGTGGGAAGGGACCTTAAACCTCATCCAGTTCCACCCCGTGCCATGGGCAGGGACACCTTCCCCTATCCCAGGCTGTTCCAAGCCCATCCAACCTGGCCTTGGACACATCCAGGGATGGGGCAACCACAACCTCTGTGCAACCAATTTCTGATTTGGGGTTGTTTTTCCCACAGGCCGCCTTACCCGGGGTGTTTCAAGCCATGATTCCAAGCTCTCATCCGTGAGGAGCAACCCCAGCCTCCCCAGCCCCGCTGGCAACATGGGCTCCCTGAGCAGCCGCTCTCACAGCAGGACCAGCATCCAGAACAGGCCGTGGAAATAAATTGAGTATCCAGGTTTTGGGAATCCTGAGCAATGCAGCCCGTTTGTGGTTTTGGGAATCGGCAGGGAAAAGCAGCCGTGGTGAGAATTGGCAGCTCGGGTAAGGCTGGGCAGCTGGAATGATGTTTCCTGGAAGCAGGAATGGCATCACTTGAGGGGCAGGGCAGGGCAGAGGTGATAGAACTGGTTTTGTAGGGGAGGGAGCAAACTGGTAGTAAAGTCTGGGACCAGTAGCAACCATTCCACAAAGCTTTTAGTCCAGCTGAAGGAATTTGTGTCCAGAACATTCCTGGGCCGTGCCTGGAGCCATGAGGGTGAATAGGCCAGAAATCATCTGTGAGCACAACCTTTGGTGTTTTTAGCAGAGATAAAGACATTCAGCAGCTTGCCAAAAGTGAGAGAAGATCCCGGAAGGGTTTTTTGGGGTTTTTAAAAATAAATTATGATAATGAACAGAAGTATTTTTAATAAAGATGTGTCTGGAATTGCCCAGTTGGTGCTGTGACAGTTGTGTTTGCTCGTGGGCACTTTGTGAGTAGTTGTGTCTTTTTCAAAGTGAGCTGGAGAGGAATAACTGGAGGTTTTTTTTCCAGTGACTCCTTTGCCAGAGTTTTTTTAGGAGCTGCTTTAAGGTTTAGGGTAGCTGAAGGGAAATTTGCTGCTGCTGCCTCACCAGGGTCCCTAAAACCCAGCAGGGCCCTGGAATCTGGAAATGAGCAGGGTGAAGGTTTGCTGGAAATTGAGTAGCCCAGTTTTCTCAAACTGGTGCTTCTGGATAACCTGGGAATCCTCTGATTTTCCTGAGCTGCCTGTGGGAGACTTTGGAGGTGATTGTGGAGGGATTCTGCTCTCCAGTTTTTCCATCTGGCATTGCTGAGCCTGCTCCAGCTTTGGTTATCGTGGTCTTGTGGGCTTTCTGTGTATTTTTGGATTCAGTGGTTTTTCCTTTTTGAAGCAGACAATCTTCAACACATCCCAAAATTCACTGGCGATTTTGGGGTCATTCTGGTGAAAGGACAAAAAGTAGGAGAAGTGGCACATAATTTCCAGTTTGGCAGCTTAAGACTTGCCATCCCTGAGCACGTTTATCATTTATTGCATCTCTGGGTCTGAAATCAGACAATGCTGATTGCAGGACTGGCAGTTTCAGTCTGATAAGATCCTGCTGCTGTGGGAATAGAGTTTTCCAGCTCCATGAGCTCTTGGAAGTGTCATTGCATTGGCTAAAATCGTGGTTTTGCTATCCAGCTGTGGGAGACAGATCCAGAATCCCTGGCTACTCTGTGCTGTGTGAAAACCTCCTGGTGAAACAGTCGGACAAAACTGGCCTGAGTCGTTTGAGATCCTCCAAATCCAAGGAATCTAAGGAAGGACTGAATGTACTTTCCCACCATCTCGATGGATTTGTGTGGATTTGGACTCTTGGTGGTTGGAGCAGAGTCAAACTCTGCAGAGGCTGAGAGGTTTAATTGTTTAATTTAATAAAATGTTAATTATGGCAGCTGCTTGGGTGATTTATTTTCAGCTTTGAGAGCTGTGGAGAGCCTGGAAAAGCTGGGAGTGGGCTCAGCTCCCCATTCCCTAGGGATTGCAGCAGGTGAGGAGGGATCATACAATCAGAAAGGTTTGGGTGGGAAGGGACCTTAAAACCCATCCAGTTCCAACCCCTGGACACTTCCACTGTCCCAGGTTGCTCCAAGCCCCAATGTCCAACCTGGCCTTGGACACTTCCAGAGATCCAGGGGCAGCCCCAGCTGCTCTGGGAATTCCATTCCAGCCCCTCCTCACCCTCCCAGCCAGCAATTCCCAATTCCCAATCTCCCACCCAGCCCTGCCCTCTGGCACTGGGAAGCCATTCCCTGTGTCCTGTTCCTCCAACCCTTGTCCCCAGTCCCTCTGCAGCTCTCCTGGAGCCCAAATAAATCCCACTGACCTCATGTCCCAGAGCCCAGTTCCCTTTCCATGCTCTGCCAGAACAGAGAGAAAACCACCACCTTCCCTTCGTTTTGTTCCTGCTGTTTTCATGCCCTTTCAATCAATTCCCTTTCCAGGCCACCAGCCCAGCACACCCTGTTTGTGCTGGCACCGACTGCGGCTCCGAAAGGGCTTTTCCACCCGATTTGGGAAAAAGGGAAAACAACCACAGGCTTTTCTCATCCTTCTTTCCATTTATTTATTGCCTTCTTCCCCCTCTCCAGCTGCTCCAGCCCTGATCCCAGCTCAGTACATGTTGTCCCGGGTGTGCTCCATGATGACCTTCAGCGCCAGCCAGGTCTCCTCGGCGGTGGGAACGATCTGTTTGGCGGGAAGCAGGAATCCGTAGCGCCCCGTATCCCGCAGCTCGAAGGTGAAGGAATATTTAATCCCTTGGTTGTAGGTCCAGTCGATGGTTCCTCCACTCGCTCTGTCTGAGGGAGGAAAAAACAGGAGGGATTTGGAGCCTCAATCACTTCGTGCGGGAATTCCATGGGATATTTGGCCAAGCCACGGTGTGAGGGATGATTTTGGGATTTGGGGGTTTTGGGGGAGCCGTGGCTGCCCCCAGAACTTACAGATGGTGGTGATGATGCTGCCGTACTTGTACTTGGTGCCGTACAGGGAGGACAGAGCTGCCACGGCCTTGGCGGAAACCTCGTGCTGGGAATAGAGGGAAGGAGGAAAGATGAGCCAAAGAAAGGAAAAACCTGTGGGATACAGCTTTTTTCCAGGTGCAAAAGGGATGCAAAGCTCCTCCCAGCTTCCCAGTGGATGCAGGATGGAGGTGGCTCCTCCTTGGAATGGCAGAAGAGCAGCTCCACCCCATCCCAACCCCACAAACCACGTGGGCCTCACCAGTTCCTGCTGGTCCGGCACTGGGGTTTCGGTGTAGCCGTAGGGATAGAGCAGGAGCTGGGAATAGCTGTGGATGGAGACGAAAGCCTTGATGTTCCCGTGGCTCTTCACAAAGTCCACGATGGATTTCACCTCTGGCTCCGAGTTGGGGTAGGGTCCGTGGTACGTCTCCGAGCAGGAGTTTCCGCTGGCTCCGGCCTCTGTGGAAGAGAGGATGGTGAAAACAGTGGGAATTTGGGAACTTCCAAGCCCCACCCCTCAGATGCTTGGTGGTGATCAAGGAATGCTCCTGGGGCTCCTCCTAGAGATTTGTATGGTGACTGTCATTTGTCACCGGGGGACATCAAAGCCCTGGTGGAGCCCAAACCCTCGGCTCTGCCACAGAGAGCAAATCCCACCTCTTTCCCAGGGGACATCAATGGATCTTTGAGTCAGAAACGGCCTTGGAGCCTCCACCTGGAGAGTGGAAACGCTCCCCAGGGGCAAGGGGAGAGCTCTGACCTCCAAAACCTGCGTCCCAGTTGCGGTTGGGGTCCACTCCGACGCAGATGGAGCCCGCGTGCTTGGACCTGGTCTTGCGCCACATGCGGTTCTGGAAGGGCAGAGCCACCTCAGCTGGTGCCTGGGGCTGGAGCTCCACAGCTCGTGGTGGTCCCATTCCCATCCCATGGAAATGTGGATGAGGAGGCTTTGCCCTCTCAGGGATGTGCAGCACCCCAAAGCCTTCTCCCCAGCCCCATCCAGCGCGGCTGTAGGAACCAGGGAGAGGAAATCCGGGGCGGTACCTGGCTATGGGTGAAGGCAAAGCCATCGGGGTTGGTGACGATCTCCAGGAAGATGTCCATCGTCTCCAGGATGGAGGCCACACCTTCATTATTCGCGTGATCCTGGACAATCTAGAGAGGATGGAGGTTTGGGGCTCCCTGTCCTCCCTGGGGGATCACCCACCTGGATCCCACGGTTCCTAAGGACCCTGTGGCCCTTTGGGGTGGAAGTCGTGCCTGGCATGTGTCAGTACCTTCTTGGCAAACCAGACGCCGCTGGCCTGTGTCACCCACTCGCGGGAGTGGATCCCGGTGTCGATCCAGACGGCCGGGCGGTTTGTGCCCCCTGTGCTGAACTGGGAGAGCAGAGAGGGGAGGGGTTGGCTTTGTCCCTGTCCCACCACTTTCCCCTCTGGATCACGATCCCCAAATCCTCACCTTGAGCACGTAGAGGGGACGGTTCTCAGTCGAGCGGCCGATCTCCAGCTTGCTCACCAGGTTGGGGTTCTCGGCCACCAGCAGGTCCATGAAATTGTAGATCTGGGAAGGAGGGATGTGGGGGTCACTGCCAGCTCACCCCCTGCCCTTGCTGCACGTGGAGCAGCAGGGCTTTGCCAGGAGTAAACTTTTCCCCCAAAAATGCCTCAAATCTTGTGCTTTCCCACCTCATCCAGGGTGTGGTAGGCCTCGTAGTTGAAGGTGTTGGTGTTGAGCAGCAGCTGGCGGCTGCTCCGGAGCATCTCCATCTGCTCTTTATCCACCAGGGCCTGTGGGACACGGGGCGGGATGAGCCTCATTCCCACAGGGTGGGATCCCACCTCTCCCTTGCCTCCCCTGTGGCACCACTGACCTGCACGTCCTCGATCAGGATGGAATAGGAGACTCCACTGGCCTCCAGGTGGGCTTTGACGGGCTGCAGGCTGGGGAAGGGCACACGGATGTCGACGGGAAATCCGAGCCCGCGGGGAGCCAGCCAGAAATCCAGCTGGGTAGGGAAAAATGGAGATAAGGGGGTCGGATCCTGCCTCAGGATGCACCCCCCAGCACCAGTCTTGCTTTTCACCGTTTGCTTCCCATAATCCCACGTCCAGCCCCGTCCCTGCTTTGTAAAACAAGGGACGTGGGCTGGGGGGCATCCCCAAAATCCAACCCCACACCCAGTACCTGCAGATGCTCCAGGGCCTGCAGCTCCTGCACCTTCTGCAGCTCCTCATCGCTCTTGGGGGTGACACGCAGCACCTGGTGCCTGTGGGGTCAGGGGGTGCTGGGGGGTGTGGGACGAGCTCCAGCCCCGTTAGTCCGGCCTAACCCCACCCCATGCATCCCCCCGTCCTGGGGATTTCCCCTGAGCCTTTCCCTGTGCTCCCTCAGGGCTGAACTGGCTCCTTCTGCCCCACCTGGTGCCACCGGCCCCATCCCAGCCCCCCTACCCAACGAAGGTCTCGGTGCAGGTGGCCACTGCCACCAGGGCAGCCAGGAGCACGGGAAGCCTCATGGTCAGCTGGGAGAGCCGGTCTCGCATCCCAACAGTGCCCTGGGGCCTCTTAAATCCCATTGGGATTGGGATCGTGGTCCCTGGCCCGGCCCCACCAGCTGTCCCTTTTCCCAGGGCCCTGGGAAGGCTCTGGCTGCCACCGGCCAAGGTCAGGCCTCGCCGTCCCCATCCAGGCACTGCCAGTCCCGGCCAAACCTGTCCCAGGAACCGGCTGGGGCCATGGTGAGTCAGCTGCCAGCAAGGTGAGACTGGGAGGTGCCAAAATCCTACCGCCCCCAGCGCCGGCTGAGGGGAGGGAAAGGATCAATTTGGGTTGAGAAAGCTCAAAATGCAGATTTTCACTTGGGGGTTTGATGAGATGGATGCCTACACCACAGTGGTGGGGAAACTGATTTAAGGCTTGGCTCAGGACAGGGGTCAGAGCAGGTGACAGTTGTCCCAGGAGCCAAAAATAAACAGCAAGTGCCTGGAAGCGCCTTGCACCCAGCGATGACCCTGAGGCTGCCCTGGGTTCCTCCTTGCAGCCTCCCAGGAAGGGATGACGGAGCAAACCTGCTCAAAACCCCACAAATCTGGGGTTGGTTGCCCAAAAACCCCCATCTCCTCCCATATTGGCTGTTGGCTCCAAAGGATGGGGACTTTGAGCCAAAGGCACGAGGGGAAAATAAACACCTGCAGGTCTAGGAGTCCTTTTCCACCCTTTTTTTGGAGTTCAGCATGAAAAAACGAGAGTGCCTGAAACCACCGAGTCTCCATGAGGGTTTATTGAGATGAGGGAATGCTGTGGGGGGTGCTGGGGTCAGTATGGATGCTCCAGGACGTGGACCATGATGTCCAGGAGCGCCGGCCACGTCTCGGTGGCGGTGGGGACGATCTGGGAGCTGGGCAGGAGGAATCCGTAGCGCCCCGAGTCCCTCAGCTCCAAGGAGAAGGAATATTTCACCCCGTTGTCATAGGCCCAGTCGATGGTGGTGCCTCCTGCCATGTCTGCAGGGAGAGGAGCGGAGATGGGAGCCCATTCCCAGGGGATTTGCGGCGGGATGAGGGAGGGACACTCACAGATGGTGTTGGCAATGCTGCCGTAGGTGTATTTTGTCCCAAACACAGCAGCCAAGTCGCTCACAGCCTTCTTGGCCAGTTCATTCTGCAAAGGACCCACCAAAAGTGGTGGGATCTGGTGGATCAAGCAGCAGGGGGATCTAGAGCCCATCATTCCCCATCTGCTCTGCTCTAGGTTTTCCCAAAAAACCCTTAATTTTTGATGTTTGAGGTTCATCATGCAACCACCCTCCACCAGCTGAAGGGGTTCAATATTCCAGTTGTATCTAATGAGAGGAGCAGGGAGGCTCCTGGGATGCTCTGCCTGAGTTTGCCAGGTGGCCACAGCCCCACATTCTGGGGCCATCTCACCATTTCCTGGTGGTCGGGTATGGGCGCCGTTCTGTATCCGTAGGGGAAGAGCAGCATCTGGGAGTAGCTGTGGATGGAGATGACGGATTTCACGTTGCCGTGGCCATGGATGAAGTCCACGATGGCTCTCACTTCCCTCTCGGAGTGGGCATGAGGGCCGTGATAGGTCTCGGAGCAGGGATCGCTGCTGGAGCTGGCGCCTGGAGCAGGGGGAGGAGGCACCATCCAGAGAGGATCCCTCAGGAAGGGTTTCCATCCCTGGGTTTCTCCGCTCTAGCAGAAAGTTTCGATGTTTTGAGGCACAAACAATGCCTGGCGTGAGGACCTGGTGGCCGAGGTCTCACCTCCAAACCCAGCATCCCAGTTGCGGTTGGGATCCACTCCGACGCAGCGGGATCCGGCGTTGATGGACCTGGTCTTGCGCCACAGGCGGTTCTAGAAGCACATGGAGAGGAGACTGAAACAGGGATGTGAATCCCAACCATCTCCCACCCCCCAAGCATCTCCAGGGATCTCCACTCACCGTCCCACGTGGGGAGGAACATCCCTCCCCACCCAAAAACCACGGACAGCCCTGGCTGGGGACAGCGCTGCGACAAGGTGCCCCCCGCGGTGTCCCCGCACTCACGGAGCTGTGGGTGAAGGCGAAGCCATCGGGGTTGGTGACAATCTCCAGGAAGATGTCCATGCTGTCCAGGACGGCGGTGACAGAGCGGTCCTTCCCGTATTCCTCGGCGATCTGTGCATGGAGAGGAGCAGGAGCTGCCCGGGTGCCCCTCGGAGATGAGGGATGGGACAGAGCAGCACCGCAGGGTAAGAATTGGGGTCCCCAGGGTGTGGGGTCACCTTGTTGGCTGTCCAGACACCGGTGGCTTGGGTGATCCATTCCCGCGAGTGGATGCCGGTGTCCAGCCAGATGGCCGGACGGTTCCATCCCCCGGTGCTGAACTGTGCGGAATCACGGGATCATCGAGGTTGGAAAAGCCCTCGGGGATCATGGAATCCAAGCTGTGCCCGATCCCCACCTTGTCCCCAGCCCAGAGCTCTGAGTGCCACTTCCCCAGGTGTTCCTCGGACACCCCCAGGGATGGCGACTCCAAACCTCCCTGGGCAGTTCCAAGGCCTGGCCACCCTTTCCATGAGGAAATTCCTGCTGATGCCCACCCTGAGCCTCCCCTGGCCCAGCTTCTCATCCTGAAGAGAGGGAGGATTTTCAAGGTGAGGCTGCCCCAGGACCCACCTTCAGCACGTACAGGGGCCTCTTCTCGTAGCTCTGCCCGATCTGGATCTTGCTGACAAGGTTGGGATGATCCTCTACCAGGACGTCCATCCAGTCATAGATCTGAAAGGAGGAGCTGCTGGGTCACGAGGCTCAGCCTGGATCTCACCTTTTGGTTTTGAGGGTGTCCAGCGCTGAATGCAACAGGCAGAGCTTCCCTGGGGAAGATCTGGGGCTTCCCTGGAGAACACCAAGTGCTTGGGTCTCTGTGTGAGCAGGGAAAGGCACATCACAAGGTTTTTGGAAAAGTAGAATGAATGGTGAAAGAAAAAGCTCTGAGACCCCCCAACACCATCGCAGCCCCCCTCCCAGCCACCAGCTGGGCTCCAAGGACAGGGTGACACCACCAAAGTGAAGCTGAAAATGTCTTCCATGAGGTGGGAGATTCCAGGAGTGGCCACGCTGGATATGGAAGGTTTCCCAGTCTCCCATCTCAGCTAAAACTTCCACCAAGGTGTCCCAGGGAGGTCTCACCTGTCACCAAAAATGTCACCATGACTGTCACCACAGGGATGTGACCAGTGTGACCCCAGCAGGACAAAACAAATGCTCTGCAGGGAAAGGTACCTCATCTAGCGTGTGGTAGGAGGCAAAATCAAATGTGCTGGAGCTTCTCTTTATCCTCCTAGACCTCCTCATGCTTTCCTTTTCTTCATCCAATAATTCCTGGTTAGGAGGCAAAAAAAAAAACCCAAGATCAACCAGGCTGGAAGGAGCAGGGGGTTGGATTTTTCTTCCTGCTCTTGGTTTCCAACTTTTTGGACTTTCTCCCAGGGCTGAGCTGCAGGAGCTTGTCCTGTTCTTGTTGCAGCCCTTACCTGCACGTCCTCAATCATGATGCTGTAGGAAAAATTATGGGAATCCAGGAAGTTTTTAACTGCTTGGAGGCTGGGGAAGGGCACCCGCAGGTCCGCGGGGTGGCTGGGGCTGACGGGGTGACGCCAAAAGTCCACCTGGGGAGAAGAAGTTGAGCTGAAAGGGAGAACTCGGCTCCATCCCAGGCTGGTGCTCATCCACTGAGCTCCCCAGCACCTCCAGGAATCCCATAGGAGTTTCCATGAAGGATCTAAAGAGGTTTTTGGACAAATTTTGGGACACAGATGGATATCTGGATAGGGATCTACAGAAATGTTTCATCCCGGGTTGTTTGTGGGCTGCAAAGTCCCTTTGAGCAATGAGGATTCATGGGATGTTCCCAGCTCATACAAAACAGGAGCGCTGAGCTCAAGGAGCCCCAAGTTGAATTCCTATTTATTTGGTTCTAAACGATGCATCTCCAAAAGGGGAAGGAAAAAGGATGAGATGGCAAAAGAAGGAGGGAGCCCTGGATTCACCAGGGTCGGTGACACAGGGGATGCTCAGGACCCCTCAGAGCTCACCTGCAGCTCCTCCCGCTTGCCCAGCACCCCGAGCAGGGCGATCTGCTCCTCACTCCTGGCTGTGACACGCAGGACCTGGTCCCTGCAGGGAGGCAGAGGGATCACAGGGAGGGGACTCTGGGCTGGGGGAGGCTGTGGAAGCTCTACACCGGCTCGGAGGGTTGGAAAATTCATCAGTTGTTGGTGTTGAGAGAAAAAAATGCAGGTTCAGAGCAGCCACGATGGGAAAAGAGCAAGTGCTGGAGAGCCTGAGGTGATCTCCAGCCTTGTTTGATCAACTCCCACAATGTTAGGGAATATCTCACATGGATATGTTCCATATTTCTGGATACATTTCCTAGCAGAGGTTCCACCCCAGCCTGGCTGGGCTGCCCAAGAACAGGCAAAGCCCCTGGAGAGGAGGAAATGCTCTCCCATGGAAGAGACATTTTCCTACCTTGGATCAATCCTCTACTTCCAACCTCAGCCTCTCCTGTTGGGCAGTGCTTAAAGCCGCTCCCAAAACGGCACAAAATTCTTTCCCCTTTTGTGCCTTTCATCCTCTTAACTCCTCATTTATCAGTTTAACCACCTCCTCAGGGTGAGAACAATTTCCATTTGCCCGTTCCGTGCCTGGGGGACTCAGGCAGGCATTAAACCCTTGCAATTTTTCCAAAATCAGGGAGCAATCCTGGCATTTCCTGGACCATCTTGGCTTGCAGCTGCTCAGATCCCTCCCAGCATCACCTGCCTGGAGGAGTGTGATGGGATCCTGGATGGATCCCTTCAGCCATGGCATCGTGTCCAGGAAGGAAGGAAACCAGGAAGGAAGGTGGGTCAATCACATCACAGAATATCCTGAGCTGGAAGGGACCCACAAGGATCAAATCCAGCTCCAGGCTCTGCACAGACACCCCAAAATCCCACCCTGGGCATCCCTGGCAGCGCTGTCCAAACGCTCCTGGAGCAGCCTTGGGAATGTGCCCATTCCCTGCGAGCCTGTTCAGTGCCCAGCACCCTCTGGGGGAAGAACCTTTTCTGATCTCCAACTTAAACCCCCCTGGCACAGCTCCAACCTTTCCCTGGGTCCTGTCCCTGGCTGTGAGATCACCAGCCCTGGCTCCAGCATCGGTCTATCTGTTGGGATGCCCAGCATCCCGGGGGTACATTTTTATGGAGAGGTTTTCCCTAATCTGAATATGGGATTCCCACTTTCTCTGCAAATTAGTTCTCATTGCCAGTGCAGTCATTGAGACCTTTCCGGGAATGGGTTGGAGGCTTTGGGAATTTTGGGTGGTCCCAGTTCCCCCCCTACATTCCATGCCCATTCTCAGCCTCATTCCTGCACTGGACTGTGCTGTTCTCATCTCCAGGAGCTCCAACCAGAATGTTTGTCCTGGAAAAGTGCTGCCCTCCCTCCACAGGGCCCCTTCTCCAGCCACATCTTGTTCTTTCCCACAGCGTGTTATTCCCAGCAATCCTTGGCTGTGATTCCCAGCAATCCTTGGGTTTTATTCCCAACAATTCTTGGATGGCTCCAGAGCCGTTGGTGTGTGAGCCATACACATCATCCCCTGGCATCCTACACCCTGGCACAGCTTGGAGTGACGCCCTCAGGGTTCAGCATTCCCTAATTTCTGCCTGCTGCATGCTCAAAACCTCCCTCCAAACCTGGGGTGAAATCTCATCTTTCCTGCTTGGGAAAAAATCCTGTCAGATTTCCGTCCTTTGGGATGTCACCCTTCTCACTGACCCCAAAGGACAGCGGGTGGGGATGGGCCTCTCTCACCTGGATCCCCATCCCAGCCGTGGCGTCCCACCGCCCCCTGCTCCGGCAGGACTCACCCCACGAAGAGCTGCTCGGTGCTGGCGATCCCCAGGAGGGCAAGGAAGACCAGGAGGGTCTCCATGGTGGGTGGGAGCAGAGCCTCAGCCCCGAGGACGGACTTGGTGCCTGGGGGGCCCTCCGGGATCTCCTCACCGGGGCCGCATCTGCCGTCCCCGCGGCGTTGGCAGCGACAAACAGAGCAGGCAGGAAGGGCTCCCGGGAGCCCAAATGTTTGCTTTATTTGGCAAAGTCAACACAAGAGCAGCCAAATTAGGGAGGATCTGATAACGTCTTCCTCGGTGAGCAGGTCCTGGATGAGTGTCCGTGCTCCCAGCTCGGAGCTGCCGTGGGCACGGGCAGCTGCCAACCCGCGGGCGTGGGATGGTGGGGATGGCGCGGTCACAGGAGCCCGGAAACACCTCTTTGTTTCCATGAATTTCTTCATTACTCATTGCTATGAGTAAGTCAATTATGATTAGTAATGCATGTGTAATTACAAGCTACTACAGATTTACTCGCAGAAAAAGCAAGCATTTAAGCGTATACTTATTTAGGATTAATTAGTTTATGCATATGTGTGTGTGTGTATATATATATACATCTATAAAATTTAAACTATATTGTTCAAATTATTCATCAAACCATTCCCAGGAGTGGGGCCACTTGATAGTGGATGAAGTCTCACTTCAAAGCTGATGGAAGCCGTGGAGCTCGGAGGTGCACAAGGACGTTCACCTGGGGTAATGTTCAGAGAGAAGGGCTCATTTTTGGGGAGAAAATGAATTATTTTTAATGTTTTCAGTGTAAGCAGTGGCTCTGGAGCAGCTGTCACTGACTGGGGCTGTCCCAGGAGGTTGGGTTGTCATAGAGGTGGCTTTGTTCCCCACTTAAAGCAGCGTCTTTGTTCCGCAGGTTACAGCAGGGCCTTTGTTGGGCCTTATCTGAGCTGCCCCTGAGCTCCCACCACACTTGTCAAGGATGCTCCGAGTTCCTGGGCTGTGTTCCCAGGCTGGCAGGCACCTCCCAGGGCAGTTTTTTACAGCGGACATCTTCTGTCCGTGTTTTCCCCATTAAATCCAGGGGATTCTGGTCGCCCCGAGAGCAGGATGTGCCGTGGGGAGGGTGTCAGGATCTGTTGGGGCTTTGTGATGCAGAACGGGTGATGTTGGTGAGGTGCTGGCAGGGTCCTCCTTGAGGCAGGACCACGGGGTGGTTGAGGTGGGAAGGGACCATGGGAGGTCTGCATCCAACCCCCTGGATGAACATGGTCAGCTCTGGGGACCCGCCAGGTCCCTCCTCCTTGGATCTTGGAGTCCTCCAGAGATGGAGGCTCCTGCAGCACGCCTTAGACAGTGAGGCCCGTGGAAAGAAACAGGGACCGATCCTTGATCGATGTTTCAGAGATCTCTATTCTCCAGCCACACGGCTGGGGGACTGCCGAAGAACTCGGCAATCACGGGACCAGCAGGGTCCTCCCCGGGCAGGGGAACACAAAATAACCAGTGGGGACCTGGATTGGGGTACATGGGAGCAGGGAGACCCTATAGGCCGTGCCTCTACCCCAGGGTCCCTCTCCCAGGACCCCAGGGCAGGGGGAGGAACCCCAAGACTTCACCCTTTTGTTTTAACTGAAAGAGATTTAAAACTTAACATTGGAAACAACTGGATAAACATAAGATAACAAGAACAGTTTCAAAAGGAAACAAGCCACCCTCCTGAGTCTCTGAATGTCCAAACAGATTTTCTCCGGAACATCCTAGGGCTGGCAGAAGGGAGACAGGACTCTCTGAGCGTTCTTTGTGGGGAAACTGAGGCAGGAGAGGGTTTCTTCCATTTTTACCTGTTGGAACTCTAAACAACAATAGTCAATTTCTTTCTCTCTCCCTTGTCATCCCCCACTCAGCATTGGAAAGGGATTTTTGGGAAACAGATTGGTAAAGGCATGGTTTTGTGAGGGAAACCACGAGTGAAAGAATGGATTAGGAATACACTGGGGGTAGTAGGATATAGGATAAAGGGGAAAGGTAGAATTGGGAACGGGAGACTGTATGGGTTGTTTATAATGGGGATAGTGCCTGGGATGACTACGATTTGCAGCGTCTATCCTGCCTTTCACAGAAACACCACCAGGCCCGGTAACATTTGCTGCTTGCAGGCCTTTCCTTCCTTGTATAATCTTAAACTCCACCACTCAGGGCCCCGCTGGCACCAGGTCCTGCTGCTTCTCCTCCTGGTGAGAAGCATTTCCTGATGTTCCTCCTGGCTCTCCCTTGCTCCAGCTGCTGCCTTCGTCTCTCCCATCGCTCTCTGTGGTGAAGAGCTTGGCTCTGTTTCCTCAGTGATCTCCTTCCTCAGGATGGGAAGGTCCCCACCCCACACCTGTGTCATCTCTATCCCACCATGGGACACATCCTCCTGTTCCTCTGGGTGGCATCCACTGCTCTGACTCCAGATCTCTCTGGGCTCAGGGTCCCAGACCTGGATGAGCTCCCATCCCATCAGGCACTTAGAGAGGAGGGGACAGGGGGCCTCAAGCCCTGGATGGTTGGAATGAGCTTCCAAGCCAGGACAAGGTCACAGGTCCCCAACCCCAGCTGAGGCTCCTCGCGCTCTGCAGCTCCTGCTCTGGAGGCAACAGCTCCTCCAGGTCCAAGAGCCAAGTGTGTGCCCTGTCCCTGGGATTTACCATCAGTGGTTTTTAATCACAGGGCAGAGGATGGGATTTTGGAAAGCTGGGTCAGTTCGGGAAGCAGGTGCCACAGGATAAGGCCATGAGCAGAGGGGACAGGGACACGTGGGGAGTATTGGCTGACCCAAGCATGGGTTTGCTTTCCAAAACAGCTGCTTTTAACCCAAATCCAGCCCCCTGGAGTACTTCCAGCTGCCTCAGCTGCGCTTCCCCCTTTTCCTGCCGGCAGCTCCGTGCCCTGGGCGTCCGCACGGTTTTATCGGACACATCAGCGCTGTTTGCTCTCCTGCCAGGCTCCCCGAGGGTGAGGAACTCACCAGCTGCTGGGGGGTCACAAGACACTGAGATAAACCTGTTAGACGTGATAATCACCACAGCAGCAGTCACCGCTAATCTCTGATCCTTCAGTGCCTCCTGAGCTCTTTGCTCTTAATTCCCAAGAAATTAGCAGGATGAAAAACAGAACAAGGGGAGCTGAGGGACTGAGAGCTGCATGAGGGGAAGTGTCCTTCCATTTCCATCCTCACTTCAACCACGTCCACTGGGAACATGTGGGAGGGAGAAAGGGGCAGCCAAATCTATGGGGATGTACATCTGAGGACAGTGGTTGGGGACCTGGCAGCGTTCTGAGGCTCATTAAAGGAAATGAAATTCCTTTAATCAGTTCCAGGGCCTGGATTATGCTGGTTAACACCAGGCCCCTCTGCACCAGCCCCTTCAGCCTGGGAAGGCTCCAGGGAGAGCTGAGAGCCCCTTGCAGGGCCTGAAGGGGCTCCAGGAGAGCTGCAGAGGGACTGGGGCCAAGGCATGGAGGGCCAGGAGCCAGGGAATGGCTTCCCAGTGCCAGAGGGCAGGGCTGGATGGGAGATTGGGAATTGGGAATTGCTGGCTGGGAGGGTGGGCAGGGGCTGGAATGGAATTCCCAGAGCAGCTGGGGCTGCCCCTGGATCCCTGGCAGTGCCCAAGGCCAGGCTGGACACTGGGGCTTGGAGCAGCCTGGCACAGTGGAAGATTCCCTGTCCGTGGCAGGGGGTGGCACTGGATGTGTGGTTCTGTCCCAAAATCTCCTCAGGGCTGTGTCACACACAAGGCACAGGACACGTGTCAAACACCATGGGGGGACTGCACAGGGGGTTTATTCCACCATTTTTATCATTCCAACCATCACAGCACACCGAGGATTTATGACCTTGTACAGCTGCAGAGAGCTGGCTCCCAGCCCAGCCCTCAGGAGGACTTGGCCTGCACGTGCTCCATGATTCTCTTCAGGCCCAGCCAGGTCTCCTTGGCAGCTGGGATGATCTGGTTGGCAGGCAGCAGGAAGCCGTAGCGCCCTGTGTCCCTCAGCTCGAAGGCAAAGGAATATTTGATCCCATTGTCGTAGCTCCAGTCAATGCTGCCTCCACTGGCTTGGTCTGGAAGAGAGAGGGAGATGAGCCAGAGCAGTGAGCAGAGGGATGGTGGAGTTCTGTTCTCCTGCTGTTTGGATTTTGGGGACAAGGCTGAGGTTTTGATGGGAACGCTCAGCTCCGATGTGTGACCGGTGGTGTCACTGCACAGGAGCATCGTGGTTTCCACGAGGGACAGACCCTGTGGGGAGGACAGGGATTGTTGTCCTGGGACAGCCCACAAAAGCTCTGAGTGGCCAAATACTCACAGATGGTACTGCAAATGGTGCCCACTTGGAAGGTGGTGCCATAGAGGGACCGGATGGAATTGGCAGCAGCTCTTCCCAGAGATTCCTGGAGGGGAGAAGATGAAGGAAAAGTCAGGAAGCAGCCACACTTCCTGAGACTAAAGATTAGGATTTCACCAGAAATCTCCAAACTGCTTTGGAGATGATTCACACTAACAGCACTCACAGCTTCCACAGCATTTTTGGGAGGTGGCACTGCAGGTGAATGAACTCCCAGCAGGTTCTGGAACTGTGCATCCAGTGTTTATCTCACTAGCTTGTCAAGGGAAGGCTCAAGAGAGACCAGAAATTCCCAAGGCAGTTGGAGATCTCCCAATACTCCGGGGTCAACTTTGTGCTCACTTCAACTACGTAATGGGGGGTGGATGGAAAACAGAGCTGGGTTCTTTGTGCAGGAGGGAAAAAGGCAACAAATTGCCACAGGGGACCTGCATTTAGGTGTTAGGACAAAACAAAATCCCCATGAGATTAGGGAAACTTTAGGACAGGCTTGAAAAAGCTGTGGAATTTGTCTTTAGAAATATCAAATCAAAACAATTAATCAAAACTTAGACTGAAACTGGCTCTGACTCCAAAGCCCTTTAAGCACAGGGTTAGAACAGAGATCTCCAGAGGTCTTTTCCATTGGAATGATGCTCATGAGATCCACATTGCCTCAGAGATATTATTCCAGCTGTGACGCTGTCATTAAGGAAGAGCATGGAAAGTACAGAAAGGCAGCTGGACAGAAGAGAAGAAGGTAAAGCTGAGTCCTCCTGTCTTACCAGCTCGGCATAATCGTCTGGCCTGGTGCATTTGTATCCATAGGGATACATCAGGAGCTGCGAATAACTGTGGAGGGTCAGGAAGGCCTTGAAGTTGCCATGATTCTTGATGAAGTCGACAACAGATTTAACTTCCACCTCGGAGTTGGCGCTGGGCCCGTGATAGGAGTCAGAGCAGGGGTTGTTACTGGCTCCAGGACCTGGTGGGGCAAGGAGGGAACAAACCTGTGAGAAGGAGAATTCCTGGAAGGTCAGGGCAGACCCACACAAAGCTGGGCTTTCCTAAGGACAGGGGCAGGTGTGCAGCCAAAGCAAGGCCTTAAATGCAGATAAATGCTCAGACAGCAGCCACAGAGTGTGAATGTTTAAAGGATGTATTTTTAGATGCTGCAACCTAGAACAGGTTGCCCAGAAACCCAGGAATCCACATTCTTGGGGGTGTTCAGTGGTTGGATGGGGCTTGGAACAGCCTGGGAGAGTGGAAGGTGTCTTTGCCCATGGCAGGTGGTAGAACTAAATAATATTTAAGGTCCTTCCAACCCAAACCCTCCTGTGATTCCATGATTGCTGCCTCATCCTGTGCTCCAGGGTGATTAATCCCCTATATAAAGGCAATAGCTGGTTCTGTGTAAAGGATCCAGAAGCTTTATCCCTACCTCCAAAACCTGCATCCCAGTTCCTGTTTGGATCAACTCCAACACAGATGCTGCCAGGAATCTTGGAGCGGGTCTTCCTCCACATGCGATTCTGCAACAGAGAAATGCTTCAAAAGGGAGCAAATTTGGGTGCTGGCTCCAAAACTGCTCCCAGAAATAGCTGCCACCCATGAGGGATTGATCCTAGGAATGATCCCGAGAATATTTCTGACTGCCAGGATGGGTCACAGGTCAAAAATCAAATGCATTTACCAAAACTGGGGTATTTACAGTGGGTTAGGATGGGTTAGACAAGTAATGAGGATCTTTGTCTGCCCAGCTCTTTGGTAACTCCTCTCACAGCATTAAGGAATGGACTTGCAGAGCCCACTTCCCTCGTGTTTATTATTTCCTTGGAAAAGCCAGGAATCCCACTGAGCTCAGACACAGAGCTGACTCACCGAGGTGTGAGTGTACACAAATCCATCGGGGTTGGCGACTGGCAGCAGGAAAAGATCCATCTTGTCCAGCAGGGAGGTGATGGAAGCATCTGTTCCATAGTCAGAGGCAATCTAGGCAGAGACAGACAGCACACCCTGCTTAGCAGAGTATTCCCTTCCCAAATGTTCATTCCCTCATTGCTTGGGACAGAGGAAAGGCTGGATTTTGGGGCCGGGAAGTGAGAAACATCCATTATCTGCTGGCCATTACTGTTCCTCCACTGCTCTGAAGTGAACGGTGAATCTGTTTTATTATTTCATTCTGAAGACAGGAGGTTAATGGAAGAGAACAACAAAATTTACTCCTCCCTGTCCCAGGGAAAGGGCCAAGGCTGGCACTGAGACTGAGATGGAACAGCCAGGTTGGGAATACTCAACTGTGCTGCACGGAGAGAGCTCGAGGAGCATTTGGACAACACTCTCAGGCACAGGGTGGCTCTTGGGGATGGTTCTGTGCAAGGCCAGGAGTGGGACTCCATGATCCTCGTGGGTCCCTTCCAACTCAGCTTATTCTGTCACTTCTCTGGTGGCTCAGTCATTTCCAGCAGGATTTAAACCCTCATTATTGAGAGCTGGAGGTTTGGGCATTATGTGGAAGGAAACCAACTCCACATCGTTTTTCTGGATGAGCAGAGCAAAGCAGCAAAATAATCTCAAAGATCTTGGTTATTTGTGTAACAATTTCACCTGAACCACTACATTTTGTCTGCCTAAACTCAGCTGCTCTAACAGGACCGAGTTTTCCAATTCTTGGTCAAGGCAGCTGCCACACCCTCGGGGAGTCGGCTGGTTTGGGGAGGTGAATTAACTAAACACATAGAGGGGTGACATCCTTTGAAATACCAGGAAACATTCCCAAGACAAGCCAAAGATGAATCCCTGCTGCAGGAACCTTGTTGGCGATCCACAGGGCGCTGGCCTGGGTGACCCACTCGCGGGAATGGATGCCGGCGTCGAGCCAGATGGCCGGGCGGTTGGAGCCTCCGGTGCTGAACTGGGAAATCAAACAGGAGCGTTTCAAACTCTGACACCTTTCAGTCAAGAACATCCCACACCATTGGGGTGCTTTGGGCTGCATTCTCTATCATCCATCTCAATGGACACATTCCATGATGTTTGTCGTACCTTGAGGACGTACAGAGGCCGCTTTTCATAGGATTCCCCAATTTGGATCTTTTCCACAAAGCTGTACTCAGACACAAGATGGTCCAGTTCGCTATTAATCTGAAATGAAAGGTCATGAGGACATTAAAATCATATTTATGTATTCTATCATTCCTTCCAGAGAAACATGGACTGATTGAGGTTGGAAAACCCATCCCATTACCACCCCCCCCACCTTCCATGATCCCAAATTGCTCCAGCCTGGCCTTGAACACTCCCAAGGATGGGGAAGCCACAGCTTTTCTGGGCAAAAAGTTCTTTATTTCCCAATTTCAAGATTCCTTTATTTCTCTTTCTTTTGAAGGAAGGGTTTTGACAGATTCTGCAGGAGAATTTATGGAATTTTGATCAGCATTGTCAGGGACAGCGCTGGCTGATTGTTCTGAGCACAAAATTAATACTGCAAAAACCAAACCCATGTGCCAGAAGAAGCTGCAAGGACATTTTAGATGCTAATATAGGATGTTTAATTGAAGACAGCATAAAAAGAGCCCAGAAAAAACCCAGAATACTCTTCCCCTGAGGTACTCACATCATCCAAAGTGTGGTAAGCACCAAAGTCAAAGCTGCCGCTGCGCTGCCTTTGGGCACTCTCGGCCATATCTTGCTTTTCTTTATCCAGAACATCCTAAAAGAACACATTCAAATGGTGAGAAGCGTCTGCTTCAGCTGCTAAAAAATAAATAAATGAAAAGGCAGTGCGTTCATGCTGGTTTAGGCACCCTTTTGGGATTACTGCTCGTGAGAAAATGTCAGATTAGTGCCCGAGTGGGTGATTTTTATCCTTAACTACGGTCAGCAGAGTTTACTGAATGATGAGTAACTTCAGTGTTGGGATTCCCAATTGTCTGAGGCCAGAAGGCCATGTGGAATTCCTCAGGGTTATCAGAAGAGTCCTGTGGAGTCTACGAGTTTATTGATGTCACTACTCGGAGTACACCTGCAGTGATCCTTGGATTGTCCTTGAGGAATTAATCCACAACCTACAAAAATAAGGGGAGGATCCCATGGAAAACAGAGTATGGAAAAGTGGGAACGAGGCCAAATTGTGAATCAGTGTTTCCAAAAGTTATGAAAAAGAAGTGCCAGTGGCAGTGCCCACCTGCAGGTCTTCAATCAGGATGGAATACTCAATCCCCTGGGATTCCAGGAAGGCTTTGACTGACTGGACACTGACAGCAGGAATTCTCACATCCACAGGCACAGCAGTGGCAGAGGGGTTGATCCAGAAATCCAGCTAAAAGGAGAAAGGAAAACTGATTTGGTTGGGGGAAGGCATCCAGCAAACAGCTCTGGCAGAGCTTTAGAAATGCTGATTTCTCCCAAATCCAACGGCTCCTGCAGAAGGGAGCTCTGGAATGCTCCGTTCTCTGTGGCCTCACTACAACCTTGTATCAGTTCATGTGATAAACTCAATAAAATAACAAATACCAAGAGGCTTGAGTCAGTTTTTTCACTGATTTCAAGGCTTTGGTCACAAAAACAAGAGAAAATTTAACTTGTCTCTGATGATTATTTTATTATTCTCCCTTTTACTAGAAATAATTTTAAGAAAAACTCTAAATTCCAGTCTTAGGTAACATGAAACCCATTGTTTTAATTTCTCCTTTAATCTCTCCTTTGGTAGGGCTTTTCTAAATTTTCATTTCTGTAGTATTCAAATAATACTTTTAAACCCAGTGATGTTAAAAAGTGATGTTAAAAATCCTCACCAATGGCAATAAGAACAGTAATAACCTGGAATTTTACACTGTGTTTTCCTATTTCAATACAGTTTAGACCAACTAATAAATTCCTTCCACAACCCTGGGAGACAAAACATTGCCATTCCCACTGGAAAAACAAGTTTTTCAACAGTGAGATTAAGATCTAACAATTCAAATATGATGTAAACCTGGTAGGAAAGAAAATACCAATTCTGGCACTCCTGAACATTTGAATTTGCAGGTCAAATTTAAAGTGTTGAGAGAGTAAATTTATTTCTGGCAGCTGCCACAGGGTGATGGGAACCTTCCAAATGAAATACAGCTTCCCACCCTGACCCCTTGAAAATGAGATGCAAATCCTGCCCTGTCTGAAATATTCCAAAGTGCCCCTGTGGCCATGACCCACCTCCAGGTGTTCCAGCGATTCCAAAAGCTGCAGCTGCTTGACCTCTTCCTCATTTTTGGTCTTGATTCGGAGAACCTGGTGCCTGCAATAAATCGGTGTCTTCAGAACCAGTCTCAGAAGGGGGCTGGGTGAACTGGTTTGTTACTGGGATCGTTAATTCAGTGTTAATTGTGTGTTAATGGCCGACACGGGCTCCTTTAATCAGTTGCTTTGGTGTCACCCAAGAGTTCAACCAACAACCCGCACCTTCATCATAAACCAGACAACGTGGATGAGTTTTAAATCACGAGGATCAATCCTGCATCCATTGGTTGGTTTCTGGCAGCAACTTGCGGGAAAGTAATATTCCAGCTGAGTTGGGGAAGGATCGAATGTTTGGAGAGCACTTCGCGGCAGAGCAAACACCAAATACGGGATTTGTTTCACCTTTCCGTGGTTTAGTCGGAGACTGCTGCCACCCTCCCGGTGTTGGCAGAGGCTGACACCAGCAGAGGGTGGCTCGCACCATTCCAGGTGGGATGAATCACCCTCTGGAAGTGCCTCGCTCCACCTGTTGGAGCGATTAACTCAACAGCCGGGAGCACAGCCCGGGTCGGTGCTGTCAGCAACACCGGTAACTGCACAACTAGAAACCTTTTTAAGATGGAAATGAGGTAAACAGGGTCTCGGCACACGAGCTCAGTTATGTGGGTGTTTATTTACGGCCTCAGCTGCTGAGAAGGGACTCGTTTACACCAGGTTTACACCAGGTTCCTCTCCCTGGCCAGCTGAGGGATAAGATCTCTTTGTTGAGCCGAGTTAAATCGGCTCTGAAGGCACTTTTCCACATTAATAGCTTATTATTGGATTCTCTGTCCCCCTAAGCTTTATCTCAGGGTTGGATTCTGCTGTGAATTAACCACAGCTACTGAGGAAGGGATTCACGAGAATTCAGTTCGGGATTAAATGATAAAAACAGCCCCTCCTGCCTTTACAAATCCCCGAGTTTGGGGACATTGTCTGTATTATGTTTTAGTCTTAATCCTTAAACCTTCATACACAGATTTACTCACTGGAATCTAGTGCTCACTTACTGCACCTCAGGATTTATCCAGTAGGTTTTTATAATCTTTAATTATTAAAGATGGTCATATAATCTTTAATTATTTCCATGGTCAGGGAGGCTGTGAGGAAACACCCTGTGGGGCAATTTTTGCAATACAACATAAAGATAAACCTTTAGGATTTAATGGTTGGAAATCAGGATTTAAAATGCTTAGAAAGGTGGAAAAAAGAGGAAGAAAGAGAAATAAACTTGGGAATAAAAGGGAAAGTAGTGAACTTTCTGATCTGAGGATGGGTTCTGGTCTTTCAGCTCTGCTTTTGCAGTGAGGTTCAGCTCCTTAGGTACAGCTAAGGCCAAAATAAAGTCTTGGATTAACAGAAATTGAGGATCTCAACTCCACAGCTGGACCCTTCTCCTTAGAAAACCCAAAGGAAAGGTTCCTTCAAACACCAGAGCAGCAAAGCAACAAGAAAAATCAGTCACAAACCCCAAAAAAAGTGCCCCAAGCAGGTTTTGTGAAGGTGAGATCATGGAAAAACAACTGGATACCAGCCCTAAATGAAAGGTTTTCCACAAAACTCACCCAACGAAGGTTTCCAGGCACAGGGAAGCCCCGATGAGGGCGCTGAAGATCAAAATCAGCTTCATGTTTGCTGGAAGTACAGCTGGGCCTGGCAAAGGGGAATTTATACCGGGCTTTATTTTTCAGGTAATACCTATCTGACAGAACCTATCACTCCATGTGATGAAGTTCTCACATTTATCAGAGCCTCCAAGGCAACCAGCACGCAGGAGGCCGATTTCACCTCCAAAAAAAATATTTTCCACTGACACATCCAAAGCGGGGTGGGGGAGGAGTCGGTTCCAAAGCTCTGACCACAAAAATGTGGTGTCCTTTCACATGTTTTTCAGGGCAGAGGAAAGCGGGGACAAACTGAACTCATCCCAGCTCTCACCGCTGGCTCTGCCAGCCCACTCGTGGTCCTGGGGATTTCTCCCATGGATTTTGAGTTGTCCATTCCTTGTTCCAAGGGCGCCTGGATATTTGAGGAGTTGTTATCCACGTGGGAGGGCAGCCTCCTGGCTGAGCTTTGGGAATAATCTCCTGTGCCTTTGGCTGTGGGAACACCCAGCTGTGGCTGTCCCACAGTTCCAGGTAGGGCCACAGGGCTGCTGGATAAACGTTTTGTTTATCCAAATAAAAGGTTACAGAGGGACAGCCAGGAGCTCCTAGGAGTAAGGGACAGAGGGGAGATGCTTCAGCTGCTCAATCCACCTCAGGAGAATGAGGAAAGGAATTCCCTGACAATTCCCAGAGGAAGCTTTTAATAAAGATCTCACTTGTATCACTCTCAGCATTTGTCAGCACCTCCCTGAGGAGTCTCCTCTCACCTCCATTCCCACCCTACTCCTCCACAGGTGTCCTGTTGTGTTCACAGTTCCAAGCACATCCTTTGTCTCATGTTTTTGGGAACAAAGGGAGCCCCAGGCAGGGATTAGTCCTGTTTTGGCCTGTAGGAATGAGTCATCTTGCAACTGCTGTGTCTTGGGGGCACGAGGAGAGCATGCTCTGCTCAGTGCTCTTGTCTCTGAGGTTTAACCAAACCCAGTCCCTGGAAGAGGGATCTCCATTCCCTCAACTTAAACCGAATAACAGAAATTTATCCCAAGAGACAGGAACCATCACGGGAATTTCCTGCTCCTGGAACTACTGCAGTTCTGGTGGAAGTCAAGTCCCACCTGTAGCTTACAGACCCCAGTATTTCCTAAGGAATCAGCTGACTGTCCACACCACCTGCCATGGTGCACTCTTTGAAAACAGGAAGGAAGGATTTAAGCTAGGGCAAAATTAGAGCTCGTTTCATTACTCATGCTACATCCCACATGGATTTAAGGGCTGCCAAGAGACCCTGCCAAACCTGACGTCAAAGTATCCCAACAAGCTCTGAGTGCCTTGATCAGCATCATCTGGGGCCTCCACCCACTGCATTTCAGGAGCTGCATCTAAATCCAAACCTTTGTACTCACTCCTCATCCCCCTGGAGAGACTGCAGGGCCCCCAGCAATGACCTCCTGCTGTAACCATGAGGTCCTAAAGGGTTTGGAGATAAGCCCCGAGCCACAGGCATGGATGAAATTGAAGTGAATCCAGAGGAGGCCCCGGAACCGCTCCCAGGGCTGGAGCCCCTCTGCTCTGGAGCCAGGCTGGGAGAGCTGGGAATGTTCCCCTGGGGAGGAGAAGGATCCAGGGAGAGCTGAGAGCCCCTTGCAGGGCCTAAAGGGGCTCCAGGAGAGCTGCAGAGGGACTGGGGCCAAGGCATGGAGGGACAGGAGCCAGGGAATGGCTTCCCAGTGCCAGAGGGCAGGGCTGGGTGGGAAATTGGGAATTGCTGGCTGGGAGGGTGGGGAGGCCTTGGGACAAAATTCCCAGAGAAGCTGTGGCTGCCCCTGGATCCCTGGAATTGTCCAAGGCCAGGTTGGAGCACCCTGGGATAGTGGAAGGGTTGGAACTGGGGGGTCTGTAAGGTCCCTTCCCGCCCAAACCATTCTGGGATTTTAAGAGGCTGAAAACATGAGCAGTGTTGATGCCAGGGTCCAAAAGCAGAGCAGCGGGAAGGCAAAGGTGACAGCGAGGCAGCTGGGAGTAGGGACCTCACCACAAGCAGCAGAGCCCCACGGGATCCAACCAAGAGGAGCAGAGCAGGTCTGGTGGCACTGACCCGGTCCAGGTCCTCAGACAGGTCACAGGGCAGGTCCACAGCCAGGACGTCAGCACCCACAGGCCCAAGTGGCCCCTGAACCCACTGCAGCTCAAACAAAGCCCAAACCACCTGGCCTCAGCTTAAATGCAGCTCCCACAGCCCGGGGTGGGTGGAGGGTGTGTGGGTGAGCCCAGCCAGGGCAGTCAGGGCTCTCTTCCAGTGTGGGCAGGGTGGGACGTCCTGTCCTCACAGCCCTGGAGAGGCTGTGGAGTCATGCAGTGAGTCAGGAACACCCTGGTAGCATGTGAACAAGTGAAAGGTTAAACCAATCTTGTCCAAGCAAACCCTCTCCTTGCCTAAAATCACTGTATTGATACAAATTTCCCCTGTGCTGTCAGTGAGAGAGGCCAGAATGGATGCAAGCCCCCAACAACAACTAGAAAAGCCTCCAAAATCATTAAATTTCAGTGGAGTGAGTCCATTTTTGTAAAATCCAGACCCTCTGTTGTTGCTGCCTCAAATGATGCAAACCAAGACCCAATGTTGTAGCGTCTCCTGTCATTTTTAGGAAAAAAATCCCAGAAACTTTTCACCTTTGGATAGGAATATTCACTGACATAGCAAAGGGCTTCACTGACATAGCAAAGGGCTCCAATGACAGCTCATCTCGAGGATAATCAAAGTTAATTGGCTATAACGCCAATTTATTTTGGATTACTGATGAGGGAACTATTATTTCTGTAAATAATGGATTACCTCCATGCTCCTAATCCACCTTGGAAATGCCCTGGATAAAGGGTGAGTAGGGATCTCAGTATGTGGTTTACCACTTGTACACTCAGAATTCATTTTAGAAGCAGAACCCATGTTTTTGATGTTTCTGGAAAATCTGCAGCTTTGTGTCAGTGTAATAACCCTGGCTGCAATGGAGGTACATACTTCCAACTCAGTTTTCCTTAAATTAGGAAATCAAGACCTTCAAATTTGCAGGGTTATCCTCAGACAAATCCATCAGGTCATGCTGAGGTTTTGCATTTCAGGTCAAGGAGCACACGGATAAATTGTAACAAGAAAAAGGGCATGGGAAGGGTACTGGGAGAGATCCAAAGCCACCTCTACCTGGAGATTAAAGACTGCTCCTCACAGTGACATCATCCCATGGGATAATTATAAATCATAACAATTTCCAAAGGTGTGAAAGCCTTTCAGACAGGAAGGCCCAAGCCTTCTGCTGAGGGCCAGTGGAAAACATGGAATTCAGTCATATCTTGAATAATCAAAATTCCAGTGCAGGAGCAGCGTGGGATTTTCCCTCTGCTCCCTCCAAGCCTTCCTCATGCTCATCATCTTCCTTTTCATCTGGTTTCTGACCAGGGCAGAGAGCAAGGGCTCATTCTGACAGTAAAACCCTGATTTAGCGTGGAATACACACAACCCTTTCCATTTACATCATTTCAGAGAAGAAATACCAAGTTACAACTGTACAGAAATACGAGGTTATGCTTCCACAGAAATATCAAGTTTTCTTGTACAGAAATTTGTAGCTATGCTTGTACAAAAGTATAAAGTTACACCTGTACAAAAATTTGAAGTTGGGCATGTGATGGAAATGATATAACTTTCCTAACTAATTTTTAATTGGTAGCTTTAATTACTTATGAGCAGCGCCCACTTTTAGCCAGCACTAGTAAAGTTCCTGCACAGACCTTCATTATTACTTTGATCATGAAATCATCGATTAAGTTTATTAAAACTAACCTCGACAAACTTCAATGAACAGACCCAAAGAATTTGAGGACTGGGCATGTGGGATCTGAAATTTATGGCACTTCAACAATGCTGGAGTAACCAGAAAATTAAGAGGAAATTAAGGCCTGAAAGGTTGGAGACTCCGTGTCTGAGAAAAAGATAAGAAAATTACTAAACAAATTGGACCAGATAAAAAAAAAAAGTGAGAAATCAATAGGGAATAAAACACTAATTAAAGACGAGGATTATGCAACTTAGAACCAATAAACATTGATTTGTTTGTTAAAATGTATAAATAAGTGAAAAAGTTTTGTATTGGGGTTCATGTGGAAGCCTGAACTTTGTCAGCCACACACACAAACCCTAGCCAAGAATAAATACCTGACTTGCTAACATTTTAAAAAAGACAGTGCTAGGAGTCATTTATCCCGACGGTTTCATTGACCCTTGTACAAAAATATGAAGTTGTGCTTACACAGAAATACGAAGTTACACCTATGCACAAATACGAAATTACACTTGCACAGCACACAAAAAGACCTAAAACCCCTCAAAATTTTACCTGCTGACTGTGGCAACCTGTTGCTCTGACAGACATGGCAATGCGCAATTAAACAATTTAGCTGTACAGACAATTAAAATAAAACCAGAGCGCAATGCGTCCCCGCGAGGGCCCCTCCGCCCCCCCCAACATGGCGGCCCCCCTCACGGCCTTCCCGCCAAAACGCGCCCGCGAGCGCCCTCCCCCGCCCCGCCCCGCCCCCTTTGCTCCGCCCCCCGGCGCGGCCGGTGACGCGGCGCGCGCGCCCGCGCAGGCGCAGAAAGCGCGAGGCCGCGGCGGCGTGAGGGGGGCGGAGATCCCCGGTAGGAAAAGGGGGAAATCTGCCCGGCCTGAGGGGAAAACGGGACAGATCTGGGCAGAGGTGAGGGGAAATCTATGGGAAGGGGGGGAGAGAGGAGGTTTGGGAGGAGGACGGTGAGGTTTGGGGAGGGGGAGCGGTGAAATTTGGAGAGGGAGGTTGGGAGGGGTGTAGGGAGGTTCGGGGAGGGGGATCGGAGAGGTTTGGAGAGATGAAGTTAGAGGAGGGGGAGGAGTGAGGTTAGGGGAGTGGAAGGAGCAGAGGTTCGGGGAGGGGAGAAGTTTGGGGTGGAGAAAGAGGAGAGGTCTGGGAAGCGGGAGAAATTAAATTTGGGACGGGGGGTCAGAGACGTTTGAGGAGGAGGATCGAAGAGGTTCGTGGTGAGGGAGAGGAGAGCTTTGGGGTGGGGGAAAGGTGAAGTTTGAGGAGGGGAGAGAAGTTTGCGGAAAGGATTGAGGTCTGGGGGGAGATGTGGGGGCTGCCTGCCTGTGACAGGGTTATTTCCTTTACATAAGGTGTTACTGGGCATAAAGGAGGAAATGAAATCTGAGGGTTTCATATGACAGAAAATACTGTGTTACCTACTGAAATAAGTGAGAATTTTCGATAAAAACACTGGTCTTGCCTGGAGGAGGCAGGAGCTTTCCCTCCTCCTTTCAAAGGATATTATTATTCAAAAATGAGGGAGAAGGTGGACACTTTTCCTCAGTAACTTGCCTGAGAATCTTCCAGCTGAATAAAAGTTCACAGATTTTGCCTTTTCCCTCTGTTCTCACAGAAAATGACGTCGAATAAGAGTCCAGACACTTCCCTCATCGACCTGGCTGTGAAGATGAGGAAACAGGCTGAGACCAGGAAGGTGGTGCTGGCCTGGGGACTCCTCAATATATCTGTAGCAGGCATGATCTACACTGAAATGTAAGTTAATCGTTCCATCTGATTCAAACCAGCAAAGATTCCACTGTGTGAAGCCCTAAATATCCCCCAGGGTGGAATTTTTGCTGAATTCTCCCTTCTTGTTTTGCTTTTCAGGACTGGGAAACTCCTAAGCACATATTACAACATCACCTGCTTTCCACTCTGGTACATTGGTGAGTCGTTGCGGCATTTAAATCAAATTTCAGGATTCTTTTTTTATTCATTTTTATTGCTGGGAGGTCGTTTTTAAGGCAGCTTTTTTTTTTTTTCTGTTTGAGTTCTAAATCAAAACTTTGTTTTGCTTTCTGCGATCTCCCTTGAAGCTGCTGGAATTCCATCCTTTTTAGTGGCACATAAGGAGTGTTCACAGCTTTTTCTCTGTCGTGAAAGGGCAGGAAGAACTTATTTAATGCATGAAATCTTTTTTAATGTGTGGATTAAGGCTTTAGAGAGCCTTAGATTTCTTTTCCTGCTGTGCTGTGCTCTGGGTGTGGGTGGCATTTTACAACAATTCAAGTTGGTTTCAGAGGAGGAGACTCTAAGTTGTATCAAACAGGGTGGAAAGGAGCAAATCTCATAAAATCATGAGATTTCCTTTTTGGAAGATAAGCACCCTATTTTAAAAATTAAAATTTAAAATAGATAAATTAATTTCAACAGTGAAGAAAATGATCTCCAGTGTTTCCTTCCTGAGAAAGAGAAGAAACCTTAGATACTTCCCCAAACTGGCAGCACTAATAATAACCTTTTTTTAATAGACATAGCCCGATCTTGCAAATAATGTCATTTTTGCTCAAACCATGACGAAAACTCGTGTGTTCCTTGCAGAATTTGCCCTGGCAGCCCTGTTCAGCCTCAATGCCTTGTTTGATTTCTGGAGGTACTTCACCTACACAGCAGCACCGACGAGCTTGGTCACGAGTCCCAACCAGCAGATCATGGGCTGGCTGCGCAAGGCAGGTGGGGAATAAACCCTCTTTTTAATCATTTTCAGGGTTTTTTTTTTGCTTCTCCAGTGCAGGATTCTTTATTGTGAATTACCTCCTCTGGTGTGAGCTGTAAACTGAGTGGGGGGTTTGGGGCTGTCCCGTGCAGGGCCAGGAGTTGGGCTCGATGTTCTTCCTCATATTGGAGGTGGAACTTGCTGTGGTTTAGTTTATGGCCATTTGAGGTGGAACTAACTGTGTTTTAGATAATTAAGACGTTCAGTGTGGTAAAGATGAGAGCAGTGGGTAGGTGGAGGAGCTGATGGGATATTAGAGAAGCTCCCCAGGTTATGGAATGTCAAGCTGTAGGATTTATTCTGAGTTGGGGTCACAGGTCTCAGTTTTATCCGAGTTCTGTAGGGAGCAGGTTCTCAGTGTCCCTTTTAATATCTCTAAAATTGCCTTAAAAGCACAATCACGTGTGTTTTGTGTGTGTTTAAAGAGGGGGAATTTAAGGCTGCTGCATCCCCACTTCTAACTCTGCTCGTCCTTACATTGCAGCTGTCCAAATCACCCCTCCACGGGAGCCAGCAGCCAAGAGAGTGCTGTCCCTGACCCCTTCCCCACCGATCCAGGGGCAGTGTGTGCTGAGCTACAGCCCCTCCCGCTCTCCCAGTGCCAGCCCCAAGTTCTCTGGGAGTTGTCTCAGTGGATACAGCCCCCAGCTCCAAGCTCTGGCAGGGGCCAGCCCCTCTCACAGCACCTCTGTGACTTATTCACCCAGCAGCAGCTACAGTAAGGTAATGGCCAGGACACATCCTATGGGCACAGCTTGAGCCTCGTAAAGGAAAAAGAATTAATTTTTTTTTTGTTTTCTCCCAAGGTTTCCAGCTTCAGCCACTCTCCCAATGGATCTCCGTATTCCATGAGCGTGGGACCTGTGGACAGCGGTGGGATAAGGTCTCACTACCGATTCTCCCCCATTCTGTACAACAATTCCACCTACAAAGACGACTGCATAACAGATGTCAAATCCCTGGACACCTTCCTGAGGAACGAGGAGGAGAAACAGCACCGAGTCCAATTAGGTAAACTGGGGGATTTAGGGGGAAAAGCTTGGAAGAGAAGAGGTGTTGGTTTGATCCAAAATTGGCTTTTGTGATGGGAGAAGTACCAGTAAAAAGGCCAATTATGGGTGATCACCTGTGAGCTTGGCAAAGGACCCACTGAGGAATTGGGGCGGGAGGTAGAACCCCTCTGTTTTTCCTTCAGGCAGTTTTCCTCCAGTTATTCCTTTGAATAGGATCTAGGCATGGGAATGCTGATGGATTATCTCTGTAGCAGTTGTTGGCTGTAAGGGACTGAGATAAGATGATCACCTTGATAAGAAGGGGATTTTGTTGAGATGGTTTCAGATAAAGAGGCTGAATCCAGTAAATTTTTGTCTTGGATTGGGACAATCACGATAAGGATAAAGGGGATAAACTCCCTCCAGGCAGTTTTTGTTCTGGATTGGGACAGTCAAGATAAGGGTGAATCCAGTGTTTCTGCAGAGTGATTTCAGTGTATTCACTCACACTGACCCCGTGTCCTTGTGCTGTTTGTTCCAGAATCACTTGGCAATAATTGAACATAACCTTTTAATGAATTAATCTTTTCAGGAAGCTCGGATTCCAGCTCTCCCTCCAGCAGCCCCACGTTTTGGAACTACAGCCGGTCCATGGCAGACCATGCACAGATCCTGAGGAAGTTCCAGTATCAGTTGGCTTGCAGGTCCCAGGCTCCTTCTGCACACAAGGATGAAGCTGATCTGAGCTCAAAACAGGCTGCAGAAGAGGTAAATTCCACAGAAAAAAAGGTCAAGAGGGAGAAATGGGATTTTAAAATGTACCTTTGTGCAAAGGTTTGGATTTGAGCTGTATCAGGAGTGTGGGGGAGAGGTCCTGCAGCATTTAACCAGCTAAAAACTCTGGGTTCTGTGAGGTTCTCATGGATTTAATAAACCTTTCCATAGGTTTGGGCACGGGTGACAATGAACCGACAGCTCCTGGATCACATGGATTCCTGGACTGCCAAATTCAGGAATGTAAGTCCCTCTCTAAGGAATTCCAAGTGGGCCGGAGTGGGAAAATTCCTCCATGTCCTCTGTGCCTGAGATGGGAGGGATTGCAGTGCCTGTCTGAGGGCTGGGGTGGCTGTCATGTACAAATCCCACAAATTGTTCATCTCCCCGATTTCCTGAGACAAACAGGAGAGGGAATGGATCCATCAGTTTGTGCTTGGAGGACTGATTCATAACCCACTTTCCTCATTGTCCAGAAAAGCTTTATCTGATACAGTTTTCCCAACTGCTTTTCATTTAATTTTCTGCCTTTTCAGAAGCTATTAAAGGGTCACTTAAATTCTGCCTGGCCTGATAATTAAATTAAATTCTTTTCGATTGGCTTCAGTGTTTCTGTAAAGCCTTGTGGTTGTGGTGGGGGTGATTGTAGGGTGTAAGCTGAGGGATTTGTTAAACATTCCTGTTGCTTCTGACCTTCAATTTTCCCCCTTTTCCTTCCTAGTGGATCAATGACACCATTCTGGTGCCACTTGTGGATGAGATGGAATCTGTGAGCACTCAGCTGAGGAGGATGGGCTGCCCAGAATTGCAGATTGGAGGTAGGATCAGCAGCCTGGGAATTCCCTGTGGAATGGCTGTTACATAAATTAGGTCTGGGAAATATTTTTGTTCCATTTCTGCTCTGTTTTGGTGTGCTTTGTTCCACCTCCTGCATTTCATTCAGCTGGGAAGGTTTTCCATAATACTTCTGGAAATGTCAATGCTAGCACAAGAATTTGTGTAAAATCCTTAAATGTATCTTTTTTTCTTCCCCTTAAATTTAACTGTAAGCTCAAATTATCATCAATTATTGCTTATTAATCAGTCAGAAACCATTTCAAAGACAGATGTGCTGTAAATATTCAGCATCTCCCAAAAGTCTCACTGTCTCCACTGCTCTGTGCTTTTCCAAATTCTTCCTTCAAATCACCCACTTCCTGAAAGAACTGTGAGGTTTTAAAAATTCTCTCGAATTTGTAAAAATTCTGATGACCTGGAGTTATGTTTTTCATGTCAGGTTAGGATTCTGAAGGAGCTGCTTCTTCTGTTGTTTCAAATTAACTGAGAGGAGGATTTGGTGTGATGGTTTTTAATTAAATGCCTCTTTTGGGGCTGTTTCTTAGAGTGTTTCCTCAAGAGCTACATGTTGCAAAGCCTATAAACAAACGGTGGATGCTGCTTTTGTCCCCACTTTGTTTCTCTCCCTCTTCCGCTCTTAAGTTCCTGTTGGTTCCTTGTAGCTTTGATGTGAAGGAGATTTGTGCTACTTTGTAGTAACTGAGCTGCTGCTTGCGGTGGTGTCGGGTATAAAATGTTTCCAGACCTCGGCAGGGGAGCTGGGAATGCTCCCTGGCTGAGCCTCCTGTGTTGCAGAAGCCAGCATCAGCAGCCTCAAACAGGCAGCGCTCGTGAAAGCTCCGCTCATCCCCACCCTGAACGCTCTGGTGCAGTACCTGGATCTCACCCCAAACCAGGAATATTTGGTGGAAAGGATCAGAGGTTCGTGGTGTTGCCGTTCCGATTTCCAAACATTTCCATGCCACAGTGAACTTGTTGGTTGCCCAGAGAAGCTGTGGCTGGCCCTGGGTCCCAAGGCCAGGCTGGACATTAGGGCTTGGAGCAACCTGGGATGGTGGAAAGTGTCCCTGCCCATGGCAGGGGCTGGCACTGGATGAGCTTTAACATCCCTTCCAACCCGAACCATTCCATGATTTCCTCCTGCCTGCTCAGGGTGGAAAGAGATTGAATCCTTTCATTATCCAGGAACAAAAATCATCCTGTAATGATGATAATGTAACTTTACCCCCTTTTATCAACATCTCCCCAAGCCTTTAAGAGCTGAATTTTTCCTGTTTTCTACACGAGAAACCCCCTTTGTTTTGTTGCACTTCCAGCCCCCAGGAAGTGAATAACTGTTGTTGCTTCCAGAGCTTTCCCAGGGAGGATGCATGAGCTCCTTCCGATGGAACGGAGGAGGGGATTTCAAAGGCCGGAAATGGGACACGGACCTTCCCACCGACTCCTCGGTGAGTTTCCAGGGACACCTGGATCCCACAGCTTCAAGCTGCTTGGATTTTGGGATAGGGTTTGGAGGGAGCAGCCAGAAATTCTTTGAGGAACATGGGAAAATCAGAAATTGGAGCTTTGCAGCTTTGCTGCTGGATAATTAAAGAGATTCCATTGCTGGAAAATCAACCTTGAAATAGGATTTGATTTTGTGGTTGGGAACATGGTTAAATATTTGGAAGTGTCCAGCCATGGAGCAGCTGAGTGTCCTGATAAAGAGGAACACCTCAAAAGTGCAAATAAAGAACTTTTGACATTAATTTAAGGCTATTAGTAAAAAAAAACCCCACCCAAATAGACAATTTCACATTTTTGTTCATTGAGGGTAATACAATGCTGTGAGTTCCAAGGGACAGCTCCCAGATTTTTTAAGATTTGTGGCATTTTTTCCAGCAAATCTCCTGTTTTCCCTGTCAAACAGCTGCTGTTGGATATAAGGAGCACAGAAAGCGTCAGATCACAGATAATCTGCTGATGTTGCGCACATCAAATATTGAGAACTCTCCAGAAAGGGTTAAAACAATCCTCAAGCTGTGACCTGATCTTCTGGATGCTCAACCCAGGACTTCATTTCACAATTTTGTCATTCCTAAGATTCGTGGCCGGCCCAGACTTTTCCAGTGATTTTCATGAGCGAAAGGGAGAAGTTTCCTTGCTGGGTTTGGGGTGGGCAGAGCTGTTTTTTGAGCTCCTCTGCCCTTCTCAGCCAAATCTGAAATTGGTGATTTAGGCACGGAGCTGCTCCTAAGCCTGGGGTTAAGCCAGTGTTGTAACCACCAAAGACTGGGATTAACTCCTGGGATCATGAGGAGGAAGCTGCTGGCTTTTGGGGCCATTCCAGTGAGATTTGGTTGTGTTTGCCCAGATCCTCATGCACGTGTTCTGCACTTACCTGGACTCCAGGCTCCCGCCTCACCCCAAGTATCCTGATGGCAAAACCTTCACTTCCCAACACTTCATCCAGACTCCGGATAAACCAGGTACTGGGCTGGCCTGGAGCTGCTCTTTTCCTCTGGGATCAACTCAGCACCTCTAAAATCTGGGGGTTTTTGTTAATTTTTAATTCAGACACTTCAAATGAAAACGTGTTCTGCATCTACCAGAGCAGCATCAACCCACCCCACTACGAGCTGATCTACGAGTGCCAAGTCTACAGCCTGCCCAAGGTACTGGGGTTTGTTCCCCTCCTGCTCTCAGGCATCATTTCCAGGGCTGATTTGGGGTCTTTTTAAATCCTAGACCAATTTTTTGTGTGTTTACACAGAGGATGGTCCAGCTTGGTCTTTGCCCAGGACTTGGTACTTACTCTGCGGCTGAATACTACCTGTAGTATCTATTTAGGAGACAATAGTTCCTAAGTAGGAGCAATCATGTTGATTTTCTGCCAATTTATTGTAAAATCCCAAATCACAATCCCTGGTGGGTGATGTCACTGATGTCACCTCTTAAGGCTGGTGTGAGTTCTGAGGGGAAGTTCCAAACTACCAAAATCCTGCAGTTTTTAGTTGTTTTGATTTCTAAATCCTTGTCTCTTCCTGTGGTTTCAGGGCAGGAACAACATGTTCCACACCTTGCTGATGTTCCTGTACATCATAAAGACGAAGGAATCTGGGATGTTGGGGTAGGTATCTGTAGTGGTTTGGTCCAAAATACTCATTACTGTTTATCTGCTTTGAGATAAGAATTAGGAGAAATGCAAAGCAGGCACCAAACTTGAAAGAATATAAAGAAGTTTATTAACAGACCTAAAAGAAGAAAAAAAAATTATACCACCTTCAGAACTCTCCTCCTTCCCCCACCTTCCTCCCTTCTCCCACTGACAATGTAAAAAGACAACCCTTAAGATGTTCAGTCTGTTTACCACTGCCATAATAACCTTGTTCAGTCCATTTAGAAAGAGAAGTCTCTTCTTGCTCGTGCTATGAAAACATTATCACAACGAGCCAGCCGCCCACTTCCAAATATTGTTCAGTCCATTTAGGAAGAGGAGTCTCTCTGCCTGCGTGTGAGTCCCTTCCCCCGACTTGCAGCTTTTCCCGCAACTGCTTTTGAGGGTCCACTCTTGAAGTTTTTTGGGGTACAATTTTAAGGTTGAGCCGTTCAGAAACAAAAACAGAGGCCCTTCTCCTTCCCTGGGAGCAAAGGGTCTTCCTCATCTTCATTGTTAAGACTATCTCTGGGAGCATCTCTAGGAACTGAGGTTTTCTCTTTCCCGTTTGGAGCAAAAGTCCTCATCTGGTTCATCTCTAGGGACTGAGGTTTTCTCCTTTCCCATTTGGAGCAAAAGTCCTCATCTGGTTCATCTCTAGGGACTGAGGGTTTCTTCTTTCCCATTTGGAGCAAAAGTCCTCATCTGGTTCATCTCTAGGGACTGAGGTCTTCTCCTTTCCCATTTGGAGCAAAAGTCCTCATCTGGTTCATCTCTCTCTGTCCAAACTTCTCATGAAATTACAGCTGCGTCAGCATCTGCCTATCTCGGCGCAGGTGCTTTTGCTCACGAGCTGAACACTCCACCCCCCATATCTTCATGAAATTACAACAGGATACTCTGATATATCATAGCTTCACAAGAGAATTTCAGCTTTAAGCATCTCCTCTCTCTCTTCCCTCAGGTTTTCAGCTCTTCACAGCAATAAAAGGGTTAATCTCACCTCGGCCTTGCAGCTTTGCAGCTGGAATGTTGAATTTTTCTTATCGCAGTGGAGAGGGGGGAGAGCCGAGCCGCTCCGGCTGCCCACGGCAAGGCAGTGGGGGGGGGTTCCATGGCTGGAACAGGTCCATGGCTCCAGGATGGCCGTGGCCCGGCCCGGCCTGGCCCAAGCAGGGCCTGGCCGGGCCCGCTGGCCCCCACACGGGGCCCGCAGCCACCTGTGCCAGCACCGGAAACGAGAGAGAGCTTGGAGGGGGAGTTTGCCTATTCTTAAATGTGGATCACAGAGGTGATCACAACTTTAAGTGGCTTAGAGAATTGTCCATATTCAACCTGGCCAGCTGATAGGTTCTATCAGTTCCCAGAGGAAACTGTAAGCACCCCTTAGCAAGGACGTCCTTTCCGGGACTATGCTTGCTAAGCTATGACAGTATCCCATGGGAATGAGGTGGGGATGGCATCAGACCGAAACCACCACAGTGGGGTGATAATTAATGGTGTTAAAATCAAATTACCAGCAGCTTTTATTAAAAAGTGGCTAATTCTGATCCCTTTGGGTTTTGCAGGCGTGTAAATCTGGGTTTATCGGGAGTCAACGTCCTGTGGATCTTTGGGGAATAACGGGACACAGCTCCGGGGGACGATGCTGCTCTGTGGGATGAACTTTGACTTAAACATGGATTTACTACAAAACAGGATAATTTAAGCTCAGCTTTGTAGACAGAGGGAGGAAGTGCCTGTAATTCCCATGTGGATTTTGCCGAGGCATTACTTAGAATTTTTCACCACGGAAATGCTCCTGTGAATGAACTCCAGGCGGGAGTTCTCTTTCCTGCTCCTCACCTCAACCTGTCCTGTTTAAACTGAGCTTCACTGATCTCAGACTAAGCTAAACCAAACCTCCTTTGAGAGTGCAGCTGGAACAGCCCTCCCAAAGCTGTGCACAGCTGTGAGTGATCCAACACTTGGAAGGATGAAGCAACTTGGACAACTTCAGGATCCAAGAAGTTCCAAGTCTGGAAGCTCAGACTCAGTTTTGCTCCATTTTATCTGCATGATAAAAACCAATTAATTTTATCCCTGAGTTTTGGTGTGTGTTTTCAGACGCCTCGAGATGTTCCTGCAGCTGAAAAGGAAAGACAAAACCATGTTTGACTTGCTGCGTTCAGCAAATAAGAATTTTACTTGTATTTTCAATTTTTATTTTCATTTTTTTTGTACAAAACCAGCGTGGCCTCTCCTCTTGAGGGACCTTGTGAGCTCTGAACCCCCCGGGTACCTTCACTGCCACCAACTCTCACCTGCCTTCGCTTTTGAATGGAATTTTCTTTCAGCTATTTTCACTGATCACCACTTGTTTTGGGAGCTTTGTGCACCTTGGTGGGGAACCAGGCTCTACACAGGCTTTGGAAAATACCTTTTGGGGGAAAAGCACTTGGATTGGCTTCAAAGAAGGGATTAATCAGTATCTCAAATTTCTGTAAGGGGCACGGGGAGAATTTGTTGTAAATTCTGGTAAATGAGTATTTTAGAAGTGTATTTAGAACCATAAACACATGGAATCATTGTACTGTATTTTTTACTGATGGGAGGGGAAAAAGGAATTTTTGGAACGTTGCTGTTTTTTGGTGTGAACTGACTGGTACTGGGGATTCTGTGTCTCTCCCCTGGGGGACCTGGGTTTTTTCAAGGAACTGGTTACAAAATGGCTCATTTGGTTCTTGTATTAAATGAATTTGTTTTATCAAACACTTTTTGGGGTTTTTCTTGGGTTCAGCATCACCATATCCATCCATGTACCAAAGAGGAATGTTCAAGAACCAGATTTAGCTGGGTTTTACCCCAAAACTCCCCTGCTCAAGGCCAGCACAGCCCCATGAGCTCCATCAGTCTCATGTTCTAAAAACTTGAGGTGCAGAAATGTCTTCTTTCACCAAAATGTGGGAATTCTTGGGAAGAGCCTGTCCCATAGGGTGCCTCAGGCTCTGCAGCCCCAGGACCCTGCGCACTTTTGGGGTCCCCAGAGCCCCGTATCCCTCTGTGCTCCCAGGATCCTGCACAGCCTGTTCCCACACAGCCCCAGATCCTTGTGCACCCCAAGAGATCACACAGCCCCAGATCCTTTTGCACCCCAAAAGATCACACATCCCCGTCCCTCTGTACCCCAATACTCTGTGCACGACACCTGTCAGTCCCCGCACCACACACCCCAATACAATCACGCATCCCAGTCCCTCTGTACCCCAATCCTCTGCATTGCACCCCAATGCATCACACACCCAGCACATCACACATCGCAGTCCTTGTGCACCCCAGTACCCATTGTGCCAGTGCCTGGCAGTACCTGGCACACTCTGCTCCCTGTGCTCCCCAGTACATCACAAACCCCACTCTCTGTGCACCCCAATATATCCCACACCCCTGTCCCTGTGCACCCTGATACACCATCCACCCTGCTCCCTCTGCACCCCAGTACATCACACATCCCAATACACTCTGCACCCCACTCCCAGTACAGACCCCAGATTCCTGTGTATCCCAGTCCTCATGCCCCCTGACACAGTGTGAACCCCAATTCATCGTGCACCCCATCCCTGCTCACATTCTGCACCACAGACCCCGGTCCCCGTGCACCCCCTCCTTGTGTACCCCAACACTCCACACCCCCTGCTCCCCACGTACCCCGATACATCACACACCCCTGTTCCTGCAGGCCCTACCTCTGCACCCCACATCCCCGTGCACCCCGGTATGTGGCCCACCCCACATCTTGTTCATTCCTATCCCTGTGCACCCCCCATACACCGTGCACCCCAATCCCCGGGCACCCCGATCTACCACACCCCCCATTCCCTGTGCACGCTGGTCCCCGCGCACCCCAATATCTGCACCCTCTCACCTGTGTACCCCGATACCCCGCGCACCCCGGGCTCTCTGCACCCCAATACACCGCGCACCCCAGCGCTTTGCACCCCGGGCTCTCTGCACCCCGAAACACCGCGCACCCCAGCGCTTTGCACCCCGGGCTCTCTGCACCCCGAAACACCGCGCACCCCAGCGCTTTGCACCCCGGGCTCTCTGCACCCCGAAACACCGCGCACCGTGCTCCCCGCGCATCCCCATCCCTGCGCACCCCTATTCCCGACCCTGTCGCCCCGCGCACCGTTACCAGGTGCATCCCACCCGCGGCGGGGGCGGCCCGGCCCCTCCCGCTGGCATGGGGGCGGCTCCCGGGGGCGCGCATGTCCGGCCCCGCCCGTTAAATTCCGGCGGGCCGGGCCGGACCGGGACCACTGCCCCTGGGCCTGCTGCTGTCGCCATGGCCAGTGACGCTGAGCCCGGCCGTCGCCGCCGCTGCTGCTGCGCGCAGGACACGCCGGGTGAGCTGGGGGAGGCGGGTCTCCGGGGTCGGGCGGGCACCAAAGGGGGTCCCCCTTCCTCGGGCACCACTAGGCCACCCCTCCCGAGTCACGCACCGGGCACCGAGCGGAATTTCCCCCCTATGTCCCGGGCACTGGTGGGGTCCCCGCTCCCAAACATCCCCTGGGTAGGACCCTGGGAGCTCTGTGTCTCCCCTGCGGGGCTTGGGGACCAAGGTGACACCCCAGCACAGCAGCACTTGGCTGTCCTGCGCTGCTGAGCCCGGGCAGGGTATGGGGACATGGCCCCAGTGTGACTCCAACAGCTCCCGCAGATGTTCCCAAGGTCCCGGATTCCCGCGGTGACAGCGATGGCTCCCGCCGGGGCTCCCTCTGCGACCGGCACTGCGCTGCCATCAACAACGTGCAGGGTGACCTGGGGGAGCTGGGCTGCCACCTGCACCGTCCCTGTGTCCCCCCAGGTAGGTTGGCTGTGGGATGGGCTGGATATGAGGCACTGGGGGGTTCCACACCCACTGTGACCCTGAGTGTCACCCACAGCCATGTCCACCCCGTCCTGCTACCAGCACCACTCGGAGGAGGTGTGTGAGAGCTGCGTGGTGAAAACCACCCTGACGGCCGAGAACGCCGTGGAGGCCAACAAACTCTCCAACAACTACAAGGTGGGTGGGGGCACCCATGGGTGCTCCTGGAGGGCTGTAATGGGTTTATTATTCTTCCTCTTCACTCATCCCAAGAAAACCCCTCTCTCTCTGCAGGTTTGGCTTCAAGAAATGGAAGAGCCACGTGACGGCACGGCCCTGGGAGGACCGATCGGAGATCGTTAAGGAGCTCTACTCTGACCTCAATGTCATCCGAGGCTCTGGAGGTGGGTGGCCCTGGGAACAACCCTGGGTGGTGGCAGTGTGGATTTAGGCAGCTACAGGTGATAATGGTCCCACCTGGTACCTTCCCTCCCGCAGGGTCCACGCTGACGTGTGGGAATGTCCTTTACCTGTTGCTCTTTGGCTGGTGGCTCTCACTCCTCTACATCCTCGTGGCTGCCGTGATGTTCGTCACCGTCATAGGGGCTCCTTATGGTGAGTCCCAAATTTGGGGCCCCCCATGTGAGGGCTGGATGAGCTCAAAACAGAACCGATGGGTGTTGGGGACTCCTGAGTCGCTTCTCCAAGGCGTGTCCCTGTAGCTGGAAGGGACACTGATGGTCGTGTCCTCACAGGGCGGCTCTGCTGGGACCTGGCTGGGTATTTCCTCTGGCCCTTTGGCAAAGTGATCCAGAAAGTGGAGGTAAGAGTTCCTTGGGAATCCCCAGGACGGGGAGGTTGGGGTGCCCTATGCACACCCTGACATCCCCCCCTCTCCCCAGGTCCCCAAATCCCACCAGGCGTGCAAGGCTGGCATGGGGGAGAGCTCAGCCCTGCTTGGGGGTCCCACACTGCACTGCTGGCGCCCACAGTGCTGGGCAGGCACTGGATACTGGGTGAGTCCCATGCTGGACATGGTGACACCACCCCCAGGGTGGTGGGGAAGGTGCCCATGGGCACCTCCCCTCCCGTGGGGTCAGTGTTTTGGGGGTCAATCCCTGAAGGTGGCCTCCTGTTCACAGCACCGTGCCAGCACCGTGGTGTGGCTGTGCCTGGGCTACCCGGTGCTGGCGCTGGCCCACGGGCTCGTGTGTGTCACTGCGTGGCTCCTCATCGTCCTCATCCCCGTGGCCAAGCTGAGCGCCCGCGCCACCTCCCGTGTCCTGCTGCTGCCCCCAGAGCGGGTACTCATCCGGCGCCTGAAGATGGTGGGTGACTCTGGGCAGGGTGAGGGTCCCACACCCCGCTCCAGGAGGGATTTTGGGGTGAGGGGTGACCCTCTCGTCCCTCTGCAGACAGAGGTGCCTCTGGAGGGGGAGGTGATTCTCTGCTGCTACCGTGCTGCCAACCGCTACTACTACAAATACGCCGTGGATGGCATCAATGTCTTCGCTGTCAGTATCCTTCTGGGAGCTGGAGTGGGAAGGGTGGGGAGTGACCCTAAATCCCACCCCACCTCTGTTGTGTCCTTGACTGGCTGCCCCAGACCTGCTGCCCCTGGTGCTGGTGACGCTGGTGCTGGGCTACGCGGACAGCCCCAACCACCTGACCGGCTCCGCCGTCAAGTTCACCTTGGCCCTGCTCTCCATCATGCCCCTCTCCTACTACATCGGGATGGCCATTGCCAGGTGAGCGGTGACAGGGGACACTTGGTGGCAAAGTGGGGACACTCCAGCCCTGCTGACATGGTTTTCCTCCTTTCCAGCATCTCAGCCCAGAGCAACTTCGCGGTGGGGGCGGTGGTGAACGCCACGTTCGGCTCCATCACCGAGCTCACCTTCTACATCACCGCCCTCATCAAGGGCTCGCGTGAGGGCAACCGCTGCTACGCCGAGGTGGTCAAGTCGGCGTTGACAGGGACGCTGGTGGGCTGTGTCCTCTTTGTCCCGGTGAGATGGGTGGCATTGTGAGCTGGGAGGGTGCTGTGAGCAAAGCACTGATGGGGATTTTTTTGGGGGTTTTCTCCATCCCCAAGGGTCTGTGCATGGTGATCGGGGGCATCCGGCACCAGGAGCAGCGGTTCAACAGCCGCTCTGCAGGCGTCAGCTCAGCCCTGCTCTTCCTCTCTGTGGGAGGTGAGTTGGGGACAGGGGTGTCCCCAGGTTTGGGGGGGTCCCACCAGGGTGGGTGCCCACCCCATGTCCTGTCCCTGCAGGTGTCTTTGCCCCGACGCTCTTCTCCAAGGTGTATGGGAAGCTGGTCTGTGGCGAGTGCCACAACGTCACCCAGAACCCTCTGGGCCACTACCTCTGCCACAACTGTCACTTCGACCTGGTGAGTGGGGACCTGGACCCCCAACAGGGAGAATTTGGGGTGGGGGATGCTCTGAGCCCCCCTGGCTCTCATGCTGGGTGGTGGCTGCGGGGCTGTCCCCTGTATCCCTGTTGACAGGTGCTCTCTCTGCAGATGGACAACAACGGCACCCTCTACTACAGCCACGTCCAGTGAGTGTCCGTTGCGGTGGGGACAGGGCTGTCCCCACATCGGGGTGGCACCTCCTGGGTTCAGTCATGTTCCTGCATCGCTGCCGGGACCCCTCTCCACCCCAATGATCCTGTGCCCCCCTTCCTCCATCCCCAGGGGAAGTCCCCTGGGGTCTCCATGCCAGAGCCCGGTGGCACCGACAGTGTCACCTGTGTCCCACAGACCCCTGGTGTACACAGTGTCCATCCTGCTCCCTGCTGCCTACCTCATCGGGCTCTTCTTCACCCTCAAAACCCACACACACATCTATGACATCCACGTCAGCGACTGTCACAGTGAGTGTCCCCAAGTGTCCTGGCTGTGGGGCTGGCTCTTGTCACTGCTCTGGAGTGTCCCACATGTCTCCTCTCTCCCCAGTGCCTGGCCACCACCACAGCGCCGTGGTCCACTGGTCCCGCTGGCGGGCTCTGGTCATCCTCCTGCTCTCCACCCTGTGCATGGCGGCCTGTGCCGACCTGGCCACGGAGCACATCAGCCCCATCCTCACCAACTCCACCATCTCGCAGGTGAGCCAGGTCTGGGTGTCCCCAAGGACCAAGATGTGCCCTCCAGGGATGGGGACCTGCCCTGGCTGCAGTTGGAGCCCCAAAAGCAATGGGGGAAAGATGCTGAGATGCTCTGCATGGTTGGCCAGGGCTTGGATGTGGTCAGGGCCAGGCTGATGTCACCTCTTCCCTGCAGTACTTCATCGGTGTCACCGTGCTGGCGATGGTGCCTGAGCTGCCAGAGATTGTCAACGGCATCCAGTTTGCCCTGCAGAACAACCTGAGCTTGAGGTGAGATGGCTCCAAGGATGAGTTTTGGGGTGGTCCCTGTGCCAGTCCCATCACTGTGCCTTGGTGCCCACGATGGGCTGCCCCGCCACTGGTGGGTCAGACCCCTGTGAGCTTGTCCTCAAGGGGAATTAGTCACCCAAGAAATGGTGTCAGAAGTGGGATGGGCTCTGTGGTTTGGGATTTTCTCACCCCAAGGGCTGCCAGAGACCTGGTGCTTGGCAGCTCCTAAGTTGTCCTTCCTCCCCAGCATCGAGATTGGGAACTGCATCGCGGTGCAGGTCTGCATGCTCCAGATCCCCATCCTGGTGCTCTTCACCATCTTCTACGTGAGTAGCCCCAGCACATCCCTGGGGGACCTCCTGCCCCAGGGCTGGGGACACGGTGGGACATGGAAAGGACACAGCTGCCCTTCCCAGTGTCTCCCCTCTGCTCAGTGTGGGGGAAGTGGGGTCAGTTGTCTCCCGGTGCTGTCCCCACCCTGGGGACGTGTGGCAGAGAGGGTTTAAGGGGTGACATGTAAGTCCCCAGAGTCAGAGCAGGGTTGTCCTGGTTGGCCATAAACCCCAAATCCTCTCCCTCACAGCCGACCAACTTCACGCTCGTCTTCAGTGACCTCCACGTCTACGCCAGCATGTTCAGCGTGGTGCTCATGAACTACATCTTCATGGATGGCAAATGTGACTATTTCCAAGGTGGCCATCCCCATAGGGCTGCTGTGGGACTTGGACTATCCCTACATTCCCTGGGATGGGGGCTCCTGGGTCCCAGCCCTGGGGTTATCGGCTTGTTAGGTGCCCTGAGCAATCCTGGGGTCTCGGGTGACCAATTTGGGGCTGTCCCCCTACAGCAGGTCCAAGGGGGATCACTCCCATTTCCCCCTTTAAAAGGATTTAAACTCTCTTTAATGCACATTTTGTAGAGGACCACTGAAGTCCTCTACAGGGGGCTAATCCAGACCACACCAGGTCTTAAACCCACGTCCCTCCTTGCTCCAGGGAGTAACTCCTTCCACCCCTCTCTGTCTGCCCCAGGCACAGTGCTGGTGATGGTTTACTTCATCCTCCTGGCCGTGTATTTCTTCGCCCCCTCGCCCAGTGGCTGCTGAGGTTTGGATTCTCCTTTCTCCAACCCCCTCGTTGGGATCAGCACCTGTCAAGACCTTTTCCAGTGTCTCAGGGACTTGGCTGGGCTGGCTCCGGTCTGGAAGCGTCGTTTCCTGAAGCTCCTGCTGCTGCTGGGCTTCCCCTGTGGGGCTTCAGGGATGGGAAGGGTGGATGCAATGGAATTGCTCCTGAAATGAGGAGCCTTAAAGCCAGAACGTGTCACAGAGGGATCTCTAGCCCACACCTGAGTGGCTGGAAGGAAAATTATCCTTCCTGGAGGGTCTTGAAGGGGATTTCTGTATATCTTGAGGACAGACCCCTCCCTGGGGATGTGTTGCACTGGGAGAAGGTGCCTGAGAAGTCCCCCATCCTCCTGGGCCTGGGAGGGACTCGGGCCTGGGAATCGCACAAGGATGTTTGATGGCACCAGAAATGCACCCAAAGGTATTTTCAGCTGTTTTGTCATTAAAGCAGTTTTGTACAAATCAGAAACAAGTTTGTTTCTCCTTAAGTGAGCCTTGGTTACTGCCCTGGGCCCCTCTGTGGCCACCATTTCCTGTCCTCTGTCACCTCATCCCAGGGACAGAGCCAGTGGGGTGGCTGTGGGCTCCAGCTTTCTCCATGACCCTCCCAAAGCTCCAGCTCATTTCCAGCCTGGTCTTGTCTGACTGTCCTGGGTCCTCCTGGCTTCAAGGTCTTTACCAGGCTCCTGAGAAGGGTTAGGGATGCTCCTGGTGTTGTTCACAGGGTGTGACAGGCTGGGGACATCTTCCTCTGCACAGGAAAATGCTGGTGGGTGTGGGGAGAGGACACAGTTAGGGCTTGGATTATCATCTTTAAAAACAAAAACAACCCCAAAGCAAAACACAGATCCATTAACACAGGCAAGGAGGCTCTGGTGCCTCTTCCCTCTCCTCTGCTCCATCAGGGCATACTTCAGCATAAAAACCAGGGAGTGCTGTCACAGGAATGTTGGACTCTGAAAGGATGGACAGCCCAGAGTGAGGCAGGAAGCAGCCTGGGATCGCCCTCCTTTCCAGGGAAGGCAGCAGCTCGTTAGGGATTCATGAAGCTGCTTTATTTAAGCCTTTTTGTTTTCCTAGCACAGACAATCCTGCTGTCATTAGTCTGGGACATTTGGGAGCATTCCTGGGTGAGTAGCTGGAGTTGCTGATGGCAGGACAGAGAAGGATGGAGAAGGGATGGGATGGGATGGGATGGGATGGGAGAGCAGAAGTTGTAGGAGAACCTGCTCAGTGCCATTGTCTTACTGAGGTTAAACCAAAACCATCTCTCCTGGGGTGAGGGATGCTTGGGAATTCTCTGTTCTGAGCTGCCTTTCCCTGTCTCCTTAAATCCTGTCCCCATCCCAGGCAGCATTGTGGGTGTTCTTATCCCCTCCCCAAGAGCTGCTGCTGCTGCTGGATCCTTTCCCTCTCCCTTAGGGAATTATAATTAAAAGTTTTTATCCACAGGCAGTAGCCCAGCAGCAATTAAAGCCACCCCTCAGCAGGAGCTGTGAGCTCAAGTGCTCAAACCAAGTCACTTTTTAAGGAAGAACAGCCTCCAAGATCTTGCGCCCCTCATGCAGCAGCCACTGGAGGTTATGGAATGGGAAAAGCCCCTGGAAATCCATCAGTGGGTGATGCTTGTATTGCTTTTATCAGCAAAAGTGAAGGCCCTGGACCTTTGTGGTTTTCTTGGTGATGCTTCCCCAGCTCCTGCAGGCTGGAGGTGGAGGGATCCACAAGGATCAGATCCAACTCCTGGAGCTTGGGCAGCCTTGGGGCCGTGCCCATTCCCTGGGGAGCCTGGGCAGTGCCTGACAGAGCAGGACAATGCCCTCCCTTGCTGCTGCCCCTGATGTCCCCAGGACAGGGATGTCCCTCCTGGCTCCAGGGCACTCAGAGCTGACTCAGATCCAACTTTCCATCAACCAGCACGCCCAGGTCCCTTCCCACAGCTGCCCCCCAGCCTCTCCTTTCCTAGTCTGTCCTGGATGCCCCTGGCTGAAGATTCCATGTCCTGGCTTTCCTGGATCATCCAGGTGGGTTATGCTGTTGTAGAAGGAAATCACGTTGGCCAAGCAGGACTGCCCTCTCCTGAAGCTGTGCTGGCTGTGACCCAATGTCTGTGTTGTCCTCTGGGGGTTCTTCAATACCTCCCAGAATAATCTTTTCTAGGATTTTACCAGGCACTGAAGTGAGACTGGCAGCCCTGTGGTTTCCAGGGTCATCCCTCGAAAACTGGGACCAGCTTCCAGCCAGCTGAGACCTCTCCAGGTTCCCAAGACTGCTCCAAAATCGTCGAGAGAAGCTTTGTGATGACCTCAGAGAAAGCTCCAGAGACTTCCAGAGTAAAGAAAACCTAAGGAATGAGCTTGCTCAGAGATCCAGGCTTGGATGGCTCCTTGGGGATGAGGGGAGATGCTCTTTAAAGCAGGTAAGAGAAAAGCCAGCACAGGGGTGACCAGGCTGCTCCAGGACAATGTTCCCAGAAGGCAAAGATGGAAGTGTGGATATTCAGCCTCAGAGTTTGGGATGGAAGAAGGAGCTGGAGAAATGGCCCTGCAGGTCACTACAAGGCAGGGCAGGAGAGCAGGGAACCCCTCCCCAGCCCACAGCTGCCAGCAGGGTCTGGATTCAGCAGCCAGGGAGGCTGGGAAGGGGTTGAAATGCACAATTCCTGCAAAGGTGCAGTGCAGGGGATGGAGACACCAGAGCTCCAAGCAGCTCCCACCAGTTCCTGTGGTCCCAGCACCTGAGAAAGCCTCAGCTGTGATGCCCAGCCTTTGTTGTTCTGAGCCTTGGGGGGAAAAAGAGCAGCAGCTGAGGCTGGAGAATGAGAATCTATTCCCAAGACCAGGGGAAGCTTAATTTTGGGACAAGGGCTGGGTTGCCTAAGCGGGGGGCAGTGACTCCAGCAGGCAGTGCCTTTGGACTAACAACATGAAGACAAATGCTATGGTTTATTTAAACATAAATGCAATCTCTTAAAAAGTAACTAAAATCCCAGAGTGTAACATCTGCCTTTGATGAAGAGGAAAGCATTGGGACAAGCTGATTTTAAAAACAAAAGGCACTTAAAAATGGGCTCCAACTGAAAAGGATTTTGCACAAACCTCATGCCTGGAGCTGTTCAGAGTTCAGTGGCCACTTAAATTCAGTGTAGAGAGCACAAGAGGACCAGAGACACTCCTTCCTGTCCTTCCTGTGCAGAGACAATGGCTATTCCCAGCAGGAGGGAGAGATGTTCCCTTTCCCCTTTTTTTGGATGCTGTATTTCCTGGGCTGAGCGATCCACAAAGCCACCCCCCAAACTGGCTTTAAATCATATCTCCCACCCTCAGGGGCACATGAAGCAACAAAAAAAAGGCCAATTTGGGAGGTGTGGGAGGAAGGAAAACCAAAAGCTGGGAAATGCTGATAACCAGGACTTGGCTGAGCAGGTTAAGAGAGCTCTGAAATCCACAGGGTGAGTTTTTGCTGTAGCTTGTTCTGGGTGCAAAGTGAGCAGAAAAGGTTAAAAAAGCCTCAGGGAGACCTTTTCCCTCCCCACCCCCAGTAAACTACACAGTAGTCCCTTAAGTGGCAACTTTTTCCCAGTCTTCCAAGCAAACCTTTCAATATGAAAAGGGGAGAACACAGACACTGCACCAGGGAAGCTGCACGGGCCAAGCTTCGCTCGCCGCCCCGGGCGACGTTCCAGCCGTCTCCGGAAGCTCAGGGATGGGAACATGCCCAAGGAACACATGCAAGGCTGCAAGGCTGGAGCAATCGGTGGGTTTGGAGAGGGGGAGCTCAGCTGGATGGGAGGGATGGGTTCTCCAAAGCAAAAGAACAGGTTGGTGGCTGCTCTGCATCAAATGCTCCTCGTTGGATACAAGGGTGAAAATACCAAGGTGAAGGTGCCATGTGTACACACAGGCTCAGACATTCAGTAACTCATTAAGCTCCCCAATTAATCTGCAAGCGTGTGCTGATGACAGGTTGATGGTGGGCTGCTTAGTCTCAGAAAATACTTTTTGATTAATGGTGTCATTTAGAGCTCCATAAATAAAAAGGGGATTTTTTTCAATGACTAAAAGTAACAGTGTCTCTAAAGGCATCGATGTATTTGCTGAGTAAGGCCTTGAGCAGGTTTCCTCCATGTTCTTAGCAAGACAATCCATGGAATCCATAAATAGGGGGTGGGAGGGGGAATTCTTCAACGTGGTGAGTCTTGGCCAGAAGTGGGAGATGTTCTCATTTTAGTCGCTCAACAAGTCCCTGCGTCAGTCCAAGGTGCAAAAGCTGGGATCTGGAGAGAGTTGCTAGCTGAGGGAAAGATTCCAGGAGCTTCTCCCAGCACAGTTCCAGCAGGCTGGGCACCACCAGCCACATTTTGAACAGGGAACCAGTCCGTTTGTTTTCGTGGATGTTGACCACTCCTCCGTGGACGTACATGCAGCCAGCCTAGGTGGGGAAAGGGGGACAGGAGTTACACAGCCAGGAAAAGCAGGACTGGGCTGGCCCCAGTCCCAGCTGCTGAGGTTCCTGCAGCACAGGTGTCACTGCCTGAGCCACTTGCTCTGGGATCAAGGGAGGAATTGCTGCTGGAGGGGCCATGTCTCATCCTAAACCACATATCCAGCACCTCAGAGTGCTCTGCCCTGAATTTTAGGTGATTTCTATCCCAAGAAATCCATTTTAGGAGTGTGGCAAACTGTACTACTTTATTAACAGAGCCACACTCATTTTGCAGCTAAAAATAATGGTTTTTTAAACTACACCCACCTCACACAGACATCCTGCATTCCCTTGGCTCAGCACAACCCTGCTGAAGGGATGACAGGAACACAGAGAGATGGGGGAAAAACTCAGCTGCTGCGTGGCTTTTTTTTCTCCATATGCTGGCAAAGACAGGGCATTCCTGCTGTCCAGGCAGTCACTGAGCTGCCTGGGAAACACCTTTATCAGGCTTCCCAGGAAAAGCTGCATTTATAACAGTCTCCAAACTAAGTGACACCAAGGAATGTGATCTCTGCCCTCAGGAGACGAGGGGCTGAAGGAGGTGAAGGCACAGCCAAAGGCATTTCTTGCTGCTTGTTAATTATCAATCCCAGGTCTCCAGACTTCTGGCCAAAAGCTCTGGCAATACCAACACTCCTTAGTGGTCTCCAAAGGGCTGGAAACAGGCTCATCTAATCCTTCACCTCAGGCTGTTCTCAGTAGGATAAAATCATTTTACTCATCACTTCTTTTTTCCTTCTACAAGCAAGAACTGCTGTTCCTACATAGAGTTTGAAAGCTAAAATTCTGCATCACTTCTTTCAGGAAGCAAAAGCCACAGTGTGGCACCACTCTTCAAACAGCAGCAGGAGTAAAAGCCTCCCAAAAGCTGCTGCATGCAGTGGAGGTCACTTCCTTGGGAACATGAGCTCTATATTTGCAGCCCACACCAACGTCAGAGTGCTTGGATGAAAAATCCCAGCTCCAGAGGAACAAAATGAGTCACTTACTGGGGTGACAGCAGCACAGTGGAAGTACACAGGCTCTGGCATCGCAGCTGGGAGCTTGACCCACTGGAAAGTTTGGAGGTTCAGCTTCCAAACATCTCCCAGAATCACCTCTCCGTTGTAGCCTCCGCAAACGAACACATCTGCAAGAGAGGAGACGCGGGGAGTGGCCAGGCCCAGCCACGCCCCTGCCAGCAACCGTGGGACACACAGGGAGAGAGGTCAGGGATCACCTTCCCAGCACAGTTTTGGGATCAGTAATTGTTCTACCTCAACACAAGCTCTCAGGATCTCCCAAATCAGTCCCAGCACAGGCAGAGGACACTTAGAGAATCCCAGGATGGTTTAGGTGGGAAGGGACCTCAAAGCCCATCCAGTTTCAACCCAATGGGCAGGGACACCTCCCACTGTGCCAGGCTGCTCCAGCCCCAATGTCCAGCCTGGCCTTGGCCACTGCCAGGGATCCAGGGGCAGCCCCAGCTGCTCTGGGAATTCCATTCCAGCCCCTGCCCACCCTCCCAGCCAGCAATTCCCAATTCCCAATCTCCCATCCAGCCCTGCCCTCTGGCACTGGGAAGCCATTCCCTGGCTCCTGGCCCTCCATGCCTTGGCCCCAGTCCCTCTGCAGCTCTCCTGGAGCCCCTTTAGGCCCTGCAAGGGGCTCTCAGCTCTCCCTGGATCCTTCCCTTCTCCAGGGGAACGTTCCCAGCTCTCCCAGCCTGGCTCCAGAGCAGAGGGGCTCCAGCCCTGGAGCAGCTCCGGGGCCTCTCTGGACTCTCTCCAGCAGCTCCAGGTCCTGCTGCTGTGTCCCCAGGGCTGGGGCAGCTCTGCAGGTGGGCTCTCACCTGAGGGGCACAGGGACAGGATCCCCCCTCCCCTGCTGCCCACACTGGGGGATCAGGGTGGATTTCTGGCTCATGTCCCACTTGCCAGCCTGCCACTATCCCAACCCCACCATGGCAGACTCAGGGCTAAATGCCATTGGAAGCAGGAGTGCATTCCCTCTTTTTGTAGCCAGCCTGACTTCCCAGGCATCTGGGTTTGATCAGATTCCAGGGATTTTAAATCCATGGGGAGCAGCTCCAGCTCCCAGTCCTGCCTTGTTCCCAGATTTGCCGAAGTTCCCAACTCAGAGGCTGCCAAATCCTGCTGGTGAAGGGGATTGGAAGCATCTCCCAGCTCCTGTCTTACTTCTATCGGCACAGTTAACACTCCTAGGAAATACAACCCAGCATTTCACTCCACCCTTCAACAGAGAGCACTCAGCACTGACCTGCAGAGTTTGGAAAAGAGGGATCAAGATTGTAACTGTTTTTTCAGTGCAGAAGAAAGAGTGGTGCCAGCTGGGCAGCTTAAGGCCTGTCAGTGAGGAAAAAATCCTCTTCCAGAAAAGCTGCATGTTCCCCACAGCTCTCTCCAGCTCTCCACTGTTTGGTTGTACAAGATACACCCATTTTCCAGAGGCAAATCTTACCATTTTTTATCTGGACACAGCTGTGGCATCTTCTGGCTGCTGGGAAGCCTGGGGAGAATAAATTTAAAAATATATAACAACAACAGTTGCTTTAAAGTGCTTGTGCAAGTGGTGATTTTTGTCTCAACATTTAATCATGGAGTTTATTTTTTAAGAGGTTCTGCTTTCCTGCAATCCCAGGTATAAAAGCTGTAATTTTAAGCAGCTGTTTCAGGTTTGATTCCTAATTCCTCTCTAGGGAAGGAAGAAATGTGCTGGAATCTTGCTCCCCAGATCTGGGGCTTGGTGAAAAGCAGTTGTGAGATTCCAGGGAAAGCCCAGGGCCTCAAAGGGAGCAGAGATGATCTGGATCCTCTGGGAGCAGATCCAGGCACTGTCACCTTCCCCAGGCAGGGAGGGAGGGAAGCCAGACTGCCAAATTCCCTTGGATGGGTTAATCCCCAGTGCTGAAGCACAAGCAGGATCTCAGAGCCAGCATTAAGTCACATCCTGAACAAGAAAACTGCACCTCCAAGCACCTTGGCCACTCTGGTTTACAGGGAAAGATGGGAAATTCCAAACTCACCGACTTTCTCGTGAGGTTTTGTGGTGATCTCCTCCCAGGTGTTGGTTTCCAGGTTGTAGGCATGGATCTGGAGGGAAAAAGAGGAGCCATGAGATCCTCCTGGCTCTGCCAGCACCAGGATGAGGCAGCCACAGGCTCTGACCCACTATAAATAACTCCTTTTCTTTCATTAAGTGTAAACCCAAAAATAGCTGATCCCAGCCAGTGACTAAGCAGGTCTAAAATCACCTTCCAAGCTCCATCCCAGCTTTGCTATTTCAGCCCTACAGCTCAAAAAAAAAAAAAAAAAAAAAAAAAAAAAAAGAAGAGTATTGCTTTTTAAAAGAGCTGGACCAATTAAAATCCACACCCTTGAGTTCTCAGAAGGATTTAGAAATACCTTTCTCCTACTGCATGTAGGGAGAAAAGAAATGGAACAATGGAGAGATCAAATGTCACATTAAGTGCTGCAGATCCCACTTTTTTTGGAAGCAGAGCACTATTTAAAGTGTCCACAGATTCATCACCAGGACATCCTGTGGCAAATCCAGGTTTTACAGAAATAGGAGAGCAATCTGCTCCCAGTTATCTGGGGTTTTTTTTTTTTACCAGGCTCTCCAGGCAAAGCCAGATGAAAAGGCTGTGCTGGTTATACCTCAGTGTGGAAAATCCCCTATGCAAGATCCCAAACACCTCACCTTATCCAAGGAATAAGCTGTCCAGGAAGTTCCACCTCCCAGGATATAAATCCGTTGACCGTCATGAGCAATTTCATGTCTGTACCTGAGGGAGCAAAGAACATCCAGCAGCACAATTAACAACAACAAAAAACCTTCTGGAAAACACCACCAAATTCCAGGGATTTGAGCAGAAACTCCCAAGCCTGGCTATGCTGCATCAGTCCCTCAGGCTGGGAATATTCAGGAGATGTGGAAATTTTCCTGAGCCCTCCAAGCAGCACGCCAGAAGTTTGAAAGGCATTTTCTGATTGCAGAGCAATTATTAATTAATTAAGTGCAATGATTATGGAACACCAGGACAGCTATTAATATTCCAGCCCCTTCTAAGAGGGTCCCTGGCAGTGTCCAAGGCCAGGTTGGACGGGGCTTGGAGCAACCTGGGATACTGGGAGGTGTCCCTGCCCATGGCAGAGGGTGGAGTTGGATTTGCTTCAAGGTTCCTCCCCACCCAAACCAGTCTGAGATTCTTGCATTCCCAATCCTGTTCTCAGCTGGACACCAAACCATGGATGAGAGTGAACAAAATCCTTCCTTCCAACGCCACAGCGATCCCAGGCAAAGGAGGGCTGGAAATGCCAACCTGAGCAAGGTTTCCCAAAGCTTCCCATTGTCTGCCTCCCAAAAAAAGCTCCCTGAGGCTGCCCAGGTGCTCACCTCTCCTCTGGCATGTCACAGGACATATTGTTTGGCTTCAGCTGGGTCCATTCCCGAGTGTTGAGGTCCAGCTTGTGGAGGTCGGTGCTGTAGATGTACCCAGTTGTTCCTCCAAACACGTAGAGACACCCATTGATGATGGCCATGGCCTGGCAGAGAAACCAGTTAGAAAGGACTAGGGACACCTGGGGCTGGAAAAGAGGGAATTCCTGCTCTTCCAAAGCAGATGTGCACCAGCAAAAGGGGTCAGTGCTGCTCGGAGCGTGAATCCCTTTCTTTGTCCACCCTGTTCATCCACATTATGGAAAGTCTTAAAAGGTGTCATTCTAATATAAAGAAACCCTACAAATTTTCATTTTGAGTTTTGGGTTTTGAAGGTTTTTGACTCCCAACCACTCCTTAAACCAGATTTTTTTCATTCAGCTGCACCAGGTATTTAGTGAACAAATTTTGGCCTTTCCAACTAGGAGAAAACCTCCTTTCCTTTGAAATCTCCAAGAACCAAGGCTGCTTTATTTCTTTAAGGAAGGATACCTGCTTTTCCTTGTGCTTTTATACAGAGAGAACAACCCTGGTGAGGAGCAGGGAAGAGATTTTGGTGTTCTGGCCCCTTTCTAAGGCACTCAGGGCTTCCTTGTGCTCCCTACCTGGCCGTAGATGCGGTTGGGTTTCTTGCCACGGCAGCTGAGCAGAGCCCATCTCTTGTACTTGACATTGCACACGTGGACATCGTTCCCATTGCTCTCTCCAAAGGGGATCCCGGTGCCCCCAAAAACCAGGAGGTTGTTGCCATGTAAAACAACTGGGAGAGAGAGAAAAAACAGGGACACTCATTGCTGTGAGATCAGCAGAACAGAACGATTTCTCCAGGCTGTTCCAAGCCAGCTTGGACAGGGCTTGGAGCAACCTCCTCTAGGGAAGGTGTCCCCACCCATGGCGTGGAACTGGATGATCTTTAAGCTCCCTTCCCACCCAAACCATTCCATGCTTCCATGCTCTGGAGACAGCAGTGCTCAGTGCTGCTCAAATTCCCTACAATCCTCTCTGCGCATTTACGGCTTCGAGATGCTCTAAAAGAGAAAGGATCCCAACTAAAACCATGGTAACCAAAGGTCTGCCTTGAAAAGGGAACAAAGATACCTATTTTTGGATGTTTTGAGATGTCTGCAAGAAGCACCTTCCTGCTGAAAGCACAGGTGCCTTGCAGCCATCAAGGTAAACACCTGGAAAATACCTCTTGCTTTCCCATTTTTTTCTTTCCCTCTGCCTCAACCGAGTGAAAAGGGAAAGAAAAATCACAAACTCAACCCAACCTCAGGGCCTACTTGGAAAAACAGGATCCAGATTTCCAGTTCTTGCCTGGTTTTGCATGGATTAAAATAGCCAGGATTAAAATAGCTCCAGGAATAGGCACACAAGGAGTTGGATTTCCATACGTACGTGACATGGAAGCCAGCTCCCTGGGCATGTAGCCTTCGGTGCCCATCTGATGCCAGGTGTCTGTGGCAAAGTTGTACCTCCAGAGCTCCCTGAAGAGGGGGTAGTCCTCGTTCTCTGGCCCTCCGGACTCATCGTAGTCGGGATTGTACCCTCCGAACACGTAGAGGTTGGAACTGTCGGCCACGCAGCGATGGCCGCTCCTGGCTGGGGGGCACCGGTGGCCTGCAGGAGGAGGAGAAGGGAAAACAGCTCCAAAAGAGCTCAGGTTGTGTCCCAGCGTCAGGAACTGGGGTGGTTTGCCAAGAATCCATAGGGAAGCACCTCTGCAGCAGAAGGAAACGGCTTTGTAAGGTCAGATCCACTTCTCCGAGCTGGAAAAGGGACAATCTGTGTGCCACCATCTCATTCCTGTCCACTCCACCCCTGGACCATGTGGCAAACTTTCCACAGCAGCTCTTTCTGAGGTGCTTGATAAAATCCCTCTTCTTTCATTCTGTTTGGCAAATTTCACTCAGGAAACAACTCCAAACGTTTGTATTTAAAGCTGCCCAATAGAGAAAAAAACTTAGGATTTGCTTTCCCTCCTACGAAAATCTCTCCCTGTCTTCCCTTTTTGTTCCTTGGATCTCAAGAAGACTTTGTCACTAAACATTTAAGGGACACAGGTCTGCTAGAACAGGGAAAATCTGCTCCTAAATAAAGGCATTTGCACTGGGCAGCAGCAGGGAATCCAGCTGAGATCCTACAGGCAGATGCAGCCATTCCCAAAAGGAATCCCTCTGCCTGGCCACCCTCTTCCCTAAAACTCAATGGAAGTAAAAGAAGGGAGGACAGTTCCAGTTCAGCTCTCAACTGGGGTAGATAAAAAGATGGATTCAGCCAAGGAAAACCTAACCAGGAATATTCTTGGACAACAGAAATTGAGGTCTTGGCTGACAAGTGACCAAAATAAACCCAAACGAATCAGTGACCTTCACCTCCCACCTGCTCCCACAGACTTTTTATGGATTTTAGGATGGAAAAGGAGCCAGGGAAGCATCTAATTAGGACCCAGCATGTTTTCTTCTGTTATAATTCCCAGCAGTGAATCCAACACTGCAAAAAAAAAAAAAAAAAAAAGACAAAAAAAAAGAGGCATGAAGCATTTTTCCTACAGGAAAAGTGAAATAAATGATTTGTCCAGACCAAATAATGAACTTGAGCTCAGCACAAGCAGCTTTGCTTAATCATGCCCAACTCTGGTCCAAAATTAGGCTGCTCTCCAGGGTCCAGACAAAGTTTTGACAGATTTGGATTGTTTCCAGGAGTAATTGTGTCTCACAGCAATTTCCACTTAGAAAATTAATAAGCACTGGCTGAAAAAGAGGGGAAGAAAGTTAAGGAATTGTAGTGGGTTTAAATTAAGGGAAAAATCTGTAGTGGGGACATGGATGATGGGGCACAGGAGAGGGGGATATTCCATGTCCTAATTTAAAAGGTGTTAAGGAATTAGGAGTTCAGATTTATATCAAATATAGGGTTTATTTCCCCCTAGTTCTAACACTTGCCATGAGAATTTTCCAGAGGGAAGAGAGGAGAATAAGGGTGAGTTTTATATAAAGCCAATAAACTAAAGAGTAAGAGGTGGAATTCCAAGAAAATAAATTTTAAAACACCACCCAGGAGGCCTTGACTGCCATCCAGCTTCCAAGATTAAATAGGGAAGACACCTGACTTGGCCAGAAATCCCAGTTAAGTTTCTACAGGAAGGGACTGAAGGGATCACACACCCCTGAAAGTGTCCAAGGCCAGGCTGGACAGGGCTTGGAGCAACCTGGGATAGTGGAAGGTGTCCCTGGCCATGGCAGGGGGTGGAACTGGATAATCTTTAAGGGCCCTTCCAACTCTTGCTCATCACTGTGTCTTCAGAAAAGATTCCCCCAGCTCTGTCCTTTTAAGGAAAAGAGCTGTAAAAGCTGGATCCGTTCAAGAGTTAATTCCGATGAGTTCCTTCAGCAGACAAATTCCATGGCTCCATTAAAGAGCTGCATTTCCATTTAATTAGGACTCATTGGATGATTCACAGCTCCTGCTGAAATTCAAGAGAGATTTGCAGCTGGTTTTGCTCCAGCCACGAGCCCATTCCACAGGTGCAACTTTTCTATGGTGCAGGAAGATGGGAAAATCCTGGGATTTGCTAAACATTCACCTGTCGTGAGCAAAGTCCACTTCCCCAGAGCTGAACCCCAAAACACCCAAGGCTCAGGGATGCACAGCAAGGCCCCATCTCTGTGAAAAGCTGGAATTCACCCGGTCCTGCTACGAATTCCTTGATGCCAGACATGGAATGTACCAAGTCAAGACAGATCGACGGGGAAGAGGTCGTAAAGTTATGGAAAATGGCTTTAAAATGGATGGATACGATCTGGAGAGCACCTGTTTTCCCAGTTAAAGGTTCCAGAGAAAAGCAGGAAGGAAGGATGGGAAAGTGCATTTACAAGGAGGCCCCTTTTCCTTAGTCCTGAGGGCAAAAATGGGAACAATAAAACTTTCAGGGAGTAAGTTCCACAATCAGGATGAAGTTTAACAACAGGATGAGAGGAAACCGCCTCAAGCTGTGCCAGAGGAGGCTCAGGTTGGACATCAGGAGGAATTTCTTCATGGAAAGGGTTGTTAAGCATTGGCAGGGGCTGCCCAGGGAGGTTTGGAGTTCCTGGAGGTGTCCAAGGAATTCCTGGAGGTGGCACTGAGGGCTCTGGGCTGGGGACAAGGAGGGGGTCAGGCACAGCTGGGACTCGGTGGCCTTGGAGGGCTTTTCCAACCCAATGGATTCAGTGATTCCAGGCTGAAACATCACGACAGGGACATAATTAAGGAAAGTCCTAATTAAGGGCTGAGCCATCCGACAGAAACTGGCTGGCTGGGCACTGACCTGCCAACACCCTGCTAAATTCCCCCTTTAACCAGTGATTCACTCCATGAGATCTGAGGGAGCTGCTGGATGGCCTGGATTGACAATTCCAAGCTATTCCTAATTGAACACCTCTCCTGCAGGAGCTGTAATTAGGACAGGGGATAAAACAAGAAGGTGTTTCCAGATGTGACACAGCAACCCCCTGGAGCAAAGGAGGCTCAGGGGGGACCTTGTGGCTCTGCACAAGTCCCTGACAGGAAGGGGCAGCCGGAGGGGTCGGGCTCTGCTCCCAGGGAACAGGGACAGGAGAGAGGGAATGGCTCAGGTTGGATATTGGGAAAATTCCTCCATGGAAAGGGTGGTCAGGCACTGGCACAGCTGCCCAGGGCAGTGCTGGAGCCCCCATCCCTGTTTGGATTTCAAAGCCCTGTGGATGTGGCACTTGGGGACAGGGGCAGTGGTGGCCTTGGCAGTGCTGGGAATGGTTGGACTCCATGGTCTGAGAGACTTTTTCCAGTTTAAACAATTCCATGATTCCATGAATACGAAGTTGTTTTGAGCCTCCTGAAACCATCCTTTTTCTTATGACTGTCAGAAACCCCAAATAAATCCATTTATATCTCAAGGGTGGGTGTGGAGAGGAATGGGGCCGGACTGCTCAGCAACAGGAGAAGGGACAATGGGCACAAACTGAAACACAGGAAATTCCAGTTGGATATGAGGAAAAACTTCTACTTTGAGAATGATTGAGCACTGAACAGGCTTCCCAGAGCAGCTGTGGCTGCCTCTGGATCCCTGGAAGTGTCCAAGGCCAGGTTGGACAGGGCTTGGAGCACCCTGCAACAGTGGAAGGTGTCCCTGCCCATGGCATGGGTGGAACTGGGAAGGCTTTGGGATCCCTTCCCACCCAAAGCATCCCACAATTCTACCCTCCTTTATCAGTTCCCTTTTTCCCCAAGCTAATTTAATTCCAATATCCATCCCAGGGTTATTTGCAGCACTTTGAGTATCTTAAAGCTCTTCCTGTCAGGATAACAGGAAGAGGAACAGGCAGTGAATAGCCTGTCCTGTTATCAGGGTGTCCCAGACAATGCTGGCTCTTCCCATCAATCCGTGATTTCAACCCCACAAATCCCAGTGCAAGGCCATCCCACCAGGTGTGTGTCACACCACCACACTACCAGCATTACCACCAGCAGCAGAATTTCTATTTCAAGCTCTATTTTTGGAACTAGAAACGGAGTAACTACAGGGTGTAAAGCCAACAAATCCAGCGTGGCTTTGGATCCTCCTCTTTCCCAAGTACCACATCCGTGGTGAATATCCCAGGGCTGTGCACGTGTCCTTTCCTCTGCCTTTTAGAGCTTTCTAAAGATGGTTTTGGTATTATTTTCCCTCCTGCCTGGTTTTTCAACATCCACAACAGCAGGATTCAATCTCTCCCTTTCCATTTCTGATCCCTGCAGGAATCCTGAAGGACATTTAGGTCAATATTGACTTTGACTCCCATCTTCAAAGAGTTCCATCTTTTCCACAACAGCCGGACAAAATAAGTTTGGAACTTGTGTAACTGCAGCCTCTCAGGAATGTTTGGATAAGCAGGATTGGGAATGCATCGCTGAGAGTGAGGTTTAAAACCTGTTTGTTCATCCAGCTGCGTTCAGCCTCTGCGGATCCCACACTTCCCTTCCGTGGCAGGCTGCCCACGCCTGAAAAATTCCCAAGAGGGAAAGCAGCTGTGGCTGGGTCCCTGAACAACGCTCAGAGGGGCTGAGGGAAAATGGGAGAAGCCAGAGGGTCCAGCCAAGGATGCCAAACACAACCCACAGGCCACTGGACAAGAGATTTCCAAATATTACTGAGATCTCCAAAGTTTCCAGAATGGATCATCCTTGCATCCAGCTGGGAGAGCTCCTGGGTTTGGATCGATGTCCAGAACAGGTCTGGTTCTCCCAGGCTTTGTTTCCAAAATCTTTTGGGCAATCACATTTAAAAGGATTTTACACCACTAAAACCGAATGTTCCTTGGGTTGTGTGTTTCCAAAAAGCATAAAGGAAAAGAAAGGAATTCTGGAACATGAGAGCCTTCGAAGGGAACTGGAAAGATCATCTGGTCCAATCTCCTGTGGGAAAAGGACCTGGGATGAGGTTGTTCAGCACCTTGAGCAGCCACAGCCTGAAACCCTCCAGGGACTCCACCACATCCTGGGGGAGGCTGTTCAGGGAATGGTGGTTCCAGGGAATTACGGTCCTCACTGGAAAAAATGTCTTTTTTCTGTTGGGATGAACCTTCCCAGTGCAACCTGTCCCCACTGCTCCTTGTTTTCTCCATGGACAAGAGACCCTCCCCTCTCTTTGTACCCACCCTTTAAGGACTGGAAAACCCCAATGAGGTTCCACCTGAGCCTTCTCTTCTCATGGAATGGAATCCCAGAATGGTTTGGGTTGGAAGGGACCTTAAAGATCATCCCACTTCAGCCCCTGCCACGGGCAGGGACACCTCCCACTATCCCAGGCTGCTCCAAGCCCTGTCCAACCTGGCCTTGGACACTGCCAAGGATCCAGGGGCAGCCACAGCTGCTCTGGTTTTCCAGGGAGATGAGACCTGAATCCTTCAGCCTTTCCTCACAGGGCAGGTTCCCTTTGGACCATCTCCTCTGGATCCTCTCCAGTCTGGCTGTGTCTTTCTTGACTTGTGGAGACCAGAACAAGACACAGAATTCCAGGGGCGCTGGGTAGAGCAGGATGATCCCATCTCTCCCTCCCAGTGTCCCTGTGGATGCAGCCCAGGACCTGATTTGCCTTCCCCCCGGTCTCCTCTCAGTGAGGCTGCTCCCAAACCACACAGATCCCAGCCTGTGCTGGACTCTTGGGATGTCATTCCAGCTGCTGCACTTGGAATTTTGTCTTTGTTACACTTCACACTTGCCTGCCCACTCCTCCAGCCTGTGCAGGTCCCTGGAATGTTATCCCATTAAGGAATCACATGAACACAAACCCCTCCATGACATGAAGGGGTTTGGGCTATTTGGAATTTCTGCTCTATTTTTTAAAATATATATTAAAAACTGAACCTCTCCATAAAAAAAAAAAAAAACTCAAACCCTGCTGTGACTGGGAAAATTACAGCTGAAGGCAAGAGCAGGAATGCTGAGCCAGGAGAGGCAAAGATCCATTTAAGCGTCCAGACTTCCAATTCCCTTAATCCCAGGAGTCTGATGAAAACATTGAAAAATGTGGACAGAAAGAGGAGAAGAACAAACCACAAACCACCTGCATTTGACTTTTTTTTCATCTTTCCAAAGCTTACAAACACCAGAGCATGGAATAGCGTGTGGAAAATGAAGGAATGACTCCTGAAAACTCTGAAAGAGAATTGGGAAGTAAGAAAAGAAACCTGGAAACTCTGCAGGAAAACTGGGAGGTAAGGAATGAAACCTGACAAGTCTGGAGGAGAACTGGGAGCTAAGAAAACAAATCTGGAAACTCTGGAAGAGAATTGGGAGCTAAAGAACAAATCTGGTTGGAGGAGATGGAATGAGAGGGGGGAAATTCCTCTCTCAATGGTTATGTAACAGCTGCTGCTGGAGCTCTATAAATAGGACCTCAACAGGTGTCAAACGGGGAGAAAACTCCAGCAATCCAGGATTTTTCCATCCAGGAGGTGTTCAGGAGGGCTGGCAGTCAGTTTGGGGCTTATTTCGGCTGGATTTAGGTGCCAAGGCTCAGCTGGACAGGGGTGGTTCCTCCTGGGCTGCAGCATCTGATCCTGTGCAAGTCCAGGGTGGGACAGAATCCATGCAGGATCAGGAGGATGCGCTTCCCATCTGCTCCAGCCAATGATTAAAATTCAGGAAGGGGAAGAGAATCAGGTCCTGTGTTGCCAAAAAAGGACCTCTCCACAGAAGGAAGGAACCACGTCTGAGTATTTGCCCAAAAATAGAAGGTGTGGAGCCACTCAGCAAATTCCCAGTGCTCCTAGAAGAGACTGGAAGGCTGATCCAGAACGTGGCAGGTTTCAGGGATGAGAACATGGACCGAAAGCCCCTTCCCAGCTGCCCTTGGTGCTCCAGACGTGCCAAGCACAGGCTCCCACCCCTGAGGGGTGAGGGGGCTTCGTGTCCCACCCGAGCTGTGGGATCTGAGTGGCACCAAAGGATTCCTGATCCTGGCATGTTCAGCTCAAGGTCATGAGGAGCTATGGAGAGAGGGGAAAAAGGGGATACCCCACTCCAAGTGGGAACATCACAGGGCCATGGGGTGTCCCACATCTCTCCCAGCACCGCAGAACTTCCCACTCCTGTGATCCCAGGATAACCTCAGCCTCCTCCTGGAATATTCTGGGGGCTGTTGGGGTGACTCAAAGATCCAGAAACTATGGACTGACTCTTCAGCATCCAAGCTTGCTAGGAGGGAGGTGGAAAAGGGAAAGAACCGCTTTTCCCAGGGAATAGGACGAAGCTGATGTCACATCCCAGCCAGGACTCCCCATCCCTGCATCACCCCTCCCCGGATTGTAGGGATCTCCCAAAAAAAACCCCAATACACTGGGACTGTGGAGCAGGCGGATCACCAGGGGTTATCCCAGGCCTATCCAGGATCCCAGGATGACTGAAACGGGGCAGATCCTCAGCAGGGAATGTGGGGTACCCATATCCCCACATCCATGGGGATGAACAGCCTGTGTGGCACATCCAAGCATCTCCCAACGCCTGGAAAACACTGGGATGGGGAGGGAAGAGCTGCCACCCACCGGGTTGTAGGAGGGGGTGGCCCTAAATCCATTTGTAAAAGGATAACTGCCCTCATCCCCGATTCCAGGCTCCATATCCTGGGATCGTTGGCACGGGAACATCTCAGCTCTCCCCACACCATTCCCGGGCCTTGGGGACAGGGTGACCCCTCCTATTCCCGGTCTGTTGGGGTACCCCAGCTGCCCCCGGGAATGTCCCCGAGCCAGGGACAACTTGCCGAGCTGCAGAGTATCTGTCCCCTCGGGGCCTTGGGTGTCCCTGTCCCAGTCCCCTCGAGGCCTTGGAGACACGCGTGTCCCGGCCTCGGATACCTTATGGATGACCAGACATCTGTGGAGCGTGGGGATCGGGATACCCCGATTAAGGACCCCCCAGGAATGGGGGTGCCCCGGTCCCGACCACCGCGGGAATGGGTGATACCCAACCACAGAGTCCTTGAAGCCTTGGAAATGGATCTATCCCAGTCCCTGATCCTCCGGGATGGGGGTGCCCGGTCCAGGACCCCTCAGGACCTTGAGGACGGCGGCGTCCCGGTCCCCGACCTCCCGGAGACGGCAGTGCCCCGACCCCGAATCCCTCACGACCTTGGAAATGGAGGTGCCCCTGTCCCGGTGCCCCGGCTATGGGGATGGTTTGCTCCCAGACCCCTCGGACCCCTCAGGGACGGGGCTACCCCAGTCCCGAACCCCTTCCGGACCTTGGGGTTAGGGTCACCCCCGGCGCCGGCCGCCACTCACCCGCCGCCCGCGGTCTGCCCGGCAGCTGCACAAAGCGGTTCAGGATCCCTCCCCCGCCGCCATCGCCGCCTCCCGTGGCGCCGCCCGCGCCCTCCCCGAGCCCGTCCCGGGCCGCGGCCGCCGCCGACATGGCCCGTCCGCTGCCTGAGGGACGGGGCGCCAACCGCCAATCACCGCCGAGCTTCTTCGGCCGCGGCCTATCAGATGCGGGCTTGTTGGTAGGTGGGGGGAGGCCGCAGTGAGATCGCCGCTGTTGGGAGAGCTGAACGATCGATCTAGGATGGAGCAATAGAGCGCCGAGAGCGGAGGCGCGGGGACACTCGCGGGGACACTCACGGGGATACTCGTGGGGACACTCACGGAGGCATTCTCAGGGACATTCTCGGGGGCTTCGGCGCTCCCCGAGCCCCCCGAGAGGTTTCGGGGGCCGTGTGGATGTTGCGTGGGGTCATGAGCGACCCCACGGCACGACCGGAACGTTCGTGCGCGAGCGGAACGTTCGTGCAGAGCCGCGTTTCCCGGACGGTGACTGTTGGGAGGGACCAAAATGGCGGCGCCCAGCGCCGAGGGAGCGGCAGTGGTGGCGGGGGAGGGGAATCGAGCGCGGCCGCCCCCCGTCACCCCCCGGCAGATCCGCGACCTCATCGACGGCGGCATCGCCACCGAGGGACCCGGGCCCGGCGGGTGAGGGGCAGCGGCGGGAGGGACTCGCTGGAGCCGGGGCTGGGGTCGGGGTGAGGCCCAGCGGTGTGGCGCCGAGAGAGGGGAGGAGGGCTGGGGTCTCTTCAGGGAATTGGAAACTCCTCGGCGTTACTTGGAGTCCTGTGGGAGGGAGTTGGAGTCGGCGGGAGCGTGGCTGGAGGGGACTGGGATGTTCTGGGAATTATTATTGGGGAGGGATAGCGGGAAAAGAGGGTGATGGGGTGGGCTGGGAAGCACGGGGAGTGCTGGGAACTGGGGGGTGCTGGGAGGGGGTACTGGTGGGATTAAGGGACACTGGGAGGGCCTACTGGTGGGACGAGGAGGCAGTGGGAATACTGGAGAGACTGTGGGGTGCTGGGAATATTGGAGAGACTCCCAGGAGCACTGGGAATACTGGAAGTACAAGGAAGCAGTAGTGCAAACAGCTGCCGGGACACTGGGAGGCAGCAGCGGGCACTGGGAGGGTACTGGAGGCACTGGGAGGACAGCCCAGGTAAGTGACCTGTGGAGTCCCCGTGGCCTGAACCGGCCACGTAGTGGTCACAGTGGTCACACCCTGAGGGGGCACTGGGAGTCCCAGGGGTTACTGGTGAGCGCTGGGGAGACTGGGAGGCACTGCAGGCACAGGGCGCTGAGCTCTGGGGGCATCTCAGGGGCACCCTTGTCCCAACCATCCCTGGATTTTGGCTCATGGAAGGGTGTTGGGAAGAGGCCAAAGAGCAGCCATGGCGTCGGCATTCCAGCCTCGGGATCGACATTCCAGCCACGGATTCTGGTCTTGGGAGCATCCCAGACTTCAGTCCTCAATCTGCCCTCACTGGACTTGGAGAACAAATCCCTGTTCCCTCCTTGTCCCATTAAATCCCAACTGGCACATCTGTCAGCTGCTGGGGACACGTTCAAGGCACACCTGGCGTTGCATTTATTCATTGTTTTGTTAGGAATTAATTAAAAAGTGGGAATGAGGAGCTCTGGAGAAGGTCCTTGTCAGGAAAAGCCTGAGGGATGGAGGGTTAGGAATTGCTCTGTGCTTTCTTTTATCAATGGAATCATTCCAGGAGTTTTCCTTGCTGGCTTTTCCTTTTAGGAAAGACACATCCGACTGCTCAGAGCCGGCTAATGGACCTTCCCAAATGGAGGCTCTTTCCTTGGAGTCAGCCAGCAGGGAAGCCTATTTCAGCAGAGTGGAAACATTCACCATATCCTTTGGGATGCTGTAGATTCCACCTGGGAGTTGTGGGGGAAGGGATCCAGAGGGATCATTGATCCAACTCCCGTTCTTGCACAGACACCCCAAAATCCCACCCTGTCCCTGAGAGTTGTCCAGACACTCCTGGAGTGTGACCATTCCCTGGGGAGCCTTTTCCAATGCCCCACCACCCTCTGGGGGAAGAACTTTTTCCCAAAATCCAGCCTTTTCTTAAAATCCAGCCTTTTCCTAAAATCCTCCCTGGCACAGCTCCAGCCATTCCCCGTTTCCCTGCCCTGCTCCCAGGGAGCAGATCCCTGCCTGTCCCTCTGCTTCCCTTCCTGAGGAAGCTGCAGCCTGCTCCAAGCTCTCCCTTTCTTTCTCCCAGCTTCTCCCCAGCCAGAACCAGGGGAATTTTGTGGGATTTCCTCCTTGACAGGCTCACCCGCTGAAGTGGGCGGGCAAACCCCACGCGCTGTCCCCGCTGGTGTGCGCCAGGTTTGGCTGGGTCAACGTGGAGTGTGACATGCTGAGGTGCTCCAGCTGCCAGGCCTACCTGTGCATGAGCCTGCAGCTCGCCTTCGACCTCAGCAACTGTGCGTAGGGATGGGCCAGGATTCCGGGATTTCGGGATTTCGGGATGCAGGGGTGTGTCCCGGCTGGGGTTGGGTGTTTGGGGTGTCTGGGCAAACAGCTCAAGGTGAATACGTGGTGTTTAGTTGGGGGGAATGGGATAACAAATCCTGTTGCTGTTGTCAGGGGTGGGTTAGGATGGGAGAATTCCAGCTGGAAGATGTTGTGGAATTGTAGAGAGTTTGGGTTGGAAGGGATCTTAAAGGTCATCATGTTCTAGCCCCTTGTCGGAGGAATGGTGGTTCCAGGGAGTGGTGGTTCCAGGGAATGGTGGTTCCAGGGAATGGTGGTTCCAAGGAATGGTGGTTCCAAGGAATGGTGGTTCCAGGGAATGGTGGTTCCAGGGAATGGTGGTTCCAAGGAATGGTGGTTCCAAGGAATGGTGGTTCCAGGGAATGATGGCCCCAAGGAGTGATGGTCCCAGGTGACACTTTACCGTGCCATAAATCGAGTCTCTCCTGATGGGAGAGAATTTGCTGAAAGTTCTTGCAAGGAGTTTAAAGGATAAAGCGAGACGTCTTCTGTAGTTCCAATGCTTCCAGAGAGTTGTTTATTAAATCTTATCAGAGGAACTGAGCCACCAGCTTGACCCAGGTACAGCATGGAAGGAGGAAAAGTAGGAGTGAGAGCGAGAGAGAGCAGTTATCAAGATTTACACAGCCTTTTAAAGACATTTTAAACGATAGTTACTAAAAACGTCCATTATTTTCATTTTCTTACCAATTATTCAGTAACACGAGCAGGAACTGCGGAATTTTCTATCCAATCAATCCAAACTACTTTTACTGCAGAATATGGAGTAGCAGAAGAAGGAGAAGAAGGTTTAGAGAACAACAACAATCCTCCATTTTGGTATTTTTTACTCTTATCTATTTACTACAAAGAGAAGCCCAAAACCTCTCAATTTTTCACCCTGTGACAATCTCACACAGTAGTCTATCACCTAATTCACACCACTGCATTTTCTAGTTCTTGTCTGACTGTTGGTAATTTTTTCCAAGGTTTAAAGCTAAACCAGTGTTGTCCAGCGGGGTAGAAACCCTTAGAAACAGGCAGAGAAATATTCTCGGCACTCCTACATCAGGGAATGATGATCTTAGGGAATGATGGTCCCAGGGAAAAATGGTTCCAAGGAATTATGACTTCAAGGAATGATTGTCCCAGGGAATGATGGCCCCAAGGAGTGATGGTTCCAAGGAGTGATGGTCCCAGGGCATGATGATCTCAGGGCATGATGGCCCCAAGGAACGATGGTCCTAAGGAATGATGGTTTCAGGGAAAAATGGTTCCAAGGAATGATGGCCCCAGGGAATGATGGTTCCAGGGAATTATGGTTTTAGGGAATGATTGTCCTGGGGAATGATGGCCCCAAGGAGTGATGGTTCCAAGGAATGGTGGTCCCAAGGAATGATGGTTCCAGGGCATAATGGTCCCAAGGAATGGTGGTCCTAAGGAATGATGGTCCCAGGGAAAAATGATTCCAAGGAATTATGGTTTCAGGAAATGATTCTCCCAGGGAATAATGGTCCCAAGGAGTGATGGTTCCAAGGAATGGTGGTCCTAAGGAATGATGGTCCCAGGGAAAAATGGTTCCAAGGAATTATGGTTCCAAGGAAATGATTCTCCCAGGGAATAATGGTTCCAAGGAATGATGGTTTCAGGGAATGATTGTCCCAGGGAAAAATGGTTCCAAGGAGTGATGGTCCCAGGGAATGGTGGCCCCAAGGAGTGATGGTCCCAGGGAATGGTGGCCCCAAGGAGTGATGGTTCCAAGGAATGGTGGCCCCAAGGAACGATGGTCCTAAGGAATTATGGTTTCAGGGAAAAATGGTTCCAAGGAATTCTGATCCCAGGGAAAGATGGTCCTAGGGAATAATGGTTCCAAGGAATGATGGTTCCAGGGAATGATGGTTCCAAGGAGTGATGGTTCCAAGGAATGGTGGTCCCAGGGAATGATGGTTCCAAGGAGTGATGGTCCCAGGGCATGATGATCTCAGGGCATGATGGCCCCAAGGAGTGATGGTCCTAAGGAATGATGGTTTCAGGGAAAAATGGTTCCAAGGAATTCTGATCCCAGGGAATAATGGTTCCAAGGAATGATGGTTTCAGGGAATGATTGTCCTGGGGAATGATGGCCCCAAGGAGTGATGGTCCCAAGGAATGATGGTTCCAGGGAATAATGGTTCCAAGGAATGGTGGTTCCAGGGAGTGATGGTCCTAAGGAATGATGGTCCCAGGGAAAAATGGTTCCAAGGAACTATGGTTCCAGGAAATGATTCTTCCAGGGAATAATGGTTCCAAGGAATGATGGTTTCAGGGAATGATTGTCCCAGGGAATGATGGTTCCAAGGATTGATGGTCCCAGGGCATGATGATCTCAGGGCATGATGGCCCCAAGGAACGATGGTCCTAAGGAATGATGGTTTCAGGGAAAAATGGTTCCAAGGAATTCTGATCCCAGGGAGAGATGGTCCCAGGGAAAAATGGTTCCAAGGAATGATGGTTTCAGGGAATGACTGTCCTGGGGAATGATGGCCCCAAGCAGTGATGGTCCCAAGGAATGGTGGTCTCAGGGCATGGTGGTCTCAGGGCATGATGGTCCTAAGGAATGATGGTTTCAGGGAGCAATGGTTCCAAGGAATTCTGGTCCCAGGGAATGGTGATCTCAGGGAATGATGGTCCCAGGGAATGATGGAATTCTCACTGGAAAAAATGTCTTTTTTCTACTGGGATGAAACCTTTCCCACTGCACCCTGTCCCCACTGCTCCTTGTCTTCTCCATGGAAGGGAGACCCTCCCCCCTCTTTGTATCCATCCTTTAAGGACTGGGAAACCCCAGTGAGGTTCCACCTGAGCCTTCTCTTCTCATGGAATCATGGAATGGAGTCCCAGGATGGTTTGGGTTGGAAAGGACCTTAAAGATCATCCCACTTCATCCCCAGCCATGGGCAGGGACACCTCCCACTATCCCAGGCTGCTCCAAGCCCTGTCCAACCTGGCCCAGAACATTCCAGATCCATGAGGATCATTTATTCCAAGTGCCTGAGCACTTCGGGACTGACCAAACCTTACATCAGATCCAGGGAATTATCCAAAACCATCTGACACACTTCCAGGCTTGGGGCATCCATCATCTCTTGGAATATTCCAGAGTTGGATCATCCTTTTGGTAAAGAAATAATTCCTAATGTTGAGCCTGAGCCACCCCTGGTGCAGCTTTGAGCCATTCCCATGCTGGAATGCTGTGCCAGTCCTACCACAGGATCCCAGGGAGAAGAGCTCAGCACTTCCCTCCTCAGGAAGGTGCAGAATTCACCCCTCATCCTCCTTTTCTTCAAACAACTCCAGGACCTTCAGCCTCTTCCAGGTTTTCCAGCTGTTTCTCTGGCCTTGTTGCCCTCTGGATGCATTTAAGGATCTGAACATCCTTTTAAAAATTTTCTTTCCCAATTCCTGCATCTTCTGCCCTGATCCTCCAGTGAATTTTTCCAGGATGGCGCTCACCGAGGCCACTCAGACAGAAATTACATTGTTGAGATTTAATTAATAAACTCCTTATTATCCCACCAGGAAGTGTCATCCCCACTCCTCAATTTTCCTGGCTGCAATTCCTTGCTCCTGCTCCCTGGAGGTGAACAGGGAGCACATTCCTGCTGCCTGCCAGGTGCAGCGTGGCTCGTGGGAATACTGAGCCTTTCCTTTTGGGTCACTCAATATCAACATTCCCTGTTTGTTCAGATTATCTCTGTTAAATAAACCTTGGCCTAATTATCCGTTGGGAATCACGCTGGGTTAGGAAAACCTAAAATAATCAAAGATTGGGAAGAAGGCATCGAAAATCAAATTGGAAGAGAAATGATTTGGTTGTGAAAGTGTGAATAAGTGAAATTAAATGTCAGATCCGTTTTTTTGGGGGAAGTTTGATTTCCAGACATGGCTGGGATTTGGCTCCTATAGCCAGGGTGGAGGGATCAGCTTAGCCAGGGATTGGCAGCATCCCAGGAGGAAAAACTGGCAGGATCCAGCGGGTTCTGTGCCCGTGGTTGGCTTGGGCTGGTTTTCCACAGGCTCCCCTGCTCCTGTGCCTGGGAACGGGAGGGATTTTGGCTGTGGGCACATGGAACTGCTGAGGTGACATTTGCTGTTCCGGGGCTGCCTGAGGGAGCCTGGAATTCCTCGTGGTGGGAAGAGGAAGGGAGGGAGGTCTGAGGTGAAGCTTCAGGCTCTGCAGCCTTCAGCGTCTGAGGGAAGCTTTCCCATCCTGGTGGCTTCCTCTCCTGGGTTGGTTTTCCCAGCCATTCCCTGAGGAGGTGGCTCCGCAGGGAAGTATTCCTGAGTTTTTCCCTGCAGACAAGGAGCGCTGTGAGGAGCTCAGGAAGGCCCTGTGCACTGCCCACGAGAAGTTCTGCTTCTGGCCAGACAGCCCCTGCCCAGGTTGGTGCCTCGGATTCCTGCAGGATCCAGCGTTATTCCCATTTTTCCCCCTCCTTTCTGTTGTTATTCCTGTCATCACACTCTCCTTTTCCCTGTGGGAATGATGAAACACAACAGGAAATTAATGTCCCTGAGCAGCCTCAGCAAATAAAAGCCCCAGGGCTGTATCCAGCTCTTCCTAGCCTTTGGATGCCTCTGGAACAGTTAAAGCGGTTTTCGAGTTGTAACTGGGAGGGGACGGGGGAGGTTGGATGTCATGGAATGCTCAGAGAGGGGTAGATCCTAACTTTGAAGCCGTGCTGCTTGGGAATGCTGTGAATGGAAGAGGCTGTGCTGAACTTTTCCTTTAAAAGCTAAAAAAAAAATTACGGAATTGTTGGGATTGGAAGGGACCTCAGAGCCCCTCCAGTGCCACCCCTGCCATGGGCAGGGACACCTCCCACTGTGCCAGGCTGCTCCAGCCCCAATGTCCAGCCTGGCCTTGGACACTTCCAGGGATCCAGGGGCAGCCCCAGCTGCTCTGGGAATTCCATTCCAGCCCCTCCCCACCCTCCCAGCCAGGAATTCCTTCCCAAGATCCCATCTAAACTTTCCCTCCTTCTGCTTAAGGTCATTCCCTCGTATCCTGTCACTACGTTTGTGTGGACACCCTGGCCGGGCTCGTGTCCCCCCTTTCCCTGTGGGATAAGGAGGGCTTGGGAAGGCTGAGCACAGCTTTTCCTCTCACCAGATCGCTTTGCCAGGCTGCTGGTGGATGAGCCCCGAGTCCTTCTCCAGGACTTCCTGGATCGCTTCCAGAGCTTGTGTCAGCTGGAGCTGCAGCTGCCCTCCCTCAGACCAGAAGACCTGAAAAACATGGTGAGTTCCCTCCTGCTCCCAAAATCTGGAGCATTCCAGGCTCCGGTGATGATCCCAGGCGCACCCAAAATCAGGGATTTCAGCTTCTGTGTGTGAGGGATCTGCTCCCACCTTGTTTTTTCCCTTGGACATTCCCCATGTGATGGTTCCACCATGGAAACATGTAAAAAAGGAGTTTGGAATGGCTCATCAGCTGGGAAGTGGGCTGTAGTGTCTGCTTCCCACTCTGGACCTTTCCCAGTGTCCAGGATTCTCTGTGGTGCCTGGGAGAAGTGATTTGGGATCCCACAGACTCCTTTGGGAGCTCCAAGCACTCCATGAGGAGTGGCAGCCCACAGATTGCTCCTTTAGCTGGGATGCCACATGACTGGAGACGGGAATGTGGGATGCCAGAGGCTGCCCTGGGCCAGAGGTGTGGGCAGAGCCCTGGGAAGGTGAAGGAGCCCGAGGAGGCTCCTTAGGCAGGAGGGAAAAGCAGGAACAGCCGGGAACAAGTGTGGAATTGCCTCCCTGTTGGAACCTGTCCTGGCCCTGCCCTGCTCCAGCCAAGTCTGGCTCATTGGATACTCTCTTGGCAGGGAACAGATGGCTCTGGGCAGCCAGGAGCCATGTGGGATCCAGGGAATCTTCATCCATTCAGCACAGCCACAGGGGTGTTTTAGGGCTGGCTGAGCTCGGAAACCACCGGAGACTCCCAAAACCACGGCAGAAATGGGACCTGCTCCACTGCTTGGGGGAGCAGATGGTGCCTGGGCAGATTTCATGGAATGGGGAGCCAGAGGGAAGGAGGAAACCATTGCTCTGAGTGACTTTTCCCTGTTAACCAGAGCTGAGCGTGCCAGATGATGCAATTCCAGGGGGTGGAAAAGGGATTTTTCTCCATGTGGGACACGATTTGGGAGTAAAACCAGTGCATTTTATCCCTGTGCTCGCAGTCCCTGACAGAGGAAAGGATCACTCGGCTCCTCCAGCTCATCGGGGAGGAGCTGGAGCACAAAGGAACAGAGGGAGAGAAGCCTCCCGGGAAGTTTTCCACGGAAATCCTGCAGGTGCACGTTCCCGCCTGTATCCTGGCGCTGTGTGGCTGGACCTGCAGGTGGGCAGGGCTGCAGGGATGGGCCTGGAATGTCCCTCACACTCTGGGCTTGCCATGAAAGCTGTTGGAGGCTTGAGGAACGTGGAATGTTCCTCCTGGGCAATGTTCAGTATCCCCTATTTCACTATTTTTGTGTTTTCCCTCTTTTCCATGATGCTCCCACTTCCCTCATTTCAGTGTTTTCCTGTTTTCCCTCTTTTTCACTATGCTTCTGCCTACCTTATTTTATTTCCCCATTTTCCCCTCTTTTTCACTCTGATCCTGCTTCCCTTATTTAACTATTTGCACACTTTTCCACTACATTTCTGCTTCCCTTTTTTCACCATTTTCCTATCTTCCCTCTTTTTTCCCCTCTGTTCCTGCTTCCTGGCAAGGCAAAATGCAATTGAGCCAGTTTAAATCAACATCATGGATTGGCTTTGATGGACTTCTTTCTCTGACTTTTCCAAGCCCAGGCTTATCCCTGATGACCTCTCCTGACTTTCCCCATCCCTGGAAGTCTGTCCAAAGCCATGTTGGATGTGGCTTGGAGCAGCCTGGGATAGTGGGAGGTGTCCCTGCGCATGAGGGGTTGGAATGAGAGGATCTTTATGTCCCTGCCAACCCATCCCAGGATTCCATGAGGATTCCATGAGGATTCCATGACTTGGCTCTGTCCCCACAGTGCTGCCTCCGGCTCCGTGAACCTCTCTGTGATCACCTGCTCGCGCTGCATGAGGAAGGTGGGGTTGTGGGGCTTCCACCAGCTGGAATCTGCAGCTCCAGAGCCAGATTCCTGCGGCTCCAGCAGCACCACCCCGGCTGCTCCCGAGCGCTTCCCGCCCGTTCTCACATCCCCACGCAGGATGCTCACACGGAGCCAGGATCCGGGATCTGAGCAGGTACATCCTGGCATCGCTGGGCGGTGCAGGGACACCTGGCCAACTCCAGGTGCTCCGAATCCCGGGCTGCCCTCATCCACATCCAATGGACACATCCTTGTGGTGGGAAGAGCTCCTGTGGGATGGCTGAGGAGGATTGGAGCCGGACAGGGCCCCCTTGGTGACCAGAGGAGCTCCGTTAATTCCATGTTTTTCCCCCCAGCAGCACGAGAAGAGCCCATCCCCAGCTGTGTCCCGCCCACGGGTTTGGGATTCTCCCAACTCCATCGACCGGGGCGAGTTGGATGGGACCAGCCCCACTCTGAGGAGCCGCCCTGTGACCCGGAGCATGGGACAGGGGGACAGTGTGGAAGTGCCATCCAGCCCTGTGCGCAGGGCCAAGCGGGCACGGCTCTGCTCTTCCAGCAGCTCGGTGAGTGATGGGGGCACAGGGATGCAGGCAGGGTGCTCCTGAGCCGGGGATTTGGTGGTGTCCCCCTAGCTGGCTCAGGGCTGGGGTTTGGGCACGGAGAGGTTTTCTTGGAGTCTGTTTAAACCATCCCATCGTTGTGTCCCTTCTCTGTCACCTCCTCACTTCCCAGGACGCTTCCCTGAGGAGCTTCTTTCACCCCAGCTCTCAGCACCGCGATTGGTGTCCCTGGGTCAACACCGGGGAGGGAGAGGAATCCCTGGAAGATGCTGCATCCCAGATGGAGAAGGAGCCTGGGAAGGCTGAGCCAGGCTGGGAAGTGGTGCTGAAGAAGCTCCTTGGCATCCGAAAATGTGACACAGTGCCTGAGGCAGAGCCAGTGGTGAGCATCCCAAACCAGAATGCTGCTTGCCCAGGCAGCAAAATTTTGGGCTGGATGGGCTTTGTTTGGGCTAGACACAATCCCAGCCAGGTGACAAGGACCAAACTGCAGAGGCTGAGCTTCCCCTCCGGCATTCCCACAGCCAGGCTCCGTCCCATGCCAGGCTGGGATGCTCGGGGGCTGCTATAAATAACAGCCATTCCCAAGCGCCTCGGCACTGCTCAAGATCCAGTTTCATTCCATGTCCCCAGAGCTCCTCTCTGCAGCCATCCTGATTCCTGGCTCCAGGTTCTTGGATTGCCAGGTTTGCCGAGCCAGGGGAACAGAGCTGAGGCCACAACTCCCTCCCCAAGTGGCTGTGGAGCAGCTGCTGCCTCCCTGGATCTCATTATCCACTTGGATTCCTCCTGCCAGCTCCTTCCTGCTTTGCTTGGAGCTCAGAGGAGCAGTGGAACATTCCTGCTTCAGGATTTGTCCTGGATTTTGTGTGATTTGTGTCCCCAACAGGTCCCTTGTAGTGGGAGGTGTTCCTGCCCACGGCAGGGGGTTGGAACTGGGTGATCTTTAAGGTCCCTTCCAACCCAACCCATTCCATGATTCCGTGATTCTGGCTCTGCCTTGTGCCAGGAAAGCTCCAGACAGTCCAGTGGGACCAGTCACAAGTCAGAGGCACCAGACCCAGCTGGAGCAGGGGATGGTTGGAGTCCCTTCCTGCTTTTTGGGGTCCTTTCCTGCTTGTTGGAGTCCCTTCCTGCTTCTTGAGAGTCCCTTCTTGCTTGTAGTCTCCTTGTTTTCCCCTCCAGCTGGCAAATGGGGATCATGAAGATCAGGAACAAACTGCTGTCCTGGCAGCCAGCTGGGATATTTTGGATGGTTTTTTGCTGCAGTTTCTCCTCGTGCCCTTTGCCACTGGCAGTTGCAGGTCCTGTTCCAGTGCTTTGACCTCTGGATGTTGCTTTGTTCTGTCTCTTCCAGAGTCTCTCGGAGAAGTCCTGCAAGGTGTTCCGCATTTTCCGGCAGTGGGAGAGCATGAATTCCTCCTGAGCAGGCCACTGCCTCTGGAAACCAGCACAGGGCATCAGGAGAGATCCAACCTCTCTGTCGTTCCTGCAGCAGCTCCGTGCCCTGGGAAGGGGATCCGAGGAAGCTCCACGCCAAACAGAGCCCTGGCCACGCTGGGATCCCCTTCCCTGACTGCCTTCCTGAAGCCCCTGCCTTCACAAACTGCTGCTGTGTCCCTCAGCTCTGAGGGCTGGAGCTGGGATGTGCCACGGGCGCGTGGGGTGACGAGGGGACACCGTCACCTCTGAGGTGTCCGTGGTGTCCGGCCGTGTCCCGCCGCCGGCAGCGCACGGAAGTGACGCCAGGTGGGAATAAACATTTCATTTTTATTGTTTTGCTTTTTCCTTCCTGCTGGTGTGGTGCTTTTTCCCAGGGCAGGAGGAGCTCGGGAGCTGGTGTAGCTCCTGTATCCCTTGGGGTTCTTGTTCTTGTGGGATCAACGTCTGGCTGCCTCCCTGTTTCCTACTCCACATCTTCTTGTCTTGTTTGCCTGTTGTGGGTGTTTTTCCATTGCCTCAATCCCTGGCCACTGCTGGTGGCCAGTTTGGGGGAATAAATCCCCCAGGTTGGAGGCTAGGACGCAGCCAAAAGCTGGGAAGAGTTTCCATGGCTTGGGCTGCTGGGAAGGGAGTGGTCTCCATGGAAGGGAGAGAAGAAGCCAAGAGAGGAGACAGTGCTGTCATTTCCGACCTTGAGGATGTTGGGGAAGGGGCTTTGGGAAGGGCTGAGATTCCACAGACAGCCCTGCACAGTTGGATCTCCTCACTCCAGGTCTGTGGATATGGGTGGAGGCACGGGGATATGTCTTTTATTTTTTTTTTTTTTTGAGGAAAGGAGCTCCTGCCTCGGTTTCCCCAGCCCCGGCTTCGAGGTTTCATCCTGCCTCATTCCCTTGGAGGAATTTTCTGGCCATGCTGTGCCTGGAAATGCAGGGGCTGCCTTGGTCAGGGCTGATCCGAGCTCTCCCTGAGCCCCAAAAACTTGGGGGTGCACCAGCCCACCTGGGGGCTTCTCCTGGGATCCACTGTTCTGGGATAGGTGTATCCCTCTTGGGCAGGAATCCCATGGGAAGCAGCAGGACCTGAGTTTGGGTGAATTCCCTTCTCTTCCTAAGGGGATTCTAATTAAAAGGGCCTTAACGAGGGGCTGCTTCACCCCCATGGCCCTGCTGGGCTGGGAGTTGGGGTGAAGATGGGGGATACCCCTGATCCAGAGGGGTGAGGATGGGCTGGGAAGTGCCTGGGATGGGCAAGGAAGAGCCCCTTTTCCAGCTGCCTGGACCTACAGATCCCTCTGTTCCCCACAGCCCCCCATGGTTTCCCCATTCCTTACATCTCCCCTCAACTCTGGCTCCCGACAGCTTCCAGTGATTTCCAGCAGCTCCCCATGGCTCCCCCTATTCCCTACATTCACTCTCCATGGATTCCGATGCCCTCCTTGCTCCCCCCATCTCCCTTTTGCTCCATGATCAGGGAACCACCCTGCAAATCATGGGATGCACCCATTCCAGGGAGGATGATACCCCCATTCCAGGGTGGGAAAGGCCAGCCACAACCCCTGCATCCCAATTTCCAGACCCAGGAGGGCTCAGAGGGTCCCCAAAATTCCCTCTGCACTCGCATCCCGAGGTCTGGGTGCTGGCCTTAAGGCATTCCAAAAAGGAACGGGGTGCTGTTGTAGTCCCTAAAAGCCTGGAATAATCCCTGTTGCAAAATTGGTGTTTCACAGATGGAATACCAGCATTCCAGGAAATTATGGTAAAATCCTTATTTTCCCTGTCTAGTTCTCCCAGTTGCTTTGAGCCAGTCAGGGAATATTGTGGCCTGGGAAATACAGGACCCTCTATCCCAAATTTTCCAGCTGCTCTGCTCAAATATAACCCTGTCCCCCTCCCAAATTCCCCCTTGGAATGTGGGGGGTGGATTTGAGTCCCCTCTGGTGGTGTCACCTCCTGCCCCTGCCAGACTCAGGGCTTGTTGGGGCATTAAATGGAGGAACTTTTTGGGATTCTTTGGCTGTGTCTCCTCCCCATGGGGGGAGGAAGCACCGGGGCAAATTTATGGGATGATGCTGGGGTCAGGAATGCGGGGTGTGGAGGTTCCACACCGGAATCCCATCAGCTTGGGAGACACCCATTAGTGCTGTCATCATCCGGGTGGGTAAACTGAGGCACCGGGAAATGCTTTGCCGGTGTCACACCGGAAATCCGGGATGGTGACTCCTGCTGTAGGGCCTGGCCAGCTGCCACATTCCCGCTTGGATTGAATGGGATTGCCATGGGTGCACTCCGTAGTCTGTGGGGTGATTCCCTGAGCCTGGGGAGGTCAGGCAAAGTGGAGATGGGGCAGCAAGTGCGGGGCATCAAAATCCATGGGGAACAGGGGTAGCGCAGGGAATAACGGGAAACCATTGGCCCTGACATGGGTGCGCCTCATTTTTTATGAGGTGGTTCTTTGGGCATGGTGGGAACAGACAAAGTGGAAAGGGGGAATAAGGGGAGTGTCAGAATCTATTGGGAATGGGGGAGACCCAAGGAATACGGGGAGCCGTGGGGAATTACGGGAAACATTGGACAGGGAGGAACTGGAGATCTGCGGCCCCAGCGGGGCCTCGAACCCCCGGCCCCTCCATCACTCCCCGCTCCACCTACCCCCCTCAGAACTACAACTCCCGGCGTGCCTCGGGGCCGGCGGTGCGTTGCGGGTGCGGCCAATGGGAGTGCCGCGGGGCGGTGACGTCACCGCAGGTGACGTCAGGGGTCCAGAGAGAGGCTGGGGCAGAGGCGGCCGGAGCGGCTGAGGGAGCGCGAGCGGCGCGGGGGGGCCCTGTCGGCGACAGCGGCGACAGGAGCGGCGACAGCGACAGCGGCGGGTCCCAGCGCCTCGCAGCCCGGCGCGCCCCCGCTCCCCTCGGTGCCGGGCGGCCCCGGCCCGCGGCGGCGGCGCTGACAGCCCGCCCGGAGCCCCGGGGGCGGCCGCGGCCACCATGTCGTCCCCCAGCCCGGGCAAGAGGCGGATGGACACCGACGTGGTCAAGCTGTATCCTTGCCGTGCCCCCCCCCCGGGCCCACGGGGGACGAGGATCCCCTCCTTCCCCCTCCCCCCCACGGCCGGGCCTGCGGAGGGGCGGGAGGGCGGGGGGCACCGGGGACCCCCGCCGGGGTCGCCCCCCAAACCCCCCATTCGCACCCCCTCGGCCTCTCCCCGGAGCTGGGGGTTGGATCTGCCCCCCCACCCCCACCAGGGGAGGCCTAACCCCGCTTCTGCTGTATTTTGGGGGGGTTTATCCCCCTCTGTGGCTTGACAGACAGCCCTGGGGGTGTCCGTGCAGACCCCCCCTTGGTGATGCTCCCCCAATCTGGGTGCCCCGCACCCCCTCTTGCCTGCCCTGGGGAGGGTGAGGAAGGGGAGAGCAGTTCCAGCAGCCACAGCCCAAAGAAAGGCTTTTGTGGGGTTTATTATTATTATTTATTCCCCCATTTCACCCCGCGGTTCACGAAGCTTCTGTTGCCGGCTGAGGGATTTAATTTTTTGGGGAGGACGGCGGGAGGGGTCCCTCGGGGTCTGGTTCAGCAGACCCAGGGGTGGGTGAAGGGCATCAGGGCCTGAGCCCGTCTCCCAAGAGGTTTATGTAACCTTCCAGGTTTAGTTAGGCTTTATTACTTTTTATTTTTCCCCTTCTTCCTTGATAGATCTGTTTATATTTTTCCTCCTTGTTTTTATTCCTGGCCCTTTACGGGGCGGTGAATCCCTTTTTCTCTCTGTCTGGAGAGTGGGTGGCGTTGAAATATACCATTGGGAATTCGGTTCTAGGATTGTTTTATTAATAGTTTTTGTTTACAAGGTGGCGGTGTGAGCCGGGAAAGGGTAGGAATGACAAGAGTGGATGAAATGTTTTTTGGATCTGTCGCCTGAACGTGCCCGACCTCAGCAGGACTCGGGGCTGGTGGCTCTGCCGTGGTGGTGTCGAGGGGTCGAGAAACGGGTCTGATTTAGTTCCCAGAGAGAGATAAACAAACTTATCTGGATTTGGTGGTGTTTTTTTGGAAGGGGGGGGGTGTAGGGAGGAGCAGCAGCAGCGCTCCTGTTTGTGGCTTATCGAAGGAAACTTGTGTTTGACGTTCGCCCTGCGCCTTTCTCCCCACAAAGCTGCTCTTGGTGTATTTTTCGCCCTGTTTTTAAGCAAATAGGAAATGAGTCCTGATGGTGCTCGAATCGGAGCTATTTTTATCCAGGGGTTTAAAGTTACACACATGTCAGACTCCGCCAATTGCGATCGATGCTTAATCGCACCGGGAGGAGGGTCGGGAATTCCAGCTGTTTAGTGAGGGGGGGAAAACCTTTCTTAGGGATACCCTGGAAAGAGCTCTGGGCCAGAGAGGGGCCGAGGCCCAACCTGATCGGCTGCTGCTCTGTTTCCCTTTCCCCTCCCCCTCTCTTCTCCTTTTTTTCCCCTTTTTTGTTCGGTTCCTCGCCGACATCTCCAGCGATCGCAGCATTTTGGAGGACAAAGAGCAGGTTTTCCCTGTGAAGTGGCTTTGCTGTGTGTTTCTAGGAGCTGGGTAGGTAGAAAGCCCCGAATATCTGGGATTCCTCTCGGTGCTGGGGAGTTTCTGCTCTGCTCTTTCTGACCCCTGACAAAAGGAACCCCGAAGGCTTTTCCAAAAGCGAAGCCGTTGTTGTCGGCGCAGCCGTCCCTGTTTTCCAAGGGGTGAGGGTTAGAGCAGTCGGTCTCCTGCGGACAACAAACTTAGGAAGTTGGATGTGTCAGATGACTCCTCACCACTCCTCCCTCCCTCGCTCCCTCGCTCCCTCCCTCCCTCCCTCCCCAGCCTTTTTTGTTTGTCTGCCTGACTTGCCCGGGGTGAGCAGCTCACTAGGCCCCGGCTCCCGAGACGCTTCCCTGGGGAATCTCCCCCTCTGGAAGCTGATCTGAAATCAGGGTCTCCTTTGAGACATGGCAGCGAGGAGGGTCTTGGTGGTGGCCAGAGGAGAAGGGATTCGTCTGAAGGAATGTGCTTGAAGGCAGCTCCTCCCGGGGCTTTGAGGGTTTTGTTGCTGTGTAGGGTTTTTGTTTGGGGTTTTTTCCCCCATTTTGCTGCCATTTTCATTACAGTTTCCCTTTTCATCCCCTTTCCACGTCTCCAACAGAGAATAATAGTATGGATTTATGGCCTGCCAAGGGCTACCTTTCCCAGTAGGGAGGGGGCACCGAGCAGAGTGAATAACACTCCTGCCTTCTCCTGCTCTGGCAGGTTTAGGAGCCGAGCGAGGTCTTCTTATGATTCCTATTTTCAATCCTAACACGTCCGTGTCCTTTTGTGGATGCCTCTTTGTGAGGAGGGAAGGGGAGAGGTGGCTGCTCTCCGTGGGGCTGCAGGGAGGGCAGAGCTCTACGTGAATGTGTGGAACTGATGTTTAATAATCTCCTGGACGAGGATGTGCTCAAACTCCCCGTCACTCATTGTCTCCCTCCGGATGGGGTTTGTAGTGCTGAGGCTGGGAAAAGAGAGCCATAATCCCTCCTTCCCCTTTTGGGGGGCTCCAGCCAAAGTTTCCTGGGTAACCTGGTGACCCCTCAGAGTAGAGGTTTTTCAGGAAGGCTCTGTGCTCCTCAAAACACCTCCAGACCCGCTCGCCAGCAGCCTGGAAGCACAGGGTTATCCCACCGGGAAGCACCCAAACTCTAGGCCAGGCCTCTCCAGGTAGCTCCCACCCCGGGGACGGCAGAATGGGGGCTCCCCTTTGTGGTTCCCCGCAGTTTTGGGGCGAGTGCTGGCCTCGGAGCCGTGTTTGCAGGGAAAAGGCCTCGAGCTCTCACAACTCCGCGGATTGGCTGCTCTGTTACTACCCGGAAACCGGGCCCGGGGCAGAGCAAGGCTGCAGCTGATGGGGTGCCCCAGCCAGGGTGTTTACACCCTTGGGGGGACCCACCCCGGCACCCCCATCCCCCAGCAAACCACGGGGCAGTTTCCCGTTCCAAGCCGGGGTTTATTGTTCCGTGGCCGCTCCGCTCGCAGCTTCCCCTTGGCCGGGAGTTTATTTAGTGCTGATTTATTTTCCTCCTTTTGTGGATAAATGCTGCTGGCTGGGTTGTAGTCCCCGAGCTCTATTTTTAAGCGTCAGAGCTGGAAAAGGGAAGTGTCACCCTGTTTTGTGCCTGAAAGGAATTATAAATAGTGGCCAGCTTTGTTTGAATCTCCCTGTGCTACCCAGTTTGCAGAGCCGGGGGTTTGGGAGGTGCATCGGGAGCGTAATTCACGGAGCGTTGCACTCCCTGCTAATTTTAGGCTCGTCCTGAGTCAAGGAGAATAAAAGTACAAAGCTCCTTAGTTTACCTGCGGAGCATTTTGTAATCTCAAAACTCCCCCCCGTGTTTGCTCCGTCGAGGCAAAGGGTAGGACAGAGTTTACATTTGGGATAAATTCCTTTTTCTGGTCGTTATAGGCTTACACCGCACTTATCATCCCACTTGAACACCTTCCAAGAGTGGCGTTGAGCAATCGCGGGGTCACGTGGCTTTGTTCTCTTTGGCCTGTCCCCAGGGAAGAGCGTGTGCACTGGAATGTCTTGTTTTGGTAGGGTTTGGTGGGGCTTTGTCGTTCTCTTGGGGTTTTGTTTTATTTTTGCTTTGTTTTAAAGGATGGATATTTCTGGAAACTTTTAATGTAAATTTTCAAATGTCATGCTACATTTCTTTCTGCTCCACTTCTGGGGCTCTGTTTTAATGAGGTCTCCAGGGATGAGGGGAATCGTGTGGTGATGTTTTAAAATGCACAAAGACGTGGCAGCAGCCCCTTCCCAGAACTGGGAGAGCCCCCCTTTTTCCCAGAAATGCTGGCACAGGTGGTGGCTTATAAATCAAATCCAGGTAAACGTGGCTCAGGAGGTGGTGCCTGTCATTAGGAGAACTTGAAATCCACAAATCTCTGCCCAAACCAAACCAGCTGGAGGAAAAATAAATAATCCTTTTTGCCTAAATGACAACTTCCAAGGGTATCATCTTGCTGCTTTTAGAGCGGGATTCGATGTCTTTGCTAGTGGCTCGATGGTTTTTTTCCCAAAAAATTGGCTGGAGCTGGAAGTTCACTCTCCCTTTGTTGCCTTGTCTGTTGGATTGGGGAGGATTTGGGAGCTGGGGCTCCTCCAGCAGACCTGAAAGCCAAGTGCACCTGTTTAATCATGGAACTGCCACGGTCATGGAGATGAAACTGGGAAATATGGATTTGGTTGGGGCTGCTTGGAGCAGAGTACCTGTTGGAGCCTGACGTCCCAGCCCTGCTTAAAATAAGGAAAAAAAAGCATTTGTATCACTCTGCTTTGGGATGATTTCAACTCTTTCCCCATCTCATTCCCCAGACTCGGAACAGGGATTTTGGTATTCTGAGTAGTCTGGCAGGATGATGCTTCCCAGTTGCCGAGTTCTGAAGTGGCATTAGAGCCCTAAATGCTGATGAAACAAATTCTAGAGGCCTTTTCTTTGTTGTAACAGTTTAAAAACCCCAAAAATCAACGTGGGATTTTGGGAGAACAAACGCCTTGCCTGTAAAATGGAGTCCACGTTCTCCCCTCCGCTGGGTCGAGGAGTTTTCCAGTGCCAGCTGTTTTCCCTGGCTTTCCTAGGGAAACTGTGCTTGGATTTGTAGTAGGGGATTGTTTTTAAGTGTCATCACGACTATCTTACGATCCCAGTGAGCTTTTGGAAACATCTCCCGGAGTGACTCCCACGTGCTTGACATTCTCAGCAGCAGGAGCCGATAATGGGAGCTCGGAGCACGGCTCCCAGTCCTGCAGACCCTGTCAGGTGCCAATATTTTGGATTAAGCAGGAGATGCCCCTTGATGAGGCCCTGCATTGTTTCATTTGCCAGGGAAAAATCACATTTAATCTTCATGGAAGATGTTTTGTCCTGTTTCTGGTCATCGTCGTGCACTGCCATTAAATGATGGTTGGTTTTTTTAATGTTTTGAGGTTTTTTTAATAAATTTCTCCTTCAAACTCACCCTTAATTCCTGTCCTACCCTGTGCCTACCTGTTGTTCCTGGAGCAGGTGGAGGAGACAGTCTGGAAGCTGAGGGAGTAAATCCTGGAAGGTGCCGAGTGCCTCCTTGGGAGCTCACACCTGGATCACTCCAGGAGCTCATTCCTTGGAGGCTCCAGGTTTGCTTTCTCCGTGGGAATGCCAGCACAAGGGGGTGATACCTGAGGATGGAGGCCATTCCCAAAGGGACAACTCCCTGCACAGGCTGTTACATCTTGGATCCCTGCCCTGTGTCCTGGGGAAAGCAAAAGCAAAGGAGTGCTTAAATTGAAAGTCTGGATAGGCTTTTTCCCAATTTATTTCCATGGGGTTTTTTTCCTAAATTGAAAATCTTGATAGACATTTCCCCCTCTTTGTTTCCTTGGGGTCTATTCCTAAATTTAAAATTTTGATAGACTTTTTCCCTGTTTGTTTTCTTGGGTTTTTTTTTCCCCTTCCATCAAGGCAAAGCAGCAGGAATGGGGCTGTTGGGAAGAGAAGGGGCCTCTGGAAGCACCCCAGTGCTGGGTGCAGTGTCACTGAGTGTTCTCAGCACCTGTTGGTGCTTGGTGCCCTTCTTAAACCGTGATTTAATCGGAGCCATACCCGGGATAAACACATAACAGGTTGTTGTTAAGGAGGGAGAGAGCCCACAGTTAAAGTGACAGGCTCCCACATGGAGCAGATTCTGAGCCAAATTCTTCCTGGTTTTATGGTCTGCTTAAGTCAGAGGTGATCCCACGCTGAGGCAGAGGTGCCTGAATTTTCCTGCTGTCCTGGACTTCATTCCAGCAGCAAAAATGCTGAATAACGTCTCTTTTTTTTTTTCCTTTTTTTTTTAAAATATGAAATGGGAATTATAGATGTGGGTGTGTGTATCAGAGCTCAGCACTTCATTGTGTGTCTTATTGTGTGCATTCAGCTTCCCTCCTTTCACTCCCTCCATTTCCCTGTGGATTTTGTCCATGTATTTCTGGAATAATGAACATAGAGCCCTGCTCTTTGTTTTTCCTCACCAAAATAGAGCTCGCGTGACTGAAGGATCATCCGACCTTGTCATCTCTGGTTTCTACTGGGTCATGCAGCCCATGTGGATTCCAGCAGGAGCCTGTGGATGAGCTGCCCTGGCTGTTGGATGGGATGGATCTCCCAGCACATCCCAGGGAAATGGGCTGAGTTGGTTTCGTTGCTGGCAGAACTGTGCTGTTCTCGCTTTTCTTTTCCCTGCTTTTTTTTTATTCCTTTTTTTTCACCTCCTTGGGGTGCTGAGAGCTGTCTGTGCCCTGGTGTGGATACACCTGGAATGCTGGTTGTTGTGGAGGAGTGCAGGGATTCATTCACCCATCACCCAGGCAGTCTTTTCCCAGGCTTTTCCCTCTGCTGTCCCCCCTCATCCCATTGCCTTTGTGACCACTCACCTCTAACTGCTGCCTCCTCATCTTCAGTCTCCATCTTTTCCCAGCTCCTTAGCCTCCCTAAGGATCTGTCCGAGATTGAGGGTGGATTTAATCTCTTGGAAAACAGTGATTTTGCTGCTTCTTGCTCTTGTGTATCCAATAATGATTGGGTTGGTTCTGGATTCAGGACTTGGCCTCTATTTTATTTTGCAGCTTCCAAGAGCCATCCTCTAATCTTAAATCATTTCACTGATTCCCTGGAGCAAATTGATTCAGCCTTCCAGGAGAAGCCAAATCACTCCCAGCCCTTTTCCTTGGCGTGAGGGCTTGCAGATCAGTGGAGGGGTGGATCCGTGTGGGTCATTTGTAAACTGAGCTGGTGGTCTGTCAGCTCTAATCCCTTTAAACTGGGAATTACAGAGCAGGGCTGGATATCCTGCATGATCCACATCCAGGAGGTGATGGAGACTCCCAGATATTCGTGACTCAGCGTGAGGAAGGGATAGAGCCATTTTGGATTGTTTTTCTGAGGGTCAGGTGCTGCTTTCCAGAAATTGCTGCATTTCCCTGTGCATGCTTTCCTTGGAATAACTACAGGAAAACAGCATAAAATATTTTTTTAGGGACTGCACAAATAGAGTGTCTGGGTGGATTATTCTGAAAGGTTTTACACTCTCTGGCTTTAATTGTTTGGGGTTTTTTGGTGTTATTTCCTTCAAAATGAATGTTTTGAATTCATGGTCATGTTTTCTTTGGGAAAAGTCTACATTTATGACAGTTGCTGCCTTTTAGAGGAGCTTCACCCTGGAGGCTTTGTGTCATTCCCTGTTAAAGATTGAGGTTAAAAGCTGACAGTTGATTGTTAAATAAATTTTGCATTATTTCCAAATTCCAGGGGGCTTTTACCTGGCTTTGAGCAGTGGCAGGGGGGACTTGGGGTGGGAATTAGAGCCGTGCAAATCCTTGCTGCCTTCTCTCCGTGTCACAGCTGATTGTTTCTAGTCACTGCTGTGTGGATCTTTCCTAAAGCCTGGGTTGGGACAGTTGGAATGGGAGGGAAGGAGAGGGATGAGGTGGTGCTGTGCATAGTGAAGGAATGGGATTGAGGGAGGAGGAATCCAGGCTCCCTTCTCCCAGCCCCGGAGTGAGGAACGGCATTGAAAGGTGAGCTTAAGGATGTTTGCACCAGGGAGAGACACTGGCAGGCTGTAAAATCTGGGATTTTGAGAAAACAAAACAGATTTTAGGGTAGGATCAGCTATTTACACAACTTACCAAGCATAACCCCTGAAAAAGTAAAAACCAGTGTGTGATACTAAGCCTGAGTGTCCCAGATTAACCTCCACCGTGGTAGATTAATGGATGCAAAGTTGAAAAGATTGATAAATTATTAACTTAACCACGTTGGCTTTTTTTTTTTTTTTTTTTTTTTTTTTTGTGGGCTGTGGTGCTTTGTTTTGTGCTGGTGCTGGCAGGTCCGGGCCTGCTCCGAGGCTGTGTCCAAGGAGACACCCGATTCCTGCAGCAGGAAACGTGGATGAGAACACAACCCTGAGTTGTCTGAACAGAGATTGAAAATCATTTTGCTCTTAAAGGAGTTCCTAAATCAAAATGCTGTTTTAGAACTGAGCTCCGAAGCTCTTGGATCGCCAGTGTGGCCACGGTTGAAGAGCTAAGACTCATCTTGGTTTTATGAAATGAAGCTGCTCCTTTAAGCCTTGCTCAGTGGAGTGTGAGTGGTGTGAAGCCAGATTCTTTTTTTAGTTTGAAAAGGACCAGGTTTAGCTTTCAGATGCATTTGGGGAGGGGAGTTGTTGGCTTTTTAAAGCATAATATTGGGAGTTCTGCACTGAGAGGAGCCTGGTGCTTCTGGAAGCTGCAGGAACAACATGGAATCACGGGCTGTTTGGGTGGGAAGGGACCTTAAAGATCATCCACATCCACCCCTTCCACTATCCCAGGCTGCTCCAAGCCCCAATGTCCAGCCTGGCCTTGGACACTGCCAGGGATAGGAAGCCCACACTTACCTGGACAGCAAGAACATGAGATGGAATTAGTGAGAGATGAAGCCCAAAACTTGCCTTTGAGCTGTTCCCAAACTGATTTGTTTGAGGAAAATCCTTTTTAATCTATCCTTTTTTTAAAAAAAATTTTTTTTTATTTCCCTCTTTTTTCTTCCTTTTTAGGAGTGGGGAGAGGCTTCTCCCTGCTGCTAAATCCAGTGAAAGCTGCTCCATCAGGGGAAGCTGGCGGAAGCCACCGCTCCATCACCCTCTCCTTTCTGCTGAAGGCAACTGAAACTGGTTTTGTTTTTCTTCAGTCTGATGCCATTAATTCAGACTCAGTGACCTTCCCCCTCAGATCTCCAAAGCCAACAGGGCTGGACCCGGTTTCACGTGGCAGCCAGGCAGGTTTTAAACCTCACAATACCCCGGCTGCCTTCCCGCTGAGCTCATGTTCTGCGGGGCAGACGTGTCCGTGCCCATGCACTCGGCAGCACTGGGATCCTTTCCGAAGGCATCCACATCCCCCTTGGCTGTGCTGCTGAATTTTAGGAACTCTCTGAACACAAAATCAGGTTTAGAAACCAGCAGGGGCTTTGTTTGGATAAGAAAGAAATCAGAGGTTGATTTCCACAAGTTTTGGGGATGGCCTTGCTGGGGGATCCTCAATTCCAGAGTCAACAAGCCTGAAATAAAGGAACAATCCTTCCAGGAGTGCAGCAGTTATCCTGGGAATGTCAGATGTCTGAGGTGACTCAGCGTGGTTACACTGATTTATTCCTTGCTGCTCCTGAAGGCACCTCCTACTTTTTGTTTCCCACTGTTTATTTTTTCTTTTAAGGTTGTGTCAGTGTTGAATGGAGGGAAGCAGTGGAAATAACGAAGCTGAATGATCAGTGCTTTGTTTAACATCGTTGGTAACTTCATAGGCCTGGCTTAGGGAAGGAATCCGTGCCTGGATATTGGGGAAAGCTCAGATCCCAGCAGGAGAATGTGCTTTGAGAAGAGGGGGACACAAGGCTGGGTTGAAAAGTTGGGATGTCAGAAATCAGATCCCGGGAAGTCAGTGCCAGAGCCTGTGTTCCTTGAAAGGGAAGGTATGTGAGGAGGTGTTAACTCACCCTGCTCCCGGCTGGAGCCGCTCCACGCTTTTTTAAAAGCTGAGCACACCATCCTGAGCTCCTGTGCCTCGTGTAAAGCTCCAGGCTCTTGGATTTCAACATTTTGTCATGCTCACAACTGCTGAGAAAGCTACAAGTTACTGAGAATCCACTGGTTTTGTTACTTCATGGTTTCTGTCGCATTTTGTTTGGTGTTGCCACAAAAAGATACATTTAAATACTTGCCTGGTTCGGTGCAAAAAATCCCCGGAAAATAACCACGTTCTGCAAGCTGGGCAGGAGGCAAAACCAGTGTGTTTTACACGTGGAGAAAAGCCCCAGCACCAGCGACAGGAGTGGAAAGTGTCTAAAACCCCCAATTTGGCAGGACTGAAGAAATATTCCCACATGATTTTAGCAAATCACTTAAACTGTGAACCCTGCTTGAGTCACTGGTCACTGCTTGAATTTCCCCCGGCGTAAAACCGAGACTTGAGCCTTGCCAAATGAAACAAAAGATACCCTAAAAGTGAGCTGATGAGCAATAATGTGCTCCTAACGATCCCTTTCATCCCTGGGAAGGCACCACTTTGCATTTCAAGGTTTGCCACAACTGTGCTTTCGCTCTGAAATCAGGAAATTTGCTGACCCTGCGCAAAGCCCTGCCGAGTTTATTGACCACCAGCATTTAAACCATCTGCCCATCTTGGATCTAAACTCAATTTTACACGTTTAGGGAATAGACTGTGGAGGAGAGGGATGTGTTTGGCTCTTCTGTTGTGTCCCAGAGGGTCAGAGCCTCATGTTGGGATTTGGAGCTGCTCTCCCTGAGTTGCATTTGTGCAGCTCCTCAGGTGTGGTCCCAAACTGCTGGAGCTTTTTAAATGTCAGTTCTCTGGAAAAAATCAGGATCTTTCCTCACTTCAGCAGGATTTATTGGAAAAGGCTGAGGGGTAAGGAAAGATTTGCCTGTTATGCCTGTTTAGATGTAGCAAGAAATGGGTTTGTGGGGTTTGTGCAGGGATTCTGTCGTGGCAAAGTGCCTCGAGAGAGCCCAGGTGCTGCTGGTGCCTCTTCTCAGCATTGTGCACGTGGCTTTGGGGCCTTTTATCCATTAGTTTTTCTCTGGAGTTGGTTGGATAAGTGGGAATTGTGTGTTAGAAGAGCTTATGTTATAACACAACAAACCTGGTCTAGGGAAGGCAGCCCTGCCTGTGGCAGGGAGTGGGAATCAGATGATCTCTAAGGTCCATCCCACACCAAAATTCCATAATAACTGGAGTCTGAACCAGCATCTCTGTCTTACTAGAGGCAAATTTTAGTCCTGTGTTGATAAATATTAGATTTGCTATAGTTTGCTTATTTTTAGACTTTTATCTGTTTGCAGGGGCTTCCTGCTCAGTGTGGCTGGGATGCAACAGGATTCTGCAGGGTCAGGAGGTGAATTAATGTGTTTTTTTTAAAGAGTTTTGGAATTTTTTTCAGCTCAGTAACCACTGAGTCCTTAAATTGTCCTCTGTGGCTCTTGGTGGCTTCCAGAGTCACAGATTTCTCTGCTGCCACCTGAAGCTCAGTGTCATTAAGGCATTTCAGGATATTCTGTGTGTGAGTTTCTCCTGCCAGTTTTCTCCAGACTTGGAAGGCACCAGAGGTGAAACCTGGGATGGGTGAACTCCATAATCCTCTGCAGGTTTTGTTTTATTTCCAGTGGCAGCTGGGAATGTGCTGCTGAGCATCCCAGGAAAAGGTGGATGGGGCTGTGATGCTGAAGGCTGTGACACTCCTTTACAAGGTGCTTCAAACAGCAGAAAAACGCTGAAAGAGGGTGGGGAATGTTCACATAATTCTTGCAGGATGGATCAGAAGCTGAAAGCACTTGGCTCAAGCAGGTCCTTTGGGTACAGGTGTGAAATAATCCTCACCTTTCCCATTTTGGGTCTCCTGAAGTCACCCAGAAGGCAGCAGGACTTTGCCACGTGCACATCCCTCTCTTAGGAAGTGGCTGGAGCTGCCACAGGCGTCACAGAAACCCACATCAACTGGTTTTTAGGTCATTACCAGACTGGACTAAATTTAGCTTGTGAGCCAGAAGTGGGAGGTTTTGTATCCAAATTCCTGCCCCATCCCTATTTCTGGAGCATCTGGGCTGTGCCCTACACCCAGTCCTGCCTCTGCTGAAATCCCTGTTTCCTTTTAATCACACAGGGCAGGGACAACGCTGAGCTTGGGTTGGGAAGTTCCTGAATGAGGAAGTGGAGGTGGAATTGCAGGGAAGAGTAACAGGACGTGGAGCTTCCTTAGGGATGATGGGCTTGAGTCCCATGTAGGGCTGACAGTGTGGCCAAGAGGAGAACCCTGTCCCATTTTTGTGTATGGATCAGCTGCATATCCCAAAAACTGTGGCTTGCTGAACTCTGGTTGCTGCTGGAGATTTGTGTAGGTTTAGGGTGGGAACAGCTCGGAGTAAAGGGAGAAAACCACTTTTCTCATTACCCTTTAAATTTATCTCAAGGAAGGAATGTTCCCACTTTTTTTTTTTTTCTTTTTCCAAGCCCCACATCTCTGCTAAAATTGTCAAATGGCAGAGATGAGTAAAGGGGAGGAAAATAAGTCACTGTGGCAGCACAAGGGAAAATTGCTGGGAGCAATGTGCTGGTTCTGTAATTCCAAGCTGTCTTTATTTTAACTTCCTTGATTGTTGCAGGATCCTGGTGCTTTGCAGCAGCACACGGCTTAATTGGGGATTTTTTTTTTTTTGTGGATTAGTAATATTGGCCTCTAAAATGGCTTCAAGTGTGTCAAGGCTGCTTAATTCTGATTTATTAAAGAAGGCTGTGATAAATGTGTGTCTTTGAAACCCTGGCTGGCTCTGCCGGAGGTCACCTGGAATTCAGAGCATCTGGCAGAGGTCGGCTCCAGGCTTTTTGTTCTGTGCTGGGGAAAACTCGGGGGGTTTTATCAGCTCCTCTCTGAAGGAGGAGACACTTCAAACTTGGTGACAAAATCCCACTTTTCAGGCAGCTGCACCTGCTAACGACTAAACTGTTAATTAGTTTTTAGTGCCATTGCAGTGGTGTTCCTTTGTCTCGTCTAGAATGGTGATTCAAAGAGATGATGTCAAGGAATCTTCTGTTTCAGCTGAATTTAACGCATTATGAGAAAGCTCTGCCTTCACTCCAAAGCTCCCCACCACAGCCTAAAAGCTGGGGATAGCAGTGTCCTGACAACACCATTTATCCTGGCAGTGTGGGGTGTATTCCAGGGCTGAATCCAAAACTCAACTTGGATTTTAAATTGACTGCTGGTATTTTCTTTTTCTTTCTTTCTTTTTTTTTTTTTTTTTTTTGATCCACGTAACAAACTCCAGGTATCATTATACCTGCAGGAAACCTCCAGGCGAGTTTTTCTTCCTGCAGCTCTCAGAAATACGAGGACATAAATTTCGGGATGGCTGATTTGTAGAACTCCCCTGGGCTCCCCTGCTGAGCCTCTCGTTAGGGAGCTGAGAGGGAAGTGGGATAATTAAGCCTGAGCAGATGTGCTAGAACAAGATACTGGATCAGGAGCAGGAGTGTGGATGAGCTGCTCCTGATTCCAGCGGATGCAAACTCACTCTGTCCTGGTTTTCCTCTCCAAGTGGATTTGGTGCTTTTGGTTAGGGAACTTTACTTCCAAGAGCTTCCAGCAGAAAGAGCACCTTCCAGACTCTCCCAGAGAAATATCCCAATCTTTCTGCAGCCCTTCTACCTCTACAGCTTGGAGGTTATTTTGGAGGAATCTGCCCGGCCACAGTGACAAGGACTTTGTGTTCTGTGTTCCTGTGTTTTACCCTCTGCTGTTCTGCTGGTCCTGTTATAAAAAAAAAATTCCCTTTTTCCCTTCCTCTGGTTGTGGTGGTGTCACCTGTGACAAAGTGGCTTTAATGAATCCTTCCAGTGCCTGAAGCGGCCTTGTAAAAGGAGGGAGAGGGACTTTGGAAGGGCTTGGAGGGACAGGCCAAGGAGGAATGGCTGAAAGAAGGGAGTTTTAGATGGGATCTTGGGAAGGAATTCCTGGCTGGGAGGGTGGGGAGGGGCTGGAATGGAATTCCCAGAGAAGCTGTGGCTGCCCCTGGATCCCTGGAAGTGTCCAAAGCCAGGCTGGACGAGGCTTGGAGCAGCCTGGGACAGTGGAAGGTGTCCCTGCCATGGCAGGGGATGAATGTGGATGAGGTTTAAGGTCTCTTCCAACCCAAACCATCCCATGATTTTAACCCCTGCCTTCCTGGGAAACGCTGACATCAGAGGCTTCCCATAGTCAGAGAAACCCACGGTGCTTGAGAACAGCCTGGACCTCTTCCTTCTGCTTCTGGTGCAGCTGCTGAGCAAAGGACGATCTTCAAAGCCTGGAAACCATAAAAAAAAAATCTAGAAATGGCTGTTTTTCATGCCTGCCTTCAGCATGACAGCTATCCCGGGAGCTGGGCACCCTCCACTCTTGGCTCTGGTGCTGCCCCAGCTCTGCCTGGCTGTGGTTTTGTTGGTGCTGGCGAGCTCCAGGCTTCCCAGACATTCCCATCTCCAAACAAAGCTCCCAAGGCTTTGCTGCCTCCTTCCTTGGCAGCCTCCGGGCGCAGCCCCGCTCCTGCCTTTCCGCTGCACACGGAAGCTCGTGTGGGGATCGTTGTTCATTCCAAGCGTGGCTCTCTCATGTCTCCCTCTGGAACACAATGTATCTTTAGACCTTAAACTTGCAGGAAAATCCTGGGCGATTTTCCCCTGGGAAAGGCCAAAAACGCCTCGGAAGCGCTCAAGACTTGAAACCACTCTTTTGTGGGCAAGTGTTGTTCTTGGTGCAAAGGCTGATGGTGGGAGCTGGATGCAGGAGGAATTGCTGGCATTAAAGGAAGCACCAGCCTGGTTTCCTGAACTCCCAAGGCTGATAAATGAACTTTTTGCAGGTGGTTTGGTGATTAAATGACGCCTTGTCAGTCTTTTTAAGTTACATTCTAAGCTGAATTGGCCAGGCTGGGTGGAACCTGGAGCAACCTGGAGTAGTGGAAGGTATCCCTGCAGGTGGAACTGGATGGTTTTAAGGTCCATTCCAACCCAAACCATCCTGTGATTCCAGTTTTCCAGAGTTAATGGCTTGATGGATGGGAACTATTTGTACTGACCCTCTGCCCAACCTTGGAAATTGTGTATTTGTTTTTTTCTCAGGACTGATCCATGTGGTGGAATCCCATCCGACTTGGCAGAAAGCTCTGAGTGATAGACTCAGATTTATTAATGAACCCTTTAAATAGAGATGGCCAAATGCACTGGACAGAAATCTGGGACAAACCCACTTGTGCAGCTTGGCTGTTCCCAGCCAGCACTGGGATGTTGGCTGTGTTTATGGGATCCACTGGGGAAGCCACAGTGCCCCATTGCCCTCATTCCATAGGAAGGATCAAGGGGATAATTGATTTAATAGCCATGACAGTGGCACATTGGATTGCTGGAGGAAGTTCTGTACAAAACTCTGGCATGCAGGAAACTCCTACACTTTTTCCTGTAGGAACACTGGGCTGCAGTTTCCTGGTGTGTGGGATTATGGTGTTTTTATATTGCAGGTGGCCTGGAAAGAAGGAAAACTTTATAAACTTCAGTTGTGTGTAACCAGGCTGCTTGTTCCTAAATCACTTGGGGTTTTTCTGCTTTGGTGTGAGAGAAAAGAGGGAAATTGTGGTTAACTTCACCAGGTCTGTGATTCAGGTTTGGAGTTTGGGCTAAAAACCCAACAAAATTGTATGTAAATCCTGCCTGAGCTGCTCCTTTAAAACACTTTGAACAAAGCCAAGGAGAGGGGAAGCAAATCTGATCCCTCTGGAAGTTCTGGCAGGGCTCCTTCCCGCAGCAGAGAAGGGAACAAATCCCATCCTCCAGGGTTTGGGAGGGATCTGTAAAAGGCACAGCACCCTCAGGTCCTCAGCACCAGAACATTCCCACGTGGGGATGGAAAGGACTCTGCAGAACAACCCCACACTGGAGAGAACTCTGTTTTCCTTGGTGTTAGAGGTGCTTAGGGAGCAGGACAGGAAAAATCCCACTGGATTCCATTCCTGGCAGGCCATGGAGAGCTGTTGTAATACCTTACCCTGATGCCAAAGGAGCAGGATCCTGCCCAGGACTTCAAATGGGTTTCAGATGAGCCTTTCCAAGGTGTGGGTGCTGCCTCAGCACTTAAGGAAGGATTTTGGGTGCAGGCCCGTGCCATAGGCTGGATGTTGATGTTCATCCTGATTTTCCACTGCTTGTGAGCCGCTCTATGCCTTCTCTGCTGCACCTGAGAATCAGAAGAGCAGAATTTCACTTGTTCTTGAAAAAAACTGTATTTTTAATAGTGTTTTGAAAGGAACAGAAATCCCCAGGTGCCTCAGGAATGATCCACCCTGAAAAAAACCACCTGTAGCTGGTGGAGCTTTGTGTATTCCTTCAAATCGGGGGGTGGGAAATCTACATTGAAGCCAACCCATGATTTTCCCGTGTGTTACTTTAGGTTAAGGGAATTCACTAATCTCGAGCTTAATTTCCAAATCCAGTTGGCTTTTATTTCCTACACCCATGCTGGAGAAATCCCAGTGGGTTTGGAGATTTGTTTTAAAGCTCTTTTCTTTGAGGATTGGCAGGTAAGAACCCTTCTCCAGGAAGGCTCAGAACTGCTGGAGCTTCCTCAAGTAGCAAAGAATTCTGGAACAAGCAACTGGGGAATGGCCTAAAACAGGAGAGGGTAAGTTTAGATTAAATCTTAGGGAGAAATTCTTCCCTGTGAGGGTGACGAGACCCTGGCACAGGTTGGCTGGGTCCCTGGAATTGTTCAAGGGGACTTGGAGCAACCTGGGATAGTGGAAGGTGTCCCTGCCCATGGCAGGGGTGGCACTGGATGGGCTTTAAGGTGCCTTCTAATCCCAAATTTTATGATTCTATGAAATATCAGTTGTTCCCTCTTCTTCAGGGGACAAATCATCCCCAAAATATCTTTGGGAGACCTTACTGCTGTTGTGGTTGGTGCAGAAAACATCTGGGTGGGAGGCAATTCCCTCCTGGGAGTTTGGATTTTAAGCCCAAAAGCCAATTATTGTTGAATTAAAGTTGAAGCAGCTTTGTGAGCACCAGAGCTGCCTAATTTTCACTGGCACTGTCTATTTGTGTGCTTGCTCTGGGATCTGAGTCTGGCTTAGAGTTAAAGCCCAGCTTACCCAGGCTGGATTTTCAAAGAGCTGGTGCTGTCTCAGTTCTGAAAGCCATGGCTTGCAAACTCCTCTTACAAAGCCCGGTGCAGGCAGGACCAGGAAATGCATCCCTGAGTATTTCTAGTGGGGTTGGAAGGGACGCTGCAAAACACCCCCACACTGGAGAGAGCTCTGTTTTCCTTGGTGTTAGAGCAGGACAGGAAGAATCCCACTGGATTCTGCTCCTGGCAAGCCACGGAGAGCTCCTGTCAGGATCCTGAACAGGACTTTAGAAGTGTTTTCTCCCCCTTGTGATGTTTCAGCAGTTCAAGGCTCGCTTTGTTTGTGGGAAGCCTCTCTCAGGGCTGATTTTTCTTGGAGCATCCCAGCATGGAGTGTTGATTAAACCAATTCTCAGGATTCCCTGGTTTCACACTTCCTCAGGTCAGTGTTAGGCTGTAGTTTGAGCTGAGGATCAGCATCTTCTTCCTGAGTCTCTGTGGCCCAATTCAGCATCTTTTGCAGGCAAGGAAAGATCCTGGCAATGGGCAGCAGAGAGGATGTGGAATCTGCCTCTGGAACTGGACCTGCTCCATGCCAAAGCTAAAATTAAGCTAAATTTAAGCTTAAAATATTTCCTTTGACACTTTCTCCTTCCTGCCACTGAACTCTTTATCTTGTTTAAAATCAAGACCTTGACATAATTCTAGATTTTTTTTTTCCCCTAAATAAGCCCTGGCCAAAGCTCAGCTCTTGGCCTCCTCTGCATGTGCTTTGAGTGCAAACATCTCATCCCAAGGGCTTTGCAGCAGGAGGAGATGGATGTTTGTCCCTTTGGGGCTTCATGTCACCGTTGCTGAGGTGCTTTGAGGCACTTTCTGAATGACTGTGGAGGTTTCTGGGAGTAAAAAAGCATTTCAGTAAAATCTACAAAAACCTAACCCAAACCCCCCTTGAGGGAAAAGGCCACATCTTATAATAATACATTTTTCCCCCCTGAAGACTAAATCAGAGAAGTATTGGAGTATGTCAGAGCAATCTGCTTTTAACAGACCTGCTGCATTCTTGTAAATCACGTGATGAGGGCCAGCCCCAAATACACTTAAATCTTGGGTTTGGTGTCAGGTCTAGCACAGCTTTGGGGTCACGCTCAGTCCTGTGGTTTCACAACCACGGTTTCTCTTTCACAAGAGCTTCAGCACTTCTTGAATCCTCCCGAAGAGGAAATGAACCGTTGCCAGCACACCTGGAAGAAGCAACGATTGCATTTTCTCCTTCTCATATTTCACTGAGAACACACTTGAAATTTCTGGCTGCTTTGAGAAGTTGATTATTTGTACATGAAACACTCAATTCCACCAGTATGTCCCATCTCCATGGAAACCAACTTCTCTTGGTGGGAGCTGGAGTGATGCAAATATTAAATGTGGTGCTTCAGCTCAGGGACAGATGTGTGGCCACCTAAACTACTCCAGCTCCATCCTCCCTGCTCCTGGATCCAGCTCTGGCTTCCCCCTGAGCTGAAACTCAGAGCAGTGAATTGTTCTGGCTCCTGATTATTTCCAGCTCTCATGGAATTCTGGGAAGCTCAAGCATCAGGTGTGAGTCGAATCCTGAGGATGTTTTTGCCTCTCCAGTTATCCCAGAGAAGTCCACGTTGTCTGGTCTTCCCCAAACAATGCAGTTCCCTCCCTGTAGGATCCATTTAAGGAGTTTGCTCATTGACAGTTGCTTCTAATTAGGCGTTAATTGCACTTCTTGGATCCCTGTTTGGCTTTTCCAGAGATTCAATGAAATCTTGTGCTTGTGGAGGCAGCTAAGTCACGTTGTGGTCACGCACAGGGACATCACTTCAACTTTATTGATCCCAACTTCAACTCCCTTCCATCAAATGCAATCCCTTTAAAATTCCTATGCCAGCTTCTCACCTTGACTAATGCATCTCCCTGCCAGGACTCGTGGAGGTCTTGGTTTAAAGGGATTGGAATCCATCGATGGGATGGAGGGAATTCCTGGTGCCACCACTGCAATTAAATATTGGCCCATCCCGTGGAAGCTGAGCGCAGTTTTAGACAAGTCTGTTGCAATCCGTTTAATGCAAAAAATAAAATACAGGATCATGGAATCATTTTAGTTGGGAAAGGCCTCTGAGCCCATGGAGTCCAACCATTCCCAGCACTGCCAAGGCCACCACTGCCCATGTCCCCAAGTGCCACATCCACAGGGATTTGAAATCCAAACAGGGATGGGGACTCCACCCCTGCCTCAGGCAACTCTTTCCGGTGCCTTACAACCCTTTCCGGGGAGAAATTTTCCCGATATCCCCCTGAGCCTGCCCTGGCCCAGCCTGAGGCCGTTCCCTCTCTCCTGTCCCTGTTCCCTGCCAGCAGAGCCCGACCCCCCCGGCTGCCCCCTCCTGTCAGGGACTTGTGCAGAGCCACAAGGTCCCCCCGGAGCCTCCTTTGCTCCAGCCTGAGCCCCTTCCCAGCTCCCTCAGCCACTCCAGCCCCTTCCCAGCTCCCTTCCCTTCCCTGGATAAAAGATCCCGTACGTACCTGTCTTCTTTTTTTCTCAAGTTGAAACTTCTTAAGGGGCAACAGAGAGTTGGGGAGGGCAGTGAATGAAATTGTTTCCCACAGGAAAAGAGCAGTGCTGCTCCATCCAGCATGGAATGAGGTGCATCTTGTCTTCCTGTGATGGATCTGGTGAAGGAAAACCAGGTTTGGAGCCTGGAGTGGAGGGGAAATGCTGACTTCAGTTTCTGCTGGGTTCAGAGCAGCCAACTCGTTTGCAAAGTGTCTCCAGGGAAAAGCTGACTTCTCCTTCTACCTTTTCCTTATTACTCCGGTTTCTTGGCACAAAGATGGGTGGAAATCAGCCAGATGTAAATCACCAGGAGCTCCAAAGGAAGCAAGCCAGGCTGGAGGCTTTGCTGGAACAGCATTTCCTTCTCCCCAAATCCCTGTTTTCATCCAGAAGGTGCCTTTTGGTTCACAGGGAAATGCCTCTCGATGGGGTCAGTGGTGACTGAGGGCTTTGTCTGGGGGAAATTTGCCATCCTTAGGTGAAATTGGGAGGGGTGCCTGTGGAATAATTTAAGCATTCTTTTTCTTGTATGATTTCTTACCTCAGGCAGGTAAAACCTGGTAGAGAAGTGGCCAGGAAGGGTTTTTCCAAAGCAAAGCTGCATTTCTAACAAGGAAACTCTTGTGTGCAGTAAAATGAAAACTCAGCAGCCGAGCACAGGTTGCTGTGCAGTTACTAATTCACAATTCCTGTCCTTGCAGGGCATTTTTGGCAGCAAACAGAACCAGTGTTGTCTTACAAGGAGTGAAACCCACCCCTGTGTCACGGTGTCCCTGGTTCACTCGTCACAGGGATCAGCAGAGCCAAGGGATGGGAAAGATGTTTGTCCTCAGAGCTTTGCAGAAGTGCCTTGCTGTCCTTTTTCTGTACTTGGTAGGATTAAAATCAGTTTTGTGGCTTTCAGAACTGTGGGATTCCTGGACAAGTCCAGTTCAGAATCACAGAATCCCAGAATGGTGTGGGTTGGAAGGGACCTTAAAGATCATCCAGTGCCTGCCATGGGCAGAGACACCTTCCACTATCCCAGGGATGTGGGATAGTCCAGTCCCTGTCCAGCCTGGCCTTGGCCACTGCCAGGGATCCAGGGACAGCCACAGCTGCTCTGGGAATTCCATTCCAGCCCCTCCCATTTTTCCCGGCCAGGAATTCCTTCTCACCCTCCCAGCCAGTAATTCCTTCCCACTATCCCTCTAGCCCTGCCCTCTGGCACTGGGAAGCCATTCCCTGGCTCCTGTCCCTCCATGCCTTGGCCCCAGTCCCTCTGCAGCTCTCCTGGAGCCCCTTTAGGCCCTGCAAGGGGCTCTCAGCTCTCCCTGGATCCTTCCCTTCTCCAGGGGAACATTCCCAGCTCTCCCAGCCTGGCTCCAGAGCAGAGGGGAGCCTTTGAAGCATCTCTCTGGCCTTCCTTGGACTCTCTCCAGCAGCTCCAGGTCCTGCTGCTGTGTCCCCAGGGCTGGGGCAGCTCTGCAGGTGGGGTCTCGTGAGGGCAGAGTGGAGGGAGAAGCCAAAGGAAGGTTGGGATTTGCCCCAGGGACGTGAGGATAAAGCCCAGGTCGCCCCGGTGGTGTCATCCCAGGGATTGTGCCACAGAACATCCTTGGCAAAGAACAAACCTGGCTTTGGCGCTACAAAACCCCTCTGCTTAAAGGTAGAAACTGTGAGGGTGCCCTGTGGCAACGAGAACCCCTGGCTTGAGGAAAACCCGTGGATTTTAATACTGGAATAGTTTTCGCTTGGAGTTCTCAAGAAGTTTGCAACAAACGAGGTGCGAAAAATCCACCTCTTGCTGCTCGAAGAAATCACAGGTTTTTGTTGCCTTTATAACCATTTTGACTTCTAAGAGTCTTTTTTTTTTCTGGTGTCCTGCAGGGCTGGAGGAGCCTGAGGGAAGTTAAATGTGAGTAACGGGCAGGGAGTTGAGGAAAATAGGGATAAATATGCCTTAAAGCATCGAAGCCCGGGCGCCGGCTGCAGTTTCACGTGCACCACTGGCACCTGGGGGTGTTGTAGCAGGGAAAGGAGGGAGTTTGGAGGACGAAAAGCAGCTTCCAAGGGCTTGGAGGCAGGGAGGGACTGAGCTGAACTCGCCCTTTGCTGCCCACGCGCCGGCAACTCCGTAAATCCTCGGGCTCGGTGTTGCTTCGAGTGGAACTCATCTGCCTTTGTAAGAAAATAAACATGAATAACCATCAGTTGCGCTAATAGAGGTGATTTATGTTGCAAAACGCTGCTTGCAAAGACTTCAGAGGGATTCACACCTCTGACACCTCGAATTTCCCGTGCATGGTGGTGTAAAGCTCTTCACAATGGAAAAAATCAAGTGTCTGAGTGTTAATCTCATTTTGAAATCACCTTTTATCGCAAAGTATGGTGAATGATTTGCTCAAAGGCGGGTTCTCTGCTTAGGTGGCAGGGCTGGATGATTTATTTTCTTTTTTAAATGTATTCAGGTATGGTGTTTGGTTTTCCCTCAAATTCAGGAGGTTTTCTCTGGTGATGTTCTTCACCTGCAGACAAGTCTCGAAATAAGAGAGGACACATCAGAGATCCTTAGAAAGGACTTGATTCCCCATCATGACCCTCAACCCATCTCTCACTTCGGTTGTAACCCCCAGATAAATCCACAGCTTTGTTTTTCCGTGGGATGTTCCAGCTTGCTGCTCCTCTTCGGGTCAGGGCTGCTCGCTGTATTTTCAGCGGAGTATTTTTATCTGGAAGCCTCGTTTTTCCAAGCTTGTAACTAATGTTAATTTGAAAGAAACTTAATAAAAGGGTTGGTTTTGGGGTTTTTTTTGAGTTAAATGTTTGCCAGGAAAAAGCCACTCAACCCTGTGAACAGACAGACCATCTGTAGGCCGTGATGTTCATCTGGGATTTGGGGAGATCTGGGTGTGAAGTCAAATCCTAACAAAATTTTTTTTTATTGCTGCAGGGGAAATCCAACCCTCCAGTGGTGGGTGGCCCTGCATGAGGATGAGGAAATGGGAATTTGACCCTGGAACAGGCAAATCCACAGTGGCCGGTTTGTCCTGACTGATGGGGAGGTCCTCGCACTCCAGATTGGAAAGGTTTTGTGGGGGCTTTGTCCTGATGTAGAAAAAGCAAAATGCTTTAAATTGCTTTTTATTCTGAGTGAGGAAACAATTTCCTGTAAGTTCAACCCTGGAAGCAGAGCCTTGATCCCGACAGGGAGCTGGGATGTTCCTGTCATGCGAATCCATGGCTCCGTCGGCCTTGGAGCTCCTGGCGCATTTCAGGCACAGGATGGGGAGCCTGAAAAATTCCCTTGGCTCTGTCCTAGCAACCCTTCCAAGCTGATATTTGGAAACAAGCTTCCATAGCATCATGTCAATATTCCCAACATTTACTGGCATTAAAATTCTCTTGGTAGTCCTGGAACTAAGATAATTTATCTTCAGGTCCTCAGGACTCACTCCTCATTTCTGTGGCTTTTGAACTTAGAAACCTGACTCGTATCCAGATTTTTCTCTTTTCCCTTGACTTTTCCACTGGCTTTTTTTGGCACCAGGTCCAGTTGGCATCCTGAGGTGATGAGGAGATAAAAGCAGCAAGGCCAGAAGTCTTGGAAGGGATTTGGGTGATGGTTGTTAAACATTTTAGGGCGTGGGATGTGTTACAGGCTGGGTTTGTAGCTGTGAGCTTGACTCCGCGTCCTGCTGTGGGGACAAGTGCTCCTTCCAGGATGAACCCCTGGGATTAGGAATGTTAAAAGTCTTTATCCATTAATTTCTTGGGTTTTTTGTAAATTTCACTAATGAAGAGTGCACTGAGAGGCAGTGTGGGCACAGAGGGATTGGCCTGGACAGGGTGGACTAAAAGGTGAGGGGGCTGTGGCCTTCCCAAAAAATTCTGGGTGTGTGGTTGAATTCCTGGGGGCTTTCTGCACGGATGCACATCAGTATCCAATGAAAGAGGTGGCTGGGAATTGTGGACACAAACATAGCAATCCCGGGAGAAACGCATGGAGGTCACCTTAATTGTGGGAATCTTGCTCCAAGTTCTTGATGCTCCCTTCCTGGGCTTTCCCAAAGCTGTGCTCAGTTTGCTGAAGACCTGGAGCATTTCTCCTTGCTGGGAGTTACTTGGAATCGCTGCGGGATCTGGCACTGGAACCCTGAATGCGGGAGAGGAGATTCTGTGTGCCCTTGGCACAACTGGGTTCCGTAAGGATTGTGGGTCTTCAGACAGGCAACTGCTCCTAGATCTGAGCCTGATGATTAATTCCTGGTGTGTTTGGGACAGAATTCATCTGGGATTTGGTTGTAAGACTTTCACCTTACGGAAAAAATTCCGTGTGAGCTGAGAGAACAGTTGGATCAGAGCCTGTGCTCCTCACTCCCAGATACATCCCCGGGAGTCATGGTGGAGCTTTCTCTGGGAATGTGGGCTGGACACTGCTCTGAACATGTCAGATCCTTCTGCTGTTCCCCTGTGCTGATTCCTTGTGCTGCTGGAGGGTTCCCTTGTGGCGGTGGGAACAGCTTTGTGGGATGGAGGAGCCTGGAGGTCTCCCTCAGATTCCTGGTCTTCCCAGAGTCCTGGCTTCTACAATAAGTGTTTCCTTTCCTGGAAATTTCTGGAGATGGAAAAAGCTTGTAGGGTGGAAATGTTCTTTCTGTAACAGCTCCATGCAGTTCTCCCAGGAGTGCCCTCAGCTGTTTTGTCTGTGGAATTCCAAGATTTCACATTCCTGGGCATCTCTTCCATGGTGGAGAAGGGAGAGGGCAGATGGGTTCACCTCTGCTGTGTTAGTAACTGGGGGCTCACCTGGAATTCACCTCATTCCAAGGAAAGAGGGTTTTCCCAGCTTCCTCATTTCTGCTAATGCACTTGCGGAGATTTCCCCTGTGTTGGTGCAAGGGTTTTATTGCTGAAATCTGCTTTATTTTCAGTCTGTCCTCAATTATGGAGTCATGGTTTTGGTTGGGAAGGGACTTTAAAGATCATCCAGTTCCAACCCAAACTATGGGCAGGGACACCTTCTGCTATCCCAGGCTGCTCCAAGCCCCGTCCAGCCTGGCCTTGGACACTTCCAGGGATGCAGGTGCAGCCACAGCTGCTCTTGGAATTTGTGCCAGGGTCTCACCACCCTCACAGGGAAGAGTGTCTGGTATCATGTCAATAAACAATGTGGTTGTTCCCAAACCTTTCATCCCAATACTTCTCCCTTTCATGAACCCAGTTCACTCACTGATTTTTTCGGTAGGAATTTTAGGTCTTTGCCACAACAGGGACAATATTCAGATACGGCCCTCATTAATACTTTCTGAATTTGGGAACACCAGGATTGAGTCCGAGTGTGGAAAACTCGGCTTTAATTTATGGTCAGCATTAACTGACGGAGCTGGGGAGCATCCAGGCTGGGCCTGCTCAGGATCAGGCTGGGAGAGCTGGTTTTTATTAAGCAGGACTTAATTTAGTCCGAAGTAAAATCATTTGTGTTTAACCTGCTCCGTGAAGCTGCTGCGAGTGTGAAATCCTCCAGTATTAAACATTTTCTGGGCCATCATCGTACACAGCAGGACCGTGTAAGAGTTTGGGAACCTGGAATTATTATCCTAAGGAATTAAACTTAAAACTTCCTGATGTGCTACTGAGTGACATGAAAAGATCTGGTGACAAATGTCCCTCAACATCAGCACTGAAAGCAGCCATGACACTTCTTTGGGAGGCTCCTCTCCGCAAACCTGGAGCGATGTCGCTTTTCCCAGAGATTCCCGTTGGATTTTAGCAGGGAAATCACTTGCACTGAGAGCATTTATGTTTCCATCTGCCCTTTGTGAGCTGCTCCTGGGTGACTGCTGGGTGCAGTGAGCTCCTTGCCATGGAATTTTAGGGCAGAGCAGCTCATGCTGAACTAAGAAAACTCCAGAGCCAAAACAAACGGCTGTAAACTTTTCCCTCACCCCATGAGAACGAGGGGAAGGAGGTTGTTGTGTCCAAACCCTTTTGGAGCCGACACTGTGGGAAAAGTCTGTCCAATCTGGGAGTCATTGTACTTGAGGAACTGCAGTAAATCCTGCCGGACCCCGCAGATGGGACTTGGATCTCCCCACCCAAGCTGCCCGCGTGGAGTCGGCACCTCGGGCTGCAGGAACCTCTCACAGCCCTTTGTGAGGCACCTCCAGCAGATTTCACAGGTCGTCAATTCAGATCAGGGATCTGAGGTGGGAATTCTTTGTTCCTGGTGGGTTGGGAATATTTGGGTTTGTGCCCAGGTGTCATCAAGGTCCGAGGGGGGTCTGTGGAATTCCTACAATCCTGGGCATGAAAGCAGGAGACCTTTTCCATCCGAGTGAAAAGTCATGTGGGAAAAAAGGGGGAATCTGCCTTTAGTTCCCAGTAGCTGGAACATTCCTGCCAAGCTCCTGCTGTGATGTGAGGGATCTTATTTGAAATATTCCGTGTCCCCTTCTCTCAAATGGGAGCAGCCTCGGAGCTGCAGAGCTGAAGTTCAGGTGGGAACAAACCTTTGATTTTCTCCTGCTTCCCTTGTAATTCATATCCAGACTATTGATGAAAGGGAATTGCTGTAGGATATTATTCCCAACCCATTAACCCTGATTTACAGCAGAATTCCTTATCAAGCCTCAGCGCTGAAACATCACCACTAATTGTCTTAAGCGAGCCTTGCTTGGAATAAAGATTTCCTGCCTTTCCCATTGTATTCCCTTCTTCCCACTTGCCTTTCCCTTTGTATTCCCCTCTTCCCGAAGCGCTTTGATTCTTCCAGTTGTTCTTTTCACGCCGCACTCTCCCCCCTTCTGTCTCTTCCAAGACTCGGGGGTTTTTTTGGGCTTGCAAGTCAAATTAACATGAGAGTGCCACGATTTGCATGGGAGCTGTGGGAGGTTTCCACCAGCTCCGGAGGCAGCCGGGGAGAATGGAATTCATGGGAGCAGCCTCAGTGCATTTATTTCATGGAATTCATGGGAGCAGGGGCTGTGAGCATCCTGAGTGCATTTATTTCATGGAATCCATGGGAGCAGGGGCTGTGAGCATCCTGAGTGCATTTATTTCATGGAATCCATGGGAGCAGGGGCTGTGAGCATCCTGAGTACATTTATTTCATGGAATCCATGGGAGCAGGGGCTGTGAGCATCCTGAGTGCATTTATTTCATGGAATCCATGGGAGCAGGGGCTGTGAGCATCCTGAGTGCATTTATTTCATGGAATCCATGGGAGCAGGGGCTGTGAGCATCCTGAGTACATTTATTTCATGGAATCCATGGGAGCAGGGGCTGTGAGCATCCTGAGTGCATTTATTTCATGGAATTCCTGGGAGCAGGGGCTGTGAGCATCCTGAGTGCATTTATTTCATGGAATCCATGGGAGCAGGGGCTGTGAGCATCCTGAGTACATTTATTTCATGGAATCCATGGGAGCAGGGGCTGTGAGCATCCTGAGTGCATTTATTTCATGGAATCCATGGGAGCAGGGGCTGTGAGCATCCTGAGTACATTTATTTCATGGAATCCATGGGAGCAGGGGCTGTGAGCATCCTGAGTGCATTTATTTCATGGAATTCCTGGGAGCAGGGCTGTGAGCATCCTGAGTGCATTTATTTCATGGAATCCATGGGAGCAGGGGCTGTGAGCATCCTGAGTGCATTTATTTCATGGAATCCATGGGAGCAGGGGCTGTGAGCATCCTGAGTGCATTTATTTCATGGAATTCCTGGGAGCAGGGGCTGTGAGCATCCTGAGTACATTTATTTCATGGAATTCCTGGGAGCAGGGGCTGTGAGCATCCTGAGTGCATTTATTTCATGGAATCCATGGGAGCAGGGGCTGTGAGCATCCTGAGTACATTTATTTCATGGAATCCATGGGAGCAGGGGCTGTGAGCATCCTGAGTGCATTTATTTCATGGAATCCATGGGAGCAGGGGCTGTGAGCATCCTGAGTGCATTTATTTCATGGAATCCATGGGAGCAGGGGCTGTGAGCATCCTGAGTACATTTATTTCATGGAATTCCTGGGAGCAGGGGCTGTGAGCATCCTGAGTGCATTTATTTCATGGAATTCCTGGGAGCAGGGGCTGTGAGCAGCCTCAGTGCATTTATTTCTCACACGTTGCTGGTAGGGGCCCAACACTCTCCTAAATCCGTGCTCACACCTTGCAGGACAGGATGGAAAACTCAGCAGCTCTGAGGATTCATCCCAAGTTTCCTCAGGGCAGGGCAGGGTGGGGAATTGGCTTTTACTGACGTCATTGTGGTGCTGTGGTCACTTAGATGTGTCAGGACACTGAAATTCCACGTCAGGCTTGGGATATTTTGAGTATTTGGGTCAACAGGCTTTGAGTAAATTCCTTGGCTCCGAGTAATTGGGTTTTGTTTCCCGGATTAAATGTTTTTCCTTGACTTGCTGCATCAGGATTGAGAGCAAACACGAAGTCACAATCTTAGGAGGACTCAATGAATTTGTCGTGAAGTTTTATGGACCACAAGGAAGTAAGTTCGTGACCCAGCCCTTCTGAAAAACAAGCCAGTGGATTATGGTGGGGAACTGGGAGATGCCATTCCTGAGGGGAAGAGATGAGCAAATCTAAGGGGGAGAGGGAGAAATCCAGGGAAGCTGCTTTCTGGAGGGTGGGGAGGATCCAGCTGTGAGTGTGGACATGGATAGACCCCACCCTTTGGAGCTGGCAGAGCTGGATGCTGCCTCTGGAAACCTCCAGCCTTCAGCATTCCTAAGCTTTCCTACACCTGGCTCCCAAGTTTTGCATTGGTCATGGGAATGTCTTTGGAGTTTGTCGTTAAAATGGCTTTTCCACCTTAATTTAGCACCATCTCCAGAGGTAAGGAGGTGATCCCAAAGTGCCTGGTTTTAATCCGGTGTCTTTGTGCCGAGATCTTTTCCAGAATCGGTTCAAATCGTGTCAGGCAGAGCAGGAAAAAGGCTTTTCCCGTGGGAGGTTTGCTCTGAAATCTCACCCCCAGCGGAGCCGTGTATTATTCCAGAGATGTGTTTTCCTTAATGCTCTGGTTCTGTTTATCCTCTCCTCAGCTGTGGAGTGTCTAATTCCTGCTTTTCTTCCCTTGCAGCACCATATGAAGGTGGAGTATGGAAAGTAAGAGTCGACCTTCCTGACAAATATCCCTTCAAATCCCCGTCTATAGGTAACAAATGCTCATTTTCCATCAAAATCCTGTGATTTGTGCTTCAAGTTTGCAGGTGGAGTTGTACCAGTGCAATATAAGACCTTAAAGTCTGCAAAACGTTTTTTGTCAGATTTCAGATCTCAAGCAGAGAGGAATTTTGGGCTTTGGAAGGAGTAGGAGCTGGGAGTGGGATTTGGCTGCATTTTTGTGTGTTGATGAATTAAATCTCTATTCCATGTGCTTTTTTTAATAATAACTCCGCTGGTGGGTAGTGGAGCAAAAGCCACAGTTCATGGTCTTGGGGAGAACCCAACTTTTGGGGTCTTCTGTCCAAAATTGGATGGAAGTTCCTCCACTGAAGCCTCCATCCTCTTGGAGCAGGGAATGCCGATGCAGAAGAGCTCAGGAGCAGGGATTTATCACCAAAAAAAAAAAAAAAATGCTGGCTTGACTGGTCAGGTTTGTTTCACCTTGGAAATTTAATTAGAAATGGTTTTTAGCTTGGATCCATCCTTGGGGAACAGGGAGCCACCTCAGATGTCTCCAGGTGCCCGACTTTATTCCAGTTGCTGAAGCTGTAAATAAAACAACGAATTTTCCAGTTTTCTGCTTGGAAAACTGGAGCAGGAAGTTCCAGCATCTCCCTTGTGATGGTGAAATGAGTGTCACCTCTGGGGCAGTGTCACCTCTGGGGCAGTGTCACCTGTGGGGCAGAGGGATGTGTTTGTGGCTCAGCCACCACAGGACTCCAGGAATGGGGAGAGCTGCCCAGGGAGAACTGATGTGGAAACTCCACTGGAAGGGTTGGATGGGATGGGCCCTTTCCAACATCAACATCCTCCTTTGGAGCTCACAAGCATTGGCTGCTGCCTTAAAATAACCCCTTAGGCTAAGATTTTATTTGAGAGCTCTGTGGGATGAGAAGTAATCTGTTCCAAGTGGGATTTGTGCCTTTTGGGAGAGGGTGATGCTGTTCATCCACCTTTTTTTTTTTTTGTTTGAAGCCTTCTGTGAACCCCAGAAATGTGCAAAGAGCTGAGTAACAGCAGAGAAATCTGCAGCTCTGAGGAGCCTTTTCTTCCTCCTGAGTCAGCTCTGGAGCTTCCTCTTGGAGAGTCACACTCCCAGTGTGAATTCCCACTGTTTGCTGCCAGTCCTTTGTCCCTCCTCCCTCCAAAGTGACACAAACCGATGCAGATCAGGGCAGTCTTAAATCATGGAATGCTTTGGGTTGGAAGGGACCTTAAACCTCCTTCAGTTCCAACCCCGACACCTTCCACTATCCCAGGGTGCCCCAACCCCAGTCCATCGTGGCCTTGGACACTTTCAGGGATCCAGGGGCAGGATGATGTGCAGGGAGCTGTTTCCTGCTCAAATCACTGAGTTGGTTTGGCCCTTCTAACGTTGGTTTTGCTGCCTTTTTTTAGTTTTCCATCCCTCACTTGTTTAAATCCATTGTGTTTCCACTGGTCTATCCCAGACCTCATGAGGAGCTTCCCTCACTTTACGAGTCTCTGTTCAAGTGGCTGACAAAAACTTGTTTTCTTCCCAAAAATCTGCCTCTTGCTGGAAAATCCCTTTTTTTCTTCCCAAAAATCTTCCTCTTGCTGAAAAACCCCTTTTATCTCCTCAAGCTCTTGCTGAACCACCCCCCCCCCCTTTTTTTCTTCCCAAAAATCTGCCTCTTGCTAGAAACAAGAGTTGGGTTGGATAAAATCCTTGCTAGACCTGAGCTGGTGTAGCAAAGCAGAGCTCTGGAAAAGCTGGGAAACTCCAAGGAAAGCGCTGGGCCTCAGGAAAGCTCCCAGGAAGCTGCAGGGAGGGGTTTGTTTTCCTTTGGTTCCCATTTTTGCTGCCCCAGCCCAGCTTATCTGGGACAGCCAGGCCTGGGTGAAGCCTCCTGGGCCATCCCGATTATCTCTGGTTTGGACATTGCTGATAACTCCAGATCAAACCTTTGTCCCAGCTGAACTGGGAGCATTGGAAAGGATCCTGTCCATGTGAGTCCCTCCTTGGAGAAAATACGGAATCCAGCAGCTTTTCCTTTAATAAATTCCACTTTTATGCTAAAGCTTAAAGCAAAAGCACTGTCCTTGCACCTTCCCTTGTTCCTCCAGGGCTGGAGGCTGAACTATTCCTTCCATCCTTGGAAATCTTTGATCCTGGCATGGGCTTTTTGCAAAAAAACTTGGAATTTTCGGAGCATATTTGGCTTTTTTTGTTTGTTTTTTGTTTTACCGTGGAATTTTTTTTGGAGCAAATAACGCGAGGGCTCGGAGCGTATCCGTGTGCTCCAGAAAAACGGTGGCTGGGAGTTCCCTTCTATTCTGCTCCAATTGCTTTTATCCCAGCGTGGATCCAAGGATGAGATCCAGGGAATCTTGGTGTTCTCTCCCAAAGCACCAACCTGACAAGAAGAGGGTTTTCCAGTGGGTTCCAGAGTTGTCCTTGGGAGAGGTGTGGATGTTTTGGGAATCCCTGAAGGAGCAGCGATGCTCTTTGAGTCCAGGAGAAGCTTTTTGGCTCTTTTCCTGTCAAATCTTCGCTCCCTTCTCCCATCCACAGCTCCTTCCTCAAATATCCATGGCATTTATTCCCTGCCCTTCACAGGGATCATCATTAGTGCTGTTCCCTAAAACTGGCACCGGGAATGGCTTTTAAGGACCTAAACCATCCTGGGATCCGTGTGGAGATTCCTGGGACAGCTCCCAGTGTTCCATCGCATCCCGCGCTGCCTTCCCGGTATTCCTGGCACTGCCTGGGTGTGCTGTGGAATCGGACAGATCCCGTATTTTGCAGGATGATTTTTCCCAACAGGAGCTCCCCAGCTTGCAGTAAAAAGGGAACTGGACATCCTAGAAAAGCCAGGAATCTAAACGGAGCCAGATGTAGGGCTGGCAACTGGGCTCCTGTTCCCATCAGGATAAATAAATCCCTGAATATCCCGATTTTCAGGGTTGACCTGGAGCAGTTGCTCTGAACAAAACCAGCTCCAGTCACTTCCTGATGCTGCTGCTCCCAAAGCTTCAGCCAATTAACGGGAATGGGAATATTCCTGCATTTTTGAGGAAGCAATTCCCTGCTCCATGTCTGCTTCCACTTCCAAAGTGTTTGGAGCTGTTTATGATTTCACTGCCCCTGCTGGCTCCACTTCTCTCCTTTTTCCTGGGGTTTAATATCTTCAGGGGAACTTCCTGCCTTTCCTGCTTTTCCAAAGGGGAGTTGTGGAGAACTGGAAGGGCTCTTTGGAGCTCCAGGTCAGGAGAAAACTTGGTGTAAATTTGGTGGTTTTAATCACTCCCTGCTCCTGCCAAGAGCTGGAGATTCATTCCCTTTGATGCCACAAACAGGAGGAAATTCACTGGCAATGTCCTGCCCTGCTCGGATACAGGAGCAGTAGAAACAACCTGGGAGCTTGAGCTGTTTTCTGGAATTGATTTACTATTTAATTACTATTTATTCATTTCTATTATTTGAATTTAAAGTTCGTATTTTATTGCTAAAATCTGCAGGAGTATTAGGCCAGCACTGGGTTTGTTAATAATCAAATCCCACGACTGGAAAATTTGCATTCAATATGCCCAGAGCCTCAATTGCTCAAACAAATTCTATGTATTCTATATATGCTTATAAAAATTCTCTCTATGTTTATAAATTCCTTCTGTATTTATAAAATCTCTCTATATTTATAAATCAATATTAAAGATACAAATATTTATTTCTAAATATATTAAAAATATATTTATAAATCAATATATTTTTATAAATTCTATATCTTTATTCCTATATTGTATTATCTTTATTTCATATTCTATTCTATTATTATATTTTCTATATCTTCATACCCAGCTCTCATTTTCCTCCATCTCTGTCCCAGTTATCTGCAGGTGCCTTGCATTTCTATTTTCCCTTTTTTCCGAGTGCTTCCCCAAACAAGACACCCTCTGTGTGCACAGAACATATGGAATATATATTTTTATATATAGATATGTATAGAATGAGGCATTGTGGCAGCTGGTACAAGAATGAAGCTGGATTTAACTTAATTTTTTAAAAATTTCATTTAATTCCAGCCAGGATTTCACAGATTTCTCCTGGCCTATGCTTAAATTTATTGTTTTGGGAAGCTGCTGGGATTTGAGTGATAAAAACTCCTTGTGTTAGTGAGTACACCCCATTCTCAGTGCTCTGAGAGGGCTCCTCACCTCCAAATTCCATCAAAAATCAATTTGTGCCTTTGCCAAGGAGGGCTCCTTGACCTGACAGGGAGTGAAGCTCCGAGGTGGGAACATCCCTGAAAAATGGGAACGGCCACAGGCTAAACCGGTTGTTCCAGACACCAGGGGGGACCAGGACAGAGGATTTGCTCTGCTGCCCTCTCCCCACCTCCTACCACAGCTCCTCAATCTTCTCATGGTGGTTCCACGGGAAGGGAGTCCCTGAAATCGGTGTAAAGTGGGTTTAAAAATTAAAAAATGAAATATCTAAAGATTAAAACCCAGTTCCCTTGCAGGCCTTTGGGTGTTTGGGGAGGCACAAGTGTCCAACTGGCCGCAATCCATGAGCAAATCCCTGCGTGGGAAGTTTGGGATGGGTAGGTGGATATAAACCCGCTTCATCCCTGGATCCAGTGGGAAATCCTCTTGCATTTATCCTCAACCATGCAGCTGCGATTGGAATGTCATTTTTCATGGATGTTTATGGTCAGTTCATCCTTTTTGTTGGTCAAGATAAACACGGAGCACGTCGGTGTTATTGGGCTCTCCCTGGGCAAGGCCAGGAGATTGGGATGTGCCTTTGGGAACGTCGCTCTTCCCTCTTATCTCCCAGCTTTTGAGTTGTGCCTGGATGGTGGATGAACACCCTGGGGTAGTGGAAAATATCCCCATGGCAGGGGGTGGAACTGGATGAGCTTTGTGGTCCCTTCCAACCCAAACCATTCTGTGGGAATCTTCCACATTCCCCAAGCTATCAGGTTTTAGGGATCTGCCTTTTGGAGGAGAACTTGCAGGCAAAGCAGCTCATGACAGCAGCACGTTGGTTCTTGTCATTCCTCGTGGCCATTTCCTGGGAGTTTCAGTCTGGACATTGATGTAAGTCTGGAATTCCTCCCGTTTTTCCACTGTGGTTTTGCTCACTTTGATCCCATTACAAAGCAGTGCCCTGGATCTTAGGGTTAGATGGGATCTTGGGAAGGAATTCCTGGCTGGCCTGGAATTCCCAGAGCAGCTGTGGCTGCCCCTGGATCCCTGGCAGTGCCCAAGGCCAGGCTGGACATTGGTGCTTGGAGCAGCCTGGGACAGTGGAAGGTGTCCCTGCCCGTGGCACTGGAGGGGCTTTGAGGTCCCTTCCCACCCAAAGCATCCTGGAATTCTGTGATCTGGAATACATCCAGCTGTTGGAGTGTTCTGAGTGTTCCTGTGTTTCCAGCACCGAGGAAGACTGGCAGCCTGTCAGTGAGCTGAGATTTAAATTTAACAATGCCCTTCTCCTCAAGGATTTTTGGCAATCCAAGGAGTTCTCACTCCGGGGCTGTTGATGAAACGTCACAGTTTTCAAGGTCAGCATCCACATGTTGGTTTTCCAGGGTGGGAACAGCTGCATCCCTTCCTGTTGTGGAATTCCTTAGGGATATCCCGGGGTTCTTCTGTTATCAGCCAAAGGCTGATTTTATTTTATGCTTTGCCTCCAAAGGCAATCCTGGACTTCAGTGTCTCCATATGGAAAAAGGGTGGACTATGCTGCTCATACTCTTCCCAAACATTGGCTTTTCCAGGAGTTCAGTGGCAATTTTGGTTTAAAATGTTAAATTAAGTGTTTGAAGTCACTCCAGCACCTGGAATCACAGGCTGTGACCTCGGCTTCACGCTCCAGGTCATGGAGAGAGCCCAAAATCCCGATCCTGTCCGATGGAATGCTCACCTGGAATTCTGCTTGCATTAATTGGGATATGCTGTCTTCAGGCCTGTGGCAATAAACTTGCTCCAGTGCTGGGAATTTTTTTCCTCCCTCCTGGCTTCTTTTTGAACTTGGAATTTCGTTTTTACTTGGATGTTCATGGGCGCTGTGTCCTTTTTATCTGTAAAAATAAACACGGAGCAAGTCGGGTTTGTTGTAACGATGTCGGCGCAGGAGAATTTACATTCCACATAAAGGAGGAGAGAATTGTGCTTACTCCTGGATCAGGGAAAAGAAGGATTTCTATGGAGCCTGGATAATTTGTGTCCATGGAATGAGGCTGGAGAATGAGTCCTCAGAAACAAATGCAGGGAGAGGATGTTCCTGTTCTTCCCTACAGAACAACTGTTCCATTTGGGAAGCTTGAACCCAAGGACAATGTGAAGGAAGGGATTATTCTCAGTGTCTTCCCCACCCTCTCCAGTCTTCATTTCACTGTTTGGTTTTTCCCCACAAAGAGCCAGGCAGGATTTGGGATCGGGATCAGTGCTCGCTGCAGCTCAGCTCCGGCAAAATGGATCCGTGACCTGATTTAAACTCGCGGGAGCTGCAGAACGTAAATATTTGATGAAACTACAGCTTCCCTTTTGAAATCTGCTTCGGTTTTTCCAGCTAAATCCTGCCAAGCTATTCCTGAAATCCACTTGTTAATGTGGAGATGTTTATGGAGTTCTCCCTTCTCCTCTTGGAGATTGTTCTGGCCTCGGCCGTCGTCTCAGCCTTGTGTTGTATCTGTGCAAAATCCTGCAGTCCAAGGAGACTTGGAATTCTGTTTGTGTCAGAATCCATGGGAAGGAAGGGAGTTCAACCCATATGCCAGCTCTGATCCCAGATGGGATCCATGCTGTCACTCAAACTGGGATTGCTCCTTGTTTGGGCAGAGATGATACTCCGGTGCTTGGATGAAGGTGGGGGAGGTTGGGAGCTTTTTAAATGGTAAATGAGGATTTTTTTTAGGCTTTTTGGGGCTGCTCTGGAAAGAAAACTTCTGTGTGTTTTGAGTCCTGGAAGGAGCTTTTTCAATGGATTGAGTCAAATATCCCGGACCTGAATTCCTTCCCTGTTTTTATCCTTGTCAGAAGCAATAGTTGCTGTTGGCTTAAATGGATTCCTGCAGAGTGCAGGGAGATTCCCACCTGGGCCGTGTTTGTCGGGATTTCTGGGCTGCGGGATGGTGGCACAAGAGGGAAAAGGAGATTTTGTTTCAAATTCTGAATAAAAAAGGTGGCACAACAGGGAAAAGGGGGATTTATTTCAAACTCTCAATTAAAAAAGCTATGCCAAGGTTTGGAAGCAGCTTCTCCTGGTTGGAGCTGCCCCTCTGGGCAGAGCCCAAATGATTTATCCAAGCCAGAAATGTAGGAATTAATTCCATCCCCATTCCATGTTTGTTTCGTGCCCACATCCAGATATTTGGGTTCCTCCTCTTGAAGAGTTGGGATCCTGGATCCTGCATCCACTCTCAGCCATCACTGGAAACATTTTTTGGGGTGGATGTGCTTTGCTTCCAAGCAGATTGAGGATGGTGCATAATTCCATTAATATCTTAATTTTATCGTTATTTATGGGATAAGAGAGGAGTGTTTGGAGCTTCTAACTGTTCTGAACTTGAGGCTGAAGTTAGCAGCTGGAAAACAAAATTTACCTTTTGATTAAAGTGTGGGGCTCCTTGTGCTGGGACGTTGGAAGTCTTGAAACCACAGGGGTTTATTTAACAATTTAATTTGCAACTCAGAACAAAAAAATCCCTCTCAAATCCAGAAATCTGAAATGTGGACAAAGCCACATTGAGCTCTCTCCTCCTAAACCTCATCTGAGCTGGTTTTAAGGAGACCAGAGGCACCAACAGGAGAATTAATTGCTGTATTGATGGAAAATTGGAATTATTACCTCCCTGGCTCACACATGTAGATTAATGTTGTGATGTCGAGCTCATAGAAAATCTCTGTTGGGAAAACTATATTTAAAAAAAAAATCAAATGTTGAGCTTAAATTTGTGTTTGGTGTTTATTTAAAAGTCTTTAAATTAGAAATGTAATTCAATAAATATAATCATAAATATAATTTAAATTATTTAAATTCGGTGTTCAGTGTTTGTTTAAAATTCTTGCCCTTCTAAACCCACTTCATCAGATGTGGGAGCTCCGTTGAGCTCGTGGAAAGGAATTTTCAGGATCCAGCAAAAGCTTTGTGGTTGCACTGCAGAGTTTTCCTGAATTTCCTGAATCCAGGTTTCCCTGGATTTTGAGGGAATGGCTGAGGACCCCAGGCTGGGAATAGTGCCTGCCTATTTTAAAGGTTACACAGCTATTTATAGCTCAGGCCAGGATGGCTCTGAAACCACTCCGATGAGTCCTTGTTCCATAAATTCCAGACTCCTCTTGGGGAAAAAAAGACATTTATTTGATGATTTTTCTGCTAATTTACCTCTGTGTCTCCTTGCAGGATTCATGAATAAAATCTTCCATCCCAACATTGACGAAGCGTAAGTGAATCCCTCCTCCATGTCCGTGCTCAATCCTCCGAAATTTCAGATGTTTTCCCATTTTGTTTTTGGTTGTGTGGAGCTGCCTGTGCTTCCATGTCAGTAAAATTCCAGTTTGTTTTCTCTTGGGCAGAGTGGGAAGATTGAGGTAGTTGACAGCTGTTGACCGTAAATAGGAATAAATCAGGGCTTATCCCAAACCCTGGGGAAGGGGTAGGGAAGGATTTTATTCCGTTCCCAGAGGTTTTTCCAGTGTTAATTCCATCTTTTCCATGTGTTCCAGGTCAGGAACTGTATGTCTAGATGTAATCAATCAAACTTGGACAGCTCTCTACGGTGAGTTGGGCATTTTCCTCTGTATTGGGGGGACAGATGATTTTAGGCCACTTTTGGGGGTTTTTTTCTTTGATTTTGGGGTTTTTACTGGATTTTGAACTCCTCCCTGAGCCAAGATCAGGTGAAAAATAAGATTTTATTGCAGGTTAGGAGGTGGCATTGCCTCTGATGCTGCAGAGTGATCCCCTTGGGCTCATTTCTGGTTATGCATCTCCTTTTTAGAGATAAAACAGATCAGCTGAAGCTCCTTTAAAATGGAATTTAGGGAAAGCTGGAATTGTTGGAAGGAACACAGCTGAATTTAGTCCAGGCTGCATTTAAAAATGGGAACTTCAGATATTCCAGTTACGCTTTGTGGAGGAAATCCAGGGAAATGCGCATGTGAAATCCCTCAGATTCTTCCCTGGAAAACTGATTTTAGCTATAACTCCTCGTTGGAATGATGGAATTCCTCAGGTAATACAGGGATGAGGGTCACAGTGTGGCTTTGTCGTGGGAGATCAACTTTGCCACTTTTCCATAAAAAGGACAAGAGGATTCCAGTGGTTTGGTGCTCCAGCATTCCGAGTCCTGCCTTGGAGCTGCAGGGGGACCCTGGGATGGCTGAATTCCCACTTCTTCTTCCCTCTAAAGTCACCAATCCAAGATTCCAACACCACCTCTTCCTTTCCAAGGCTTTGCCTCCTTCTGTGGCACAAGGAAATGAAAAAAGGGGGAATAACATTCCTTTGCTTTCTGGAGCATTGCCCCTTTAAAGCAGAGCATTCCCAAGCTGGCAAAGGGTCTGGGTCAGATAATTCCAGCAGCAACCAAGGTGGGAGAGACCTGGAATATGCATCAATAAATTCCTGAGGACCTCGTGGTTCAATTCCTGCTCCTTCCCTAAGGAAGCATCAGCTCCTCAGTGCTGTGGTTGAACGTCCTGCACGTGTTCCTCCTGTTCCTGCTGAACCAACACAGATCTGGGGGGTTTGAGAGAAGGTTCCTTCAAGAAAAAAATCATTATCCTGGGTGTCCTGTGAGCCAGGGGGGAATTCCAGGGCTCTGCTCCCTCATCCTCAGGAGGTTTTAGTGGTCAGATGGCCACAAAGAGGCTCCTGATCCAAGTGGAGGCACCTGGCCCAAGTTTCACAAACTAAAATCAACTTCTTGCTGCCAGTGCCCGAATCCAGTCCCCGGGGATTCCAGCTACCAAGGGCAAGCTGCTGCCATGGCAGGGAATACTCTTACAGAGCATTCCTGCTGTTTTCTGGGATCTCTGTTTTGGATTAAGATCCTTTTTCCAGGTGCTCTTGTGCTCCATCCCAGGAGCAGCTGCTGGCTCCGAGCTGCTCCATGTGCCAGCCAGGACAAACCCAGGCACCAACCCAGGCTGGAGCTGGAGCCTGGAATTCTGTGGCTGCATCCCAGAGCTGGAGGAGCTCTTTGCACAGGGAGAGCCCTTGGAGATCTCCTTCCCCCTTTTTGGTGACCTTTTTGGGAAGTTGAGGGCTCTGGGATCTGGTTGAATTTAGCAGCTTGGTGGTGACTCAGGAATGGGATACACCCTTTTTCCAGGAAAAGGGACAGGTTGAGGTGGCCAAACTGCTCATGTGGTGTGTCCTGGGCAGTGATGGAATTCCCTGATTGTGATCCATGCAGGACGGGACCGGTGATGCCCATCCACAGGCAGGATTTTCCTGCCACAGGGAAAGAGAGACTGATAAAAGATTTATAGAACATTCCTATGGGAAAGCCCCCCAACAAGGAACATTCCCAAGGAGGAATGATGACACAGGGCTGGTTCCTGCCCCTCCCCACCACTGGAATGGGGAGTTTGTCCTCTCAGGGGTGCAGGAAGAGAGTTTTGTGTATCCATGGTCACTCCTGGGCACCAGGAGGAGGTTTCCTGTTGTGGATTATTTGGTGACAGATTCCTGGTGGCACCAAGGTTTTAATGGGAGCTGTGCACATTCCCGGAATTGTTTGGAGTTGGAGGAGTGCTGGTTTCTATGAACGAGCTCATGGGAAGCTGTGGAACACACGCTGTGCCTTCCATGGAATCTTGGAATGGTTTGGGTTGGAAGGACCTCGGAGATCACTGAGCTCCAAGCCCTCTCCTTGGGCAGGGAGCCTTCCACGGAGCACAAGACATTTAAACAGAGATTGGAAGAGGTAAAGAATTCAGGGAAGGGCAGAGCACCGCACTGTTGGTTTGGGGTTTTTCCTCATTTTTTAAGCCAGGATTAAAACCCAGGAAAATTCCATCCCCTTCCTTGCTTCACCCATGGATATCTTCATTTATGTGTTGGGAGGAGGAGTTTGTGAGGAGCTGCAGCAGCTCTTCCATCAACCCTTATTTTTATTCTTATTTTTGATTTTACTCTCTTTATTTTACCTAATTCCCAGACTCTCCGTGCACTTCCCCTCAGAGTTTGTGCCGCTCTTCCAGGATTTTTGGGATGGCTCTGGCTCTGGGGACGTGGACACCAACTCTGTGTTTGCCTTGCAGATCTCACCAATATATTTGAGTCGTTCCTGCCCCAGCTGCTGGCTTATCCCAATCCTATAGATCCTCTAAATGGTGACGCTGCAGCCATGTACCTCCACCGACCAGAAGAGTACAAACAGAAAATTAAAGGTGAGGCCTAATTAACAGAATTATTGGGATTCCATCCCGAGGGAATGATGGCTCTGATGTAAATTTGAGAGTCACCACCTGGTTTTTCCCCTTCCAGTTCCAGTGATGGGAAGGAAGGAGGGATGAGGTGCTGCTGTGTTGGAAATCATCAGCAGAGCCTGAACAGGGAAAGCTGGGAAGGAAACTGGGTTAGGATTCAATGTGATTTTGGGAGATGGGAGAAATGATTGGGAAGGAATGGTGTGTGACCAAAAAAAAGGCAGGAAAAGTGCCAGTCTTAAACAGGAGCATCCAATGACACAATTAATGGATAAAAAATGGCTTGTTGGAAAGTTCTGAGAGCAGCAATCAAGGAGTTGGGGATGCTGTTGCAGGAGGTGGTTTTGCACTGTGCCGGAGCAGGAATTTATGGAAAATGCCAAATAATCCTTCCTTGTTCCTTCCTAGTCCAGCCAAGGCTTCCCAGATCCATTCCTGGTTCAGGGAATGCCGTTAGGAAGCTGCAGAGAAATTAGTAAAGGCTGGAAGATGAGGAAAAGACCTGTAGGAGTTGAAACTAAAGGACCAAAGGGGGTTAGGAACTTCGGCAGATCAAAAGTGCCTTCAGAAAAGAAGGGAATGGTTTTTCCTGGAAGCAGGATGTTGGTGTGAGCAGGAGTGGGACTCCACAGTGACTGGAGAGGGTGGGGGAGCACTGGGAGAGCTGCTGGAGGTGCTTCTGGAAAGCTTGGAAGGACAAAATGGAGTCAAGAAGCTCCCAGTAAGGACCTCCAAAATACTTTGGACAAATAGGAGGATTGTCCAAGCAATCTGGTGAGTGAAACACACAAATGGACTTAGTCTTGCAAACGTAAGAAATGAGATAAAAATTAGGAATTGTGCTTTAGATTTGCCTTCCCTAAAATCAGCAGGCCCCCCTTTCCTGCTGTGCCAAGCCTATGAGCCATGGAATTTCTCCCTCCTCTGATCCAGTGAACACAACCCAAACAACATTTCATTTCCTGGTGGGAAATTTCCAGCCTTTGGCCTGGATTTGAACTGAGTTTTTAGGGAGCTGAGTTTTGTTACTGCATAACCAGGAGACTCTTTGTCCCTGGGAGCCCTGCCAAGGAAAGGTCCATGAGCAGCAGGAATTGGGAAAGCTCAGGTATCCCCAGCAAAACGTGGGATCAGCTCTGCCACGTCGCCCAGGAGTGGTTAAACCTGGAGTCACTCTGTTCTGGTGTGAAATGCCCAATTTTTGAGGGTGGAACTCCAAAGGAGCCGTGATTTAAATTGTGAAATATTCGGCCTCCCTTGGCTGATTGCTCTGACGGGATTGTGGGAACTTCCCTGCAGATCTGCCCTGCTCAGTATCCCCAAGTTCATTCCCTGCTTTCTCATACGAGGGAGCTTCCAGGCCAAATGGTTTGTCAGATAAAATCTCCAGTGCCAGCACTGAGAGTCCTCTGAAAACAGCCTAAAAACCAAAAATATCCTTGGAAAAAAGCCAGAAAAACTGATTGCAGCCCAAAGAAGATCTGAGGACATCCCTCAGGATATTGGGATAGCCTCCTCCCTCATTCCCATCCAGGTACAGATGATCTGGAAGGAGCTTTGAGTGCTTGCAACATGTTCCATAAATCCCAGAGTCCTGACTCCGCCAGCTCTTCCCAGGATTGCGTGACAAGTATGGGATGGAGCTGAACTCTGTCATCCCTCATTTTGAAAAATAGCCTTGGATATGTTAAAATTGCTGCAGAGGATCCTGGCAGCTCCCATGCTCTGGGAAACTCGGGAGTGCAAATCCATGATTTATTTATTGCTGCTGTTCCCGGTGTTTTTGTCGTTGGGAGCGCAGGGAATGTTTGTGTGATGTGGTGGTTTGGGGAGGAGGCCACAGGCCCAAAATTTATAATTCCTGCTCTGCTCCGCTTCCTCTGTGGGAGATTTCTTAGGGAATCTTCCTTTGGCAGGGTGAGGAACAGCTGAAGGATATCCAGGCTGAGTTTTTGCTGGGAGCTCAGGACATCTCTGGGAGCAGTTTTCCCACCCCACGTGGCTGAAGCTCCAGTAAAATCCCTTGGAACACCAGGGCTGTAACCACAGCTTGTTCCTGTTGCTCCAGGGTTTGTAAATGAATGAATCCCGTGGTGTTTTCCTGGCAGGAATTGGTGCGTGAGGGTTCCCCTTCCCGAGCACTCTTCTGTGGGAGATGCTTTGTCAATATTTAGATATTCTGGGTTTTTTTTTTCCTTGATGGGCTGAAAGTCCCAGCTGAATGCAACATTCAGCATGGAAATCCCTGGAAATTTGACTTTTCCTGGATTAAACCTTCCAAAAAACCCAGCCCAGGAGCTTTTCTGGATAAAAAGTGGCATTTTAAGCTTGAAGTTTTAGCTTAGGCTCAAGGAGGCCTTTTCCACCAGTAGCTTCCATGTGGGAATGTCCTCTGGAAGCAGCCAGTGAGGAAGTGCTGGTGGCCTCCCATCCTGCCAGTCCCTGGCTGGTGGCTGCTGCGTCTGGAAGCTCCCAAGGCAGCTGCAGCCAGTGTTTAGGTGGATTTGGGATAATCCCAGAGGGAATTTCTGAGATTCCCACTAAGGGTTTTGACATCCAAAACCTCGCAGCAGCAGCACTTGGGTTCCCTTTGCTGGAATGTGCAAGGAATAACAACCTCTTTGGGTGAGCACCCCTTTTCCAGAGGGAGATAAATTCTTGGAAAGCTCTGGGAAGGGAGCAGCCACTTCAAGGATGTGTCACAGAATCAGGGAATGGTTTGGGTTGGAAGGAGCCTTAAAGAGCCGTCCAGTTTCAGCCCCTGCCATGGGCAGGGAGTTTCCACCAGAGCGGGTTCTGCGGAGCCCCATTCTTGTCCTGTCAGCATCCCAATCCCATCCATTTCTTACATATAATAAAGAAAAGAAACAGTGCAGCTGTTCCTGGAGTAGTTTTGTGCTCTGCTGTCTCTGTTCCTCCTTCCTTCCACTTGGCTTACGTAGGATTTAGTCTGGAATTTTAGTCTGGTTCTCAGCTTTGCTTCAGTGACGGTTCTGTCCCATCAGTTTCAACTCAGCTCTTCATTTCTTCAAGTCAGGCCCCTTGCTGGCTTTTAGAGCTGTCCTCGAAGTCACCAGCTGTGGCAGCAAATCAAATCCTGTCTTATTCCGTGAGTTACGTCCCACTGGGAAGGACTTGGGTTGTTTCCAGCTACTGACACAGGATCCTTGGGATCTTCCTCCTTTCCAGGTTGCACATCCTGGACGGGGTCTCCACCAGCTGTTTTCCCATTGCTGGACAATGCTGTGTTTGGTGTGAGAAATGCACAATCCCACACTGGTTTGGATCAGAAGGCATCTAAAAGATCATCCAATTCCAACCTGGCCTGGAACATTCCCAGGGATTCAGGGGCAGCCACAGCTGCTCTGGGCAATAGGATCATTTACAATTTATATAATTTATCTGACTTACCAAATGTGCTGTGACCCAACCTCCTCCAACTGTTGATTATCTGTCCCTAAACATCCTTTTTCTTTCTCTCCCCTCCAGAATACATCCAGAAATATGCAACAGAAGAAGCACTAAAAGAACAGGAAGAAGGCACCGGGGACAGCTCATCCGAGAGCTCCATGTCCGACTTCTCGGAAGATGAGGCTCAGGATATGGAATTGTAGTAGAGGAGGCCACCTGCTTTTCAGAGAGACTCTAATTTCCTAACCATGAGAAGCAGACTATAATATTCATATTTAAACAAAGCAATTTTTTTTATTACTAAACAAGGTTTTTATGAATTATAGCATTGATATATATATATATATATATATATCACCCTTTAGATCTTGATTTTCTTGGTCATTTCCCAATTCCCGAGGTGCATAGCGTATTCCCAACATTCCATTTTGGTAGCAATATGCAGCCCGGATGCATGCATTGAGATTCCGTTTGGCCAAGTCAGCTTTGGTGTGCTACCAAACAGCTGCCCTGGGAGGGAGGGAATTAGCAAAAATGAAAAAAAAAACCAAACAAAAAACCACAAACAAACAAAATAAAAAGAGGGATTTGCTCTCGGATCGAGGTTTCCTCCGAGTCTAAAACCTTGGAGATGGTAGAGCTGTGTAGGGATGGAAGGGGCTCCTCCAGGTCGTGTTTTAGGTGGAGTCACATTAAAAAAAAAAAAAAAAAAAAAAGAGAGATTTAAGTAAAAAAACAACCAATCCAAAGGCTTGGAGCTTCTCAGAGCATTGAAGCTGGAAAATGACTTGGAATTTCAGTCCGTTCTTTCTGTGGACTCCTCCCTGCCCTCCCGAACTGTAGGGACTGACAACCACTGGTGGATTTCCTCTGGGGACTTTGGAAAAGCTGGATGTTGTTCCCTTGCTTGGTCTGGATTAGGAGCTGTTCCCTTGCTGGGAGGGAAGAACCACCCGGAACCCCACGGATGATGCTCTTTGGACAGTGCTGGGATTGACCTGGAGCACATGGAAATCAAACTCTTCCCTTGTCCCAGTTTGGAACCTGCTGCCCTTGAATGGCTTCGAGTTGGCTTTTTTTTTTCATTTTCTTCTTTCCCCCTCCCTCTTTTGCTCGAAATCTGGTTCAAACACCTGCCAAGCACTCACCGTGTCCTGGGAGCTCCTCTGACCAGATGGATTGGCCTTGCCAGAGCTTCAGATCCACGGAATTGTCCCGTTGGCCGAAGTCCACGAATCCATCGGCACTGATTTGATTTTCTTTTTTTTTTTTTTTTTTTAATCTTTCCTCCCCCTTCTGCACCAGCTTGGTTCCCATCTGCTTGTGTGTGTACAACAGGATAAAAATTCCTTAAGAGTTAACAAAGAATATGATCTTAGAAAAAAAAAAAAAAACACAAAATTTGAGCTGAATAAAAAAAAAAAAAAACTAAAAAGCACCAATTGAGGAAGCAAATGAATTAATGAATTCACTCTTTGGTTTTTCGTTGGTTGGTTGGTTTTGGTTTTTTGGTGTTTTGTTTTTTTTTTGGTTTTTTTTTTCCAGGATGTTTGGGAAATGGAATGTTGGATTTCTCCTGGTGTCTTGCAGCAAGCTGAGAGATTTTTTTTGTTGTTGTTCCTAGAAATCTGATAGAGTAAATGTCTCCTTGGGATACTTGAATTGGGATAATTGTGCATCGCAGATTCAAACTAAGATGGATTTTTAAAGCTGAATGTTACCTGCTGGTTTTCTTTTGGGGATTTTTTCAAAGGGGTTTGGGCAAGATCTTCTCATTTGTGATGCGACCTTCAGGAAAAATCAACCCACCCTGAGCGACTCTGGAGCGGAGTTTTGAATGTCAGACTGGTACATTTATCATTTGCCCAGAATTATTGGGGTTTATTTCCTTTCCTTTCGAGGCGCCACCGAGTTGGGCGATTCCAACCCTGTCTCTGATTCATAAAGCACAATCAGATTCTTTTCTGTTGCTTTGGGGGGGAGAAAACAAAAACTCCATCAAGTCCCACTTTGCTTTGGCATGATTTTCCTGAATAAAAACCTACCATGAATTTCCTTTCTGTTAATTCCGGGCACGAAGCAAAGGTTTTCCCTCTCCTTTTTCCCATTCTTTTCCAGCAGTGATGTAGGGCTGTGGCTAGTACTGTGCTGAAGTTCTCTATCTAGCATTTGTGGCTTGTTGGAGGGTAATATTAATTATTTAACATGTAATGATGTAATTAACTCTTATCTAGCACGTTGTTTGCTCATTAATTTGGGGAGGGAGGGGCCACGTTTAACTCGCTTTCCTGCTGCCCTGGCAGTTTTGTTTGTGCTATACTTGTAGGTGCTACTTAGGAGTAGAGTCAAGTGCTGGGTGGTGATTTCAGTTTTAAAAGCTTCAAAAAAAACCAAAAAAAAAAAAAACAAAACAAGCAAACAAACAAAAAAAAGGCAACCAAAAAAAAAAATCACAATAAAAATTTGTATTTTTTCAATATTGTATAAAAACAGTGTTCTAATTCCCTCGCCCCCTTCCCTTGCAGGGTTTTCTTCTCCATCATTCCCTCACGTGGATTTAGGGCATCCAGCTACTGGAGTGTCCTCCCTTTTCCTTTTGGGAAACACTAAGCTGGGATTCCCAAAAAAAAAACCCCATATTGGGAAAGCACAGCTGGCTGTGTGAGGACACAACGGGATGGATTCACGGAGCTTGTCCAAGCTGCTGCCTGCTGGCTCAGCGTGGCCAGAGCCACAGAAATGCACATTCCCAGCACTTCCCAAGCCGTGACAAATCCCAGGGTTGTCCTGGGAGGAAAAACCAGCTGCCAAAACGCTGCTTGGAAACGTGTCCTGGGTGAAGGTGCTCCAGGGGTGAGGTGGGTTGGGGTCAGCTCCTGTCCCACCCCCTCAGACCCCGCTGCTTCTTCCCCTCCTACATTTTCCACCTCTTCCCCCCCCCCTCCAAAATCTCCCTTCTTCTCCCAAAGTAATCTTCCCCCCCACAAAAAGTGTGTGTGTAGAACTTCACCAGCCTAATCTGGATGAAAAGGTGAACCGTGCTGGAGCAAGAGAGCTTTTTTTGATCACCTTCAGAGTGTTTGTCTTCGTCACAAAACAGTGGTGATGTCACCTTGGGAATTCCCGGACCCTGGGATGAACTTCCCACTGTCAAACTTTGCCACAGCCCTTGGAGCTGCTTTGGGAACAACCTTTGCCTTCTACCCCTGTCATTTCTCCTTTTGCCCTCGAGCTTTTCCATGGAATGAGAAGCGGAGCGGACACGTCCCCATGTCCCTCTGCCCCGACTTTTCCCGACCCAGGGATTGCTTTGGCGGATGCCAAAGGGTGCTGGCACAGGGAGCAGAGCTTTGCCACCAGCCTGGCTGCTCCTCCATGGCTGAACCCCACCCCATCCCTCAAACGTGCCACAGAGACGGGGCTCCCCTTCCCTCCCCCCTCCTCGGGAAGGCTGGGATGTGTTTAACAATTTTATTTTTTTTTTTTCCTTTTTTTCCTGGCTTTTTTTCCCTCCTCCACATCCTGCTTCCCCTTTGCAACAGCCACGATTCTCCCACCTGTGCTGGGTTCCTGTCAGGTGGCACCTGAGGAGATCTCGGGGTGGTTTTCCCTTCGGTTGAGTCGGCTCTTTGTTATTTTTCCCTTTTCTCCTCTTTTTTTCTGGCGTTGTCGGTAGCGTGGCGCAGCTGCCTCTCCTCTGGGTATAACCTCTCCAATAGTTGTGTATAATTAAAGAACTGTAAACTTCTTCTTTTTTTTTTTTAAATAAAATCTGTATATACCTTGAAATCTGGCTGGTGTTTGGGCTCGTAGGGAGGACCCTGGACCGTGCAGCATCCCTCGGCTCTGCATCCCACCAGGACCAGCTGATCCACAGGGATCACCTCCCAAACCCATCGCCGGGCATTTTTCCACCTGGGAATGACCAGCTGGAGGTGGTTGGGCACCCACCGAGCTCACTGTGGGAAGGTTGATGATCTTGGAGGTCCTTTCCAACCTCAGCAATTCCTTTTCCAGCTCTTTGGGTGATGTCCTTCCATGCCCCGTGACCGCAGCCACGGCACCAAAGCTGATTTTTAGGATTTTGGGGCTGGCAATCCCTCCCGTTCCTTCACCTGTGGATCCCAAGGTCTCCTTGCAGCTGGAAAAGTTGTCCCAGGTGAGGCTGCCCGGGATTCCACGGGAGCCGTGTAATTAATGGATGGTAATTAGGCCGAGTGGCTGTTTTCTGGATAATCACTCCTGATTTTGGCTCGATGTTGGAGAAGGTTTGGGATAACGCGCGCAGGGAACGTGGCCGGGAGTGGGAGCAGTCCAGGGGGTGTTTGGGGCTGTGGATGGGCCAGGGAAGGTGACAGCGGCTGGCACCTGCCTTGTCCCCTCTCCTCCTGCTTTAACTTCCCGCAGCTGCCGCCCCAAATTTGCTGCAGCTGAGCCAGACCTTCCTCTCCATCTTCCTCCTCCTCCTCCTCCCCGACTCCTCCCTTGCTCCAGCTCGGGGCTGTTTGTCGCCAGCCCGGGGACACGGTGGCGGCTCTGTGTCGTGCCAGTGCCACCTGCTGCCAGCGCCCAGCCCGGCACCCTGAGCACCCTCGGCTGCCGCTGGGTGCGGGGCGTGGGACCCTGTCCCCGGGCCACCTCCTGGGGCCACCAGCTCTCCGGGCTCTGCCCCTTTCCCTGCGGAGGGAGCCGCGAAGGGGGGGACAGTCCCACCCCCTCCTCGCTCTGTCCCCCCCTTTCCGGGGGCTCTCAGGGCCAGCGGGGGGGTGGCACTGTCCCCTCTGCCCAGCAGGTGGCCCCCGTGCCCCACCAGTGGCCTCCCAGTCTGCCCAGTACAGGGCAGAGCTGGGCCCGGCGCTGGGTGCCCTCCCTGTCCCCCTGCAGTGTCCCCATGGCTGCTCTGTCCCCACTGTCCCCTGGGTGCCAAGTGCCACCCGCTGTCCTCCCTCGGGGCGCCGGGAGGTGGCTGTGGTTTGGGGGGTCACTGCTGGGGTGACATGGGGGGACAGGGACACAGAGCCGGTGGCAGGGGCTGCTCCTGCTCCCGGGAGGTGTCACCCTGCCCTGGGGGCACCCGGCGGTGTCACCCTGCCCGGTCTGTGCCGACGTCAAAGGGCAAACCCTGAGCCTGAGGCTCCCTGGGATGTGGGTGACACCTCACGGGGCTCTGGGAGCCATCATTGTGAGGCTCTGGGTGACATTCCCATGGGACTCTGGCTTTTACCACCGTCGGGCTTTGGGTGCTGTCCCCAAGGAGCTTTGGGTGCTGTCCCCAAGGAGCTTTGGTGCCATTCCCACAGGACTTTTGGTGTCATTCCCATCGGGCTCTGGATGCTTTCGCTGTGGTGTTTTGGGTGCCATCCCTACGGGGTTTGGGTGCCATTTCCATTGGGCTCTGGCTGCTGTTCCCATCTGGCTCTGGTCAGTGCCACCCCCGTGGGGATCTGGGTGCCATCCCCAAGGGTCACTGGGTGCCACCCCCGTGGGGATCTGGGTGCCATCCCCAAGGGTCACTGGGTGACACCCCCGTGGGGATCTGGGTGCCATCCCCAAGGGTCACTGGGTGCCACCCCCGTGGGGATCTGGGTGCCATCCCCAAGGGTCACTGGGTGCCACCCCCGTGGGGATCTGGGTGCCATCCCCAAGGGTCACTGGGTGCCACCCCCGTGGGGATCTGGGTGCCATCCCCAAGGGTCACTGGGTGCCACCCCCGTGGGGATCTGGGTGCCATCCCCAAGGGTCACTGGGTGCCACCCCCGTGAAGATCTGGGTGCCATCCCCAAGGGTCACTGGGTGTCACCCCCGTGGGGATCTGGGTGCCATCCCCAAGGGTCACTGGGTGCCATCCCCGTGGGGATCTGGGTGCCATCCCCAAGGGTCACTGGGTGCCACCCCCGTGGGGATCTGGGTGCCATCCCCAAGGGTCACTGGGTGCCACCCCTGTGGGGATCTGGGTGCCATCCCCAAGGGTCACTGGGTGCCACCCCCGTGAAGATCTGGGTGCCATCACCATCAGGCTTTGGTTGGTGCCACCCCACAGCCCCTGTGACAGACGGGGACAGCCCAGCGCTGGCAGTTGCTCAGGGCTCTGGTCCTGGGGCTGCTCCTGGTGGGAGCGGGGCATTCCTGGATTTGTTCCTGTGCCAGATTCCAGGACCTTCCACCTTGGGAACCACTCCCCATCCCTGCTGGAGATCAGAGCACCTTGGATCCTGCCCCAGCTGACGGGTGCTGCGCATCCATGCGGATGCACCCCGGGCCCCAAGTGGGCACCGGGATGAGATGGGCCCCTTGTGGTGACCCCAGTGTCCCTGGGGGACACCTGAGCCTCTCTGCCTGCCCCGCGCCGGCTCCAGTTACGGCCCGAATTGTTCCTCCCGGCTGGAAGAAATGCCGTCAGCGCCGGCGGATCGGTGGCCATTACTAATGCATGACATTCCGGCGGGACACGGCCGTGTCCGACCCCCCGCAGCGGGACCGGGACCCCCCCGAGCTGTCTGCACCCCTTGGGAAGGGCAAGAGGGGCAGGGGTGGGGGTGGGGAAGGGTTTGGCTCCCTCTTCCTTCATCCAGACCCTGAATGCCGGCTCAGGATGGCTCAGGATGTGCCTGTCCAATGGAGCAAGCCAAGGCCTGCGGAACGCGTGCGTTCCCAACTGGGGCGCGAGCACGGTGGGGCTGGAGCCGGAATGGACCTTCCCAGATGGATCCCAGTGTCCCTGTCGCATCCCAGGCCACCCGGAGTGCTCCCGCAGAGAACGGTCCCAGCTCAGGGCACGTTCGGTGACAAATATCTCTGTTTCCCCATAACCGGTGATTCCAAGCCTTTTGCAGCCGGGGGTTCTCCCTCCCTGCTTTGCTCCTTCCCAATTTTTTGCTCTTTTCCCTCAGTTCCTCCCTTTATCTCCAATTTTTCCCTCCCCACTTGAGCACAGTGATGGCGAATCCAACAGCTTCACCCCACATGCAGCCCAGCCCAAAACCCCCCCAACCTCCTGGGATGGGGATGGGATGGGGATGGGATGGGGATGGGGATGGGGATGGGGATGGGGATGGGGATGGGATGGGATGGGATGGGATGCTCATCCCTGCACATCCCATCTCGGGCTCACACCCAGCAGGATGAACAAGGCGACCACCTCCCTGTCCCTGCTTCCACCCCAATTTTAAGCCGGGATCTCATGGAACAGGGAGGATTTTGCCACAGAATGTGCCGGGGAAGGTTCCCTGGCTAATGCACCTCGGCTGCGCTCCCTCATCCCTGCACATCAATATTGCATTATCCTTCCATCCCCCTCTGAGCCCGGCCAGGAGCTGCAGAGAGAAACCCGGCCCCGGCAGAGCCCCCACCCGAGCGCCGCCGGGGCGGCCGTGCCCGACCCCCTCCACCTTTCCAGAGGCTCTTCCAGGTCCATCCACATTAAATATTCGGCAGAGGAACAAAAGAAGACGATGTAAATTTTTAAACAGGGCCATTTGCTCCGCTCGGCTTACGCAGGATGAGGCCTCCGCGAAATTTTGTCCGCACCTTGGCGGAGCCGAAATATTGATAATGCCGGGGAGAGGGATGAGCCTGGTGCTGAGGGACCCATTCCGTGCGTGGGGTGGCACCAGGCAGGCCATCAAGGTGTCCCAGCCTTGGGATCATCCCTTGGCATGGGAACCATCGCAGGTGCCTCCTTGCTTGGGGCCATCCTGGGAGCTCAGGGACCACCCCAGGCTCTTGGAAATCTTTCCAGGTTTTTTCTTGCTTGGAGACCATCCAAGGATCTTGGGGAGGGATCATCCTGGTTTGTGGGGATCATCTGGGATGCTTTCCATCTTGGGGACAGTTTTGGAGTCTCAGGAACCATCCTGGGGTGGTCTCAGGGACCATCCCAGGCTCTTGGACACCGTCCTGGTGTCTTGAGGATCATCCTGACTTCTGGGGATCATCTGGGGTGCTTCTCTTCTTGGGGATGATCTTGGAGTCTCTGGAAGTGTCTTGGGATCTCCAGGATGCTCTTGGGGATTATCCTTGCACCTGGGGACCACCCAAGGTGCTTCATTGCTTGGGAGCAGTCCTGGAGTCTGGGCATGGGAACCATCCAAAATTCCTCCCTGCTTTGGTACCAGCCCAGGGTCTCAGGGACTCTGAGATCTCTGGGAATATGGACCATCCAAGGTGCTTCCCTGCTTAGGGACTATCCCGGGATCTCAGGAACTATCCTGGGCTCTTGGGGACAATCACTGCACCTGTGGGAACATCCAAAGTGTCTCCTTGTTTGAGAACCATCCCTAAATCTCAGGGACCATCCCAAGGCTCTTGGGAACCATCCGGATTGCCTCCATGCTTGGGGACCACCCCAGACCATGGGAACCATCCCAGGCTATGGGGACCATCCTGGGCGCTTCCTTATTTGAGGACCATCCTGGAATCCTGGGAAGCATCCAATGGGATGTAGGGACCATCCCAGGTGCCTCCCTTCTTGGTAACTGTCCTGGGCTCTTGGAGACCACCCCTGACTCGTGGGGACCATGCAAGGTCTTGGGGACCATCAGAGGTACCCCCACGCTTTGGGACCACCCAGGACCCTCCTTTCTCCGGCACCACCCCGGGGTCCCACAGAGCAGCATCCCAAGCGCATCCCAATCCCCAGGATCCATCACCCTCACCCCCATCCCAGCCCCTGCTCCTCCCCTTGTCCCTCCCTCCCCTCTCCCCCCATCTCTCTTGGGGGGCAGCCCCTCCCCGAATCCCCTCTGCTCCACGGCCCAGGGGGTTTAACCCCCAACAACAAAAAATCCCAGGAAGCACCGACCGGCTTCTCCCACCCTCCATCCCGGCGGCCTTCGGCAACCCGATCCCGGTCCCAGCGGGCAGCCTGGCCCCAAACTGGTCGGGCTGGTTTGCGGCGCTGGAGGCCAGCGCTGCACACGCACCTCGGGGGCGGGGGGCGGCACTGACCCCCGGTAGAGATTTATATTTTTATAGATTTTTATTTTTATATATTTATGGGGTTTTATCTGGCTTGCACCTGTGTGGTTACGGCGGGAATTTGTGTGCGATTTGGGGCCGGGGGGGGGGGGGGGGAGGGTGTTAATCTGGGGCAAGAAAGGGAATTTTGGGGGGGGTGGGATATAATTTTAGCAGGATGGGGGCGGGGGGGGGTGCACCGGTGCGAACCATCCCCGTGGCTGCAGGGCTGGGACAAGGAGAGGACCCCTCCAGAAGCCCGGGACAACCGGGAAGCGATTCCCGCCCCCCGGTATCCATCACCCGAGCCGCGCCCCCCCCGCAGCCGCAGCCCGGGGGTCGCGCCCCCCCCCTCCATCCCCCCGCCCATCCCCGTCCCCTCGGGGCGGGCGGCGGCAGCTGCGCCTCTCGAGTTGCGCTGCGAGGGGGTGCGGGGGGGCTCGGGATCGGTTTCCTTCACCCCCCCACGGCCCCGAGGGGGGATGTGGGGGGAGTTTAGGGAGCGGGAAACCGGATCGGCGGCGGCGGGGCGGCTCAGGTGCGCGGGGTCCGGTGTCCGACAGCCGGTGAGCGGCCCCGACGGCGGCCCCGGGGCGGGACGGCACCGGCTATAAAAATGCCCCCCCAAGGGGAAGGAACCGCCGGTTGGGGCTCAGCCTTCCCCGGGCCCTGCCCGCCGCCGCCGCCGGGACGGAGCCGCCCGCCCCGAGGCCGCGGGGATGGGCGGGCACCGCCTCCCACCCCTCGGAGCGCAGGGAGGGATGAACCGGGGGGGGGGTCTTCTCTGCCTGTTTAGGAGCTCCCGCTCCGTCCTCAGCCCTCGGGGGGTCCCGGCATCACCCCCTCGGGGTGGCCGCAGGGGTAACGGGGGGCACGGACCGCGCCGGCGGCCCCGGCGGGGCGGCCCCGGGGGTGGGGTGCGTGGGAGGGGGGGGTGGCCCAAGGTGAGCCCGTCCCCCCCCCCTCCCCGCCCCAGGCCCGGCTCCACCTTCCGGGGCACCTGGGCCAATTGGGAGCCGCAGGGGGGGTCCCCCGGCCGGGCTAAGGCCGCCGCCGCCGCCGCTCCCCGCCACTTGGGCGAGCGCCGGGACGGCGGGCGGCGGCGGGGACCCCCCCCTCGGGGATGCGGGGTGGGGGTGGGGGGTGTCCCGTGTCCGTCCGTCCCCCCAGCCCCATGGTGACACCCCCCCTCCCCCGTCGGGGCCCGGTGTGGCCGCCCGGAGCCGAGGCAGCGCCCGGAGCAGAGGTAAGTGCGGCCCTCGGCCCCGGGGGGGTCGGGTCCTGCTGGGACCCCCCCGGGGCTCAGGGACCCCCCCTTTGAACCGCTCCCTTCCCCCCGCGCCCGCTCCCGGCAGGACCCGACCCCGGGGCGGTGCGTCCCCCCCTCTCCCCGCTTTTCCTCGACGTGAGGGTCCCCCGAATCCCTTCGGGCTGAGCCCCCCCTGCCTCACCGCCCCCTCCCAGCGCCCCCCATCCTTCCCGGGGTCCCCCAAACCTCTGCCGTCGGGGCGGTGTCGCAGCGGTCGCATCCCAGCGGAGCGATGCGAGTGACAACGAAATCGCGGTCCGGCCCCACCGCCCGCAGCCGCAGCTGCACCCCGGCCTTGGCGGGGTTGTTTGGGGGCTCAGGGGTGGCCCCCCCGCCCCCCGGGTGCGATCTGTGGCCGCTCTGCAGCCCCGATGGCAGCTCCGGTGTCACCAAATAGCGCCGGTAACGAAAGCCCGGCTAAGGGGGACCCCGTAACATGGGGGCTGCTTTGGGGGGCTGTCCAAGCCCCCCAACCCCTGGGGTACGTACGCCCCTGCCCCGCCCGATGCTGCGGAGTGTGGAGGGACCCCCGGGGGCTCAGGCGTGTCCCCAGCCCTGCTTGAGGACACCAAACCTCAGTCGGGGGTGGCAGGGTGGGGTCCTGCCCCGGGCTGGGGGCTGCTTTGGGGTGAGGGGGCGTCCCCCGGGCGCTGGGGGGGGGGGTCATGGCCGGTGTCTCGGGCACTGCGGCACAAATCTGCCCGGTTTAACCCCGAAATGGGGCTCCCAGCTGCACACGGCAGCTCTGTCCCTGTCCCGGTCCTCTGTCTCCATCCCTGTCCCCATCTCAAGCTCCATCCTCATCCTCGTCTCTATCCCTGACCAAATTTCTGTCTCTATCTCTCTTGTGGTCCCTGATCCCGTTTCCATCTGCATCTTTATCTGTCCCCCTCTCTGTCCCTGTCTCCATCCACATCTCCATCTCCATCCCCATGCCCGTCCCTTTCTCCTCCTTCTCCTTCTCCTTCTCCTTCTCCTTCTCCTTCTCCTTCTCCTTCTCCTTCTCTTTTTCTTCTCCACCTCTTTCTCTTTTTCCTCTTTCTCATCTCCATCTCCATCCCCATCTCCATCCCCATTCCCCTCCCTGCCTCTGTCTCCGTCCCCATCTCCTTCCCTTCTTGTCCTTGTCCCATCCCCAATCCCCTCCCCATCCCCACCTGGCGATTCCCATGGCCTGGGGTCCTGCAGCCGCCCGTGTCAGGGTGCCGAGGATGGACAGGTGCCCACCCCCACTGCCCCCCATGGCAGGGCAGACACCGGCAGTGGCCACATCCAGGAGCCACCACGTCCCTGTCCCTGGCCGTGGCAGGGGCAGTGGCCAAGCACCATCTTGGTGCTGTCGGTGCCATGAGCATCCGCAGGCGACTCCGGTGGCCTTTTGGGCTTGGGGATGGCGTTTTGCCTCGTTGGCCCCCAAAACGTGGCTCAGGGGCCAGGGGACCCCCATGTCCCCATGCTGAAGATCTCTTGCGGCAGAACCCTCCGGAGCCCTCGGAGGGGGCTGCGGGAGCGGGGCCGGGGGGGCCCCGGGGGGGCAACATCCGCAATGCGGCAGCTCCCAACGTCATGAGCCGGGGTGCGGCGGCTCCGCAGAGGGGCTGGCTCAGCCCCGGGGCCTGGGCTGCCGCAGTGGCCTTGGGCAGAGGCAGGGGGACAGGGACAAAGGGGGCACCCCAAAGCCCCCGCCGCCCCGGGGATGTTGGGGCGCGGGCGGCTGGCGGGGAGAGGCCGGGTCCCGCCTGGCGCGGTGCCGGGGCCACGCGGGCGACGACGGCGCGGATTAAGGCGAAGCCGTCGCGTTCAAAGTCACGCCAAGGATGGCAGCGGGCTCGGCTTCGCCCGCGTCCCCTGGGGAGCGGTGTCCCCAAGCCACCGAGGCGCCAGGGCGGTGTCCCCCAGGTGAGGACGGTGCTGTGGTCACGGGGGGCTTCTCTTCCTTTAGGGCTGCTTGGCTGAGCGCCATGGGCGTTTTGGGGCTTCTCCAGGATTTTTGGGTGCTTCTCTGGGGGGCTTTGCTGTTGGAGTCCCAAAGGTGGGTGTAGGTTGGGGACAGGTCTGTCCCTGCTGGCCTTGACCCCTCCACGCTCCCCAAACCGCGGGGATGGCCGAGCTCAGCGAGTGCTGCTGCTCGTCTTTGTCCCCAAATTCGAGGCTGGACGAGGTGTGAGGGTCCAGGGGCTGCATCCTCGAGGGGGGTCAGCTCCCAACGCCGGGCCCGGGGCACCCCGAGCTCATCCCGGGCCCGCTCGGCTCGTTGGGGCCTCGGCTTTGCCGACACAAAGGAGACTTTGTGCCTTCCTCCTCCTCCTCCGCCACCGCCGCGGCCGCTGGGGACGGTGTCACTGCCAGCCGGGGGGTCCGCGACCATCCGGGGGGGCTTTGCCACCATCCGAGGGGGTTGCAAGTTTTTGGGGGGGGTCTGCGGCCATTTGAGGGGATCTCCATCCTCTTGGGTGGGTTCATGCTTTTGGAGGCTCTTTAGCAATGAAGGGGGTTCGCACGTTTTGGGGGGTTTGCTGCCATCTGGGGGGTTTGCAACTTTTTGGGGGCCTTGCGGTCATTTGGGGGTTTGCAGCCATCCAGAGGGTCTGCATCCTCTTGGGGGGGTTGCAGTTTTGGAGGGTCTGAAGCCATCAAGAGTCTTTTGAAATTTTTGAGGGGGTTCAGCCATTCAGAGGGGTTGTGGCCTTTTGGGGGCATTGCGGTAGTTTTTTGGAGGGGAATTTGTCATCTGGATGCTTTACAAGCATCCAGGGAAGATTGCAAACTTCGGGAGGGGGGCTGCAACCATCCAGGGGGTTTTTAACCTTCTGGGGGCTTGCAACCATCCAGAGGGGTTGCGAATTTCGGGGCGCTTTCAGTCATCCATGGGGGTTGCAACCTTTTGGGGGGTTGAAGCATTCTGGGGAGGTTGCAGCTGTCTGGATTGTTTGGAATTAATTGGAGGGATTGCAGCGTTCTGGGGGGTGTAGAACCATCCAGAGGCTTTGCAACATTTTGGGATTTGGGACTGTTTTGGGGGGCTTGTGGCCATCTGGGAGAAGTTGCAACATTTTGGGGGTCTGGGACCATTCTGGGGGGTTTGCAGCCATCCCAGGCGGTGGCAGACCTGGGGCTGGCACTCCTGGATAACCCAGCAAAGGCAGCGGCTGGGAAATGGCTTCCAGCATCCCCATCCCAAAAAATCCCCAGCTCTCCACCAGCCGAGCTGGGGACCGGATCCTCCCCACCCTCCCCGGGGCGAGCATCTCCCTTTGCTTGGCCATTCCCGAATCATTTTGCCGATCGATAACAATTGATTCCCATTTTTCCCATCGCCGTTCCGAGGCCGGAGGCCGGGCCGAAGGCGTTGGGCTCCTAACTGTGAATTTGGGTGGAAATCCAGGGGAAAAAGGCAGGTGTGAGCTCGCTACTCCTGTTCTGTGTATGGCACTGGTAGAATTCACTGTGCAACCCCACGGTCAGTGAATTACCATAGGGCCATAAACAGAGCAGAGAAAGACCCGCGAGCCCCGCGGGGCCGTCGCCGACGCCGCCTGGCCCGTTTTGGCACTAGCACATTTTTGCTTTGATTTGTAGCTTTTGAGCAATTATGTGTAGTGCCAATATGGGAGAGGGTGGAGAGAGCAGCGCCGGCGCGGGGATGGAGGAGCAGCGGGGCTGCGGAGGGGGGTTCGGTGGGACGGGATGGTGGAAACCCCTCTGGAATTGCTGGGATGAGGGAGGGATGGCCACGGACCGAAGGCATGGTGACATTGAGGTGGTGTCCATCCCAACGTGGTGTCCCAGCCCATGGGGACACCTCGGCCAGGCCGTGTCCTCGTGGTGGCCATCACGAGCAGGATGGACCCCCACTCCTTGTCCCCTCCCGGACACGACTCCCTGGGGTTGAGCCGAGCGTCCCCACGGGGGATCTGGAGCTGCGTGTGGGGTTTTTCGTCTGGATGGGTGAAATGATATTTTTCTTCCTATTTTTTGCAGCTTTCCAGGCCCGGCACCGCGGCCGCGTGTCCCTCGTTGTCCCCAGGCTGGGCCTGGCTGCCGAGACGGTGCCGGCGGTGCCCGGCCCCGGGGCTGCCTTTGGCAATGGTAGAACTCACACTGGTGCGGTAGCAGGATCCGGTGGTTCTAGACTTGCCAACTACGGCCCCGGGGCACCGCCGCGGACACGGGCCCCCGGCGTCCCCCCAGCGTCCCCCCGGCACTCCTGGGTGCAACCCGGCATCCCCCAAACCCCCAGGGCTCTGCTGCCGGGCTGGGAGGGCCCCGTGGGGTGTCCCGCTCCATCCGCTGTGGATTTGGGGGGATGTGATTTGCGCTGGGTGTCCTGCACACGCGGGATGGGGGGATGGTGATGCTGAGGAAGGGGGGTCTGGCATCCCCCATGAGAGGGGGGAAAGCCGGGATCTGCGGGATACCGGTCATTGGAGCAGCGCGGCCACGTGTCCCCAAGTGACTCCGGGCTCAAGGGCTGATCCGGCCCCGCGGTCCGGGCAGGGCCCTGCGGGGGTGGGATTAGGCCACCAGCCCCTACCCCAGCCCCGGATCCAGCCCCCGCTCCCGGATCCGACCCCAAGCCAGTCCCGTGTTTCTGGGGAGGGAGGAAACTGAGGCACGGACGATGCAGCCGGCGGTGGCAGCTGCCACAGGTCCCCTGCCCGTCCCCAGGTGCAGGAGCAGGGATGGTGCCGGGTTTTAGGGGCAGGGGCTGTCACGGGGAGGGGCAGCTCTGCGCTGATTTGGGGGTGGGGGCTGTGCACGCCCCTTCCCCCCGCGGCCCGGGCTCGGCTGTGGCCGGGCTGTGCCGGGATATGTAGGGCAGCGCTGGGTGATTACGGGGCTTTCGGCATAAGCCCGCGGAGATTGGATCACACTGGATTAGGCTGCACGCTCCAATCATCCTCCCTGCGCCGGGGGGCGGGGAGGGACGGACGCACGGACGGACGGACAGACGGATGGGGGGTCCCCATCGCCCTCCTGGGGCAGGTGGGGGCTGGGGGGGCACAGGTGTCTGTGTGTCTGGTCATTCATCCGTCTGCTGGTCCAGGTAACAAACACCCAGCGTCTGTCCATTCCTGCAGCCACATCCATTGGCTGTACGGACACCCATCCCCTGTCTGTCTGTCTGTCTGTCTGTCCTGGTGTGGAATCATCCATCCACCCTCCTGCCTTTCCATCCATCCATCCATCCATCCATCCATCCATCCATCCATCCATCCATCCCATCTAACTCTCCATCCATCTGTCCGTCCATCCCACCCCTGACCCATCTCCCAGTCTGTCCATCCATCCCTCCCTCCACCCCCCAGTGCTGGATTTAACCCCACCCCCACTCAGCAGTGGGGCCCTGCCCTGCAGGGGGTGGGGAGTGGTGGGGTCAGGGGTGGAGCATCCCCAAGCCCCACCCCACTGACCACACCCCCGCTGACCACACCCCCACTGACCACGCCCTACTGACCACACCCCCACTGACCACGCCCTACTGACCACACCCCCGCTGACCACACCCCCGCTGACCACACCCCCGGAGCTCCACCCCTCCCCAAAGGCTCCACCCCAAAGTGCAGCTGGTGCCCGCCAGGACCAAGTTCCCCCGGGATCAGCTCCCTGTTGGGGAGCATCCCAAGGCCTCCCCTCCATCCTGGCCCTTCCCAGCTGCAGCGGCGGGGCTCATCCTGAGCATCCACCTGCATTTTTGGGGTCAAATCCTGCAATTTGAGGTCACATCTTGCAATTCAGGGTCCTCCCTGGGCACAGCAGTGCTGGCATGGGGGGATAGAGACAGAAAGTCCACACAAAGACCCCCCCCAACGCCTGGAGGACCCCCCTGTAGCGCCCAGGCTGGGGGAGGGAGCGGGTCCAGCCCCACCAGTGTCTCCCAGTATGAGCTGGAGGTTACTGGTGCAGGGAGGGAGTAGGATCAGCCCCACCAGTCTCTCCCAGTAGGATGTGGAAGTTACGGGTGCAGGGTCCAGCCCCACCAGTCTCTCCCAGTATAAAGTGGAGGCTGCTGGTGCAGAAAGGGAGCAGGGTCCAGCCCCACCAGTCCCTCCCAGTACGAGGCAGAAGCCGCTGGTGCTCGGGGGCTCCAGGAGCTGCCCCAGCAGGAGGCCCCGACCTGCTTATTAAAGGCCGATTAACGAAGATTAAAACCTCCCAGCAGCGTCTGCCAGGCCGAGCTGCCTCCCCCGGCCCTGCTGCCAGGTCCAGGGCCCCTTTGGGGCACCCCAGCCCGGCCATGGGATGTCCTGGGGTGCCCAGGGGTCCCCAAACCCCCAGGTCACCGTCCCAGCCAGGGCAGCACGCTCCATGCCGAGGGATCCGCTCCAGCTCAGCGGGAATACCCGGGAGCATCCCCAGGAAAGCAGCCTCATTCCTCCTTCCTGCCCTTCTCTTTGTCCTTCCAGCTTTTCCTGCTCTTCCTCTCACCCCACGCCACAGAAGCCCCCGCAGGATTCACCGGATCTGGCAACCATCATTCCAATAAAGCTGCTGAAACCCATCCCCGCGTTTCCCGGCTCCTCCTTGGGTTTGCGCTCCCAAAAAACATCCCCGGCTCACCAGGACCTTGGGGGTGAGAGAGGGCTGAAAATCAAGGAATTCAACCCAAAAGGCAGCTCAGCCCCTGGGTGGGAGCACGGGGGGATGCTCCAGCACTCCCAAGGCGTCCATCCAACCCCAGATTGATGCGGGAAGAGGAAAACGAGATAAATTGCACCAAAAAAAAGGATGAAACCCCAAAACCATCCCAGCGATGCTCAGCTCCTCCTCTCCAGCCGCAGCGTGGGAGGGGGGAGGAACCAAACCCCAAAAAACACCCACCAGGAAGGGAGGATGGCAAATATTCCCAAAATATCCCCAAAATGCCCCCAAAGAGGAGAGTTGGACAGCCGGGTAGACACATTTGTAACAATTTATTGAATGAGGCAATAATAGACACTGGGAAAACAAGGGGGGGGGTCCATGCTCTGCTATTTGCCTGGTTTTTGTCTTTTTCTTTTTTTTTTTGGGGGGGGGAGGAAACCTCTGGGACTAAAAGAACCTCATTTCATCGCCAAAGAAACACTGACTTGAAAAGCCACCGACATCTTCACAAGGACGATAAAAAAATAATCATTAGAAAAAAAAAAAAAAACCCAAAGAAGATCCGTAAATCGGAGAGAACCAGGACTGTTTCTGTGGAAAGATCTCCCTCCCCTCGGAAAAGGACCCAAGAACTGTATACAAAGAACATGTGATAGGTTTGTTTTTGCGGGGTTGGTTTTTTTCCCCCCATAAAAAACAAGTAAATACAAGAATCTGAAAACTTCCTCGAAGGCGGAGCGAGATGTGGAGAACTTGAACAGCCACTTGGAAATCATAATAAACCCCCCCAAAACAATCCCCCAAAAATGAAATCCCATGGGAAATGCTTAGGGGGGGGGGGTTGGTTGGGCACCAGGGTTTGGCCCATGGGGACACTGAGTAAAGTCTGTCCCCCCCCAAAAAACCCCCCAAAGGCTTCTTTTAACCCTCCTGGGAAGGGTTTTGGGGTTAAAAACCGTGCTGGGAGAGGCACAGGGCAGGACTGGGCTGGGGCGGAGGGTTGGGGTGAAGAGGGTCCCCCAAAGGGAAGGGTCTCGCTCGCATCCCCCCTTCCAGCGAAGCTTTTCCTGCGGGAATCAGAGGAGGAGAGGATGGGGTGGCAGCGGGGAGGGGGATGAGCCCGAGGTGGCTCTTTGGCAAGGGAAATCCTGGGAATGTGGTGGGAAAAAGCGTGGGGGGATGGGGGGGGGGACGCAGCCAGAGCCCCTTTAGAGGCGCTCCCACTCCGGTCTAGAGCCACGAAACTGGGAAATAATAATAATAACAACAACAACAACAACAACAATAATAATAATAATAAAGAAGAAAAAAATCAAAAACAACCCCAAGGATCTAAAATGGCAGGTACAAGAGCAGAGAAGTAGGAACAGGTCTCCAGTGTGCACCAAGGGGAGCCGAGCGGGGCGCGGATCCTCCGGCAGGCGCGCGGCTCCTGGAAGAGCATCATCCCTTCGGGGGGGGTGGGGGAGGTTGCCACACCCCCCTGCAGTCACACATGCTTTTTTTTTTGTTGTTATTTTAATTTTTTTCCCCCAAAAGAGGAGTCTTTTTTTCCAAACTTTTTTTTTTTGTGTTGTTTTCTTTTCTTCCTTTTGTGGCTTTTTTTTGTTTGTTTGTTTTTTTTTTTTTCTGGGGGGGTGGGGGGGAGGGTTTGTTGTTTTGTTTTTTCCGGGGTGGGTTTTTGGAATATAAAAGTCCATATTAAAATCTTTGATACCTAATTCGCTGCCAGGGGCGGGCTGTGCCCGGAAGGTGCCAGCGGGTGCTGCCGGAGCAGCGCTGGCCGAGGGTGTCCGTGCTGCCCCCCGGCCTCCTCCTGCTCGATCCCACGGGGGGGAAAACGGGGCATAAAGGGTCACTTTATTTTCATTTTCCTTTCAACCTCCTCGGAATCCAAGTCCCATCACAATTTGGCTTCTCGCTCCTCCGAGAGCAGAGTGGCGCTAGAAAAATGCACTTTACACAACATCCTCTGCCAGGATTTGTTTTGTTTTCGTTTGTTTTTCTATTTTTCTCGTTTTAAAAAAAAAAAAAAGAAAGACCAAAAAAAAAAAAAAAAAAAAAAAAGGTCAACAAAACCTTTTCGTTTCCGAAGCTGAGAGACTCAATGCCACCTGATTGCATCTCTGGAGAGGCGTAAAAAAATGAAGTCGCGTAAGAGACGAGGAGAATCGCCACGATCCCGCTGCTCCGGGCGCCGTCACTGATCCAAGGTCACCACCTCCACCGCCTGCCCGTCCATGGTGACGGCAGTGTCCGCTATCCTCGTGGTCACCGGCGCCATCGCCACCTGCACGGGGCCGTTGCCTTGGGCCAGGCTGGTCACCACGGTCTGGTACATGCTCACGGGGATCTGCACGAGGCCTGCGGAGACAGGAGGGAACAGGGGCGGCGTTGGGAGGGAGCGGAGCGGGAACGGCGGCCCTGAGGTCCCCGAGGGCTCGGGGGCTGCATTTGTGCTGCTCTGGGGGGGGGTCTTTGGATGGCTGGAGCTCTCCTTGCCTGGAGGAGGGTCCTCAGCTCTATAGGGATGTGGAGCTGCTGGAGCAAATCCAGAGGAAGCCACAGAGCTGCTCCCAGGGCTGGAGCACTGCTGGAGCCAGGCTGGGAGAGCTGGGAATGTTCCCCTGGAGAAGGGAAGGATCCAGGGAGAGCTGCGAGCCCCTTGCAGGGCCTAAAGGGGCTCCAGGAGAGCTGCAGAGGGACTGGGGCCAAGGCATGGAGGGCCAGGAGCCAGGGAATGGCTTCCCAGTGCCAGAGGGCAGGGCTGGATGGGAGATTGGGAATTGGGAATTGCTGGCTGGGAGGGTGGGCAGGGGCTGGAATGGAATTCCCAGAGCAGCTGGGGCTGCCCCTGGATCCCTGGCAGTGCCCAAGGCCGGGTTGGACATTGGGGCTGGAGCAGCCTGGCACAGTGGGAGCTGTCCCTGCCCATGGCAGAGGGTGGCACTGGAGGGGCTCTGAGGTCCCTTCCCACCCAAAACATTCCAGGATTCTATCCACGGAAAACCAGCAATCAAGAAGGACGCCGGCCCCCGCCCAGCTGTGTCCGTGCTGGATGAATGATTTGTGCCTTGGAGGCCTTGCTGTGCTGGATTTGCCCTCCATGAAGCCACTGGGATGGGAGCGGGGATGGGATGGGGTTGGGATGGGTGGCAGCAGCTTGGGGCCCACACCCCGGCGCTGTCGGGCTGCAGGGAGAGAGAATGAGGATGAAGAGGAAAGAAATGACATCATTTTTGGAGGAGGAACCCAAACCAGCCATGTTTTGGGATGGTACAGCAGGGAGCTGCTCAGCCAAACCCGTCAGGCCGAGTTTTCCTGGAGGCAGGGATTGCTCCCACCCCAGAGCCCATCAGGGATCACCCACAGACACGGAACACCCTTCCTACACGCGTTTTTCCACTTGATATGCCCAGAATTGGGAACTGCGGGGCTGAGGAAGGGATAAATTCAGCTTTTCCCATCCCCTGCCACTCTGCAGGTCACTCAAACACCTCCCCACCGGTGGCACATGGGAGGATCCCGTTGCTGTGCATCCATGAGCCCCATTACAGCCACTCCCCAGCACAATTCCCTTCTTCCTGCTCCCTCTCCATCCCAGCCGGGTCCTTCTCCCCTCACAGGGAAGGGGCAGCGTGGGACCAACAAGCCCTGGCCAAGCCAGACTGGCTCCTGGCACTGGTTCTGGGCTCTCACACGTGCATGGGACACACAAAACAGAGAGAGGAAAGCAAAGCCCCTTCCTCAGCCCTTCCCCAGTCATGCATGAGTCCAGCAAAGTAGAAACAGCTTTTCCCAAGGCTGGCTCAGCTGCAGGAGGGGACCAGAGGCCTCCAGGCTGAGGATGGAGCTGGCAAAGCTTTAGCACTGCAGCGCCAAAGGCGAGTCCTGGTGAGCCAGGAAACACCAAAGCGACAATAAAACGAGGCCCCTGAGGGTTGTTGTGATGTGCACAGTGGAAGGAGGTGGAAAAAATAGTGAGGAGCACTCGACAGAGCTGGGCAGGGGAAGGGAATGGCAAATCCTGCAGGCTGGGAGGAGAAACTTCATCGTTCTTCTCCGGTATTGTCCCTGCACCCACCTCCACCTGTGGCTTGGCCAAGGGAGATTTGGCCAAGCGAGATGATTTAGACATTTCAGGAACTACCCACACCTCTACTGGGGATAAAACCAGCTTTTTGAGGTCAACAAATCCTTCCAGCAGCAGCACGGGATGGATGGCCAGCCCCCGCCACGACATCAGGTTCCTGAGCGAGGCTTTCCCGAAAAAGCAGCACAATCCCTGTGGGTTGAGGTGCAGGGAGCAGAGCTCTGCCCCACCAAGGGCACTTGTTTGGTAACGCGAGGCAGCTCCGTGTCCTCGGATAACTCTCTGTGCAGACAGGAAAGCTTAGGAGTTAATCGTGCTGACCAGGTGGGTGACCCCAGCGCAGCCCAGAGCTCCTCCAACATCCCTCCCCTCGGGGTCCCGAAGCGCTCCGTGGGCTGGGAAGTGTCCTGATCCCCCAGCCGGAGGGGTTGTGGCCACATTCACCAAGCCCAACCATGGAATTGGTTCCCGGGTTGGTTGTCCAGCACTGGCTGCCACGAACGGCGCAGGGTCAGGAGGAGGCTCCCAGCTCCCAGGGCGCTTTCTGGTCAGTGGGAATTTCAGGCAACAAAACGAATGAGAAAAGAGAGCTCAGGCTCAGCCCTCCTGAAGAAAATCTCCTAGCAGACCCCTCAGGAGAACACAGCACATCCCAGTTTAAGCAGGACCTGGGGATCTGGCCTGGGATGCACCTCAAATCCCCGCTCCAGACCAACAAGCCAACTAAGCCCTTTGGGTTACTTGGGTTGTTAACCCGGAGCAGATCAAATGCCACATGGACAACGCACGGAGCAGAGCCACCACCACCCCCCTGGGCCACAGACCACGCGACGTCGAAGCCACGATCCCTCCACGCTGTCCAAACGTGCCAGACCCGGGTGCTGGCGAGCCCTGAACACCCAGCTGGGGTATTTGGGAAGGATGAGTTAATTCAGACAAGGCTTGGCCGAGCCCGGCCACCTCTCGGAGCGCGCGGAAGAGCGGGGAAGTGTCAGCGAGAGACGGTGCCGCGCAGATCCCTTTCTGCATGGGATTAACGCAAATCGCCTCAGCAGATGACGTAGCGGCCCTTCCTGCCAGGGGTGGTAACAAACCAAAGGAGGAGAGGGCTGGAAAGTCTGCTGTGCATTAGAGCCGAGCTGATCGCCCTTGGGAGAGAGACGATTAAACCGCTGAGATGCTGTAATCAGGTCTGGGATTGGCCCCGCGCTGCATCTGCTCAGACCTGCACCCTGATTAGCCCTAATCTAGCTGGCATATGTTAATCTAAAGCATGGATTTCAGACCCTTTCAATTGTATTAAAAACAGGAAATCCATTAGACAAAAAAAAAACCAAAAACCAAACCCAAACCCAAACCAACTTTTCTCGAGTCTTTGAAAAATACATTTCTGCAAAAGAAGCGGAGCTGGGCTGGGGAGCGCTGCGAGGAACGGGGCAGGCAGGGAAATGGGATCCCACTGGATCCCGTGGCTGCTCAGACCGGCTCCTGTCTGTCACAGAGAGGTGATGGAGCACACACAGAGCAGCACAAACCGTGGCCACGGGCTCCCAGGAAGATGCAACCAGGCTGTGACTTTGCTACCCCTCCCTGAATCCACCCAAAAAGCCCCTCCTGTCCTTGGCAGGGGTGAGGAGCCAGCTCTGGCCAGCCGGGCACAAGGACAACATCTAGAGAGGCAGCTGGGACAGCACCAGCTCCTGCCACATCCCAGAGAAAGAAGTTTTTTGGTGGAGGATCAGCTGGATTTGGTAGGAAGGAGGGTCCGGCATGGCCGGTGACAGCCGTGGGGGAATGGGGAGGACACGAGAGTGGCCAAGGGAGGAGAAGAACCATGGAAGGCCTCAGGGGTTGAAATGGCCACCATGAATCAGGATTGGAGTCGATTGACTCGGAGGTGGCTGTGGTTGGACTCAAATGCCGGGTCAATGTTTGCAGCTGCATTTCAGCTGGGGGACTGTGATGGGCCAGAGGAGAGAATGAAACTCCTGCTGCTTCAGCAGGGAAGAGGTCTCAGCTTAGGGAAGGACAAGGGTAAAGGTCAGGCTCTGCCCGCGACCAGAGAGACACGGGATTCAGAGGGGAAAAGTTACGCCATGTCTGATAAAGAAATCTCACCTGGCACGGAGCATAAGAACACCTGCTCTGATCCTAAATTGCAGGTGACTCCATTAAACCACCCCAAAGGGCTTGAGGGGAGAAGGTTGGGTGGGTGGAATGATTCAGTGCCCGGGGAACTGGGGTCAAGGATCAGAAATGCCCTGGACATCTTGGGACTGTTGGATGCTCAGGGAGCCGAGATCATCAGTGCCAGTTTCTGCCTTGCTTTGACACCTCCTCAGCCTTGAGATCAAAGCTAGTGCAGCATGGACAAGGCTTCAGCTTCAGCTTCATTCCCAGTGCTGCAGGATATGGAATATTGTCCAGCTCAGGGACACAAGACGCGCTGTCTTCTTCCTGGTATCTCAGGCTGAGTCCTTCCTTATCTCCCATTCAGTGAAAAGAGGCTCAGGCCAAGGAATCATGGAATGGTTTGGGTGGGAAGGGACCTTAAACATCACCCAGTGCCAGCCCTGCCATGGCAGGGACACCTCCCACTGTGCCAGGCTGCTCCAGCCCCAATGTCCAGCCTGGCCTTGGGCACTGCCAGGGATCCAGGGGCAGCCCCAGCTGCTCTGGGCACCCTGGGCCAGGGCCTGCCCACCCTCCCAGCCAGCAATTCCCAATTCCCAATCTCCCATCCAGCCCTGCCCTCTGGCACTGGGAAGCCATTCCCTGGCTCCTGGCCCTCCATGCCTTGGCCCCAGTCCCTCTGCAGCTCTCCTGGAGCCCCTTTAGGCCCTGCAAGGGGCTCGCAGCTCTCCCTGGATCCTCCCCTTCTCCTGCCTGGACACCCCCAGCAGCTCCACATCCTTCTGCTGTTGGGGTCCCCAAAGCTGGACACAGCTCTGCAGGTGGGGTCTCTTGACAGAGGTGGACAATCCCCTCCCCTGACCTGCTGCCCACGCTGTGGGATGAGCCATGGACAGAGTTGGCTTTCTGGACATCTGCCCATGTGGCTCCACATCCAAATGCCACGAGACCGAGTAAACCTGGCTACCCCATCCCAGGTGTGAGGCAGTCACAGCAGGCATGGATGGAGGATGGGCTGGAACGGCAGCACAGGTCCCACCACCACAAAGTCCTGTCAGTGAGGAGACCAACCCAAGGCAGCCTGGGACAAAGCTCTGTCTGGACTGGGAGCATCGAGCTGGGATCTGGCAGCAGATGGAATGAAGAGCCTTCTGCCGTGAGTCCTGTGAACGTCCAGCATGTTCTCCTTACGGCAGCAGTGGGAATGTGCAGCTGGACAAGGTTCTGCGAGCCTTGGAACGCACCTGGGAGCAGAGAGGTCTTGGCTGACACCAAAACAGGAGCTGTCTCAACAACCTGGTTGGACAATGTGGACATTCAATACAGCATCCTGAAAGCTTCTTGCGGAATCTCCAAAGCCGTGTGGAATGGCTGGGAGGAATGGAATGGTGTGTAGCTCCACGCTGCCAGTCACCCATGGAGTGAGGGATGTCCTCTTGGCTTGACCCTCTACATCACGGGAAGGTTGAACGGCAGGACCTCGCATGAAACCTTTTCCACGTGGGGCTCAAACGGGAACTCAAGACAAAGTCCTGGAGGATGAGGAGGCAGGAACCAGCCCAACTCCTGACCAGACAACAGCAACCACTGTCACCAGGTTGAACGTCACCGCAAGAACAGAAAAAGCTTTTTCCTTCAAAAAGTACAAAATCCTCTTCTTTGGCAGCATCGACGACAACATCTAGGAATGATCAGAGAGCCGATCTCCTGCCAAGGCAAACTCCCACGGGAACAGCCCCTGGAAGGGGAGGGAAAGGCAGTGGAGAAGCATTCCCATGGGGCTCCTGCATCAGGGAGCCAGGAGCCCCGGGCAAGGCCCAGCCCTGCGGTACCGAGCCAGGATGACGCCAACAAGAAGGGGGAGATAATGCCAACATCTCAACAGCCTCGTGCTTGAAGGGAGAATCCAAGAGTGGAGCCATTACCTGAGGGGAGCTCATGGCTCTACAGGCCATGATGTCACAGGAAACACCGCTGGGCACGGAGGAGGAGGGACACAGGTCTGGAGTGGCGAAGCAGCACAGAATTATTGCTCTTGGGAGTTCTTTTGTGGGACAAAAAGGAAAATGCACAAGGACTTGAGCGATCCCCTTGGAGCTCCCCAGAGAGCACAGGACGTGATCGGGTTCTTGCAAGGCAACCTCATCGTACGAAAACCCAGCACCTCGGCTGAGAGCTGCAGGTGCCCCTCCAAAAGCTGGTGCTGCTGTTGGGGATCCAGTGGCTCCAGAGGCCAAGGCTGACACTTCTTGCTCCGTGTGCTGCAAGGAGGAAGTGCTGCAAGCTGTGAGCACTGCAGAGCCAGGAGTGAGCGGCCTCACAAGTCCCTCAGCCCCCAATGGAAAAGGCTAAAAAGAGCGGAATTTTCCACTGACTTTCTCAGCCGTTGACGTCCAGCTCGTTCAGAGGACTTTGTTTCCACCAACACTGAGGGGAAACCAGAGCAAATTGTGCTGAGCACCATCCCACAGAAGCCTTTCACAGTAGATACTCCTGCAACTTCTCCTTCCCCTCCTCTGGAGGCAGGGGCTGAGGAATCCAGCTGAAATTCCTGTGCTCAGGAATGCACTACGGGGCCCTAGCGATGGAAGAGTTCTCGTCAACGGTTCCAAACGAGTAGATTTTAATACACACACCCAAAAATCAAGCCAGAGGACCTCCAAAAAATGAAATGTTTGCCCTCGGTGGGCAGCACAACGAAAGGGCACTGGGCCTGCTTTGGTCCGCATTCCTAGGTGTAAATACATCAAGGCTGGTGCAGGTAAGTAGGGAATAATCATCTTTTCCAATTGTCTTTTCCCCAGTAAGACATGAGCTTGAAGAACAGCATGGAAACCTGCACTTAGGAGGTGGGAAAAATCCCAGACAACAGCTAAACATAATGTTGGTGAAGCTCTGGAGCAGCACCTTCCTCACTGGAGGTCTTTTAGAGGTGGGTGAAGACCGAGAGGGGCTGGTCCTACAGAACCAAAGACCTTTCCTGTCCTCACCAACTGCAATTTTGGAAACCACGTGGAGGGTTCCTGCCAGCACTGCTCAGCACAAACGTTAGAATGTCCCACAGTTGATTTCTGTTAGATGTTTCCTTTGACTGGGAAGCTGGTTTGCGAAGATTTCCGGAAAATATCCTCCTGACCAGCTCCCTTCTGGGGGACTGACTCGAGAGGCCTTCAAGAGGTGGGGGAGGACAATCAGTGGGCACGAGGGTGTATTTTCAGGAAGATAAGCCAGCTGTCTAACGAGTTCCAACCACAGCAGCTGAAAGAAGAGCTCTCAAAGTCAGGTGTTACCCTGACAAATCCTAAACTGCCAAACTAAACGTGTCCCTTAAGGCACGAGGTGTTGACACGACACCATGGAAGGGATTTCGCCCAGAAATAAAGCATTTCAGGAATCCCACCACACTCAGCAGTGACAGAGGAGCAGAAGACATCTCTCAGCATGGACACTTAGTTAAAGATAAGATGAAATGAAAGCTCAGCCCCCCATCTCTCACCCCCTCAACTGCAAGAGCATCAATGATTAATCAGACCTCTCTTAGGATGATATTTGGAAGGATTTTTCCCATCAGAAATAGCTCAGTGCCCCATCCCTGGAAGTGTCCAAGGCCAGGCTGGACGGGACTTGGAGGAGCCTGGGACAGTGGGAGGTGTGGGTGGAACTGGGTGATCTTTGGTCCCTTCCAACCCAAACCAGTCTGGATTCTGTAATACTGACAAATCACAAAATCCCCATGCAGTGATTTAAGCTCTGAGAGCTTTCCAGGCTCTCAAGTCACAGCTCTGCCCTACAGAACCTCTGTGCCAGTCCGTTCAAAACACGAAGATTTTTTTTCCACCAAACGATAATATGCAAAAGGCTGCAGTCCTCATTCAAGATCCTCCATCACCTGTCTTTTCAGGAGCTACTCTGGTCAAAACCCCAATAAAGAACAGTTTAATGAGGCACCTGAAGCTTTGAGAGCAAAGTTGAGTCAATTAATTTACATCATAGCCTTGACTCATCCTTCGGACGAAGGTAAATGCAGGAGATAAGATACAACATTCCCATCCACAGCTGCACGGGACGCAGCCCTGGAGCCACTGCCTCCTCCCCTGCACCCACCACATCCCCATGGTCACATCTCAGCCTCTCTGACTGGCCCTGGGGGTCACCTGCCTGCTTCATAGTCAGTGGCTTGTTCTTCCCTGAGCTTTTCAAGGAATGCCTGGATGTGGCACTCAGTGCTCTGGGCTGGGGGACAAAGTGGGGATCGGGCACAGCTTGGACTCGATGATCTTGGAGATCTTTTCCAACCTAACGGATCCAGCCTGTGATTCTTTGGCTCCTCTGGATCTGTTGCAAGGAGTTTCCTTCTCTGCTCCTTCAGGGCAATGGGAGCTGCTGTCTCAGTGACCCTAAAGCCACTGGTTGATCCGGAACCTCCCGCCCGGCACCACCGGAATGGGACCGGTCAGGATGCAGCACCACATTTACGTGGCTCGTTCTTCCTCCCACTCACTCAGCTTCAGCAAAGTGTTGGTATTTTGCATCAAGGTGTTGTTTTAAATAAAATCCAAGCATCCAAACTTGAGGTTTATCTCCAAATCTTGGTCAGGGACCAGCCTTCCTTCCCTAGCTGGGAGCACCAGCATCTTTGGGACATCCCTGTTTTCTCCCTCCCTATGAGGAGGGAAGGGCCATGGCCTAGCCAAGATCTGAAACATCTTTGGCTCAATCTCCCTTATTTCTTCCAGATCTTTTGGGGGGCTTTGAGTTTTGGGGGTTTATTTTGGATGTTTAAGGAGTTTTGGGACTTCTTTTAAGGCTGCTTTACTTTTGAGACAAAAACCACACAGCTGGAGTTCCTGATTTACAAGAATTGTCTCCTCTGGAGCCTCAGTGCTTCCATGGAAAGAGGAAGATCCCAGTGAGCCAACCTGGCGCCCAGACTCTTTCCTGGCACAGCAAAGGCCCACAGTCTCGAGCGGTGGTGATAAACCAGGCCATGTGCCATGGACCTCTGTCTTTGCAGCGAGGACAGTCCCAGGAGGAAAAAAACTTGCAAGGATTTTTAACATTGGAAACAATCCAAAATCCCACGTTTTCTGTTTCATCCTCATTTTGATGGAGAAACTCAAAAGAAAAGGATGCTTGGGAAAGAAGCACAGCAGCAGTTCGGTCTCCTGGGGGTGGATTAGCTCCACACCTTTTGCTTTGTCTTACCTGAAGCCACCTGTCCCCAACTCCTCTCCCCTTCATGGGGTGAATTTAGAGCTGGAGAACCAGGCCTGGGCATCACCTGAGGCAGAATTAAGCTGTGCTTCCTTAAGCTCAGTCCTCACCTAGACTTGGCCCTCTATGCTGGGTCTCCAGGGCGTGGCACCTTAAACTGGAGTCGGTTTGGCATTTAGGAGAGGTGACAAACACAGGGAATGTCTCTGCCTGTGGGAAGGAAGGTTTTTACTGGACTCCAGGGCTGGAAGCTTAGAGAATAACCTGTCTAAGCCTCCATGATGAGCTGGCTTTGGCGTGGACACACCTGAGAAGATTAGAAGTCTATCGTGGTCAATCATCTCTACACAAAACACAGATAAAAATAGAGGGAGTCCAGCAAGCCCTGAGGCCTGCTCCCGTTGGGCTTTGCTTCCCCCACGACCTGCTGGGTGTTAATACAAAACATGGGGCAGCCAGGGGTTACCTGTGCCAGGTGTCCCAGGGAGTGGGGAGAGGAAACAGCTACGGGTAAACCAGTCTGTTCCTCCTCTCAGGAATCAGGTGTTAAACCCATGAACGAGGCTCTGAACAGTCACCTAAAAGGGATCCCTGTCAGATTTTGCCATAAATGTTTTGCTGACTGCCCTGTTATGCTTTTAACATCCCCAGGGCTCTCCCAGAGGAAGAACTGAGACTGATTCTTATCCTGCTTTTTTAAACAGCTTTTAGTGTCCTCTGTTTTCTATATGGTTTTATTAAATGGCTACTGTGCAAAGCAAGGCAGGGCTTTGCTAAATTTACTAAAATACCTACAATTAAAAACCTAAAATTACTAAAATATTTTATTACAAGTCCATCTTACAATAAAATCATTGGAATCGAATCATTGTTTTTAAAAACAACTGAAATACCCCATATCCTAATGAAGCAGATAAATATTTGGCAGAGTTTCTGCAGGGACAACACTTTGGGCATCCCTGCCAATCATAAATAGTGTGGGAAGGGAATATAGATCATGTCAAAGGCTCTACCTACCCTCCTGTGCTGTGACCCTCACAGCCCATCCTACTTCTTCCTTCAGGTTCCTGCTCCAAACCTCTAACTCCTCAGGGCTGCTGGGTGCTCCAAGGGTATTTGTGGGGTTTTCTCTTCTTTGCTTTGCTGCTTTAAAGCTGTAACAGGTCCGTGACCTTGAAAAAGCCAAACTTCACAAATCCAAAAGGCCCAGCATCCCCACAGCCCCCTCTGTCACCGCAGGACTGCTGCTGCTGAGGGCTGTTACAATCCAAACCTCTGTCCTCACTGATTCTTTCCTGAAGTCACGACTACGAGACAGCTCGGCTTGTGTCAGGCTGAAAGGAGATATCAGCACATCCCAAAGGCATTTCTACCCCAAATGGTGCCCAGGCCCAAAACCCAGACAGACACAGCCCCTTTAACCCCGAGAAACACCAAGAGGGACCTAAAGGTACAAGTGCAAAACCAGCTAAATCCCAACATTCCAAACCGCCACCACAGAAATCCACTCACCTAATGAACTCTCTGCCAGGCTCCACTTGCAACCTGAATAGTCTGCTGCTAGGATGCCTGACAATGAAATGCAAGTGTAAAAGGCTGGGAAAAGGGCAAATGCTACAGCTGGGGAGGGGGGGATTTAGTGGGGTAATTAATGTACTCATAGGAAATGCATCCTTTGGTTTACTGGGTGAGTGCAAAAACTCAGTGACCACAGAGGAGGAGAAAACTCAGTGACCACAGAGGAGTAGCACCCCAGCGTTAGGGCAGAGTAACTAAAATATTTCTAATTCCACACAGAACATTGTGTGTGTAAGGGGGAGGTAAAGTGGGACGTAAGAATAAAGCACTGCCAGATATTTTACAAATATTTAGACGAGTGGTTTAATCGGCCCAGCGAGGAAAGTCTGCACCAAAGCAGTGAAATCCATCACGGAGAAGCTCAGTGAAATCCATCACGGAGAAGCTCAGTGAAATCCATCACGGAGAAGCTCAGGCCACCTCCAACAAAGCTCTCCACAATCCCCGGCGTAGAGACGAATGAGGAGCAGAAATGGCTGCCAGAGTGGAATTTCTATGTATCCCAAGAGCACGAGGCTGGGAAGTTCATGAAATCCAGGCACTCCTTGGGGCCTGGGAGGAGCTCCATGTGATTTTAAGGCTCTGCAGGACTGGCTGGCTTCAGCTGGGCCGGTGCCGACGGATCACATGCGAGCACGGACACGGGCACATCCTCCAGAGCGTTGAGCACACGGAGACATAAAGCAGCCATTGTGCTGGCAGAAAGGCAATCTGTAACCAGATAGGCCCTGGCTCCATCTAAAAGCCATTTTCCCAGCATTTTGCTGACTTGTTCCCCAGGAGCCTCGCTGCCACAACAGGGTGCACATTCATGGCCAAGCGGCGGGTCCAATGCCATGGGTTCTCCCCCCCGTGCCCCACCAGTGCCTCTGTGCCAGGGAATTCCGGGCTCTTAACCCAACAGAGGTGACACAAACACCCCAAATGAGCTTTTGGAAGAGATAACTCCTTGGGAAGGTGTTTAAAGCTTTGCCTTGATATGGGAAGCTGCAGCTGTGGCGATCTGCTGGAGCCTCACCTTGCACTAGGTCCTGCCCAGCTACCAGGAGGTAAGTTTGGCTTTTTTCCTTCGGGACGAAAGGGCTGGAAATGCACCTGAAGGCTCCTTTTTTCCCTCCTCCTCAAAGCACACCCTCCAAATCCAGCTAGGAAAGCATCCCTGCTCCAAAGCAGCACATCCCCAGCTGCAGCAGTGCCCCGTGCTTTGGTGTCCCCAGCCTGTCTTTTACAGGACGAGGGCCACGTTTGGCACGGCTTCCCCCCAGGTAGGACCTGGCCCATGCTCAGCAAGGCAAGCAATAAATCACAGCGCACACACGACTCAGGTGTGGAACTTTTTGTGTAAAGAGCAAGTTTTTACAGTCCACATTCCTCCTTTTTTTGTGCACCACCGTCTCCCGCTGCCCCGGCTGCGCGGCAGGTGCGATGGGTTCCCACCTCTCTCTCCTGGGAGTATTTATTCTTGGAATGCTGCTGCCTCTGGCAGATTCCTCCCTTTTAAACTCTGCACATCTGTTGCTAAAACCAAAAAGTTTGGGCTCTGGCCTGGTGACTGAAGGCACAGAACATTTGTGCCCAAACCATCAAGGCCAGGGGGCTTGGAAGCCTCCTTTGCACACCAAGAGAAGGCAACAATGAGTGCAGGGAGAGGGATGAGTTTGTTTTCCCTAAAAAGGAGTTCTCCAGCTTTTTTTTGTCCCTGTGGGTCTCACCCTGGATGTGCAAAGGGAAGGTTTGTGGCACACGGACCCGAACAGACAAAATCTGTGAGGAGAATCAAGCGGTGCAAGAGCCTGTCCTGTCCCTTCCCAGGCTGGAAAATGAGAGAGCTCTGGTGGTGGCTGGAGAATTCCTTCTGCTCTGTATTTTCTGGGATGATTCAGGCCCCAGTCCCACTGCTCTGGCTCGGATGGGAGGCCCCCAGGTGAGGAAGCACATCTCCACCAGCAGCAAACACACAGAAACCTTAAAACCCGGCCAAGTCCAAGCCTTGTTAATTTTCTGCTGCACTTCAAACCTCTCAGTATGTAATTCCTATTTGGAAGTGAGACTCAAACTTTTTTTTTGGCAAGAAAAATGTACTAGGAACCTCTGAGAAGGACATCATAACTCATCCACGGGTCAGAGCAACGGGAAACAACCAGGAACCAAACCCACTGCTGGCTGTGATCGAACTGAAACCCCCCTGGCTGCTGACTTCAAAGGAGCTGCACATCCCCTACTTATGCCAGCAATAAAATTCCACTTCCATTAGCTCCTTGTTCACCACTTAAACGCAGCAGTCCCAATTTACACAGCAATTAGAGCCCCCTAATGCTTGGGAGTACAAAGCTTTGGGGTTTTTGGTTTTTTTCCCCCCGATGGGAAGAGGTGGAAGGGAAGAGATCAGGCGGCTCAGGGGAATAGCAGAGAGCCTTTCACTGCGAGGGCTCGTGCTCAAATCTGTCCTAGGCCAGGGGAACAGATGGTCCCTCCCGAGGGCTGGGCCGTGGCTTACATGAAATAAGGGATTGTCTCAGGCCACTGGTGGACAATTTATTGCAGCCACAAACACCCTGCTGGTGGTTTCTGCTCGAGAAACCCAGGGATTCCGTGGCCATGATGTAACCGCTGCCTACCTGATCCAAGGCGCCTCATCCCTGGAGGGAACTGAGGGGAATTGCTGCCTGTGTGGTGCAAGAACCTGGATCTTGGGCTAAACCCACCTGCTTTAGCTGTCATCAGCTCCTTGGACTTGTCAGCACCAGAATGCACTCACTGAACTTCCCCTGGGAGCTTTGGAAGGTTAAAATCGTGGGGAAAACAGAGATGAGGAAGTTCAGGGATCTGTGGCAACAAGAAGGCAAAACCACAGGGAAAGGAAGTTTGCTACAGTCTGAGCTGGGGATGGGAATAATAATACCATGATTAATTTTAAACCAGTTCCAAGCTGGTGCTCCCTCAGTGTTTCTGTGTCTTCTCCAGGGCACAATTTAACTTCCCGTGGGCAGATGGCAAAAAGTCCATCGAGTATCCCCGGAGCTGAAGGGGGTCCACATGAACCATCAGAAAGTGTTACCCAGAGAGGAAGTTGTATGAATGTGAGGGAATAAATTACACCAAAAGACACGAGGCTGGGAGACAGAAGTCAAACTCAGGTTTAAAAATGCCACTCATGGTTTTGGCAAAGATTCGGAGGAAACCACTCCATGAGGAGAAATGGGGTTTTTTTCAAATTCTTGGAACCTGTTTTGCAGCTCCACGAGGATTCCAGGAGGAATCCTGGAAGTGTGTGCTCCTGACCTGGCTCCAGAGACACCCAGTGGGGATGGACTCGTGCAGCCTCTCCCACCCTCCTGCTCCAGTGTGCCAGCCTGGGCCCTCGGAGCAGGGAAAATAGGGCGATTCCCTGGAATCTTCCTGCACAGCTGTTTACCCGCTGCGGATTACTGCTGTCACATGAGCTGCTTTACAGCAAAGCCAAGCTGTCTCCACGAGCTGAGAAGGTCACTGGGAGACAGGGGCCTGCAGGGACAGACACACCGCCCTCCTCTGCCACTGCCTTCCCAAAGAGGCACCGGCCTGCAGGAAAAGCGTTCCCGATGGTCAGAGGGCAGGGGAGGATGGTTTCACCTCCACGACCTCTGCACTCATCCAGTGCGAGGGACAGGAGGGCAATCCCAGGGCTGAGCCTCCTGCTGGTGCATTGACCAGGCTCCAATCAAAGTGTTGGAAGCTGGAAGAGTCCTTAGGGTGACAAATTTCCCTTCTCTTCCTTGGGTGCCCAGCAGTGTTTCGGACAAGGCCACCCAACTGTCCCCAGCCAAGGGATGCCAAGGTGGAGCTGCATCTCCTCAAGCTCTTGTGCAACCTGCTGATGCCTCAAATAGCACCCCGGTCAATCCCAGAGCAAGGAATGTCCTCTTCAACCCCAAAATCTAACAGCTGAACATCAACTGAAGAGTTTCACTTGGCAAAACAGAAATCTGAAAGTTCACTGCAGCCACTTGGGAAAATTCATTAAAAGCTCCCATCTTCCTCGCTCTGCCAGGGCAGGGCTGGTGCAGGAGGAAAACCTTTCTGCTCACAGGCTCAAGGGCTGCAGGACAGGGCTCTTTACTATGCCCCAGAGGCACGAGACAGATGGGGCTGTGCTTTTAGGCTTTAAAATCAGTCCCTGCTCCGGAGATCCAATGAAGAGGATAAATCCAGGCACAGAGTGATCCTCTGGATGTGCTCGGAAAAAAGCAGCAGGGGAAGGCGGGAGGTCAGGCCCTGCTGAGGAAGCAGCTGAGGCTCTTAGGAAAGAGGGGCCGAGCACTTTTTAAGGCAAAGAAAACCAACAGAAACCTCGAGTTTGGAGACGTCCATCCAGGAGGTGGGAACGCGCATTCCAAAGAGGAGCAGGGAGCGAGGGAGAACAGAAGCCACAAGTTGCCCGCAGGGAGGAAACTTTGGTGCTTCAAAACAAAAGCTGGGTAAATGAAGAGCCAGCAAACCTCAGCGCAGCGAGCAGCCCCAAGTTGCAGACAGGGCATTTCTCCTTGCCCGGGGCTGCCTGGCGGGGGGAGAGCTCACAAAGCCCATCTCATTTCCTAAGATGCCTCCCACAGCAACAACAGCTTGCTGGGATTTCAGCCAGCTTCCCATTTGGATCAGATTGCACCCTACACCCACTGACAGCCATTAAGGGCCTGGAGCTCACAAAGTGCCCTGGGGTCAGACGAGCCTCCATCCATTCAAAACCCAGCGACTTTTTCCACAGCTCTGCAGAGGAGAGGGTGGCCTGATCCAGCCCGGCCCGGAGCCACGAGGGCACCTGCCAGGGAGGGCAGGGGCTGTGCCCTGCTGCCATGAACCAGCAGATTGCAGGTTTAGGATTAGGGAGCCCCTCTCCATCGGCCCTGATTCAGGGTAATCACAGGCTGCTCTCTCAGTTCCTCGGGTGGTGCACAGCACAGGTAAGAACAGCAGTGACATCCCCAGCCTCGCCCGTGGTGCAGCCCTGTCCCATCCCAACACGGGTGGGGATGAGGCAGGAGGCCTTGCAAGCCAAAATCTGCCAAAATCTGCACTGGAAGACGCTCCAGCTGCTCCAAAGCTGTGGGGACCACTGCCCATCCTCACCCTCGGGCAGTGAGGGGTCACTTGGGATCAGCTGAAGGAACTGCCCTGAACTCCAGACACAAATTTAGCTCTGCTCTGGAAAGTAGCTCACGAGGAGGGAGAGCTGGGATCTCTCCTTTGGGGTTGCCTGGAGGAGCAGAGATCGTGCCAGCAGCATGAAGGTGTCCGGGGATCTCTGCTGTTAAGCCGGAAAATCTTCCAGAGATGGGCTCAAAAAGCTGAGGTGGGGCTGCCACACGCTCCAGATAGTTTGGAATGAGTTGTTACTACAGGCAGAATCCACCACACGGGAATTTTTTCCTGGGAGAGAGGAGCAGCAAAGCAGAGCCTTGATTCAGGCTTCATCCACGCCCACCCAGCCCCACACTCGTGGGTTTGAACGCTCGGCTCCACACCCAGCACGGATGTGTCCGGCAGAAATGGCAAAAAGCTGCTTTCCCCAGGCTGTGATGGCCCTTCCAGGAGCACCACAACCCTCTCTGAAGAAGCTCTGCTGGTCGAGCTCTGCTGACCAAGCCTCTGATCTGGGTTAGCATAAGCGTGGAGGAGGAGGAGGAGGCCTGGAGAAAGGACTCAGCAGTATCTCTGATGGGTCAGGAGACACGCAGGACTGGGCAGAGCTGGATTTCTGACCCCACCTGTGCCCTTTCCCCTAAGCTAAGAGCTATAAATAAAACAGCACCGGGCTGGAGATGTGCAGCTTGTCAGGAGAGCGATTCCCTATCCCAGCCCGGAGGCAGAACAGCGATCCCAGATCCCGAGATCTGCTTGCAGACACCCTTCATAAACACCTCCATCCCTTCCCATGCCCACTCCTGGACTGAAATGTTTGTCTGTCCTGCTCTGTGCTTCCAGAGGTATTTAGGAAAAGGAGCCCACTCTGCTGGCTGCCATTCCTTTCCTGCCTGGATTCCACCACATCTCTTTCAGACAGAAGCATGTCCAAGGATTAACATTCCCATCTATTGCAGACACCCCAAAAAACCTGCTGTGACCACAGAGCCACGTGCCCTGACAGCCCCACACACCCAGAGGGGACCAGCAAAGCTCAGGATGTGGCTCTCAAAGCCAAGCTGGTGGGGACTTTGTCACCATAAACTGAAAAAAACCACCTGGAATGGTGATTTAACATGGATTTAACACGAATGGTGGTGGTGGTAAAGTCAAATGAAAAGTCTCATTAAGAGATCACAGAACCACAGAACAGTTTGGGTGGGAAGGGACCTCTCAAGGTCATCCTGTTCCACCCCTTGCCATGGGCAGGGACAGCTCCCACTGTGCCAGGCTGCTCCAGCCCCAATGCCCAGCCTGGCCTTGGGCACTGCCAGGGATCCAGGGGCAGCCCCAGCTGCTCTGGGAATTCCATTCCAGCCCCTGCCCACCCTCCCAGCCAGCAATTCCCAATTCCCAATCTCCCGCCCAGCCCTGCCCTCTGGCACTGGGAAGCCATTCCCTGGCTCCTGGCCCTCCATGCCTTGGCCCCAGTCCCTCTGCAGCTCTCCTGGAGCCCCTTTAGGCCCTGCAAGGGGCTCTCAGCTCTCCCTGGAGCTTTGATTTCTTGAAGACAGAGAAAAGCAGGATCCAGGGAATATAAATACATCCCTTCACCTGCCAAAAGGCCTCTTTCCAGCACCTATCCTGCACTGAGCAGCTTGTGTGAATCCAGCTGGATTACTGAGGGGCTGTGAGATGAAGGTGCAGGAGCCTGGGCAAATATCATACAAATCCACCGAACAAACGGGCTTCAAATCCAACCTAAACCCACAACAAATTATAGCCAAGCATCACATTCAGAGCGTTCCCAACCAGACTGACCAGTTCCTGGTTTGGGATGAAGAGTCACCACGTGAATTGTGGGATTTAACAAAAAACAGCTGGGATCCATCAAATATGAAACTTCCCAACACGACAACTCAGAAGACAATTCAGATCATCTGAATTTTCCAAAGGAAATTCAGGATCAGCCAAAAGAGCTCCAGCTTCCTGTTAGGATGGCAAGGACGGGAACTGCTTTAGGTAGTCAGACCTGCTTTAAATTCTTGCACCAGCCATCAGGCAGCTCCTCTTTCAAAATTCATGGCTAAAGAAGAAATCCTGCCCGGCCTGGAGTCGCTACCAGTCCTGCTCCCTTCCCTCTTGCAGCCCAGAACAAAAGGGAACATATTGCAGCTATGCTGAGAGAGGAGAGCTGCCGTCTACTCCTTTAAATGTAATGTTAATGCCTCGTAATCAGCTTTAATTTTTAAACAGACCCAGCCCTCCTGTCCATTTCCCCTAATTCGGGACACGTGGAAGGTAAATGGCCTGCGCTTAAACCGGGCCAGCCTGGGCTGTGACAGCTGGGGAGCCTGTAAGTCTCAACTGCCTGATCACAGGAATGGATGTCAAAACTCACCAGGGGAGGGGAAACGGGGAGGGCAAGGGAGGTGCTGGAGACGCTGTGAGGTCAGGGAGAAGCCAGGAGACAAGGCCAGAGGGGCACGGCTCGTTTATGGGGTGGAAGCTCCCCGAGACCAACAGGACTGGGAGAGATGATGGAAGTGATGGAACTTCGCAAGCAAAGGCCTCGGCAGTGGCTCCCTGCCCCAGGGAAGGGGCTCCCTTTTGGGGTGCTGGGAACACTGGCGTGGACACGCGGAGCAGGAACGGCTGGAAGCTTTTAGGGACAACAGCAGATCCCATCAGGAACTGAGTCACCCCTGGTGCCTCCCCAGGGCGCTGCCTCCTCCCTCTGTGATCTCAAAAGGCAGCTTTGGAGCTAAAGAGCAGCCCGGAGACTTCATGTGAGCCTTGGATACAGAACGGGGGCACAAAACTGCTTGGGAGGCTCCTTGTGCTCCCCTGGCACCGCTGCCCTTGCAAAGAGGAGAGAGGCCTTGGAACAGCCCGAGTGCTCATCACAGAACAATATTTTTCCCCAAGAATCATGGAATGGTTTGGGTGGGAAGACATCTTAAAGATCCAGCTCCAACCTCTTGCCACGGGCAGGGACACCTTTCACTGTCCCAGGCTGCTCCAGCCTGGCCTTTGGGCACTGCCAGGGATCCAGGGGCAGCCATAGCTTCTCAGGGAACCCTGTGCCAGGGCCTGCCCACCCTCCCAGCCAGGAATTCCTTCCCAAAATCCCATCTGACCCTGCCCTCTGGCAGTGGGAAGCCATTCCTGTAAGCCCCATTCCTGTAAGCCCCATAACACACCAGAAGGCTGCTGTCAGGTCTCCCTGAAGCCTTCTCTTCTCCAGGCTAAATAAAGACAATAAAATGAGGTTTCCCTACCCCAAAAGGCCAAACTGTCCCCAGAAATGACCATTCTGTGTTCCCATCAAGGGACTTTTCGAGGAAGCCCAAAGGGATCCACTCCAGCCCCCGCCCGTGCTGGGCTGTGCGGGGCCGGTTCCATCCCACACCTGGGAACGGGACCCAAGGCAGCTCTGCCCATGGATGTGGCACAGCAGGGACTATTTTTAGCCCCGGTTGGTGGGCAGACAAATCCTAATCAGCAGCAGTAGCCGCCTCGTCAGCAGTGGCAGGATGTCAGCGCAAAGCCGGCCGGTGGCCGTGACAGCCCCGCGTCACAGGGACGGCTCGGGATTAGCGCCAGGAATCAGGCAGGACGGGCAAACGCCACGGGAGCCGCCAGGGTGGCTCCAAAGGGCAGGGCAAGGTGTGCCAGGGATCGGCTCGCCTGGGAGGGGTCGCTGCAAACAGCAGCACTTTGGGGGCTGGGGAATGTTTTGGCTCTTGGCAGAGCGGGAAGGAGCCGGCTGCTGGCATTGGAGCTGCGGCCGGTGTCCCAAAATCCCAACAGGGAATTCCTGGTCACACACAGCGGAGAGCCAGAGGCTGACAGGGAACGGGTGTGGGCACAGGGATGCAGTCAGGAACCCTCTCTCTCTACAGGGCACACGCAGGGCAGTGAGTGTGGTTGGAATCATGGAATCATTAAGGCTGGAAAACACTTCCCAGATCGAGTCCAACCATTCCCAGCACTGCCAAGGCCACCACTGACCCACGTCCCCAAATGCCACATCCACATGGCTTTAAATCCCTCCAGGGATGGGGACTCCAGCACTGCCCTGTTCCAATGCCTGACAACCCTTTCAGTGAGGAATTTTTTCCTAATATCCTAAACCTCCCTGGTGCAATTGGAGGTGTTTCCTCTGGTCCTGTCGCTTGTTCCCTGGGGGAAGAGACTTGGACTTGACGGGGACTAAGCTCCTTTTAACTGAGGTTTATGCCAAGGTATTTCACCCAGAGTCCAACAGCTCCAGTGCTGATAATTATTCATTTATACACAGCAATTTGTCCTCTAGGAAACACCTCTCCCTGTTCCTGGAGCTGCTCAGCAAAGCCAGGAATTCACTCCTCTGCTCTCCTTGCTGGCAGCGACTGGCATCTCTTCTACCCTCTCATCTGAAACACACCTGCAAAAATGATTTTCCTCACCTTTCCTTCAGATTGGGATTAAATCCTACCTGTTTCAGGGCAAACCTTCATAACAAAATTCTGTTCCCACCAGGGAGGCCCTACAAAAAACTTGACTTTTTCCTTCCTGTCCTCCTGGATGCAAACATGCTGATCTGCACTTTGCCAAGCTGCTAGCGACTCATTTGGCTCCATATTCCCTAAAAAGGAGATCCAACAGGAAAAACATAAAATACTGCTTTTTAAAAAGTGACATTTGCAGCCCCTAAGCCTCCCCTCCCCACCCAAAATTTAAATATTTTTCTCGTATGAAAAAGCCACCAGGTCCCAGTGGCTCAGCATTGCACCTCCCTATCCCGAGGTATCCCAAAGCAAGGACAGGGATCCCAAAAACCTGTGCCGGGTTTTCCCAGCGTATCCGAGCGTTCTCTGGGAGACACACACAGGATAGGGAACGGGATCCCAATCCTGCCCTTCCCTCCTGGATGTGTTTTCCCTCAGAGAGCCGGGTGGGAGCGGCAGCCGCGCTCCAGGCCCGGAGCTGCCGAGAGGAGCGTTCCCATTTCCCATCTGCACGGCCAAGGCTGGGGACAGCTTCCCACCTGTTGACTTTGTGTGGGAAGCTCGGCAGCCTTGCCCAGACCTGAAGCTTTTCCAGCATTTAAACCTCTTCCCACACCGAAACCACCCCCTGGGGCAGCAGTTCCGCGTGGCACTGTCACCCCAAATGCCGCTGGGGGCTCCTTTATCCCGCACGAGACGCTCGGGGACTGACGCCTCCTCGCCGGGGTTTGCGAAAGCAGGGAGCTCGCTAATCCCCCCCCGCCCACGTCAGACCCTAATGCTCTCCCCAGGCACAATCCTGGCTCACCCTCAGCCCTAAGCACGGCCCCTTTGGTTGTACAGAGAGCAGGGATTGGGTTTTCGGGATGGCTGGGGGGATGCAGAAGGGCAGGACTCGGTGTAGGCTCCTCTCAGTGTCCCCCTTTGTGCTCCCAGCAGCATCTCCAGCAGCATGGGGAGGAGATCGAGCAGGAAAATGTGCTCTGGGGACAGGAAAAGGGCAGCCAAGGGGGACGAGCAGGATCCATTGGGTCTCTGGCTGGACCAGGCTCTGGTCTGTGAAATTAATTCCCTGGTTATGGCTCGATCCCACATCCTCCCCTGCCTCTACCTTCCCAACTCTTTCCATTGTGCCTCATTCCATGCCCTGGTTTGAATTCCACTGGGTTGGAGCTTGGAGCTGGAGCTTGGAGCATTCCACTCCTCTCACCTTCAGAAACAACCCCAGATTTGTGACGACCCCGAGGCTGTTAAACCTTCCCTGGTCAGGGAGCTGCTCTGCCCCTCCCGGGCAGCCCTGCGCAGGCACAGCCCCGCCAGGAGCCTCATCAATATTTCAGGATGCAGCCGGGAAGCCCTGGCAGCTTTCAGGGCCCCCACGGATCAATGGCAAACAAAAGGCTGCAGGAGGAGGATGCTCCAGCACCAGCACCGCTCCTTCCAACGCTCACCGAGCTTCTCTCACTCCAGAAGCAGCTCCAGAGCACAGCGCTTCCTCTCAGCAGAGCATTTCCCAGCATTTTCACCGATTGGTGCTGCCACCATCCCCTCCACTTGCTCTCCATATTCCTCTGTTTAATGCCAACCACTTCGGAACAAAACCATCTGAGCCTCCAAGCGTGGGGTCACCGCTTCCTGCGTCCCCACTCCGAGCAGATGCTCCGGAGGAGCAGGAAAACCATAATGCACTTAGTTGGTTTGACACTGCATGGGAGCAGGAGATCTTGTTTCCTTCAGCTGGGAATGTAACAGATCACAAGATTATCCACAGCCCTTTCGCGGTTCGGCCACGTTCCTGGGCTCCCTGCAAGACATCCAGCCCTAGATTCCAACATATCCATGAATACACGGATGTTTCCTCCTTTTAGCCATCGTGGTTGTCTTGTAGTATTATTATTATTATTATTGTTACTGTTATACCAGAGAAGGGATGGGAAAAATGCAAAAGCGAGATAGAAAAAAATAATAAAAGAGAGTAATTCCATTTAATGGCTAAAATCAGGAGTGAAACATCTTGCCTGACCTCCAGAAATATTGATAGAAATCATGGAATGGTTTGGGTTGGAAGTGAGTTAAAGATCATCTCTTTATGGATAGTGGACACCCTCCACTACGCCAGGTTGTTCCAAACCTGTCCAACCTGGCCTTGGAAACTTCCAGGAGTGTCAAACTCTCTCCTTTTCCCTATCAATAAGATGGGGATAAATTTCTATCCTACGCTTCCAGATAGGATTTTTCCTCAGAAAAGTCCTGCAGAAGGCTAAGAGCATTCCCAGAGAGAAGCATTTATTGGGAATATCAGCAAATTAAGACCTTGCAAGCAACAGCGAGCAGGGGGAATTTGCTGGTTAGGACCATTCCGGCTCTGGCAGTTGTTTTCCCCAAATCACTCCCAATTCCACCTCCTCTGGACAGAAGGGCACAGAGCAGTTTGTTCCTGCTGCATCCATCAAATCGTGTCCAGGAGGATGCTCCCACTCACACCCCGGGCATGGAGATAAATCCTGCCGGCAGTGCCAGCGCTGGAAACCCATCTGCTCTCCCTCCCCAGACAGAGACAGCAGCAATGGATACCAACATCTCCTCCATCCCTGAGGGAGATATATTAGCTGGTTACGTAAGGAACCAACAGCATGGAGCTTCCAAGGACTCCAAAGCCCTTCCCCTTAATACCACCGGAGATTAGAGCAAATCGAAGGAGAGTGGAAACCAGGCGAGGGGCTGTGGGCGAGGTTTTGCTCACAGGAAAATGCTGCAGTCTCTCCCCTTAATGCACTCTAAATCTCATCTGATTTCCAACTCGGCTGCTAGGAAGGGGGAAAAAAAAAAAGAAGAAAAAAAGGGAAAAAAAAATAAACCAGCCCAGCCTGCATTAAAATGATATCAATGCTGGGAGAGTGAGGCGGAGTGACTCAGGGAGGGTGTGGAGAAGGGGAGTTTTTAGGGGAAGCATCCACAGGAATCCAGACCGTGAAAGCATTTTGGGAAGCAGAGCATAAAAGGAGCCAGGGGTGCAGATCTGCTTTTCCAAATCTGATTAGTTGCTGGTTTTGAGCATCCAGGGTCAGATCCTGCCTCCGATAAACACGCAGCACTTATCGCCCTCACGCCAGGCTGCCGGCAGAATAAACACAATCCTGCTCCTCCCTCGGTGCCAGATGCATTCCCAGCTCCGAGGACAGGGATTTCCCTTCATTTCTGCTCCCTCTTCAGGCTGGCTGACTCCACAGCAAGGGAATCCAACCAGCTCCGAGTCAAATTCCTCCTCCCTCCACTGCAAACTAAACATCGACGTTTCAAAGGGAGCGCGCTCCCGGCTGGATGAGGATTTTGATGGAAGTCAGCCTCGAGCCCTCACCTAAGCAGGTTCCTGCTTTTCATGCAAAGTGACAGCTCTGCCACCCAACCGTGGCCCTCCTTGGGCAATTCACGTCCAAAAAACCCCCTCGAGGTGATGTTTCTTCACAACTTCACCCTTTGCTCCCTTTTCCGGCTGATTTTGACACCTCCTTCCACTTAATCCAAATAACCAGTGGGTTTCTTGGTTAATGCCATAATAACCAGTCTGAGCTTGGAAATGATCCCAGAGTCAGGCTGGGAAAGACCTCTGGGATCACTGAGTCCAACCTATGACCCAACACCAAGGCTTCAAGTGCCAGATCCAGGTGTTCCTCGAACACCTCCAGGGTCAGGCAGAAGCACGGAGCTGGAGGCAGTGGATGAGCCCCAACGAGGCACATTTGCACATTCCATTCATCCCTTGGAGCGGTTTCCATGGATTTACAGTTTTATTTCTAGTTTGAAGAGCTGCAAAAGTCACCAGATGTGGCAGAAGGGACATAACAGGTGAGAAATGCTACAGAGAATCTCTGGAACCAAGGGATCGACTGTGGTGGGAAGATGGAAAATAAAGCAGGAGGAAAAGGAGCCGAGGCTGACTCAGGAGCAGGCACCAAGCACAGAAAAAAAGCCTTGAGAAGGGCAGGAAATAAGCAATAAAATGTTGGTTAAAGAGTTCTGGAGATGAGTTTATTATGGCACCAACTAATTGCGTTAATTGATCAAACCTGGCCCTTCCTGTGCTAGGCACAGACACACACCACGGGGAAGTTTTCCCCCCCAAAAAATAAGGATAAAGAGCCAGCTGGCAGAGGATGGGAAGAGCAGAGCCACCAGCACCACGGGAGCAAACAGGGGGTTAGTGCTCCCATTCCACCCTGAGATGATAACTCACAACTGGTCAGTGACCCCCTGAGTGAGGGAGGAGTATTTTACCACCAAAACGGTGACATTTCAATAAAAAGAGAGGCAAAGGCCGTTTTTAAGAGCCTAACTTAAAAAAACCCAAATAAAAGCTTTGCAGACAGCCTTACCATTGGCATCCTGGACTCCGGTGAGCGCCCCGACCGCTGCTGCAGTTTCCCCAGACAGGACAATCTGTCCCCCTCCTTGAAGGGTGGCCTCGGCCAGCGTGGCTACGGCGTGGGCAGCGGCTTCACTGCGGGCATGCAGAGGGGAGAGCAGGGTTAGGAATACCAAAGGAACAAATCGTTCCATTTTAACCAGGAAAACACAGGCCCAGAGAACGATCCAGAGCAGAGGGATTCGTATCTGGCCTGGATGAAGTTATGCAGAGGAGGAAATCCACGCTGGAGGAGGAATGGATGGGAAGAAGCTGCTTCCAGTGGATTTTTTCAGCTTGCAGGTGTCTTAGAACACCCCTGTGTTTTCACTGTTGCATCCTTTCACTTGGGATTGCCCAAGACTTCGGGACAATCCAAGCAGTCATTCCACATGGCTCCTTCCTGCCTTGGGACTCAGGTACCAGACCTTTGGCACTGGCACATCCTTTGGGGCTCTGCAGATTTCAGAGCTCTGCTTTCATCCCTGGTTCTGCCAGTTCACCTTGCCCTGAACCAGGCCCAGAGCTTGCCAGGACCAGCATCACCAGCTCTGGCTTCAACTCCTCCCCAGCCAAGCGGTTCAATAATTCTTTTTAATGAGGGTTATTTTCAGCAGAGTTCTGGTAAATATCTCCACACAAATGAGGCCAGGCCAAAAGCCCTTCTTGTGCAGCAGCCCTGCTGTGAGAACAGCAGCATCAGATATTTAGGAAGGGCTGTGCACAATCCTTCCCTTCCCACACCCTCCCAGCTTCCCAGAGACTGCCTCTGGACCATCAGCTCTGATTTGTCTCTAATCCCCTTTGAAACCCATCCACACCTTTTGCTTCCCCAGCATTCTGGAGCAAAGAGCTCCACATTTAATTAGAAGAAAAAAAATTGCATTACAGTGCCTCAAACTCCTGGCTGGGCGGCCCTTTAGTCTGAGATGGTGAGAAACAGACAATAAAACCTTTCCTTTTTTGCTTTCCTCACAATTTCATACATTTCCAGTGATCTCCTTCCCAAGCTGAAGAGCCCCAGCCCACTGTGGCACGGATCCTTCCTGGGCTTTGATCACTCTTGTCCTTTCCAGACCTTTTCTATCTGAGTGGTGAGCACTTCCCACACCATTCAAGATGTGAATGCCCCATCAGTTATTCCAGAAGCCTAATCCTGGCTTGTCCTTTATGCCTTTCCTTGTAACTCCCAATACTCAATTTATTCTTTTGACAATATCTGCTCAGCAGTGGTAAAACATTCCTGGAGCCAAATTTCCTACCAATTCTTACCACAATGAGCTAAAAAAAGCAGGGATTTCCCTTGGCTTCCCCATGGATGCTCCTCCTCTGCTCATTCTCTGCTCGACCAATTGACTCAAATATTTTCCGAGTATTTTCCTTCTCTTCCCTCATTTCCTGCTTAGATGCCAAACTCTTTCCTACTGCATCCACTCAGGGTGGATTTTCAGCTCTAAACAGCCGCTCTATGTCTCAGAGCAGCTCTTAAACACTCTTAGAGCACCACAATATTTTCTTGTCTGGTTTCCCTACTCCCCTTGGCACATCCTTCTCCTGAGCCTGGAGCTCTGGGAAGGCTTTTTCCCTGCAGGAAGGCCAAGGGCAGCTCAGCAAACCTGGGATCAGGTGTAACACCATGCCCAACCTTCCCACTTGGGGAAAAAAAAAAAAAAAAACCCACATAGAGAAATCCAGAATCCCAGAAATGTGCAAGATAAAATCCTGCAAGTTGGATTTGGGGAGATGGGGCTTTTTCCTGTAACTCCAGTGTCCTGAAAAGATCATTTGCTTTTAAAAGGGAACTTTACAGGGAAACTATTAGTAAATAAAAAGCCTAGTTGACCAACCTCATGTAGCAGACAAGAAATATCTCAAGGACCCGTACCTGGACCACAAAGAGCAGAAACAGTTCTAGGTGTGTTTGGGATTCAATCCCAACAGAAATTTGGGAGCAAACTGGGATCAAAGTGATTCCTTCAGCAGTTTCTGGATGGAACAAGGTCTTGGAGCTTTATTCCAGCCACCAGCAGTGTGGTCTGGTGCCCTGTCCCATCCCCTGGCTGCTCAGCCAACAGCCTCTAAGCAGGATCCTGGTTTGGAAGAGGAAAATTCTTGTCCACGCCTCAGCAATGGGAAACCTCCTTCACTGCTGTGCTGTGATTTCCTACAGTGCCCCTGCTCCCTCAGGGAGTGCCACAGCCATTTCCAGGTTCTAGGAACAGCAGGACAAGTTTAAGCAACTCAGCAGAGCTGAGCAAAAATAATTTGTCCTGCTGGGTGGACCTGTGGAGCTACACCTCAGATCTGAGCGCAGCCAAAACACCCTTACAGAGCTCCTTCCAGCACTGCAGCTCCTTCAGCTTCTACTTCAGAAAGACTGGGAAAAAAACCCCCCAAAAACAGTGGCCTGTGGATGAAATTCTGATTCTGAACAGAGCAGGAATCAGGAACTGTCCTGCACACACCTGGACACCGCCCGCCACAGGAATTCGCTAAGGAAAAGCCTCTCAGCAGGGTACAGAGCGGACTCTGCACCATCAGAAGGACACCCAGGAAGGAGATGCCAGGCCCAGGCTGTGCCAGCTGTCCCCTCTCCAGGTACCTGTTAAGTGCCATGGTGACAGTGGCTCCCTGCTGCATCTCCTGCGACGCTGCCACCGCCGCCTCCGCTAACGAAGCCACCGCCTGCGTGGCCTCCGATGCCTGCGTCGTCTGGATGGTCATCTCCCCGCCCTGTAGCGTCGCCCAGTTCTGCTCCACCTGGGAGGGGAACACAGGGAAAGGCTGTAGGATCAGGCATCATCACCCTCAAGGGGTGGCTGCTTCCCAAAAAGAAAGAGACTGATCATTTCAAGAGGTTTTCGCCGAGTCCTGCACTGGAAAAAGGGAGGGAGGCTGGGATCCACCTGAGGATGTGGCTGGACACCACAACCCTCACCAGCCATGAGGCTCATATTCCATAAAGATCCATAAAAGTCCTCAAAAGCCCAGAAATCCCTCTTGTCCAGCCAAATCCTCGACAAAACAGGGCAGTGCTGTTGTTGTTGTACTCAGATCACTGCCTGCCAGCCTGGGCTGTTCATTAATTAGCTGTGCTTAATGGCCATAAATTAAAACACAGCAAGTTCCACCTCACCAGGAGGAAGAATTCCTTCCATGGAGAGTGGCAGAGCTCTGGAACAGCTGCCCAGGGAGGCTGTGGAGTCTGGAGACATCCCAAACCCACCTGGACGTGTCCCTGTGTCACCTGCTCTGGGTGAGCCCGCCTTGGACTGGACGATTCCCAAAGGTCCCTTCCAACCCCAACTACTCTGGAATTCTGTGTTTCTGCAGTGCTGGAGCCCAGCATGGATCACATCTCTCAGGGAAAGGGGCTGTGTTTTCCTCCCTGTTTCTATTTGAACCCATCCACTGACATTTTGGAGATTGTCCATGTTCCCATCCAGGATTTATTTGGACGGCACCTGTGACCTCAGATGGGATCGAGCCATATTGCTTAATAAAAAATGATGGTGGCTGGAAGTGTTCATGTATCCCTAAAATTCCCTAACTCCAGACCTTCCCACAGATGATTTTCATATTACCTAAAGTTCACCCAGTTGCTCATTTGGAGCTTCACGGTTCAGGAGATAATGATTTTATGGCCACAAAATCCACCAGGATGAGAACTAAAAACATATTTTGGACCAAAGAAGTGGAGGGCCTGCTGACAAATCCTACTGGCTGCTTTGCAAGATGAAGATCTCCCTCCACCCCCCATCCCTGTTCCCATCCCCATAAACATTTCAGGACACTCACCAACTGCTGAGACACACAAACAAAAATGCTGTAGAAAGTGATGGAAAAAACACCTCAATTCGTTGGGATGGAGAAGGATAAAAAGCCCAGAAAAGCAGAGCTGGCTCAAGACTCCAGGTAAAAGTTTGCACGAGGAAATTTTGCTGCCTTTGGGCAAAGGTTAATCCCAAAACAGGATGGAGAGGGAGGGAGAACCCGAAACTGCGGGTGGGAAGGAACACCTCAGTGACACACAGCGCCCTGCGAAGGTGCCCAAGGTGTTCCAGAACAGGGATGGAGTAAGGGAAGAAGGAAAAGAAGCTGGGATTGCCCAGGCCCTGCTCCACAAAGGTTGAGCCGCTGAGATTCTCCAGCTGAGAGGGTGTAAAAGGACCTTAAACCCACCCAGATCCATGGGCAGGGACACCTTCCACTAACCCAGGCTGCTCCAGCCTGGCCTGGGATGGGTGAGCCCCATCCAGCCTTAGTTGTGCCTTTGAAAGATTTCTTTCAGTTCTCAGGAGATAAAACCGGTTCTTGAAAACCCTCAAAGCAGCTGCAAAGTACTCCAAGGCCGCTCCAGGCTGTTTCACTCAGGGTCTGAGATGGGAACAGGCTCTGAGGCCAGCAAAGCTGTTCTGTGCTGCCACCTCTCGCCGCGACACCCCAGCCAGGCAGAGCAGGCTGGGTAGGAAAGGGACAGAAAGGGACCTGCAGCCTCATTTAAAGGTGGGTTTGAAGCCAAGAGGGCAAACAAAATCTTTATAACTTTAAGGGAATGTTTCTGAAATACGCAGAAAAAACCGTATTATTTTTAATGTATTATTTGGTAAAAAAAAAAAGGGGGGAAAATAAATGTTTGCAAGTTTGAGCGTTCAGATTTAGGCATGGGAATGCCAAAACAAAATACGAAATAAATAATCTGGGGGAGGTATAAAAGAATGTATGAAATTCAGACCTAAGGCTTCCACTATAACTGTGTTTGTAGAGCCCTGAGTTGAAACAACAGCAATTCAGCACTTCCTATATGAAATGACAGTCTCCTGTTCTGTGTCACCCCTTAACTCTGCAGGCTGGGACCACTGAGACATTTATGGAAGTTCAGGCAGGCCACCCAGGTGCCCCTGGGTGAAGCTGAGGCAGCTCCTCACCTCTCCATCAGCCACGGCAGAATAATTGACTTGTGCGACGGTGACTGTGGTGGGCAGCTCGGAGGCGTCGGCCAGCGTGGCCACCGTGGCACCGGTGCCAACCTGTGGAGGAGAACAGAATAATGCATCTGTCACTGCAGGAAATGCCCACGTCGCTCAGGCAGAGGGGCTCTCAGAGTAAAAAGGATAAGGAATTTGCCAGGAGGGTTGGAGAGGAGGTGTTGGAATAGGTTGTGCAGGGAAATTGGGGATGCCCCATCCCTGGAAGTGTCCAGTGCCAGGTTGGATGGGGCTTGGAGCAAACTGGGATGATGGAAGGTGTCCCTGCCCATGGCAATGAGAGGATCTTTAAGGTCCATTCCAACCCCCTCCCACCCCGTGATTCTGTGACCAATTGTAATTGCAGAGCTCGCAGGAAACACAGAGCTGTCTCCAGAGGAAATCCCAAGCTGGAATCATGTTAATCCATGGCAGCTTTTGTACAAGTTTTGTACAAGTTTTGTACATCCCTCATGCTGTCCCCATGTCCACGAAGGCCTCACCATTCCGCCAGCCTCAGGAAGAGCAGCTGTGGGAGCACGGTGGAGCCAGCTCCCTTCTCCCTTAAAACCCACCCAGCAGTCCTGGCTCGGAACTCCCTGCACACCCTCCTTGCTTCCCATTCCCTGGGGCTCATCTCCAGGCACCTGGCAAACATTAGCTCATCCTCAGTACCCCTTTGGAAATCACCTTTCCCCCGTTTAACAGCTGGGAAAGGACAAAGGCAGGGAGATGGGCAGCTTTGTCTCTAAGGAGAATTAAATACAAATGCCAGGAAGTCAAGGGGATCTCAGGTGTCCAGCACCTGAAAGGACACCAGTGAAAGGGAAAATGTATGGACAGGTGGGCAAAGAGAACCAGCCTGGCAAGTCTGCTGGGCCTTGGGGAGGAACAGAAGACTGTAAAAAGCACTGAAAAGCTTCATTTGGGGGAAAAACCCTACTCATACAGCCAGTTTTTATCTTCATTATGTCAGAAAATTATGTCTGAGATGTCACTAAAAACGTGATGCTCAAGAGGAACAAAGTGCTGGGCCTGGTTAGGAACCACCACCAGTGGTGGTTTGGAGGCACAGGGGAAACTGAGATTCAATCCCCACTGCCAACAAGGAGTTTGTGGGAAGTTTCAAGAGAAAACCGATTTTTTTTGACATCCTGTGCTGCCAGAATCTGCCTTCCCACACAGGCAACACAGGGAAAACAGCAGCAGCACTGAGCCAAAAACCACTGCAAGAGGAATCCTTATTCCATGGGGATAAATATGTATTTGGTGCTTGTAATAAAAATATTACTCTTCAGGTGTAAGATGAAGAGCAGGGGCACAGAAATACCTGGTCTGCTGATTCAACTACACTTCATGCCATGAAAGGAAGGCAGGTCCACCACCTCTCCTCCCAGGGCCACCTCAGGTGCTGTGTGGTGACTCCATGAAATGGATTTGTTGTAAGTGGGTTCATTACATTCAGGGCAAATCCCTGAACTGTTTGACCACATTGCAGAAATCCTTGCACTGGAGAGCAAGGGGTGGGAATGGGGAAGAGAGAGGATGAGGATGGATCTGTGTGTGGGGAGCGTTGTGGGGTAAGACACGATAAAGACAAAATTCCTGAAGGACAAGTTTAGCTCCTGAAAGGAACTTCCTTAAACCACCTCCCTGAGGCAGACTGTGCTGGAAATGGAAAATCCAAGGAGTTCTTCTCACCTGGATGAGGGACACGGTGCCATCAGGGTTGCTGAAGGTTTGTACCACGGTCTGGGAGGGCACCAGGTGGGCGATGCTGTGCGTGGTCGTGGTCTGTGGGGTCTGCTGGTCCTCGAAGGCGTAGAGCAGGTCCTCGCGCCCGTGCTGCTTGTAGCAGTTCTTCACGATGGTCCTCAGGGCCTGGGTCCAGGACACCTTCCAGCAGAAGGGAAGAGGGGACAGTCAGTCCAGGAAAGTTTTCTGAACCAGCACAGCACTGGGATTTGCACCTTTGTCTTCACTGGGGTTTCTCGGGTGGTTTGCAGTGATTCATGAACGAACAACCCCAATATTTAATCTCCCTCTGCTCATCCCCTCCTTTCCCCAAGGAACTCCCCCTGGAGAGCCACGGGATGCAGTGAAGATGTCCCTGCTCACTGCAGGGATGAGATGACCTTTAAAAAGGCCCTTCCAACCCAAACCATTCTGTGACTCCAAGCAGAAAACCATGGTGATTTGGCAAAGCACCAAAATGCTGCCACAGCACCATTTCCAGCCTCGTCACCCAACCTGTCCTGAACCAGCCTGCCCAGGTCCTGCTGCCTCCACACCACCACCACCACCACAGTGCCTTCCTTTGATTGTCTCTGTGACAGGCTGGTAGAAACCTTACCCAAGATTTTCCACCCAGTTCTCTCATTTTTCCTGGCTCCACTGCACATCCATGACTCTTTCCTTTAAGCACAAAGCTCCCTGCTGCTCAGGAGGGCACAGCACCCCTCCCCTCCTCCAGGAGGCCAGGACACGGACTCTTCCTTTGTCCCTCAAGGGAAGAACCACTCCCAAAAACCATTCTGCAGGCCCCTGTGCTCCATTTGGAGGCAGACAGGGGAGACACCCACCCGCTGCTTCTGTTCCTCCGTGCGGACGTCGCTGCGGACGTTGGCCCACGGAATGTCCTCGGGCCACCAGATGGGCTTGCAGCTCTCCTTGCCCCAGCCTGGCTTCCCACGACCCGTGGAATACTTCAGCATCTCAGGGATGAAGGCTCTCAGCTGTGCCTGGAACAAACAGAAGGTTGAGAGGTGTTTAGGAATTCACATCTCTGGTAGTTTTGAGGTGCATTGTACAGAATTGTTTTGTTCAACTTCCATCCTGTTGGAGCCATCGACTGGAAGAGGCCTGAACGCCCAAGGAAGGTGGACAACATGTTGCCATCTTCACCCAAGACTCCCAAGGTTGACAGCAGGTGGAAGAGCAGAAACAAAATTAAATCAGCTGAAACAAAATTACAACACCAAGGCACCAACACACATTGTATTGACACTTTGTGGCTCAAACACTGCCACGAAGAGAACAAGCCAACCTGAAACAGAAAAAAGAAATAAATAAACCACAATAACCCATTAAAAACCCCACACTCCACGTCTCTACAGTGTCAGGAACTCAGGCATGAGCTGATGCATCCTTTACAGAGATGCTGCAAGGGGATGGAGCTTCAGTGACTGCTCGAATGTGGAACCCACAATCTCACACTCCTCCAGCCCTGTCCTGTCAAGATAAATACAGAACTCACACAGGGTTTTATGACAAGATTGGTTTTGTACCAGGGACTCCTTGGAGCACCAGGAAAAGGCTGGGTCAGCTGCAGAGCAGGAAGAAGAGAGCTCACCCTATGCCAGAGGAAATCACGTTAACTTAGAGCTTAAAAACTGCATCTAGGAGCAGCTCCTTGCATCCCTTCAGAGCCTTGAGAGTAAATTATTTCACAGAATCACAGAGTTGTTTTGAGTGGAAAAGACCTTTAAGTCCAACTGTTCCCAGCACTGCCAAGGCCACCACTGCCCATGTCCCCAAGTGCCACATCCACAGGGCTTTGAAATCCCTGCAGGGATGGGGACTCCAAACCTCCCTGGGCAGCTGTGCCAGGGCTGGACAACCCTTTCCATGGAGAAATTTTCCCAATATCCAGCCTGAGGCCGTTCCCTCTCTCCTGTCCCTGTTCCCTGCCAGCAGAGCCCGACCCCCCCGGCTGCCCCCTCCTGTCAGGGACTTGTGCAGAGCCACAAGGTCTCCCTGAGCCTCCTTTGCTCCAGGCTGAGCCCCTCTCCCAGCTCCCTCAGAAGTTCTCCAGACCCTTCTCCTCGTGCTCCAGCTTCCCCAGCTCCCTTCCCTTGTCTGGACAGAGTCTGGATGCTGCATCCACTGGCTCCAAGCTGGCCACGAGCTCATTTCAAGCTGCCTTTTCCACGTTACATATGGAATATGCACAAAGCACCTTTTTCCCAGCCTGTCCATGATCCACCTTCCACTGCAGACCCTCGTGTCACCCTGACATGCTCCAGCTTCCCTGAATGAAGCCCCATTTATTCACACAAACCTGGTAACAGCAGCTTTTTTGAGCTGCCTGGTGCAAAAACAGTTAAAAAGCTCCTTCCCCTGCACTGCCATCAGCAACAGGCTCCTTGTTTCCAGCTGGATTAATTACTGGTCCATGGGAGTTCAGGGCTCAAGCTACTCACGGTACTTGTTAAGGAGGGTTTGTCTTTAATCCACGGGGGAGACAATCAGCAGCACTGTCAGGAGAGAGGACTTGGCTAATTAGTGCCCTAACGAGGCTGGGGCTCTGACACAGGTAATGTCCCCCTCACAAAGGCCCCACATCCCTCAGGGCACAGGTGGGAACATTCACCTGCAGGAGCTACGGTTCTGCTGACACCCTCCAGGAACCAGCCAAAAATCAAGTATCTGCTGGAAAAATCCAGTGGCACGTTCCAGTTTGTGCCCTTGGCAGCCTGGAAAGGGCTCAGATAACTCCCAGGATGGAGGGTTTGGGAGAAACTGTGAGAAATGTTTCTTTGCCACCCCTTCACACAGGCTGAGTGTTGTAACTTCTAACATTAAGTTCAAGGGTTAATGGCACTGGGCTAATCCCAATCCCAAATGCAACAAAGCACAGCCAGCTGGATTCCAACTGCTCCCCAGTGCTGGAAACAACAAGGAAAGTGGTTTCTAGAATGGAGCAAAAGCTGTGGCTGGGAATTTTCTACACATCCCCACAGCTCAGCCTCAGGATCTCTGGAGCAAAGTCGAGTCCATGCAGGACCTCAGGTGTACCTGGAAGAGGGAAAAGCAGCAACTGCACGAGAGCTGGAAGTGACCACTCATCCCTGAATCCATCCCTGCTGCACTTCCCAGTGCTGGAAAACCCTCCAGGCTACTGCTCAGCTGCATGGGAGCTGATTCCAACAGGGATTCTCCCTCTGCCACGTGCCAAGGACCAGCTGGGAGAGCAGGAACGCAGCTGCCAGGAGGTGAACGGGCACCACGATGATTTTTGAGAGGCCCAGAATAACTTTTATTGGCTCCTACAAGCAGGTTATAAATCACGGGGGCGTATGAAGTTTAAAAAAAGTCAGATGAAAGGACAAATCACCTGCTCAGAAAACTCTCAGTGAGAGCTGACTGAAGCACTGACCTCAGCTTGATTAAACTCAGATTACCCAATCTTACTCCTCAATCACATCACTGAGCAACTGAGAACAATCTTAGGGTCAAACTCAGCTGCCACCAAAGTCCAGAAAGCACCAAGATTCCCCTCTGTGAAGGCTGCAGGGTGAAAATCCCACTGGGACACGGGTTTTCCTGCCCACCCCAGGTGGGTGACACTCTCCATTCCCAAGGTCAGAGAAACATCTTTGCCCAAGCAAGTAAAGGCTTTGTTTCCCTCCAGACCACCTGGGAAGCAGAGCAATTAAAAGGAGAGTTATTTTCACCTCCTCACTGATGACACCTCTACACCCACCTGCTGGCACCTGCTGAAAGCAGAGGCCTCATTTTTCCAGTCCCTAATTATATTTATATACAATTTATATAATTTTCCATCCTAATTATATTTATATTTATTTTAATTCCAGTGTTTCATAGGGTTCTGTGCAACTCAGTTGCAAAAAAGCTCATTTTTTTTTGCCAGCACATACAAATAATTATACTGGCAGCTCTGGGAATCAAGATTCCCACAAAAAATGATGGCACCTCTGTGCACAGCTCAGGAGAAACCTTTCCACAAAGCTCTTCTGAGCTACCTCACTGTGCTGGAATGATGAGGCCCATTCCTAAAAAGATCCTTGTTTCACCATAAAGCAGCAGGAGAGGATTTGAAGCAAGAGGCTCTACATCAGCACTTTGGGCTGGCTGAGCAAAGGCCCTGCAGGACAAAGAGGAGAAGAACATTTCCACGGGGAACTGTTACTGGTTCACAGCAAAAGCTGCCAGCGAGCAGCTCCTGCAGGTGCCACCTTTCCCAGTAGTTTAAAAATCCAAGAAATGAGTTTTGCCTTATTTGTCAGGGATTGGGAAAATGATCTGTACCAGCTAAGGCACAGTCAACTCAATAAAACGTTACTATTAGTGTGAGCTTGTCTGATTCCACTAAGAAACAGAAACGGTGTTTTGAGCAGGGTGTGACCTCTGCAGAGCACAGAAACATCTGCACCTCTCTGCCCTTCTCCAACACCTCTGTGTGTGCTGCCCTTTCCACCCTTGGAAAGAATTGCCTTTCAGCATTTAGAACTTGTTCTGGTGCATCAGGGTGTACCCAGAGCCTCCTGCAGGACACACCTGCCTGAATTCAGCTCCTGCATCCCTGGGGAAGGGGATTTCCCTCCAGATGAAGCTTCCCTAGGGAGTCCCCTCCACTTTGTCCTAGCAGTGAGGTCAGCAAGGGGCTGGACCTGGAGAGGAAGGGAATCTTCCACATGCCCAGGGCATGTAATTCCCTGTCTCCAACAGAAATATCTCACTCAGGGTCTGATCTGGGGTTAAACCTGCGGCAAACTCTGCTCCAATGCACAGCAAGAACCAGAGGAGGGAATGAACTACAGGACACAGAAAGGTGTCCACAAGTGACCCTCCCAACCTCGGTGCCTAAAGATTGTGACACAGCACAGAACAAACATTTTCCCTGTTCCCACTTTCTGGGAGGTGCCAAAAGCAGCTCCATGGGGAATACTCCCAGCAGCCTGAGCTCTCCTCACCAGCACTTCTTTTTCACAGACAAAATAAGTGCCACTAACAAAGCTCCACATCCAACCACGAGCTGAGCTGTTACAGCCCCAGGGGGAAGAGGAGATCAGAGCCATCCCCTGGAGACGAGGCCACACAAAACAACAGGACTGCAAGATGCAAATGTCCCTCTTTTTCCCTGCTTCAGCCACGGGTGGCTGCTCACCTGGGTCATCTTGTCCACGGAGACGGGGATGCCGTCGATGGTCAGGGGTGGCAGCTCCGAGTTGACCTCCTGAGGGGCCGGAGCGTGCTCAGCCAGCGCCGACTCCAGGTCTTCCAGGATGGTGCTCTTGTACTTTCGTACCTGTGGGGAGTTGTTAGGCTCAGGTAAACAAGGTGAGGAGCACCAGGAGAGGAGCAGGATGCAGGCCCAGCCACCTTCCCCAAGGCGCTGCAGAGCAGGAGGAGCAAACAGGGGCACAGCTGGCAGGAAATACCCAGCGGCCCCGGAGGCTCGGCCCCATGGAAGAGCTGCTGATGAAACCTGAAGTAACACTGACAAGGGAGGAATTTGTGGGATGAAAGGAAAAGTTCTGAAGCCAGACTTGTGGTGGGCAGGGTCTGTAACAAGGTGCAGGAACTGACAGCAGAGCTGAGCTCAAACATGTCATTGGTTGGGGTTGTTTAGTCTGGAGCAAAGGAGGCTCCGGGGGGACCTTGTGGCTCTGCACAAGTCCCTGACAGGAGGGGGCAGCCGGGGGGGTCGGGCTCTGCTGGCAGGGAACAGGGACAGGAGAGAGGGAACGGCCTCAGGCTGGGCCAGGGCAGGCTCAGGTTGGACATCAGGAGGAATTTCTTCATGGAAAGGGTTGTTAAGCATTGTCAGGAGCTGCCCAGGGAGGTTTGGAGTCCCTGTCACTGGAGGTGTCCAAGGAAGGCCTGGAGGTGGCACTCAGAGCTCTGGGCTGGGAACAAGGTGGGGATCGGGCACAGCTGGGACTTGATGATCCTGGAGGTTTTTTTCAACCTCAGTGATCCTGGGATTCTGTGATCATGAGCTGTTCCCTCTGATTTTTAATCCAGGATATTCCCCCCTGGTGAGATATGCCAGGCAGCCACTCTTGAAGAGAAGAGAGGACCCCAGTGCTGCCCTCATGTCAGGGAATCACAGGATCATTAAGACTGGAAAAGATCTCTGAGACCACTGACTCAACCAGGTCCATAAAACCTAAACTCTGCTTTCCAGGGTTTGAAACACGACCTTCAGATCCCAATCAGGCTTCCAAGGCTGCCCTGAGCAGAACAAAACCCGCAGAGAAGGTGAGGAAGTTCTTACCTCACTTTCCTAGGGACACCTACCACATTCTCCAAGGGTGCAGCACCGAATACTTTGAAGACAGGGTTGGGTTTGGAGGGTGAGATGCACAGGACGATGGCCTGCTGCCCCACTCTGGTGGTGTACTCATCCAGCGTGGCCCGGAGCTTCCTGAAACACGGGGGGAAAACAGGGAGTGGGCATCAGCTGAAAGCCCTGCAGAAACACAAGCCCTCTCACTGCCAGCTCCCTTCCTCAGCGCTGCCCCGGCACAAAGCAGGTGAGAAACGGAGCCCCAGCTGCTCAGCTTGGCCGCAGATTGGGTTTATTCCTCCGCTCCGCAGGCCTGCTGTGCTCCCTGCGGTCACCCAGCAGCTCAAATGTCAATTATTCTCCTCTCTCTGCTTTTTTCATTGATGTGAAAAGAGAAATCAGCAGAGCAGCAAAGCTGGGGCAGCAAGAGTCTGCACACACCCGCTCTGTCTTAGCAACACAAAACTTGTGTTTTCTTGAAGCACCTGAATGATTCATCACAAGAGGCCTGCAGACAGAGGTTGTTTTGCATTCAGATCACAACAGTGCAATTCTCCAGCACCAAAGTCCTGCTCCATCCAGATCTGTAGGAATTCAAGCTACAGGATAGGCAAGACCTGGAAATATTGCAGCACAGGAACCCCAGGTGTCCCAACACCTGCCCCATCAGCAACTCCCTTTGGAATTAAGATGTTCTGTTGTATATTTTCTGCCTCTTATTCCCTTTTGAGCAGGGCTAGAGTCAGAAATGGTGGCAGAAGCTCCAAAAGCAAGAGGGAAGTAGCGTTTTCCTCAGAAAACCTGAGCACTCCATGAGGGGCCAGCTCAGTCCCTGTCCTGCTCATTTCAGAACCTGCTGTTTGTAGGACCCACCAGGAGCACCACCAGCTACACACAGATCCCAAAATCTGGAGTTTGAACTTCCAGTGATTCCCAGTGGTGTGAAAATCAAGCACAAACATGTGTTCAACTGATCAGAGTGGGAAAAAAAATGATGCTTTGTCATTTTCTTAATGTAATAAAATGAAGCAGTTGTGTGGAAGGAGAAGAAATAATTCCTTCACAGAGCAGCTTCCTTAAAAATATATTGTTCGTATTTCAAGGGAGAAAAGAGTTTGTTCTTCAGAAACACTGCAATAAACACATTGGGGGAAGGAGGGAAAACCAGAATGGAGCTGTAAAAGGCAGGCAATTCACTCCCAAGGATTATTATCCAGCAGTAACTTTGCCCAATAATTTAACTGCCCCATGAGATCCCAAACAGCACAAAAAGCAAGAACTGCTTTGTTCCAAAAAGTAGGGAATGGCAGCAGCCAGTATTCACAAATGTTTCCAGAGCATGGAATTGCAGGGGGTGTCTCCAGGCTGGAAGGGCTGCGCAGTCCCTTCGGCTCCGGCGCGGCTCGGAGGCCATCAGGTGGGCAAACAGCCTCAGAGCACCTGGAATGCAGCACCTGGAGGGCTCTGGAGCCCTGGTGTCTCCACAGGAAGTTTCTAAAGGCAGAAAAAGTGTTTCACCCCAGGCAGGGAACTCTCCTTGATTATTCTTCCTAAAACTGTGCTCTAAAGGCTGGGTCGCTCTTCAACGTGGGGTTTGTCCAGTGGCAAAGGGAATTTGGATATGCACACGCTGAATTTATTCCCAGATTTGTCTGACCCCGCAGAAAAGGCTTTTTGCATGAGGCAGATAAATCCTTTATGCCACAGCAGAGCTGGGATGTGGATGGAGCTCCAGATTCCACTAAAGCCACTCAGGATCTGTTACTGGTGACCAGCTGGGGTTAAAACAGAACAGTGCATCCACCAGAGTGCCAGTCCTGGTGACCATAAAACCACTTTAGAGATGAGCAGAACCGCAATTTAACCCTTTAATGCAAACTAAAACACAACTCTTGGGTTCCAGGAAGACACTCCCAACAAATCCCCGAGCTGGGCGACTTCTGGGCAGCACCTGGTGTGACCACACAGGGCACCAGGGCTGGCTGGAGGACCCTGAGGTGGCAGGGACAGGCGGGTGCTCACCTGAGCAAACGTGTCTGCTGCCTCTTCCGAATGGAGGGGTTGGACTCAAACACGTGAGGTCGCTTCCGTTTTTTCCCCGTTGCCACGGCAGCAGCTGCTGCCATCCCCACAGGGCCTGGAAATCAAACCACAGAGGGTCAGTCAGCACCAGCAGCTCAGGAACTGGGAAGGATGTTGTCATTGTGACCCCTCCAGCCCAGCCAGGGATGGGTGCCAAGGGTCTCCCCAGCAGAGCCAAGTGACACAAATTCCTCCCTGAGCTCTGCTCTGCAGCACTGGAGGTGTAGTGAAAGGTTCCATTCCCCAAGCTGGCAAATCCCCAGCTCAGTCCTGGGTGAAAGTCACATATTCCAGCCTAAAGTTTTCCTTACAATCAGAGAATTCCATATTTTACCTTCCAAACGTACAGAAAAACTCCCAAGGCTTTGAATAACTGACAGATCTGAGGAGATGCTGGTGGCTGGGAAGAGGAAACCAGGTCCAGCACCACAAATCCTGCGTGGACACCTCAACTACAGCATCAGGAGTAATCTGAGGCTTTCCCAAGGGATTAAGGACCTGTTCTAATGGGAAGGAAACTGAAAATCCAGAGTTCCCAGCAGCGTCCTACCAGAGCCTTCTGAAGACCACCTGGGCCTGAAAATCCTGTGTGCTAGAAGGGAAGGGGAAAGAAAAAGTCCTGCAGGATGGGAGGCTGAGAAATTCATAAGCAAAGGGCAATGGGATGCTCAGGGCTTGGTGGAACTTCAAAGGTTTGCTCCAGCACATCAGGAGCTTCATTCACCTGATAAAGTCTGAAACAGAGTGGCCAGACTCCCAGTGCTTATTGATCACTCCATTTTTCTGCTAGTGGAGGCCAGCTACAAGGCCAGCCTGGAGGACATTTGGCTCCACTGGGAGGAATCTGTGATTCTAAAATACTTTCCCAGTCCAGAGATATCAGGATCTTTCGTGGATCTCCCTGGGAGAGGCCTAACACGTGGGCTCTCCCTGCCTCGGCACTGCCGCGCCGCGCTCCTGGGTTATTTCTGCTGTTGTTTATGTGGGGCCTGAAATAAGTTCTGCTCTTTGACATACTTGGTATTTTAATTTTGTGGTTTGAGGCAGCATTTTAGCAGGGACCTCTGTATAAACCAGCAATTCCCAGCACCTCTGTGATCCACACAGAAATGATGGGGGATTCAAGCGGCAGGCAGAGCTTGTGGAGAATCCAGGGGGAATTTGGGACGTCCCAGGGGTGGGATGGACCAGGAGGTGTGGAGCACCCCCCTGGCTTTACCTGCAGCTGCCAGGTGAGCAGTGACCTCGTCGGCAGCCGTGGAGTTGAGGATGTCGGAGTCGTCGTAGGAGGTGTCCTCGGGTGAGGAGGGCGAGTCCTCGTCAGCGCTCAGCATGCTGTGCTCCGTGTAGGTGGCCACGTGCACCTGCTGCACCTGCTGGGCCACGGCGTGGGCCTCGATGGTAGCCATGTGCTCTGCCTGGGTCACTCCGTGTTCTTCCATTAAGAGTCACTGGCAGAGGAGACAAAAAGCACGGTCTGTGAGCACGAGGGACAGAGATCACCTCCCCCGGGGACAGTGGATGTCTGTGACATGAAAATAACTCCACCAGGAGCCAGGAGAGAAACTTGAAGTTAAAGAGTTTGGAAAAATCCACACTTCCAGAGAGGGCACAGCAGCCAGACACCATTATCTCTGCTGGAGGAAAGGTCCCCAAGGCTTCCACAGCCCTGAGATTCCGCGTCCCTCACCCGCACGTTAAAGGGTCAAAGCTGGGACTTGGTTTTGCCCCTTCAAGTTCCAGCTTTTGGGGAAGAGGCCTGAGGGTGACACAATCTCCTCTGACCTCAATAGCTCAGGACACAAACGAGGATGCCAGTACAGAATCCCAGGATCACTGAGGTTGGAAAAGCCCTTCAAGACCATCAAGTCCCAGCTGTGCCTGATGCCCACCTTGTCCCCAGCCCAGAGCTCTGAGTGCCACATCCCGGAATTCCTCGGACACCTCCCGGGATGGGCACTCCAAAGCTCCCCGGGCAGCCCCTGCCACGGCCTGAGCTCCCTTTCCATGGGGAAATTCCTGCTGGTGCCCACCCTGAGCCTGCCCTGGCCCAGCCTGAGGCCGTTCCCTCTCTCCTGTCCCTGTTCCCTGGGAGCAGAGCCCGACCCCCCCGGCTGCCCCCTCCTGTCAGGGACTTGTGCAGAGCCACAAGGTCCCCCCGGAGCCTCCTTTGCTCCAGCCTGAGCCCCTTTCCAGCTCCCTCAGCCACTCCTGGGGCTCCAGCCCCTTCCCAGCTCCGTTCCCTTCCCTGGACACACTCCAGCCCCTCAATGTCTTTCTGATCAGGAGGGGCTCAGAATTGGACTCAAGAGTCCAGAAAAGGGCAAAACCATCACAACCCAAGCACAAATATCACAGAAAGCTGATTTATTTAAGGCATCCAGTGGTAAAGCACTGAGCAAAGTAGCAGCTTACAGAGTCAGCAGAGCCCTGGACCACACACTGGGAACACAAATCTGTGCAGAAGGACCAGGACGGGAGGCTCAGGGATATTTTCAGTCTGCGCCTGCTGTACATTTGTGGAAAAGAAACGGCACATCCCTAAGATATTTTCAAACAGAAGAATTAGAACCTCAACCCTCAAAAACAGATTCCCCAAAGAGAATCTGTTCCTGCTCGGGGCAAAGAGCAGGAAGAGGTGACCAGCTGCAGGGAACAAGAAAATAAACAAAAGAGATTCTGACCTTGTAAGTACAGTCAGGGAATTACAGCTCCAGACTGACACCAGATCATGGGATGCCACAGAGGGGTCAGTGAGACACGGGAACAACCCAAACCACTTTGTCAAGAGGGTTATTTTGTCCAAACAAAAAGGAGGCTGCAGCCAGCTGGGGGTCGGTCTCTTCTCCCAAGCCATAGGCCAAGAGGAATTGAGTTCAAGTTGTGCCGGGGAGGTTTAGATGGGATATTAGGGAACACTTCAAAAGGGTTGTCAGTGGAACAGGCTGCCCAGGGAAGTCCCCATCCCTGGAGGGATTTAACAGGGGGCATGGTTTAGTGGTGGGATTGGCAGTGCTGGGGGAAGAGCTGGAATATTCCAGCCTGAGGGACAGCAGAATTGTTGTTGTCAGACTGTCACAAACCCACTGAGGCTACAGCTAAAGCCAAACGAGCTTCAGACACCCAGTGCTCCCTAAAAAGCTGCTGGAGTCCGACGTTGCTGTTGTCCAACCCTGTTTACAACGTGGCTAGTAATATTAGCACCATCCAAAAATAGCAGGGGTTCCAGCAGTGCCAGCGAGGAAGGGACCAAGACGCTGAGGTACATTGAAGCAAACCGAAAATCTCTGCTGGAGAAGCAATCAGCCCTGAGCTCCTTCCAAGAAACTCATCCTGCCATCACCAGAGAAAAACGGGTGGGGGAAAAAAATATTTCAAGTAAATCCCTATGGACCAGCTTAACGGATTTCCCAAGCCACCGAGCTTTTCCTGAAAGGGGACATTGCTGCCTTTCTCACTGGAGCAATGCAGCTTGAGGCATTTCTACTAAAATTGCAAAAATCCGTGGAAAAATGTGATCAGAATATAACTGACAGAGCACAGTGACCTTAAAGTCCATCAGCAGACAAGACCCCAAGACGACGGATGCTTCCGACGCCATTTCCACGGAGAGGAAACCTCCCACCCAAAGGCAACCTACACCTAACGCCACAAACACTGAAACCTTGGGAAGTCATTCCCATATTCAAATTATTCCCAAAGCATTCCTGATACAAGCCAGGCTTTGTGGGCAAACACCTTGACCGGCAGGCGAAGGTGTCACCAACCTGGCGATGCCGCTGCTGCCCCAGCAAAGCGTCGCCCTGACGCATCCGAAGGGTGGGGCTTGGATTTGAGCAGGGATCCGGGCACAGGGGATGAAAGGAAAGCTGTTCCTGGTTAGCTCTGGAGATGAGCATTCACCATTCCAGAAAAGGAACGCTGATCCCTGTTTTTCTCCCGAAACCAGAGCAGTTTCAGGCGCAGGGAAAGCCTAATGACGCGACGGTGCCTGCGGAGACATTTCCTGGTAGTCGTGGCTTAGTCCAGAAGCCTTGGATGACAGCCAGAAGTATTTTGGAAGTGATTTAAAGTGCTTATAAAAACTATGAGGATAAAGCTCCTCTCATCACACAGTGCAGTTGCTTCACGAGCATGTCAGGGGTTCCTTTGATGTCCTGTCAGCCCTGATCAGTGGCTGTTGACACCATTGCTGGAGGAACACCAGATGCAGGAGGCAACAGCAGAGCTGCACCACTCAAACCACCAGAAAACAACAGGAACTGGTCGTAAACCCCATTAATTCTACACCGAATTTAAACCCACACGGATTGAAATGAAGGTCTCTGTGGTGTGATTGGAACAAGTCGTAACTCAGCCCATAAATCCCCACAGACACTGTCCTCTACCACCACCATCCAGGTTAATGGCTGCTTAAAACTGAGCCCAAAATAAAAAGTCCACACCAGAAAAAAATCGCAAGGAACAGCAGCACGATGGAAAAACTCCCTTACACACACAGGGCTGGAATTAACTTAAACCTTTATCCCACTGAAGAGGTTTTGCTTCAGACACCGCAGGAGACACGACTCTGAGAGAGGCTGAACCTGGAGATGAGCAGTCATCCCCTGGAACGTTAAATCAAGAGGCCACTTTTACCAACTCATCCAACACCTCATTAATTCGAAACCCTGCTCAGATCAGCTATAAATAAAAGAATCGCTGGCTCTCGCTTCTTGGGTGGGTTAAATAATTTTGAAAGGAAGCAAAATATGAATTATATGGAGATTTTGAGAGACCTGCTTGCTCTGTCCTCTCGTGAGCACGCACAGCTCGCTCCAGCCACGTGTGTGTGGTTGGATCCCTCCTAGGATCCAACCACGAAAGGGACCTTGAGGAATGGAGGGCTAAAGTTTTGTGTGAAAGGGAAGATTTAGATCAGACATAAGGAGAAAATTCTTCCCTGTTACCCAGAGCAGCTGTGGCTGTCCCCGGATCCCTGGAAGCGTCCAAGGCCAGACTGGATGGGGCTTGGAGCACCCTGGGATAGTGGGAGGTGTCCCAAAGCAGGGGGGAGCACTGGATGGGGTTTAAGGTCCCTTCCAACCCAAACCATTCCATGATTCCACCGCTCAGAAATGGGGTGGGAACAACCAACGGCATCCAAAACACCAAATACAAGGATCCTGTGTTCAAATAGATCAATCAAGTTGATTTTCTTACAAAAGCTGCTTCTTTGCTAATTATCCTGATTGTCAGAATTCAGCCTTCATATTTTCATATCAAGAGTGAGCCATTCTGGGTGGAAAACCAAAGGGGAAAAGCTCCCCTGCATTCTGTACCATCATCAACATGAAAACGAATACATTTCCTAACTGAAATGCAGGAATTAGCAAATCCCCGATGGCAAATGGAGAGATCAGCTCCCACACAGCCTGCTCAGGGTGCTCAACCTTTCCTAACCAGATGTTTTGTCAAGAAGGAAATCCCATCCCAGCAATGAACCTTACAGGATGGATGTCCCCAGCTCAAGCAGCAGCTCTGCCCTCTCTGCGAGGAGCTGGAAATTGCACGGGAGAAAAAGAGAGGATTAAGGAGAACACCTTCTGAAAACTTTCTCAGAATCCTCTTTACAAGCGATCAGTGTCCCCAGTTAGTTTAACAGACACATTAATGAGGTCGGGGGACTGTCCCTGTTCCCATTTCAGGCTGGTCAGGTCACTGAACTTCTCCCCTTCCCAAGGATGAGACTCAGGAGAAAGGCCGCCACCCTCCAAAGGCTTTGAACCACTGAAAAGACGGAATCGCGGAATAGTTTAGGATGGAAAAGCCCTCTAGGGTCATCAAGTCCAATTGTTGTCCCCCTACACTGCCAAGGTCACCACTAAACCCATCACCTGGTGGTGGACCCACCCAAACACACAGAGCAGGACACCTCGTGGCCTGCAACAGTCTGGTAGATTAAGGCTTCCCACATCATTTCCCCCAAAACCATGCTTTGTACTCAGCAAAAACATGGAGGAAGGAAGGCACAAGTCATCGTTGTGGTTGCTCAGTCAGCTCAGGGGACATCAGATGCTCCCGGGGTTTTTAATTTATTTTGGTTTAATTTGCTTTGGTTTTTTTAACTAAATAATTTAAAGGACTTATTTGAGAGGGTCAATCCTCCATACCCACTCTCAGGAGTAATCCCTCTGGTTCGTTTCCTCATTTCTTTCAAAGGAATGGAAACACTCCTGGCTTTCCTTTCCCAAGCCATTTTCTGTTTGATCTCTGCGCCGCAGTCAGCACCAATTCCTTACTGACAACCCTGCTCCACAGAGGAGCCCAGCACGGAGCACTTTGTCTGGCACTACACGGGAATCTCAAAAAAAGAAAGAGAAAATCTGGTTCATTATTCAAGCTGGTGCCACTCCCTCACGGCTTCACTTCAGGGAAATCCTGCTCCGAGCGTTTTCCAGAAAACCTGCAACACCTCCTGCCTCTCTTCCGCTCTTCTGTGAAGCCGACAAGCATCTGGAGTTTAATGTGCCTTTAATGGATTCAAGCCTCTGCCATAAATAAGTCGTTTGCTTTGCATTAAACAACATCACACTGGCACTTTTGTCCTGGGGGGCGGCTGCAGGGAGCTCCTGCGATCCGCGCGCGTTCGTTCTGCGGCAGCAGCCCCGTGCTGCTCACCCCTTCCGTGCACCTCTGTAGGAAACCATCCTCTCAATTAGGTTCTGGCCATTGTTCGCTTTTCCCTTTCCCCTCATTCGGAGGGAGCTGTGGTGATTCCTCACTAAATGCTGCTTCATCTCCATCCCTTGGCCACGGAGCAAGGCTGGAGCAGTTTCCAGCTTCCCAGCTCACCGAGATGCTGCTGGTGGCACCCAGGACTTCACACACGTTCCTGCTGAGCTCCTTCCACACTCCCAGGAGGGTAAGGAAGGCCATGCTGCCCCCATTTATTTTAAGAACTACCAACTGTTTGCAGCTGCAACAGCTCCTCCTCCTCCCTGCCACAGCACCATCGGCACCGCTGGCGGCTCACGACGGGGAGGGACCAAAAGTACCTTTGATGGTCTGGGTTGATGTGATGTGGAGGAGATTTTTCAGTCAACTGGGTCACACTTTGTGGATTCAATCAGATTAAAAAGCACTTCCTCTGCACTTAGTGCACAGGAATGTGTTATTTAAAAAGCTGTTCCAAACTTCCGCCTGCGCGTCTCGATAAACTCCAATCTCCCTGCAGAGACAGCCTGGGATAATTCGTAAGTGAAAACTGATCTTAGCAAGGAATCAATCACTGGCCATTTACTAATGAAATCAAATCCTGTTTGAGTGGAATTATACCTTTGAAATTGTCCAGTCCTGTTTCTTCAGTTCTGGCACAAGACCCTCTAGGCAGTTTTTCCAGAGAGTGGGTACCTCCTGGTTTGTCATCTGCAGATTTCTGGTAGATCACATTTTGTTGGTTACAACAACCACAAAGAGCCAAGCTCATCTGGGATGGTATTCCATGACTTTCACCAGGAGCCATGACTGAAATCCTGGTGTCCCTCAAACCTCGTTTTGAGAGATTTGTGCCTTCCCTCCGATGAGAACAGCCAGGAACGATCCGGTTTTGGTGGTTCCTGAGATGGTCTGAGTTAGAGGAGCAGCTGCCAGCTGAGGGGAGGATTAGAGGACAACCTTTAAAAAGGAGGAATGGCCAATCCTGGTGCTGTCCTGGCTCTGTTTCTCCTCTGTCTGGGCCAGCTGGTACCTGGCAGCCACATCTCACCCACCTCCCAGCCAGGGCGCAGAGCATTTCCTGACAATGCTGGTTAAGAAACCACTTCCAGGAGAAATCAGAGCTGCCAGGAGGTCTGTGCCAGCCAATTCCAACTGCACCAGCTTTTGGGAAAGCCCAGGAGAAGCCCCCACTCCCATCACTCAGCAGCGCTACCACCACCGAGCCAGTCCCAGACCTTCTCCTGGTCTTTTCTCCACAGGGACAGGAGAAAGAGGATGTCCAGGTGTCCCTAGAAGGTGATTCCAGACTCCCAACCACAGAAATGCAGCTCTTTCCATGATTTCCACGTTTCACTGGCATCTCTCACTGGGTGAATATAATTCATTAATTTGTATTAAGGGTGAATTTGATACCACCCCTCTATAAAACTGTGCCTAGAGGGAATCATCACTGCGGGTTTGATAAGCAAACGCCACCATTCACCAGGACAAGATTGATTAATATCTCACTTATTACCACCACTCATTTAAAATGCACATTTAAATGCCAAAATCCCACTTTCCACAGAAAAAAAAAATCCTGCCTTGTTCATGTGGAGAATTTTGAGGCCTACACCTCAACTTGATAAAAAACAGCTTCTTTTTTTATGGTGAAGCCCTTCTGGAAGCTGTGCAAGGTTTTGGATGGGAATGACTTTCCAGGACTGGAGACAGAGACTCCTGTCAGCAGCACAACTGATACCAGGCACAAAGCAAGATAAGACACTCCAGTTTACTCCTGTGCTATCAAGATTGAAGTGAACATCTTATTTCACACAGTTGGCAGAGACGCGGCGACTCAAGCACCAAGAGGAGCAACAGGAACCAGCTCTCGTTCCACAGCGTCCTCCTGTGGCACAGCATCAGTAAAATGATCCTTTTAATTAGGATGGGGGGAAGAAAAAATCCCAATGCTCCTGGTCTCAGCACGAAAAGACCTAAAATTCAACGGATTCTAGCAAACAAAACCAAAATTCCTTCTATTAACGCGCTCTCTTCGTCACAATCTCACATCAAAGAGCAAAGAAATCCCCCTGCAGGAAAAACTTCACATGTGGCAAGGCTGGAAAAGAAACAAATAGGATTTCACACGTATTTATTAGGAGAAAACCTCCTACTTGCTGCCGAAAGCTGCCGTGGGGTGATGTGACAGGACACATCACGGACCATGGGATTGGCAATGGGTCCTTTTTGCAGCCTAATTTCCCATATTTAGCACCAAACACCAGCAGGAAGCCACAGGGTGAACACAAGGATGAGGTGGATTCTTGAGTCCTCTTGAAGACCCTCCTCAAGCTTTGGCATCAAGAAATAATATCCCAGTTGGAATCAACCCTCCCCGGGAAGACCCCAAGGAAAAAAGGGCACATTTAGGGTTCGGAAAGCCACGGGAAGGGCAACCACCACATCCCAGCCTGTGCCAGCTGAGTGTAACCCAAAACTGGAAGCGAAACTGCACCACAGAACCGTAAACCACTGGATGGAATTCTCATTTAGCATTCCCGTGCTCGCCCCCAGGCTCTGCAGGGTTCACAGGAGGCCTTTGCGGTGACTCTGCCTCACCAGTATCCACCTGCAGCACCTGGGCCAGAACCCTTTTTTCCCTAAAATCTTTTTGCAAGATGTGTGGTCTGCCACAAGTTTAAGAACCAGAACACGATTAATGCTATTCTCTGGGGTAATACTTTGCCACCTTAGGCATTCTTTCATTTTATTTAAAGAACCACAGAGAAATCCCAATTTTAACCTATTTTCCTCAGACCTGCAGAACCCAGGAGTCATTTTAAACAGCGTGAAGCAAGTAACTCATCTTTAGTCAATTCAGCTTTTTTAATTAACGGGCAAAAGTGGTCTTTTAAGAATTCCTAGCCCAATAAGCAGAGGCTGCTGTTTGCTGACAGCATTCCTGGTTCAGCACAGAGGCGCAGCCCTCAGCCTGGCAGGATTACAGCTGGAAAAGATGGAGCGTGGCCCTTGCTGGCTGCTTTAAGGTGCAAATGTTGCCAGTTTTAATCCTCTTTTATGGAGAGAGAGGATCAGTGGTTATGTTGGACTACCACAGGGAAAGAGAATGGGAGTGGGTTACGCAGAAAGGTTTGAGCAAGAGAGCGGCAACAGAGACGCCGCGGCCTCGTCCCGACGAGGCTCTGAGCTGTGAAGGACCACCATGTGTCCAGCACGGACGAGCTCTGTCCAGCCTTGGCTAAATCATGGAATATCCTCAGCTGGAAAGGATCCACATGATCATGGATCCAACTCCTGGCCCTGCCCAGACATCCCAGCAATCCCACCCTGGGCATCCCTGGCAGCGCTGTCCAAACGCTCCTGGAGCTCTGGCAGCCTTGGGAATGTGCCCATTCCCTGGGGAGCCTGGGCAGTGCCCAGCAGCCTCTGAGGGAAGAACCTTTCCTGATATCCAATCTGACCTTCCCCTGTCGCAGTTTCATACCATTCCCTTGGATCCTGTCACTGGTCACAGGGAGCAGGGATCAGAGCTGCCCCTCCTCAGGAAGCTGCAGCCCCCGGTGAGTCTCCCCTCCTCTCCTCCAGGCTGGACAAACCAAGTCCCCTCAGCTGCTCCTCCTGTGGCCCCTCCAGCCCTTTTGCCATCCCTGTGTCCCTCCTTTGGACACTCTCCAACACCTCTGTACCTTTTTTCTCTTGTGGTGCCCAAAATTAGGATGGATGGATCACCTTAAGGACTTGGTCCTCACGTGGCATTAACTCAACAAGATCAGCACACGGTAAGAACAGACAACACAGCCCTAACCACATTTAATTATCAAACTTCCACCCTACATGGCAGCCTGGCTACCCCTTCTTGATGCTCAAGTGGTTCAAGAACGCATCTGCTTGGCTGCAGAAGATGCACCCGAGGAGGAAAAATTCCCAAGAAAATCTACTGGGAACTAATGAACATAAGGATATGGAGCGAGGCCAGAGGGGCCCCGGAGCTGCTCCAGGGCTGCAGCCCCTCTACTCTGGAGCCAGGCTGGGAGAGCTGGGGGTGCTCACCTGGAGAGGAGAAGCTCCAGGGAGAGCTGAGAGCCCCTTGCAGGGCCTAAAGGGGCTCCAGGAGAGCTGCAGAGGGACTGGGGCCAAGGCATGGAGGGCCAGGAGCCAGGGAATGGCTTCCCAGTGCCAGAGGGCAGGGCTGGATGGGAGATTGGGAATTGGGAATTGCTGGCTGGGAGGGTGGGCAGGGGCTGGAATGGAATTCCCAGAGCAGCTGGGGCTGCCCCTGGATCCCTGGCAGTGGCCAAGGCCAGGCTGGACATTGGGGCTGGAGCAGCCTGGCACAGTGGGAGGTGTCCCTGCCATGGCATGAGATGAGCTTTGAGGTCCTTCTAATCCAAACCATTCCACAATTCCATGATGACTCTAGGACCCTGAAAAGGGAAATTGTCCCCTGTGCAAACAACACACCAGGTACGTGAGAAAATCCCGTGGGTCACACCCGCAGCCTCACATTGCACACCACTAAAATTTGTGTTTTCTGGAGGGAAAAAAAAGTGCATTTCCAGCCCAACCATAGCAAAGAGATCTGCCTGCGAGTCTTTCAGGTCGAAAGCACCTCCAAGCTGGGTTTAAACGCTGCTTCCCACATTTCCCTCTCCATCCTGACGGAGCCTGGTGAGCAGGCCAGGTGCTCTCCATGTCCCGCTCCGTACCCGGCTGCCTCCCACACGGGCACAGGGGACCCTGCAGCCCCACACCCAGGGAGAACATCCAGAACTGCTCCATCCTGGAATTCCAGCCCTGACCCACCTTAACTCTGTGCTCGAGCGGGGCTTTTCCTGCTTTGAGCACGGTATGCAAATCCTGTGGGGATTCCAAGTTTTTACGGCTCCTGCAACAACCCCGCGTTTGATACGCTGAAAATGGACCGTGAATTTTTATTTGCTGCTACATTTTGTACTTCAGATGCCTTTCACGTCTCCCCACCACCACCTCCATCTACATATGCTTCCGATTATCGGGGCTGAAGTATTCCAACCATTCCCAGGGAAATTCACCGTTTCCTTCTGGAGCAAGAGACCAAATCCACTGATTTGCCCCCAGATCGCTGGGAATGCTCATGATGCAGAATTAATAAGCCTGAAAATAACCCAACTTTCAACCCAAAGCAACCACAAGAAGAGCTCTGAGTCCACCAGCTCCTTCTAGGGAGGGAAGGGAGCGGCACTATTTAAGTCCCTTCTCCTTCCAAAGGGAAATCAGGAGTTAAAGGATTTTCTTGGTGCCCAAGGAAGCGGCTGCAGAAGCAGCAGGAGACTCTAATGGCCGACACCAAAAATAAACTTCTTCATTTGCACAGCATTTCTCAGCATAAATAAAACATGGGCACTCTGGGCTGTGGTCTTGCAAGTATTTTTGACCCAGACTAGGGGGAAGTTTTCCAAGCCTGGAAGTCATCCCTGTTTGATTCCTTTAATTAGATGGTTATGTAATGAACAGTGGGAGGGACTCGGTTACTTCTGGATTGGCTTCCTTGGTCACATTAGTTACAAGCAAACGTGGTCTGTGAGTGAAAATACACTTTCTTGGTTTTTTCCTTATGCATTTGAGGTCAGATGAATTTTGCAGGACCAAAAAAAGTTGAGTTTCCCTCCTCAGGTCTGTAGGATCTGAGCAAGCCATTTATAATTCATAGGCACCACAGGCAGCACACAAACAGGTAAAATAATTCACACATCTGCCTTGCAGAGGCTGAGAGTCACCAACACCCAACAAAAATAACGCTCGAAACCAAGGAGACACCTGCTTCCACCCTCCAGCACAAAACCAGGCTCCACTCCCCACCAAAAGCAGCACGGGCCCTGAGAAAAGGGTGGAAAACAGGAAGAAAAGGAGACTCTGGCGTTCCAAATCCTACTGATTTGGAATACACCTTCCATCCTGAAGCATCCTCAGGATGTTTTTGTACAGCTACGTCTATTTTTTTTCGGGAGGGAAAAAACAAGATGGAATTTCATTGACATCAAAATGTCAACGCGCATCAGGACGAGCTGCGAGCTCCACCAAACACAGCCTGCAGCTCCCCGTGTTCCATCTGGCAGTAGAAGGGATTCCCTCTTGGACTCCTTCTCGGAGTCTGGCAGCAACCCATCCACAACAAACCCAGAGCAGCCTCAGAGTCCTTCCCAAAAAAACTGGAATGCAGCCTGAGCTCCAAAACCAAGCAGGGGCACAGCCTTGGTTACCTGGGCACCCTCTCATGCTCCCGGTGAGAACACAGGGACTGCTCCTGGTTGTAGCTGTGCTATTCCCAAAGGAAAACAGGCTCTCAGGAAAATAGGCTCTCTCCAGCCAACCCTCCCCGTGGGACTGTCCACCTGGCCACTGGACCAGCCCCAGTAGTTTTGGGGAAAAAAAGCAAAAGTAGAAGGACCAGAACCAGGGAAAACACAAATTTTGAACCCCATTGCAATCACTGCAGTGGGTACAGAACAAACCCGAATTCCCCCGAAGCTGGAAGGTCCTGCACGGCCCAGGTTTAGCCTGGAGTGGAGAGAGGTTCCTCCAGCCCTGGCACAAAGCTCTGCCCAACTCTGGACTTTAAACCCTTTCCCACGGCCCACTACAGCCTTTAGGCTGGAAAAGCGGTGAGAATTTCTGGTGGAAGCTTTAGTTTCAGGAGATAAAAGACACCAGTGCTGTTCTGAGTTTCACAGCTTGCAGCATTCGGAAACCAGAGGGGGTTTTGCCAGGATTTATTTACCTGGCTTGGATTCCCAGGGAAAACAAGATGCTGAAGAGATTCACAAATTCCTTCACTAAAATAAGTGATAAATGGATCGGGGCAGGGGTGTGGATCCACAGTCAACAGTGGGAATGTGGGAAACCACCGCACTGATGTAACAAACAGCTGAAATCCAAACCCTGAGAGGATGGATTCCCTTTAAACACACACAGACACCGCCCTAGTGCCAGGGCCAGGGTGCCACTTCATCCAAGGGAATGGCTGGAGCTCTGTCAGGGGGGTTTAGCAGGAGATCAGGAAAAGGTTCTGCCCCCAGAGGGTGGTGGGGCACTGAACAGTACAAGTAAAATCCCCACTGTGCAGCAGAAGTCATTTTAAAACCCCAAAAAAAGGTGGTTTATTTTATTAACTACCTCAGGCACTGGGTAATGACTAACACAAAATATCTGAACTGTGTTTTTTTTCCCACACATCAACTTCAGAAGCGGCGTAAGGAAGATAAAAGTCCAAGGCTGAATTTCACGGAACTCCCTGCACCGAAAATCATCAACACAGCCCCACCATTCCTACTGACAGCACGAAATGTTCTTATGTAGAAAAGTCTGGATTCCATTTTCTTGGTAAAAGAGATACAGGAGCACAGCAGAGTTCACTGTGCCCTGCTGCCTTCCTGGAAGACAATTTCCCAGATCCGAGAAGGGTAATGCATAAAAAAATAATAATTCCCAAAGCCTTTGAGAGAGAGAAACTGCGTGGAAATCTCCCTTCTTTGGAAAAGCAATGGAAATATTCCCAGAGCTTGTACATGCACATGGCAGAAGCTGGACACGACACAGCCTACAAGGGAGATGGACACAAACAGTGGTCCCAGTGCTCCCAGTCTCGGCTCATCCACTCTCCTGGGGTTCCTTGGTTTCCCTTACAAGGCTGAAATATTCCAGGCCTGAGCTTGCCAGAAGTGAAACTGCCTCGTTTAAGGCTGAGAAAAGGTGATTCAGGCTCCTGAGCGAGAGAAAAGTTATGAAATTCCAACACACGAAGAATTCCTCAGGCCAAGACACCCGTGGGCTGCCAGGTGGACATCGGAGCAGCTGCCCAGGCACGGGGCTCCTGTCCAGGGAATTCCAGACAATTACCTGAAAAACCCCACCGTGGCCAACCTCCCCCAGGAGCGAAGTGGCCTTTGCTCATGGAATAATGGAATTGTTAAAGTTGGGAAAACCCTCCAAGACCGTCGAGTTCAACCATCAACTCAGCACCGCCGTGCTCGCCACTGTACCACGGCCTCCAGTGCCACATCCACAGGTTCTGAACAATTCCAGGGATGGGGAAGTGTTCCACCACCTCCCTGGGCCGTCTCCACAGCTTAATTCCCTCCGTCTTCCCACACGGAGGTGCAATCCTTAACCCACACCAAGGAGTCCCACTGGCAGAGCTGGGTTTTCCAGGATGGCTTAATTTACTTCTGGAATGGGATGGTTGTTGTCCTGGCCAAGTTACCTCCATCAGACCACACACTTCCTAAATCCTAAAATATTCCAAGAGCTGCACAAACCCCGCACGGGATGAGGCCCAGGGCTCCCAAGCTCGCTGTGTTTATGGCCTGTGCACAAGAGGTCATCGTAAAACCTCACAAAAATGATGTGAGGCCGCTGAAAAACAACTGGGATGCAATAAAACTCCATAAAAACCAACTGAGACGCTCTGTAAAACACCAAACACGTGCAGAAATTACAGAGGAAGATGAGAGGATTTAAATAAACACTGCACTGTAACACTTGATGGAATCATGGAATGGTTTGGGTTGGAGGGGACTTTAAATCCCACCCCATTCCACCCCCTGCCATGGGCACGGACACCTCCCACTATCCCAGGGTGCTCCAAGCCCCAATGTCCAACCTGGCCTTGCACACTTCCAGGGATGGATGAGCAAGATTAAAACCCCGAAAAAACACTTTATATAATCCTGGGCTTTCCAAAGGTACCATCATCACACACTTCCTCTTTCACCCTTGATGGAAAAAAAAAAAAAATCCTTGCTCCCAGTTTTACCACCAGCCCGAAAACTTCAATTAAAAAGATGAACAATTCTCTCACCCATTTCCCCAGTATTTGGGCAATGAAAGTTCACTGTGAGAGAATTTAAAAAGGAGCAATTGTGATGTGGATGAAGGAGAGGATGAGACAAAGGCTAACGTGAGGATGAACATGAGTTCATACTGGGAATCCTCTCAGGACATGGGAAGAGGGTCTAAAACTGTGCCTGGAAAGCAGCAAAGCTCAGAGACAAAACCACAACAGCCAGGCCCTGCCTAAGGTAAAACCCCCAAATTTTCCCCAAACTAGAAATAACAGTTCAGTGGAGAAAAAAAAATAATCAAAATATAAAGCAAAGTTCCCAAACTTGAAGCGAGAAAACATCTCCCCACGCAACGAAAATCATCTGTAGCTGCAAGAAAGCTGAGACATGGTAACCTCAAACGCAGGAAGAGTCCTGAGCTGAATTATTTCTGTCCCTTAATTATTATTTACGCTAAGAAGGTCCTGAGCACCTCAGTCACAGCCAGGTCTGTCCTGAGCCAGATGTCTGAGAGTCCTTTTTTGGGTATATTAATACATACCCAGTTACACCCCTTTTTTACAGGCCATTTGCACCCCTTTTTTGGGTATATGAAATGGAGGGGGGGTGAGTGATTAACACGTTTCAACTCGCTCCCAACCTCCTGTACAAAAGGAGGAAAATTATACATGTAGGAAATGTGAAGAAAAATAAAGGGGAGGGGGAAAGGGGGATAAAAGGGGAAAAAAGAGGGATGATAGGAAAAAATGGTGGGGGGCGGGGAGGGAGAATGAAGGGGAACTTCATTAATGATCTCAGAGGTCTTTTCCAGCCTAGTTGGTTCTGTGATTCTGGGGGGGGGAAAAAAAAGAGGCGAAGTGGGAAAAAAACAGGGGTAAAGGAGGAAAAAAGGGGGCATGAAGAGGAACATCAAGGTTGGACTCATTTATCTCTGATGCCTTTTACAACCTTATTGATTCTGGGGGGGGGGGGGAATGGGGGGGATGAAAGGAAAAAAATGGGGGTGAAGGGAAATAAAAGGAGGGGTAAAGGAGAAAAAAGGGGGTGTGAAAAGTAAAAAAACGGGGGTGAAAGCAAAAAAGTGGGGGTGAAGGAAAAAGGGTGGGTGAAGGCAAAAAAAAGAAGAAAACAAAAAGGGGGGAGCGGGGGGTGAAGGGGAACAATAAGAAAGCATAAAGAGGAAAAAAAAAAAAAAAAAGCGGTGGGGAGGGCTAAAAGGAAAAAAAGAAGGCGATCCGAGAATACCAGGGAGAACGGCGAAGCGAAAAGCCCCGCCAATGTCTGCGGCCGCGGCCCAAGTTCCCCGCCCGGCCGGGCCCGGCTCAGCCCGGGCCGGCGCTCCGGGGCCGCCCCGCACCCGCCGCCCCCCGGCCCGCTCCCGCCGCCGCCCCGTCCCGGCCCCCCCGCGCTGCCCCGGCCCCGGGGCGGCCCCGCGGGCCCGGCGCGGCCGGGCGGTCGCGGCCGCCGGGGGAGCGGGCGCGGGCGGCGGGGGCCCCGCGTTGGTGCGGCTGCGCCGGGGCTGGAGGAGATTGCGCGGTAGGACGCTCACCTCAGAGCGGCTGCGCTGCGGCGGGCCCGCGCCGCGGGGCCGCGGCGGGCGGAGGGCGGGCAGCGGGCGGGGGGCGAGCGGGGCGGCGGCGCGGGTCGCCCTCGGCCGCCGCGGTGGCGAGCGCGGGAGGCGGGGACCGGCGGCGGCGGCGGCGGCGGAGGAGGCCGGGGACAGCGAGAGGGGGGGAGCGGGACGTATGGCGTCATAGCGCCGCGCCGCCGCCATCTTGGGGAGGGCGAGGGCGGCGGGGGCGACCATGAGCGGGAGGTCGGGCGGGGGCGCCATGTTGGGGGGGCGCGCGGGGGGCGAGGGCGGCCGGCGCCATGTTGGGAAGGTCGCGGCCGTTCCCGCCTCAGGGGCGCTGAGGGACGCGGGGCCGCGGCAGAGCGGGACCGTCGCAAAAAGCCGGTTTGACGTGGAAATCGAGGGAAAGCGGTTTAAAACAGGTGGGGGTTTTGCCCCCCCTTTTTTTTTTTTGGTGGAAAAAATCCTGTTTAAAATGGAAGTTGTGAAAAATATCAGTTTAAAATGGAAATTGCGGTAAAATCGGTTTTAAATAGATTTTTTTTTGGGCCATATTTTTGGTGAGAAAATCCAGTTTAAAATGGAAGTTCTGGGAAAATTCATTTTAAAATAGAAATTTTGAAGAAATCTGTTTAATTTTTTTTCTATTTTTTGTGAGGAAAAATATCACATTTAAAATGGATTTTTCTTCCCTTTTTTTTTTTTTTTTTTGGCAGAAAAACCCATTTTAAAATGGAAATTGTGGAAAAAGTCCACTTCAAAATGGAAATGTTTCCCTTTTTTTTTGGTGAAAAAATCCAGTTTAAAACAAATATTTTCCTTTTTTTCTTTTTTTCCCCCCAGATCCAGTTTTAAATGGACATTTTCCCCTTTTTTTTTTTTTTTTTTTTTTTTTTTTTTTTTTTTGTGGGAAAACCGGGTTTAAATTCGGATTTCCCCCCCATTTTTTGTGGACAATTTCAGTTTAAAATAAAAATTTTACTTTTTTGTGTGCATAAAATCCAGTTTTAAATGGATTTTTTTCCCCATGTTGTTGCAAAAAAATCTGGTTCGGATCATGTTATTCCCCATTTTGTGTGGAGAAGTCCAGTTAAAAGTGGGAATTGTTTCCATTTTGTGTAGAATTCACAATTCACCGCTTGCTGTTCCCAAGCAGCGGGGAGGGTCAGTGGGACTTAATGATCTTAAAAGTCTTTTCCGATGTAAAAGATTCCATGGTTTAGGGAGTTGAAAAATAAAGGGGAAGGATTTAAAACACAGAGGGGAAGGGAGCTGAGGGAAATAATAAAAACTGGTGTAAATCTGTGGGTTTTTTGAGTCTTGAGGTGGGACTTGATACCTGATTCCCTGAACATGTCGGATTTGTTTTTCCTTAGGAATGACGTGGAAAACACAACGGGAACAGGCATGAGGAGAAAAGCTGGTGAAGAGCAGCCTGGAAAGCAAAATATTTTTAGGGGTATGCCTTCATTTAAGGGATCATTCGTGTTTATTCCGTGCTCTGTGCTGGAGGTCTGGTGGATCAAAAATTCCTTGGGCTTTTAATGAATCACCCAACAGGCCTGGCATATCCTGGGATCTCCACAGGAGGAAGGTCCTGCAGAAAGGTGGATTTAGGTGAGCCACCAGGAAAATCCCACGGGGGTAGGATGTGACAGTTCTGGAAGGGCCTCGGGACAGCGGAGTGTGAGGTTTTGGGAGCAGGTTGGACAAAGCACGGCTCAGGAATGCTGCAGGTGCAGCCGCTCCTGCCTCGGGCAGCGGGGTGGGTGACGGCGTTCCCAGAATCCCATCCAGGTGCGCATTTCCAAGGCTGCATGGTGCTGATGGATTTGGAATGGGCTGCTCCATCCGTGGGATTGGGAAAGTGCCCCCCATCCCTGAGTTGGTGGCTGTGGAGTGCTGGGACGTGTGGTCTTTTTTGCAGAAGGCATCCAGGAGCAAAGCCTCTCAAAGGAACAGCATGGATATTCATTTGGGATGGACTGGAAATGATCCAAAAAGGCCTCGTTTCCCACTGTGAACAAACTAACACTTTCTTTTCGGAAAACTGAGCATTAGTGCGTGCCTCTCTAGGTTCTCCTGGATATCCAGGCTGTGCTGGGCCAGAATCCTACGTGAAAAGGTTGGGAAAAGACTGATTGGGAGTACAAATGTGCCTGTGGCCAGCAGAAAGAAGGGAGCCATGGGAATGCTGGAGGGCTGGTCAGGAAATGCCAAATTCAGTGTTCAGGGAAAGACTGGGGAGGAACAACGATACACGGTGGGGAAAGCTTTAAATGTCCACATCCTGGGGTCTGGGAAGAGAAAATCACAGAAAAATCACAGAATCGTGGAATGGGTTTGCTTGGAAGGGAATTTAAGGGTCATCCAGTTCCAGCCCCTCCCATGGGCAGGGACACCTTTTATTATCCCAGATTTCTCCAGCCTTACCTTGGACACTTCCAGGGATGGGGATTTCACACCTGTGAAACAAATACTGACTTTGAGAGACCACAAACAGCATTTTTCAAGCGTTCACGGTGCAGACTGGAGGGGGAAGAACACAGCCACAGCTCCTTGGCCTGTTTCTTCTCTCCCTCTTTTCCAGATTAAAAAAGGCAAGTGGCATCCACCGCTTTCCTTTCGCGTGTGTCCTTGCAGCAGGGGTTGTTCAGGAATGTGCACTGAGCCGCCTTCGCACGGCTCATAAAGAGCCAGGATGATTTTCCCTACTCCAGGGAGAATTTTGCTGGTGCAGTGAGTTTGTTTTAAGTGGCCCTGGCCAGGCTCTGCCTTCCACGGCTTCTCTGGGGCTGACCAAGGCTGAGTTTGGGGATGATTCCTGTAGTGAAAAGCTCTGTTAGAGATTGTAGTCCCCAAAATCTGTAATCGTTCTGGAGAGCTGCTGCTGGGGGGATTTTGGATTCCTGCAGCATCTCCCAGCTCCTGTCAGGGCTCTGCAAATGCACTTTTCTGGTCTTACATCTGAATATTCCCTCTCTCCACGTAGTTCTCCCCTTTTGCAGACACTCCTCAGATACTTTCAGCTTATTTTCACTTCTTATTTTCAAATACAGGATATAAATAAATGTAGATATAGTCTGGTCAAGTTCACCACAGAATGGTTTGGGTGGGAAGGGAACTTAAAGCATCTCATTCTACCCGCTGCCATGTAGAATTAATGGGGAGACAAAGATCAGACTGAAGAAGGGGGAAATGAGGTGGGAGCTTGTTGGCAGGAAGGCCGTGCCCTCCCATCCCCACGTGGTGCCTGAAGCTGGTTTTCACACCAGCTTTTTTTTTTTTTTCAATCGGTTTTTAGGACAGGCGTGTCCTGACTCATTTCCATGCCAGTGGCTGCTGGAGCACCTGATAATCCCAGTCCTCGAGTGTGGGACAGAGCTGGCAGAGCTCCAGGGAGCCCCAGGCCGACACCTCCTCAGCCCAGCTGCCGTCATCCTCACACAGATGCAGCACACAGAGCTCCCCAAAAACGTGCTGCTGCAGTGACTTCCTACAGAGCTGCCAGTCCGCTCACCGTGAGATCCAGCTTCATGTCCAGACTGCTTTCCTTAAGGAAATAAATGCCCAGAGCAGGCCCTGAACACTGATTAGCCCGAGCGGGATGTTTAGGATGTGTTTTTGTTGCGATGTCCCCGTGGCTGGGCGGGTGTGCGCTCACCATTGCCCGGGTTTGTGTCAGAGGAGCGGGCAGGCTGAGCTCCGCGCTGGGCAGAGCGATAAGCTCCAGACGGCCGCGCTTCCTCCCCGAAGAACTCCCCAGCTCTGCTCCACTCCCCCGCCTTGGAGGCACCGCCGGGCTGGAGGCAGGAGGTGTTTTTGTCCTCTGAGGCGCCCAGAAGGCACAGGCTGGGTGGTTTCCTTTCAGACAAAGAGAGTATAGCACACAATTTTACCCTCATCATCCAACACCAAAGTCACAGAGTTTTTCCAGTTTTCTCACACCCCTTTCTATGGCCTTTAGCCCAAATTCCTCAGGACTAAGCCGTGGCCATGCTGATTTCCCATGTGAGGAATTTACATTTCTGTAGCCACGCTAAATTTTAATTTGCTTTCTCAGCAAAACCTTGTGTATCAGAGATTTATCTCACCAGTGTTCCTGTACCTAAACAAGACACCCAGGGCTGCTCTAAGCCCCTGCATACATTTAATCAGAGGAATCCCATCCTGAGCTGCTCTTGCTGTATTCATCCAGATAACTAGTCCCGGCATTGATGCAGACATTTAGATTTAGGGAAGCTCAATCCCGTGAATCCCAGTTTAGCAATACATGGGAAGGAAAACCGCAGGTTGGAGGTGTTAATTGTCACCTTGTGCTGATGAAAGAGCAGCAGTGTGGAGAAGGAAGGAAAGCAACAAGAATAACAGGTTTAAAATATGTAACAATATTAAAGGGTGGAAGGAGTGCACTTTGTTACCGTAAAGAGCTGAAAGGAAGGGATTTTAAGGGAACAGGGACATAACAACACTCACTTCATGGAAGATCAGTGTAAAGGCAGCGTTCAGGATTAGCACAGTTCTGCCATGTGCAGGAATGGGAACAGTCCTGGAGCCACCTGAGAGGTGAAGGACCCTGGGACATGCCAACGGACACCAAGGAGCTCACCAGAGGCGCCCCAGGAGGTCACCAGTGTGAATCCCACAAACATCTCCTCTGATCTCCTCTCCTGAGGAATCTTGCAGCGCCAGGCTGGGGAGAACTTTTAAGACCTGCTGAAGCATTCTGAGAGGCCCCAGCTGTGGTTCTAGGGGAGAAAAGCAAAATATCAGCTGCCAGTATAAGAGCTGGAAGTGTTTCCTACTCTGCTGCCTGCTTTTCTGGTGATGGGAACAGAAACTGTGCAAGGTACATGAGTAAGACAATGGAAAGGACGAGGAATTGATAAAAGTGTGTGGATTTCCAAGGAAACAGAGCTACTCCTGGGACAGTTCCCAAAGGGCAAGCTGTAATTATCAGGTACTCCCTCAAATATTGTATCTAATTTCAGGAAGTTCTTCCTGGATAAAGTATCTCAGGAGCCAAAACAACAGGTGACAGAAGCTTTCAAGGACCCCATCTCAGGCCGTGTCATTTGAGAGGAGTTGGAGCCCATGCCAAGCTCGATGGTTCCGACTGGACTAAGACCAAGAGCCTGGTGCTTTGGAAGCTCCAGAATACCCCAGCAGAAGACACCTGTTTTGCTGGGTGTTCACTGCCTTAGCGGCTTGATAAAATCTGCTGCCAACCCAATCAAACCTCACAGACAGGAAATCATCGTCCTCAACAAGGCCCTGCCCTTGTCTGGTGGAAATAATTCCATTTGGTACAAGCAAAGCGCTCCCGGTTGCTCCTCTCCAGCCACCTCTAGTGAGGGATACCTTAAACCCAGGATGGGAAACTCGCAGCATCATCACAGGCAAATGTCACAGAGCAGAGATTCCCTCCAGACGGGAAGATGTTACAGTTTCAGGGTCTGTAATGTTTTGAACTGCCATAAAGAGAAACCTGTAAGAACCGTCACAGACCAGGTTTTGTGTAAAAACCAAAGGAGCCAGATCATTCCTGCTGTGCTCTGGGCAATCCAAGTCATTGTCACCGTGCCTTCTACACCCAGTGTGTGCCACTCTGGGAGCAATCCCTCCGATCACATGAGCATGTGGGGGCAGATTTATTCTACAAACCTTTTTTTCAGATTGAAACAGATCAAAAAAAGTCTTAAAAAGGAAATTAATTTTTTCGGGAATGATGTAATTTAAAGAATGAGCATCTTGCCATAAACATGACAAAGAAACATCAGAGTTCTTTGTTTGTAAGTGGCCATAATTCATGTGCCCGTTTCCCATCTCCTTTTATCCCTGGGAGATACCAGCACGAGCAGCTCAGCACCCACAGCTGTGCTACAAACGTGCAAAGCAGGGCGAGATAATCCACATTTAAAGCCTCTTTCAGGTGTGTTCAGGCCATGTCACCACTGAGAAACCTCCAGGAAACCCCAACTGCAATAACTGTAATTTAATTGCTTCACTGATACAACTTTAACTCAAACATCTGATTTAACATCTCAGTCTGCACAGAAAAGTCTTATTCCAGGCTGATTATCTCCGTACATCACAGAACAGGCACTTCCTTTTAAATGATGTGGGAAAAGTGCCCCCAAGAGTTGCATGACCTACTTGAATCATCCTGAGAGAGAGAAAAAAAAATTAAATTCTGAAGTTAAATGTAATTTTCAGCTTGTACTAAACAGCTTTAAGTGTTTTTGCTTTCTTCAATAATCCGTGTGCTCCTGTCTCCCTGCTGACATTTCCTGTAGGACTGTAGGAGCGCTTGGCCTGTCCTTGCAATTTCAGCTATTAAAAATACTCCAGTATTCAGCAGTAAATGCAGGTGAACTTTTAAACGTTTAGGTCACGAATTTCCACCAAAGAGCAAACTGCTCCCTGCACAGCACATGACTGTGGCCATTCCAAGGAATCTGCTGCAGCCATGTGTGGCATTAAATATTTTCCTCATTTTTCTTACACATTTCTCTCTTTTAGTGCCGGTTACAGCTCAAAGACAAATGCTGACACTAAGCCAGGCTTTTGCATAAAGAAGATTTCACACTTGGTTTACTTTAGCTGCATTGTGAATATATCAGACTTTAACAGTAAATTTAAAAATTCCTTTGGATTGTTTCTCCTGAAATCACATGGCAATAACCTAAAAGGAACACAGCAATTTTAAAGGCCTCTATTTCCTTTTAAAATAATTAAATATCAGGACTCCTGAATTCCCTGAACACCTCCAGAAAACTACTGGATAATTATGCAGTGGGTAACACACCAGGATGTAACAAATCCATCCCAATGTTTGACCTGGGAGACTTTGGTACCTGCAGGTGTCCTGCTACCTGCACAGCAACCACGTCTATGAGTTCTAGTATTTCATTCCTTTTTCTCCTTTTTATGACAATTACAAAAGCAAAAGAGAGAAAAAAACAACTCATGTCTTTAAAAAAAAAATCTAAGTAAGTTTGCAAGAGAAAGCCTTATAAAAAGCCAGTAAAATAGGGATTTTTTTTTTCTTGAAATGGCACCAGGGCAGCAATACAGTGAAAAATGAGCAAATAAGAGAGGAGTTAACCCACTGGAAACTCTATTTTATTTCCTTCTGCTGACACTATTTAGTGCCAACATTTAAAAAGCCTCTTGCAAGGAAGTTTTTCTTTAAAAATTCTCCATAGGAGCCTCTTTGTTATGGAGATACCTTTTATGAGGAAAAGAGTCCTCAGCTATCCATCCTCCCATGGAGCTGGGAAGTAACAGCCAGGGCAGCTCTTCAAATGAGAACTGGGACAAAAGGATCGCTGCCCCTTCTCAAGCCTTTCTTACACATCCAAAGATCCACGGTGCTTTTCCTTGGCTGAAATAATGTGCAAGGAGAAACCTGGCAGTGCAGAAACACTGGCTGAAGGGAAGGGAAAGGACAGGCAGCTGCTCACATAGGGCTTGAAACACCCTCGTTCCAAATGTGGTGAATAATCTCTTTCATCAAACCTTTCATATTTATATATATCTCCACCACTCCCATCACAGAACAGTCCTGGCACTCTCCCCACCCACAAACACACACATCAACATCTCCTGTATTTTTAACAGCGGGGCTTTGGTACACAACTTCCCGCAGGAAACGTGAACCAACAGTGGCAGCAGAGCACAGGAAGCCCCAACACTACAAAAGTTTAACTCCCTGCAAGACCTGACACACGTAACACCACCAAGTTCCCTGTGCCAGAAAACAAAGTGCATCTGCAGCTTGCAGATTCCCCTCACAAAACTCTTTGTGACTTACTCATCATAAACTCAGCTTAAATCCTGCACCCCAGCAGGCAGAAAAGCCCATCTGAGAACCAAAGACTTACAGGTTGGGATAAAGCAGAAATAGCTGCAACTGTCACCCTGCAGCTGTGGGGACTCCCTGTGAAGTCACATCCACGGGAGCCAGAGGCTCTCCCTCAGAAGTCATGGCAGAGCCCGCAGCACTTTTAAGCAAATTGAGCCATTTGAAGTCCAAACTTTTCTTTAGAGATTTCTCTTGGTCTTTACGAACCACCAGGGAGCCGGAATTACATACAAAATTCAGCTGAGAGGTAAAAGGAAAAAGGAAGGGGGAAAAAAAGTGTTTCATTTCTCAGTTTGGGATGGTTGGGAGGGTTTTTTCATCTGTTGTCAAAGAAGTGAATGGTAGCTTTTCAACTTTTCAGATCCACTAGAAAGCAGAGTCTTTGTCCTTTGCACTTCACTGGTCACCATCTGGAGTGTTCAGCTGCATCATGCTGAAATCAGAATTTTTTGTTAAAGAGAGAACATATAATAATATTTCACTCTTTGTTCCAGTAAATTTTGGACACTGGAACTTTAGAGTCTTGAAATGTTTGTAGCTCCAGCTTACCACAGATATAAAAATGGCCTTGCTCACTTTGAACCATCCTTAACCATGTTAAGCAGCTCCCACTTCAGTGCTCGGAAATATCTGTCCCTAAAAGCTCTGTGTGGTAAATATACCATACAAAAATCTACTTTCTTGGGGTTTAATTAATTTCTTAGCTTGAGATGGTGAACACAGAGGTTGCAAGAGATCTCTGGCTTTAGAAGGCTGATACTTGGAGGAAATAGCTGTGACTTGCTGCGACCAGAGACTTCCTGGTGGGTGGTGGGGAAGCGAGAAGGCGAGTGAACGCTGAGGAGGAGCTGTAGGTGCCCAGCTCAGAACAAACTGGTGCTGCAAACCACATCCCTGAGTCATCAGAGCAGGCCAGCTGCAGGGAAACAGGAAATCCACTGGCCTGGGTGTCCATCCTGGGGACATGGGTTACTGGTGAACACAGTGCTGGTGCTGGGTTGATGGTTGGAGCTGGTGATCTTTTCCAGCTCAGAGCTTTTCCATCCTTAACGATCCTGTGATTATTTTCTTGACGTGTTGTGAGAGACTGAAGTGGTTCATGGCTTAGATATTGCTAAAATCATCAAAGGGCTTTTGCCCACTGTAGCAAACTGGAAAGAAACTGCTGTCCACCTGTGACCACCCCTCCTCAGGTACCCCTACTAAGTGGGATGTTGGATCTTGAACCCGGGATAAGACAAAGGTGGTACTTCTGTCCAGTTATCCCCGGTCTGGGAAGAAGAATGGATCCACAAGGGTAGGAAGAGAGACTGTCATGCTGATGGCTCAAACATTCAGGGGGAAGTTGCCAATGTGCAAAGCGACCCGCCCAGCTGGAGAGGGCAAGCATAGCCCAGATCAGGCTACAAACTGATCAGGGACACCCCTGTGAACCGGCCACTGCCTCTTTGTCCTTACTCAAGGGAACTCAGCTGGGATAACTCCCCTGCCCGGGGAATATCGGGACATTCACAGGTAGCCCAAAGGTGTTCACCTCTGCTGATGGGCCATAATGGGCCATAGTGGACTGAACCGTGCCGATATAAAAGGCAGCTGTATCATCCTAGGAGGCGTCAAAGAGTCCCGAAGTGTCCCATGACTCACAACATTCCATCATCCAGTGTGAAACTCCCTGCTTCAGGGGAGATGCCTGGGTGTTCCCACCTGAACCTGAGTGAATATAAACCCAATAGATTTTGTGTTCCCTGCATTTCCCCTATCCCCTCCTCGGGATTTCCCCTCATCACCCGGTGGATCCACTCTGTGGTCATCACTTCGACCAACAGACACGGAGATAGCAACAACCAAGTCTCATCATGAAGCCTGTGGGTGGTGAGATCCTTGTCCTCATATCCTTTCCCTCTTTCTTTTCCTTATCTATTTTCTTAAGTGATATTTTTATGCTTTCATATTGTCCTATTACTGTAGATAATAACAGCCCAAATGGGTACATGGCTGTTTTCCTGTGCAACCAAATTGCTCTAAAATAAACCCTACATATACATATATATATATATTTCCAAACACCAATTTCACCCTTGGCTTTCTAGGGTGGGTTGTACCACATGAAGATGAAACAAACCCAGTGGAGTTTGCAGCAAGCTACAAATGACAGCAGCTGGCTGACGAGCAATGCCACCAATTATAATTATCCCTGGTCAAAACCTCCTCATAGAAGGAACATTTTAGGCTGGAGAAACAGCACCAGGATTTCCAGGCCTTTATTGGCTTGGGTTGATGATGTTAGAATTGAGTGTTACCTGTAACAGAAAGGTACCTGGAAGCTGGAGGGGTGGAAGGACTTGGGAGAGAGGCACAGCTTCCCTCAGCGTGGTGCTTCATGATTTATCCAGGGCTGTGTTGAACACCCGAGGAGGAAATGCAGCACAAGGGCTCTGAGCTTGTGGTCTCCAGCCAGGATGTTCAGGCTAAGAATGATCACAGTAAGTGACAGCCTGGGCATGGGGGTTCATCACCGCCTCTGCTGGATGTAACAGAATCACTGACAAACCTAAGTCAGGTTCCCAGAATCATTTGGGATGGAAAAGACCTCCAGGATCATCCAGTCCAACCCGTGACTGACCCCACCTTTTCCCCAGCCCAGAGCCCTGAGTGCCACATCCAGGAATTCCTTGGACACCTGCAGGGATGGGCACTCCAAACCTCCCTGGGCAGCCCCTGCCAAGGCCTGAGCTCCCTTTCCATGGGGAAATTCCTGCTGGTGCCCACCCTGAGCCTGCCCTGGCCCAGCCTGAGGCCGTTCCCTCTCTCCTGTCCCTGTTCCCTGGGAGCAGAGCCCGACCCCCCCGGCTGCCCCCTCCTGTCAGGGACTTGTGCAGAGCCACAAGGTCCCCCCTGAGCCTCCTTTGCTCCAGGCTGAGCCCCTTTCCAGCTCCCCCAGCCTCCCCTCACATGACTGACACTCTCAGTCCTGCCATGGGCTCCACTTCCTGAGCTCAAGGAGGACTCAGGGACTCATCCCATGCATAAGGAATGGCAGCAGTGTGGGTAAATCCAACCCCAGCACAGCCCTGCCGAGGCACAACACCCCATTCCACACAGACCCGGGGGTGAAGGGCCACAGCTGAAATGACAATGGCACAGTGTCCCCTGCCATTTGTCACTCTGGGCTTGAGCTGTAATAAAAGTGTCTTTGTACAGACATAGCAGTGACCAAGGAAAATATTTGAGCTGACCACTGCAGAGGTCAGGGCGGGTTTAATCACAGAGGAGTCTTCACTGGGGAATTTGGTTTTCACTTCTTTTTCTTCCCCTTCTTCTTGAGAGAGCCAGGCCAGGGATAGCCCCGGAATTCCAGGAAGGCAGAGGCGTTGTGAGAGATGTAGTAAGCGTTGAGCATGGCAGCTGGGCTGAAGAGATCCACTTCTTTCACATCCTTCTTCCCACCCTTTTGAGACTTTTTGCCTTTGCCGCCCTTGGGTTTTTTGGTTTTGCCTGCCTGCAGAGAGAAAACGAGCACAAACCCACTCAGTTCTGGGTCTTTGTTGTCTCACTTCTGGGTAGAGGATCCCAGGCTAAGAGACTGAGAGAGCTGGGTGTGTTCACCTGGAGAAGGGAAGGCTCCAGGGAGAGCTGAGAGCCCCTTGCAGGGCCTAAAGGGGCTCCAGGAGAGCTGCAGAGGGACTGGGGCCAAGGCATGGAGGGACAGGAGCCAGGGAATGGCTTCCCAGTGCCAGAGGGCAGGGCTGGATGGGAGATTGGGAATTGGGAATTGCTGGCTGGGAGGGTGGGCAGGCCCTGGCCCAGGGTGCCCAGAGCAGCTGGGGCTGCCCCTGGATCCCTGGCAGTGGCCAAGGCCAAGCTGGAGTGGCAGCTGGGACAGTGGAATGTGGCTGGAACAAGATGAGCTTTAAGGTCCTTCCAGCCCAAACCATTCCACGATTCCATGATCCCAAGACATCCCAGAGCAGCTGTTTTGTTCCATCTTAGTCCTGGCTCGCAGCATTAGCTCAGAACCCCTCACCCAGACCACAGGACTTTGTGGTGGTTTTGTAGAAGGACTCACAAGCTTTAATACAACTTTCACCCAACCCCTGTTTGCTCTGGAGGCTCTGAGAACCTCTAAGGCCATCAGACTGAGCTAATCAGTGTCCCCCTGTGCTTCTATCTGGCTAAAAAAGGTTTGTGCACAATGGAAGTCAAACATCCTTTTCCACTGATTTTTTTTTAATTAATGCATGAGGGTGCAATCCTGAAGTAACTTGGCCTATGTTCATGCACTCCTGTGTGCCTCTTTGTGACTCTGGATCTTAAACCAGGAAAGCAGGACTCCCTCCTACAGCTTTCATGGCTCTGGGATAGAGCTGCTCTCCTACCACTGGTGGTTACACAAATCCAAACCCACGTATGCAGTGTATTTTCCGTGTTATAACTTCTGAAAAGTCCTTTCATAGCTCAGCACTACTCGGTGCAAAAGAGACAAATATTTGTGCTCTGAGTTGTGAGAGTAGAATAAAGGGCACAATCCTCAGGATCACCTGGGACTATGGTGTGAAAAAATATGGACAGGTAAAGAAAGATTTTTTAAAAAAATCAAATTTTCTCTCTAAAAGACACAAATCCTCTAATAGAAGCAAGAAAGAGAAAATAAGAGTGTAAGATGCAGCTGATGGCAGATTATTTGCAAACTGAAACTACCTGACCTCAGACATATGTTTGAGACGAGTACAAGCCTCCTTCACAGACCTTAACTGGACAGAATTTGGGGAATACTTCACATGCTGGAATGTGCCCCCTTCATGGGAATGTGCTCATGTCAGATTTTGCAGCCAGTCAGTCACCTGAGTCCCACTCCTTGTTTGCCAAGGGTCTCTGGTGGATTTTGTGAGCACTTGTAGGTTCCTGGTAGGAATTCAGCCTGTAGCTGATCTTTCCAAATATAAAAGATGCTTACAGGCTTCATACAATATGTACAAAATTTTACGGCCTGCAGCCAAGAACAAAAAAAAGCTAAAAACCAGAATTAGGTTTATACTTGCATACAAAATGAAATTGGGCAGGTCTGTTCTGTCTTGCAGCTGTGGGAAGGAACCTTCTGGATATTAACCCTTTTCCTCAAAAAAGTGGTATCAACACTTCAGAAGGATCAAAGGTGTTTTACCATGGCTGAGTCTTTTTACTGAGCGGCCAGGACTCCACATCAAGCCCTGGAGATGGACCCTGCAACACAAAATCTCATGGTGAGTTACACATGAGGTGTTAAGCACCTGTGCCTGTGTCAGTCCCCATTAAACTTTAAAGCAAAAAAGGGAAAAAACAGTCCCCTGCAAAACCAGGTCGAGGTGGGTGATCCCTAAAAGCTGATACCCACCTGTGAAATCAGCTGCTAATTGTCAAATTCCAGGACTCTGAGCTTTTCAGCAAACCCCTTGAGATTTACAATGACAGAATCTTGTAAAAAACCTCCAAGCCCAAGTCCAACTGTTCCCCAGCACTGCCAACGCCACCACTGATGCCAAGTGTCCCCAAGCATCACACCCACATGGCTTTTAAATCCCTCCAGGGATGGGGACTCCACCCCTGCCCTGGGCAGCTGTGCCACGGCTGGGCAACCCTTTTAGGGAAGGAATTTCCCCGATATCCAGTCTAAACCTCTGGCACAACCCGAGCCTGTTTCCTTTTGTTCCGTCCCTTGTTCCCTGGGAGCAGAGCCCGACCCCTACTTGGCTGCCCTCTCCTTTCAGGGAGTTGTAGCGAGTGAGAAGGCCCCTCTTTAACTTCCTTTTCTCCCCCGGCTGCCCCAGCCCCACTTCCCTCCCTCACCGGCCCGTGCAGAAACGGCAGAATCTCACCTTCCTGTCCCCACATCACCGCGGCTCTGAAGCGGCCCCGCTTCCCCCGCAGGGCCGCCATGACCTCCCCTCCTTCCCCTCAGCGTCGCGTTGTCATAGCGACGCCGGGGCGCGGCCTGGTGCTGACTGACAGACCCGCGTCCAATCCGCTGCTGACACGCCCGCCCCTCGCCCAATCAGCTGCCGGGGGGCGGTGCCCGCGCGGGCTTCCCGCCACTGCCGCCGTCACGGGGAAAAGGGCGGGAAAAGCTTTGAGGGGGATGAGGGGAGAGGCCGCCGCCATCCCCGCCCCTGTCCCACCCACAGCCAAAAGTCCCAGGGAAGCGGCACCAGGACGCGAAAAACCCCCCTCACCACAGCTTGGAGCTGAGAGGAGGAGAGGAGAAAATCGTGCTTTCCGAAGGTCTTGCAAAGACTGGTGTTTGGTGGGCTGTTAGTGGAATATTCGCGTTATTGCTGTGTGACACGGGGAAATCTCTGTTTAAACACCTGACTCAGCCTCCTTCACCACATAAATATTTAAAGCAGCCTCTGCCTTGCCTCCTTTGAGAGCCACAGCTCCGGACAGCAGGCCCTGAAAATGACGTGTAATAGAGGTTGGATGTTTCCAATAAATCCCCGTAAACTGAGGTCTGCGATAAAGGAAAGCGATGGAGGCAGAGGGGTCTGAGGGAGGGACAGGGACCTGAAGGGCTCATTTTCTTCCCTGCACCTTTTTTAGACAAAACAATTTTATCCAAGGGTTGTAATGCTTCTAAAGGCCGGGTGATTTTTAAATTTGGGAGAAAATATGGGAGAGAGGAGTCTCTCCTGCATCCCTCAGCACCAGATTTTCACTTGCAAAGTGCTAAAAAAAAAAAAAAAAAAATCAAAAGGCACAAGTGAAAAATAGCAGCAGGAGCTGAATTCCCTCACAGAAAAAAAAAAAATAGCTCGTAATTGCAGAATTACCAAACTCCAACAAACACATCAGCGAGTCTGCCTAGATCATGGGTTTATTTTTACCTTTGACTTTAACCTCCCTAAATGTGCGCTCTGGCGTAGGATACATTCAGTCCTGTTTTAAATCATAGAAACCCCAAACCGTTTAGGTTGGAAGGGACCTTCAATATCCAGTGCCACCCCCTGCCACGGGCAGGGACACCTTCCACTATCCCAGGTTGCTCCAAGCCCATCCAACCTGTCCTGGAACATTTCCAGGGATGGGGAATCCACAGCTGTTCTGAGCAAACTGTGCCTCACCACCCTCACAATAAAAATTTTCAGAGGAAACTTCCTTCCTTCTTCCCTAGTAGCAAAAGACTTGGTAGTGTAGCTCAGGAAAAAGGTCTGCGGATTTGGGAGTAAAATTCTCTTGAATATGCTTTGGATAATGAAAGAAAAAAAGAAAAAAAAAATTATTTCCGCTGTGTTCAGGGAAATTTTGTGTCATTTGTATTAACAAACCACATGGCATGAAAGAAACAATCATAATTACACTAATTATCTGCTTTTAGCAACGACAACCGTCAGGAGACCACATTGTCATTATCGAGGCTAAAAGGAAGGCACAGCAGTGAAGGCACAAGCACTGAAATATTCACTCAAGGAGACCAAAATCAGCCTGTGCAGTCAAATGTTGTGCTTTGTGACAGTGCTTGGACCTGGCTGCAGAACAAGCTGCTGTTTACACATGCAAGGCTTTGATAAATAATTAAGGGAAGCTTCTCAAACTCCAGAGTAGAATAAGCTTGACCTCATACAGTCACTGCTGTAGTTACAAGTGGATAAATACAGAGTCAGCCAGGATATCTCGGTGTTGTTATTTTTATGGAAATAGTCACAGAATAAAAAGGAGGGATATTTTTTTTTTAACGCTGCCAAACTGAATGGATGAAGGCTAAACCCCCGTTTTTTTTGGCCTCAGCTGTGGTGTCCATAGGATCACTCTCTCCTTTCACAACTCTGAAAGGAACTTTGTATCTTTGCAGCCTTCTGTCCCTCACTGAAATTTGCATTAAATTCACCAACCAGCTCGAAAGTTGCTTAGAGAAGACTGAGAAATTAATAACTTAAATGCATTTGCTTTATATCCCTAGGAAACAGGAAGAATCGACATGAAAACAGAAGAATCTGTGCTGAGGTGCTGAAGAAAAGGACTTGCCCACAGCAAAACTTTCAGCAACCAGCTGTAGGGTGAAAACAGAAAAAGTTCTTTATGCACCAGTTACAACAGAAACTGGGAACACTGGAGGGTTCCTGGAACCAACAGTCCTGTTGGGGTGAGATAACAGATGTTCCTGCAGCTGTGCAGAAACCACCCAAAACTTTGTTCTGAAACTGCCTTGCTAAACATATAAAATGATTATTCCTTAATTGCTGTCCCCCAGCTCTTTTGAGAATTTTTAAGGAGGAGAAAATCCTCCTTGTGAAGCAAAAAAGTTTGAAACTGCTGCTTGCTTGCTGTGGAGGGACATAAATATTTCAAATAAAGGTGTAACCTTTCCCTAAGTCACTCTTTTATGCAGAGGTTCAGGTTTTCTGTAGGGATCTCTCTCTGGGAAGCAGAAAATGTGGTGGTGGTGCTGTGAATAAGTTGTATTCCAAGATAAGTTTGTACCATGCTCCAGCTCAGAGATATTCAGGTTAGAATTTGTATTTCTAATATCTCTCAGTAAAAATAACAGGCACTGAAAAGCACCATTTAAATACAAAATATAGAAAAATGCACGTCGGGTATGTACTGGTTATTTTTTCCCAACACTTTGTGGGGAAAAAAGACATTTTTAGGGGAAAAAAGGGTTTGAGCCAAATCCCAAGGGCTTTTCTAAGTTTCTTTAGTAATTCATTCAATTTTCCCCTTGAAGATCAACACCTTCAGGACCTTAGTTTATTAAACTAAAAGGTGTGAATTTGATAGGAAAATACAAGATGAAATATCAGACAGAAAATCCTTGATTTTCCAGCTGCTTCTGGGCTCTGGACACCAGCACGTGCTGAAAATAATTTTATTTTTACTCTGTTTCTACTACTAAAATATTTAACAGACCCTTTATCATCTGCCATCTTTGGCTGGGGTTTGTTGTTTTATTTGTGTTTATTTAATCTTTAGTCTAATCGCTCCCCGGAGGCTCTGGGGATCACAGGGAAGTGCCTGGTGCTGTGTTTTAGAAAGGGAATTAAACGAGGAGCTGCAGAGCTGGGATCCCTGAAGGACAGCACCAGTCTGGATTTCATGCCTTAGTGCTTGCAGAGGCTCCACTGATTTTTAAATAACTTTTTAATTTTTAACAAGCACGAACACAGCGCATAATGCTGTTTTTATTTTTTTAGAGTTCTACGGATTCATCGGAATGCAACGTCCAGAGTGTGTCAGACTGAGGCCTTTCTGCAGCAGAGGGAGAGTGGAGATGGGCAGGGGTGAGAGCTGAGTTTGGGGGATGCTTTCATCCTTAAAAAACAAGCAAAGAGAAGCTTTTAAATTAAGACATGGGAAGAAAAAGCTTAAATAAAGACATGTCCTTTAAAAGCTGGTTTATTTTGAACGTTCAAAAGCATATTTAAAAAGGTTTTAAAGGGTTTAATGCCATTTGCATGAATAAGGCCTTGGACAAACCCCATGAAGGAAACATTCCCGGGCTAATTAATGCTTTAAGCAATAAGCACAACTCCTGCCATAACAAACACTTGTGGATACTCAGGGCTTCCCTGCCCTATATGAACACACGATGCTTTGGCAAATGCCATCCTCATGCAACGCGGCTTTACCCAAGCGTAGTGTTTATTATTAAATTGAAGTATTGAGTTAATAAATTTATAGGAAGTTTACAGCTCAATATCCTGTTCATTCTGAAAGTTATGGACCACAGAGTCCACTCTTTTCCTCATAAATTCTTAACCAAAGCACTTTCCCTCCCCACAAGCACGCCCCCAAACACCCAAAGATCTGTGTAAAAATCAGGTTATTTAACGTGGTATTTACTGTCTCCTCAGGGCTGGAAGAGCCAAAGAGGATCTGGAGTCCTAATGACACTCAGGGGGAGAGAAAGGGGACATCCAACCTCTACAGCTCTGAGCACTGCACAGCACAGGGATCGTTTCACTCTAAGAAACGTGGTGAGTGAAGGTGGAGGAAAGCGGAGAGGAGAAAAGGTAACGGATTGGTGACCAGGGGAACATGCAAAACCTGTCCCTGGTGGCACCAGGGCTCTGTGAGATGGGCTGTGTCACCCCAGCAGCAGCAATGCCAGCCCAGGGACAACAGGGAATGTTGTCTCCAGTGGCCAAGCCAACGTGTATTCCTGGTGGGCACCTTCCTAGGGCTGCTGGGGGGTGGCAGGGTGGTGGCAGGATTGAAGCACATCAGCAGCCAGCCAGAACTGAATATATCAAAACAAACGAGGCACAGCGTGGGGTGTTCGGGAGGGACGGAATTCCCAGCTGGGAATCCTTACACCATGCGTGAACCAAGCTACAAGACAGACCTTATCTCTGAGCTCCCTCTGGAAGCTGCTCCGTGGCCTCTGCTGATACTTTACGGTCTCCAAGAAGTCACAGGAAAGGGATGACCTCCAAAACGAGGTGTCTGGTAGGCACGGAGAGACTTGGTCTCTTTGGAAAGATTTAATTTTTTTTCCCAGCTGTGCTTAAACCCCCCCCAAATCCAAACCGATTTTCCTCTCTCAGCCTGTGGCACCGCCAGCCCTTACGGAGGTGGGGCAGGTGGAGGTGCGGCTGTCACTGGCAGTGCAGCAGCTCCTCCCAACGAATGGGCTGGGAAAACACCTCCCGCTCCAGCCAGAGCTCGTAGGAGTAGTGGAAGTCCTCGGGGAGCTCCAGGCGCTGGCCCAGCACGCTCTGCAGGCAGTTGTCCACCGGGGCGAACTCCGAGTCCTGGGGCTTGTCGTACCTGCGGCTGTTGAAGGCTTCGATGTTGGCCCTCAGGGTGCATTCCTCAGCCTGGAAATCCCACGGCCTTGCATCAATGTCTGCAGGGAAGGACAAGCAACACACAAATATTGTGGAAAACATCACTCCGATAAGGCTTGAGCAAAAGAAAGGCTGAAGGTTTCCCATGAATTAACCAGAGTCACTCCTAATTATTATCATTCCTAACCAAATCCCATTATGGGTGCATTTTAATTTAAGATACCCAATAGAAATGTAATTATTCCTGCTTTAAGGACTGTCTATAATTACCCAGCCCCTGCATTTTTCACAAAGACCCCACCACTTTTACTGAAAATCTCCAGACAACTGAAGCAGAGATCAAGATTTAAAACTTTTAAAACTGATGAGCTTACTATAAGCTCCTAATTCCCAAAATTGTTAAAATTTGGACATATGCAGCTATGATCAATATTGAAAAGCTGCAATCACCATGACATTATGTCATACTATACAAACACGTAACATGAAGAAAGGTATTTTTCCCAGCATTTTCAGAGTTGGCTTTCACGAGCTCTAAATCTGATGGTGCAGAACAGTGCCTAAAAACTTGTGAAAAAAAATCCCCAATTGACAACAATTTGAGAGGTCTGAGGCCAAACCAAGCCAAGCTGATGCCAAAGCCACAGGCAGAGGGATGATCCCCGGGCAGGACTCACCGTTGCCGTAGGCCCAGTCGTCGTTCATGCGGTGCCGCACCTTCTGGTAGATGGCAGACATGGTCTTCATGTTGCTCTTCCTCCACTGCCGCCCCAGGTACTTGGTCTGGATTTTCAACAGCTTGAGCACGTAGAGCTGCATCATGGCCTGCTTCACCTTCAGAGCGCGCTTCAGGATCGGGGCTGACTTAAACACGACCAGCATCTGCCAGGAAATCAACACCAATTAATGCAGAGTGCTCAGGGCAGCCACACAAACACTGTCTGTGCTGCTTTGAGCACCAACACCTGGGCAACACGTGCCACAAGCCCCCAGAAGGGAGAACAGGAGCGTTCAACACAATCAACACCCTCTGCACGGGGCTTGAGGGTCATAGAAATAACGTCATTTGCAGAAGGAGAAGTATTTCTGCATTTAAGGCTCAGTCTGTGAAAGAAAAAAGGGAAGATGATGAAGAGCAGAAGCGCCAGCAGTTCCACAAGAAACGCTGAGCACAAGGCCGGGCTGAACCCGCTGTGTAGAGCCAGGGACGCGCTCCAGGTGAAAGCTGGCAGGTCTCTGGGGGAAGGGACATCCCCTCACCATTGTCCTCGAGTGTTTCCACTTGGTCAGCTTGTTGAGGATCCTCAGCAAGTTAATGCAGGAGAACAAATTCCTCCAGCAGAACTGGTTGTTGTCTCCAGCTTCCTGCAAGGCGAGAAGGACAAGTGTAACCCTGACCACAGCGTTCATCAGCACCGCCACAGAGATGTCCTTGGGCAGAAATCTTTATTTTTATTGTCTGCACAAGTCTTACTTTTGAGGGAGGACGAGCAGCAGAGCTGCCTCCTCACTTGGGTTATCATCAGCTGATTCCGGGGAAAACCATTCTGAAACACTCAGATTTTAACTTGCTTTTAGTTTAGAGTAAGAGCTAATAATGGGGTAAGTCACATTATTCCATCATGGGAAATATATTTTGTGGTAGATTTGTATTCCTTGTTCACAGCCAGAGACCAAATTGCAGCCTGGTGATCGCCACTGCTTTTGTTAACTATGTAAATTAATTCATGCTTAGAGCACATGTTACAGACCAGTAAAAAATCACAAATCAACACAGGATGACAAATAGCAACATTTGTATCAAGAGGATGAGACTTCTCTGTAACAAAAATCCCCTCCAGCTTAAGTGCTGCTGAGACATTGTTTTAAATATTAGGTAACTGTAAACACCCCCAGCTACAGCTTGCGTAATATTGCCCCTGGCACGTTTCAGCCTTAATTCCACCACTGCAGTGACTTGCTCCGTGTTTGAACAGCTCCAAGCGCAGGAGAAATGTCCCACAAAAAACCTGCTTGGGGATTAGTGCAAAACAAGGACTGCTGAATTTATAAACCACTCACAGCCAGCTATAGCCTTCTCAACTCAGGGCAAAAACCCAACCCATTCCAGGATCTGGGCATCCTTGAGAGGAGTTTGGGAGAGCCCCTTCTGTCAGAGGGTCCAATCCAGCTTTGAAATCGCACCAGCACAACCCCTTTGCTTTCACAGGCAAGTGCCAAACAGGATCAAGGAATCCCTGAGGCTGGAAAAACCCTCCCAGACCACCGAGCCCAAGCTGTGCCCAATCCCCACCTTGTGCCCAGTCCAGAGCCCTGAGTGCCACCTCCAGGCCTTCCTTGGACACCTCTAGGGATGGGCACTCCAAACCTCCCCGGGCAGCCCCTGCCAATGCCTGAGAGGCATCCAGAGGTGGGATGTCACCAGAATGTCACCAGGATGTCACCGAGGGTGGTGGATGCTGCATGGTGCTTTGGGGGTCCCAAAGTGCAGTGCCCCTGCAGTGTCATGGCATGTCCAGGCTTCACCCGTGCCCTCTACACCAAGTAATTTTCCCAAAAGGCCCCAGTGGAATAAACCAATATCTACTTCTTAGGCAGATGGATTTATTTGTCACCAATCCGATGTTGTCTCTACAGCTGCAAGTAGGGGAGGGTCTTTCCATCAGAGTTATGGAAGGAGGGAACAGGCTAAACAGACTTTAATACCCCCTTTAAGGGGCTGATTGAGCCCTTTGCAGACCCCTCTGGAGTGACAGGGGAGGAGAGAGGGCGACTGGGCAGGATTTGAAGAGCCTTTCCCACAACAGGATGGGTGAATCCCCCACCACCTCAGCCACTTCTGATTTACACCAGGTGGGGACAGCAGTTACCCCACAGGCCCCTCCTTGGGAGACAGCAGCGCTGGACTCGTCCTGGTTCTCCTTGGAATAACCCAAACACACATCACTGTGCTCAACCCACTGAGAGCAGAATCATCTGTCGCATCCTCCAAGGAATGTGTTACGCTGGGCTGTTAAAGTCACTCATCAGAGTGGTAAAAAAACCCCTAAAACAACGCATGAAATGCTGGCTGAAGAAATATAAATATGTGCACAAACGTAGGCCTCAAGTACCAGGGTGTGTCTAATTCCTATTAAATCCTTGCTTCCCTGGGTATCCTCCTAAAGATGAACCCTTGTGGTAAGATTCAAGTTGGTTTCTGCATATTTTCTAATTAAATCGCTCTCCCTTGAGGATAACATCCATGTCAGCTGGAGGAAAGCAAAAGGTGCAACGACAGCTTGCCAACTCTCAAGACCCTACTGGGAATATTTTCCCTAAAAACGTTCTGTTTTCTCCCACAGCCTTAAAGCTGATTGTGAGGATTAGCAGGAGCCACGGAGCCCTCAGTGATGTGTCACTAGATGTCCCCATTGGTCCAGGATATGGTCGATGGAGCCTGGCAGGGCTGGACGGGGACACGCAGCCTTCAGCAGCCCATGGACCTGGGGAGAATCTTTCTCTTTGATGATTTTAACCTTTATAAACCTAAGGAAAACAACACAGGCCTAAGACTGCAGCAGCCAGGCACCCTGAGATCATCCCTGCCAGGACTGGGTTTGCTCAGGCTCCTTCTTAATGTTTTAGGGCCTCCATTTCCTGTCCATTACTCCTTATTAACCCCAAAGGTTTTCCCTGCCCTGAACCCAACCTCTTCTGCACCTGAATTATTGCAGTTATGAACCTGCCAGCATTAATATCCCATCTGCAGTCTGTATATTTACCCAGCCAATCCTGCTGGCAGTCTCCAGAATACTTAAGGCTCCTCTCCGTAGGGAATTTGGTTCATTCCTTAATCTCATAAAACAGGAGTGCTCAGAGCAGTTTAAACCTGGGAGGCAACAGCCTCTGGGTAAATCCTCTTTCAAAGCAGGAGAATCTTGTCTTGACAAAACAAAAGGAAACGACCTCAAACTGTGCCAGGGCAGGCTCAGGTTGGACACCAGGAGGAATTTCCCCATGGAAAGGGCGCTCAGGCCTTGGCAGGGGCTGCCCAGGGAGGTTTGGAGTGCCCATCCCTGGAGGTGTCCAAGGAATTCCTGGATGTGGCACTCAGTGCTCTGGGCTGGGCACAAGGTGGTGTTTGATCAAAGACTGGACTTGATGATCTTGGAGGTCTTTTCCAACCTCAATGACCCTGTGATTCTCTTCTGTGAAACGGAAAACACTAAACCCAACTATTTTTCTGGGGTGCCCAATGCCAGCAGCGCCTCTTCCCCACAGCTGACAGTGACTCAGAATAGTGATGGGAGGAACTTTCAAGTCTGGAGGGGAAAGAAAAGCCTAATTTTGGAAAGGGTGGGGGTTAGAGGAAAAGAAGGCAGATAACAGAAAACCCAAATCCTTCCTCACCCTGTCACACAGAGCAATACTGGCCACAAAAACCCTTTCTGTGCTGCTTACCAGGCTTTCTGCTGTGAGCTCGGGCAAGTCACAGACTGTGCAATGCGGATAATCCAGGACAGAGATGCTGCGGAAAACGGGCAAGAAGGGGCTCGTTAGCAACCAATTAACATGAGAGCAATTTTTAAAGATGATCTATGTGATCATGCCCAGGAATCTGCCACGTTTCCCTGCTCTGTGCCTGGATATGCAACAAGTAATTTGGGTGGGGAACGATCCCAACTCCAGCACGTGAAGCAGCTGTGCCGACGGGTCTCCCTCCAGCATTTCCGACGGCACAGACAGCGTCCAAATGGGATCCCAGCCTCAGCACTGCCTCACCCCTCAGCTTAATGGAGCACGTCGATGCCTCTTGGCTCCAAAAGCACATCCTGAGTGCATTAATAAGGACTCGAAGGATTTGGATCCATTAAGGCAGGACAGATGAGTTATTCATATGCATATTTTAAAAGGGGAAAAAAGTAAACAAAATAGATCTGAGGTTCAAAGGGAGGCATCTGATTGCCAGCAAGAAAATTCATAGTGAGTGAAAACTCAGAGTATCAGGTCTTTCAAAGGCCTCCAGGCCTATGGACTTGGTAAAAGCAATTAGTTAAAAACCCCCAAAACTGGAATTTACACCTCCCTGGCTCAGAGCATCCAGCTGCACATCCCACGTCACTCACAGGAAACCTCCATCCCAGAGCAGAGGAGGGAGCGGAGTGCTTCTGGGATACATTTTCTCCTCACTTAAAGCACAGGACCAAAAGTGGAAATATTTATAGCATAAGAATCAACATTTTACTTCCTATTTTTCCATGCGTGCCTCCTCACACAGACACAACCATGCCGTGCAGGAGACAGACCAGCCTACACTCGCAGATGAAGAACAACAAAAAGAGCATCAAAAAGGAAAAAAAAAGGATCTTTTTAGCATTCCAACATCCCTGTGGAACTCCTCTCCAAACAGGGAAATCCTGCCCTGGTGAGCTGTGAAAGTGTTGTGCTCTCTCAGTTCTTTGATCCATGGTGGTCCAGCCAGTCCCCTACTCAAAACCAGGCTGGTGCCTCTCTCGGATCAGCAGTAAAAGGCAGCGACAGCTGTGGAAAACCTGAAGGAGTCAGGAAAGCTGAATTACAGCTATAAAATGTGGGGAAGACCTGGAAGATCCTACCCTATCTGGCCTTGTTGAAGCTGTGGCCCAGAGACGTCTGGCAGCACTGGATTTCTCTCCAGGAGTGCATGTGAAGATGAAAACTATTTTATTTTAAAGATGAAGCCTCTTTTATTTCAGTACTATTTTAGCAACCCAGTCAGAGATTGGAAACACAGCTTCCAGTCATCCTCATCATGCCAGAGGAATGTGCTCCCTCCAGCATATTCTTGTAGTGGAGAGGACACCCCAAAGCCGTGTGAGGTCACCTGGGCCCCCCAGGACATCGGGTCCCTCATGCGCAGCCTCGCTGCCCCATCACCTCTCTCTCCCCCAGAAGTGGCTGTACCTGTTTTTGGCAGTGATGTAAGACATGATGTTCTGGTTGAAGAACTTGAGGATCAGCGGGATGCAGTTGGCAAACACCAGGTGTTGGGACACGTACTCAAACTGGGGAAGAGAAGGGAAATGGGTCAGCATTAGCTGGGACAGCTGGGAGCACCACCTGGGAATGGAAACCTGTTTGCAGCCTAAAGCAAAGCACTCGTGGTGGTTTGCCCCAGACGCCTCACAGACCATTTTCTCCCTGCAGAAGTTTGCTGTGGAAGGTTTGTGTCATACACAGCAGCTGGAAAATTCCGTTTGCCATAGAGAGGACACACAAACTTCATGGCAGTGCCTTAGGAATAGCTGCACCTCGTGGCTGCAGCGTGGCTTTTCAAAATTAAATCTGTGGCAAAGCAGTGTACGGGAAAGAGGGAAGGAGTTGTAGCTGTTACATGAGAAAACACAATAATTCCTATTGCTCTCACACACTAATCCCAGTTCCCTTTGAAATTTTGACTGAAATAATATCCTTATTTTCCTATTTGCTTTTAATTTCTCTCTCCCTCGAAGCATTAAATGGTCTTCAAGGCCCCTTCCAACCCAAACCGTTCTACAGTTCAATAATACACCAAATCTCTCCTGTTCTCTAAAGATACTAACTGCAGCAAAACCCATTCCTGTCCCATGCTGCCCTGCCATGCCTCTCCGTCAACATCTCCAATTTGAGAGGGAAGGAACAGTTTGTTCTCATCTCAGCCTGGTGCCAGCTGTCGACATTGGCACACCACAGATGACACAACACCACCACGGATGACACAGCACCGCCGGGATGAGCTGGTGAGTAATCGACCCTTCCAACCCAAACCATTCCGTGATTCAGTGATTCCTTCATTTCAGACCTGCTGGAGCTTTCTCAGTCTCCCTGAGACCATCTTTGTCACCGAAAGAACAAAATCACCCAAATCAGACACACAAAGGCAGAATCAGGGGCACAAAGCCCCACAGCTTTCTCCAGGCTTAGCACCAGGCTGCAGTGGCCCTCCTGCCTGGGGGGAAGAAAGGAGAGGAGCCACTTTGAAGTGAGAAAAATTAATGAAGGGACATGGGGAAGACCCAGAACAAATGCAGGATTGTAAAAATGTGGGAGGTGGTTTCATTTTATCCAATCCAATATGTGGATTTATATTTATCCTCAGTTAAATATCAGTGGGTTTTGTAACACAGAGGGATTTGTAGCACGCTGAAAGCTTTAATAGAAAAAATTAGAAAACACTAATTGTTTGACTTGCAGAAGGAATGGAGAATTGGGCCACAGCTCATATTAGTCCTTGGTTTTTTTTAACCAAGGAAAGCCCTGGAGTGGGTGCAGTTTGATTGGTGCCATGCAGATGGAACAAAAATCACATTGGGAACAAAAATCAGATTGCAACTATGACCCAGATCTCCTGCCTCTGTAGAAACTGGAGCCCCAGGAACTTGATCCTGCCAAAACCAGATTAGGTTACCTCGTGAGGTCCTTCCCAGCACTATTTCTGGGCATTGGAGATGACAGAGAGCAAAAGAGAGTCTTGCCTAACCCCCAGCATCTTCCCCCTTCTGCCAGGGAGGCTCGTGCTATCTCCTAATTTTAACCTGAATGGAAATTCCCAGAAGTCTAAAAGCTCCTACCATGTGAGTAGAAATGACGTTGTCAAAGCACAGCAGGGTTATCCCAACCCGAGTGACCCTGTACAAATCCTGCAGCTATGGAAATGTGACTACAGCTCCTCATGGAAACTCTTCCTGGAAGTCTTCATCAGGACACACCACCTTCAAGCCCAGCTTGGCAATGGCCATCCCCTCCTCTAGGCCCACCTGGTAGATGTGGTTCAGCTTGAAGTGCTTGAGGAGCAGCAGCAGCAGAGCCGAGATGCTCTTCACGATGATCTCTTTGTGTCTGTTCACGTCGATGCCCAGTTTCATGCTCTGCAGAACGGTGATGCTGCCATGGAGGGAGAAACAGCACCGAGCAGGGAGGTCAAAGGGACTGCGGAGCTCCCGCTCATCTGGATGAGCTCTATGAAATCAAGGACCTTCACTCCCCCCAGGACTCCCATTTCCATCCATCCTACCTGGTGATGCCAAAATGCATTAAAAAAGCAGGAAAAAAAAAGTGGATTGCTCTCCACCAGGAATCCTGGCGGAGCGGTAGCAAGGACACCTCCCATATGCAGACATATCTTTATGATTTGGGTCAATCAGCAGGATTTTATCATTGGTGTCACTTAGCTTGGAGTGGCTGCCCACTGCACTCAAATCATCGCACTCCTGAAAAAGCAGCATCACTTCCTTGGCTTTGACAGCTCTGCCCTGGTGGCAAAGCAATTTACACCGACCCAAACAGATATCCCAAACCTGGAAACCCCCAAACCTATCAGCTCTCCTGCTTGGTCCAAGACGTCATGGCAAGGCTGGGATGGCCGGTGGCCACCTGGTAAGGGACTTACGGCATCTCTTCGGGCAACACATCTGCCAGGATGTTGATGGAGTCGGTCTTGGCCTTGGAGGTGGGTGCAGCAGCCAGGAGGATCTTCAGCAAAGCGATCTGCAGGAGAGGGCAGGTGTGGGGGGGATGGTCCCAGGAAAGGGAATTCCTTCCTTCTCCTTCACTTGCTGAAACTGGACAACACCAAGCCAACCCTACAGGGTTTCACCAGACCACACCCAACCTCTCCTTTTATCCCCTGACAGACAGGACAAGTGCGGGGTGCTTGGCAGCTCTTAACTTAAGGCCTCACATGTGCCTGAGCTCTGGTAGTGTGGATAAAACAACACAAGGGACACCTCGAGTTGGAATTCACTTAAATCTGTTTGTCTCTCCCTACAGACAGAGCCCATATGACCCAATCAGCATCTTGGAATCCTCTGAATCCCTCCTCTTGGACTGTACTTTTCCTCCCGACTTTGGCGTGGATTCCCACCAAAATCTCACCATCCAGGTCCTGACCACACCCCTGCCATCCTGTGCTGAGCTCTGCAGCTCCCAGACCAGCACCATTCCCTACTCAAAAGCTCTTCCTTCCTTTAAGGAACGCGGGCTTACCATGTACTGGGGGAGGTTGTACAACATTGCTCGATACAAGACCTCACAAGGGGTTTCTTGGACTTCCTCCTCCCCCTAGAGCAGAGAAGCGTTAGAAACAAGGGAAAATGAAGTAAAAAAAAGAATGCACGGATTGACACAACACACTGGAAACCTCCCATCTTCTCTCTGGTGGTGGGGTGAAGAAACTTCCTTCCTACCAGAGACATGGGGCACTTCTCCAGCTCCTCCTCGTTCTTGATCTGGACATCCGAGATGGAAACGTACTTGTGCTGGTAAAACACAGAGACAGAGGCAGAGCAATGTCACAGCTGAAGGAGGAAACACAGCCAGTGATGGTCAGAGCCGCTGATTCCAGCGATATCCGAGTGAGGGGTGCAGATCCACGGGGAACTCGTCGCTGTGTGGCGTATCCCTCTGTCCCTGAAGCCCCTCACACCTCCTGCCCTTGGCTACTTCCACCTACTCCTTCTAGGAGCTCTCTGTAAGTAATTTGAGAGGGACACTCGCCTCCAAAAGACAACCCAGACCTTCAATAGGGCCAGTTGGCCTCTGGAGGTGTCTCATTCCCCGTGGAGCACTGCAGGAGCCAAGGCTGGCCATGCTCCCCCCTGGGAACAGCACCGGTTTGGGAATGTGTGTCCAAACCCAGCTCTGATAGTCTGTCACCTTCAAAACACATGGCAAACACTTGGATAAAGGGAAAGTAAAAATGCTGGAGAGGCTACTTGAGGACTCTGTTTTGAATTTTTTGCCCCAATTCCTGCAAGAAGCTCCAAAAACTTCTCCTGTGACCACCAACTAATTTTTAACTCCCTCCAGTAACTGTGTTTCAATGAGGTTGGCAGGAGGATCCATGTGGTGCACATCCCATGCCATGCATGGAGCCACCATCTCACCTGCTTCAGGGTCTTCACGCTTTCATGGATCGGCCGCGGGAGCCCTATCAGGGTTTCGGTGTCCCTGGGGAAGAGGAAGGAAGGTCAGTACTGGGAAGGACATCCATGTTCAAACATTCCCATGTCATAACAGGTAAAAGAGGGAGCCTGGAGTCTGCTGAATGCATCCCAGATGGGTCAGGAATTGGGAGACGTGTTGGCGTGAGCTGTTGCCCTCCCACCTCCTCCCCATAATGCCTGCACGAGAGAGGAGAGACATCAGGGTGAAGAATTGGGGTGAAATCAGACTGAATTGGAACTGGGGTGAAATCAGATGAAATCAGAACTGGGGTGGAGCCAGTCTGAGCCCAGCACTGCACCTAAAAATGAATGTACCCTGCTGGGCCTCTCCCAGGATGACTCTGCACCCTCAGCTTGATTTATTCACAAACTGAGTAATTTGCTGTGGATACCAAACTGTCTCAGCTGCCTCTTGCATCAAACCAGTTGCTGGTTGGGGCCAGGGGTCACTTATTCTGGGCTAGGTCTGATTTTTAATAGAAAGAGGTCCCTGGGGACCAGTACCTCCAGGAACATGTTTTTCTAGCACTGCTTTCGTTGCTGCGGCCCCAGCAAACCCAGCACTACATCATCCTGAGCATGCCTTGAGCTGGAAAAACCTGAGCTTTGGGGACACCTCCCACCACTTAAACCCCACTGATGGAAGCTACGGGGCAGATTTTGTGGATAAAACACTCACTGTCCCAGCGTGAATCCGATGAATTTGTTCCTGCTTGCTTCCAGGAAATGCTCGATGTCTTTCTGTCTGATGGAGCCGCGGAGAGACAAAAACAAGGAGAAGGTTGGAAAACAGCCACATACAAGATCACAGCCTCGGACTGATTTCTAGAGATTGCAGCAGCAGTGGGCAAAAGCCACCTTTGCCCTCACTGGCTGGCAGCAACGTGAACCAAACCCGTTTCTATTTGCTGTGCAACTCCACGGGAACGTGCGAGTAGACGGAGAGAGGTTTTCTACAACTAGAACCTTTGTATCCACCTCCTGTGCTCCTCACACGCCTCTCTGAGGAGCATCTGCTCACTCTGAGAGAACAAATGTCATCTCCACGGTCTGTCAGAGCACATGCTGCTCCGAGAGCAAGCTGACATCTTGTCCACGTTGGGCATCTTTCATGGGAACTGCTCGGGATCTCTGCACTACGAGCAGGACACGAGCTGTGAGCCAAGGCTCTCCTGGACAGAAAGAAATCCAGCTGGATTTCCAGCCAGCAGCCAAGGAAAGCAACAACATTTGACTTTGAAGCTGAGAGTGCTAAGTGACGTGGAGCACCACACGTGGAGATCCATGTGGGAAACCAATTCCTGCTGTGTCCCTGCCAGGAATGCTCTGGACAGACCGAATTAACCCTGTCACTGCTCCTACCTCAAAAAGATCTATTTGCTCGATTTGTTGGAAAGATGCTGGAATAAATCCAGGCTTGGGATAAACAGCAAAAACCCTCACATGGATCAAAGGGAAAGGGGCAGAGCTTTTCACCCTCTAATCCTAATCATTCCCTCATATCATGTGTAGATAACTGGTCTTAGGAAGGAAAGGCACCAGCTCCTTTACCATTAGATGTTTCTCTCCACCACTCAAGAAGGCTTCACCTGGCAGCACAGGGGTCCTGCTCACCAAACAAGATGTCATTAACCAGCTCCCCAGATGATTAGTCAGGAATTTTGTGCTACCAAGATCCACTGGGGTCTGGTTGGGAAAGCTGACCCTGCTCCCGCAGCACCCCAGCACAGCCTCCTTCCCAGTACAACCTGGGGTACCCTAAACTGGATTGCCACTTATGGGCCAGTAATTTGGATTGCCAGCTTATTGGCTTGGACTGGGTTTAGCTGAGCTCTTCCCCAGGATTTACACACCAAACATGGCAAGTGGCCAATCCAGAAAGGACCAACCCTGACAAAATGAGAAGTGGAGTTCAACCTGCCAGAGGCCAAAAAACTTCCCAATGCTTCCCAAAAAACTTCCCAATGCTTCCCAAAAAACTGCAGTGAACTCCAGGACAGGTAGGGCTGGGGAGGATGGCAGTGACAGCAGGTGGCTTTACCTGACTTTGGGGGCCCAGGGGAGCCCCTTGGGGAAGGACACCCTCTCGATGGGCAGGCGCTGAGCTGGCATTACGGGGATGATCGCGTCCCGCTCCATCAGGTCCAGCTCCCCCTCGATCCCGCTGTCCACATCATCGTTCTCCTCTTCATCAACTCCTCCTTCATCGTTCTTGAAGGGATCTCTCTCGTTGTAGATGTCCAAACTGTCTTGCTTCATCAGGGGCTGCAGCAGAAGGGGATGGAAAATTCAAGTCATTTCAAGGATTTTGTTTCCCTCCCAGGTGCTGGCATCTCTCCATCCTGAAAGGATCAAGCTCTCAGATGTTCCTCAGGTAAGGATTTCCCTCCTAGCTGTTGCCGCCAACGCCTGCACAAGAATACCTCCTTCTGTACCTCTAACCTTGCTGCTCTAGGAGGTGTGACCCCATTTTCCACCTTAACTTTTGGGGCTTCCATCCGACGTCTCCTCCTTAGCAAAAGGCATTTTCATGCCCAGACCATAACACAGCAACTCCAACAGCGGAGCTAAAAAAAGAACTTGCTGTGAGCAGTTTGCTCCCTGGTGCTTATCAGGCCTTTGCCATAAGGTCAGGATGTCCTCTGGCTTCCTCTGGATCAAACACCCCATGGGGCTGATCTGTTGCAACTGAAATTGGTGGATGAAAAACTGGACATGTCCTGACCACGTGTAATGAGAGCCCAAAAACCCCCCAGTCCTGGGCTGAGCCCAGCGTGGGCAGCAGGGGAGGGGGGAATCTGCCCCTGTGCCCCCTCAGGTGAGACCCCACCTGCAGAGCTGCCCCAGCCCTGGGGACACAGCAGCAGGACCTGGAGCTGCTGGAGAGAGTCCAGGGAAGGCCAGAGAGATGCTTCAAAGGCTCCCTTCTGCTCTGGAGCCAGGCTGGGAGAGCTGGGAATGTTCCTCTGGAGAAGGGAAGGATCCAGGGAGAGCTGAGAGCCCCTTGCAGGGCCTAAAGGGGCTCCAGGAGAGCTGGAGAGGGACTGGGGCCAAGGCATGGAGGGCCAGGAGCCAGGGAATGGCTTCCCAGTGCCAGAGGGCAGGGCTGGATGGGAGATTGGGAATTGGGAATTGCTGGCTGGGAGGGTGGGGAGGGGCTGGAATGGAATTCCCAGAGCAGCTGGGGCTGCCCCTGGATCCCTGGCAGTGGCCAAGGCCAGGTTGGGTGGAGCTCTGAGAGACCTGATCTAGTGGAAGGTGTCATTTGGAACCAGATGTTCTTTAAGGTCCCTTCCAACCCAAACCATTCAGGGACCCCCTAAAACTGGCAAACACAGGAGAACTTACAGGGAAAAGGGAACCATAACCATGAGCACCCCTGGCTCCTTGGGACGGTGCCTGTTGGAAAACCACCCTGGCCCAGGAGGAGGCTCTCACCCTGCGGCTGCGGTGGCCCCGCTTCTGCTGCTGCTGCTGCTGCTGCTGCTGCTGCTGCTGCTGCTCCATGAGCTCGATGGCGTAGGTGGGCGGGGAGGCTGCGCGCATCCCCCGCACCACCTGGATGCTGTCCTCGGGCAGGGGCGGCAGCCCCAGCTCCTCCCGCCGCCGCACCTTCATGGCCTGCAGCGCCTCGAACCCGCCCAGCGTGAGCTAGGACAGAGAGAGAGGGGAGAGCACGGAGCACACGGCCCTCCTGGGCAGCTCTCAGGGGAGCAGCAGCTGGAGGCCATCGCAGTGGAGTGTTGAGGGTGAAGACACCACGGCAGTTGTTAATTCTCCATATTTCTCCCCCGCATCCTCAGCCCACGCTCATCCCAGAAGGAACGGTTTGCCTTGCGTTTAATAACGCTGTTGTGGTTGGGTTGAATGGTGGGGAACATCCAGGCTGCGGCAGCACCGTTCCAGAATAAAAGTTTCTGGAGAAAGGAAGGGTTTGCACTCACCAGGAGCACCTTCCAGAGCAGGAGCAGGACCTTCTTCATGGGGAAGTGTGGAGCGTGGCCGCTGCAGAATTTGGTCACCATGGTGAAGAGCAGCAGAGCAAACGGCTCCTCAGTGTGCACAGGGAAACCTGGCAGAGAAGGGACCAGGACCGGGGTCAGAGCCCATCTCCCATCCCTGAGCTCTCCCCGCTGGTCCAGCATGACAAAGGGACATCAGTAGGTCACAATGAACTTCAGGGCTCACTCAGGTCCATCCTGAAGGTCTCCCGGCAGGTTTTCCACTCGGGGGGATCCGTCTCCTGCTCCACACGGATGTTCTCCACCATCAGGTACATGACACTGAGCAGGACCCTGCCGGGACAGCAGGGCAGGCAGGTGGTGAGGCCACTCTGTCCCCAGAGGTTGTCCCACACCTGCTCCCAGCACCAAGGGGGTACCTGAGCTCCGTGCTGTCGGCCAGGGAGATGGCCGGCTTCCGCAGGGCGCTGCTGCAGGCCTGGCTGTTCCTGCAGGGAAGGGGATGAGCTCAGCACCAGCCCCCTCATCCTCACCCCCAGCCAACATCTGCAGCGCTGGGAATGCCACACCAGGGATGTGACATGGCTGTGACACCTCCCGAGGAGGAGGAGGGAGAAGAAAGAAGAGGGCAAGGAGGACGGGGAGAAAGAAGATGAAGAAGAGGAGGGTGAGGAGGATGGGGTGAAAGAAGGTGAAGAGCAGGAGGGCGAGGAGGGTGAGGAAAAAAGGGTGAGGAAGATAGGGAGAAGGAAGATGAAAAGGAGGAGGGTGAGGAGGATGTGGAGGAAGATGAAGAGGAGGAGGAGGAGAAGGAGGATGAGGAGAAAGAAGATGAAAAGGAGGAAGGTGAGAGGGTGAGGAGAAAGGGGAGGTAGAAGAGAAAGGTGAGGAGGATGGAAGAAGAAGGTGAGGAAAGTGGGGAGGAAGAAAATGAAGAGGAGGAGAGCAAATTGAATGGAAGAAGAGAAGAAGGAGAGAAAGTAGATTGTAGAATCACAGAATCATTTAGGTTGGAAAAGACCTCCAAGGTCATCGAGTCCATCAAGGGGAGGGTGAGGAGAAAGAATGAGGTGAAGAAGAGGACAAAGAGGGAGAGGTGGGCAAGGGCAGTGCAGTCCTCTCACTCAATCTCCATGTTGAGGAGCTCCAGGAAGGCGGAGAAGGTTCCCAGCTGGTACAGGAGGAAGCTGTTGTGCCGAGACCAGTGCAAGACATCACCTTCATTATCACAGTCCCCAAAGACACCTGGAGAGGCCCCACAGAGAAACTCTGGTGAGGGAGGATCTGCCTTTGAACCTTGGAGTCCACAGGACCACCCCAGGACGGAGCTTCACTGCACCAGCCTGGCACAAGCCTGGGAAAGGCTTCTCGCAAGCCCCCACAGCAGTGGATCCGCGGCCACATCCGGACATGGGGGACGTGGTCCTTACCCTGTGCCAGGTACAGGATGGCCCGTGCTACTCTGAGCCTCTTGTCCCTGTTGACCACCTCCAGCCCATCCAGCAGGCGCATGACGTAGGCCTTCTGCTGAGCCGCGTCCAGCTCCAGCCACCTCCTGCCTGGCACTGGAGAAGGGACACGATGTCCAGCTGGGTGCTTCCCCAGGGGTCCCACTCCTGCCCCAAGCCCCGGGGTGCTGAGCTCAGAGCTGGTACCTTGAGTGTGAAAATCCTCCTCGAAGCATCTCCTGTTGTGGCTCAGCTCAGGCTCCTCGGTGTAGCTGTACAGCTCTGATGGGGACAGGGATCAGCAGGGACATGGAGGGGCTTCACCCTCCTCCTCATTCCCAGATTCCTTGGGAAGCATCCCTGTGCACCCGGGGAGACACGGGACAGAGACCTGAACTGATCCCTGAGCTCTCCTGCAGCTCCAAGGGGCATTTGGGGCCACCCATCACCACCAAATTCATCACCTTCATCCCTGTGTCCTGGCTGGGCTGTTCCCACACTCCTGCTCCAGCTGCAGTTGCAATTTCATTGAGGTTTTTGGGGGGTCATTTTAAGTCTCACTTAAGCAGTTGGGGAATGAAGGGAATGCAGGAACACCCAGGCAGGACCTGCACCGATCCCACACCCAGCAGCTCGGACATTTTGGGTCCTGCAAATACGGGCCAGACTTGGAGGGACACGATGTTGCACCTGTTCTTTGTAATTCCTACCTGTTCCTATAGAATTCCTATAGTCCTACAGTGCTGAGCAGCACCACGGAGGACCGAAAGGATCCTGCAGGGAAGGAGGAAGGATCCCTTGCAGAGGAAATGTGCTTTTGCCGGGCCAGCTCGTGCAGCTGAGATACACAGAGCTAAAAATAACCCCTTTTTCTCCGGACACGCTCGGCACCGCGGGGTTACGGAGCAGAAGCAGCTGGAGCCACTGCACAGCAGGATGATAGGGGACAAGGACACGACCCGTCTGATAACGGGTGACACCTCCAGCCTGGGCCGTGTCACCGGACACTCCGCCCTCCTGCCACCCCCGGCGCTGCGCCCCGGGTAATTCGGAGCGCGGGGTAATCCCCGTGTCCCTACGCGTCCCCTCTGCTCGTCCCCAGGGAGTGAGTGGCTCTCTAATAATAAACCCCGCTTGCTCTATTACTGCAGGGATGACACCACTCAATATCCATCTCCCATCTCGGCGGGATTTTTATTTTCCCTGCCTGCCGGGCACCTATAAATAACAATGCAACACCCAAAACCTGCTTCACCTGCCAACTCAGCGCCGTGGCCGTCGGCATCGCCGTACTCAAATTCCAGGTTGGGACAATCCACGGAGCCCTGCGGAGAGCGGGATGGGGTTAGGAGGGGGCTGGCACATCCCTGGGGATATTTTGGGATGTGGGATGGCTGCCAGTACTCTCAGCCTTTGCGCCAAAGCTCCTCCAGCCGCCGGAGCAGCGACTCGCACGGGTGGGCTGGAGCGGGGAGTCCGTGCGAGGCCGCTCCAAATACAGTGGAAATGTGGAAGCCGTGTGTGAAAACAGCATTTCTCAAATCCCAGGGAACGCAAAGGCAGGACGCAAAATGCCGGTGAATATTTGATGCATTTCAGAGCCCCGCACGCCCTAAAAACAAACCCCGGGGCTGGTTCAAAGGAAAAACCCCCGGGAGGATGCTGCGGATCCCTGAGCTCCGTTCTCAGCATCCCAGATCTGAGAGCTCTCGGGGCCGGGCTTTGCCTTTTCGAAGGCCGTGGCGTGGATCTCCCCCTCCTCCCCTGCGGATGAGGAACTGGAGCATGAAACTTCGCCGGAGGATTCCGGCGGGGCAGCGAGCGGGCAGCCGCAGCCCGACGACCCAACGCCGGCACCGTGCCGCGCTGCCCCGGGAAAGGGAACACATGAATGGATAATCAACGAAATTAACATAATTTCCCATTCCGAGTCTCAGCATCCCTCCTCGGCAGCCGGGCTGGAACTGATGCGCATCGTCGCGATGAATATTGATGATCCGGGAGGATGCGCGGCTCCGGGCTGACCCCGACTTGCTCAGAAACGCTGGGTTCTCACCCAATTTCTGCAGCCGACGGGGCGGCTCGGGGAGTTAAAGCCTGTGAGGAATCCGGCGAAGCGCGTGCAGCTCTAATCCGCTTTGAGAGGCCGAGCCGGGGGAGCAAAGCAACCCCCAAATTCACGAGTTCGGGGCACGTCTTAGAAACCATCCCCAGAGACCCTTTTGGGGTCAGGGGGCCACTCAACCCGCAGCTCCTTGGTGGGGAAGCGAAGTCTTCCCGTCCTTTGCTCACGGGGGTCCCGCGGTGGCTTTACGGTGGCCGGGGACATCAGATCCCGGTGGGATCCTGGTGACCTGATCCCAGTCCTGCTTCCCCAGCCCGGCACCCACGAAGCCGCACGGGCGCAGCAGGGGCGGGGCGGCCCAGCGGGGTTTGGTTGTTCCCCCGTGTCCCGGGGTTATTGGGACAGGAGGGGCGGAGGGGACTGCGGCACTCGGACCTTGGTGAGGGTTGGGTAAGCGGGAGCCTGCAGAGCGGGGGGAGCCCAGCGCCCAGGTGGGTCCCCAAAACCCTGCTGGGGGCTCCGGGTGTGGGGCAAGGAGGTGCCAGTGCTGAGGCTTAGCCAGCGCCCCAGAACTCCGCAGCTGGGTCTGGGAGCGGAGCAGGGAGATGCCAGTGCCGGGGAGCGCCCCCGGGGACTCCCCGCTCCGGGCTGGGCATGGCAGGATCCCTAAAGCCACCCCCGCAGGACCCCGAAAGCCTCCAGTTTGGGGTAGGGAGCACCCCTAACACCGGGAGCTCGCCCAACCCTGGATAAGGCTCCTTCCGCAGGAACCCCAACCCCAGGCCAGGGTCCCCCCACCCCACAGGAGGTTCCGTCAGGGCCCGGGGGGTGCCGGCACCGAGCTCCGCGCTCTTACCTCGGACTCCTTCCGCTGGCTCCTGAAGAGCTCCCGGCCCTTGGGTTGTGGCTGTGGCTGGGGTTGCGGCTGGGGTGGGGGCTGTGGCTGGGGCTGTCCCGGCCGGGCCCTGCCCGGGCCCGGGGCTCCGCCGCCTCCCGCCGCCTCCATCCCGCGGCCCCGCGGCCGCCGCCGAGCACGTGGGGGCCGGGCCCCGCCCCGCCCCGCGCGCTCCCATTGGTCCGCCGGGAAAGGGGGCGGGGCCTCAGCGCACACCCCCTGCTCCCATTGGTCCGGAGCGGGGACGGGGCGGGGCTTGGGGGGGCCGGGGGAACCCGGGGGTCCCTTGGGATGGCGGGGCTGGGAACGGGGGCTGGGGACACATGGAGGGGACGGGCTGGAGGGGGGATAGGGGGTGTCCCTGGGGTGCTGGGGGTACGGAATGCTGGGGAAGGAGGGGTTATGGGGTGTCCCTGGGGTGCTGGGAGTACGGAATGCTGGGGAAGGAGGGGTTATGGGGTGTCCCTGGGGTGCTGGGGGTACGGAATGCTGGGGAAGGAGGGGTTATGGGGTGTCCCTGGGGTGCTGGGGGTACGGAATGCTGGGGAAGGAGGGGTTATGGGGTGTCCCTGGGGTGCTGGGGGTACGGAATGCTGGGGAAGGAGGGGTTATGGGGTGTCCCTGGGGTGCTGGGGGTACGGAATGCTGGGGAAGGAGGGGTTATGGGGTGTCCCTGGGGTGCTGCGAGCACGGAATGCTGGGGAAGGAGGGGTTATGGGGTGTCCCTGGGGTGCTGGGGGTACAGAATGCTGGGGAAGGAGGGGTTATGGGGTGTCCCTGGGGTGCTGGGGGTACGGAATGCTGGGGAAGGAGGGGTTATGGGGTGTCCCTGGGGTGCTGGGGGTACGGAATGCTGGGGAAGGAGGGGTTATGGGGTGTCCCTGGGGTGCTGCGAGCACGGAATGCTGGGGAAGGAGGGGTTATGGGGTGTCCCTGGGGTGCTGGGAGTACGGAATGCTGGGGAAGGAGGGGTTATGGGGTGTCCCTGGGGTGCTGGGGGTACGGAATGCTGGGGAAGGAGGGGTTATGGGGTGTCCCTGGGGTGCTGGGGGTACGGAATGCTGGGGAAGGAGGGGTTATGGGGTGTCCCTGGGGTGCTGGGGGTACGGAATGCTGGGGAAGGGAGGGGTTATGGGGTGTCCCTGGGGTGCTGGGGGTACGGAATGCTGGGGAAGGAGGGGTTATGGGGTGTCCCTGGGGTGCTGGGGGTACAGAATGCTGGGGAAGGAGGGGTTATGGGGTGTCCCTGGGGTGCTGCGAGCACGGAATGCTGGGGAAGGAGGGATTATGGGGTGTCCCTGGGGTGCTGGGGGTACGGAATGCTGGGGAAGGAGGGGTTATGGGGTGTCCCTGGGGTGCTGGGGGTACAGAATGCTGGGGAAGGAGGGGTTATGGGGTGTCCCTGGGGTGCTGGGGGTACGGAATGCTGGGGAAGGAGGGGTTATGGGGTGTCCCTGGGGTGCTGGGGGTACAGAATGCTGGGGAAGGAGGGGTTATGGGGTGTCCCTGGGGTGCTGGGAGTACAGAATGCTGGGGAAGGGGGTTATGGGGTGTCCCTGGGGTGCTGGGGGTACGGAATGCTGGGGAAGGAGGGGTTTTGGGGTGTCCCTGGGGTGCTGGGGGTACAGAATTCTGGGGAAGGAGGGGTTATGGGGTGTCCCTGGAGCGCTGAACGGGGGCAGCAGGGCGGGAGCTGGTGGTGTCACAGGTGCCCATGGGGTAGCAAGGGGGCACCTGTGGGGCTGCAGCTGCCCCAGTACACGCAGGGCCGGGGGGTTCCCATCCCCAAGGCACCCCCAGAATCACCCGGTGAGTCGTGCTGTCCGAACCCCGTTATCCCCATGTTGTTCCCAAGCAGCTCCCAGGGCCCTGGAGCAGGAGTGGGAGAGAGCAGGATTCCCATTCCCACACCCAGTATGGGGGGCAGTTGTTTTTGGGGGTGACTGTGCAGGATTGTGGCTGGGGAGGTACCGGATGCCCCATCTCGGTGCTGCTCGGGTCCCACATCCCCTCACGGCCTCTGGAAAGCTGGAAACCCCAAGGGTTTGGGTCAGGATTTCCCTTGGCTGCCCCAGCAGAGGAGATACCGGGATGGTTCCAGAGGAGATACCGGGATGGTTCCAGAGGAGATACCGGGATGGTTCCAGAGGAGATACCGGGATTGTTCCAGAGGAGATACCAGGATGGTCCCAGAGGAGATACCGGGATTGTTCCAGAGGAGATACTGGGATTGTGCCGGCACTGCTTCCCAAGGACGCACCAGCCCAGGAGCCCAAACAGCTCCGGTTGCCTCAAGGACGCGGCCCCGGAGCCGCTTCCCCAGCTGGAATTATCTGGACATGGTGGGAACTCGAGGCCACGGCTTTGGGGACAACCTCCCCCCATCCCACCACCATCCCTGACCCCTCCCTGTCCCCCCCTGCCCCAAAATCCTGGTCTGCCCCCGCCTGACCCCAAGGATGCTCGGGAGAAGCTGAGTTTTCCAATGTTTTATTTGTGTTTTGAGATTACAGAGTCTTTATTGCTGATCTAATACAATCACTCAGACATTAATATTTAAAACATCCTTTTGAAATGTTACGGTTGCGACGTTTTCGTTTCCTCACTGCTGATGATGGGTTTTGTCTCATTATCTCTAAAGTTCAGAACAGAATTAATTTCCTTTATACGATTTTGCTGGTGTTACCTAAAATCTCCTTTTTCCTAAGTCTTGAAAAATGTGTTACATTTAAAAAAAAAAAAAAAAAAAAAGAGAAAGAAACCAAACCCCATTACACGTTTAATTTAGAGATGATCATAGGATATGATTCCAGGTTGATTAGGAAAAAAGCCAAGCGAGCCAAAAAGCTTTTACAGGAGAAGCAGAACATGGAGAAGAGCTTTAAAAATCGAGGTGGGAAAAGCCGGTTGGGATTTTATTATTAATATATATATTTTTTTTTCCCTTCCAATCTACCTGGAAGATAAAACGGGATGAAAACTGGGCACGAAGGGATCCGGGGCCAGGCAGAGCAGTGCCGTGTGCGGCACGAGCGACAGGCACGGGGCGGGACGCGGCTCTGGGGCTGCACTGGGGTCGGGGCTGAGCGGGGCTTTCCCAGGGTGGAAGCGGCTGTGGCTGGGTTGGGTTGGGATTCCCGTTCTTCCCAGAGCTGCTCCGCCCCAGAGACCCCACAGCCGCGTCTCACCCGGGCCAGGAGCAGCTCCCACGCTCTCCAGAGAACAACGGGGGCTGACACGGACCGGGATCCAGCTCAGGGAGAAAGACCTGAACGTGACATTTCAAATAGCTCAGGGAACTCTTGCCAAAAATTCTCAGGATCTGGTAAAATCAATGAGCAGAGATCATTTCAAGTCTGTGGTTAGTGATCAGTCTGCGCGGAAGCTTCTCAAAGCCTGAAGGTCTCCTCAAAGCCTTCTCAAAGCTCCGACGCCTTCCCAAGGTCTCCTCAAGGCTTCCTCGAGGGTTCCTTGAGGTCTTCTCAAGGTTTTCCTTCCAGGTTTTGAGAGATTTCAAAGAGAAACTTGGAATAAGGCAGCACACGGGAACGTTTGTTCTGGAGACGAGCGGCTCGTGGTCAACCTGACTCCAAATCTCCCAAGAGCCGTGGGAAGGACTTGAGGCCGTATTTCGTCCGTTCTCCCTTCCTTGTGCGTGAACGAGCTGCCACAAAAGTTCTTCATGATGGCAAAGAAGCCCAGGAGGACAAAACACGGATCTGCAGCCCATGAGAGACTTGGGAACCACACAGGGAGGACAAAGGCTTCTGTGCTCTCGGGGCTGGGCAGTTTTATTGTAGAAGGATCACGTTCTCCACATGAGGGATAGAAGCGACTCCGGTGAGACACCGGGACTCGGGAAGTCACCTTGGTAAGGGTCACGCTGTCCTGTGCTCAGGTGGGACATCCTGGGATAAAACTCTGGCAAATTTGTTCTCCATCAGCTCTGACACATCGAGATTCGAGGTGACCAAAGGGTTGTAGTGACGCTGAACTCTCCCCTCGCACAGAATCCGTGGGGGTCACTCCGGTGGACGTCTCATACATTCCAAAGGGGATTTCCGGATTCATACAAATACGACCAGAAAATAAAACTCCAAACATTTCCAATGAGGACTGAAATTCAGCTGGAGAAGGACCTGGCGTGAACCTGGGTCCTCCCAGCCGTGACGGCCGGCGAGCTCTGCTTGGCGCGGGAAGAGCTGCCGGGCGCGTGAGCAGCATCAGTGGGCGAGGCCCTTCCAGCAGCGCGGGCGGGCGGGGCTGCCCCGGCCCCACCGGGAACACGACCTTTGGTTGATCCATAGAGCTTGGCACTCGGAACGAAAGCAGCAGGAAAACACCGCGGGGCTGCGGCCAACGGAGCGGCGCCGGGCCCGGCTCCTCTGCGCGCTCGGGGCTCTCCCCGGCTGGTGCCGGACCCTTGGGCACAGCTCCGGGCAGTGCTAAGGCGAGGTTCCTCGGCTGAGCACGGCCCTGGGCACTTCCATGGCACACGGAGAGGCTTCTCCAGCCAGATTCCTGTGGCGGCTCCCGGCTGGGCGGCAGTGCCTGGAGCCAACGAGGATTTTGGCTTTGCTGTCAAACAGCCGGAGCGATTCCCCCGCTGCCGGCATCCTGCGCCGCTGGAGAAGCGCTGGGGTGTGGAGGAAACCAAGGACTGCCAGGCTGGGGCCCGCGGCTCCCGCCGTGTGCGGCGGGTGAACAGGGATAAGGGACTATTCCACGGCTCGATTCCAGCAGCTTCCTCCTCGCCTTCCCCGTCCTCCCAGCCCCGAAAAGGAACGAACCCAAAGAGAAAAATGAAAGAAACGGAAAGAAAATCCAGCATCTCCCAGTCCCGTGGCAGGACGAACACCAGTGGCAGAGGCCACATGAACAGTATTCTAATTTAATAAATAAATAACCTAAAACACACTGTCGACTATGGCAGCAAGCCCGGCTCTAGCGTGGGAAGCTTGCGCGGTTTCATCCTGTACAGTAGTTGAGAAAGACTCGGGTGGTTGTTGCTGTTCCTTGCGATTCTCCGGGATGCAGCGGCAAGAACTCAGTATCTGCGAAAAGAAGGAAAAATGGGGTTTGGTGAGTGGCTGGGGAAGGGATGAGAAGCTGCCCCGGCATCACCACGGAGGATTTTGGGAGGGGGAGATGCCAAGGACAGAACTGGCTGAGGAAGGGACTCGGTCCTCATTGCCTCTGAGGTGCCCACGGGAAGTTTGAGGGGTCGTGGCTGCCCCTCAGTGCAGGGAATTCCCTGTGACCCTCAACGGATCCCGACCTCTCCGTGCATGGGACAAACCTTGCTTCCCACAAGGCTGGGCCACGCCAGACCCCGAAACCAGGCAGAGAGAACTGAACCAGAGGGAATTCCTCCATGGCCATGGGGAAGCACCAGGATTGCGCAGGGAAGAAAGCTCAGGATCTGGGGAAACCCAGTAATCCCCAAACCGGGAGTGTTCTGGTGCAGCGCTGCTCTCTCTGCCTGCCAAGAAAATCCCTCTTCCTGCAGGAAAAGGATCTGGGCTTCACCCTCCCAGGCTGATCCACGTCTGTGCAAAACCATTTCATTTTCACGCTGTAAATTCATGGCAGTGCTGGCTAAAAATGTGGAAAGGGAAGGGATCCAGGGGCTCCTACTGAAACTTGCAATTATTTTTGGGGATCTGCCCAGCCCGTGCTCAGGAAGGAGCCGCGGAGCTGAGCCCGTGGGAGCAGCTCCGGGGCTGAGGCCGCTCTGTGCCACCTCATCCTCCGCCAAACTTTAAAAATAAAGCTGCTGCTGAGCCGGTGGCATCGCGCTGGCATCTGCCACGTCTGGGTGACAGCTGCTGCCACGCACAAAGGGCTCCTGTCCTGCCAAACGCTCCTGTCACGGCTCCAACTGCACCATCCCCTTCCTGCTGCCTGCAGTGGCACTGAGCAGAGCCCTTGGAATCTTCTCAGGGGACCGGCGGGGTTAAACCCCGTCCCCTCTGCTGCCACAGGCGTCCCCCAGGTCGGGGCAGGAGCAGAGGGCTGGGAGGGCACCAGGATGAGCAGAGGGCTGGGAGGGCACCTGTAGTAGTTGGGTTTGAAGGGTCCGTTCTTGTTGAGCCCCAGGTACTTGGCCTGCTCGTCCGTCAGCTCCGTCAGGTGCGCGTCGAACGTCGGCAGGTGCAGGCTGGCCACGTACTCGTCTGGGGTGGGAAAGGAGTCCAGAGCTCGTCACAACGGGGGAGGCCACGCCAGCGAGTCCCCCGGGCTGAGGCAGAACCCACCTGACATCTCTGGCAGGTGGCACCTCGCCCCTGAGATCAGGACAAGCCACCCCCGCCTTAAGAAACCCCAGGGCCGCCAAAGAGCCCATTCTGCAGCCAAAGCGTGCTCAGTGTGGTCGTGCCCACAGGAGGGGGCTCTGCTGGGGGAGCTGCTGGCATCGGCAGCAGCCCCATGGGAAGCCCCCTGCACCGGGAGGCATCCCCGCTTCCCACAGGTGGGACAGGAAAGCAGCGGCGAGCCCAGAGCCAGTGGGAAGGAGCTGCTGGAAGCCCCTGAGCTTGGCCCAGTGCCACCTCCCAGCTGTGATAGTGACACAGCTTGGCCCAGTGCCACCTCCCAGCTGTTCCATCCCCAAACCCACAGCGGGAAGGTCGTTACCCATTTTCTTAGGCAGCAAGTACACGTCCTGCTTGTAGCGGCCCTCGGGAGCGTTGTACAGCTCTATCAGAGCCAAGGCCTGGGGAGAGGACACTCGGTCAGTCACTGCTGTCCCTCAGAGCAGGTCCTGCTCCGGCCCAGCCCAAGGCCTCCTCACCTGTGTGGTGGCCGTGATGGACAGGACGAAGGTGGGGACGGTGGAGCAGCTCAGGTTCAGCAGGCGGCCCTGGGAAGCAAGAGCTGGTTGTTAACACGGCACCACACCCAGTTTGTGACCCCACAGGAGGGACAGGAACCACAGGAGCAACGTGTCCCAGCTGTTTGTCACCTGCGCTGAGCCCCAAGGTGTGGCTGCCCTTAGGAAGTGGAAATCTCCCTGTGGGAGATACCCTGGAGTGGGATAAACTAAAAATGGGAGCTTTTCTTTGTCCCAGGAACTCAGCAGGGACCTTGTGGCTCTGCACAAGTCCCTGACAGGAGGGGGCAGCCGGGGGGGTCGGGCTCTGCTGGCAGGGAACAGGGACAGGAGAGAGGGAACGGCCTCAGGCTGGGCCAGGGGAGGGGCAGGCTGGATTTTAGGGAAAATTCCTCCATGGAAAGGGTGGTCAGGCACTGGCACAGCTGCCCAGGGAGGTTTGGAGTGCCCATCCCTGGAGGGATTTAAAAGGTGTGGATGTGGCACTTGGGGACGTGGCCTTGGCAGTGCTGGGAATGGTTGGACTCAATGGCCTCAGAGTCCTTTTCCAACCTCAACAATTCTGTGATTCCGTGATTCCACGAGCCAAATTCCAGCCAGAGGGACCCCTGAGCTGCAGTTCCTGCTGCTCCAGCCGCTCACCTCTGCCAGCAGCACGATTCTCTTCCCGTCGGGCCAGATGACGTGATCCACCTGGGACCTCACCCGCTCCCAGGTGAGCTCGGGCGTGCGCAGGCTGGCCTGGAAATGGGGTCAAAACGTTACAGCAGCACCAGAGCAACCCCAGAACCACAGAAAGGGGAGGAAAGGAGGCACCAACCCTGCCAGTGTCCTGGGATTGTCGTCTCCCCTGGATCCCATCCCAATCCCAGACCAGGGAGACCTTTGTGAATAATCGTAACCTGGACTGGTTTTGTGATCGCAACACATCAAAGCCCCAGAAATGATTGTTCAGGATCTGGTGGGGAGGATTCACGGCCACCAGCTGAACCCTGCAGGGCTGCAGCCACTCCTTCCAGCCCAGAAAATGCCTTCAAACCCACGGGAATTCTCGGGAATTCTCCAGGCGAGGCTCTCCTGGATTTCTGCTCAGATTTTGGGACTCCTGGCTGGGCCTGACGGTGCAGTGACACCAAACTGGGCTGGAGAGGGATTCCCAGCTCCTGAGGGAAGGCTGAGGCCGGGGGCAGCAGGCCCTGCTCGGGATGCTGGACCAGCCCATCCCACTCCTCGGATCCCTCGGGATCAAGGAGGGACTGGGACACATCTAAGGCATGGGGAGAGATGGATTTTATCTCCTCCAGGGGCTTCCTCAGGACAGACAGAGCAGCATCACCCCAAAACAGCACCACCCAAAGCACCGTCACCCCAAACACTGTCACTCAAAGCACCATCACCCCCAGAATGGTCACCCCAAAGCACCATCACCCCAAAGCCCAAAGCACCATTATCCCAAATCACTGCGACCCTACAAGAGTTGCTCCAAAGCACCATCATCCCAAACACTGTAACCCCAAAGCACCATCACCTCAAAACAGGATTACCCCAAACCCCGTCACTTCAAACCCCGTCACCCCAAACCCCGTCACCCCAAACCCAGTCACCCCAAACCCCATCACCCCAAACCCCATCACCCCAAACCCCGCTCCCCGCGCTCACCACGTCGATCTCGGTGTTGGAGTGCCCCATGTTGCAGACGATGCAGCTGTTCTTCATCCTGTCCAGATGTTCCCTGGTCACCACGTTCTTGTTCCCTGCAGGCACCAAAATCCCCAATGAACACCCCCCTCCCACCTTCGGGGCTTTCCCTCAGGACAAGGCTGGGGATGGGGCCCATTTTGGGGTGGGATCCCCCATTTCCCGCCCTGCTGCCCCGTACCCGTGCAGGTGATGACGATGTCGACCTGTCTGATGACTTCGTTGAGCTTCACCAGCCGGAATCCGTCCATGCTGAGAGGAAAAACGGGGAAAAAGTAATCCCCAGACCCCAATTTTAACTTCCTGAAGGGTCACCGAGCCCCTGGGAGAGTCTGGGGTCAACCTGGAGGGTCTGGGACTGTTGTGAGGAGAAGTGAAAAGGGGATTTGGGGGTTTCCCGTGTCCTGTCAAGGCCTTCTCATCTGCAATCCCCAATTCTCAACCCAGAGGGGTTTTTAGAGCTGTTCCTCCTGCAAGGAACCTCCAGGAGCTGTGGAATCCAGGTTGGGATGGATTTAGAGCATCCTAAAAAACGCCCCAAAGCTGCAGATGCCTCTCATCAACCCCGCCATCCATATTTAGGCACCTGCAGAGCCCTGAGAGGTGCTGAGCACTCAGCCCTGCCTTCCCCAGCGAGGTGAGCTCAGGGATAACAAGGGCAGGGTGTGTTTTTTTGGGATTTGTTGTCAATCCTCCCCAGAGCTCCTTCCCGTGGCTCTCACAAGCTGCAAAATTGGAGTTACTATAAAAAAAAGTCTTTTTTTTTTTTTTTTCCTGCTGCATGTCCCCATTTCCTGAGCTTTTTCTCCACTGCAAACTCCTTCTGAGAGGGGCCATGTGCTGCTGCCTCGTGCAGAGTCAGGGGAGGGATTTGGTGCTGGAAAGCACCAAATTCCCAGTTAAGGATGGATGAAGGTCACAGAGCAACCCCAAAAGTTCATCAGCTCTGCTAATTGAACAGGGCTCGCTAGTCCTCTCACCACAATAACCTTTGGAGGAGCTGGGGAGGAGCAGGCTGAGGGTTTAGGGAGGCTCTGGGAGGTTTTGGGATCCCCTTGGGATGCAGAAGCAGCATCCAAACCCGGCTGTACCTGGTGGGCAGGAGGTCGGATCTCAGGGAGGGCTCTGCGAGGGGTGAGGTGTGGGCACAGCCCTGGCACAGCCGGCTCTGACTCCAAGGGAGCAGCTCATTCCCAAAATCCCGGCTGCTGTGGGATGGGATCATCTGGGAAATGCTTCAGGGCAGGCCCCCTAAGGACAGAGCTGCGGGTGCAGGGAATCCCTTTGGGTTCTGGCCGGGGCTTTCCCGGGAAACAGGAGAATTCGGGGCCGGGTGAGCCCTTACCAGGCCTGGAGGGCGCAGATGGGGTCGATCTCGGTCACGTAGACGATGGAGCCCATGGCCTTGAGGGCGGCACAGCAGCCCTTCCCAACCTGCAAGGGGAAAGCCCAGCAGGAGACAGGGCCGGGCCCGGAGCTCCCGAGGGATGCACAGCTCCGGGAGACTCCTGCCAGCCCCTTCCGAGCCCTCTGGGGGCGATTAAACTCCGTCTCTGTGCGTGAAATTCCTGCATTTGGAGCCATCTGAGACTCAGGCCTGGCTTAGGGAAGAGAGGCGCTAAAACTCCCAATGGTTTTGGTCCCAGGGATTATTTTTCCCCCCCAAACCACCCCGGGGTCTGGAATGCACCACAAGAGATTCCAATAATCCCAGGGAAAGTTTCAGAGGCTCGTGTAAACGTTTGCTCCACTCAGGAAGCTTTAAGGGTAATTAACCTGGGAGGGTTAACGAGCTTTAACCTTTGCCTGGCACGGGCAGTGCAGGGGACCCAGGTTAGACGAGCGAAAGTTCCCAAAAATGGGATTACAGCAGGAAAAACGGACCCATTCCAGCTGCTTGGACATTAAAACAACCCCAGCAGTGCACCCACAGCAACTGGTGTGAGAAAAACTGGGAATGGGGAATATTCCCGTGTGGAGAGAGGGTGGGTGAAGGGAGAAACCCGGATTAATTCTCTCTGGACCTCACTGCAATGCCCAGAACTTCTGCAGAACCTCTGATTTCAGTGATACCGGATTAAATACGGCATTAAAAGGACACAAATCGGTGTTCTATCAATATCTGGGCACACCAATACCCAGATACTCGAGATGCTCTGAATATTTAATGCAGGGTTTTTTTTAAAGATTCAGCTTTGGCATCTCTTTAATAATAAGGAAATAGCCCGAAATTGAAGAAAACTTCCAGTTTTTGGCAAACCCCTGAGGTCTGGAGGCTCCTGCAGGTGCAGAGCAAAGGCCTGAGGGTGGATGAAGCTGTGCCAAGGAATTCCCAATGGGAAAAGTGGGAAAATTGGGCCCCTTACCTCCCCATAGCCACACACCACCACCTGCTTCCCCCCGAACATCATGTCCGTGGTCCTCTTGAGGCTGAGAAAAAGGAAAAAAACCCCACAATTAATGCCCAGAATTAAAGCCCAGCACCAAGAGCTGCTCCAAGGACGGATTCACAGCTGGATCCCGCACCCCTGAGCACACACAGAAATTCCAGGGGGAGAGAAAACCCAAAAAGCTCCTAAAAATCTCCCTTTTCTTTTTGGAAGGGTGGAGGTTCTTTTGTCCTTCCAACAAAAAGGGTGGAATTTGGGTTTGGAGCCCTTTTTTTTTGTTGTTCATTTTTATTCATTTACTTTTGTTTTGATACTCCCAAAATATTGAAAATCCTCTCCAAAATTCCTTTTATCTGGATTTTTGTTGTCAGCTCCAGATGCCCCCCAGGAGGAGCCCCGGGGGCAGCAGGGCAGTGGGAATTCCTTGCCAGAATCCCAGAGTTTCCCCCAAATGAAGCTCCCCCTTCCTCTGGGTTTCCTTCTGCTCTCTCCCTGAGACTGTCCTACATTCCAGGCTATTTTCAGCTCCGGAGTAAATAGGTTAGCAGTGCAGGGAAGGTGAAATTCCCACACTTTTCCAAGGAATTCAGCTCCAGCCCACGGCAGGTTGAAGGCACCTCTGCTCTCATCTCCCTCGACCCCGTTCTCAATTCCTGGGCCAGACTGAACCTGAATCCCAATTTACCCCCAAGGAGTTTCCATGGAATCCCAGGATGGTTTGGGTTGGAAAGGGCCTTAAATCCCACCCCATCCCATCCATCCCATCCCATCCCATCCCACCCCACCCCACCCCATCCCATCCATCCCATCCCATCCCATCCCATCCATCCCATCCCACCCCATCCCATCCATCCCACCCCATCTCACCCCATCCATCCCATCCCATCCATCCCATCCCATCCCATCCATCCCACCCCACCCCATCCCATCCATCCCATCCCATCCCACCCCATCCCATCCATCCCATCCCATCCCATCCATCCCACCCCACCCCATCCCATCCCACCCCACCCCATCCATCCCATCCCATCCCATCCCACCCCATCCATCCCATCCCATCCATCCCATCCCATCCCATCCATCCCACCCCACCCCACCCCATCCCATCCATCCCATCCCATCCATCCCACCCCACCCCACCCCACCCCATCCATCCCATCCCATCCCATCCCATCCATCCCACCCCACCCCATCCCATCCCATCCCACCCCATCCCATCCCATCCCATCCCATCCCATCCCATCCCATCCCATCCCATCCATCCCACCCCACCCCATCCCATCCCATCCCATCCCACCCCATCCCACCCCATCCATCCCACCCCATCCCATCCCATCCATCCCATCCCATCCCATCCACCCCACCCCATCCCATCCCATCCCATCCCATCCCCACCCCATCCCATCCCACCCCACCCCATCCATCCCATCCCATCCCATCCCACCCCATCCATCCCATCCCATCCATCCCATCCCATCCCATCCATCCCATCCCATCCCATCCCATCCATCCCACCCCACCCCACCCCATCCCATCCCATCCCATCCCACCCCATCCCATCCATCCCACCCCATCCCACCCCATCCATCCCATCCCATCCATCCCATCCCATCCATCCCATCCCATCCCATCCCATCCCACCCCATCCCATCCCATGGGCTGGGACACCTCCCACTATCCCAGGTTGCTCCAGCCTGGCCTTGGACACTTCCAGGGATGGAGCAGCCACAGCTTCTCTGGGAATTCTGTTCCCATGTTCCACCCCCCTCTTTATTCGCATTGTTGCTCCCCGTTCCTCAGAAGATGCTGCCACCTATCCCAAATCCATGGATTGTCATGGATCGTGTCACAACAGGGACAGAACCTGTCCCAGCCCCACTCGGCCCTGATGGGATTTGGGGGTGGAAGGACACGGACACCAACCCCAATTCCAGCCAAATAAAGGGAATGAAGAGAGCCAAGGGAGGAGCGCTGGGGATCCGACGGGGAAGGAGAAAGGGCAGGAACGCTGTGCTGGAGCAGCTCTTGAGCCACACCACGGACACAGGCGGCTTCTATCCCGGTGCCACAGAGGGGACAGGGACAGGACAGGGACAGGGCTTTATTCTGCTCTGACCCAAACTGAGCCAAAATGATCCTGGTGGCAGCAGAGCAGAGCCCTGGATGCCGATCCCTGCGGGAATTCCTGCCCCGTTCCCCCCACGCACCCGTCCAGGATGGACTCCCGGCAGCAGTAGAGGTTGTCAAACTTCTGCTTGGTCACGGAGTCGTTCACGTTCATGGCTGGCACGCAGAGCTTCCCCGCCTTGGACAGCTGGTACAGCCTGGCACGGGCGTGGAACAAGCAGGTGATCCATGGGGAACGTTTCCCTGCACTCGGCTGCGGGGTTTGGGCTGGAAAGGGCCTTAAAGATCATCCTGGCTGTGGGCAGGGACACCTCCCACTGTCCCAGTGTCCAGCCTGGCCTTGGCCACTGCCAGGGATCCAGGGGCAGCCCCAGCTGCTCTGGGAATTCCATTCCAGCCCCTCCCCACCCTCCCAGCCAGCAATTCCCAATTCCCAATCTCCCATCCAGCCCTGCCCTCTGGCACTGGGAAGCCATTCCCTGGCTCCTGGCCCTCCATGCCTTGTCCCCAGTCCCTCTGCAGCTCTCCTGGAGCCCCTTTAGGCCCTGCAAGGGGCTCTCAGCTCTCCCTGGAGCTTCTCCCCTCCAGCTCCCCAACATCCCCCTGCTCTCGGCTCCTGGGCATGGACTCAGCTCCCCACAGCAGGAAAACCACTGAAAAGGAATTTAAACACCTCACTGCAGCTGTGAGAGAGTCTGAAAATCCTGTCCCTGCTCCAGCCCTTGGGAAGGAGAAGCCGCCTTTGGAAATCCCTTCTGCCCACACTGGGATTTCGGATCCTAAAAATATCACCAGTCCTTCTCCCGACCCCACCGGCTGCAGACCTGGAGCCACTTCCCTGTTGCAAATCTTTCATTTCCCTGTTTCAGGAGCTGCCTGAGCCTCTGGCCACGCTCTCATCCAGCTCTTTCCCCCCACAAAAACACAGCAAAGAGCTGCTGCTCTCCTCAGTTCCCCGTTTCCTGGCACCTGGGACGGGATTCATTCCATGGAAAAGCACCTCCGACACCTCCCAACCCTCAGCGCCGCTGCTCCCGTCCCAGCTCTGCTCCTGCCAGGGCCCGAGGGATTTCACTCACTCTTCTCTGAGGTTCTCCCTTCCCCAGAAAGTGACTCAGTTCCTCTTCCCAAATCTCACTTCTTCCCACGGATTTTGGTCAGGACTGTGCTCTCGGCTTCCTCCACAGCCCTCCCCTCCTCAGCCCTTCCTCTTCCATCTCCCACACGAGGTGAGAGCCTCTCCTCCCACCCCACAGGGGGAGAACACCTGGAGCACCCTCCCACCCACAGAATGCTCGGGAGGGGCTCCTGCTCCTCACTGGGAGCTCCGAGCAGCAGCTCCAGGTCTCCTGCTCGGGATTTAAAGCAGTTTCCATGGGAAAAATGAGGTGCTGGAGGTCCAACACTGAGCTGAGCTGAGGGGACCCAGCTTTTGTCCCAAATTCCTGCAGCCTGCCCCGTTACCTGTGGACCCCGGTGACGCTCTCCTCCACAATCCCCTTGATCTTCTTGAACATGTTGGGGTATTTCTTGTAGATCCAGTGGGTGAGATCTCCCCCATCATCCAGGATCTGCAATGAAAACCACCACGGAGTCACCCGGGGCCGGGCAGGAAGCCACGGAGCCACTGCTGGAATAAAAACCTCGGGGTGAGCAAGGAGAGGCCCTCTGGAAAACAGCCCTGGGAAGGGCAGGCAGGAAAACAGCCCCAGAAACCTCTGAATTCCAGGGAAAAGAGGTGTCCAAGAGCTTCTCCAGCCTTACATGTATGGGAACATCTGGAACGGCACCCAAGGAAGGGGCTGGGCTCAGAGGGAGCCCCTGAAGGAGACAAGACACAAGGGAAGGGAGAAACCCAAACGTGGGTTTTGCCAAGTGCTCCCACCCTCAGGAGGGCCCGGGCAGGGCGGGAAGTGTGGGAACCCCGATGGAATCCAGAGAAAACAGGGAGCAGATGTCACCCAGGGCAGGGGAGGAGCCCAGGGCCTGCACAGGGTGAGAGCACAACGGCCACCATCATCATCATCATCATCCTCAGTCATCATCATCATCTTCCCCATCATCACCATCACCATCATCCTCAGAGTCACCACCACCACCATCACCATCCTCATCCTTGCATATTCCATAAAATGACATTGAAGACTTCTCACTGCATCATCATCATCATCATCCTCATCATCATCCCACTCTTTCCACGTTCCCTACACCAAAGTCAAAGACTTCTCACTGCTTCCTCCTCTTCCTCCTCCTCTTCTCCTCCTCCTCCTTCGCCTCCTCCTCCTCCTCCTCCTTCTCCTCCTCCTCCTCTTCCTTTTCTTCCTTCTCCTCCTCCTCTTCTTTTTCCTCTTCCTCCTCTTCCTCCTCCTTTTCTTCCTCCTCCTCCTCCTCTTTCCATATCCCACACACCGAGGTCGAGGACTCCTCACTCCATCATCCCCCTCATCCCCCTCATCCCCGGCCAGAGCCCGCTCGGCCGCGATCCCTTCCCGAGGGGGTGCCGGGGAGGGTTCAGGGATTCCCTGCACCCACAGCTCTGTCCTAAGGCCCGCAAAGGGGCCCTGCCCTGAAGCGTCTCCCAGATTATCCCCATCCCACAGCAGCCAAGAGTTTAAGGACGTGGCTCACAGGGATTCTGGGAATTTTGGGTGTCCCAAAATCCCAACCCTGGGCGGAAGCGTCTCCGCTCATTCGCCGTGGGCGGAGCTCAGCAGGGACCCTCTGGAGCCTTCCCAGGAGAAGGGACCACTCCCCTCCTGGCACAGGTGACATTCCCGAGCTCTGCCTGGGCCTTTGTGGAGCCATCCACGGGCACAGAGCTCCTTGGAAACGCCGTGTTCCACTCCCACCTTCTCCTCTCGGAACTGCCGGATGTTCCGCTGCCGCCGCCGCCAGGGAGCAGCTGCTCCTCCCCAACGCCTGGGAAGCACAGGCTGTCCTGCCAGAGCCCAGCAGCCGGCCCTGGAGGCTCCAGGGAATCCATTCCCGGCTCCACATCCCATCCACGGGCTGGGAAGCGCAGGCAGGGAAGGGTTAAGTGGGACTGGGAGCTCTCCTGGGCCAGCCAGGGAGGAGGAATTCGGAATCCGCCTGCCTGGCTCCCAGGACGTCTTCATTCCATGAATCCCCGTTTAATGGAGCGCTTCATCCTCCTCCCCAGAGAGAATCCCAGCCCCTGGCAGCTTCCCCTTTCCTGGGAGAGCAGGGGATGGAAGCCCCTGAGCAGAGCCCTGCGGGGGCCGGGTTTTGTGGGGAGGTCACCTTGGTGTGGCAGCTCCAGGCATCCAAGGGCACAGCCTGTCCCACATTCCTGCAGCTTTCCCAGCTTCGGGCAGGCTCTTTGCCCTCATTCCTGTTCTTCCGGCTAGTTTTGGTGGTTTGGTTTTTTTTTTGTTTTTTGGGAAAAACCACTTTATTTGAGCTGGAAATCATTTTTCCTAGAGAAAAGCAGCTGTTTCAGGCGTGAGCCTCGGTGGGAGCTTCTCTCCAGGTCACCGACTCCCTCCTCCCTCCCTCAGCCCTTCCGAGTCATCTCTTCTCCAGGAGAGAATCCCTGGAGAGGCTCCTCCATGAAGGAAACCTCTCAGATTCCATCTTTTTCAGAAAAAAAACCCCTTTCTGATCCATCCCTGCCCAGGCAGAGCCCTCCCCCGAAGGTCAGAATTCCCAGAACCCTCCCATGAAGGATTCCCAGAATGGGAATGGCCAAGAACTGGCCCCATTTCCAAGGAACAAGGAGCAATTATGGGAAAAATGAGGATGGGGAGGGGCTGGAATGGAATTCCCAGAGCAGCTGTGGCTGCCCCTGGATCCCTGGAAGTGTCCAAGGCCAGGCTGGACATTCCCTGGGATGGTGGAAGGTGTCTGTGTGGAATGGGATGGCGTTAAAGGTCCCTTCCAACCCAAACCATTCCATGATTCCCCAATTTTAAGATCCTTCTCACACCTGCCCTTCAGCCAGCGTCCCATTTCTCATCTCTAAAAACGCAGATCTCCAAAATCCAGCAAAATCTCTGGGAACAGAGATCCTGGTGCTCTCCCCAATGATTTCTGTGCTCCAGGAGCAGGTGTGAAAATCAATCCCACAACGAAGAGGTCTGAAGAGATCCCGGGAAAGCAAAATCCGCATTTTCTGGAACGCTGGCTTGTTCCAACAGTGACATTTGGGATGGGAAATTAATCCTCAAAGAGCAGGAAAAAAGCTGCTCTCGTGTCTAGACTCAGTCTGGTACCTCGGGGGTGGAATTTTGTGACATTCCCCGTTCTTTTTAAAGGTGACAGCGACTGGAGGGGACAAAATCCCACCTCAAACAAGCCAAGATTGGCAAAAACCCAACTGAGATCCACGTTTATCTTCCACCTTTGACTGCTTCTCATCTCATTTCGATCAGGGCTCGAAGGCTTTGGGGAAATGTGATGGAGACAGCACAGCTGACAGCTGAAAATCGTTCTGCTCACCCAGCTCCAGGTTCTCTGTTTTCCCTGGAAACAAGCGCGGGATGGAGCGGCGGAGGAGGGGCTGGGTTACCTGAGGTTTGGGTGGTTTAAAGTGTGGGAATCACGGAAAAATCTGGGCTTTGTTCTGAGAAATCCCAGCAGCCAAAGGTGAGAATTGAAGGGTGAAAAAGGATGGAATCTCGTCTCGAAAACCACAGATTTGGAGCCGTTTTTAGCAGGAGGGCTAAAATGGAACTGCAGCACGACACTGAGAAATCAACCGGAACACCCCAAAACCCGCGGTGAGGTGGTGAAACAAAGCCTTGCTTGGCAAGATCCAGGAGACTTTAAGTGCCCTTCCCTGCTGCTCCTCTCCAGGTGGGAGCTTCCCAGGTGCTTCCCAGGTGTTTCCCAACTCACCATGTTGGGCTGCCAACCCTCGACGTTGACGCAGCGGTCGATGCACCACCAGAAATCGTCCTCGGATTCGCCCTTCCAGGCAAACACAGGGAACCCTGGGCACGGAGGGAGAGGGTGTTAGCACAGGCAGATCCCTCGGGAATCGCCTCTGGGGGGATACTCGTGGAAAGCACACACAGGGATTGGCTTTGAACCTCCCTCACCTCTTCCTCTCGCCCAGGAAAGAGTCCCCTGGCTCTCAACAATGCCAGATTTATTTGCCAAATCAGGATTTCCCTGCAGATCGGATTGTCAGGCGGCCTGGACCCCAATTTATTAATTGATGTGTTAATTGATTTGAATGCATTGTGATCGTGAGCGGTTGTTACTCAGCTTTGGTGAGCAGGACCCACGAGCAACGCGGTGGGTTTGGCTTCTGCTGGGTCTCCAAGAGCTCGTGGTCAAAGCTGTGGCCTCAGCCAGGTGAATTCCCTGGACTTACCCAGGTAAAATCCCTGGATTCACCCAGGTAAAAGCCCAGGACTTAACCAGGTGAAATCCCTGGTCTTACCCAGATAAAATCCTTGGATCTACTCAGGTAAAATCCCATGTCTTATCCAGGTAGAATCCTTGGCCTTACTCAGGTAGAACCCCTGGTTTTAGGGCAAATCCCTGACTTCATCCAGGTAAAACCTTTGGCCTCACCCAGGTAAAGCTCCTGAATTTGCCAAGGTAAAATCCCTGGTCTTAGCCAGGTAAAATCCCTGACCTTATCCAGGTCAAATCCCTGGATTTACTTAGGCAGAATTCCTGACCTTATCCAGGTAAAATCCTCGGCCTTACCCAGGTAAAATCCCTGGATTTACTCAGGTAAAAACCGTGGCATCACCCAGATAAAATCCCTGGCCTTATCCAGGTAAAATCCCTGGTCTTACCTGGGTTAAAACCTGTGGCCTCATCCAGATAAAATCCCTGTTTTTAGGGCAAACCCCTGGCCTTATCCAGGTAAAACCCCTGGATTTACCCAGGTAAAATCCCTGTTTTTAGGGCAAACCCCTGGATTTACCCAGGTAGAACCCCTGGATTTACCCAGGATTTCCCAGGTGAGCAGCCACACGCTCAATTCCTGGGCTGTGAATTACCTTCCTGCCCCCGAATTCTCTCTTCCACCCAAGCTCTGCCCCAAATTGTGACATTTAAACCCAGTTTCTCTCCGTTTCCCTGAGCAAAACCACTTCCAGCTTCGGCTCATCACACGGCATCTTTACCACATCCTTTTACACTCCAGGGGGATGGGAAAAAGCAAAACCCCATTCCAAGAGTTCCAGAGCACTGGAAAGGATCGATTTTACACTTTGGGTTTATTCCAAAGCGAACGCAGAGGGGAAAAAAAAAACCCCAAAGAGGTGAAAAATGAGCTGAAACCGAGGGAGCAGCAAAAATTCCCTGGAAAATCCAGGAGGAGCCAAGAGGGAGAAGTCGTTCCCTACCACTCTCAGCCAGGGCAGCAGCCACTTCGTTGAGGGTGGAGTAGATGTTGCAGGCAGCCCATCGGCACTGGGCTCCCAGCGCTCCCAGGGTCTCCATCAGCACCTGCAAAAAATGGGAAAAAACGGGAAAAAACGGGAAAAACCCACTCAGGGAGCGGCACAACCCGGGAATTTGGGTGCTGCTTGTGAGAAAGGCGCTGCTGCGCGGCTCCGAGGGTGGGTTAAGCTTCTGAAAGGTCTCTGAAGTTGGGTTTAAGCTTCTGGGGGCTCTCTGAAACTTGGTTTAGGCTTCTGGAGGGGTCTCTGAAGTTGGGTTTAAGCTTCTGGGGCATCTCTGAAGTTGGGTTTAAGCTTCTGGGGCATCTCTGAAGTTGGGTTTAAGCTTCTGGAGGGTCTATGAAATTTGGTTTAGGCTTCTGGAGGGGCCTCAAGTTGGGTTTAAGCTTCTGGGGGGGTCTCTGAAGTTGTTTTAAGCTTCTAAAGGGTCTCTTAAGTTGGGTTTAAGCTTCTGGGGGGACTGTGAAACTTGGTTTAGGCTTCCGGAGGGGTCTCTTAAGTTGGGTTTAAGCTTCTAAAGGGTCTGTGAAATTGGTTTTAAGCTTCTGGAGGGCCTCTGAAGTTGTGTTTAAGCTGCTGGGGGACCTCTGAAGTTGTTTTAAGCTTCTGAAGGGTCCCTTAAGTTTGGGTTAAGCTTCTGGAGGGGTCTCTAGAGTTGGGTTTAAGTTTCTGGGGCATCTCTTAAGTTGGGTTTAAGCTTCTAAAGGGTCTCTTAAGTTGGGTTTAAGTTTCTGGGGGGTCTATGAAATTTGTTTTAAGCTTCTGGAGGGGTCTCTGAAGTTGGGTTTAAGCTTCAGAGTCAGGTTGGAGCGACCTGGTCTAGAGGAAGGTGTCCCTGCCCGTTGGAACTGGATATTTTTAAGGCCTTTTCCAACCCAAACCATTCCAGGACTGGATCATTCCCTGGCCCAGGGGCCTCTGAATCAGTTTTTAGGCAGCATCGGGGTCATCAGGAAAGGGCACAGGAAGTGATTTTGGAATGGAAGCATCTTTGCAACCCTTTGAGCGGATGGCAAACCAAGAACTGGGTAAAATCCCAAAGCTGGCAGGAGAAATCCCTCCTGTGCCGTGTTTTGGGGAGAAGGGCAGCCCCTCCTCGCTCTGCCTGGGCTCTGTTTTGGGGCATGAGCAGCGGGGTTTTGGGGCCGGGGTTTTGGGGCCGGGGTTTTGGGGCGGGCTCTTACAGCCGTCTGTGCCGTGATGTGTGTGCAGCCCACGATCTTGGCCCCGGCCAGAGGCTTCTCCCCCTGAGCTCTCTTCCTCAAAGCCATGAGCGCCGGCATTTCTGGAAGGAAAAAGGGAAAAGGAGGCCATGGATGGGATGGGAAGTGGGATGAGCACAGGAGGAAGAGGCAGCAGCGCTTCCCAGCCCCTGCCCGGCGCTCCCACGAACTCGCAGGGCTGTGGCAGCTTCGAAACAGCCAAAGCCTCGAGAGCAAACCCCAAAGGAGTCAAAATGACCCCAAATCCCTCCGGATTTTTCCCGGTTACGTTCAAATTTCTGCCTCCTCCAGGAAAATCTGCTTCGGAGTGAGGATTTGGGATTTGCTGCTCCACTCCAACATCCCTCCAACACCCAAACCCTGCCTGGCCTTTGCTATTGACCTTCTGGAGGTAATCAAGCTAAACGAAAACCGTCCCGTTCACGCGGTGGATTTCATCTGTTCTGCTGATCCCATGGAACAGCTCTGACTGCAGAGCACCTCGAACCCCCCAAAACCCCGCAGGAGCTTCCCCATCCCAACAGGGACGGGGTGAAGAAGTGCCCAGCACCCCGAGCCGCAGCAGAGGAGGATTTGGGAGGAGGAAGAGGCGCGCAGGAGCTGGGTTCGGGTGCTTACCCTGCTCGGCGATCTCGATCTCGCGGCGCCCGAACTCGGCCTGTTTGATGTTCTTCACGCAGAAATCGCTGCTGCCCTTGGAGTTCTTCTGCTGCTTGTCCCGGGGCGAGGTCTCGTCGTCGGAGCTGTCCGTGTAGGAGGCGGCTGCGGGAGGAGAGGAGCTCAGCAATGGGATGAGACATCCCCTAAAGCCCCGCGGGGGAAGGGCGTGGGTGTGCTCTTCCATCCCAACTCTTCGGGGCGCAGCTGGGATCTCTCCTCCTCCTCACAGGGACTGTTTTCCCTGCTGGATTTACCTGGGATGAGTTTTTAATTCTCATCTCCCTCTGCTTCAGCACCACACCTGAGGTAATCGGCTTGAGCACTGCCGGCTTCCCACACGGGCTCATCTCCACGGCCTTCTCCCAGCTCTCTTCCCAGAATTCTCACACCTCTCTTCCCAGAAGATCTCCCAGCTCTCTTCCCAGAATTCTCACACCTCTCTTCCCAGAAGATCTCCCATCTCTCTTCCTAAAAGTTTTCCCACCTCTCTTCCCAAAATTCTCCCACCTCTCTTCCCAGTTCTCCCAGCTCTCTTCCCAAAATTCTCCCACCTCTCTTCCCAGAAGTTTTCACATCTCTCTTCCCAGAAGATCTCCCATCTCTCTTCCCAAAGTTTTCCCACCTCTCTTCCCAAAATTCTCACACCTCTCTTCCCAAAATTTTCCCACCTCTCTTCCCAAAGTTCTCCCACCTCTCTTCCCAAAATTTTCCCACCTCTCTTCCCAAAGTTCTCCCATCTCTCTTCCCAGAAGTTTTCATATCTCTCTTCCCAGAAGATCTCCCATCTCTCTTCCCAGTTTTCCCACCTCTCTTCCCAAAATTCTCCCACCTCTCTTCCCAGTTCTCCCAGCTCTCTTCCCAAAGTTCTCCCAGCTCTCTTCCCAGAAGTTTTCCCACCTCTCTTCCCAAAATTCTCCCATCTCTCTTCCCGAAGTTCTCCCCCCTCTCTCCCCAGAATTCCCGAGTGCAGCTCCCAGACACCCCACAAAAGGCCTGTCCATGTTCGGAGCACTCCAGACCCACCAGGAGCTGTGGCTTCAGGCGGGACTCACAGAGGACCCCACTCCATCCCCGACAGCCGCGGCGCAGGGTGTGAGCTGATGATTATCCGGACACCGTGGGATTCCCAATCCTTGGATCTGCTCCGAACGGATGCGTGGAAGGAACTTCTCCATCGGGAGGATAACACAAGCCTGGCGTGGATGCCCCAGGGAGCTGCTGGCTCTCTGGCCTCGGGGGACTTCAGGAATTGTTTGGAGAGCTGGGGATCACCGGATCCTTTCCGGAGCCCCACGGGATCAGACGAAGCCTCTGCCCCAGGAGTGGGTGTGGATGGGCTGAATGAATTCCAGGAGCTGTCCATAATTGTCTTCCTTTCCTCTCAGCGCCCTCCAAACTTTGGGTTACGGAATTGACCGTGGCAGACACATGGGAGAGCCTTCATGGAGCCACAAATCCCCTTTCCCGCTCATTCTGGTTCCTAAAATCACCCGTATTTCAAGAGAACCGCATCCATTTTTGATCCGACTAACCACCGCTCCCGCTGCGGATCAGCCGAAGGAATCCCTCGTTTTCCTCTGGAATCTGCCCCCACGGAGGGAAACCAAACCTCTTCCATCTTTCAGGACTGCCACCAGCAGCCAGAGCAACACAATCGGCTCCAACTCACGGCTCCTCTTTCCTCTCCAGATGACCCTTCCAGGACCCAGCTGGCCATTCCCTCATTCCTCATGGAACTGCTCTGCTCCAAGTCCTTCCTTTCCAGCTCACGTGGTGCTTGCAAAACCATCCCGAGCCTGGCATCCAGCGGTGTGCTCCAGCCCAGAGGAATTCCGCGGTGGAACAGCTCCGTCCGTGAGCCGGCCGCTATCATGGATCGCTGGGAATGACGGATGTGACGATGAGCTCTCCGCCTTCCACACCCCACAGGCCCAGCTCCCACAGGGAAAGCTCCGGATCCCACGGGAGCTGCTCCAGCCAACGGTCAAGATTCCCAGTTTCCACCCCAAACCTGCGCCAGGGGAATGAGGCAGCACAAGGGTGGGAGGTTCTTCCAGGGCTGATCCCATCACCACCCACCAGCGCTCCCGGAGAGCTGCAGCATTCCAGAGGCATCCAGGCCTCGAGCGAGGACGGATTCCAACAGCTCCTTCGTTTATTCAGAGTAAATCAAACCATGTTCTACCCTGAGCAGCTCCAGTGACACTTCCACCCCAAAAAAGCCCCCAAAAAGGAGTTCAACCCCCACCCCAACCTGGCCACGGGTTTGTGTTTCCTGCAGGCTCCCCACTTTCCCTCCTGGCTCACAGGAAGGGTTTCCACGATTCCAAGGAACAAAAGCTCAGCCTGGGCACCGCGGGTGTGCCAGGCTCCCCCAGAGCCACCCGGCTCCTGATCCGAGGCCATCAGGAAGGAATTAGGCATTGCTGGAATTTCTCCCCATCCTCAGCAAGGGTGTGAGGGGCAAATCCCACCCTGCCAACAGCCCCTGAGGGCAGCGGGGCTCCGCTGCTGCTCCCGATCCCACGGCGGCTCCCGAGGCTCGGCAGGGCCGGATTCACCACAAAGGGCACCTTGTATCGTACCAAACTCGGCGTGCCAAGGGCTCCAGGGGGAAGGATTAATTAGCTTAATTAGTCCTTGAAGACGGTTAATCTGTGCAGAGGTTGCTTTAAAACCAGCGAGTTTTGGTTCTGGGGGCTAAAAGCAATTTTTTAAAACCCTCCCCCCCAAAAAAAGAATCCTGCCTGGAGTAGCCAGATTTTCATAAGCAGGAGGTTCTTTAATGTTAAATACATCTGAAATAAATATAATAGGAAGCAATGTAAAATATTATTTTGTATGATATTTATTTTATATAAATTAAGAAATAGAATGTAAGGTAATATAAAAGAATAGAATATAAAAGCAAACCTGATACGAAAGTGTTTATAGAATTCTGGTAATTAAAGCAATGCTGTCAGTGAATTTAACAGCAAAATAAATCTCTAAAAGTCCATTTTCCTTCGCTTTTCTGTAAAATGGAAAACAAGGAGTGAAAGGAAAGGATTCCAGTCATTAATTGATGGGACAGCTTCCTAAAAATATTCTCCAAAGTTGATTAATGAAAACTTCCTCCCTGGGCTTGGCATTCTGTGAGGTGTGGAAAATGTGAGCACAAATGGGATTATTTGCGTTACGAGTTTGTGTCTCCGTCCAGAGAGGTCGAGGATTCCACATCCCTGGAAGTATCCAAGGACGGACAAGGCTTGGAAGAACCTGGCACAGTGGGAGGTGTCCCTGCCCATGGCAGGGCTGGCACTGGAGGGGCTCTGAGGTCCCTTCCCACCCAAACCATTCCAGGATTCCCTGAATCCACCATTTCCATTACTGATGCATTATTTGCAGATTGTTGGACTCCACGATCCACGTGGGTTCTTCCCACCTCAGGGTATTCCACAATCCCGTGGTTTCCAAGAGAACGACACAAAAGCGGCAGCGGCTCTCAGGTGACCTCCGCCCACGCCCAAACCAAGCAAAGCTCAGGTCGGAGCCTAAACTCAGCCAAGTTTGGCTTTGCTGATGTCCGAGGCGAGGATCCACTCCTGGCTGCCGAAACTGGCATCGCTAAGGGCAAGAAAGGGCACCCTGACCCTGTCACACGCCCCAGGGAAGGACAAACCTGGTTTGCTCCCTGTGAAACCTTCCAAAACAGCACGAGGATGAATTCCAGGTATTCCTTGAATTCCAGCTCTTCCTGTCCTGATCCCACCCACAGAACGTGCCCGTGGTGGGTAACGCACAGCATCGAGCACTTGGATCATCCAGGCTGGGCTGACCTAAAAGATTCCCCAAAATGCCCAGCTGATCCCCAGGAATCTTTCCTGGAGCAGAAAACAACGATCTGAATTTTGAAGAAAGGGAAGTCGGTGAAATTTAAGTTAACATCGAGTCAAACACCGCCTCGATTCCGAAGGGAGCTCCCAGTTCCGTGACTGGGAATGATTGGGCTCCGAGGGCTTTTCCAACCTCAGCGATTCTGTGATTCCTCCCCGCCACTGCCATCTCTCTGCTCCTCATGCTTCCTCTTTTCCAGCCTTCTCCCATCCCAGGAAGGCTCCAATGGGCTGCTTAGACTGTGCTGCTGCTCAGTCTGGGGAGGAGAATGACAAAGATCCCCTCGAGAATGTCCTCATGGCATTTATCTATGGATCCATCCATCCATCCATCCATCCATCCATCCATCCATCCATCATCCATCCATCCACCATCCATCCATCCATCCATCCATGGATCCATCCACCATCCATCCATGGATCCATCCATCCATGGATCCATCCATCATCCATCCCTCCATCCATCCATCATCCATCCATCCATCCCTCCATCCCTCCATCCATTCCTCCATTCCTCCATCCATGGATCCATCCATGGATCCATCCATGGATCCATCCATCCCTCCATCCATCCATCCATGGATCCATCCCTCCATCCATCCATCCATGGATCCATCCATCATCCATCCATTCCTCCATCCATCCATGGATCCATCCATCATCCATCCATCCACCATCCATCCACCCATACATGGATCCATCCATCCATCCATCCATCCATCCCTCCATCCCTCCATCCATCCATCATCCATCCATCCATCCCTCCATCCATCCATCCCTCCATCCCTCCATCCATCCATCCATCCATCCATCCCTTCATCCATCCACTATCCTTCCATCCATCCATCCATCCATCCATCCATCCATCCCTCATCCATCCCTCTATCCATGGATCCATCCATCCCTCCATCCATTCATCCATCCCTCCATCCATCCATCAATCATCCCTCCATCCATCCATCCCTCCATCCCTCATCCATCCACCCATCCATCCATCCGTCCTTCCATCCATCCATCCATCCATCTGTCCATCCATCCATCCATCCCTCCATCCGTCCATCCATCCATCCATCCATCCATCCATCCATCCATCCATCCATCCGTCTGTCCATCCATCCATCCATCCATCCGTCTGTCCATCCATCCATCCATCCATCCATCCATCCATCCAGCTGCTGTCGTGGGAGCGGAACTCTTCCATCAGGACTGCCAGCCTGGCTCCTTTCATTAGTGGGGAATGTCACACTTCCATGAGATCATGAACTGGAGTTGCTGATGCTTCAGGAGATGTTCGGTGCAAGGAGAGGAGGAGAACTCCCCAAAGTTGCTCCAAGTTCTTCCAGCTGTGACTTGGGAGCGAACACGGTGACATCAGCCAGGCTGAGCAGACTCAGAGTCTGAAAAAACAGTCCCAAAATATTCCCAGGTGCTCAGGGATCAGATGGAATTACGAATTCCGAACTGAACTGGGGCTGATGTCCCTCTGGAGAGAACATGGCATGAGCATTCCTCAATTTCTCCTGAAAGCCTTTTCCATGGCAACGCAGTCAGTGCCAGCAGCGTGGGTCACCCAGGCTGTCCCCAACCTTTGGGGGGCTCCTCCCAGCCTCTGGAAAAGGCTTTGGAGGTCCCTCCAAGCCTGCAGGGCAGCACAAAGGAAGCAGCAACCTGGGAGCTGGGAAAGGAGATGAGGAACAGTCGGCTTTTCCACCAAAACTGGGATGAAGCCACTGGACTGTGGTGCCCAGGATCAGATCAGGACCTCCAGCAGCTGCATCTTCTGGAGAGGAGCACCTCTGCCAGGAGCTGAGTGACCAGATGACCATGGCTCTTCCACCTCTGCTCTTCCAAATCTGCCGGGAAACGCAAAGAGCTCCTCCCAGCCCGGCCCTGTCCGAGCTCATCTCCGACATCCTCGGAATCACGGGAATGAGTGGAGAAACACCAAGGAAGGTCCCCACTTTGGAGGACTTCTGGCCACCAGCCAGGTCTGTGTGCAGCCACCACCACGAACCATCAGGAGCAGCTGGAGCCAGAATTCCCTGACATTTTCCACACTCCACAGAGCTGAGTCAGAGCTTTGAACCTCTCAGGCTGCGCTGGACAAGGCTCGGAGCAACCTGGACTTATGGAGGATGTCCTCGACCACGGCATGGGGTGGAGTGAGATGAGCTTTAAGGTCCCTGAAACCACCCAGATTCTCCTCAAATACACCGTGAGCTGCCAAGTATCCAAAAAATACATCCAGTGAGATTCCAGCAGGAGAAACCCCTTCCAGGAGCCCTTCGAAGGTCCCTAAAGACTCCAACCTCACGTGCAACAAGCCTGCAGTGGGATCCCTGTGGATTTGTTCAGGAGCAGGAGGGAAGGTGACGCTCAAGCACGGACACAATGCGGAAAAACCGTTTTCCTGAGCGTGGGAGGAACAGGAAGGGGAGGAGAAGAGGGACTGGAAGGAAAGGCAGCAGCAGCTGCCCACCAGAGTTATGAGGAGAGAGCAGAAGTGTGAAGAGCACCAGAATAATTTAATTTTATATCCAAGACGATGGGGGAAAAAAGCAACAGCCCTCTTTGCATGCCTTCCCGACAAGGCCAGAGCAGATCCGGGAGATCCCGGACTCACCTGAGCTGTAGCTGTCCGTCGAGGACTGCGAGATGGAGCGGGACAGCGACCGGCGGCCGATCTTGGTCGGGCGCTTGTTGAACTCCTGCTTTTGGTCAGCAAACTGGATCTGCGGAAAGAAATCGGGGATTTTCTGTAGAACACCCAGCAGATCAATCCCGAGAACTCAAAGCCTTGCGCAGACACCGGCACCGGCTCCGTTATGGGCTGGAGCACAATTCCTGTTATTAACAGCGGATTTTGTTCAATTTCAGACCCTCCGGCAGATGAAGAGATGTCAGTGCAGCCTGTTGGATTTTGGGAACACGGATGGCTGGAGAACACAAGTTTTTAAGAGCACACAATTCTAGCCAACAAATCCAGAAATGAAGGATAAGCCATTAACCCAAAGCGATAATCCCGGTGGGAGAGACTGCATTTCCCAGGAACGCTGCAGCAGTGGGTGGAACACCAATATTTTGGGGCATGAAGAGCCCCAAGGCCGTTCCCATCCCATCAGCAAGGAATGGAGATTTCAGACTCCCCCAAGGCCCTGAGCAGCACCAGGCTCAGCCCCGCCAAGCTGAGAGAGATGTCAGCCAACGAAGCCGATCTGCTCCTAAGCGGGCAAGAAGGGATAAGCAAATTTCCCCGGTTTTACCAGGAAAACGACATTTAAAGTTGGTATTGGAGGAGGAATCTTTCTCTAAGCATCGCTGTACTCCTGCCGTTGGTTGTCAACAGTAAGAGGAACAAAGAATCAGAATTTTCTTACTCCCTAAATTCGGGTTTCACAACAGTTCATCCCTCCTGTTCCAACCCAGACACCTTCCACCATCCCAGGCTGCTCCAAGCGCCATCCAACCCGGCCTTGGGCACTGCCAGGGATCCAGGGGCAGCCCCAGCTGCTCTGGGAATTCCATTCCAGCCCCTCCCCACCCTCCCAACCAGGAATTCCTTCCCCAGATCCAACCTAAACCCACATTTTTTCAGTTCTCTTTATGAGGCTACTGGGCCGTATTTAAGAATTCAGGAGGACAGAATTACAGTTCCAGGAAATATTTCAGCTCCCAGTGCTCATCGAGCCAACCCTCGATGTTCCCGTTGTGTTCACGATTCCTCTCAAATCTCAGGGAAATCGGAATCACAATTCCGATTGCTTGGACTCTGAGCGTACCCTGACTCACTCTGGGACAACGGGGTTAAATATTGACATCGCCAAAATACTCAGAGCCATTAATTGAGGTTGTTAACGAACCCCCAGGGGTATTCAGAGAAGTTCTGTGATTTTCAGGAAGATTTAGCCAGGAAGAGGCAGATCCCGTTCTGGGAATTCAGATTTGAGCTCAGTGGTTTAAGGGGTGCCACTGAGATGGGTGGGTGATGCTACAGAGGTGGAACCCTGTGTTTTGGGCCAGAAAGTGAAGGAAAAGGGATAATTCAGAGTCCCCTGTGAGCCCAGGTTTGTGTTGGGATGGGGGATGACCAGGCCACAGTGCCGGGGAGGAGGGAAGGACCTGGGAGAGGAGGGAAAGATCTGGGAGAGGAGGGAAAGATCTGGGAGAGGAGGGAAGGACTTGGGAAAGGAGGGAAAGACCTGGGAGAGGAGGGAAAGATCTGGGAGAGGAGGGAAGGACTTGGGAAAGGAAGGAAGGACCTGGGAAAGGAGGGAAAGATCTGGGAGAGGAGGGAAGGACCTGGGAGAGGAGGGAAGGACTTGGGAGAGGAGGGAAGGACCTGGGAAAGGAGGGAAGGACCTGGGAGAGGAGGGAAGGACCTGGGAGAGGAGGGAAAGGTCTGGGAGAGGAGGGAAGGACTTGGGAAAGGAAGGAAGGACCTGGGAAAGGAGGGAAGGACCTGGGAAAGGAGGGAAGGACCTGGGAGAGGAGGGAAGGACCTGGGAGAGGAGGGAAGGACGTGGGAGAGGAGAACAAGACCCAGGAGGGAAGGGAAGGACTTGGGAGAGGAGGGAAAGATCTGGGAGAGGAAAGAAGGACCTGGGAGAGGATTTGCAGCCGCACCTGGGAGGTTTTTCCCTGCTAATCTTGACCCAAACAACAGAACGCTGGATCAGGAGCACCCGCGGGAGGGGAAAATCCACAGCGAACTCGTGTTACAGCCAGGGCCGCGCTGGGATTAACGCCCTGATCCCGGCGGGACGGGGGCTTTGCACACACCGGGGCTTCTGTTCCCCCTCTAAGCTGCTGGCCTGAAAGAACTTCCCTTTTTTTTCCCTTTTTCTTCCCTTCATTTAAAACAAATCCCTGCACGGCTGAGCGGCTCCATCAGAGGAGCAGTTATTGGTGTGAAGCGGAGCTGGAGACAGGCAGGAATTGTAACAAAGGGGAATCATTTGTGCTCAATTCCCATTTTCCCTCCCCACGTTGGCTCCTCAAGGACATTGAGCACAACCATCTCACGGGACACAGCGATATGGATAATCCAGGGCTCTCGGAGCCCTCCCACATCCAAAACCACGTAAACGACGAAGCAAAAGAAGTCCTGGAGCGAATCCGGCAGAATTAGACCCAGACTTTAAAATAAACCCTACCCTCGACCTCTTGAAGGTTTAAACCTTTTTAAGGCCACCACAAGCTGGGTCTAGCTTTAGCTGAGACTGCCAAGAGCTGGAGGGAAGCACCAGGAAAGGGAAATTTTGGGAAAGGGCCAGGTCAAGGCTTGGATCTGCTTTTGGCTTGCGTTGACCAACGTCCTTTGGCTCAATCCTTTGGGGAAGAGAGAGAGAGTGGCCAAAAAGAGAATTTCATGGAATCCCAGAACGGTTTGTGTTGGAAGGGACCTTAAAGATCATCCCATCCCACCCCCTGCCATGGGACAGCTTCCCCTATCCCAGGGTGCTCCAATCCCTGCCAAACGCACTCCAGCCGCGTTCCAGCCCCACTGGGAAGATGGGGACATTCAAGATGGGGGTGGAAACAGAGATTTGGCTCCAGGCTGAGCTCGTTCAGCTCCAACCAAAACACCTCTGAAGGCAACAGCCAACCCTGCATGGGGTAACGCTCCAAGGAGAAGCTGTGGAGCCTTGGATTCCTCGGATTTAGGTGCCCGACCTGCTCTGGGGTGACACAAAAGCTGCTGCCTTCAACTCCCAGCAGGAACAAACGATTCCAGCTGGAAAACCTCCCCTGCAGGGGCACAAGGGGTTAATGAGTGCTACGTGCAGGTGTGTGCTCGTTACATTCCAAATGAGCCTCGGCTCTCTCTGACCCGGCTTTTCTATCACCAAGAGCCACCTTGAGCTACTTCTCCACGCAGAAAAGGTCCCGTTATCCAAGGTTTTCCTGGAAAACCTCCCTGCACCGACCCCACCGACTCCTCCATCGCTGTGCTCTGAAGAACAATCCCGGAGCAACGTGTTTGGCTCAACGCTTCGTCACTCCCGAGAGAAAACGAAGAGAAACTCTCCGGAGATCAGGAATTTCTCCAGCTGGGGGCTCCAGGAGTAAGTGATTGGGTGGAAACAGCAAGGAAAAGAGGAAGAAAATAGAGAAAAGAGAGAAACTAATGCGTTTTTGAGGAGGAAAACGATGATTATGGTCCTACAGAGTGCCCTCACCTGGGCTTTCATCCCTGAGTCCCCGTTGACGTTGTACTTCTTCTTGTTGGGCATGGCGGCCTCGCCGGCTGCCCCTGGGCGCCGCTGCCTCTGGAGCAGGGAATGCCCCCCCATTTATAGCCGCCAGCCCCATCCCGCTCCTGCCCGCAGATCCTGCCCGCTCTGGTTTCACCGGAGGCGGAGGCAGGCAGCCACGGAGGGAGGGAAGGAGAGGGAACCAGTTGGATTTTCGGACTCTTATTTTATTTTTTTTTCTCCTTTTTGGCAGGGAAGGACCCCAGGACTTAATGAGGCGTCCCGACAAACAATTCCTGCCTGTGTTTCGTGTGGAATTACAGCGTTCCCTGACCTCGGATGCTTCGCGGCAGTTTTGAACGTGGCCCGGCTTGTGCGTGCATAACAATGGCTTATTTATGTAACCAGAACAAGCTCCCCTGCTCGCTGTAATTAACTTGCTAATTAAGCTCTTTTAACTCGGGTCCTCCCCTCCCCACTCCCTCTTTCCCCCCCAATGTCAGATGATTGCATTCACGGAGCCTCATTAGAAGGAAATTAACTAATGAGCAACTAAAACAGCGGAGGCAGTTGTCGGACGGCCAAGTGGTTTTTAATTATCCCGGCCCTGGCCGTGTCCCCCAGGGCAGCCAGGGCAGAGTTTGTCCTTGGAAGGGTCCGGACTCGGACATTCATCCCTTTGGAATTATGCAATCACAGAACGGGTTGGGTTGGAAGGGTCCTTAAATCCCATCCAGTTCCACCGTCCCAGGGTGATCCAACCTGGCCTCAGACATTTCCAGGGATGGAGCAGCCACAGCTGCTCCGGGCAGGATGCTGAGGGGTTTTTATGGGAATTATCCCGGGTGACACAGGGCCAGGGATAAAACTCCTTGGTTGACAACGGCAGCTGCTAAATGAGAATTGAAATGATCGCCCTGCACAGGGTCTGCTCATTCCACAGCCTTTTAGGTGGGAAGAGATGATCCAGGGAAGAAATAATGGGGAAAACGAGGGTGGTGAGGTTGCTGTGGTCTCCTCCAACCCACCCCATCCCGCGATTCCATTCTGTGATTCCAAAGAAAAGGGATCTGGGAAGCAACAGGGCACCACAATTGTCCTCAGCACCATTTCTGACTAAATATGGAATAAAAAGCTCCCCAAGCCCTGGTTTTGTACACCTGATTTACACCTGATTTAGCCCGGATTCACCACGGATCGGATCTGATCCTGCTCCTCAACACTCATCCCGAGGATGGAAAACGCTGCCAGGGAAAATTCTTTCCAATTTTCCTGCCAGCTGCAGCCCTCGATGGCGTTTTTCATCTCCAGGGAAAATTTCAAGGAATCCACTAAAAGAGTACGAATTCCTGAGCTACATGAAAGCAACTCCTGGAGGAATGGATGGGAGGGAAAAAAAAAGGAGGGAAAACCCTCCCCAGAATTCCAGAGTTGTAGAACAACTGGGAAATGGAAATATGGAGTATTTCCAATATGGAAATATGTCAGGGAATAAGAATCTGGGATCAGCACTGTTTTTCTCAATTGACACTGTGGCCAAAGTTGTGTTTTCCAGGAGGATTTTTCATTTTCCACATTATCCACGAACCTTTTCCTGCAAAATCCTCAGGGAGACACGACTTCAGCTCAGCGTAAATCAACTCAAAGCCTTCAAAGGGGGAAAACCCCTCATTTTATGGGAACACCAAAGCACAGACTCCTTTTCCAGCAGGTTTTCACATCAAAATACCTAAACGCAAAGGCTTTTCCCGGGGAAAAATAAAGCCTTTGTTTTTCCCTCAGTGAAGGTTGAGTCCGACACACTAAAATGAAGAACCAATATTCCATAAAAATGCTAAAATCAGAGGTTTTTGCTTCATCTCCACCCCAGAGCTCAGGAATCTTCTGTAAATCGTGGGTCAGTCAAATAAAACCAGGGAGAACTACGCTCCATCCCAGTAAATTGTTCTGTAGTGAGAACGTCTTTCATTGATTCTTGGCCACGGATATTTCTTTTTTTCCAGGGAACAAAGGGAGAAAACAATGCTTTTATTTGTGGGATTAAGCGGCACCAGCATTGCTATCAACTTCCAAATCCACCTGCAAAGAACTTGGGAAGTTAAATTTCCACGTGGAGTGAGTTAAAACGCAGCGTTTTGTGGATGGAACAGCAGGATGAGGTGGTGGCCTTGGAGAAGTGCCACTGCTCGGTGACAAACGTCCTGGGAAGTCTTTTCCCAGTGGAAAAACGCCTCATCCAGTGATGATGCAAAGAGATAAAATCAATTTACCTTTTTTTGGATGGCGAAGGGCGAAGACTGGAGGAGAAGCGATTTTGTGGGACCAGCACTGAGGGGACCAAAGTCACTGTCCTGATGTCCCACCAGAGCCTCCAAACCTCCTCCCGCTTCCCTCCCATCCCTATTCATGAAGGAAAAGTTTGCTTCCCGCAGCACTGGAGCTGCCAAGGCGGATCCTTCACCTCCTGCTCCCTTTTCCCCGTGACACCCGAGAGGCGCTGGGGACAGCGGGTGTCGGCAGGAGCCCAGCTCCTCCCGCGGCACCGGTGATGCCGGATCCTCTCCGTGCTGGGAATGAGCTCCAACCCTCAGCTCTGCTCTCCTCAGCCACCCACCGAGCCCGGATCATATCATTCCAAGAAAGGGACTGTCCAAACCCGCTCATTCCAGAGTTTCACATGGGTTAAATCGATGTGGGATCCTGGCTGAGCCGGGAATTTCACCAGAGCTCAGAGCGTTTCCGATTCCGCATCTCCAAAGGTCGCACGGAGCTGGGCTCCAGGATTAACAAACAGGCTTAACCCTTCGGCATCTTCCTTCTGGGAAAACACTCCGGGAATGTGCAGGTTCAAGCTGGTTTTAGCCACAGGATTTGGGAAAGGAAGGTTGTCCAGCCCTGGCACAGCTGCCCAGGGAGGTTTGGAGTGCCCATCCCAGCAGGAGTTTCAAAGCTGTGTGGAGGCGGCACCTGGGGACATGGAGCAGTGGTGGGGAATGGTTGGACTCCATGGGCTCCGAGGGATTTTCCAACCTTGGGATTCTGTGATTCCATCAGAGTCCCAAAATGTGGAAGAACCCACATTTTAACCCGTTTTCCCAAGAAGCAATCCAAAGGAATTATTATTATTATTATTACTATTATTATTATTATTATTCTTCACTGCTAATGTAATTTTCCAATATTTGGTTAATAATAAGAGGTGGGCTGAGGTAAAAGCAGGGACTCGGCAAGAACATTAAGACCTAAAAGACTGTTTGGAATAATGACCGTAAAGATAATGAGCAATTTAGAGCTCAGGCTAATTATTTCTTGCAATGTGGCTGCTCCCTCCCACGCTGACCCGAGGAGCCACATAAAATGCGAACGAGCCGAGTTAAAATCCTGATTAAAAACATCGCTGCAGGACACGACCCCGAGCCCTCTGGAGACGGATTCCATGCCACAGCAGCTTTAAACCATCCATAAAATCATAAAACCACGCTGGAAAAGGAAATTACTGAGGCCGTAAGGTAAAAAAAAAAAAAAGTCTATTTAAATCAAGTTTTTGCCACTTGACCCTGATCCCAGCGGCACCGAATCCATCACGGGAAAATCAGAGGAGGGGATGGAGGCACAGGGAGAGGTTTTGTTTTTAAGGAGAACTCCACGAACTCTGGGCTTTTCCCAAGGAAAAATGCACCTCTGAAATGAATGAACGGGTGGAATTGTTGAAGCAGTAAAAGAAGCTGTGAGTGATGCCGAGTTTGTCACGGATAACCCTTAAATGCAAAGCTCGTTCCCTGGTTGTTGATGTGGAAATGTGATACAATTTCGGGGAAGGCTGAAAGAATCGTGCTGCAAACAAAAAAAAAAAACGAGCCAGAGGCAGAATAAACCGGAATTCTACAGTAAAATCCGTAGAATTAAGAAAGGGATAGCAGGGAACATAAAGCTGGATTCCAAGGGGAATAATGATACCTGAATGCAGTGCACGGATATTATTTGTAAACAAATATCGAATACTTTGTAGGAGCACCAGAATTCCAACTTTTTATCATGCACCGATCCAAGTATTTTTAGAACTCCCAGGAAGGACAACTTCAAATCCAGGAACTGGAGATGTGAGCAGAAATACAGGAAGAAATAACAAATATTGGTCCATTTTCGGGCCACACGACACCGACAAAGCCCCGGGGGACACGCGGAGCCAATCCCAGGCACGGAACCTTCTGCCTTCCGAGCCCTGCCAGGTTTTTGGAGCAATGTCATTTTATTTTTGGCTGCTTTGGGAATTCTTCCCGCCGGAGAAGCAAAGAAAAGTGTATTTTAGTACCTGGTATCCATTCTAAACTCTTTAACCACCCCAGTGAGGAGCACTCGTCGCCCCAAGTTTTAGAGGTTTTATTCCAACAACAGAATGTAAATTGATGGTAAAAACTACGGTGAAAAGATGGATCTGAGATGAAATTCCCAATCTCTGGGAACACGCTGTGGATTCTGCCCCAACTCTCCTCCCCGCCAGTCCCAAATTCCTATAAAAATTAGTTGTTAATACCACGGATTTGGGGTGACCAAATCATCCCCCGTGCCTTGGCTGTTAATTACGAGGCAAAAAACGCTGCCAAAGGACGGGGCTCGTTAATTCCCCACCTTAACGAGCCTCGTTCCAGCTAAATGCCTTCGTGTCCTGAAGTTCCCTCCAGGAATTCAGCTGGCTAAAAGGAGCAGGTCGGTAACTCACCATCCACTCGGGCAGCTGGAAGGCGCCGGCGCCGCCGTCCCACATCTCCGCTGGTGAATCCTTCCACGCTCACAGCTGGGAATGCACAGGGATGCAGAGGGATGCCCCAGTACAAATCCTTCCAGGCTCACAGCTGGGAATGCTGTGGGAATCACAGGGATGCACCAGTACAAATCCTTCCACGCTCACACCTGGGAATGCTGTGGGAATCACAGGGATGCCCCAGTACAAATCCTTCCATGCTCACAGCTGGGAATGCTGTGGGATGCTGTGGGATGCCCCAGTGTGGATCCCTCCACGCTCACACCTGGGAATGCCGTGGGATGCTGTGGGATGCCCCAGTACAAATCCTTCCAGGCTCACAGCTGCGAATGCTGTGGGATGCACAGGGATGCCCCAGTACAAATCCTTCCATGCTCACAGCTGCGAATGCCGTGGGATGCTGTGGGATGCCCCAGTACAAATCCTTCCAGGCTCACAGCTGGGAATGCTGTGGGATGCTGTGGGATGCCCCAGTACAAATCCTTCCAGGCTCACAGCTGGGAATGCACAGGGATGCTGTGGGATGCCCCAGTACAAATCCTTCCAGGCTCACAGCTGGGAATGCTGTGGGATGCTGTGGGATGCCCCAGTACAAATCCTTCCAGGCTCACAGCTGGGAATGCCGTGGGATGCACAGGGATGCTGTGGGATGCCCCAGTACAAATCCTTCCACGCTCACAGCTGGGAATGCTGTGGGATGCTGTGGGATGCCCCAGTGTGGATCCTTCCACACTCACACCTGGGAACACTGTGGGATGCACAGGGATGCCCCAGTATAAATCCCTCCATGCTCACAGCTGGGAACGCCGTGGGATGCACAGGGATGCTGTGGGATGCACAGGGATGCCCCAGTGCAGATCCCTCCACGCTCACACCTGGGAATGCTGTGGGATGCACAGGAATGCTGTGGGATGCACAGGGATGCTGTGGGATGCACAGGGATGCCCCAGTGTGGATCCCTCCACGCTCACACCTGGGAATGCTGTGGGATGCACAGGAATGCTGTGGGATGCACAGGGATGCCATGGGATGCACAGGGATGCCCCAGTGCGGATCCCTCCACGCTCACACCTGGGAATGCTGTGGGATGCACAGGAATGCTGTGGGATGCACAGGGATGCTGTGGGATGCACAGGGATGCCCCAGTGTGGATCCCTCCACGCTCACACCTGGGAATGCTGTGGGATGCACAGGAATGCTGTGGGATGCACAGGGATGCTGTGGGATGCACAGGGATGCCCCAGTGCGGATCCCTCCACGCTCACACCTGGGAATGCTGTGGGATGCACCAGCCCAGCCCCCCAGCTCACAGAACCTCCAGGGCCAGATCCCCCAGCGGAGGGGTCCCTCAGGATCCGGCCTCGCGCTCGGGGCAGCGATGGGTTCCTCATTCCTGCTCCAAGTCCCGCGCCAGGGAAAGGCTCAGATCCAGCCCAGTTTCACAGCCCTGATTTCCCACCGACCTCAGCTCTGCTCAGGGTTTGAGTCAGGACCAACCCGGCCGCGGCGTGGAGCACGCGTCCATCCATCACCTGCCGATGGTCCCGTCCCCAGAATTCCGATATCCCCACGGATCCGGCAGCGATGTCCCGCCTGGATTTAGACCTGGATGTGTCCAGCAACGAGGATTTCATTTGGCACCATCAAAAGTTCCTGCAACCTCAACTTGAAGAGCGCAGGGACACCTCAAATCCTGACCGAAGTTCAGCTCCAACTCGATCCGGTTCAAAATGAGCTCCACATTCCAAGGTGGACGCTTTTAAAGGACCGGCGTTCAGCGCAATCCCGGGAAGAGCGGGCATGGAGCTGCTGGAAGGGCTGCAGCTCCCTCTGCTGAGCAGAAGGAACATTTGGAAAGGGATCTCCCGCTCCTGCAGCGGCACAATTCCACATCCAGACTGGGATCCGAACACAATCCCGACCCTTCGCAGAGACGAGAACTCAGTTGTGGCTTCGGTTTAACTGAAACTCGCTGCTCCGCTCAAAATTCCACGCTTCCACGAGCTTTTGGAGCCCTCTTTGGAATGTCATCAGCGCCAGGGTGCAGGGTGGGGCTGGGAACATCCACCTTCTTTTCCTCCCTTGGAATTCCCGTTCCCTGCAGGGAATGTCCTGGAGTTGGCTGTATCTGGGGCGATGTTTTCCCACTGGTGGCAAATTCCCCCTTCCAGACTGAAAGAAGCTTCCGGTCGCTGCTGCCTTGAGCCCATCCCATTCCCGTCTCCAAGAACATTAAGCTGGGGCCAGGAAAAAGCCGGAGTGTGGGATTTCCACAGCACTGGATATTCCCAGGGAGCTGAAGGGCTTCCCAGAGCGCTCGCTGTCCTGCACACGGGGCATTCCCTCTTCCATGGAAAACATGGAATCATTGAGGTTGGAAAAGCCCTTGGAGCCCATGGAGTTCCAACCATTCCCAGCACTGCCCAGGCCAGCGCTGCCCACGTCCCCAAGTGCCACATCCACGCAGCTTGGAAATCCCTGCAGGGATGGGCACTCCACCCCTGTGCCAGGGCTGGACAACCTTTTCCAGGAAGGAATTCTCCCAATATCCAACCTGAACTTTCCCAGGTACGACAGGAGCCTGTTTTCTTTACCTCCAGATCAGCACATGGGGACAGGGAATGGGACCTGTGGTCACCTCATCACACGCAGCCTCTGCTGCTCCTTCCTCCGCTCGCTCCTCCCCCGTGGGGTCTCTCCCATGGGCTCAGTCCCTCAGGAACTGCTCCAGCCTGGATCCCTTTGCCATGGGCTCAGTCCCTCAGGAATGCTCCAGCCTGGATCCCTTTGCCATGGGCTCAGTCCCTCAGGAATGCTCCAGCCTGGATCCCTTTGCCATGGGCTCAGTCCTTCAGGAATGCTCCAGCCTGGATCCCTTTGCCATGGGCTCAGTCCTTCAGGAACTGCTCCGGCCTGGATCCCTTTGCCATGGGCTCAGTCCCTCAGGAATGCTCCAGCCTGGATCCCTTTGCCATGGGCTCAGTCCTTCAGGAATGCTCCAGCCTGGATCCCTTTGCCATGGGCTCAGTCCCTCAGGAATGCTCCAGCCTGGATCCCTTTGCCATGGGCTCAGTCCCTCAGGAATGCTCCAGCCTGGATCCCTTTGCCATGGGCTCAGTCCCTCAGGAATGCTCCAGCCTGGATCCCTTTGCCATGGGCTCAGTCCTGCAGGAATGCTCCAGCCTGGATCCCTTTGCCATGGGCTCAGTCCTTCAGGAATGCTCCAGCCTGGATCCCTTTGCCATGGGCTCAGTCCTTCAGGAATGCTCCAGCCTGGATCCCTTTGCCATGGGCTCAGTCCTTCAGGAATGCTCCAGCCTGGATCCCTTTTCCATGGGGTCATTCCTTCAGGAATTGTTCCAACATGGATCCCTTTTCCATGGGGTCAGTCCTTCAGGAACTGCTCCAACATGGGTCCCTTTTCCATGGGCTCAGTCCTTCAGGAACTGCTCCGGCCTGGATCCCTTTGCCATGGGCTCAGTCCCTCAGGAATGCTCCAGCCTGGATCCCTTTGCCATGGGCTCAGTCCTTCAGGAATGCTCCAGCCTGGATCCCTTTGCCATGGGCTCAGTCCCTCAGGAACTGCTCCGGCCTGGATCCCTTTGCCATGGGCTCAGTCCCTCAGGAATGCTCCAGCCTGGATCCCTTTGCCATGGGCTCAGTCCCTCAGGAATGCTCCAGCCTGGATCCCTTTGCCATGGGCTCAGTCCTGCAGGAACTGCTCCAGCCTGGATCCCTTTGCCATGGGCTCAGTCCTTCAGGAATGCTCCAGCCTGGATCCCTTTGCCATGGGCTCAGTCCCTCAGGAATGCTCCAGCCTGGATCCCTTTGCCATGGGCTCAGTCCCTCAGGAATGCTCCAGCCTGGATCCCTTTGCCATGGGCTCAGTCCCTCAGGAATGCTCCAGCCTGGATCCCTTTGCCATGGGCTCAGTCCCTCAGGAACTGCTCCAGCCTGGATCCCTTTGCCATGGGCTCAGTCCCTCAGGAACTGCTCCAGCCTGGGGTCCCTGTGGGGTCACAAATCCCACCAGGAATCGGCTCCAGCGTGGGCTCCTCTCTCCATGGATCCCCAGCTCCTGCCAGGACCCTGCTCCAGCAGGGATTCCCATGGGATCACAGCCTCCCTCAGGCATTCCCTGCTCTGCTGTGGGCTCCTCCAGGGCCTGCAGGTGGATCTCTGCTCCACCACGGAGCTCCCTGGGCTCCAGGGCTCCGCTGCCTCTCCACAGCCTGGGAATCTGGGAATCTCTGCTCCAGCACCTGGAGCAGCTCCTGCCCCTCCTCCATCACTGGGGAGCTGCTCCTCCCACATCTTCTCATCCTCCCTCCCGTGCTGTTGGTTTTGTTTTCCCTTGTGCGACGTTTTATCCCACGCTGCTCCCACCATCCCTGATGGATCCAGCTCTGGCCAGTGGTGGGTCCAACATGGAGCTTCTGGAAGGTTCCCACAGAAGCCCCACCTGCCCCCTCTCCCCGTCCCCACCGCTGTGCCCAGTGCTGGGCATGGCAGGACAGGAGAGGAACACCCTGGAGCGAGCCCAGGGCAGGAGCAGGGTGATGGGCACAGGAGGGGAGCGTCCCTTGGAGACGCCAAGAGCTGGGAATGCTCAGCCTGGAGCGAGGAGATCTCGGCACAAGAGGACCTGGACAGTGCCAACACCTGAGGGGAGGAGAGGACAAAGCCAGGATCTCCTCCGTGGTGACCCCTGAGTGGGCAGGAGCCACCAGGGAGAAACAGGAACGCGAGGAATTCCAGTGCACCACTAAAAAATTCCCTGTTTTCCTGGGAGGGTGACGCTGCTCTGGGACAGCGACGCCGTGGAGGCTCCATCCCTGGAGAAACCCAACACCTGAGGAGGGATCTGCTCCTGGCCAGCCTGCTCCAGGTGGCCCTGCTGGACTTGATCCCCTGAGACCTTCCTGGAAAGTTTGATCCAACCAAACATTCCAATCTATTAAACCCCGAGTTGTTTCCACTTGCCACGGCAAACCTTTCAAGTCTGGGATCATCTCTGGGATCAGGAGTTTCAGCATAAGAGGTGAGTTCCCATCGCTTCCCATCTGGGCCCAACAACCTTAATTTAGGGAAAAAACCAAACTAAAAAAATATTTAAGTTATTTTTTACGTTTCAGAAGTGCAGCTTTAGGTCAGAATGAGGAAATCAGGTTTTCCTCCTTCCCTCCCACGACCCCTCCGTGTCAGACGTGGAAACACCGGAACAAAACCTCCCCGATGCTCCCTGACCTGTGGGTGGTGGTTTCCAACATCCCTGACTCAAACCAAGGTTTAGAATTAAAAAGTCCAGGCAATACCAGCAGTGATGGGCTCGGAAAGCTGCTCCAAGTCCCGGCTCCAGGAAAAGGGATAACAATTAGGAAAAGCTTTTCAAGGCTGCTTTGATTAATAAATCACTTAGGGATGAGTTTCAGAGCCAAGAACAGCTCAACCCTCAGTAAACATAAAACTTCCATAACCGAAGGCCTGAGCGGAGAGCAGGAATTAGGAATTATTGTCCACATCCCCAAAAATCCAGGGATTGCCATTCCTGCTGAAAAGCCGGGCACGATTCAGTGCCACAAGGATGGGATCAAAGCTGGGCTGTTGGAAGAAGGAGGGAATGGGACGAATTCCAGCCGAGAGGCTGCAAGAGCCCCGTGCATGCACGAGGGGGAGCGAGAGCCTGCGGAAAAATCCCAACGTTTCCATCCGCGGAGGAAAACGGCAAAAACCGGAGAGGTTTTGAGGAGCATCCAGCTCCACCGTCGGGCGTTTGTAGGGACTTCTTCCAATGCAAACGGGGAATGAAAGCGGATTGGGAAGGGACTCAGAGCTTTTCCCTGGATGGAAGGTGAAGGGAGTTGTCCCCGTGAGGTTCCCGGGTGCTCCCGAGCTGCTGCCGTCCCCAAAAGCGCTCCAGGAACGGCTCATCCCATCTCCAGCTCTCCCCTTCGCTTGGAATTCCAGCAGATCCAGCACTGGTGAGGCCCCATCTCAAATCCTGGGGGCAGTTCTGGGGCCCTCACAAGACCTGGAGGGCCTAGGGCGTGTCTGGGGCTGAGAAATCCTGGAGCACCAGGAGAAGGGGCTGGAGAACTTCGGAGAGAGCCATGGAATTGTATCACGGGGACAAGAGCCAGAGATGGAAGTCTGGGAGAGAGCTGGGAGTTTTCTCCAGGCTTTGATGTGTGGTGGGAAGAGAAGAAACAAGAAATGAGTTCAACTCTAAATCGAGACCTTTGGGTTAAGCGTCCTTGGATAAGGAGGAGGAGTTGAGCTGGAGACCGTGGCCAGGAATGGTGAATTCCTGGAAAAAATACTGGACACACAGAGCTCACCGAGGGCAGCTGAGCGGCCTGGGCTGGTGGGAGGTGGAATTTCGGTGGGAGGTGGAATTTCGGTGGGAGGTGGAATTTTGGTGGGAGGTGGGATTTCTGGTGGGAGATGGAATTTTGGGTGGGAGATGGCATTCCTGGTGGGAGATGGAATTTTGGGTGGGAGATGGAATTTTGGTGCGAGGTAGGATTTCTGGTGGGAGATGGAATTTCTGGTGGGAGATGGAATTTTGGGTGGGAGATGGAATTTCTGGTGGGAGATGGAATTTCTGGTGGAGATGGAATTTCTGTGGGAGGTGGAATTCCTGGTGGGAGATGGAATTCCTGGTGGGAGGTGGGATTTCTGTGGAAGGTGGAATTCCTGGTGGGAGATGGAATTTCTGTGGAAGGTGGAATTCCTGGTGGGAGGTGGAATTTCTGTGGGAGGTGGAATTTCGGGTGGGAGGTGGAATTCCTGCTGGGAGATGGAATTCCTGCTGGGAGATGGAATTTCTGGTGGAAGGTGGAATTCCTGGTGGGAGGTGGAATATCTGTGGGAGATGGAATTTCTGTGGAAGGTGGAATTCCTGGTGGGAGATGGAATTCCTGGTGGAAGGTGGAATTCCTGGTGGGAGATGGAATTCCTGGTGGGAGATGGAATTTCTGTGGAAGGTGGAATTCCTGGTGGGAGATGGAATTTCTGTGGAAGGTGGAATTTCGGGTGGAAGGTGGAATTTCAGGTAAGAGATGGAATTTCTGGTGGGAGATGGAATTCCTGGTGAGAGGTGGAATTCCTGGTGGGAGATGGAATTCCTGTGGAAGGTGGAATTCCTGGTGGGAGATGGAATTCCTGGTGGGAGATGGAATTTCTGTGGGAGATGGAATTTCTGTGGAAGGTGGAATTCCTGGTGGGAGATGGAATTCCTGTGGAAGGTGGGATTTCGGGTGGCAGATGGAATTCCTGGTGAGAGGTGGAATTCCTGGTGGGAGATGGAATTCCTGGTGGGAGGTGGGATTTCTGGTGGGAGGTGGAATTTCTGTGGGAGGTGGAATTCCTGGTGGGAGATGGAATTCCTGGTGGGAGATGGAATTTCTGGTGGAAGGTGGAATTCCTGGTGGGAGGTGGAATTTCGGGTGGCAGATGGAATTCCTGGTGGGAGCTGGAATTCCTGGTGGAAGCCCACGGAATCCTGGAATGGTTTGGGTGGGAAAGGACCTTCAAGTCCATCCAGTGCCACCCCTGCCATGGCAAGGCCAGGCTGGACGGGGTTTGGAAGCTGGAAGGCGTCACCAGGAGCTGGAATGGGCTTTAAGGTCCCTTCCCACCCGAACCATTCCATGACTCCACAGTTCCAATCCCAGGGAACCTCTCTAAACCCCAAGTCCTCCAAGTGGGAAAAGCCCAAAAGCTGATGGGAAAACCCCGCCCTGCTCCAACACCAACCCGGAACTGGGTGTTTGGGATGGAAAAGCTTCCCGGAGAGCTCCCATTAATTCCCGTTTTCCAGGGGAATCAAAACCTCTCCCTGAGCAGCTCGGTCCCCGCAGCCAGACGGAACGGTTGGATCCCGCTTCCAGCATTCCCGAGCCATCCCACTGCCTGGCCGTGCCAGGGCTGTCAGCAGGAACGGGCAGATGAAGTTAACGAGCAAAGCTTTAATCAGTGGAGCTCAGTGTAATGAGCGCCCCTGGAACAGGGAATGACAGCCCAGGGCTCCCTGAGCTGCCTCTTTCCCACAGGAATGAAGTTATGGGGCCTCTGAGGGGAAAGAAAAACCCTGCAAATCCGAGATGAAGGACTGGGGACACAAATCCAGCTTTTCCCCGGGTTTGTCACCATTCAGGAAACAACGGGAGCAGAGAAGATCCGGGGGAAGGATCAGAACAGCTGGAATACGGAGAAGAAACTCATTCCCTCGTTAATAGTGCTCATAAATCTGCGTAAGGCCGGGTCTTGCTAAGCCAGGTTTAATTCCAGTGCGTGGAGGATAAAAACAAACCCACCACAAATCCCAAGGGTTTATCCCGCTGCCCTCGCTCAGCCCCGGCGGATCCCAGAGCAACTTTTTCCAGGCAAATCCCGGAAGAATTCCTCACCAATTTTACTCCACTGGACGTCCAGCCCTCATCCCAGCTCCAGAGGCTTCCCCAGCCCTTAAAGGAGTTCCCAAATGCCGGAGATTTCTATGGATGTTCCCAGCTGAGGGATGCGAGGTCGTCGCTTTCCCAGGGCCGAAGCTCTGAACGGGAACGATCTCAACCCTTCTGATCCTCAGTGAGTGACTCCACCATCCCCAAAATTATTTTGGGTCTTCAACCCCAGATTTCAGAAGTTTCACCCCCTGACATGGAGTCCACGATCCCAGGGTGCTCCAGCACTCCCAGGGATCCAGGGGCAGCCACAGGTGCTCTGGGAATTCCAGCCCAACCAGGAGTTCCTTCCCAAATCCCGTTCCCTGTGTCCTGTCCCTCCAGGCCTGTGTCATCAGGACTGCTCCGAAATTTATCCACTGTTTTAAAGTTTATTTTTGTATTTTACACAAATTTAAACCAGGATTGGATCCTTCCCCGTCGTTTGTGACTTACACAAATCCCGGTTTTTAAGATCCCAACGGGGCCATCACTGGGTTCTTGTGGAAATTACAAATAACTCAAATTACCTCAAATCAGTCAAATTACCTCGAATCATTCAAATTACCTCAAATCATTCAAATTATCTCAAATAATTCAAATTATCCCACCCTTCCTGTGCTGCAGCAAAGCTCAAACCCAACCCAGGCTGGCTGGAGAAAATATTCCAGCATGGGAATCAGCGCCAGGAGCCCCCAGCGGAATTTTACAGATCCTCATGAGTTTACCTGGAAAAAGGGAATTATTTGATTTCTCCTCGTCTTTTGCAAACAGCTGGATTGCTCTGGAAGACAAATCTGGCCCAGGTTTCACCCCAATTTAGAGCGATTTTCCCATTTTGATCAGCAAATCCCAGACTGGTTGGGGTGGGAAGGGACCAAAGCTCATCCCATCGCACCCCTGCCGTGGGCAGGGAACTTCCCCTATCCCAGGGTGCTCCAAGCCCAATCCAGCCTGGCCTTGGACGCTTCCAGGGATGGAAAAATCGACGACCTCTCTTCTTTTTGAGACAGCTGGATTGCTCTGGGACACAAACCCCACAGCACAGTGCCATAAATTTATCGGGATTTACAGGGATTTCCCATCCTGCTTCCGTTCCCTCTCCTTATTCCATTTCCCAGCGGCGGCAGCAAAGTCTGGGATACAACCAGAGCCGGGATTTGTGTCCATTCCAACCCCCTCTCCTGCCCAGCCAGGAAAACACGGAGCAAGCCACACTGAGGCGCTTATGTGAAGCGAACACAAGCAGGGACAGAGTGAACCCCGAGGAAGCGATCCCTGGAATGAGCCGGGAGCCGTCCCGGTGGAGCCGCGGCCCTCCAGGAGCGCGGGAGGGCTGCGGAACGAGGGCTGCGGGAAGCTCCGCGGGGATTCATAAACGCAGCCTGACGAGCCCAGGAGGAACGAGGGCAGCAGGGAAATCCATGAAGGCTTCTTCATGGGTATGGAAAGATCAAGGCGAGCATTAAATCCGTGTGAGAGCCTTAACGTGAGGCTAACGAGGGATTACTAACGAGCCCTCCCTTCGTTAACGCTCCCTTCGTTATCCCTCCGTGGGCTCGGCATTCCCTCCCACAGGAATGGAGCCACGGAGGGGATGGGAGCGTGAAACACCCGGAATCTGCTGCTGATGGGTTGGGAATTCCAAAAGAGGCACTGAATCCAAGGAAAAGTCATCCTTCACTGATGGCTGGACAAGGAGAAATTGGTTTTTCTATCTGGAGATTTTTCACGGCCTCATGGGATTGGTTTGGGATGGGATGGAGCTTGGGGATCATCCCCTATAATAAATTAAAATAAAATAAAAAAGGAAAAGAAGAGAAAAGAAAGTGAAAGAAAAGAAAATGAAAGAAAAGAAAATGGAACAAAATAAAATACAACAAAACAAAATCAAATCAAATCCATTAAAGTAAAATAAAATTTTAAAAATGAAATAAAATCATAAAAAATAAAATAAAACGAAATGAAATTAAGTGGAATAAAATAAAATAATAAAAAATGAAATGAAATAAAATAATAAAGAATAAAAAAATAAAATAAAATATAATAAAATAAAATAAGAAAAAATGAAACGAAATGAAATGAAATGAAATGAAATGAAATTAAATGGAGGAGAAAAGAAAAAAGAAAAGAAAAGAAAAGGAAAAGGAAAAGAAAAGAAAAGAAAAAAAGAAAAGAAAAGAAAAGAAAAGAAAAGAAAAGAAAAGAAAAGAAAAGAAAAGAAAAGAAAAGAAGAGAAAAGAATGAAAGATAAAAATGGAGTAAAATAAAATAATAAAAAATGTAATACATTAAAATAAAATAAAATAATAAAAAATGAAATGAAATGAAATAAAATAAAAAAGAAAAGAAAAGATAAAAATGAAATGAAGTAAAATAAAATAAAATAACAAAAAATAAAACAAAATAAAATAAAATAAAATAAAAATTAAAAAAATACAATATTAAAAATGAAATGAAATGAAATGAAAAAGAAAAGATAAAAATGAAATAAAATGAAATAAAATAAAATACAATGACAAAAATAAAACAAAATAAAATAAAATAAAATAAATAAAAATAAAAATAAAATAAAATGGAATAAAATAAAAATTAAACAATAAAATAAAGTACAATAATAAAAAATTAAATGAAATGAAATGAAAGAAAAAAGAAAAGAAAAGATAAAAAATGAAATAAAATGAAATAAAATAAAATTAAAATAAAATAAAATAAAATGTAATAAAATAAAATTTGAAATGAATAAATAAAGTAAAAGAAAAGAAAAGTCAATAATAAAAAATGCAATGAAATGAAACGAACCAAACCCAAATCCATGCAAGCCGACGCTGGAGCAGACACACGCCGGGAACTCTGCCCTGACACGGCGCTGTCCCCGGCTGCGTTTGCTTTCTGCAGACACCCAGAGAGGACAATTCCTGCCGGAACCGCCCGTGCTCCAGGCCGGCATCGCTGCCGGGACGTGGATCCCTCCCAGGGAATTTCGGGAGCGGATTCCAGCGGCACAGGAGCCCAGAGGCGGCAGAGCCCCAGGGAGGCGCTGGGAGCGGCTGTCACCCGCACGTTCATCCATCGCTCGCTGCCGTCTCCTTCCCGCTTTTCCCTGGAATAAACGCTGCGGCCCGGAGGAATCCTGTGAGTGCAGCAGGAAACTTCGGCTGCCCCAGCACGAAAGGCTCTGGCCCAGCGTGACCCCAGAGCCAGGAATTCCCTGCTGGAGAATCCCGGGATCCCGCAATGCTTTGGGTGGGAAGGGACTGAAATCCCATCCGGCCCCAGCCCTGCCACGGCAAAGGAGGCGTGGAAGCCGTAATTCCAGGAGTTGTGGCTCTGTCCGAGCTCTGCCGCCAATCGTTTTCATCTGGAAATAAAGCAAGGATCAGGACTGGCCAGGCTGGGAGAGCTGGGAATGTTCCCCTGGAGAAGGGAAGGCTCCAGGGAGAGCTGCGAGCCCCTTGCAGGGCCTAAAGGGGCTCCAGGAGAGCTGCAGAGGGACTGGGGCCAAGGCATGGAGGGCCAGGAGCCAGGGAATGGCTTCCCAGTGCCAGAGGGCAGGGCTGGATGGGAGATTGGGAATTGGGAATTGCTGGCTGGGAGGGTGGGCAGGGGCTGGAATGGAATTCCCAGAGCAGCTGGGGCTGCCCCTGGATCCCTGGAATGTCCAAGGCCAGGCTGGACATTGGGGCTGGAGCAGCCTGGCACAGTGGGAGGTGTCCCTGGATGGGCTTTGAGGTCCTTTCCAACCCAAACCATTCCAGGATTCCGTGGATTCTGATTAAAAACACGGACCAGCAGCACTGCACACCTAAGGAAAACCAGAGCTTGTATTCCCAGGAAAACTGGGATGGATTCCCTCCCTCTGCTCTCCCATCTCCACTGTTATTCAGGCAAAGCCCTGGCGCTGCAAGGAGCAGAGAGGAGCAGCGATCCCCACCTTCCCTCTGTCCCACACAACCTCCCGGATTCCGGCATCAGGAAAAGCTTTTCCCAGCAGGAAAACCACGGCTGTGTCCGCCGAGGTTTTCCCAATAAAAGCCATCGGAGCTGCTGCTTCCCAGGGGGAACGGGGAGCGTTCTGGAGGCAGAATTCCCCAACCCAACATTCCCTGCCTCCAAGGCAGGGCTGGTGCCATGGGATGGGATTGCTCCGGGTTTTTCATGGAAAATTGCTGCTGCCAAGGCGAGGAGGCGAGCGCTGGGGTTTGATAAGTGATGCTTCAGGAATATTTCCCTGAATGGGTTACACGGGCGGATTCATCACCGGGAAAAGCCAATCCCTGAGAGAGGCTGTGATTCCCGATCCTTCGGTGTCCCTCGGAATCACGGAGTGCTGGGAGGGACCGTAAAGGTCACCCAGTGCCATCCCCTGGACACCTCCCACTGTGCCAGGCTGCTCCAGCCCCAGTGTCCAGCCTGGCCTTGGCCACTGCCAGGGATCCAGGGGAATTCCCCCATTTTTAGGCCAGCGCAGGAAATTCCAGCCAAGATTCCAATGGAAAGCACTGGATGAGGGCGCTCTGCCGTGGATCATTCTCACCCCACTATCCCCACACGGAGACCTTTGGCAGCCACCTTCCAGTTTTTTGTGGTTTTGACCCTTTTTCCCCATTTGCTCAATCTGAGGAAGCGGGAAAAGCCCCGCAGGGCACTCCCAATCCTTGATGGAGGTTGACAGGAAAAGTGGGACAGGCTTTGGAGTAGGGACAGGACACAGGGAATGGTTTCCCAGTGCCAGAGGGCAGGGCTGGATGGGATCTTGGGAAGGAATTCCTGGCTGGGCTGGAATTCCCAGAGCAGCTGTGGCTGCCCCTGGATCCCTGGCAGTGCCCAAGGCCAGGCTGGGAGCACCCTGGGACAGTGGGAGGTGTCCCTGCCCTTGGAATGGGGTGGAATGGGATGATCTTTGAGGTCCTTCCAACCCCAATAATTCCAGGATTTGAGGGATTTTTGGCTCCCAGAACATCAGCACTGAGCTCTCTGAACACCTTACAACGCCCACGCGGCTCCACGACCCGGAAGATCCATTCCCACGCCAACACTTTGGGAATTTTCCCAATTACACCCCTGGAAACACCCCCAGATCCCTTCCGGTCCTTGGAGATAATTCCCTCAAAGCTCCACAGAACCAGGAATGTTGTGGGATCGGCTGCAGGCTCCAGGGACCATCCGTGGTGTGCCCAACCCCGGGTTCTGCGCTGGGAGCTGCTCCCACACCTGGGAACGGGCAAAACGCAAGGATTAAACAGCAGCACGCGGAGCATTTGGAATTCTTTCCGGCAGAAACCGTTCCCAGCTTTGCTGCCCGCTGCGAGCCAGGAGCAGGAGTTCCAGGGATAAACAGGAATGACTCTGCACGCAGCGCTTCCAGCAGAACTCCGTGTCCTTTTCCCAGCTTTGCCGGATCCCGTGGTCCCCCCTCCAATCTGGTTTCCTCCCATCTGCTCTGGGAACCCATCCCCCCCCCCTTTGTGTACTAATACAGAGATAATTAGGGGGAAAAAAGCCCGCTCTGAAAACCCAGCAGGTGCTCCACGTTCAGTTCTGCACCGAAAAATTCCTGCTCCAAGCGAACCTCAGCCCTTTTCTTTTCACCGCAACGCACTGAACTTATGCGCGATTTCCGTGGATTTATGGAAAATGTTCCATTTCCTTACGGTTTGTGGCAGATTTGGGGATGCAAACAGCCAGGAGTGCTGATGCCACCGCCTCGAAGCACTCCAAGTTCTCCAGGGAAAGTTCCCAGCTCCTCCAGTGAAGAATTTTTGGGTGTTTCCCAACCTGATTTAGTTAAAATTCACCCAGATTGATTTCCAGGGTGGGTTATTGGTGACCAGGCTGGTCCTGAACGTCTCAGCAGGGGCAGAAGAAATCCCGAGATCCCTGAGAAGTGCTGGGAGACAACCTCGGCCCCCGTTGGAATGGGCAGGGTTTATAAAGAGCCGGGATTGGGAACAGCACACAAGAACACGGATAATTAACACGCACTAATTAACGCAGCATTAGTCACGTTCTGCTGGAGAAGGGGCTGATAGCTGGAATATCTTGGAAAAATCCTACACAGCTCCTGTTTCATCCGGGCAGAAGCGTCTGGGTTCTTGTCTTTAAAAATAGAAGTGTTTCATGGACTCACACGTTTCCCAAACCTGCGTTATTTGAAGGCTTTCAGAAGTCAGGGATTTGTCATCCATTAAATGGGTGACTCAGGATCTGTGGAATAATTCAAAGGATCTGCTTGTGATAAATGGGGATATTTCACAGGGGGAGGGAACATGGAATGGTTTGGGAGGGAAGGGATCTCAAGGATCATCTCATTCCACACCTCCCACTGTCCCAGGCTGCTCCAGCCCCAATGTCCAGCCTGGCCTTGGACATTCCAGGGATCCAAGGGCAGCCCCAGCTGCTCTGGGAATTCCATTCCAGCCCCTGCCCACCCTCCCAGCCAGCAATTCCCAATTCCCAATCTCCCATCCAGCCCTGCCCTCTGGCACTGGGAAGCCATTCCCTGGCTCCTGGCCCTCCATGCCTTGGCCCCAGTCCCTCTGCAGCTCTCCTGGAGCCCCTTTAGGCCCTGCAAGGGGCTCTCAGCTCTCCCTGGAGCTTCTCCTCTCCAGGGGAACATTCCCAGCTCTCCCAGCCAGAGGACACTCTTGTTGTTTACTCAGTGCTGCAAACCACCGAAATGGGGTGGATTGGTTTTGTTTCGTTGCTTTTTGACGTGCCCGGAGTTGATTTCTCCATCTGCCTGCAGCACACGAGCTCCACCCCAGGGGAAGTTCCCCAAACCCGGCGGCTTCTGTGCGAAGCTCACCCGAAATAGCTGCGGGTGGGCAGAGCTGCGCCGCTTCCCCGGCAGAACGAGGCCATCCCCGCCGGCCCCGTGCCCGGGCTGCCACACAAAGCCCAGCTGCCACTCCCCTTCTCCAGCACAGCCCTGACTTCATCCAACCTCTGCCTTCGAGGTGCCGTCTCTGCGGGGCCGAGGGAACCGTGTCTCCATTCCTATTTATGGCATCTCCTCCTGGGGTTTCACTTTGGTGGTGTTTCTGTGCCCACAGTTAAATTTAGCTCCCAAATCCTATCATTGGAACCTCTCTCGCCTTGGGGCTGGTGCTGTCCCAGGTGATTTTCTCCAGGTGCTCCCAGAGAGCTCTGCTGGCATCTCGGCTGAGCTCGAAACTCTCATTTTACCCTTCTTGGCAGAAATCTCCCAGCTCCTGGTGCCGCTCCCTGTGCACAGCTGAGCCCCTGAGAGCGTCGTGCCGGGGTGGGATGGGGGATCCCTGTGCCGAGAGCTTCCTGCTGGAGGTGGAACAACGTGCAGGGAGCCACGAGCTGTGTTTAAGCCAGATTTCATCTGATATGAAACATAAAAGTGTCCCAGGCCAGGTTGGACGGGGCTTGGAGCAATCTGGGATGGTGGGAATTGTCCCTGTGTGTGGCAGAGGGGTGGGACTGGATCCCTTTAAGGTCCCTTCCAACCCAAACCCATCCGTGCTTCCACGAAAATGGGTTTGTAGCGCTGTTATTTGTGTGATATACAAATCCTTCTCCCCCTTTTCACACTCGAACACCCTCATCCAGCCTGCAGGTCTTTATCTCGAACGCAAACATCACTCAGCTGAATAAATACCAGCAATTTTCTCTTCCAGCTGGAAAATTATGCTGTGCTCCCACCTGCTTCAGCCTTTTCCCTTCCTGTGCAGAGGCAGCCCTGATTGCCTCCCTTCCCACACCCTCCATCAGCCCGGGCTTTCCACCAGGCTTTCCCTTCTTCGGAAAGCCCACACACGTTTGATTTTGCAGCCTTTTGCTGCCATTATCTCCGTGGGTTTCGTTGAAATGTGAGGACGTTCTTTATTAGATCTGCTGTTCCTTACAAATGTGGGGCTCTCAAAGTGCTCCTTTCAATTGCTGCTCCTGCTGTACTCATTAAATCCCATTTTCCGAGCTCTTGGGAATGCTGCTGAGGACGGTCCCGGCTCTGCAGGGAGAGGAGCTGCAGCACAACCTCTTGTGAAGGGCTCGGATTCTCCTGCAAATTCCAAAGGCTCCAGCTTTTCACTTCCTTGGGAATTATTATTTTATTGCCACTACATGGGGAAGCTGAAATGAGGAGAACCAAGTGACTCTGGCAGGGACCTGGAGGAGGTGATGCTGATGTTCTGGGAGCCAAAAATCCTTCAAATCCTGGATTTATTTGGGTTAGAAGGACCTTTATGATCATCCCATTCCACGGGCAGGGACACCTCCCACTGTGTCCACTTGGCTGCTCCAAGCCCCAGTGTCCAGCCTGGCCTTGGGCACTGCCAGGGATCCAGGGGCAGCCCCAGCTGCTCTGGGAATTCCATTCCAGCCCCTCCCCACCCTCCCAGCCAGCAATTCCTTCCCAATCTCCCATTGGTGGAATCCATTTGGATTCCTGAAGGAAAAACCATTCGAATTTTAAAAGGAAAACTCTGAAACTGCCACAAGCACTGGAATGAAAACGCACTCGGCTGGGAGGGAGGGTTCTGTGCAAACCCGGTGAAGTCAGGGGCAAATCCTGCACCTGGCTCGGGCAATTCCAGCCACAAACCCAGGCTGGGGGATGAAGGGATGCAGAGCAGCCCTGGGAGAAGGATTTGGGGTGTTGGGGGGGTGAGAGCTGGACCTGCCCCAGCCCAGAGCCCCCCCAGTCCTGGGCTGATCCCAGCAGGGGAGGGGGGATCCTGTCCCTGTGCCCCTCAGGTGAGAGCCCACCTGCAGAGCTGCCCCAGCCCTGGGGACACAGCAGCAGGACCTGGAGCTGCTGGAGAGAGTCCAGAGAGGCCCCGGAGCTGCTCCAGGGCTGGAGCCCCTCTGCTCTGGAGCCAGACTGGGAGAGCTGGGGGTGCTCACCTGGAGAGGAGAAGCTGCAGGGAGAGCTGAGAGCCCCTTGCAGGGCCTAAAGGGGCTCCAGGAGAGCTGCAGAGGGACTGGGGCCAAGGCATGGAGGGACAGGAGCCAGGGAATGGCTTCCCAGTGCCAGAGGGCAGGGCTGGATGGGAGATTGGGAATTGGGAATTGCTGGCTGGGAGGGTGGGCAGGCCCTGGCCCAGGGTGCCCAGAGCAGCTGGGGCTGCCCCTGGATCCCTGGAATGTCCAAGGTCAGGCTGGACATTGGGGCTGGGAGCAGCCTGGCACAGTGGCCCATGGCACTGGATGGGCTTGGAGGTCATTCCCACCCAACCCATTCCAGGATTCCTCGATCCCAGAGCTCAGTGCCCTCCCTGCCTCAGGGCTGAACACCTGGAGCCGAGCTCTGATCGAAGCCATCAGCACTGAGTCACCTCAAATCAGACCCTGAACCATTCCCAGATTTCTGAGCCTGTTGGTGAATCCTTCAGCTGCTCCAAAGGGTCGGGAACATTCTGGAGCTGCTGCTCCCCCGTTCAGGATCCCAGCTTTGGTTCGTGGAACTTCCCAGCATTGTCTGCATCCAACACCACCTGGACGGGGGATGTTTGTGAGGGAATGGCCTGGCTGATGATGGGACAGCAGAGAAATTCAACTCCGCTCCAAACCTTGGTCAGACATTGATTTTAATCCCTTTCCTGAGGCATAAAACCCTTTTATTTTGGGCACATCACAGTGATGGGAGAGCCAGGACAGAGCCCAACCCCATGCATTGCCACGGGAATGGACACAAATATCAATTCTCAGTGAAGATTTTCTGAGTGCATCATTAAAAAGGCTCCGAGAAACAAAGCAGCTGTGCCAGAGTGATTAAAAAATGATTCCTGCACCCAAATGCTCCTTCCCAATCTCTCTTCAGGAGGACCATTGTCTCAAGTGCTTTCTGAAAATGTAAATTAAAGGAAATGCCCAAGTGTTTTCCTCTCCTCTCCGTTATTCCAAAACTCCACAAAAGCTCAAAAACCCCACATTCATTCCAAGGAAAGAAAAGCTCCTCGCCGCCTCTATCTGTTACACCTTTTAGGGCTTTTCTGCTCCTCAGCATTTCCCCAGAGCTGCTGGGACAGCAGGGAAATCCCCGTTATCCTGGATCACAGCTGGAATGGTTTGGCTGGAAAAAGAACAGGAGAAGCAGTGAAAGTCTGGGAATGCTGACCTGGGAACACTGACAGGGACGGGGCAGCGTCAGCCCCAGTAATGCACTTTTGGAACCAAAATACCCAATGGTTCCACACACTTCAGGGAATCCTGGGAATGCTGAGGACGGAAAAGCCCTTGGAGACCACTGAGCCCAACCGTTCCCAGCACTGCCAAGGCCACCACTGCCCACATCCCCAAGTGCCACATCCACAGGGATTTGAAATCCAAACAGGGATGGGGACTCCAGCACTGCTCTGGGCAGCTGTGCCAGTGCCTGACCACCCTTTCCATGGAGGAATTTTCCCAAAAATCCAGCCTGCCCCTCCCCTGGCCCAGCCTGAGGCCGTTCCCTCTCTCCTGTCCCTGTTCCCTGAGAGCAAAGCCAGCAGATCCCTCCTGAGCCTGGTTTTTTTTTTGATATAAACCCATTTTTTTTGGCCAAACCACTGCATTTAGCAGCTGCCTCATCTTTCCAGAACCTGAACAATTCCTTAAAGTCTTCACCAAGAAACTCCTTTTTATTTCTTGTTTGGATGCCTCAGCTGGTCCTTCAGACAAGGAAAAAGCTCGGAAAGGTTTCACCAAAGTTGTACCAACAACACTTGAAATTTTGGATCCCAGGATTCCAGGATGGTTTGGGTGGGAAGGGAGCTCAGAGCCCCTCCAGTGCCAGCCCTGCCATGGCAGGGACACCTCCCACTATCCCAGGCTGCTCCAGCCCCAATGTCCAGCCTGGCCTTGGCCACTGCCAGGGATCCAGGGGCAGCCCCAGCTGCTCTGGGAATTCCATCCCAGCCCCTCCCCACCCTCCCAGCCAGCAATTCCTTCCCAATATCCCATTAAATTAACATCCCCCTCTCTGTCTCTCTCTGACAGATGTTTGCTCTACCAGATATTAAAAAAAAAGAATCAAATTTACGGATTTTTGATTTTTTTTTTGGTTAATTTTAGCTGAATTTGGGGCAAAGTGCAGCAGAACAAGTCCAACCTCCCAAGGCTGGTGGTTCTGTCACCACCAGAAGGAAAAGCAGGAAGGAGTATGAGCAGATTGGAAAACTGATGAGCAAGGAAAAAATTCCATTCCATAATTCCATAATAATTCCAGAACTCCCTAATTCCATTTAACGATCCTCTGGATAACGATCTCGCCGTGCTGCTCTCAGCTCCATCACCCCTTTGAAGATTCTCTTTGGCGCCACATTAAAAATGCCCCAAACACCACTAAAACCCGGAGGAATTTTGGAGCAAAGGGCAGTTTTTATGGATCAGGCATCCATGGGTGCTCGGCTATGCCTGGAATTGGATTTATCGGGGAGACTCCACACCTTGGAGCGCTGAGGTGGAATTGTATCCATTTTAATCCAAGAGCTGCCAAGCAAGCCCGGATTGCTTTAATCCATATCCTCCCTCTGCAATTCCTGCCAAAGCTGTTCAGAATTCCAGAGGAGGAGCCGGGAAACAGTTCCCATTTCCCTGGGGACTCGCTCCAAGCCATCCCTACACGACGCACGAGCACCAGCCCAAATAAACCCATCTAAAATTCCAAGAAATCCTCTGCCAAAGGCAAGGGAGCAAAGGAGAAAGTTCATTCCTCACTCTTCTCCTGGCAAAAAGTGGGAGCTGGTTTTAAAGCACAGCGTTGGCTCTGCATCCACGTTCCCAAACTAATCTGGGGGAGGAGAGAAAGGTCAAGGCACTGAAATCCCATTAATGGCAATTTTTTCGTTCCCAGCCATCCAAAGCTTTGACTTTTGTTTTCCTCCTGCCCTGAGAGTCACTGGTGGGTCAGGAAATATTCCAGTTAATGAGATTAGAGCAGCCCCGACTCATTCCTGTTCCCTTCCTGTGCCAGCAGCAATCCCAGTGAGATCTGGGAAGGGCTCCATGGGCTCGTTGGTGGCAGCTGAAATTGCTCAGCCGCCGGTGTGAGTTTAATAAAGTTGATATTGAAGTTAAAACCGACCTGGTTTTAGAGAAAGAAGGTGGGTTTTACTGGTGCAACAGGGGTTGCGCAGACACTGAACTGAAGAGGACTTCACAAAATGTTCCTCAAGTGACACAGAAATCAGGGAATGCCACAGGAAAGAGGGAATGCCACAGGAAACGGGGAATGCCGTGAGGGAAGCATCCCAAAGCTCGCCCTCCTGACTGCTTGGGCAGGAAAGGGTTCTAAGAATAAAGTCATGGATGGATACAGTGGGAATAGAGGAAAACCAGGCTGGAAGGCCAACTCAACCCAACCCAACCCAACTCAACTCAACTCAACTCAACCCAACCCAACCCAACCCAAACCAATCCAATCAAACCCAACCTAATCCAACTCAACCCAACCCAATTCAACCCAACCCAACCCAACTCAACCCACCTCAATCCAACTCAACTCAAACCAACTCAACCCAACTCAACTCAACCCAACTCAATCTAATCCAACTCAACCCAACCCAACCCAACTCAAACCAACTCAACTCAACCCAACTCAACCCAATCCAATCCAATCCTACCCAACCCAACCCAACTCAACTCAACCCAACCCAAACCAATCCAATCAAACCCAACCTAATCCAACTCAACCCAACCCAATTCAACTCAACCCAACCCAACCCAACTCAACCCACCTCAATCCAACTCAACTCAAACCAACTCAACCCAACTCAACTCAACCCAACTCAATCTAATCCAACTCAACCCAACCCAACCCAACTCAAACCAACTCAACTCAACCCAACTCAACCCAATCCAATCCAATCCTACCCAACCCAACCGAACTCAACTCAACCCAACTTGACCCACTCCAATCTAAACCAAACCAACCCAACCCACCCAACTCAACCCAATCCAGTCCTACCCAACTCAACCCAAACCAAACCAAACCAAACCAACTCAACCCAACCCAACCCAACCCAAGGGCTGCTCCCTGCACCATTCCCTGCAGCAAACACACACCTTGGACCTTCCAAAATTTGGGAATATCCTGGAGCCAGGCTCTGAGCAGCCAAGATCAGCAGAGCACTGAGCAGAGATCTTGGTCCTTTCCTCCAAGGCCAACGTGGCTGAATGATCCTGAACTCTCCAGGGAACCTGTGCTGGGATTCGCTGCTGTTGAATCCAGCAGGATGGGGACACCGTCGTTGGGCTTTGTGCTGTCGCTGCCACAGCCCTGCTCCCACACTCCACAATCCCAGACCCACTCTGGGAGCCAGCCCTGATGCCAAAGGCAGAATTCCCATCCTTGGGAAGAGGATGAAACCAGAGCTGACAGAGTTCAGGGAGACCCAACATCGCTATCGAGCTCAGTTAGTGCTGGGAGATTCTGTGCTGCTATTCCTGACTGCTCCAAGTGCTCCAGCAGATTCCATTTGCTCAGTGCACCAAAAATGCGGATTTTTCTCCCATTTTCAAGCCAGCAAAAGGTCAAAGATTTACAGAAATGTGAATGGTGATAGAAAGGAAGTAATTCTACACCATCACAGCTCATCCTCCCTCTCAAATTCCAGTGCACATGGATCCCACACGGAATGTGCTGCTGAACAGGAACATGCCCTGATCTCCTAATAAAAAGTCCAAGAAATGGTAAGGAAATGCCAATTCCCACGGGATGTGTGTGGGACAGAGCTGGAAAATCACCTCTGATCCCTGCATTGGGATGTTCTATAGGGATAAACAAGGAGGGCAAATTCCTGTGGGAAGACAGGATGAGGTTGGAGAGGACCCACCCAAGGTGTCACCATCACACCCTGGCTCATGCAGGAACAGCGTCCGGCAGTGCCCATCCCTGTGCTGGCCCTGCTGAGGGACCCCCTGGAATGCTGGGGGCAGCTCTGGAGAGCCCTGGAGGGGCTGGAATGTGGCCAGGGAAGGGAGCGGAGCCGGGAAGGGGCTGGAAAACTCCTGGGGGAGCTGGGAAGGGGCTGGAAAACTCCTGGGGGAGCCGGGGAAGGGGCTGGAAAACTCCTGGGGGGGCCGGGAAGGGGCTGGAAAACTCCTGGGGGGGCCGGGAAGGGGCTCAGCCTGGAGCGAAGGAGGCTCCGGGGACACCTTCGGGATGGGCTTTGCTGGGAGCCGGGCAGGGATCGGGAACGGCCTCGTGGCTCTGCACAGCTCCTGCCCGGAGGCAGCGGGGATCGGGATCTGCTGTGGGAATGAGGCCGGGAAAAGAGGGAACGGCCTCGGGCTGCGCCGGGGGAGGGGCAGATCTGGGATAATTCCTTCATGGAAAGGGTTGTAAACATTGGAATGGGCAGGGGTGGAGTCCCCATCCCTGGAGAGATTTCAAATCCCTGTGGATGTGGCACCTGGGGACGTGGGGCAGCGGTGGCCTTGGCAGTGCTGGGAATGGTTGGGCTCCCTGGGCTCCGAGGGTTTTTCCAACCTCAGTGATTCCATGATTTTAAGGAGACTCTGCTGTCACCTGCTGAAGGTCTCTGAGTCTCCATCCCACCCCTGGCTCTTTCCCAGCCTCCCTGAGGACATTTCCTTCACCACCAAACTTCGGGAACATTTTCCAACTTCCCCCCTGAAGCAGCCTCACCTCTCTCCCCTGCCCACAGCAGCTCTCGTGCACGCTGCCTTCGAAAATGTGGAATTACAGCCTTTAAAACACACAGAAAATATCTCAAAATACCCCAAAATGATCAAAATGATTCTTGAAGGTTTCTCACTCCCCTGCTGTACCCCCAGCCGCAGGCACAGCTCACGGTGATGCCGAATCTTCCCAGGATTTCCTGCCTGGCTGAGCCCTGGCCCCGGTGCCAGTGTGTGTTTAGGGATTATTTGGTTTATTTAAAGGATTCCAAGTGGGAGCTTTTCTCACAATACAAAAGCACAGCCTTAAGCCTCTCCTCCCCTGATTTCTCCAACCTAAATACAGGTGCTGTGGAACGGAAATGATCCCGTTCCCGAGCTTTTCCAAGCAAAACTTGGACATTTCTTGGACAATTCCAACCCTCGCAGCAACACCCTCACGCCACGACAACTTCCATCGTAGGGCTGAGAGCTCTCAAAGCAGGCGGGTTCAGTAATTCCTCTTGTAAAGACCAACAAGTTTCTGTCCTTTTCTGAATTTGCCCCATTCCAAGACAAACTTTTTGTCCCATCAGAGAATCACGGAATGGTTTTGGTGGGAAGGGACCTGGAAATTGATTTTTGTCCACTCCTGCCATGGGCAGGGACACTTCCCACTATCCCAGGGTGCTCCAAGCCTGGTCTTGGACAGTGCCAGGGATGGAGAATCCACAACTTCTCCTGGCAAAGAGGTTCCTGGAAATACAGGGAAGAGAAAAGAATGTCTGAGAAGCACCCAGAGCTTCACATGAGATGGACTTAGAGAGTTTAAGTGCAGAAAAAAGCAAAAGATAAACTCAAAGTCCACGCTGACCTTCCTGTCTCATCCCCACCCTCTCCCCACGTTGACTTCTCGCTCCCTTGGGTGACCAAAGGTTTTGGCTTTCAATGCTTTCAAGGAAAAAAGGTAAAGAAAAGGGCAAAACCCATTAAAAAAAGGGATTCCCGCCTAATTAACCCCAGGTTTGTGCTGTATCTTTGATGAGTTTCAGCGTTTAACTCCGCTTGTGCCGGGCCCCAGCCGCCCAGCCCAAACCACACCTTCCATCCGCCGCTTTTTGAATCCCACAAAACCTTCCCAGGCTCTTTTTGAGGGGATGCTTTGGTTTAAAAGCTCTGTTGTTGCTGAGGGGAACACGACCCGGAGGCGCTTTTGGGTTCCTGCCCCCGCCGCAGGCACCTGCTGATGCACCGGCTTTCGTAAAGCTGAGTTTAAGGAGGGCTTCAGCTCTAATAACGCAGAAATTCAGCGTGTAAATAGCAACTGCTGCTTGAATAGAAACCTTTGAGGAGAGCTGCGTAATTGCCCAGTCTAAAAACGGCTCCTCGGCACCGGGAGAACGCTCCTGGCACGCTCAAGGTGGGGGTCACGTTGGAAATGCTGATGGAGGCAGCAGCTGCCGCTCTAACGAAGCTGCAAACCTCACAAAAACCGGGTTTTTCTGCCAAAAAGATGAGGCTGAGGTAGCTACAGGGAAGATCTGCTTCCCTCCAGGTGTGCATGAGCACAGAAACCTGCTGAAAGCAGAGGCTGGAGGGGTTTTTCCCTCCCTGTTTTCCCCTCAGGATTTTGCCAAGTCATCAGCTGGGAGGGTGAAAGAGGAAAAGAAAAGCCATTTCCAGGCTCCAAGATCTGAAATCCAGGGCACGGCTTTGCTCTGCTTGGATTTCATCACCTAAAAATGCAACAGCAGCAGGGCAGTTCTGGGGAAATCCTGCTTTTCTCATCGGATCCGGGCTGCTGGAAGGGAATTCTCCATGGATTTCATGGTTTCCTCACTGCCAGCTTGGGATGGGAGATTTTGGGGTGACAACGGCTGTTTTAGGTGGCTGTTCCCAACATCTGTGTGAAGGCTCGGGGAAGAGGGAAAATCATGGAATGGTTTGGGTGGGAATGACCTCCAAGGCCATCCAGTGCCAGCCCTGCCCTGGGCAGGGACACCTTCCACTGTCCCAGGCTGCTCCAAGCCTTTTCCAGCTCATCCTTGGACACTCCCAGGGATCCAGGAGCAGCCACAGCTTCTCTGGGAATTCCAGGCCAGCCAGGAATTCCTTCCCAAACCCCATCTCCTCTGTGTCCATCTCTAACACCAACCATTCCCACCATCCCCTCGCTGATTCCAGCCTGAAGTTGGCTCTGGAAAATCCATTTCCCTTTCCTGAGGAGCACAAACCACAGCTGAGGCGGATTTTTTTTTTGGGAAACGTGGTTATTTCCAGACTCCCTCTGCTTTGCACAGGGATGGCATTCCCAGGATTTGCCACTCCAAGCTGGGATAAACACACAATAAATCAAGGAGGAAGCACAGTTTGTGCAATCTCCACGTCTCCTGCAGCATCCTGAAAACTCCAAATAAAATATTCCCCTTCCTCCTCCTCATTTCTTTAATAAAATCTCAATTACCCTGAAGGCTTCAATTACCACAACACCACACCAGGGCTGCTGTCTCACCGCATTCTTTTTAAGTCTAAAAACATCCAATCCGGCAAAATCCTTTGGCAGCCACGTTTTTATGGTTTATTATCCTCAAAGTGTGGAGCAGCAGGAGCGTTTCTGAGCCCGGCAAATCCCACGGGACACAGGACCAGGCTCCTTTCCTAATGGGAAAATTATTTATGTGCAGGTTGCAGTCACCTCCAAGGGGAAGGAACGGCATTCCTGCCTCTCCACGCTGCCAAAATCCAGGAGCAATTGATGATCAGAACCCAGATTTGCAAATGAATCCGAGCAGGAGCTTTGGGAATCCAGCAGGTGAATAAAATGAGGTGGGGAATGAGGGGTGGAATTGCAGAAAATGGGCAATTTTCGGCGCTTTCAGTATTTAAATCACAATTTTGTTTCGAGCGTGGCTCGGTGGCAATTTTCATTTGGAGCCTGTGGATGAGGGAGTTGTGCAAAATTCCATTTTCCACCCCAAAACTCCACTTCTGTGGCCCTTCCTGAAAAGGCCAAAACTAAAGAGGCCAGCGGGGAAAGAAAAAGTAATTAAAAAGCAAAACCAACTCTTGTGCTGCTCCGTGCTCACCCAGGGAAAACAAGGACACGCCTGACGAGGATGATTAATTTGCTGGAGAATGATTTGGTTGATATTTGCCATGAATTGGCCAGGAATCAAAAAACAGGAAGAAAAGAAAAACCCAACCCCACACAAATTACTGAGCAAGGAATGAGATTTCTTGTGGAATTTTGATGTGGAGAGTTAATAATAAAAAAAAAACAAACAGGGGTGGGGAATGGAGGCTGAGGGGAGCAGGAGGATTCAGAGTCCGGGATCCCAAAATTCCATCCATGTTTTCCTTAGGGCTCCACTAGTGCCCTAAAAAATAGTGGAAATTCGGGATGGAATAGACAGGAAGAAGACAAAAATACCAGCTTTAAGTCAGTTATTAAGGAATTCTCTATCCAGCTGCTGCAGCCCCATCCCACAGACGCACTTGGGAAGTCTTTTGCTCCAAATAAACCCAAAAGTTGAGCAGATTTTTTAATTAAGGTGAAATTAAAGCCAAGCCAAATTGCCCAAGGCAGCAGAGCTACACTGGATCCAAAAAATTCCAGGAGAGCTGGAGAAGGATTTTGGACAAGGCATGGAGGGATAGGACACAGGGAATGGCTTCAGAGTGGAAAAAGGATTTGGGTGGGATCTTGGGAAGGAATTGCTGGCTGGGAGGGTGGGGAGGGGCTGGAATGGAATTCCCAGAGCAGCTGGGGCTGCCCCTGGATCCCTGGAATGTCCAAGGCCAGGCTGGACATTGGGGCTGGGAGCAGCCTGGCACAGTGGGAGGTGTCTCATAAACATGAGAGAAATGGACTCCAGCTCAGGAGTCCAAATAAATAGAAATAAATAAAGATAAATAAAAATAAAACTTATTATCTGTGCTTCAGCAGCAGCAGCTCACTGAAACATTCCCATTAAAATCAGGGAAAACAACCCAGACCTTTGGCTTTGGACACCTCAACACGTTCCCAGCAAAGTCAGGGCCCCAGAGCAGACAGAGCTCTGCACGCCCAGCCCTAAATTGCCAAAACCTCAGGGAAATTCAAGTCACTGCCTTAAATCAGCTGGGAATTACCGTAAATCCCAAGCACCAGACCCGTGGGGTCAGCACTGAAGCGTTCTCCAGACAAGAAATCGTTGAATCCAAGTGCTGGCCCAGCTGGGAACCGAGGATGCGAAGCTTCGTGGCACTAAAACAAGCTCAACTTTGGAATTTTCCTGGCTGCCAGAGCAGGATGTGGCAGCTCTGCTGGGCACGGGTGTGGCAGAGGGGGCGGGTATCGGACGATCTGAACACGTTTTACAGGGGGAAAAGGGAGGAAGGCAGGGGAAGTGCAAGAGGAACAGGGTCAGAACCCTCAGCGACCGAGGGAGTCCCACTGGGCCGCGCTGTAACTCCCTCCCAAGGCATTCCGCTCCTTAAAGGTGGGGTTTGCTCGTGCTCTCTCTGCTTTGTTTGGTCCTGGAATCGATTCCATCCCATTTCTTTTCCCCTGCTCTGGAATTCCTCAGGGACTGAACGAAGGCGGTGAAGTCTGACAGAGCAAGAACTTTGTGGACTAAAAACCATCTCAGAACTGAGGCAAGGCTCAACTTGACAAAGCGAAGGTGCTGCAGAACTGACCTTGGCCACGAGGTTTTTCTGCTGCTGGCACAGCCCAAAGCCAGATTTGTCCAGGATTCACCATCCTGATTTCACAGAGAGTTGGGTTTTTAATTCACTGACAATCCTGACGAGGAAACCACGAGGATTGGCGCCAACCAGTGCCAGGGACAGCAGAAAACCCAGAGCGTGGCTGAAGTTGTGGGGCTGCTCGAGCCAATCCGGCAGTTTTGTGGCACCAGAAGAAGGGAAAGGTCAGGGGAAGAGGAGGAAAAGGAATTTTGTAGCTCTGCGCCCAGCAGATCCCAGAACTTGCACCATCCCCCCACCAAGCCTCCAAGGCTTTTCTTTTCCAAGGATACCCAGGAAAATCAAGGAGCAACAAGGCCACGGCCTCCAGCTGTGCCAGGGGAGGCTCAGGCTGGGGAGCAGCAGGAATTCCCTCATGGAAAGGGTTGCTAAACATGGGAAGGGAGGTTTGGAATCCCCATCCCTGGAGGTGCCCCAGGAATTCCTGGAGGTGGCACTCAGGGCTCTGGTGGGATTGGGCACAATGGGCTGGGAGAGCTTTCCCAAACCTCATTAATTGTGGGATCCCGTAAGGAGGAAGGGCGTGGAACCACACAAGGACCACTGAGAGCTCCCTGGGACGACTCCAGGCTCTTGCCCAAGGTGCAGAGGGAGGGAAGGAGGCTCCCCAGGCAGGGCCAGCGGCGATTTGGTTATTCCAGCCCATTTCTGCCTCGCCTTTGTGCCCCAGGCCACCATTTCCAGGGGAGACGCAGCACAGCCAACACCCGGAGCACTGCAGCAGCTTCCTGAGTTCAGATAAAAAGGAGGGGGGGAAAAAAGGGGGGGAAAAAAGGGGGGGGAAAAAAGGAGGGGGGGAAAAAAGGAGGGGGGGAAAAAGGAGGGGGGGAAAAAGGAGAGGGGGGAAAAAGGAGGGGGGAAAAAGGAGGGGGGAAAAAGGAGGGGGGAAAAAGGAGGGGGGAAAAAGGAGGGGGGAAAAAGGAGGGGGGAAAAAGGAGGGGGGAAAAGGAGGGGGGAAAAAGGAGGGGGGAAAAAGGAGGGGGGAAAAAGGAGGGGGGAAAAAGGAGGGGGGAAAAAGGGGGGGGGGAAAAGGGGGGGGGGAAAAGGGGGGGGGGAAAAGGGGGGGGGAAAAGGGGGGGGGGAAAAGGGGGGGGGAAAAGGGGGGGGGAAAAGGGGGGGGGGAAAAGGGGGGGGGGAAAAGGGAGTGGGGGGAAAAGGGGGGGGGAAAAGGGGGGGGGGAAAAGGGGGGGGGGAAAAGGGGGGGGGGAAAAGGGGGGGGGGAAAAGGGGGGGGGGAAAAGGGGGGGGGAAAAGGGGGGGGGGAAAAGGGGGGGGGGGAAAAGGAGGGGGGGAAAAGGGGGGGGGGAAAAGGGGGGGGGGAAAAGGGGGGGGGGAAAAGGGGGGGGGGGAAAAGGGGGGGGGGAAAAGGGGGGGGGAAAAGGGGGGGGGGAAAAGGGGGGGGGGAAAAGGAGGGGGGGAAAAGGGGGGGGGGAAAAGGAGGGGGGGAAAAGGAGGGGGGGAAAAGGAGGGGGGAAAAAGCACGGGGGGAAAAGGGGGGGGGGAAAAGGGGGGGGGGAACAGGGGGGAAAGGGGGGGGGGAAAAGGAGGGGGGGAAAAGGAGGGGGGGAAAAGGAGGGGGGAAAAGGGGGGGGGAAAAGGGGGGGGAAAGGGGGGGGCGGAAAGGGAGGGGAAAGGGGGGGGGGAAAAGGGAGGGAAAAGGGGGGGGGGAAAAGGGGGGGGAACGGGGGGGGGAAAAGGGGGGGGAAAAGGGGGGGGGAAAAGGGGGGAATACAGGTAATGGCAATGGAACACACTGGGCTGGGAGCTGGAGCAGCCAAGGGATCCCCTCTTGCTGAGGCCTCAGGAGGGGGATGGACAGGCCAAGGCAGTTGTGGCTAAAAAGGATTCAGGAAGAACGGGAAAACTTCTGTAACAGAGAATGGGGGCTGAGCTCTTGTCATGCCAAGGAAAACTTAAAAATAATACTAAAATCTAAAAAATTCTGGAAGTAAACTTCGAAAATCCCCAACTTCCTCCCAAACCCAGTTAAGGATGTCCAGAGAAATCGCCAAGAGAGCTGAATTCATCTGATCCCAAAGATAAGGTTATTTATGATATTTTGGGCAGAAATTCTTCCCTGTGAGGGTGAGGAGGCCCTGGAATAGAATTCCCAGAGCAGCTGTGGCTGCCCCTGGATCCCTGGCAGTGCCCAAGGCCAGGCTGGACATTGGGGCTTGGAGCAGCCTGGGACAGTGGGAGGTGTCCCTGCCCTTGGCAGGGCTGGCACTGGATGGGATTTGAGATCATTCCACGATTCCCTGATTGAGATAATCCCTGACACCTTTCACCTGCTGGATGAAGGCCACATTTCCCGATGTTTCCAAAGGTCCTGGAGTTTTGACCTTGCTGGGGAGCACCTGAACTGCACACCCTGCAGGCTGGAGCAGAGCGTCCCTTTAATCACGGCCAGCAGCGCTAATTCCCTGCTGCTGCACACCAACAACAGAGAGCAGGAAACAAAGAACAAATAAACAAGAGAAAAAGCAGCTCAGAGGCCCCGAAGAACAACGGGAGCTTTGTCTGGGCTGGGTTTTGGCCAGGAAGCTCCGCAGGTCTGCACACACCTACTCAGTTTTCCTTAAGTAACCCAAGCAAGAGAATCTAAAAATCCCACCCAAAAATCACTTGATGAATCAGCCAGAGCATCACAATCCAATCTCCAGCTCCCAGCCAGGATCTAGTGGGGCTTTTCACAGGGCTGACCCAAGCAGCAGCTTCCTCACGCTCTGGAATGGGTGTCTTAGCAGCTCCCTTGTCTCCAGAGGCGGAGCAGACACCCAAAGATGCATCATGGAAGCGGCATCGCAAAGAACACTGAAAATGCTTCACGTGTTCGGGCAGCCCCGTGACTCATCTGTGGTCATTCTGCCGCAGAGAAACCAGAAAATGTTTCAGCTTATTTGTATTAAAAATAAAATTTAAAAAAAAAAAAAAAAAAGTCGGAGAAGAATGAAAAGCAAAGCACAGCAAGTTCTTGGCACTCGGAGTTACCCAACAGCTCCTTTGCTGTGGTGACCAGATAACCCAAGCCTTCCTGGAATCGTCCAAGGGCAGGAAACCCAAAATAATTCTTCAGCCAGTGCTGCAAAGGGGATCTCAGAGGCTGTGCCCTGTCTCAAAGAGCCCGGCTCCACTCAAAGAGACTCCCACAAAAATGACATTTACAAGCAATGCACTGCAGAACTTCAGAGCTGGAGGGTTCTGCCAGACACTTTTATGGGTGTTTGAGTCATCACCGATTTTATTTTAGATTAAAAAAAGTAACTGGTTCAGAACTAACTCCAAAGCCTTTTTTCATCTGGGGGCTGTTCCCTTTGAAAAGCTCAAAAGATATCCTGGAACAGCGTGAGCACAGCTGGGAGCAAAACTCTCTCCACACCCAACTGCTCCTTCCCATCCTCTCAGGATCCATTCCCCCTTCCCCTGAACTCTTCAGATGTCCGGAAACGAATCCTTAGGATTGCACTGGACCAGGGTTTGTAGGGGATGCCGGAAGAGTTTGGGTGTGGGAACGGCTGGCTCAGAAACCAGGCAGGAAACAATCTGGAGCAGGGAATAATTCAGCAGGGAGCGTTTCAGGAGCTCAGAGTGAGATGCCAGACGAAAAGCTCTCCTGGAACATCGAGTGGATGGTGATTTCATCTCTCTTGTAACTGCAAATGATCTCCAAACAGCACAGCACAAACACGGCCTCGGCTTGGGAACAAGAGGAAGGCCCAGACAGCGCCGGGGGGATTTGCTCGAGGTCATCTGAAAACCACACGAAGCCACAGGAGCATTTTCTCTTCCTCACTTCCCTGTTCCTCAACGCCTCTTCCTGCCCCACAGCTGAGTAGATCCCTGAAAGCCCCTCCAGTGCCGCCCAGCAATGGGCAGGGACACCTCCCACTGTCCCAGGCTGCTCCAAGTCCCGTCCAACCTGGCCTTGGGCACTGCCAGGGATGGAGAGTCCAGACCCTCTCTGGGCAACCCAACCGGAGGGAGGTTTCCATCCTGAGGAGTGGACTCCAGACCCTCCCCGAACAACGAGAGCCGGGATCTCTGGGATTTTCCCTCTGCCATTCGGGTGAGGTCTGGGCTGGCACACCCATGGTGAAGCCCAGCTCACAGCTCCAGCTTCCCACGAGCCCACCAAACAGCAACAAAACCCCTTCCTTCAGTGCTGTGTTTGAGGCCCAGCAATGAGGCAGGAAAGCAGAAGTGTTTTTTCCCCAAACTCTCCTTCTGCCAGGAGCTGACACTCAGCCCTTCTGTCCCTGTTGCTGATGAAGAACGAACCATCCCGAGTGACTCCCTGGAAGCCGCTCCCTTCCCACAGCCATCAACCCACTCTGCTTTGCTCCTTTTCCTGGGATCAGCAACCACCCCCAGCTCCCAGCACCTCCCTATCTGCCCATCTGAAGGCACCTGGAGCTCTCCAAACCCGAGCGCTCGTGCAAGCCCGGATCTGCAGCCAGGCCTTGTCCCCAGGCTCTGCATCGCCAGGCTCAGCACCAAAGCCCTCCAGGCTCCCTTCCTGCCCTGCCTTTGCCTGCTCCTGTTCGAGGAACAGCTCCCCAAACCTGCGAGCAGACACTCAACCCTTTGAAGCTCCGGGATTTGTCTGCCTTTCCAAGGAGCCTTTTGGCTCCTCTCTGGGGGTGCTGCAGGTGAGGGATGTGCTCACCTCTCCACATCCTTCTCCTGGGCTCCTTGCACAGCCCTGCTCCGAGGGAAGTGCTGTCCCAGCTCCCTGCTGAGGGATTCCTGCCCCTCAGACACAACCTCACGCTGTGTTCTGTCGCCAGAGGCCACTGGGGTGTCACGGGAGCAAAGGTGGAAGGGGAAGGTTGCAGCACCTGCCATGGGAAATGCCATGAATGATCGAATGGAGAATTCTGCTCTAATCCAACCCCCCCAGAACCGAGCTCTTCTGGCAGCCTGGCACCGTGGCTGGCATCCCTGCCCGCAGCAGGGGCTGGAATTGGAGATCTTCAGGTCCTTTCCAGCCCAAACCATCCCATGATTGTATAAAACAAGCACATATCCCTCACTCCTCTTGTGCTCTGTTCCAAACCCTTCTCGCTGCTGAGGGCTCCCCACGGGCCCAGCCCGATCCCTCTTCCTCATCACACAACCCCAACACCACTCTGGGAACAGCTTCCCCTTCCCAGACGGCTTCCCTGGACTTCTCCTCCGCCTCTTGTGGGGACCCAACGTGAGAATTTCAAACCAGACTTGAAACTGGTTTCCATTTTTTTTCCCCCCTCTCCTTTTCTTTTTCCTCCCACTCTGCATCAATTTTGGACCAGGTTCAGCTTAAACATTCTGGGCTCCAGTCTGCAGGAAAGGTATTTACAAAACAAAGGGTGTGAAGCCTTTCCCAGAGCTGGAGGTTTTGTTACCGTGTCCTTATGGATTCCTTATGTCCATGGGGAACAGAAACTCCAAGAGAAACACAGGGACCTGGACACAGCAGGGCCCCTGTAAACAACCTTTTTAAACTGACAGAGGATGGATTTGGACTGGGTGTTGGGAAGGAGCTCCTGGCTGGAATGGAATTCCCAGAGCAGCTGGGGCTGCCCCTGGATCCCTGGAAGGCCAGGCTGGATGGGGCTTGGAGCAGCCTGGGATCATGGAAGGTGTCCCTGCCCATGGCAGAGGGTGGAATGAGATCCTTAAAGTCCCTTCCAACCCAAAATATTCCATGATTCCATGTGGCCTGCAGCAACTCCTCTGAAAACCAGGAGAGACATCTCCAAAACAGTCTCATCCTATTTGACAGTTACAAAAAAACCGCACAAACCCCAAACCTTTCTCCCTCCTCTCTTTTGTCTCTCCCCTTTTTCCTTTCCTCCAGATGTTGACCAAAACAACTGATCTTGTTTGGGATGTTCGAAAATCATCTGCAAAGCAGCTGTCCACACACGGGAGGGCATCTCAAAATGCACCTGCTGCCGGGAATATCGGTCAAAAGAGAAAGGAAGAATGAGCAACTAAACACAGAACTGCTGAATGCATGAAATCTGATCTTTTTTCACTCAAAAATAACACAAGATGCACATAAATAACAGGTTAAATTAAAAAAAAAAAAGATATATATATATAAGAAAAAAGCTTTGGGTTTTGAAAGTGCCCCAACGCGTGACAACAGCTTCGATACTTTCAAGGTTTTCCTGAAAATTCATATGACAAATTTTTCCACCCAGCTGTGACATTTAAGGATTTCTCCCCCATTATTCCTCTGTGAATCACGGAATCGTTATAGAATCAGGGAATGCTTTGGGTTGAAAGGGACATTAAAGCTCTGTCAGTTTGTCTTTATAGGGCTTTGTAGCGACAGGACAAGAGGGAACGGCCTCAGGCTGGAATCAGCAGGAATTTCCTCATGGAAAAGGTGCTCAGGCCTCGGAAGGGGCTGCCCAGGGAGCTTTGGAGTGCCCATCCCGGGAGGTATCCAAGGAATTCCTGGAGGTGGCACTCAGTGCCAAGGTCACAGGTTGGACTCAGTGACCTTGGAGGCTTTTCCAACCTCATTAATTCTGGGATTCTGGGATTCTGTGTGCCCCCTCTGCTCTCCAGCCACACAAACTTCCAAAGCAGCCACTGCCAAACTCCCCAGGATAACAATCCCGAGCCACACCGCTCCTCTGGAGTTCTCCCAAGAGCCAGAAGTTGGGATAATGAGCTGGAATTCCCGGGATCGGTACCATGAACCAGCCCAGAGGTGGCTGTGTGACACTGTCCCCACCACACCACTCCAGCAGCACCTGGAGACTCTGGAATGTCACAGCGGGGAGGAAACACCCCAGGCTGACCCGGAGCCAGCCCAGGGCTGCTGCTTTCCCAGGAAAAAGCAGCAGGGTGGGAATGGCTCCCAAAGGATGCACTCAGAGAGTGGCACTGCCACCCCTTCCCACTCCCAGGGCAGGAGTGAGGGGATGGATGCAGCCAGGAGCACTCAGGACACACACACAGAGCCTGGATTCCCGAGGAAGATTCCCGAGGAAGATTCCCAGGGAAGCCCATGTTAATCCCGAGGAAGATTCCCAGGGAAGCCCAGGTTAATCCCGAGGAAGATTCCCAGGGAAGCCCAGGTTAATCCCAAGGAAGACTCCCAGGGAAGCCCAGGTTAATCCCGAGGAAGACTCCCAGGGAAGCCCAGGTTAATCCCGAGGAAGACTCCCAGGGAAGCCCATTTTAATCCTGAGGAAGACTCCCAGGGAAGCCCATGTTAATCCCGAGGAAGATTCCCAGGGAAGCCCATTTTAATCCTGAGGAAGACTCCCAGGGAAGCCCATGTTAATCCCAAGGAAGATTCCCAGGGAAGCCCATTTTAATCCCGAGGAAGATTCCCAGGGAAGCCCAGGTTAATCCCGAGGAAGACTCCCAGGGAAGCCCAGGTTAATCCCGAGGAAGACTCCCAGGGAAACCCATTTTAATCCTGAGGAAGATTCCCAGGGAAGCCCATTTTAATCCCGAGGAAGACTCCCAGGGAAGTCCAGGTTAATCCCGAGGAAGACTCCCAGGGAAGCCCATTTTAATCCCGAGGAAGACTCCCAGGGAAGCCCATGTTAATCCCGAGGAAGACTCCCAGGGAAGCCCATGTTAATCCCGAGGAAGACTCCCAGGGAAGCCCATGTTAATCCCAAGGAAGATTCCCAGGGAAGCCCATTTTAATCGTGAGGAAGATTCCCAGGGAAGCCCATGTTAATCCCGAGGAAGATTCCCAGGGAAGCCCATGTTAATCAGAGCGGTTGCCACGGTGACTTTAATTCCATCAGCTGCTCCAAGAGTCTCCCAAGCCCCGACTCCACACCACTGATCAGGAATCTGGCATAAAATTAGCACTGGAGAACCCCATTTAAACCAATTTAAAGCCCAGAGGATGGTGAGCCAAAATTTAGGAAAAAAGGGGGGAAAAACCCCCAAACTGTGTCTGTCTCCAGGAAACTCTCCCATTTTTATCCACGTGGAAGTGCTGGATGAGGCTGAGCACAAGCACAATTAAATATTCATTTTGCTTAGTCAAACATGGTCTCCTCAATTTTCTTATCAAGGAAAAATATGACATCCCATCAAGTCAAAGGTGCTGGAAGAATTATTCCTGGCTCCTGGGAGAACGAAACATGGAAAATTGGTCTGTGAGGAAGAGATTTCCAAATTTCTTCTCTGCCTATAGTGTGGCTGGTAAAGCTGTTTGGAAAAATATTCCTTTAATTTCAGCACAGCAGGAATGAGCAGAGCTGACACTAATCAAGACAAAAACTCCCTAACATCGATTCCAGGCTTTTTTTTGGGGGGTTGGAATGAGATGGGCTCTTCCCCAAGCTGAATCCTCACTCCAGGAATTCTGAAAGCAAAACTCCTTGAGCCCAAAGTTTTCCACAGGCATCCACCCAGTGGTCAATTACTAGGACAGTAAAGCCAAATATCATTTTTCTCCCTATTAAAATATGAATTATTTTAAGCTTCACTCAATTATTTTCTCCTTCCTGCCCTCTGCTGTCTGGAATTTCTCCTGGACTTTCTAATGTCCCTGTGGACACTCTCCTGGGTACCACAGCGTGAGGCTCCATTCCTAACTCTGGGAAAGCATCGAAGATTTTATATTTCCTGCACAACAAAGGCTTTCAAAAAGCTTTCTTCCCATTTTCTACCACGTCCTCTAAATCCACGGCTAGGGATGAATCCCACAGATCCAAAACTGCAAAGAGGACTGAGAAAAACACCCTCAGGGTTTGATAAACGAAGGGCTGAGGTGAAAACCATGGGTGCAACATCAAGACTTCAGTCAGCAAACCTCCAGGAAGAAATTCAAAATCATTTCCAGAAGAAGAAATTGATTGTCCCCATTCATTTATTGGGAATACCAGGAGCAGCAGGGAGGTTCCACAGGACACCTCCAGCAAGGAGATACAACAGGACTTTAATCACTTCCCCTCCTTCAATCCTTCACTGGAGCCCAATTTGTTCTGCTTGTTTCGTGCTCATCTTGGCATTGTTTAAAGGCATTAAAAATCAGAGAGGCTGGGATTCAGCACTGTTCATTTTGTTCCTTGGTCATTCTCCTCTCCAGAGGTTGTTTTTTTTTCCCCCACCAGCTACAGTGGATGCTGATGTTGGGAAATTGGGATTACAACAAGCCCCGAGTCTTCTGTGAGATAAGATTTTAGAGCTCAGTCTAAAATCCACCAGAGCACAAGTGCTGCCCGCCTGACCTTCCCGGCAGCCCAGCGAGCAGCGATGCTGCCGGAGGGAAAGAGCTCCATAAAAGCTGCCAGAGGAAATCGGGAATGAGGCGACATTCCAGCCGCTGGGAGCTGCGTGCCCACCCAACAGCCGGCACGGCTCATCCTCCCACCAAATCCTCCGGGACGTCAATTCCATCGCCACGCTGCTCCTGTCCAAGCCAAGGCCTTACATTTCCAGGAAATCATGGAATCATTGAGGTGGGAAACCACCTCGGAGCCCAGGGAGTCCGACCACCCTCAGCGCTGCCCAGGCCAGCGCACGCCTTGGAAACCCCTCCGGGGATGGAGGGGGCCGGACAACCCTTTCCATGAAGGAATTTTTCCCCATATCCAACCCGAACCTCCCCTGGCACAACCTGGGGCTGTTTCCTGCTGGGCCAACGCTGTCAGCTCTGCACGTTCTGATTTCCCAGAGCGATCCAGCAGAGGGGTCATTGTCCCAGCAGTTCCAGCCGATGTCCCTGCCTGCTGTCATTTGTCACCTCCTCAGCACGAAATAAAGGGACTTCACTGATCCACTTGTGGCTTCTCGGGCCTCAGCTTGGCTTAGCAGAGCCCAAAAATAAGAAATGAAACAAAAAATAAGAATGTTTTCTGGTCTTTGCCCCGGTTCGGCACCTCTACAACCCACCCTGGCCTCCAAAGCAGCCGAGGGAAGCTGAACAAACGCAGGGAGCACAGAAATATTTTCATTTGCAGCAGGGGAAGCCGAGTCTCGGCCTCAGTGGACTTGCTAAAAGCACAGACAAGCAATAACACCTCCTGCACCTGAATCAAACCCTCGGGAGAACCCACGATTTTCTGAGCTAGCTGAAGACAAAAAGGATTTTGTTATCAGCTTTTGAAACCTCGCAGTAACAGCAGAAAGACTGGAGAGGGATTCAATGCCAGTGGAGAGTAGAAAAACTGCAGGTTGTTTAACAGAAAACCACTTCAATTAACGCCAAACTCGATGTGAAATGCTGGAAATTACAGCCCAGAACGTCCAAGGCGGGGGTTGTTGTCTTGTTGTTTTCAACCAAAAAACGCCACATCGAACACATCAGTGCATCCTGCAAACAACAAAAACCATCTCAGGCCAGACTGAAAAGGATCCCAGCTGAATTCCCCAGCTCCAGAAAGTCCTGGAGAACTCCAGGTCTGAGTCAGCGGCTTTGAGAACATCCCTGGGAACAGACAGCAGCAGGAACTGCAGGGAGCTGTTTGCCCAGACTGGTCCTTGAGTCATTTTTATGGGAATGATCCATTCCCCGGCTTTTCCCAGGATGAAACATCCATCAGGTTCACCTCTGGGGGGTAAATAAGGAGCAGAACTTCCTAACTCCTTCTGTTTTTTAAATACTTGCCTTTGGGATCTAATCTGCCATGGGGTGGTTCAGCAATTTTTTTGCAAGTACCTAATTTTTGAGCTGATTTTATCTCTTCTTTCTGCTTCTCATGAAAAATGCAACTGGCTGCCTATTTAAGGCTCTGTCAGGACAGGGAAAAAAAAAAAAAAATATATATATATCTAAAAATACCTGGAGTTCCAACAGTCCCAGCCCTGCAGCATTCCAACTCTTAGGATAAAGCTGGAAATTAGGGGAATATTAAAGCTGGGAACTGAGGAGAAATAAAACCCCCTAGAATCAATAAACACTCAGAGCTTTGGGAAGAAGCTGTGTCCATCAGTGGATGGAACAGGTTCATTTTGCACCATCCCAGGGTGCTCTAAGCCCTGTCCAGCCCGGCCCTGGACACTTCCAGGGATGGAAAATCCAGTTACAAACCCGAGACGGAGAACCTTGGAAAAGCTGGAGAGCACAAAGCACCCCAGCACTTTTTGGAATGTTAATTCCAGGCTCTGCCCCATCCTTGCTTAACCCAGAGTGCTCCAAAGTCACATTTCCTTTCACCTGGGACAGGAGCTGGGCAACGTCACCCCAAATCCTCTGGAAGTCCCCGCAAATGTCATTTATTTCCATTTCTGTTGGCCCCAGAATCTTCTGGAAAGCCACACGGAACCCTCGGCTCCCTCTAACAACTGTTCCAGCCAAGACATCTGTGCGTGACTCTAGCATAGCAAAAATAAAAGACATCTCAACGTGTACTTACAGAATTACACAAGTGCATTTCCCAGCAACGACAACAAAAGACATTTCAAGAACTAAAAAGCAACCCGAGGTTCTCTCAGCAGCACAAACTGTGCCACAGCTCGGATCCAAAAAGAAGCGTGGCCAAAGATGCCAATTTCATCAGCTTCACCCGTGGTTTCGAGGGATAACAAATTCTGGTCCATTCTTGGAACAACCTGGGATAGGGGAAGGTGTCACCCAGGTGGCACTGGGGGGTCTTTAAGGACCCTTCCCACCCAAAGCATTCCGGGATTTTATGGGAATTCAGAATGTATTTTGGGAGTGAGCGCTGATGCCATGAGCTGCACCTATGGAATATTTGAAGTTTGAAAGTTTCCTTAGCAGCTCCATCAGGCTGAATTCCTGCTCTGGGAAAAGCTGGACAGGCTTTGGATGCAAAAAAAATGCCAAGCCAACATCGTTTGAGAACACTGACCTTCCCAAATCCAACTGGAAACAAGAAATCCACGCTTCCTAAGGGCACTGAACCCTGCTTTGAGGCCTTAAACACAGCGTCAGATGAGAAAACCTCTCCAAAAAACCCTTAATTTTTAAAAATCTTTGACCTCCAAGCTCCCTGAAGAATTCCACATTCCTCAGGCCTCTTCCCTCCTGCACTTTCTCCTGCTGCGGAGCTGGGATTAACTGCACAAAGCCTCTGGTTAATCCAGGACACACACACACACACACTGAATTTTGGGTCCCGCAACCGCCTCTGCCTCTGGAAATGAGTCCCTCACAGCTGCACCACCAAAAGGAGCAAACAGAGCTGCCTAAAACCTTCCCTCCTTTTTTACCTCCTCCCAATATCTCACCTCAAGCCCCAGAACGTTGCTGGGAACAGCTGATTCTGCCAGCGCTGATGCTGCAACTAAAAATACGAACCATTTTCTCCCCGTGCCGGTGCCACCTGCGTCAGCTGCTCCCGGCTGGAAAGCTCCCCACCTTCTGCTCCTATTTCCAAACTTTCCATCAAGAAACACCCTGAGCTGACACCAGCAGCCTCTGGATACACCAAAGGAAGAAATTCAGTGGTTGATACCTTCTCCAGGCTGAAATTGAAGCATTTCAGAGGGATTTTTTGTTGTTTTTTTTTTTTTTTTTTTGCTGGAAGTGCCTTTAACTGCAGACCTGAGCACGGAGGATTTCACACAAGAAATATTTAAAGCTTATTTTAGCCTTAACTCCCTCTTTTCCTCCCAGTCAGTTTGCTGCTCATTCCAAGCCCTGGAGTCTAACACTTCTGCTGGGACTCAAACAAACAGCCTCCAGGATTTTTATTTCGAGGCTGGACCTTATTTCTCAGGCTGCCTGTCTCTCTTCCACCCATCGCTCCCATTTTGAGACCCACAGCTCCCCTCCCCACAGGAGAGGGCATCAGCCATCCCACCCCAAGCAGGAGGAGGTTCCCCTCTCATGACTGAGGTTTTACTCTTGGACCTTTGGCTTTGAAACAGCAAAACTGAAATGGAAAATAAATCATTGAATCACAGAACGGTTTGGGCTGGAGGAGACCTTCAAGATCAAACAAACTCGCCCTAAATATCCATTTATTCTAAATATTGGAGAAGAAAATGTTTCGGTTTCGTAGCCTACCACCGTGGCAGCTCAACACCTTGAGAATTGCATTCCTTCAGTTTGCAGCATTCCTTAATTTAACCAAAACGGAGCAATCTTCCTGCTCCACCTGAGCTACCTGGCTCCTTCCTTTCTTTTGAGCTCCAGCTCCTCCTTGCTGCACTTCAGTCAATCCCATGGCTTCACAATTCACCAGACAGAGGTAAAAGCAAAGCCTGAACGGTCAGCACCCAGAGCTGTAATTCCTTCCCCCTGCCTTGTTGTTCACACCCCAACTCAGGGCCAAAGCTCCAGCTACGCCTTTTAACTGCCTGGAAATTCAACTACCAGCTTTCTGTCCCTCCAGGAGAGCCACAACACAAAGATCTCGATGTGTTGCAGCGATTCTGACCTGCCACGGGAACAGATTCCGGTGCCACAGCCCCCTGGCAAAGGGCAGCTTTGCCATTCCCAGTTCCAAGGCTCCCTGCAGCTCTCCCCGGCTGCTGTTCCCTCACCAGCTCATTTCACAGCCATTATTTCCCTCTCCCTTCACCTTCCCTTCCCGCCCCTCAGCCCCAAAGGCTGATGGATTGATCTGTGTGCGCTCGGTTCCACACAGGCACCTTCCAAAATTAACCCGGATTCATCGGCGATTATCGCACCAAATTAAAGAACACGGCCTCCCCCCAGAAGGTTTTCCTAAAGAGCATTCCAGCCACGCTCGTTCCGTGCATTTCCCGGGAAGTCAGCCCCCGGGAGAAGCATTTATCACCTGGCAGAAGTGACGGCTCGGGGTTAGAAGGGAAAAAGAGAGGCGAAACGCACGCATGGATGTAAAATCCTGAACGGAGCCAAAAAATCCCCCCCATCCGTGTGCCCCACCAAAGGTGGGAATTTACACGGGAAAAGCGAGGCTCGCATCCCAGTGAAATGTGCTGGGAACCAAGGTCAGAGGCATCGTTTAGAGGAGCCACATGAGAGTCATTTACAGTCTGAGCAGAACAAAACCTCCCGTGGCAGCTCCCCAGTCAGGTGATGTGCCAGCCCAGTGAGCAGCAGGCATTTTCTGGGATGAAATCCCTGCACCGGGGAATTTCACGGTGAGGAGTTTCAGGAGGGTTAGAGCGGAGCAAGGACACGACAGGAGGATGTGGCACCTCGTTAGCGGTGCACGGTGACACGGTGACAAAAGCCATCGCTTCTTCCCACAGCCCCCGGCGCTGCGGAGGCGTCTGCAAAGAGCAAACCGTGCCCACGAAATGAATCAACAGCCCCAGCAAATCAATCCCTTCCCAGCCCAAAACCTCGGCTGTAACGATGGGAAAAGCGCAAGAACACGGCTGGAAATCCGAGCAGGCAGCTGGGCTTTCTGCTGGGACGGGGGGGGGGGGGGCGGAAAAAAATATCACCTTTTGCTTTGTGGCTTGGTGTTTGCTTAATATAAAACCTCCCAGTGGCTGCCGTTTAACCTTCCCAGTGTGGGGTGCAGGTGCCAAGCACTTCACAACCATTAAACCAAGACCTGAATCTGTTTAAATCCAAGTTTTTCTTGTGGAAGAGGGTTGGAACTGGACGGGCTTTAAGGTCCCTCCTACCCCATCCCATCCCGCGATTCCACGACTCTTCTCTCAGCTGAAGGAAAGGGGCACAGAGTTGCCATGACAAGGCTAAGATCACCCAGTTAATCAGCTTGGGAGTCTTAATTACAGCTCCCCCCTCACTAGTAACAGATTTCCAGAAGTTCTGTGACTCTCAGCCCTTGGATCTGGGAACGCTCTAAGAACTAACACACCACGAGCATCCACCACTCCCCCAGAGCTGATGAGCGATCAGCTCCTCATCAAAACACCACTAAAACCCCAAAAACCAGCCCAGGTGACTCAGGCCCTGACTCACAGGCACGGATAAGTTTAGCCCAGGACACCTGAAGCTGTTACTCAGCCCCCCTGGCTTCACCTCGCTCCCCACGCGCCCCTGACTCACCCCAAATCCACCCCAAATCCACCCCACGGCTGAGCCAGGGCAGCTCCTGGAGAGGCTTTTCCATCGCCCACTCCATTCCCAGCTCTTCCTCGACCTCACACGCTGGAAAGGTTCATCCACCGGGAAATTCACTCAACCTAAAGGGGGGAATTTCATCCCGTTTGCCACGGGAGAAGCTGGAGGAGGGCAAGGAGAGAGGGTCAGGAGAAGGTTTGGAACCATTATCCCACGCCTCAAAAGTCCAGTGTCACCTCAGGAATGAGGAATTACAGCATTTCCAGCAAGAATCCAAAGGGAACAACGACGGGATTCCAGGGGTCTTTTCCCCAAGATCGGATCTTCTTTTTTTGAGAAAAACCCAGCACCATCTATGTGTGCATATAAATATATATAAAAATATAAAACAATAATAATAAAAGTATTTATATACCTAAAAATATAATTTTACTCCATCTATTACTTCCTATTTTATACCCTACCAAGGTAAAATACAAATCAGAACATCTAAAAGCAGGCAGATAAATAAAATACTGAACTGACAGAGAAGAAGATTTCAAATGAGAGCGGTATCAGAGGAAAAGAGTCACTGGAATTTTCTGGGAACTCTGGTTCTGTCTCAGGACTACAAAATCCCAATTTAGTGGCGTGGTGTTTCAAGGACGGGTGTTAAGATTTCAAGGAAAGGAAAAAAACCCCAAGAAAAATATATTTGTACAATCTATAACCCAGTCAATAAAAAGCTACTGAGATTTTTTTTTTCTTCCAAACACTGTTTAGAATCAGTTTCACTACAAATTTCACCCATTTTAATTAGACTTTTACCTCTGTTTCAGCAAAGTTCTGTTGGATCTGAGTAAAAAAAAAAAAAAAATCACCTTGCTTATTTTGGTTCTAAACCTCCTTTCACCAGATGCTTCAGCTCCACGTGCCCAATTTTACAGCCACAGACCCGGGGACAATTTGATGGCTCCCAAATCTGGTTTTATTCCAATACCACGGCTCCCTGAGGAGGAGAGGAGCCTGGATGTGGAGATGTGGTAAATGCAAAGCCTGGTTTGAGTGGCAGGAACCCGCTGAAGTCACTGGGAAAAGGAGGAGAAGGAACAGTTTGTGCTCCCAGATCCCCTTCCAGCAGCACATCCCGCTGCCTTTAGCAACCAGACGGATCGGCAGCTCCAAAGAAACCCCTCCCAGGAGCCAGCTGGGAGCTGGGCTGCTCCTCACGTGGAATTCCAGCTTTCTCCTGGATCCTTTGCTCTGCTCCTGCGAGGCACCAGCTGCTGGGATTAGGAGCACCCAGGGAGCAACGCAGGTTTGAAGCCGTTCCTGGTAACGACCCCAGCCCAGCCCACCCTTCCCTCCCAGGCTTAGTGGGAATTCAGTGCCATGGAATTCAGGAGGGGAAGTGCAAGGACAAATCCCTTCTTGTGGTTTAACCCAGGAACGAACGGAGAGGGACGGGATAAAGAGTTTAGAAGTACTGAGCAGAGTTGAGGAGAAATATGGGTGCCCTGAGGGTCTCTAAAAATAGAGATGGGATTAGGATATCAGACAGAGAGGGCTCCAGACACTGGGGATGGGAGTCATGATCTTAGAGGAAAAATGTCCTTTATCGAGGAGCTGAACCCCCCAGCAGGGAATTTTAGGGGGATGAAGAAACCTTGATCCAGACTCTCCTCACGGGCAGACCTTGCCCTGCAGGGATGTGCTCTCCTTCCAAGGAGAAACTGGAATTTCAGGGAAGCCATGGTTTAAGGAAATCACGGTTATGGAGACAAATTCCCTCACCCTGGGTCTTCCAAAGGGAGAGGAAATATTGCAGCAACCCCAAAAGACGGTGGAAGTCCATTAGTAGGGAGGTAAAGTCTTCACCCCAAAGTTTCATGAGATGGGAGGCTCCCCTTAGGACAGGGACACTTCTTTTCCTACACCCCTCAAAAGTTTCACGGGGGACAACTCCTCCTCCTGAGCTTTCCAACGGGAAGGATGCCAGGCACGAAAAGACCAGGAAAATGTGCATTTCCCTCCATCCACGCACGGAGGATGTATCCACAGCAGAGCACACACAACCCCCCTACTCCAGGGAGTGTCCGTGCCCACGGCTGCATCCACCTGAGGAGCTGCAGACACGCAGATGGATTCACCAGGAGGACAGAGCTCCACACGCTCCTGGGGTGAAGCTGGAAGGTCACAGCCGGGATGGGGCACCCCAAAACCCACCCTGACTCACCCCAAGGCACAGGGACATCCCGCATCCAGGTACGGGCACACCTGGCCGTGCCTCGCATGCCAACGTCACCGGCGGCTCCCGGTACATTTTTATCTGCTGCTTATCCATATTTCCAAGATAACCCTGGGAGCGTGAACCTGATGTGAACCCACACACACCCTGGAGCTCACGTACCGCGTTTCCCGCAGGCACCCCCACACCTGGGGGTGCGGGAATGGGCTGTGAACACACCCAGCGCCACCCCACAGGGCAGACACGGGGGGGGACGTGGCGCAGACAGACCCCCAGACATGGCAGACCACGGCCCCAAAATGCAGCCACGGCCCTGGGGCACCCCCGCGGGGTCACCGACACCCCCCGCGCACCGGGGACCCCACAGCGGGCCGGCCCCTGCCCGGCGGAGGCAGCGCCGCGGCCCCGAGCCCCGGGCCGGCTCCCCCGAGCCGCTGTCCCGCACAGCCCCGCCGGGGGGTTCCCGGTGTGGCCCCCGTTACCTTCTTGACGGTGCGCGGCGCCTCGGTGACGGTGCCGTCGGGGCTCACGAGCGCCTCGGCCGCGGCGCCGCTGCTCTCGCCGCCGTCGCGGTGCCGGTGCTGGGGGTGGTGCGGGTCGCTCCTCTTCATGGCCGAAGCCTGCGGCACCTTGGCGGCGGCCGAGGACAGCCCGGCGGCCGAGGACAGCCCGGGGCAGCCGCTCCCCGGAGGTCGCTCGGCGGAGGGGGCCGGGGCCGCCTCACGCTCGGCGCCCGGCACGGGGCAGGCGGCCGCCGCCACGCCGTGCCCTGGCGCGTGAGCGCCCACAGGGTCGCACGGCGGCCCCGCCGCCTTGTCCATGGGGCCGCCGAGCTCCTTCAGCTCCACGGCGGGCGCGGCCACCGCCACCTGCACCGACATCGCCGCCGACTGCTCCGGCTCCGGCTGCGGTTCCCTCAGGGCCGCCGGCCCCGCCCCGCGCCGTCCCGCCCCGCCGCCCTGGCGGCCGCGCTGCAGGCCGGGATACGCAGTCCTCCCGCCCGCGCTCCGCCCCGTCGCGACTACAGCTCCCGTCATCCCCCGCGGCGCGACACCGCGCCCCGCCTCCTCGCGGCGCCGCGCGGGGGTTGGCGGGAGTTGTAGTCCGCGCGCGGCTGCCGGCGGCGGCTGAACGCCCACCCCGTGAAGGCGTTGGGTTCTTTTTTCACGTTTTGGTGAATTTTCCGTGTTTCAGCCGCCGGACACAGAATCGCAGAATCACTGAGGTTGGAAAAAACCTCCAAGATGATCGAGTCCCAGTTGTGCCCGATCCCCACCTTGTCCCCAGCCCAGAGCCCTGAGTGCCACGTCCAGGAAGGAATTCCTTGGACACCTGCAGGGATGGGCACTCCAAACCTCCCTGGGCAGCCCCTGCCAAGGCCTGAGCACCCTTTCCAGGGGGAAATTCCTGCTGGCGCCCACCCTGAGCCTGCCCTGGCCCAGCCTGAGGCCGTTCCCTCTCTCCTGTCCCTGTTCCCTGCCAGCAGAGCCCGACCCCCCCCGGCTGCCCCCTCCTGTCAGAGACTTGTGCAGAGCCACAAGGTCCCCCCTGAGCCTCCTTTGCTCCAGGCTGAGCCCCTTCCCAGCTCCCTCAGCCGCTCCTGGGGCTCCAGCCCCTTCCCCATCTCCACTGCCCCTTCTCTGGACTCACTCAGGTATGGCACTTGGTGTCCCCACAGTGCCAGGGAGCTCCCCAAGGCCCGGCGTGCCAGGAAAACCCATGGAAATGAGGAGCCACAACATCCTGGCCTGGGGAACGTGTCATCCCAAAGCCTGGAACTTGCTGTCCTGCTGGGCCTGGTGGCCACAGAGCTCTGCCTACAGGGACAAGCCCCTGAGATCCACCTTTTCTAAATCCAGTTCTTCGGGAATGTGCTAACCCATCCTTTGATTGTTGGTATTTATTGGGAGCAGCCCTGGGAGAAGAACTTGGAGCTGTTGGTTGGTGAGAGCTTAATTAATTCTGAGTTCTCAGGTGTCAATTCCAATCCTCAGGTGTCCAATTCTCAAGCCCTGGGTGGGCCCGGTGTTTGGGATGAGCTGAGGGAGAGGGGAGGGACCTCCCCAAAAATCAGGAGGGAGAAAAGCGATGGAAGCAGCGGAGCAGCAAACCCTGGGAGGCTGAAGGAGGATTTCAGGGAAGAAAGGGCTGGCTGCGAGTCATCGGAGAGGGGCAGGAATTCCAGAGGGGGATTGGAGTTAAAGGAAAAGCAGCGCATCCCTGTGTGCCCGGAATGCGATGAGGACAGTTCTCACTGAGCTCAAGCTGTTTCCTACTGAAGCAAAACCAGGGTCTGACTCGGCCGCACGTTCCTCCCTCTCTCCGGGATCACAAAACTCCCTCTCGGGAGGATTCCAGGCTCAGGAGGGGCCTCTGAGAAGCGAACTCTTTGAAAGCCGCCGGGGGAGGGCTCTGAAGCTGGAGCGATGTCCCTCCCCTTCCATTGGCGCTGCGAGAGCAGGCGCCGCGGTTCTGCTGAGGAGAGGAGCTTGTGTAGACCTGGAGATGGAGAAATCCTCCGGGATTTATCATTTCCTGGTGCCACAGATCCCACAGATCCCACAAAAAGATCCCAGGTTGTTTCGCACACCCTTAACCAAGGCAAAATCCTGACCCTGATCCTCTTCTCCTCAGGAGAGGAGCTTATGCAGGCCTGGAGATGAAGAAATCCTCCAGGATTTATCATTTCCCGGTGCCACAGATCCCACAAAAACCCCACCAGGTTGTTTTGACCAAGGCAAAATCCTGACCCTGATCCTCCTCTCCTCAGCAGAGGAGCTTGTGCCAACCTGGAGATGGAGAAATCCTCCAGAATTTATCATCAGATCCCACAAAAACCCCATCAGGGTGCTTTGCACGCACTTGACCAAGGCAAAATCCTGACCCTGATCCTCCTCTCCTCAGCAGAGGAGCTTGTGCCAACCTGGAGATGGGGGAAATCCTCCAGAATTTATCATTTCCTGGTGCCACAGATCCCACAGATCCCACAAAAAGATCCCAGGTTGTTTTGCACACCCTTGACCAAGGCAAAATCCTGACCCTGATCCTCTTCTCCTCAGGAGAGGAGTTTCTGCCAACCTGGAGTGGAGAAATCCTCCGGGATTTATCGTCTCCTGGTGCCACAGATCCCACAAATCCCACAAAAAAACCACCAGGTTGTTTTGACCGAGGCTAAATCCTGACCCTGATCCTCTTCTCCTCAGCAGAGGAGCTTGTGCCAACCTGGAGATGGAGAAATCCTCCAGAATTTATCATCAGATCCCACAAAAACCCCATCAGGGTGCTTTGCATGCCCTTGACCAAGGCAAAATCCTGACCCTGATCCTCTTCTCCTCAGCAGAGGAGCTTGCGCAGGCCTGGAGATGGGGGAAATCCTCCGGAATTTATCATTTCCTGGTGCCACAGATCCCACAGATCCCACAAAAAGATCCCAGGTTGTTTTGCACGCCCTTGACCGAGGCAAAATCCCGCCCTGAGTTCGGTCCTTTGAGCTCACCTGGCTCAGTGTGGGACCTTCCTCACCTCGTAGAGGCGACTCCTGAAATCGGGACACTGGCAGGGATGGCCAGGATGGATTTCATCCATTTCATGCCACCAGATGGATGGCCAATGCCAACCTTCCTCCCCTGGGGTGAGTGGTTAAGTGAATCCATAGGGAATATGTGTATCCATAAGGAATCATTTCGCTTTCCTGGGCAAAACGTCCTGTTTTTCCTGGGAAAAACCCCCGGAACTCCCAGTGCTAACTGGACATCAATCACAGGGTGGCACGGAGAGATTATCCCAGCTCCCAGGGATCCGTGTGCCGGGCTGTGCCTGGAGATTTATCTGGGAAAACAACGGATATCGGGAGAGGAAGGGAGAGGCTGTTTGGGGAGGGAGGGCTGAGAGAGGCTCCAACAATCGGGGCTCTGTGAGAGCGAGGCAGGTTGGGGCTGGCTCCTTCCCTCGCTCCCTGACACTTTTCCTTGGAAGTTTGGGAGAAAGCAGCCTTGGCAAAGCAAAGTTTCTTTCTCTGAGAGCCGTAGATCCACAGCAGAGTTCGGTTTCTCCCACTGATCACGACCACAAACAAAATTGAGGCAGGAAAGGAGTGAAAAGCTGCGGTTTTCAGGCTGTTTTCTGTCCCAGCTGGCGTGGAAATCCCTCATTCCCGGCTGGAATGGGGATGGACACTCCATCCATGCGTGGTGGAACCAAGCTGGAGCCAGGGGCGTGGAGCAGAGGCGAATTATCCCCAAACTGGAGCAAATTGTGGCCCAAAGGGGAGGGAAGAGCAGGCTCAGGCTCCATGTCGGATGTGGCTCGACTTTCAGGACAAGAAACGGCCTCAGGCTGTGCCAGGAGAGGCTCAGCTTGGACATCGGCAGGAATTTCCTCATGGAAAAGGCGCTCAGGCCTTGGAACTGCCCAGGGAGGTTTGGAGTCGCCATCCCTGGAGGCGTCCGAGGAATTCCTGGTGACAAGGTGGGGATGGATCAGCACAAGCTGATCCTGGAGGGCTTTTCCAGGAAAACGAAATGATTCTGGGATTGCCTGGCATTGCTAACCAGAGGGGGAAGGAGGGATGAAATCCCAGGTGGGCACAGGGATGAGTTCCCAGGTGGGCACCCACGCCTTGATCCCACACAAAGAAGGAACCCCAGGATTTTTTCGGGTTTTTCCCCACCGCAGCAGCCACGAAATCCAGCGTGGCCGAGCCATCCCACCCCTTGGATTCCCACATTCCCTGGAATCCTCCATCCAGCTGCAGCCCTGACCACCTTCCCGGCCTGGATTTTGCCCATTCCTGGGATATCCAGCCCAAAAATCTGCTGGAAATGGAGCCAGAGCCAGGTGTGTGATGGGCACCAGGACTGCTCCGTGTGGATCCTCTGCTTCCCTGATCCCAGTTAAAACCAGCTGCTGGTAACTGGGAATGGTTTCGGCTCCTCTCCAGCCCTTCCAGGCATGAAGGAAATAGGGAAAAACCCCCAGATTTATGGAAGTTTTTCAGTTCTTTAAGGCTCTGGCACTCGCCTGGAAGCCACCAGAAAGTTGTCATTTTTCCAGGATATAGAATTCCAAACTGGAAATCGATACCACCCTATAACATAATCCCTTCCAATTGCTCCTCTGGCCCACTGATAGGACTTTTGGATGATTTTGGGGGGCTTTTTGGGGTGATTTTGGGCTGATTTTTGGCCATTTGATTCCAGCAATCCCATTTTTCTGCAGCCATCAATTCCTCCTGGCAGCATCCCCGTGACCTGCCTTCACTATCCGGAGATTTCATCCTTTTAATTCCACCAGCTGGATGGAAAATGCCAACATTTCTCCCTGGGGAGGAGCGGTTAAGTGAATCTGTAGGGAATAAGTGGATCCATAGGGAATAAGTGGATCCATAGGGAATATTAATCAGATTTCTTGAAATCTCCCTGGTTTTCCCCGGTGAAAGCTCTGGAGGTGTTGGGAGATGTGTGACCCTCGGTGCTTTGCTCTCCTGCACCTCCCACGGGAATGTTGGAGCTTTTCCCTAAGGATATTTGAGATCCAGGCAGGAAAATCCGCTGGATTTTGGCAAATTGGGGGTGTTTTCCTTCCTTAAAAATGTTGTACCTCTGTGCCAAATCAAGGTGGGGTGGGGGTTTTTTTGGGAGGGAATATGATGTTGTCAGGCCATCTCCTGCTGCTTCCAAAATTTAAATATTTCCGCTTTTTTGTTGTTGTTTCAAAACTGCAAATTATTTAGGAGTAGCTTTGTTAGAACTGGGTTTTAACTAAGAAAGCCACAAAAGAAAATATATAGAAAGGCGGGGAGGGGAAAAAGGGCTAAAAAAAAAAGAAAAAGGGGCAGATAAAGAGAAATATTTTGTTTCATCCCAGACAACCCAGCTTTGACTCCGGAGCAGGGTCAGCCCTAAAAAAAACCACTGAAAAATGCAATTTTCCCTGACCAATTCCACCCAAATGTCAAGGTCTGGTTTTCAGGATAACCAAACCGTGCAGCTGCCTGGCTCCCAAGCGAAATAAAGAAGGGATCTTTTCCCAAAAGCAGCGTTTTTCCCCCCAAAAAAGCACCGGCGCTGTGGGAAACATCGGATGGGACCTCACCTGGCAGTTCCCCCCCAAAATTTGGGGCCACCCAGGCGAGGATTTGGGGGATATTTTAGCCCGTGGTGCCACCTGCTGGCAAAGGGCCCGCCCAGTGCTCCCAGTTTGCGGCCAGTTGTCCCCAAAACTGTCCAGTTGTCCCCAAAAGTGTCCCCACAGCACCCGCTGGCATTTCCAGACCCTCCCTTCTGCATTCCACAGGTGGAGCAGGGGAGTTCAGAGCACTTTAAAGCAGTTTTTACGGTGCTTTAAAGGAGTTTGAAGCACTTTAAAGCAGCTTCAAGCAGTTTTTAAAGCCGTTTTCAAAGCAGGAAGGAGTTTTAGGAGAAAGGACAAGCTCCCCCCAGTGTTTTCCCACATTGATCCCTCCCCCAAAGAGCCCAGAGAAAGCACTGGGAATGAAAACTCGGTAAATTTAATACTGATACAGGAGGGTTTTCCTTTACACAGCAAAAAAGAACCCGTGGAAATCGCTGGGATAGCAGAAAAAAACCCAAAAAAGCCAGGACTTAATAAAAACAGGGGTAATGGGCACATCAAACACCAGCAGGGACTGGAGCCCTCCTGCCTCAGGGCTCGGCTGGGTTTGCTGCGAGTTCATTTTCTCCTTTTTTTTTTTCCTAAAAAAATAATAAAAAGCTTTGCCCTGGGGGTTGCTGACCCTGATTCACCTCGAGCACGCCGAGGTTTGAAGGTTTTTTGGGGATTTCTTTTCGCTCAGGGAGTGCCCACGCAGCCCGAGGCGATTCTCTTCCCATTTCCCGTGGCGCTGGCACCCCACTGATCCCGATCTGGGTCTGGCTCAGCTCTCTGGGGAGCTGGAAGGCACTTTGGGATCTCTGAAGGGATTGGGGTGAACCCAAAATAGGGGAGCATCCCAGGGATGCTGCTGCTGCTGCCGCCCCTGTGGGCTCACCCCGAGCAGAGGCCGTGCCTGGCATCACGTCCCCATCATGATACAAAGATTAAAAAAAAAATCAGAAATTTAAGAAAAAATTCCCTATTGGCACAAAGTGTGTGTGAGCTCTACGTACCTCTAGCCGTGGGTGGGGCAGAGCCAGGGCCGTCAGCACCCCGGGGTGTGGGGCAAACCTCCCCAAAATCTACCCTGATCTACGCTGTCCCCGAGTGTCCCCCTCGTCCTTAAATCCCTGTGGGAGCTGGGGCTTGTTCCGCTGACAGCTCCTTTCTCCCAGGGATGCTGGAGGGAATCCCAAACCCTTGCCAGGCTGGGAAGGGCATCGAGTCTGTCTGGCTGATGCAGATGCGGCCTCCAAGGGGAGAAATCGGACGTGGCCACGCTGGTGGGATATTTGGGACGGATCCCAGGGGGATGAGGTGGGTTCTGGTGTCCCCTCGCGGGCTGCTGGAGGAGCCTTTGGGTCTCAGCCCATCCCCTGCCCACATCCCGGTGGGATCAGAAGTCCGAATCGGGATCCAGCAGCTCCGCGTCCACCAGGTTGGTCCGAGAGTGGATGGGGGCCAGCCCTGCGCGGCGGCCCTGAGTCCTGGGCCCCCCGGGGCGGGGCAGGGGGCCGGGGTTGGGGGGCCACAGGGGGCCCCCGTTGTGCTGCCAGCGCCCAGCAGCGGGGCCGGGGCTCTCCTCGTCCGCGGCCCTGCTCTCAGGGCAGAAGGGGTTGCTGATGAGGTGCAAGACGTTGGCTCTGCGGCGCCCGTCCCACGGGCCCCCGGGGAAGGTGGCATCGGGCTGGACAGGTGGCAGGACATCGGGGGCAAAGGCCACCAGGCAGGGCTGAGGGGGCAGGCGGGGCAGGCGAGGGACGGCGCTGGGCGCGGCGAGGGCTGCGGAGCCCCCCAGGCAGCGCTCGGGGTCGGGGTTCACCTCCTTCTTCTTCTTCCTCCTCTTCTTCTTGCGGCCGCTGCGCTTCTGCAGCTCCGGGGACACGTCGGCCTCCACCACCCACAGGTTGGCTCTCTCCTCTGGTGGCACTGGGGGACGCGGGGTGAGGTGGCTGTGAGTGGCCACATCCCCGCCCGTGCCGGCCACCACCCCCAACTCCGCCTCCCCGCACAGCCCCGACACCCCCAGCGCGGCTCATCCCCCAGAAATCCCCCGCGCGGTCCCCAAGCACTTGCCAGGTGTCGCCACGGGTGTCACGGAGATGTCCTGGGGCAGGATAGCCCCTCTCCTGGCCACCATCTTGGTGACGTGCTGGGCCCACGCCGAGGACACGTCGGCCGACGGCTCGTTGATGTCGAACGCCAAACCAGCTGCAGGGACAGGGGTGTCCGGTCAAGGGGGGGACAGTGGGGACCCCAGGGTGCTGCTGGGGACATCCCCTGCCACGGGCACGTACCCACGGGGCCGTCGTGGGACACGGTGTGCATGCTGAAGGACAGCTCCTGGCCCGGGTCGCGCAGCAGCTCCTTGCGCTTGGAGAAGGCCTTGGCGATCATCTTGCTCTTCTTGATCCTCTTGGGTTGGTCATCGCTCTGCCCCGTCAGCCTGGGGACACGGAGGGGCACAGAGGGGACGTGGAGGGGCACAGGTGTCACAGCTGGGGGCACAGGGACCCTCCCCATCTCCCCCTCCCGTGCTGGATGGGCACACCATGCTGGGGAATGGGTTCCCTGGGGATGGAGGTGTCCCACAAATGGGAGAGGCCACCCCATTCCTGAGCTGCTGTGAGCCCACAGCTCATTGAGCTGAGGGACAAACATCTGGGGAATGTCCTCCAAAATCCCATCGGATGGGGCAGGAGGGGAGCTCGGGTGACACCCTCGGGGTCCCACCTGCACCAGGTGCGCTTCCAGATGAGCAGGGTGGCCTTGGTCCAGACCCAGGTGCTCATGGAGACGCCGGTGCCGAACATGGCGAAGAGGTTGATCTTCTCCACCAGGAGGCTCGGCCGGTTCTTGATCTCGCAGTCCGGGATGGGTTTGTTGGTCTGCGTGGCGATGGTCACGTTGGCCTCGCACCTGCGGGGACGCACGGGGGACGGTGGCTGTAGGGCCAGGGCCCCGCGGCGATGCGGTGGCACCGCTGGTGGAGGACATGGGGCCGTCCCCGCTGCGGTGCGGGGTGCCGGGGGCCACCCCTGTCCCCGTCCCACTCACAGGACGTATTCCCGGAAGCTGCGCTCCCACTCGGCCTGGTTGAAGAAGTCGTAGAAGTGGCAGCCAAAGGTGATGAAGACGAAGCCAAAGGCCAAGAAGCCGAAGATGCCTGGAAGAGAAGAGGGACATCCCCGCTTCAGCCAAACCCCCGGTGACACCGAGACAAAGACGCTGCACTGGGCCTGTGCCACCGCCACTGCAGCTTTGTCCCCCACTGCCACCACCTCTGGTGACTTCAGGGGACAAAATGCCCCCATTCCCACTCCAGTTCCCTCGGGAACAGTGCTGGGGGAGCCCTCACCCAGGCGCAGCATGGTCTCGTTGATCTTGCTGGCCGCCTTCTCGCTCAGCAGCCCGGGGTGGTTGCTCTTGATGGAGAAGAGCGTCATGACCCCTGTGGTGGAGGATGAGGGGGTCAGGGTGTGGGGACACCCACGGCGACCCCACCCCTTCCCAGAGCCCACACCTACCCCGGATGAGGAAATAGCCCCCCACGATGAGCACGAGCCCGATGGGTGCCAGCACGAAGCCGGCTCGGTAGCGGTAGTTCTTGTAGCCCACGAAGCAGATGCCACTGACAGAGTCACCGTCCACCTGGCAGGGACAGGGACAGCAGGGTCAGCTGGCTGTGTGGGCGTCACCCTGAGACATCGCCCCGTGACGGCGGCCCCGTTACCTGCGCCACAGCCAGGATGGCCACGGTGAGCACGAAGGGGATGGACCAGGTGATGAGGTGGAAGTAGGAGGTCTTGCCCAGCAGCGGCTGGTAGGTGGTGCCCAGCGCCTTGAAGGACGTGTGCCAGGCGTAGGTGAGCATGACAAACCAGATGACCCCCGACATCAGCGAGTAGTACACGATGACGAAGATGATGACGCAGGACAGCGTCTCGTTGGAGCTGCAGAGACAAGCGTGTCACCAACCTCCCCGAGGGGACGCGCAGGAGGAAGGGGGTCTCACCCTCCAAGAGCCCTCCTTGGTGCCCGGGACAGCTCTGGTGGTGGGCTGGGGACGGAGGTGACACCTACGTGGGCTCCCCGAGCCGCATGGTGCCGTCGGCCCGGCACACGATCTCTTTGCGGGCGCCGTCCATGAACTGTGCCAGCCAGCCGATGCTGCCCACGAAGAAGCAGGCGTTGACGTAGAACAGGATGACGGCGGGGTAGCGGTTGGAGTTCCTCCAGTCGGCAACAAACGTGGCCTGGGGGGTGGAGAATGTGACAGCTCAGTGCCCGGTCCCCTTTTGGGGACACCTCCCCGTGTTCCCCCGCGTCTCACCAGGGTGAAGAAGGTGCAGAAGATGGTGACGGAGCTGAAGGCGGCGATGTAGACGTGCATCTCGCGGTGCTCCTTCTCGGTGAAGAGCGGGTTCTGGCACTGGATGCCGCAGCCCTCCACGTCCTCGTACCAGCTCTTGGGGTTGTCTGTCCTCACCAGCGGCGCCTCGCACTGCCCCGAGCTGTTGAACTTGATGTTCTGGACCTCATTCTGCCAGAGGGGAAACGAGGCTCTGAGGAGGAGGAGGAAGAGGAGGAGGAGGAGGAGCAGGAGGAGGAGGAGGAACAGGAGACACCCCCGTGGCCAAGATGGACACCAGTCCCCCATGGAGGGCAGGGGACAGCTGGGTTTCATAGTCACTGTGGAATCATGGAATGGTTTGTGTGGAAAGGACCTTAAAGCCCCTCCAGTGCCACCTCTGCCACGGGCAGGGACACCTCCCACTGTGCCAGGCTGCTCCAGCCCCAATGTCCAGCCTGGCCTTGGCCACTGCCAGGGATCCAGGGGCAGCCCCAGCTGCTCTGGGCACCCTGGGCCAGGGCCTGCCCACCCTCCCAGCCAGCAATTCCCAATTCCCAATCTCCCATCCAGCCCTGCCCTCTGGCACTGGGAAGCCATTCCCTGGCTCCTGGCCCTCCAGGCCTTGGCCCCAGTCCCTCTGCAGCTCTCCTGGAGCCCCTTTAGGCCCTGCAAGGGGCTCGGAGCTCTCCCTGGATCCTTCTCTTCTCCAGACTGACCAACACCAACCCTTTTCTCCTCCAGAAAGGAATTTCCCTTCCCATCCCCGTGTGCCCGCGCCGTACCGGGCACCCCTCGGGGAAGCGGTCGGTGGTGCACTTGAGGAAGTCGGGCCAGCCGCGCTCGCGCTCCACGATGGTGCAGGGTGCCCGGGTGGCCTGGCACAGGGTCTGGCTGGGCAGCTCCACCTGCCCATCCTCGCACTTGGGCATGTACACGGCGCAGAGCAGGGGCTGGATGACGTCCCAGCAGCGCGGGGCGTTGCGCAGGCCTGCGGGGAGGGGACAGCGCCGTCACCACCCCGGGCACGGCCAGCTCCTGCTGTGCCCCCACAGCACCCACACAGCGCTGGGACCCCTCTGTAGGGCCTCGGGGGCACCGTGCCCGTCAGCGGGGCTGGACAGAGCCCCTGCCATAGGGGCTCAGCCCCCGTCCCTGCTGTACTGCTCCCCTCTGTACTGTACCCCCTGTACTGCTCTTCTCCACACTGTGCCCACCCCCAGCCCCTGATAAACCATTTTCTATATGTACCCATCCCCACTCCCCAAATAAACCATTTTCTATATGTACCCATCCCCAGCCCCCAATAAACCATTTTCTATACTGCCCCCATCCCCAGACTCCTGCCATGCAAATATCTGTACTGTAGCCATCCCCTACCTCCCGCTACACTGCTCCCCTCTACATGAATCCATCCCCTGTCCCCTGCTACAGAGGTTTCCATACTGTACCCATGCCCAGCCCCCCTCTATACAGTTTTTTATACTGTACCCATCCCCACTCCCCTGCTATCCACTTTTCTATACTGTACCCATCCCCACTCCCCTGCTATCCACTTTTCTATACTGTACCCATCCCCACTCCCCCTCTATACACTTTTCTATACTGTACCCATCCCCACTCCCCCTCTATCCACTTTTCTACACTGTACCCATCCCCACTCCCCCTCTATACACTTTTCTATACTGTACCCATACCCACCCCCCCATCCACTTTTCTACACTGTACCCATCCCCACTCCCCCTCTATCCACTTTTCTATACTGTACCCATCCCCACTCCCCCTCTATCCACTTTTCTATACTGTACCCATCCCCACTCCCCTGCTATCCACTTTTCTATACTGTACCCATCCCCACTCCCCCTCTATACACTTTTCTATACTGTACCCATCCCCACTCCCCCTCTATCCACTTTTCTACACTGTACCCATCCCCACTCCCCCTCTATACACTTTTCTATACTGTACCCATACCCACCCCCCCATCCACTTTTCTACACTGTACCCATCCCCACTCCCCCTCTATCCACTTTTCTATACTGTACCCATACCCACTCCCCCTCTATCCACTTTTCTATACTGTACCCATCCCCACTCCCCTGCTATCCACTTTTCTATACTGTACCCATCCCCACTCCCCCTCTATCCACTTTTCTATACTGTACCCATCCCCACTCCCCCTCTATCCACTTTTCTATACTGTACCCATCCCCACTCCCCCTCTATCCACTTTTCTATACTGTACCCATCCCCACTCCCCCTCTATCCACTTTTCTATACTGTACCCATCCCCACTCCCCCTCTATCCACTTTTCTATACTGTACCCATCCCCACTCCCCCTCTATCCACTTTTCTATACTGTACCCATCCCCACTCCCCTGCTATCCACTTTTCTACACTGTACCCATCCCCACTCCCCCTCTATCCACTTTTCTATACTGTACCCATCCCCACTCCCCTGCTATCCACTTTTCTATACTGTACTCATCCCCACTCCCCCTCTATCCACTTTTCTATACTGTACTCATCCCCACTCCCCCTCTATCCACTTTTCTACACTGTACTCATCCCCACTCCCCCTCTATCCACTTTTCTATACTGTACCCATCCCCACTCCCCCTCTATCCACTTTTCTATACTGTACCCATCCCCACTCCCCTGCTATCCACTTTTCTATACTGTACTCATCCCCACTCCCCCTCTATCCACTTTTCTATACTGTACTCATCCCCACTCCCCCTCTATCCACTTTTCTATACTGTACTCATCCCCACTCCCCCTCTATCCACTTTTCTACACTGTACTCATCCCCACTCCCCCTCTATCCACTTTTCTATACTGTACCCATCCCCACTCCCCCTCTATCCACTTTTCTATACTGTACCCATCCCCACTCCCCCTCTATCCACTTTTCTATACTGTACTCATCCCCACTCCCCCTCTATCCACTTTTCTATACTGTACCCATACCCACTCCCCTGCTATCCACTTTTCTATACTGTACTCATCCCCACTCCCCTGCTATCCACTTTTCTATACTGTACTCACCCCCACTCCCCCTCTATCCACTTTTCTACACCGTACCCATCCCCAGCCCCCCAATATCCCACCCCCTCCACACTACACCCAACCTCTCCCTCCACATCCCCCCCCCACCCCGCGCCTCCCTTCACGGCTCCCCCATCCCCCTCCAGCCCCATCCCGGGCCTCTCCCGCACTCGCCCCGCTCCCGGTGCCGTCCCGTCCGTACCGGACCAGAGCAGCAGCTTCCCGTGCGCCTCCTCCTGCGAGGCGGAGTCGGTGGCCAGCAGCGTGGAGGTGGCGGCGTAGGGCAGCGCCGAGCCCAGGCAGGCGCCGAAGCGGAGCCGCTCGCAGGGCGCGGGGCGGCGGCAGCGCGGGGGCCCGGCCGAGGCGTTGTGGGCGGCGGGGCAGCGGCCGCCCAGGGCCAGCGCCAAGGCCAGCGCCAGCGCCCAGCGCCTCCCGCCGCGGCCCGGCCACATCGCGGCGGTGCTCGGCGGGCTTAGGGCGGCTCGGAGCGGGGCGAGGGGCCCGCCATGGCCCCGTCGCCTTTGTTGGGCTCGCCGGGAGCGAGCGGAGCGGCCCCGCTGCTCCTCCTCCGCCTCCTCCTCCTCCGCCGCCGCCGCCGCCGCCCGCGGCCCGGCCCGGCCCGCGCCCCCCGCCGGGGCGGGCTGAGGGAGGGACCGCGGGGGAAGCGCTGCGGAGGGTAAGAGACGCGATTTGTGAGGGGGAAAAGTCGCTAAAAAGTTAGGGAAAAGTGGGGTTTTGCGAGGAAAAAGTTCTTCTCGTGAGGAAAAAGTCGCTTTTGGTGAGGGAAAAGTCGCTTTTGGTGAGGAAAAGGCGCTTTTTGTGGGGAAAAGATTCCTTTTTCTGAGGGGACAGTTCCTTTTTGTGAGGAAAAGAACTCACTCGTGAGGAAAAAAAGTCACTTTTTGTGAGGGAAAAGTTCTTTTTTTTTGAAGAAAAAGTTCCTTTTTCTGAGGAAAAACTCACTCGTGTGGGGAAGAAGTCCCTTTTTGTGAAGAACACGTCCTTTTTGTGAGGAAAAAACTCACTCGTGAGGAAAAAAAGTCACTTTTTGTGAGGGAAAAGTTCTTTTTTTTTGAAGAAAAAGTTCCTTTTTCTGAGGAAAAACTCACTCTTGTGGGGAAGAAGTCCCTTTTTGTGAAGAACACGTCCCTTTTGTGAGGAAAAAGTCACTTCTGGGAGGAAAAAGTTCCCTTTCCGTATGAAAAAGTCACTATTTGTGAGGGAAAAGTTCATTCTTTTGAAGAAAAGGTACAATTTTGGGAGGAAAAAGTTGCATTTGTGATGAAAACATCACTTTATATGAGGAAAATGTCAATTTTGTGAGGAAAAAGTTCCTTCTTGTGAGAAAAAGGTACTCTTTTTTTTTTTGCTGGAATAAAATGTCTTTGTGATGAAAAGGCCTTTGTGAGTAAAAAGTTACTTTTTGGAGGTGAAGAGTTGCCTTTGGGGGAAAGAAGCCACTTTTGAGAGGAGAAAAGTTGGTTTTGGGGGAACAAAAGTCATTTTTAGGGGACAAAAAGCACTTGATTGGGAGGGAAAAGTTTCCATTTGTGGATAAAACTTTTTGGGGGAAGAGAAGTCACTTTGGGGGGAAGAAAAGTTACTTTTTTAAAGGAAAAATTACTTTTTTGGGGGTAAAAGTCACTTTTCAGTGATGAAAAATACTTTTTCTGGGGAAAAAAAAGTTACTTTTTTGAGGGGGGAGTTCTCTTTTTGGGGAAAATTCAATTTCAGGAGAGAAAAAATAATTTTGAGGGGAGAGAACTTGATTTTTGTGGAGGAAAGTTCCTTTTTTTAGGGGCAATTACTTTTTTTTGGGGAAAAATCAGTTTGGGGGGACAAAAGAATTTTTTGGGGAGAAAATTTGGTTTTTGGGGAGAAGGCCCTTTCGGGGGAAGAAAAGTCGCTTTTGGGAGAGAAAAGACAGGGTTTTTTTGGGGGGAAAGCCAGTTTTTTGGAGAGCAGCTACTTTTTGGAGCAAACTTGCTTTTTTTTTTTTTTTTTTGAGAAGTAGCACTTTGGAGGAGAAGTTTTGGGGAGAAAGGTAACTTTTGTAGGGGAAAAATCCGGGTATTTTAGGGGAGGTGTCGGAGAAGCAAGCACTTCGGGGGGGAAGAAATCACTTTTTGGGGTAACAAACCACATTCCGGCGGGGGGATGAGGTGGATTTTGAGGGGAAAAGAGGCCAAAAAGGGGTGGTTTTTTTTGAGGAGAGAAGCCTCCCGGCCGCACACAAAGAGCCGTGCGCTGGGCCGCATCCCGGCTCCCTCCGCGGGAGGGACCACCCAGCCTGAGCAGAAGGGAAAATTAAAAGGGAAAAAAAAAAAAAGAAAAAAAAAGAAAAAACCCAACTCCGAAAAGCTCCACCCACAGGTTTGCGACAGCTCCGAGAGGCCGCGGCCAGGCCGAGCCCGCGGGGCGGCCCCTCAGCGCCTTTTCCCGGCCTGTTTCGGGGTCTCCCGGCGGCACAACAGCGCAGGGTCCCGGCAGCGGAGCGGGGGGGCGGCCTCTGCCTGTCCCCAGAGCCACCGTGCTGTCCCCTGCAGGGCTGGCAGAGCTCGGAGCGGCCGGGCTCGTCTCTTTCTTGTCCGTGAAAGCCAAGGAAGCGGCACAGCCCGGCAGCGACTCGTCCGCGAGGGGCTCGGCACGGCGGGGCACGGCCAGGCCGCGGGGCTGTCCCCTCGGGTCCTGTGGCCTCGGCTGCCCAGGGACAGCGGGACGGAGCCGATGTGGCAGCCGGTGATGGGGGGAATGTCCCCAAATTCCCCCAGTTCCTGCAGCCCAGCCTGGGCGAAGGCAGCTCGGTGCACGGACACACACACACACACACACACACACACACACGGATAAATGTCCTTCTCCAGCACACGTGGAGAGAGGGGAAGCACATCCGCGTGCAGAGCTTTGTGCACGGTTTGTGCACCAGCAGGACGGACAGACAGACACACAGACAGCGATTCCCCGGCGCTGGTTCAGCTCAGCACATCCTGGCCAAGCCCAGCACCGGCTGCCAAAGGCACGGAGTCTCCACGGTCCCTGCACATCCCTCTCTGCATTCCGTCTTCTCCAGCAAAGCCCCTCCGGCTCTTCCCGCAGATCCGGGGTTTGGGAATGCCCGTGGAGACCCCGGGGCGAGCTCAGTACCAGGGGTCTGCCCGGTGCTGCTGGTTGTAGAGCTGCAGCTTGATCTGGTCGCGGATCTGGTTGATGAGGAGCTGCGCCAGGACGATGCCCACCAGCTGGAGGGGAGGGACGGAGAGGGGAAAGAGAGAGGGAGGGAAAGGAACAGAGGAAGGGAGGGGGAGAGGGAGAAGGGGAAGGTAAGAGGAAGGAGGGATAGATAGGGAGAGGGAGAGGAGAAGAAGGGGGAGATGAAGGAGAAGGAGGGGATGAGGAGAAGGAAAGGGGAAGAGAGATAAAGGGAAGGAGAGAGAGAAGGAGGAGAGGAAGAGGGAGGAGAAGGGAAGAGAAAGGAAGAGGAGAGGGAAGGAAATGAGAGGGGAAGGGGAAAGGGAAGAGAGAGGAATGGGAAGGGAAGAAGAAGGGCGGAGAGATAGGGAGAGGGAAGGAAGGGGACGAGGGAAGTGGGAGAGGAAGAGGAAGGAGAGAAAAGCAAGAGAAAGGGAAAGAGCAAGAGGGAGGGGGGAGAGAGCAGAAGAGGAATGGGAGAGGGAGGTGCTGAGGGACACCAGGCAGGGCCACCCCATGCCCCCCGTGCCTGACATCTGCATCGCTCCCCCACCCCAAATCCCATCCCAGCTCCCCCAGCTTGCAATCAGCCACACCGTTAAGGCAACTCCCCAAAAAAAACCCCACAGAGCAGAGCTTGGGGACAGACCCTTCTCCCCAGCAGTGCCCGGGGCCCGTACCTGGGGCAGGGCCAGCCCCAGCGTGATGCCCCCCAGCAGGAAGAGGTTGCTGTGGGTCCAGTTGACCAGCTTGTCGATGCAGCCGTTGGTGTAGATGAAGGCACTGGCCTCCAGGTAGCCCCTGGCCTGCATCCCGTGGCCACACATGGTGTTGATGACAGCCTGGGAGAGGGGACAGAGCACAGCAGGGCTGGGGACAGAACACGCTGGGGTCCCTGCTCTTGAGGGGCAGCCGTAGGGTGACCAGGAGCTCTGGCCCTGGCCTTGGTGGGGTGTCCCCCTCCTCGGGTGTCCCCACGCCAGCCCTCCAGAGCCAGAGTCCTTCAATACCCCCTGCTCCCAAAGAGAAAACCACCCCCACTTCAGCACAGCAGCCCCAGCTGGGAGTCCCCAAACCCGGAGGGTGGGATGGGGAACCCAAACCCGGAGGGTGGATGGGGAACCCAAACCCGGGAGGTGGATGGGGAACCCAAACCCGGAGGGGGGATGGGGAACCCAAACCCAGAGGGGGGATGGGGAACCCAAACCCGGAGGGGGGATGGGGAACCCAAACTTGGAGAGTGGGATGGGGAACCCAAACCCGGGAGGTGGATGGGGAACCCAAACCCGGAGGGGGGATGGGGAACCCAAACCTGGAGGGGGGATGGGGAACCCAAACCCGGAGAGTGGGATGGGGAACCCAAACCCGGGAGGTGGATGGGGAACCCAAACCCGGAGGGGGGATGAGGAACCCAAACCCAGAGGGGGGATGGGGAACCCAAACCCGGAGGGTGGGATGGGGAACCCAAACCCGGAGGGTGGGATGGGGAACCCAAACCCAGAGGGTGGGATGGGGAACCCAAACCCGGAGGGTGGGATGGGGAACCCAAACCCAGAGGGTGGATGGGGAACCCAAACCCGGAGGGTGGGATGGGGAACCCAAACCCGGAGAGTGGGATGGGGAACCCAAACCCAGAGGGTGGGATGGGGAACCCAAACCCAGAAGGCAGGATGGGGTCCATACGCTGCCATCAGTGCGTTCCCTGTCCTTGGGAAGGGCTCCAGGCTCAGCCCAGCCCCAAGGAGGACAGGCCCAGGGCAGGGTCCCCTGAGGCACCCCCAGGACTGACCTGGCTGGCGTCGCGCAGGCAGCAGGAGAAGGGCACGGAGCAGCGCTCGTGGCTGGGGTTGGTGGCCGTGCAGTTGAAGTACATGTTCTGGGACCAGTCCTTGTAGGAGACACCCCCGCAGCAGCTGAACTGCGGGGAGCGGACCCCCGCCCATGGCAGGGGGACAGGGCACTCAGGGCTGCTCGTGCCCCCCACCCACTTTTCCTCCAGCTCTCCCCAACCTCTCCCTGCCTGGGCAGGGCATCACCACGAACATCAAATCCTCTTATCCAACGTCCTCAGCCTGTGCCACCCCACAGATTTAAGCCTGGCCCAGGAATGGGGACACGTCCTCATCCACTGGAGGGAAACCCCGACCCTCCAGACCCCCCCCTGGTCACCTCCTTCTGCCCGAAATCAATGAGGTTCTGCAGGTCCAGGTCATCCCGGTAATGCACGATGGCCCCGTTGATGATCTCGCTGACCTTCCCGCGTGCCTGGGGGACAAACGGGGGGACACCAGCGAGGTTGTCACCGAGCAGGACAGGCTCGGGGTCACCCAGCCCCCCCCCAGTACCTTATCTGAGAAGACAAAGCCCAGCACACCAGCTGCCAGCTGCAGGAGGAACACGACGGTCAGGCAGACAGAGAACTGTGGGAAAAGGAACGGGAATGCTGAGGGCACCGTGGCACGGACACCCTCACGTCCCCACGAGGGACCCGCGCCCCTCCGCAGGACTGACCATCCGCAGCAGGCAGATGTTCTCCCGCAAGGAGCCCACGCAGCCGCAGAAGGTGATGAGGAAGGTGAGGACGCCCACCACGACCAGGAGGATGGCGGGGTCCACCGCCAGGCACGCCATCGCCGCCTCTGTCACGGCGAGCCGTCACCGGCGCTGCCCGGGATGCCCCACGCCAGCCCCCGGCAGCCACGGGCAGCCCCGAGCTCACCTGCGTGCTTCAGCAGCCGCGCGTACACGCCCACGGCCACCATCGCCACGGAGATCACCTGCAGAGCAGGACACGGGGGGGACCCCCGCAGGTGTCACCACCCCCGTGTCCCCACCCGCGGACGGGGCAGCAGAGCTGGAGCCGCTGCCTCAGTTTCCCCTTGTCACGCTGTCCCCACCTCCCAGAAGGTCACCCCGCCAGCCCTGTTCCTCCCCGGCTGGCTGGATACAGGGACATGGTTTATTGGAAGCCAGGAACTTCCTCAAAAATACGATTGCAAACGCGGAAATAACGTGCCAAAAAAAAAAAACAACCCCTCACAAAAGCATTAAAAAAAAACCCCCAAAACATAACCCCCCCCTCCCAAACCTCCCAAGCAGTACAAAAGTCTCCAAAACACTTTTTTAAAAAATCCCTAAAACATTAAAAAAATCCTCAAAACATAAAACCTTTCAACACCATAAAAATCCCTCAAAAACATTTTAAAAATCCCCTGAAAAAAACTCAAACAAACCACCAAAAAAACCCCAAAAAACCAACTCAAAAAGCCCCCCAAACACGGAAAACCACGTGGCTTTCCTGCAAGAGATATCCCTGGGATGGGCTGGGGACAAGGGGGGGTCTCTGTCCCCCTTGTCACCTGTGTGGGGCCAGGAAGGGTCCCGGCGAGGTGGTGGGGACCCAAAGGACCCCAAAACCCCTCGGGGAATGAGGAAACCCGTTCTGGAATGAGGGATCCCAGTGGGATGGGGACTCTCCCAGGAGCCGGGAATCCCTCAGGAGTGCGGGGTCACGGTCGGGTCCCGGGGATGGATACCCGAGGAGAGCGGATTCCAGTGGGATCCATAGGTGGGCACAGCCCCAAAATCCTGAGGATGGAGGTGGGTCTGGGGATCCCGGGAATGCGGGGTCCCAAATAGGTGCAGGGCTGGGGCCAGCCCCAGGGGCCGGGGGTCCCCAAGGGCTGGGGGGTCCCGGGGATGCCGGCGATGGGGTGATGCCAATGGGGAGCAGGGATGGGGACAGCCCCAGGGGCCGGGGGTTCTTCGGGAATGGGGTGTCGCGGTGTCCCCGCACTCACCCAGAAGAGCAGGTTGAAGAAGAAGAGCAAGTACTTGGCCACCGGGCTCACGAAGGAGAAGTCGTCCCCGACGGGCCCGGCGGGGGCCGCCGCCCGCCTCGCCATGGCCGAGCGGTGCCGAACGGAGCCGAGCGGTGCCGAGCGGTGCCGAACGGAGCCGAACGGGACCGGTCCGCGCTTCGCCCCTCAGCGAGCACCGCCGAGCCCAGCCCCGCCCCCTCACTTCCCGCCCGCTCATTGGCTGGTCTCTCCGCACTCTGCCTTCCTATTGGTCAACCTCTCAGTCACTCAAACGCCGCCGGTCCCGCCCCCCCGCGCGGTGTGGCGCTGCCGCACCTGTCCGTGCCTTAAAGGGCCAGCGCACCCTGTCCGCATCCCGAGCGGAGCCGGGGGTCGGGCCCAAACCCCGCCTGGGTGATCCCGCCCTGCCCGAAACTGCCCCAGAGAACCCCAGAGCCTGGAGAGATTGTTGAATTCTACAATCATGGCTGCGATGCGTAACTGATTTCAGTCCTTGAAGGGACGCGAGGGACAGCAGGGACACGGGACACTCCTCATCCCTGAGCCGTGGTCAGCCGAGGTGGTTCGGGCTTCTCCTGACAGGACGTGGCTGAGTCTGTGGCCCGAATCTGCTGAAATCAGCCCCGAACGCCCCACTGCTGACGCTGCGCCCTCGGTGACCCCTCCGACAGATTTGGGAGCCCAAACCCCGTCCTTTCGCCTCTGCTGCTGAAACTGGGAAGCTTTGCTGAGCCCTGGGACACGAGGAATCCTTCCCGAGGATCCAACCTTTAAATCCCATTTTTTGGGATGAATGTTGCCCTGTTTCGCCGCATCACGGTTGGGTTACCTTGGCTGGTGCGGGCAGAGACAAGAGCTGCCACCTCGTCCCACCACGCCTGGTGCCATCACCCTAACTCACAGCTAGGATTCCTTTTATTCTTATCCCATTTTTAATGATTTCTTTTCTCCGGAAATCCCCTGGGAGCAGAAGCTGCCACGGCCCTTTTCCGGAGGAAGACGAGAGCTTCGGACAGAGGAACCAAAACCAAAAATCCCCTCGGTGCTTTTAGGGTGACCGAGGAGCCGCTGCCCAGCCCCGCTCCCACTGCCCAGGGTCATTTCCTTGGGATGCTGCTGGAGGAGCCCCCAGGACCCCCCGAAATGCTCCAGAGAGACCCCTCAGGCAACGCACGGGGTCTCGGGGGGGTTGAACCTCCCCAGAGGAGTTTCTGCCCCTACAAGGAACGGGAAGGTGCCCATGGATGCCAGGCTTGGGTGTCCCCCCCCGTTGGATCGATGTGGTTCCCAAAAAGGCCCAGGAATTCCCAAAAAACACCCACCAGATCTGGGTGTTTGCCAAAAAAATCCCAAAGTATCCCAAAAAATTTCCCCCCCCCCCCCCAAAAAAAAAATTTCCAAAAGTCTCCCACCAGATCTGGGCGTCTCCCAAAAATTCCCAACAAAATCCTCAAAAAATTCCCCCAAAACTCCCACCAGGTGTGGGTGTTTCCCAAAAAATCCAAAAGTATTCTCAAAAAAATCCCAGAAATTCCCCAAAACCTCTCACCAGATCTGGATGTTTCCCAAAAATTCCCAAAAAATTCCCAAAAACCACCCACCAGCTCTGGGTGTTTCCCAAGAATTCCCAAAAACATTCCCCAAAACTCCCACCAGATCTGGGCATTTCCCAAAAATTCCAAAAAAATCCCCAAAACCTCCCACCAGCTCTGGGTGTTTCCCAAGAATTCCCAAAAACATTCCCAAAAATCTCCCACCAGATCTGGATGTTTCCCAAGAATTCCCAAAAAAATTCCCAAAAAACTCCCACCAGATCTGGATGTTTCCCAAGAATTCCCAAAAACATTCCCAAAAAACTCCCACCAGATCTGGATGTTTCCCAAGAATTCCCAAAAAAATTCCCAAAAAACACCCACCAGATCTGGATGTTTCCCAAGAATTCCCAAAAAAATTCCCAAAAAACTCCCACCAGATCTGGGCGTTTCCCAAAAATTCCAAAAAAATTCCCAAAAAACACCCGCCAGATCTGGGTGTTTCCCAAGAATTCCCAAAAAAATTCCCAAAAAACTCCCACCAGATCTGGACGTCTCCCAAAAATTCCCAAAAACTCCCACCAGCTCTGGATGTTTCCCAAGAATTCCCAAAAAATTCCCAAAAACCACCCACCAGCTCTGGGTGTTTCCCAAGAATTCCCAAAAACATTCCCCAAAACTCCCACCAGATCTGGGCATTTCCCAAAAATTCCAAAAAAATCCCCAAAACCTCCCACCAGCTCTGGGTGTTTCCCAAGAATTCCCAAAAACATTCCCAAAAATCTCCCACCAGATCTGGATGTTTCCCAAGAATTCCCAAAAAAATTCCCAAAAAACTCCCACCAGATCTGGATGTTTCCCAAGAATTCCCAAAAAAATTCCCAAAAAACACCCGCCAGATCTGGGTGTTTCCCAAGAATTCCCAAAAACATTCCCGAAAAACTCCCACCAGATCTGGGCGTTTCCCAAAAATTCCAAAAAAATTCCCAAAAACTCCCACCAGCTCTGGGTGTTTCCCAAGAATTCCCAAAAACATTCCCAAAAAACTCCCACCAGATCTGGATGTTTCCCAAGAATTCTCAAAAAAATTCCCAAAAAACACCCACCAGATCTGGATGTTTCCCAAGAATTCCCAAAAACATTCCCAAAAAACTCCCACCAGATCTGGACGTCTCCCAAAAATTCCCAACAAAATCCTCAAAAAATTCCCCCAAAACTCCCACCAGGTGTGGGTGTTTCCCAAAAAATCCAAAAATATTCTCAAAAAAATCCCAGAAATTCCCCAAAAACTCCCACCAGATCTGGATGTTTCCCAAGAATTCCCAAAAACATTCCCAAAAAACACCCGCCAGATCTGGATGTTTCCCAAGAATTCCCAAAAACATTCCCGAAAAACTCCCACCAGATCTGGGCGTTTCCCAAAAATTCCAAAAAAATTCCCAAAAAACACCCGCCAGATCTGGATGTTTCCCAAGAATTCCGAAAAACATTCCCAAAAAACTCCCACCAGATCTGGATGTTTCCCAAGAATTCCCAAAAATTCCCAAAAAACACCCACCAGATCTGGATGTTTCCCAAGAATTCCCAAAAACATTCCCAAAAAACTCCCACCAGATCTGGGCGTTTCCGAAAAATTCCTGACAAAATCCTCAAAAAATTCCCCCAAAACTCCCACCAGGTGTGGGTGTTTCCCAAAAAATCAAAAAAATATTCTCAAAAAAATCCCAGAAATTCCCAAAAAACTCCCACCAGATCTGGGCGTTTCCCAAAAATTCCAAAAAAATTCCCAAAAAACACCCGCCAGATCTGGGTGTTTCCCAAGAATTCCCAAAAAAATTCCCAAAAATCTCCCACCAGATCTGGACGTCTCCCAGAAATTCCCAGAAACTCCCACCAGCTCTGGATGTTTCCCAAGAATTCCCAAAAACATTCCCAAAAAACACCCACCAGATCTGGGCGTTTCCCAAAAATTCCAAAAAAATTCCCAAAAAACACCCGCCAGATCTGGGTGTTTCCCAAGAATTCCCAAAAAAATTCCCAAAAAACTCCCACCAGATCTGGACGTCTCCCAGAAATTCCCAGAAACTCCCACCAGCTCTGGATGTTTCCCAAGAATTCCCAAAAACATTCCCAAAAAACACCCACCAGATCTGGGCGTTTCCCAAAAATTCCAAAAAAATTCCCAAAAAACACCCGCCAGATCTGGGTGTTTCCCAAGAATTCCCAAAAAAATTCCCAAAAAACTCCCACCAGATCTGGACGTCTCCCAAAAATTCCCAAAAACTCCCACCAGCTCTGGATGTTTCCCAAGAATTCCCAAAAAAATTCCCAAAAAACACCCACCAGATCTGGGCGTTTCCCAAAAATTCCAAAAAAATTCCCAAAAAACACCCACCAGATCTGGATGTTTCCCAAGAATTCCCAAAAAATTCCCGAGAAACTCCCACCAGATCTGGGCGTTTCCCCCACAGCCCGTCCCTAAACGGGGGCACCCCCGGGACCCCCACAGCCCGTCCCTAAACGGGGGCACCCCCGGGACCCCCACACCCCACCCCTGCACAGGGACCCCCACCCGTACCCCACCCCCCACCCCCCCCTGCCCCGGGCCCCTCGCGGGTGGGAAGGGGCTTCACTCCCGCTCCGGAGCAACGCTCTTTATTTGGGATCTGAGGCTTTGTGCCCCCCCAGCCGTGGGACCCCGAGGTTTGGGGTCCCCTGGAGGGGGTGGGGGGACCGTGAGCTGCCCCCTGCCCATCCCTCGGGGTCCGAGCAGGGCCCCCCGCCCCAAACCCACCCTGCCCCCGCACCCCCGTGCCTGCAGCCCCGCCCCAGAGCCCCGTCCCCCCATTTGGGGCCGTGTCCTGTGCCGGTGTCACACCTGGGCCTGTCCAGGGGTGGCCTCAGGTGTTGAGACTCTTCAGGTCACCCAAGGCCACCTCTCCTTCTTCCCCTCCAGCCGCGGCTCCGGGCTCCCGGGCTGGGCCCCGCGCTGAGGGGGGCGGTGAGACGAGGCCGTGGGGCACCGCTGGCCCCACACGGAGCTGCTCCCGTCCCTGTCCCTGTCCCTGTCCTCGTCCCGTCACCATCGTCATCCCCATTGTCCTGTCTTCATCCCCACCTTCATCCCACCCCAATCTGCATCCCATTCCCTCCTCACCCTCATGTTCATCCCATCCCATCCCATTCCCTCCTCACCCTCATGTTCATCCCATCCCATCCCATCCCATCCCACCCCACAAAGGAGCTGGAAAACCCCTCCCCACACCAAATCCCATCCCCAGTTGGACCAGGGGGTCTCCAACTGCTCCCATCCCGCAGCACCCACTTGTGCCCCCCACACCCACCCTCTGTGCCCCCCCAATACCCTCTGTGCCCCCCAGCACCCCCCTTTGTGCCCCCCACACCCACCTCTGCGCCCCCAGCAGCGGCCCCGGCCGTGGGCACACACGAGCACGCCGATGGCCACGGCGGTGAAGGCGGCCGTGAGGACACAAACCACCAGGATCATGTCCGGCCCCGCGGCCTTCGGGACCTCTGCGGGGTGACACCGGCACGTGGGGACACGACCCGGAGCCCTCCCCACGCTCCCTGTCCCGGGCCAGGCTGGGAAACCCCCGAGGGGCAGAGCGGGGGGCACCGGGCACCACCCAGATGGGGACAGGGCTGGGGCAGGTGACAGATGCACCAGGGAATGGGGGGAGCCCCAAATTGCCAGGGGGTGCAGAGTGGGGGGCACCACCCAGATGGGGACAGGGATGGACACACAGGGGATGGGGGGATCCCAAACTGCCAGGGGGTGCAGAGTGGGGGGCACCACCCAGATGGGGACAGGGATGGACACACAGGGGATGTGGGGATCCCAAACTGCCAGGGGGTGCAGAGTGGGGGGCAGCACCCAGAGGGGGACAGGGATGGACACACAGGGGATGTGGGGACCCCAAACTGCCAGGGGGTGCAGAGTGGGGGGCAGCGCCCAGATGGGGACAGGGATGGACACACAGGGGATGTGGGGATCCCAAACTGCCAGGGGGTGCAGAGTGGGGGGCACCACCCAGATGGGGACAGGGATGGACACACAGGGGATGTGGGGACCCCAAACTGCCAGGGGGTGCAGAGTGGGGGGCACCACCCAGATGGGGACAGGGATGGACACACAGGGGATGTGGGGACCCCAAACTGCCAGGGGGTGCAGAGTGGGGGGCAGCACCCAGAGGGGGACAGGGATGGACACACAGGGGATGGGGGGAACCCCAAATTTCCAGGGGATGCAGAGTGGGGGGCACCGGGCAGCACCCAGACGGGGACAAGGCTGGACACAGCAGGGAATGAGGGGGACCCCAAAGGGGCCAGTGCCACCCCCGGCACTCACCTGCCACCGCGGGCAGCAGCACCAGGGAGCAGAGGAGCTGCGGAGCCGCGGCGCGGGAGGCGTAGCAGGAATAATTCCCGAAATCGGGATCGCTGAGGTTCCTCAGCAGCAGGGACACGCCGGCGTCCCCTGTCCCCGCGGCGCAGAAGGCGACCCTGCCCCTAAAGCGGCTGTCGGGCTGCACGGGCGGGTGCCAGCCCGGCGCGGTGGGCGGCGGGTGCCAGCCCAGGCGGTGGCTGAGGACGGGGACGGGGCGGTGGCCGCCAGCCTGGTGGGTGCAGCTCAGGGTGACGCCGCGCAGGTCGCCCCAGCGCTGGGTGCCGCAGGGCAGGCAGGCGTCCTCGCCGGTGGCCGCGGTGACCGTGACGGTGACAGGGGGCTGGTCTGGGAGAGGACACCGCGGGGTCACCCAGGGGTGGCATACGGGGGGACAGAGGGCACAGCGCCGGGAGAAGGGGGCTCTGATGGATGGCGGGTGTTGGAGGCGCGGTTGGGGACAGGGGGACATGTCTGGGGACAGAGATGGTGGCAGCGGGGCCGTGCCGGGCCGAGGGCTCGGTGGTGCCAAGGAGCCGCCCCGTGAGTCACCGCCCTGCCGGGAAGGGCCCCCCCGCCCCCGCCCGAGGGGTCCCCGCGCCGTGGGCTCCGTGCAGGGGGGGGACAGGGGGGTGGGAAGGGGGTCCCCGGGGAGGGGGGCTCTGGCCGGACCCCCCAGCCCGCTGCCGGTGGGTACCTGCCCCGGCGAGGAGGGGGCACAGAGCCCAGAGCGCCACGACGGGGACCAGCGCCATCCTGCCGGCACCCGGGCAGCTCCCGGGGGACGCGGGCACGGCGCCCTCAACTGCGGGGCACCCCAAAACCCTGGGGTCACCCCAAAACCGTGGGGTCACCCAAACACAGCCCCCCTCCCCCCCATGGCGAGGGAGGCACCCCGGGGGCATCCAACCCTCCACAGCCCGTGTGAGCAGGGGGGTTATGGGGCTGGGGGCTGGGCAGGTATAGGGCAGGGGGGGCTATGGGGTTGGGGGGAGGGGCAGCGATAGGGCAAGGGGCTGGGACAGCTATAGGGCAGGGCCGGGGTGGTTTATGAGGCTGGGGGCTGGAGGGCTTATGGGGCAGAGAGCTGGGCAGACGGAGGGTATAGGGCAGGGCACTGAGGCATCTCTAGGGCAGGGGGCGGGGGTGGGTGTAGGGCAGCGCGGTGGGCAGTGCCCCGGCCCCCGGGATGCTCGGAGCCCCGGCAGCCCCCGGCCCCGGCCCCGCGCCCCTCACCGTGCCTCCGGCTGCCGCCCGCCGCTGCCGCGCTCAGCCCCGGCCCCGCCCGGCCCCGCCAGATGTGCCTCACCCACCTCGGAGCGCTCCTGCCCTGCCCCGGCCCCGCCAGATGTGCCTCACCCACCTCGGAGCGCCCCTGCTCTGCCCCGGCCCCGCCAGATGTGCCTCACCCACCTCGGAGCGCTCCTGCCCTGCCCCGGCCCCGCCAGATGTGCCTCACCCACCTCGGAGCGCTCCTGCCCTGCCCTGGCCCCGCCAGATGTGCCTCACCCACCTCGGAGCGCTCCTGCCCTGCCCCGGCCCCGCCAGATGTGCCTCACCCACCTCGGAGCGCTCCTGCTCAGCCCCGGCCCGCCAGATGTGCCTCACCCACCTCGGAGCGCTCCTGCCCTGCCCTGGCCCCGCCAGATGTGCCTCACCCACCTCGGAGCGCTCCTGCCCTGCCCCGGCCCCGCCAGATGTGCCTCACCCACCTCGGAGCGCTCCTGCCCTGCCCCGGCCCCGCCAGATGTGCCTCACCCACCTCGGAGCGCTCCTGCTCAGCCCCGGCCCCGCCAGATGTGCCTCACCCACCTCGGAGCGCTCCTGCTCAGCCCCGGCCCTGCCAGATGTGCCTCACCCACCTCGGAGCGCTCCTGCCCTGCCCCGGCCCTGCCAGATGTGCCTCACCCACCTCGGAGCGCTCCTGCTCAGCCCCGGCCCCGCCAGATGTGCCTCACCCACCTCGGAGCGCTCCTGCCCTGCCCCGGCCCCGCCAGATGTGCCTCACCCACCTCGGAGCGCTCCTGCCCTGCCCTGGCCCCGCCAGATGTGCCTCACCCACCTCGGAGCGCTCCTGCTCAGCCCCGGCCCCGCCAGATGTGCCTCACCCACCTCGGAGCGCTCCTGCTCAGCCCCGGCCCGCTGCGCCTCTTCCCGGCTGGGCCGCGTCCAGCTGTGCCCGTGCCAGCTGTGCCCGTGCCAGCTGTGACTCACCTGGCTCCGTCCCTGCCAGCTGTGCCCCTGCTGTGTCCTGCCCGGCTGTGCCCCATCCAGATGTTTCCGTGCCCATGCCCACCCGCAGCAGAAAGCACAGGGAAAGGCTCGGTGCCGTTTTTATTAAGATATTCTCTCTAAGATGTCAGCGCCGCCGATTTTAGGTTTGTGTTTTAATGTGTTCAAAGTGCAGTGTTTTGTATCATGTGCAAATAATTTTATACCGTATGAAGGATATTAAAAAATTATGTATTTTATGCTATAGGCTATTTTTATTGTATAGAAAATGGATCTTAATATGTGATGTAATAATAGATAACAAAATAATATAAATAGGATAATAAAATTTATAATATTAAATATGATAAATTTAATACAATACGTTTAACAAAATAAATTTAATATAATACATTTGACACAATAAATTTAATATAATAAAAATATAAAGTGATATTATATGTTATAATATAATACAAGTTGTATTATATTATATCATATTATATTATATTATATCATATCATATTATATTACATTATATTATAATAATGGCATTAAAATAGAACAAAACACTCTTAAATCTCTTTCCATCTACTACAAGGATTGGTGCCTTTGTTTTTCCATAAATTTATTAAAATGACTATAAATTACTCTTGTTATTAATGACTCTTAGTGCCCAATCTCACAGCAATATAGAATACAACCAGCATTAGTAATAATTAATAATAATATCAGTGGTGCTATCACATAATACAAGTATTGGTAAAAATTCAGATTATTAGTATGAATATTGCTATTGATTGTCACAATGTAATAGTAAAAGTGGTAATTAATAGAGTCATATTAGTGGTAATAACAAAAATATAAATTATATATATATAATATATATAATATATATAATATGTATTATATGTATTATATATATTATATATATTATATATATTATATATATAAGAAGAAGAATATAAATAGACTAATAATAATAGACTAATAATAAGAATATCAATTAATAGTAAGAATACAAATTCCTGTTAGTGATCCTAATGTCCTAATATAATTAATAATTAAAATACAAATATCAGTGGCGATACAAACTAAAAGCAACAATATATTGGGAGCAATAAGACTATAGTAGTACAACTAACACAAATAATTAGCAATAATATAGATCGATATGAATAAATAAATGATAAATAAATGATAAATAAATGATAAATGATAAATGATAAATAAATGATGGATAAATGATAAAAAATATAAATAAATTATATACAAATTATAAATAAATTATAAATATATTATAAATAAATTATAAATAAATTATAAAAAAATTTTAAAAATCATATAAAAATTATAAATAAATTATAAATAAATTATAAATAAATTATAAATAAATTATAAATAAATTATAAAAAATTATATAAAAATCATAAATAAATCATAAATAAATTATAAATACATATTCTTTCATTTATTAAAAAAGTGAGGTATTAATATTAGTGTTGATTAACGCCATCATGCCACTGTGAGGTTACCAGCAAGGCAAACAGATATGAACATCATTAATGATTATTAATTACAACTAATGAAGCACCAAGAGTGCTAAAGATTAACGGGATTATTATCGACGGGTGCATCCTTGTGTTTAACTGGGAGGTGCCACCAGCCCGGGGCCAGCTCGGAGCGCGCTGGGACAGCGGGAGGTGGCCCTGCCATGGCACGGGTGGCACCGGGCGCTCGTTAAGGTCCCTCGCAGCCCGAACCATTCCAAGGTTCCACGGCCCCGGGCTGCCCCTCTGTGACATCAGCCCGGCCCGGGGGCACCGCGGGGCCCCGGGGCTGCAGGTGCCACCTCTGCTCCGGCTCTGCCGCCTGCTGCGCTGGCACCGATGGCTCTGCTGGGGCTGCTCGTCCTGCTGGGCCTGGCCGGGCCCGCGGGGGGCACCTGGGACACCTGCAGGTGAGCGGCCCCAGGGGCTGCCAGGGGGCTCGGGGACACCCGGGGCTTCCCTGGCACAGCCTGGTGACAGACGAGCCCCTCGGGGCTCCCTGGCCCTGCTGTGCCCAGGGATGGCTTTGTGCTTCCAGAGGCACCTGCGGGCTCCGGCCCACGGCGTCTGACCACAGCTCGCTGGTTCAGGATTCCAAGCCCTCAGACGGTGACCACGGAGCCTTGGGTTCTTCTTCCAACGCCACTTCCCTCACCAAGAGCGGCCCCGGTGTCCCTTCAGGGACCTGGCCCGGCATCGTCAGCATCCAGGCCACGCTGGAGAACGGCACGTGGCACATGTGCTCGGGGGCCCTCATCCACCCCCAGTGGGTCCTCACGGTGGCCCACTGCTTCTTCAGGCCTGGGTAAGGAGGAGCAGGGCCGGGGCTGTCCCCAGGTGCCCAGTGAGGGAAGGGAACGGCGCTGCCACATCCCGTGGCACTGCTCCATCAAATCCTTTCTCCCCCCGCTCTCCAGAGACATCTCCAGGTGGGAGGTGGTGATCGGGGCCACGGATCTCACCCAGCCGGGCCCCGAGGTCGAGCTGCGCCACATCCGGAGGCTCCTGGTGCACCAGCACTACGTGGCCACCGCGGCCAGGAACAACATCGCCCTGCTGGAGCTGGCGCAGCCCGTGGAGTGCAGCGACTACATCCAGCTGGCCTGTGTGCCCGACAGCTCCCTGGCAGTGCCCGAGCTGAAAACCTGCTACATCGCGGGCTGGAGAGCCGCCCCGGGCAGCGGTCAGTGCTGAGTTGGGCGCACAGGGACACGGCCGGGCTGGCCCAGGGCAGAGGCCAAAGCCGCAGGAGCTGTGGCCGGGCAGAGCCGGGCCTGGGCCGTGCCCCGGAGCCCCGGGCAGGGACACAGAGGAACAGGGGCACGGCCGGGCCCTGGGCGAGGGGCTCGGCCCGGGGAGGTGCCGGGTGCTCAGTGCCCGCTGTGCCCGCAGCTCCCGGCCCGCGCCTGGCGCTGCAGGAGGCCAAGGTCCGGCTGATGGACGCCCAGCTGTGCAACAGCAGCCGCTGGTACGGGGGGGCCCTGCACCCCCAGGACCTGTGCGCGGGGTACCCACGGGGCGGCATCGACACCTGCCAGGTGCGAGCGTGGGCCCAGGGGCACAGGGACCCCCGAGCCCCAAACACGGCCCCATCCAACCCCCAAACCCAGCACAGGGACCCCTGAGCCCCAAACACGGCCCCATCCAACCCCCAAACCCAGCACAGGGACCCCTGAGCCCCAAACACGGCCCCATCCAACCCCCAAACCCAGCACAGGGACCCCCGAGCCCCAAACACGGCCCCATCCGACCCCCAAACCCAGCACAGGGACCCCCGAGCCCCAAACACGGCCCCATCCGACCCCCAAACCCAGCACAGGGACCCCTGAGCCCCAAACACGGCCCCATCCGACCCCCAAACCCAGCACAGGGACCCCCGAGCCCCAAACACGGCCCCATCCGACCCCCAAACCCAGCACAGGGACCCCTGAGCCCCAAACACGGCCCCATCCAACCCCCAAACCCAGCACAGGGACCCCTGAGCCCCAAACACGGCCCCATCCGACCCCCAAACCCAGCACAGGGACCCCTGAGCCCCTGACATCGCCCACCCTGTCCTGTATCCCCTCCCTTCCCTTCCTGTGCCCCTTCCCTTCCCCATCCACGGGTTCCTGTTGTGTATCCCATCCTATTCCTGCCCTTCCACGTCCATGGATCCCTGTCCCGGTGTCCCCTTGTCCCCAGGGCCTGGCGCTGTGCCCACACAGCCCACCCAGTGCTCCCAGTAGCCCCGAGGTGTGGCTGTGAGCCTGGAGCAGCCCCTGACCCCTCTCTCCCGGCACAGGGGGACAGCGGGGGTCCCCTGGTCTGCAAGGACAACGTCGGTGACTACTTCTGGCTCGTGGGATTGGCCAGCTGGGGCAGAGGCTGTGCCGGAGAGAAACGACCCGGGGTCTTCACCTCCACCCAGCACTTCCATGGATGGATCCAGGCCCAGCTGGGATTGGCCTCAGGAGACTCAGCCCCGCCAACACCAGAGCCAGCCGTGACCCCAACCCCTACCCCAACCCCTACCCCAACCCCAACCCCCACCCCAACCCCAACCCCCACCCTGGCCACAAACCGGACCCCCACCCCGACCCCGACCACGACCCCAACCCCCACCCCAACCCCCACCCCAACTGTTAATGAGGAGCCACCAGAACCAGAACTGGAACCAGAACAAGAATTGGAATTGCAGCCAGAACCTGGCACGTTTATAACAATTTCACTCCCCGAAGACATCCTGCTGAGATTCCTTGGGATCCTGCAGAAGATCTTGGAGTTCCTGAAGGACAAAATGGGTTGAGCAGGAGGGAGAGCAGATCCAGTTCTGGCTGCAGAGCATCTCCAGCAGTCCCAGTTGGGGCCGTGGCTGCGGGGTGAAGGCAGCCCCGGTGCCCGGCGCTGCTGTGTCCTGCCCACGCTGCTGCCCTGAGCTCACCCCGATGGTGAATTCAGTTTGTTCTTGAAATAGAGTTCTTCCTGTTCCCAATTATCCGCATTATCAGTGCAGTTCAGTCTCCCGGGCAAAACAAGGATGGGACAACCGGGGATGTGTGGGACAAACAAGCATGGTTGGGCCAGGTATGGGGGGAGCCGAGGGGGAGCCAGGGAGGGGTGGAGGGAAGGGAGGGAGGGGAGGGGAGGATGGGGCTGGCAGGTACAGAGAGGGAGAAACTTCTCCAGCCCAGGTTCCCCTGGCAGAGCCTCAGGTGTCCCATTGCCGGCAAAAGCAATTTGGGCACGGAGAGGAACGGGAATGGGAGCAGCTGGAGCTGCAGTCCCGGGGTCCCGAGGGAGCCTGAGCTGCTGCTGCTGCCGCCCAGGGGTGTCCCCTCTGTCACCAGGCCCTGCCCCGGAGCTGCCGGGACCCCCATCCCCGTCCCCCGCTGTGCCCTCGGCCCCGGCAGCGCTGGAGCTGCAGCCCCGGCTCTGCTCCCACCCTGGGCCCAGCCGGGATCGCTGGGGCCGGGACGTTCCCGCTGCTCCAGTGGGATTGTTCCAGTCCCTTCCAACCCGAACCATTCCAGGGCTCCCCTGGAAGTGCCCCTCTCCCCACCCGAGGCCGCCGTGCCCCACACACAGAACCGGCCCCTCTGTGACATCAGCCCGGCCCGGGGGCACCGCGGGGCCCTGGGGCTGCAGGTGCCACCTCTGCTCCGGCTCTGCCGCCTGCTGCGCTGGCACCGATGGCTCTGCTGGGGCTGCTCGTCCTGCTGGGCCTGGCCGGGCCCGCGGGGGGCACCTGGGACACCTGCAGGTGAGCGGCCCCAGGGGCTGCCAGGGGGCTCGGGGACACCCGGGGCTTCCCTGGCACAGCCTGGTGACAGACGAGCCCCTCGGGGCTCCCTGGCCCTGCTGTGCCCAGGGATGGCTTTGTGCTTCCAGAGGCACCTGCGGGCTCCGGCCCTTGGCCTTCGACCACAGCTCGCTGGTTCCTGACTACGACCCCTCAGACGGTGACTATGGAACCTTGGGGTCTTCCGATGGCATTTCCCTCGTCGAGAGTGGCCCTGGTGTCCCTTCAGGGACCTGGCCCGGCATCGTCAGCATCCAGGCCACGCTGGAGAACGGCACGTGGCACATGTGCTCGGGGGCCCTCATCCACCCCCAGTGGGTCCTCACGGTGGCCCACTGCTTCTTCAGGCCTGGGTAAGGAGGAGCAGGGCCGGGGCTGTCCCCAGGTGCCCAGTGAGGGAAGGGAACGGCGCTGCCACATCCCGTGGCACTGCTCCATCAAATCCTTTCTCCATCCGCTCCTCAGGGATACCTCCACGTGGAGGGCGCTGATCGGGGCCACGGATCTCACCCAGCCGGGCCCCGAGGCCAAGCGGCGCCGCATCAAGAGGGTCCTGATGCACCAGGACTACGACGACGACTCGCGGAGGAACAACATCGCCCTGCTGGAGCTGGCGCAGCCCGTGGAGTGCAGCGACTACATCCAGCTGGCCTGTGTGCCCGACAGCTCCCTGGCAGTGCCCGAGCTGAAAACCTGCTACATCGCGGGCTGGAGAGCCGCCCCGGGCAGCGGTCAGTGCTGAGTTGGGCGCACAGGGACACGGCCGGGCTGGCCCAGGGCAGAGGCCAAAGCCGCAGGAGCTGTGGCCGGGCAGAGCCGGGCCTGGGCCGTGCCCCGGAGCCCCGGGCAGGGACACAGAGGAACAGGGGCACGGCCGGGCCCTGGGCGAGGGGCTCGGCCCGGGGAGGTGCCGGGTGCTCAGTGCCCGCTGTGCCCGCAGCTCCCGGCCCGCGCCTGGCGCTGCAGGAGGCCAAGGTCCGGCTGATGGACGCCCAGCTGTGCAACAGCAGCCGCTGGTACGGGGGGGCCCTGCACCCCCAGGACCTGTGCGCGGGGTACCCGCGGGGCGGCATCGACACCTGCCAGGTGCGAGCGTGGGCCCAGGGGCACAGGGACCCCCGAGCCCCAAACACGGCCCCATCCAACCCCCAAACCCAGCACAGGGACCCCTGAGCCCCAAACACGGCCCCATCCAACCCCCAAACCCAGCACAGGGACCCCTGAGCCCCAAACACGGCCCCATCCAACCCCCAAACCCAGCACAGGGACCCCTGAGCCCCAAACACGGCCCCATCCGACCCCCAAACCCAGCACAGGGACCCCCGAGCCCCAAACACGGCCCCATCCGACCCCCAAACCCAGCACAGGGACCCCTGAGCCCCAAACACGGCCCCATCCAACCCCCAAACCCAGCACAGGGACCCCTGAGCCCCAAACACGGCCCCATCCGACCCCCAAACCCAGCACAGGGACCCCTGAGCCCCAAACACGGCCCCATCCAACCCCCAAACCCAGCACAGGGACCCCTGAGCCCCAAACACGGCCCCATCCGACCCCCAAACCCAGCACAGGGACCCCCGAGCCCCAAACACGGCCCCATCCGACCCCCAAACCCAGCACAGGGACCCCTGAGCCCCTGACATCGCCCACCCTGTCCTGTATCCCCTCCCTTCCCTTCCTGTGCCCCTTCCCTTCCCCATCCACGGGTTCCTGTTGTGTATCCCATCCTATTCCTGCCCTTCCACGTCCATGGATCCCTGTCCCGGTGTCCCCTTGTCCCCAGGGCCTGGCGCTGTGCCCACACAGCCCACCCAGTGCTCCCAGTAGCCCCGAGGTGTGGCTGTGAGCCTGGAGCAGCCCCTGACCCCTCTCTCCCGGCACAGGGGGACAGCGGGGGTCCCCTGGTCTGCAAGGACAACGTCGGTGACTACTTCTGGCTCGTGGGATTGGCCAGCTGGGGCAGAGGCTGTGCCGGGGCCAAGCGACCTGGGATCTTCACCTCCACCCAGCACTTCCACACCTGGATCCAGGTCCAGATGGGATTGCTCCCACCGGAAACAGAGGCTCCTCCAGCAGAGCCAGCCCCAACCCCGGCCATCAACGAGGAGCCAGACGACGTGGCACCAGAACCAGAACCGAAGCCTGAACCCAAACCAGAACCGGTACGGATACCGGTACCGATCCCGGAACCAGAACCGATCCCCGAACCAGAACCAGAACCGGAACCGGACACGTTTATAACAATCTCCTTCCCAAGAGTCATCCTGCAGAGATTCTTTGGGAATCTGCAGGAGTTCCTGGAGTTCCTAAGGGACAAAATGGATTGAGCAGAGGGGCGGAGCAGGTCCAGGTCTGGCTGCAGAGGGTCACAACCATTCCCTGCTGGGGCCGTGGCTGTGGTGCCAAAGGCAGTCCCGGTGCCCGGCGCTGCCGTGTCCTGCTCCTGCTCCTGCCCTGAGCCCACCCCGGCGGTGAATTCAGTTTGTTCTTGAAATAGAGTTCTTCCTGTCCCCAATTATCCGCGTTTTCAGCCCAGCTCTGTGCGCAGCAAGGCCGGGATAACCCGGGACCACGGGCGGGGTTGGCTCCTGGGCTGGGGCAGAGGAGGGGCAGCCGGGCAGGGCAGGACGGGGCAGGACGGGGCAGTGCCCGGGTTCCCGTGGGCTGTACCCGGGGGCTGCTGCAGCCCCTCCAGCCCCTCCCGATGAGCCGGGAGCGCGGCTGGGACGGGCTGGAAGCTCCCTCTGGGGCAGCAGCAGAAGCCACCCCGAGGGGCCGTCCCTGCTCAGGGCCACCAGGAGCTCCGGGGTGCGGCCGAGCGAGCTGGGGGGCTCCGGAAATATCCCCAAACTCACGGGCTGGCAGCGCCCCGGGGGGAAACTGCCCGCCCTGGGGAGGCACTGCCCGTGCCCGCCTGGATTTCGGGATGTCACCTCGAGGGCTGGGGACTTGGGACACGAGCAGCACCGCTGCGCATCCTGAGCATGAGCAGCCCCACCGCAGGAGCGCCTCAACAGCCCGGCCACGCTGCGGGTCCGGGCTGGGACCGCCGCCCCGCCCCACGGGGTGGCCGCTGTGCTCGGACCGCGGGGTTTAAGCCGATTTTTCTGTCTTCGCCGCGTTTATTGTGGCCTTCCCTTTGCAGTGGGTCTCTGGCCGCAGAGCCGCTCGCACGGGGTTGGAGCGGGGTCAGTTCCGGCCGCTGGTCCCGCACCAAGCCGGCACAGCCGGGCAGGCGGAGAGAGGGAGAAACTTCTCCAGCCCAGGTTCCCCCGGCAGAGCCTCAGGTGTCCCATTGCCGGCAAAAGCAATTTGGGCACGGAGAGGAACGGGAATGGGAGCAGCTGGAGCTGCAGTCCCGGGGTCCCGAGGGAGCCTGAGCTGCTGCTGCTGCCGCCCAGGGGTGTCCCCTCTGTCACCAGGCCCTGCCCCGGAGCTGCCGGGACCCCCATCCCCGTCCCCCGCTGTAGGAGCAGGCTCAGGCTCTGCTCCGGGGGCCTAGTAGCGGCACCAGAGGAACGGGCAGGGACCGATCCCGGGAAGTTCCGCCTGGACAGGAGCCAGAACTTCTTTCCTGGGCAGCGACCCAGCCCTGAGCAGAGACCAGAGAGGGGTGGAGCCTCCTCTCTGGGGATATTCCTGACCTGTCCAGAGGCAATCCTATGCTCTGGGACGCCCCTCCTGGGATGCCCCTTCCGAGCTGCCCCATCCCGATATCCTGTGCCTGGCACGGCCGCTCGGGCGCCGCGCGGGACTACAACTCCCAGCATGCCCCGCGGCCACGTGACCGCTATGTACATCACGTGACCAGCTCGACCACTGCCGGGACCGCCCCGGGGCCGCGGGGACAGCACCGGGACAGCACCGGGACAGCACCGGGACAGCACCGGGACACCCTCAGGGCAGCGCCATGGGGCTGCAGGGCCGGGAGCACCCCTGGGTGCTGCTGCTGCTGCTGCTGCTGCCGCCGCCCCCCGTGTGCGCCTCGGCCGCCGCCCGCCCCAGCTTCGTGCTGGTGCTGGCGGACGATCTGGGCTTCGGGGACCTGGGCAGCTACGGACACCCCTCGTCCGCCACCCCGCACCTGGACCGGCTGGCGGCCCGCGGGCTGCGCTTCACCGACTTCTACAGCAGCGCCGCCGTCTGCAGCCCGTCCCGGTACGGCCCCCGCGGGAGGAACGGGGAGACGAAGCTGCGGTGTCCCGGGAGGGACGGAGGGAGGATGAATCCTCCGTGTCCCGGGATGGGAGGAGGATGAGCCCGCCTTGTCCCGGGAGAGATGGGGGGACAAAGCTGCGGTGTCCCGGGAGAGATGGGCGGTGATGGACCTGCGGTGTCCGGGGAGGGATGGGCGGTGATGGACCTGCGGTGTCCCGGGAGGGACGGGGGGATAAATCCACCGTGTCCCGGGAGTGAGTGGTGGAGGATGAACCTGCCGTGTCCCGGGATAGACGGGGGAATAAACCTGCGGTATCCCGGGATAGACAGCGCCATGAAGCCGCCATATCCCGGGAAAAACGGGGGAATAAACCTGCCGTGTGCCGGGAGAAACGGGCGGAGGATAAACCCGCAGTGTGCCGGGAAAGACGGGATGATAAACCCGCGGTGTCCCGGGAAAGACGGGATGATAAACCCGCGGTATCCCGGGAAAGACGGGATGATAAACCCGCGGTATCCCGGGAAAGACGGGGTGATAAACCCGCAGTGTGCCGGGAAAGACGGGGTGATAAACCCGCGGTATCCCGGGAAAGACGGGGTGATAAACCCGCGGTATCCCGGGAAAGACGGGGTGATAAACCCGCGGTATCCCGGGAAAGACGGGGTGATAAACCCGCGGTATCCCGGGATATCCCCCTTGACCGCCGTATCCCGGGGAAAACGGGCGGAGGATAAACCCGCGGTGTCCCGGGAAAGACGGGATGCAGATAAACCCGCCGCGTCCCGGGATAGGAAGGGGCCTGAAGCCGCCGTGTCCCGGGATGTCCCCCCTGAGCCCCGTGTCCCCGCTCCCTGCAGGGCCGCCCTGCTGACGGGCCGCTTCCAGGTGCGCTCCGGGATCTATCCCGGCGTGTTCGACCCGGGCTCGCGGGGAGGGCTCCCGCTCGCCGAGGTCACCGTCGCCGAGCTGCTGAAGGCTCAGGGCTACGCCACGGCCATGGTTGGCAAGTGGCACCTGGGCTTTGGCATCAACGGCTCCTTCCTGCCCGTGCACCAGGGATTCGATCACTTCCTGGGAGTGCCCTATTCCCATGACCAGGTGAGAGGCTCCGGCTGCCTGGGGTCCTCGGTCCTGCGCGAAGGGGGTTGGGTGGGAGCAGCGCGGTCCTGGGGCGGGTTTAGGGTGGGCAGAGTCCCCTGGGAGGGGTTTCCAGCGGGGAGAGGCCGCTGTGGGGCTTCACCCGTCTCCCTTGTCTTCCCTGTGCTGCGCCAGAGCTGGAATCCCAAATATTCCGTGTTTTCCAGGGCCCCTGCCAGAACCTGACCTGCTTCCCACCCGACACCAAGTGCTTTGGGACCTGCGACCAGGGCGTGGTGCCGCTGCCGCTGCTCTGGAACCGGACCATCATCCAGCAGCCCGTCTCCTTCCCCGACCTCGTGCCCCTCTACAATAAATTCTCCCGGGATTTCATCGCCGACTGCGCCCGCCGAGGCCTCCCCTTCCTGCTCTACTACGCTTCCCACGTAGGAGAGAGAGAGCGGGGATTTTCCGGGCGCTTGGGAAGGGAAGGGATGGGAAAGGGGGAGTGGGAAGGGAAAAGGGAAAGGAGCCTGAGTCCCATGCGGAGAACAAGGAAGCATCTCCGCTCCTGCCACCCCAAAATCTGCTCCTGCATGACCTGGCGTTGCTATTCCCATGCAAAACCAGATCTTATTGGGATAATGCTTTCAGGCTGCTTCTTTCTGGAGCTTCTCCCTCTTCCCTGTGCCATCCCCAGGGAAAACTTCCCACTCTGCAGCTCCCCACCCTCTCCTGGAGCTCAGCTACGTTGTGCCACCGCTGAGACTCGGGGACAAGTCTCCTCTCAGCTGATGGCTTTTGTCACCTCTCTGCACGTCCTGCCTGGGATTGCTGCCTGTCCCTGCCTGTCCCAGCAGCAGCTGCAGCTCCAGGGGGGTTGATCCCGGTGTTCCCTGCCCTTTCCCAGCACACCCACTACCCCCAGTTTGCCAGCCGGGAGTTCGCGGGGCAGACGCGGCGGGGACCCTTCGGGGACGCCCTGGCCGAGTTCGATGGCTCCGTGGGACAGCTCGTGCAGGCCCTGCAGGAACACGGCCTGGAGAACTCCACCCTGGTGTTCTTCACCTCGGACAACGGGTGAGGGGCTGGTTTGGGGCGGGGGAACTGGGATGGGGCAGTGCCAAGCGACCCCAGTGAGGCGCGAGGTGGGCGCTGCTCTGGAGGGGGCACAGGGCGTGACCTCTGTGTTCCTGTGACTCAGAAACCTCCCAGGCTTTGGGCCAGCAGTGTGAGCCCCCAGTTCCCTCTGCCCGGGTGTCTCTCCCTGCCCCTCAGGCCGAGCAGGGTGGCACAGTCACCCTGGCACCTTGTCACCGCCCCCTCGGTGGCACCAGGGAGGGGACAGCGCGGCCCTGGTACCTGATGGCAGCCGGTTCTCGTCCCCAGCCCCTCCACCCTGCGCATGGCACGCGGAGGCAGCGCCGGCCACCTCAAGTGTGGCAAGGGCACGACCTACGAAGGTGGCATGAGGGAGCCGGCGGTGGCTTATTGGCCAGGCAGGATCGCTCCAGGTGAGCCAGGCTCAGCCCCTCGGCCACATCCCGGGACAAAGAGGGGCAGGGGTGGCAGTGGGATCAGCTGCTTGGACTTTTCCTGGCGGCAGGAGTGACCCACGAGCTGGCCAGTACCCTGGACATCCTGCCCACCCTGAGCGCCCTGGCCGGAGCTGCCCTTCCCAAGGTGGCCCTGGATGGCTTCGACCTGAGCCCGCTGCTCTTTGGCTCGGGGAAGGTGAGTTTGGAGCTGGGGGACAGATCCTTGGATCGGGGCAGATCCAGGGGCTGGCGGCTTTTGGCTCCTGCCGAGTGTGCCCAGCTGTGCCCAGCTGTGCCCAGCCGCCAGGGTGCTGCTGTCCATCAGCTCCAGCCCTATTCCAGCGGTAGGATCGGGGCTCCTGGGCGGGTCTCAGCCTGGTCCTGCCCTCCCCGGGGGCTGCCCAGCTGAGCTGAGCCCTGCTGCCCCCCCAGAGCCCTCGCCAGGCCGTGTTCTTCTACCCTCCGTCCCCCGACCCCCTGCACGGCCCCTTCGCCATCCGCCTGGGCAAGTACAAGGCCCATTACTTCACCCAAGGTCAGTGCTGCCCCCTCCCCAGCTCTTCTGGGGGCTCTGGGAAGGGCTCCTGCTGCCCAGAGCTCTGGGAGGAGGAGCCGAGCTCACCCAGGGGTTGTTTGCAGGTTCCTTCCACAGCGGCACCACCCCAGACCAGGCGTGCCACGGGCTGACCCCGCTCACCCCGCACCTTCCCCCGCTGCTCTTCGACCTGGAGTCGGACCCCGCTGAGAACTACGACCTGCTGCAGGGCGAGGCGGGCCCGGAGGTGCTGCAGGTGCTCAGGGACATCACCCTGCAGAAGGTGCTGCTGGAGCAGCGCCTGGAGTTCGGGGAGAGCCAGGTGAAGAAGGGCCGGGACCCCTCGCTGCAGCCCTGCTGTGCCCCCAGCTGCAGCCCCAAACCCTCCTGCTGCCGCTGCTCCCAGCACTGACCGACAGCCCAAACAGCCCTGCGCCAGCCCCGCTAACCAGCATCAGCCTCGGGGACCCCTCGGACTCACGGGGCGGCAAACGGGGTCGGGGAGAGCCCAAACTCTGCTGGGAGTGCGGGCAGAGCTCTGTGCTCCGTGTGGGACATTCCAGGCGAGGCCTTGGACAGGATCCCAACTCGCTCCGGCAGGGACCACGCTCGAGCAGCTTCTCCAGAGCCAGAAGAGCTCTTTGGAGCAGCGGGAACGTCCCGGCCTCAGCGATCCCGGCTGGGCCCAGGGTGGGAGCAGAGCCGGGGCTGCAGCTCCAGCGCTGCCGGGGCCGAGGGCACAGCGGGGGACGGGGATGGGGGTCCCGGCAGCTCCGGGGCAGGGCCTGGTGACAGAGGGGACACCCCTGGGCGGCAGCAGCAGCAGCTCAGGCTCCCTCGGGACCCCGGGACTGCAGCTCCAGCTGCTCCCATTCCCGTTCCTCTCCGTGCCCAAATTGCTTTTGCCGGCAATGGGACACCTGAGGCTCTGCCGGGGGAACCTGGGCTGGAGAAGTTTCTCCCTCTCTCCCCTCTCCCAGGGTCTCCCCAAACCCCAGCCCAACCCCGCTCCTTTTCCCTCCCAACTCCCAAATTTTCCCATCCTTGTTTTGCCCGGGAGACTGCATTGGGCTGAGAATGTGCTTAATGAGTGTCCTCATTTGGGCCACAGGAATCATTTTTTTTGGTAGCTGGGAGTGTCCAGGACCCAGATCGGGCTCTCCCTTCCATGGAAAAGGGCATTATTTCCATCGGGATAGGACGTGGTAGAGCAGAGCTGCCGTTGTCACAGGCTTCCCATGGAAATCACTGCTTTGTCTTACATTTTTTTCTTACTAAGATTGCTGCAAGTAATTGTTTGATCCCTCATCTCATGGCTGCTTCCAGTAAATTCCAATTTTTAACCCCTGATCTTTGCCTTTCGTGCTTCCAGCTGCAGTGGGAAGGGGAAGGAGCACTGACCTGGGGAACCCTAAACCATCCCTAAACCCCTGCAGTGGGGAAAACATCTTTATTCCGAGGATTCAACCAACTCCAGCATCCGTGTGGGCTCAGGGCAGCAGCGCGGGCAGGACACGGCAGCGCCGGGCACTGGGGCTGCCTTCACCCCACAGCCACGGCCCCAACTGGGACTGGCTGTGACCCACCACAGCCAGAACCGGAGCTGCTCTGCCCCTCTGCTCAACCCGTCCTGTTCTTGAGGACCTCCAACATCTCCTGCAGCTTCTCAAGGACATTCATCAGGGTGAGATTTGGGAAGGAAATGACGGTGTCTGGCTCCGGTTCTGGTGGCTCCGTGGGGGTCAGGCTGGGCTTTGGTGCTTCTGCCAGGCTCAGGCCGGTCTGGGCACAGATCCAGGTGTGGAAGTGCTGGGTGGAGGTGAAGATCCCGGGCCTCCTGGCCCTGGCACAGCCTCTGCCCCAGCTGGCCAATCCCACGAGCCAGAAGTTGCTACCAACGTTGTCCTTGCAGACCAGGGGACCCCCGCTGTCCCCCTGTGCCGGGAGAGAGGGGTCAGGGGCTGCTGCCAGCTCTGGGCTGGCTCCTCTCTCCCAGCCCCTGCCAGATCCACGTTCCCAGCATGGAAAGGTTCTGCTGGAGCCTCCAGACCCTCGGATGGCAGTGGGATGGGGGCCTGTTAAGGTTGGGCTCTGTCTCATCTCTGCACAGTGCCCAGGGATGGAGAGAAGGGATATTCCAGGATATCCAGGCCTGGGGTTACTGGGAGCACTGGGTGGGCTGTGTGGGCACAGCGCCAGGCCCTGGGGACAAGGGGACACCGGCTCAGGGGTCCCTGTGCTGGGTTTGGGGATTGGATGGGGCCGTGTTTGGGGCTCAGGGGTCCCTGTGCTGGGTTTGGGGATCGGATGGGGCCGTGTTTGGGGCTCAGGGGTCCCTGTGCTGGGTTTGGGGGTCGGATGGGGCCGTGTTTGGGGCTCAGGGGTCCCTGTGCTGGGTTTGGGGGTCGGATGGGGCCGTGTTTGGGGCTCAGGGGTCCCTGTGCTGGGTTTGGGGGTCGGATGGGGCCGTGTTTGGGGCTCGGGGGTCCCTGTGCTGGGTTTGGGGGTTGGATGGGGCCGTGTTTGGGGCTCGGGGGTCCCTGTGCTGGGTTTGGGGGTTGGATGGGGCCGTGTTTGGGGCTCAGGGGTCCCTGTGCTGGGTTTGGGGGTTGGATGGGGCCGTGTTTGGGGCTCAGGGGTCCCTGTGCTGGGTTTGGGGGTTGGATGGGGCCGTGTTTGGGGCTCAGGGGTCCCTGTGCTGGGTTTGGGGATTGGATGGGGCCGTGTTTGGGGCTCAGGGGTCCCTGTGCTGGGTTTGGGGGTCGGATGGGGCCGTGTTTGGGGCTCGGGGGTCCCTGTGCCCCTGGGCCCACGCTCGCACCTGGCAGGTGTCGATGCCGCCCCGCGGGTACCCCGCGCACAGGTCCTGGGGGTGCAGGGCCCCCCCGTACCAGCGGCTGCTGTTGCACAGCTGGGCGTCCATCAGCCGGACCTTGGCCTCCTGCAGCGCCAGGCGCGGGCCGGGAGCTGCGGGCACAGCGGGCACTGAGCACCCGGCACCTCCCCGGGCCGAGCCCCTCGCCCAGGGCCCGGCCGTGCCCCTGTTCCTCTGTGTCCCTGCCCGGGGCTCCGGGGCACGGCCCAGGCCCGGTTCTGCCCGGCCACAGCTCCTGCGGCTTTGGCCTCTGCCCTGGGCCAGCCCGGCCGTGTCCCTGTGCGCCCAACTCAGCACTGACCGCTGCCCGGGGCGGCTCTCCAGCCCGCGATGTAGCAGGTTTTCAGCTCGGGCACTGCCAGGGAGCTGTCGGGCACACAGGCCAGCTGGATGTAGTCGCTGCACTCCACGGGCTGCGCCAGCTCCAGCAGGGCGATGTTGTTCCTCTGCGAGTCGTCGTCGTAGTCCTGGTGCACCAGGATCCTCTTGACCTCGAACACCTCGGCCTCGGGGCCCGGCTGGGTGAGATCCGTGGCTCCGATCACCACCTTCCACTCGAGCACACTCCTGGGAGGGACGCTGAGAGTGGCAGGGAGCAGAGCCAGGGGCTGTGGCAGCCCAGCAATTCCCAGCCCTCTGCTTCCCACAGCAGCGAGGGAAAACAGGAATGGAGCAGCACGTGGTGGTGCAGACCAGGCACCTGTCTCTGCTGTGGGGACACCCCTGTCCCTGCTCTGGGGACAGCCCTGACCCGGCTGTGGGGACATCCCTGACCCTGCTCCTCCTTACCCGGCCCCGATGAAGCAGTGGGCAGCTGTGAGGACCCAGCGATGGCCGATGAGGGCCCCCGAGCACATGTGCCACGTGCTGTTCTCCAGGGTGATCTGGATGCTGGCAATGCCAGGCCAGGCCCCTGGCTGGACATCAAGGGTGCTGCCGTTGGCAGAATCCGAGGACCTGTACTCGGGAATCGCGGAGCTTTCATCCAAAACCATGGGCCGGAGCCCGCAGGTGCCTCTGGAAGCACAAAGCCATCCCTGGGCACAGCAGGGCCAGGGAGCCCCGAGGGGCTCGTCTGTCACCAGGCTGTGCCAGGGAAGCCCCGGGTGTCCCCGAGCCCCCTGGCAGCCCCTGGGGCCGCTCACCTGCAGGTGTCCCAGGTGCCCCCCGCGGGCCCGGCCAGGCCCAGCAGGACGAGCAGCCCCAGCAGAGCCATCGGTGCCAGCGCAGCAGGCGGCAGAGCCGGAGCAGAGGTGGCACCTGCAGCCCCGGGGCCCCGCGGTGCCCCCGGGCCGGGCTGATGTCACAGAGGGGCCGGTTCTGTGTGTGGGGCACGGCGGCCTCGGGTGGGGAGAGGGGCACTTCCAGGGGAGCCCTGGAATGGTTCGGGTTGGAAGGGACTGGAACAATCCCACTGGAGCAGCGGGAACGTCCCGGCCCCAGCGATCCCGGCTGGGCCCAGGGTGGGAGCAGAGCCGGGGCTGCAGCTCCAGCGCTGCCGGGGCCGAGGGCACAGCGGGGGACGGGGATGGGGGTCCCGGCAGCTCCGGGGCAGGGCCTGGTGACAGAGGGGACACCCCTGGGCGGCAGCAGCAGCAGCTCAGGCTCCCTCGGGACCCCGGGACTGCAGCTCCAGCTGCTCCCATTCCCGTTCCTCTCCGTGCCCAAATTGCTTTTGCCGGCAATGGGACACCTGAGGCTCTGCCGGGGGAACCTGGGCTGGAGAAGTTTCTCCCTCTCTCCGCCTGCCCGGCTGTGCCGGCTTGGGGCGGGACCAGCGGCCGGAACTGACCCCGCTCCAACCCCGTGCGAGCGGCTCTGCGGCCAGAGACCCACTGCAAAGGGAAGGCCACAATAAACGCGGCGAAGACAGAAAAATCGGCTTAAACCCCGCGGTCCGAGCACAGCGGCCACCCCGTGGGGCGGGGCGGCGGTCCCAGCCCGGACCCGCAGCGTGGCCGGGCTGTTGAGGCGCTCCTGCGGTGGGGCTGCTCATGCTCAGGATGCGCAGCGGTGCTGCTCGTGTCCCAAGTCCCCAGCCCTCGAGGTGACATCCCGAAATCCAGGCGGGCACGGGCAGTGCCTCCCCAGGGCGGGCAGTTTCCCCCCGGGGCGCTGCCAGCCCGTGAGTTTGGGGATATTTCCGGAGCCCCCCAGCTCGCTCGGCCGCACCCCGGAGCTCCTGGTGGCCCTGAGCAGGGACGGCCCCTCGGGGTGGCTTCTGCTGCTGCCCCAGAGGGAGCTTCCAGCCCGTCCCAGTCGCGCTCCCGGCTCATCGGGAGGGGCTGGAGGGGCTGCAGCAGCCCCCGGGTACAGCCCACGGGAACCCGGGCACTGCCCCGTCCTGCCCCGTCCTGCCCTGCCCGGCTGCCCCTCCTCTGCCCCAGCCCAGGAGCCAACCCCGCCCGTGGTCCCGGGTTATCCCGGCCTTGCTGCGCACAGAGCTGGGCTGAAAACGCGGATAATTGGGGACAGGAAGAACTCTATTTCAAGAACAAACTGAATTCACCGCCGGGGTGGGCTCAGGGCAGGAGCAGGAGCAGGACACGGCAGCGCCGGGCACCGGGACTGCCTTTGGCACCACAGCCACGGCCCCAGCAGGGAATGGTTGCCAGAACGGGATCAGCTCGTCCCGCTGCTCAGGCTTTCTCTCCCTTCAGGAACTGCAGGAGCTCCAGCAGCAGGTTCAGGAATTTCCCCAGGATCTGTAGTTGGAATGAAACGGCCGTGAAATCCTCCGATTCCTCCGGATTCTCCAGGTCGCTCAAGTCGTAGTCCGGCTCTGGCTCTGCTGGAGGAGGGGCCGGGGTTGGGATGGGCTCTGGAGGAGGAAGATCTGCTTCTGGTGGGAGCAATCCCATCTGGACCTGGATCCAGGTGTGGAAGTGCTGGGTGGAGGTGAAGATCCCAGGTCGCTTGGCCCCGGCACAGCCTCTGCCCCAGCTGGCCAATCCCACGAGCCAGAAGTAGTCACCGACGTTGTCCTTGCAGACCAGGGGACCCCCGCTGTCCCCCTGTGCCGGGAGAGAGGGGTCAGGGGCTGCTCCAGGCTCACAGCCACACCTCGGGGCTACTGGGAGCACTGGGTGGGCTGTGTGGGCACAGCGCCAGGCCCTGGGGACAAGGGGACACCGGGACAGGGATCCATGGACGTGGAAGGGCAGGAATAGGATGGGATACACAACAGGAACCCGTGGATGGGGAAGGGAAGGGGCACAGGAAGGGAAGGGAGGGGATACAGGACAGGGTGGGCGATGTCAGGGGCTCAGGGGTCCCTGTGCTGGGTTTGGGGGTCGGATGGGGCCATGTTTGGGGCTCAGGGGTCCCTGTGCTGGGTTTGGGGGTCGGATGGGGCCGTGTTTGGGGCTCGGGGGTCCCTGTGCTGGGTTTGGGGGTCGGATGGGGCCGTGTTTGGGGCTCAGGGGTCCCTGTGCTGGGTTTGGGGGTCGGATGGGGCCGTGTTTGGGGCTCAGGGGTCCCTGTGCTGGGTTTGGGGGTTGGATGGGGCCGTGTTTGGGACTCGGGGGTCCCTGTGCTGGGTTTGGGGGTTGGATGGGGCCGTGTTTGGGGCTCAGGGGTCCCTGTGCTGGGTTTGGGGGTTGGATGGGGCCGTGTTTGGGACTCGGGGGTCCCTGTGCTGGGTTTGGGGGTTGGATGGGGCCGTGTTTGGGGCTCGGGGGTCCCTGTGCCCCTGGGCCCACGCTCGCACCTGGCAGGTGTCGATGCCGCCCCGCGGGTACCCCGCGCACAGGTCCTGGGGGTGCAGGGCCCCCCCGTACCAGCGGCTGCTGTTGCACAGCTGGGCGTCCATCAGCCGGACCTTGGCCTCCTGCAGCGCCAGGCGCGGGCCGGGAGCTGCGGGCACAGCGGGCACTGAGCACCCGGCACCTCCCCGGGCCGAGCCCCTCGCCCAGGGCCCGGCCGTGCCCCTGTTCCTCTGTGTCCCTGCCCGGGGCTCCGGGGCACGGCCCAGGCCCGGTTCTGCCCGGCCACAGCTCCTGCGGCTTTGGCCTCTGCCCTGGGCCAGCCCGGCCGTGTCCCTGTGCGCCCAACTCAGCACTGACCGCTGCCCGGGGCGGCTCTCCAGCCCGCGATGTAGCAGGTTTTCAGCTCGGGCACTGCCAGGGAGCTGTCGGGCACACAGGCCAGCTGGATGTAGTCGCTGCACTCCACGGGCTGCGCCAGCTCCAGCAGGGCGATGTTGTTCCTGGCCGCGGTGGCCACGTAGTGCTGGTGCACCAGGAGCCTCCGGATGTGGCGCAGCTCGACCTCGGGGCCCGGCTGGGTGAGATCCGTGGCCCCGATCACCACCTCCCACCTGGAGATGTCTCTGGAGAGCAGGGGGAGAAAGGATTTGATGGAGCAGTGCCACGGGATGTGGCAGCGCCGTTCCCTTCCCTCACTGGGCACCTGGGGACAGCCCCGGCCCTGCTCCTCCTTACCCAGGCCTGAAGAAGCAGTGGGCCACCGTGAGGACCCACTGGGGGTGGATGAGGGCCCCCGAGCACATGTGCCACGTGCCGTTCTCCAGCGTGGCCTGGATGCTGACGATGCCGGGCCAGGCTCCCGGATGGACCCCGGTGCCACCCACGTCCTGCGCGGTGTCATCGGAAGAACCCAAGGGTTCGTAGTTGGCATTCAGTGAATCGTAGTCAGGAACCAGCGAGCTGTGGTCAGACGCCATGGGCCGGAGCCCGCAGGTGCCTCTGGAAGCACAAAGCCATCCCTGGGCACAGCAGGGCCAGGGAGCCCCGAGGGGCTCGTCTGTCACCAGGCTGTGCCAGGGAAGCCCCGGGTGTCCCCGAGCCCCCTGGCAGCCCCTGGGGCCGCTCACCTGCAGGTGTCCCAGGTGCCCCCCGCGGGCCCGGCCAGGCCCAGCAGGACGAGCAGCCCCAGCAGAGCCATCGGTGCCAGCGCAGCAGGCGGCAGAGCCGGAGCAGAGGTGGCACCTGCAGCCCCGGGGCCCCGCGGTGCCCCCGGGCCGGGCTGATGTCACAGAGGGGCAGCCCGGGGCCGTGGAACCTTGGAATGGTTCGGGCTGCGAGGGACCTTAACGAGCGCCCGGTGCCACCCGTGCCATGGCAGGGCCACCTCCCGCTGTCCCAGCGCGCTCCGAGCTGGCCCCGGGCACTTCCAGGGATGGGCCAGCCCGATCTTCCCTGGGTTTGGGGCTTTTCCAGCGGGAGGGAAGGATTGGATCAGGGAAGAGCAGCCATGGAGGGGCTGCAGCACGGGGGATTTGTGTCCCTTTGGGGCCGATCCAGCGTCACCGCCGCTCCCTGATCCCGCAGCAAGGCCCTGCCGTTCCCTGGGATCGGGCACAGCCGGGATTGCCCCCTCCCCCCCCGTCGTGGCCTGGGGGCGGTTCTGGGCGGGCATCCCGCGGCTGCAGGTGGCAGATGGCTCCGGGATGTCCCCGTGCCGCCGCTGCCACCCCGCAGGCGCCAGCTGGAGCTGTCCCCGAGCGTGTTCCCGACGTCGTTTCCCACAGACAGCGTCTGCTCCGCTCCATCTGCGGCTCAGATGGTGCCAGGGGGTGGCACGAGAAGGGGGAGGATGCCCGGGAGACACCGGGAGGGAGGCAGGAATTGTCCCAGGATCGCGGGAGGCTCAAGCCCGAGGTCACCTGGGGCAGTTCCAGGGGCAGCTCGGCCTGGAGCACGACCGGAATTTCGAATATTCCCAAAGGTTTTGAGTATCCCACAATTTCTGTGCCCGTGCTCAGATATCCCGACAACAAAAGTGATTCCTTGCGTTCCTGGTGGCGTTTTGTGCTGGTTTTCTTTTAATTTCGGCTGTCACTGGGCGCAAATTGGTGGAAGATTGGTGGATTCTCTCCAGCATTCCCATGTTTTCCTTGCCCAGGGAAACCTGGAATAGGCGCAGCATTCCCGGTGCTGGGCACAGGAGGGATCACAGCCCAGGCTGCCTTTGGCTCGTGCCGGGATTTTGGTGGCAGCCAGAATTCCCAGATCCTTTTGGGAAGAGCCGCTTCCCGGGCGGACAATTCCTGGTGCCGTGAGGTTATTCCTGCCCGGGTGCAGGGCTTGGCATTCCCTGAATTCCCGAGCTTCCAGCTCCGGTGCCCGCTCTAGGTGGCAGCAAATCCACGGCTGGGCGGGTCCCTCCTCCCAGTTTTGGGTCAGAATCCCAGGATTACGGAGAATCCTGAGCTGGAAGTACCTGGGAGGATCAGAATCCCACTCCTGGCCCTGGATAGGGCACCCTAAAATCCCAGCCCGTCCCTGTCCCCACCGGGAATGTCACCGTTCCCTGGGGAGCCTGGTCAGTGCCCCACCACCCTCTGGGTGAAAAACCTCTTCCTAAAATCCAGCCTAACCGCCAGAATTCCCTGGATCCTTTTCAAACTTATTAATGGAGATTTTGGACAATCCTGCTCCCAGTTCGAGCCTCAGCGGGGTGCGGCTGGATAGGGTTATCCCGGCTGGATGGGGTTATCCCGGGATTCAGGAGAGCGGCTGGATGCAGTTATCCCGGGATTCAGGAGAGTGGCTGGATGGGGTTATCCCGGCTGGATGGGGTTATCCCGGAATTCAGGAGTGCGGCTGGATGCAGTTATCCCGGGATTCAGGAGAGTGGCTGGACGGGGTTATGCCGGGATTCAGGGGTGTGGCTGGATGGGGTTATCCCGGGATTCAGGAGAGTGGCTGAATGGGGTTATCCCGGCTGGATGAAGTTATCCCGGGATTCAGGAGTGCGGCTGGATGTGGTTATCCCGGGATTCAGGGGTGCAGCTGGGGCTGGAGCCTCAGAGGGGTGCAGCTGGAAAATATCCAGGTTATCCCATGGACAGCCAGGCGGGAATCGGTGCAGAGGCACAAAATGCTGGGTCCAAGGAGATCTCAATTCCCAACCCTGATCCCGGCTCTGATCCCGGCCCTGATCCCCCTTCTATCCCATTCCCTCATCGCTCCCACAGCCAGGAGGAGCTCCCTGGGGTGATCCCACTGGGAATACCCGGGGAAGGAAGGAGCTGGTGGGATCTCGGGGCACCAAAGGATCCCGTCCCTGGAGGCAGTGCCCAGCAAATCCCAGTCTGGAATGCCGGAGGACCCGAATTCCAGTCTGGAATGCCGGGGAATCTTCAGTCCCTGTTCCCCCAGTGCCTTCCCCCATCCCTGCCACATCCCTGCTCCCTGGGGCTGGAATATCCCCCAGGAATCTGCACCTCATGGCGGAGCCCCCATTTGGGATTCCCACTTCCCCAGCCTCCCATCCCTGGGGACATTCCTGGGATAACCTCCGGAGCCGGGGTCATTCCCGAGGGGCGCAGGAGGGTGGGATTCCCATTCCTTGGGTTTATCCCGGTTCTTCTCCTTTGCTGTGCCCGTTTTGCGTCCGGATGCGCTTCCAGAGAGCCCAAAGCTCTTCCCTGAGCGCTGTCCCCTCTCCCGCCGCATCCCAGCTCCCATCTGGGGTGGATGGAGCTCCAGAGGGTGGGAATGTGGGAAAGGCTCTTCCCTCTGCGCTCCGGGATGGAAGGAGGAGGTTCTGCCCTGCCCCGCCCCACTGAGCCCCACCCGGCCCTTCCCGGTTCCTCCCCTCCGCCGGGAGCTGTCCAGGTGTTGTTTTCCCAAGGAATTCCCAGGGCTGGGAGCCGGTGCCCATCCCATTCCCGCGATCCCAGCGCTCCCAGGTGTTGTTTTCCCAAGGAAGAATTCCCAGTCCCCGTCCCATTCCCGCGGGTCCGGCCCCATTCCCGGGATCCCAGCGCCCCCTTTCCTTCCCGCACAGCTGGGATTTGTTGGGATTGTCCCGGCTCCTCGGAGAACTCCTGGAATTTGGAGAGCAGGGCAGCCTCGGGAGAACAGCGCGTTCCTGGCTCTGCAGGCTCCTGAGGGAAATCCGGGAAGTTTCTGCTCCACGAGCTAAAAAATCCCAAAAAAATCCCAATGGCAATCTCCGGATCCGGACCGGGCCAAAGGACAAATCCCGGGCGCTGCTCCGGAGCCTCGGGGGTGACAACGGCGACACGGGAAGGGCAGGAGGGGACACAAATCCCCAGGAATTCGGGAGCGCTGAGCTCCGGGAAGGCTCCCGGTGACAAAGCGGGGACAGTTGTGGGGCGGGGATGTGGCAGGAGGGAAGGTGGCACTGCGGGGTGGTGGCACCTGGCACGGCTCCTGCCAGCCCCGGCCGGTGACCGCGTGGGGACACACGGATGGGGTGGCCGGAAAAGGGGGCGTGGGGACACACGAGGGGACAGAGGGGCACACCCACGAGGGGGTGGGGACATCGGAGAGGGCAGGAAAAGGGGGATGGGGACAGCCAGGGGGACGGGAAAGGGGGGACGGGGACATCCAGGGAGGGCAGGCGGAGGGGTCTGGGGACACCCAGGGGAAGGGGACACGGGGACACCCAGGGCGCTGTGGGAGGGGTGTCCCCACGGGGAGGAGCTCGGGGGTGGCCGAGTCCCTCCTTCCGTGCCAAGGGTGACGCCGCTGGGACCTGGCCCTGTGCCCGGCAGGCGCTGTGACCGTGTCCCCTGTCCGGCAGGAGCTGTCACCTTGTCCCCTGCCCGCTGGCTCGGGCCAGCGCCCTGTCCTGGCAGCGCTGGCACTGCCCCAATGTGTCCCCACCCACGCCTGGCCAGGGCAGTGCCACAGCGAGAGCCACAGCCAGGGCACCTCCTGTGCCCCGTCCCCGTGTCCCCGTGTCCCTCTGTCCCCGTGTCCCTCTGTCCCTTTGTCTCTCTGTCCCTTTGTCCCTCTGTCCCCGTGTCCGGGCCGTGCTGTGTCCCCGTGCCGGGTCTGTTCCCGCCCGAGGCTCCCTCAGGAAGGGACAATCCCGGCCCCGCCAAGGTGTTTCCTGCGCTCCCTGATAGGGCCGGGCAGCCGCGTCCGGAGCCACCCCACAGCTGGGCACTGACCCCAAAGCTGGGCACTGACCCCAGAGAGGGGCACTGACCCCATAGACCCCAGAGCTGGGCACTGACCCCAGAGCCGGGCACTGACCCCAGAGCCGGGCACTGACCCCACAGACCCCAGAGCTGGGCACTGACCCCAGAGCCGGGCACTGACCCCACAGACCCCAGAGCCGGGCACTGACCCCAGAGCCGGGCACTGACCCCACGGACCCCAGAGCTGGGCACTGACCCCAGAGCTGGACACGCCACACCCCGTGTCCCCCGCAGTCCCCCTGTGCCCCCCTGTCGCCGTCCCCTCTCGCTGTCCCGGTGCCTCGGGCTGTCCCCGCCGTGGCGGGCAGGCCGGGGGCGGTGTCCCGGCGGGGCCGGGTGTCCCTTCCTGGCAGGAAAGGGGCCGAGCTGCCGGAGCCGGGAGTTTCCTGCGGGATCGGCCCCGCGGGCGCCAGGAGCGGAGCGGCCGCCGGCGGAGCGGGGGCACCGCGCCAGGTACCGGCACCGGGGGGGTCCGGGGGGGTCCGGGGGGGTCCGGCCGCACCCCGAGCGCGAGGTTGGGACCGGGACCACCGGAGCAGAGCTGCCCGGTGCCCCCCGCGGGGCTGGGGCGGTGCCGGTGCCGCGCCCCGGGGTCACCGGGCGGGTTGGCCCCGGAGCTCTGCGGGGTTCGGGGGGTTCGGGGGGCACCGCAAAGGGCCCGCTGCGGGACGCGCTGGGGGTCGGCGCTGCCCCCCCGGTCCCCCCCATGGCTCATCCCGGGGCTGGGGAGCGAATCCCCGGGCCGGGCTGGGGGGTGCTGGGGGACCCCGAGAACCGAGGGGGTTGGGGAAGCAGCACCGGGGGCAGAGCAGCGGCGGCTCGGGGGGTACCGGGAGAGCCCCGCGGAGCCGCCGAAGTTTTCCGTGCGCCCGCCCCTTCCGTGCGCACCGGGCTGGCCGTTGCCATGACAACCCCTAAAACCGAGCCCCGCTGCCGGCGGCGGGGGCCGAGCTCGCGGGGGATCCGCCGTGCGCGCCGCTCCCGCCCGGCCCCGCCGCCGCCGCCCCCGCCCCGAGCCGCTCCCGCCCCGCTCCGCCGCCGGCGGCCGCCGCGGCGATGGTGGCTCGGGCCGCGCAGCCCCGCAGGTAACGGGAGCCACCGGCGAGCGCGGAGAGCTCGGGGGGTCGCGCTCGGGGGCTCCCGGGGGCGGCGCCGCGTGGGGAGCGCGGAGGCGGCCGTGGGATGCCGAAGGCAGCGGGGGCGGCGCGGGGGCGGCCGCGGGGCTCGGGATGCGCGGGGGAGGCGCGGGGGACGCGCCGGGCACGGGCCGTGGGTGCCCGCGGAGCGTTCCGCGGGTGGGTGCCCGGGATGGGCGGGGGGGAGATGGGGAGGGGGGGGGGCGGCTGCGGGCTGGAGGCCAAGGCTCGGCATTCCAGGCTGGCAAACGGGGAGCTGGGAACGGGCAGCGAGGGCTGGGATGAGCCCCGGGCGCGTGGGATGCGAAGTGCGGCTGTTTCGGGGGAGAAAAAAAAAAAAAAAAAGAAGCCTGGGATCGGCAGGGAACGGGATGTGCTCGGGGTTTGCAGCGAGGAGAGCCGGAGCCGGGAATTTTTTTTTTGGGGGGGGGGATTTGCCTGGGAATGGGAGCCGGCAGCTGGCGGAGGGTGCAGCGGAAGCGTTTGGGGTGGCGGGGGGGGGATTTCTGGCCGAGGCCTGGCGCTGATTTTGTGCCTTCCCCTTTTGGGGTTTGTGTAGGATCGGGGGGATCCCCCCTCGCGGCTGTGCTCAGAGCCCCGGGTTTCTGCGTGTGGGAGAGCTCGAGTTGTGCCGGGAGTTCTCTCGGGGGATGCTGGACAGCCCCGAGCGTGGGATTTATGGGATTCGTGGGATTTGTGGGGTTGTGTTCCTTTCTGGGCCTCAGCCGGTGAATTTGTTCAATCCTCAGCTGCTGGAAAAGTGAATTCGCCCCTCTCTGCTCTTCCCGTCCCGGGTTTGAGGAAGGAGATCCCAGAGCTGAGCAGGTGCAGGTCCCCTCTGGATCTCCCCTGGATAAACTTCCCTAAAAACTTCTGTCCTTCTGTCCCAGGAGTGACCCGTGGGTGGCGGAGGCAGCAAATTCCCCAAATTTCTCTTCGGAGCTGCTCTTACATAACTCGGAGAGCTCCTGGATGGGGCCGAGCTGGCCCTGCCAAGGGGGCGAGGCCAGAGGGGCACAAAAGCCACCAAGGAGGGGCCTTTTATTCCCGGAAAATTGTCCTGGAATGCTTTGGCTGGAAAGGAGCTTAAAGCTCGCCCCGATCCATGGGCAGGGACACTTTTCCCCATCCCAGGTTGCTCCTCGAGCACTTCCAAGGATGGGGCACCGCTGTTATTTGGGCTTTTTTTCGTTGTTGCTGGACACCCTGTGAGCCCTAAATACCCCCACAAATGGATAATTCCCGAATACTCTTAATATTTGGGAATTCCAGCATGGATGACTCCCGGCCGAGCCGCCTGCGTTCCGCCCTGTGCCGGTCACTCGCGCTCTGGAGTGGCACAAAACCCCCCCCCCCCCAAAAAAAAACCCCCGACCCCCCCCCCCCAAAAAGCGCTCCCAGACCCGAGCGGCCCCGCACTACACCGGGAAGGTTCTGCCGAGATTTCCAGCCCCTAAAAATTCCCAGCGCTGCCTCCCCCGCGCGGCTCCACGTGCGGGTGGCGAGGCACGTGTGGAGTGCGAGTGCGGGCTGGCGAGTGCGGGCTGGGGGCGGCCACGGCCGGGGGGGCTGCCCGGGCTGCTTCTCCCGTCTCCTGCATTCCAGGGAGGCAGCCTCGGCTCCTTTTCCCTCCTCTCCGGGATTCCAGGGATGCAGCCCGGGCTCCCTTTTCCCGTCTCCTGCATTCCAGAGAAGGAGCCCGGGCTGCTTTTCCCTCCTCCTGGATTCCAGGGATGCAGCCCGGGCTCCCTTTCTCCTTCCTCAGTATTCCAGGGAGGCAGCCTCGGCTCCTTTTCCCATCTCCTGCATTCCAGGGATGCAGCCCGGGCTCCTTTTCCTCCCTCCTGCATTCCAGGGATGCAGCCCGGGCTCCTTTTCCTCCCTCCTGGATTCCAGGGATGCAGCCCGGGCTCCTTTTCCTCCCTCCTGGATTCCAGGGATGCAGCCTTTTCCCATCTCCTGCATTCCAGGGAAGGAGCCCGGGCTCCCTTTCCCTCCTCTCCTGCATTCCAGGGAGGCAGCCTCTGCTCTCCCAGTATTCCAGGGATGCAGCCTCAGCTCCTTTTCCCATCTCCTGCATTCCAGGGAGGCAGCCTGGGCTCCCTTTCTCCTCCCTCAGTATTCCAGGGATGCAGCCCGGGCTCCTTTTCCCATCTCCTGCATTCCAGGGATGCAGCCCGGGCTCCTTTTCCTCTCTCCTGCATTCCAGGGATGCAGCCCGGGCTCCTTTCCCTCTCTCCTGGATTCCCGGGAGGCAGCCTCGGCTCCTTTTCCCATCTCTCAGTGCTCCACGGAAGCAGCCCGGGCTCCCTTTCCCATCTTTCAGTGTTCCAGGGGAGCATCTTGGACTCCCCCTTCTCCTCTCCTGGATTCCAGGGATGCAGCCTGTGCTTCTCTTCCCCTCTCTCCCTGTTCCAGGGGGAAAACCTGGGCTCCCTTTCCCATCTCTCAGCATTCCAGGGAAGCAGCCTGGGCTCCCCTTTCCCTCTCGCAGTGTTCCAAGGAGCAGCTTGGACTCCTCCTCTCCTCTCACAGTTTCCAGGGGAGCAGCCTGGGCTCCCATTCCCATCTCTCGGTGTTCCAGGGAAGCAGCCTGGGCTCCCATTCCCATCTCTCGGTGTTCCAGGGAAGCAGCCTGGCCTCCCATTCCCATCTCTCGGTGTTCCAGGGAAGCAGCCCGGGCTCCTTTCTCTCTCTCCTGCATCCCAGGGATGCAGCCCGGGCTTCCCTTCCCATCTTTCAGTATTCCAGGGGAGCATCTTGGACTCCCCCTTCCTCTCTCCTGCATTCCAGGGATGCAGCCCGGGCTCCTTTTCTTCCCTCCTGGATTCCAAGGAAGCAGCCCGGGCTGCTTTTCTTCCCGCCTGGATTCCAAGGAAGCAGCCTGGGCTCCTTTTCCTCCCTCCTGGATTCCAGGGAAGCAGCCTGGGCTCCTTTTCCTCCCTCCTGGATTCCAAGGAAGCAGCCCGGGCTCCTTTTCCTCCCTCCTGGATTCCAAGGAAGCAGCCCGGGCTCCTTTTCCTCCCTCCTGGATTCCAAGGAAGCAGCCCGGGCTCCTTTTCCTCTCTCCCAGCGTTCCAGGGGGAAATCCTGGGCTCCCTTTCCCCTCTCTCGGTGTTCCGGGCTCCTTTTCCCCTCTCTCCTGTATTCCAGGGAAGCATCACGGCCTCCCCTTCCCCTTTTCCCTCCTTCCAGGGGGCTGCCTGGAACTCCCCTTCCCCTCTCCCAGTATTCCAGAGGGGAATTCTCTTCTCCCCCTCCCCTCTCCGGCTGTGGTGGGATTTGGGATGGAACGGAGCTCCCGGGACAGGGATTCGTGTGCAGCGGGAATGAGGCGCTGGGGCTGCTCCTGGGTTTTCCAGGGAAAAGCCGCGGCTGGAGGGTCCTTGTCGGCGCTCCGGCTTGTGGGGTGGGATTCCCTGGATTCCCTGAATCCTCTCGGAACTGGAGCACAAGGAAAGGATCCCCTCCTCTTCTCCTCTTCCTGCCTCCGTGCCCATGTGGGATGTGCTGCTCCAGTTTTCCTGTGGCTCCAGGACCACGAGGAGCTGTGGGATGCAGTGGGGGACCCCCGGATTGGAATTCCCTGAATTCCCTGAATCCCCCGAATTCCCTCAAAGCCTGGGCACAGGAAAAGGGTCCCCTCCTCTTCCTGCCTCCGTGCCCATGTGGGATGTGCTGCTCCAGCTCTTCCCGTGGCCCCAGGACCACAAGAAAAAGGAGCTGTGGGATGCAGTGGGGGCTTGTGGGGTGGAATTCCCTGAATTCCCTGAATCCCCTAAGTTCCCTGACTCCCCTGACTCCCCTAAATTCCCTGACTCTCCTGACTCCCTTGAATTCCCTGACTCCCCTGACTCCTCTGACTCCCTTGAATTCCCTGAATCCCCTGAATTCCCTGAATTCCCTGAATCCCCTGATCCCCGAATTCCCTGACTCCCCTGAACTCCCTGACTCCCCTGAATTCCCTGGATCTCTTCAGAGCTGGAGCACAGGGAAAGGATCCCCTCCTCCACCTGCTCCATGCCCATGCGGGATTCCCTCGAATTCCCTGACTCCCCTGACTCTCCTGAATTCCCTGAATCCCCTGAATTCCCTGAATCCCCTGATCCCCGAACTCCCTGACTCCCCTGAATTCCCTGACTCCCCTGAATTCCCTGAATTCCCTGAATCCCCTGACTCCCCTGAATCCCCTGACTCCCCTGAATTCCCTGATCCCCGAACTCCCTGACTCCCCTGAATTCCCTGACTCCCCTGAATTCCCTGAATTCCCTGAATCCCCTGACTCCCCCGAATCCCCTGACTCCCCTGAATTCCCTGACTCCCCCGAATCCCCTGACTCCCCTGAATTCCCTGAATCCCCTGAATTCCCTGAATCCCCTGATCCCCGAATTCCCTGACTCCCCTGAATTCCCTGACTCCCCCGAATCCCCTGACTCCCCTGAATTCCCTGAATCCCCTGAATTCCCTGAATCCCCTGATCCCCGAATCCCCTGACTCCCTTGAATTCCCTGGATCTCTTCAGAGCTGGAGCACAGGGAAAGGATCCCCTCCTCCACCTGCTCCATGCCCATGCGGGATGTGCTGCTCCAGCTCTTCCCGTGGCCCCAGGACCAGGAGGAGCCGTGGGGACCCCTGGATTGGAATCCCCCAAATCCCCCGAACCCCCCGAATTCCCTGAATTCCCTGCATCCCCCCTGGCACGGCAGAGCTGGAGCAGGGGAGGCCATGCAGCTAAAAGGAGCACAAAGAGTAAATTGCCATCATCCCACTCCCGAGGCAGCTGAGCTCTGTCACTGTGACAACGGGCACGGGCTCCGGTGCCGGGGGGGCTCCGCTCCGTGCCAGCGTGGGAAGGGGAGGCGGCTTCGGCTTCGTGTCCCTCAGCTGGGGCAGGGGTGCCACGCCTGGGGACAGAGGGTGGCAGAGGGTGGAAGCTGGTGGCAGCGGGTGGAAGCTGGTGGCAGAGGGTGGCAGAGGGTGGCAGAGGGTGGCAGAGGGTGGCAGCGGGTGGCAGTGAGTGGCAGGCCTGGTGGCAGCGGGTGGCAGCGGGTGGCAGAGGGTGGCAGTGAGTGCCAGGCCTGGTGGCAGCGGGTGGCAGCGGGTGGCAGAGGGTGGCAGTGAGTGCCAGGCCTGGGGGCAGAGGGTGGCAGCGGGTGGAAGCGGGTGGCAGGAGGTGGCTGTGGATGGCAGAGTGGCAGTGGGTGGCAGCGGATGGCAGCTGGTGGCAGCGGGTGACAAATGGTGGCAGTGAGTGGCAGGCCTGGTGGCAGCGGGTGGCAGAGGGTGGCAGTGGGTGGCAGACGGTGGCAGTGGGTGGCAGAGGGTGGCAGTGGGTGGCAGACGGTGGCAGCTGGTGGCAGGCCTGGTGGCAGAGGGTGGCAGAGGGTGGCAGGCCTGGTGGCAGCGGGTAACAACTGGTGGCAGAGGGTGACAACCAGTGGCAATGGGTGGCAGAGGGTCACAGCACCTGGTGGCAGGACGTGGCTGTGGGTGGCAGAGGGTGGCAGCAGGTGGCAGGCCTGGTGGCAGCGGGTAACAACTGGTGGCAGTGGGTGGCAGGCCTGGTGGCAGCGGGTGGCAGTGAGTGGCAGCAGGTGGCAGAGGGTCACAACTGGTGGCAGGACGTGGCTGTGGGTGGCAGCGGGTGGCAGTGAGTGGCAGCGGGTGGCAGTGAGTGGCAGTGAGTGGCAGCGGGTGGCAGTGAGTGGCAGCGGGTGGCAGGCCTGGTGGCAGTGAGTGGCAGCGGGTGGCAGAGGGTGGCAGTGAGTGGCAGCAGGTGGCAGGCCTGGTGGCAGTGAGTGGCAGCGGGTGGCAGTGAGTGGCAGCAGGTGGCAGGCCTGGTGGCAGTGAGTGGCAGCGGGTGGCAGTGAGTGGCAGCAGGTGGCAGGCCTGGTGGCAGTGAGTGGCAGCGGGTGGCAGAGGGTCACAGCTGGTGGCAGGACGTGGCTGTGGGTGGCAGCAGGTGGCAGGCCTGGTGGCAGCGGGTGGCAGAAGGTGGCAGGCATGGTGGCAGCGGGTGGCAGCAGGGCCAGGGCGGCAGCTGGCGCTGGGGACAGCGGGGACGGGCACCGGGGTAACCCGAGAGCAGCGGCGGCAGCGCGTTCCTGTCTCGTGAATTATTGAGGGCCCCTCGCCGGGGGCAGCTCGGTGGCACCGGGGGCGGCCCTGGCGCGGGACTTGGGGACAAACGGGGACGGGCAGAGCCCGGGGGGTGGCAGGGGAGCGGTGCCAGGGCTGGGATCCCCCCGATGGGCGCCCCACAAACGCCTCCTGCACCCCGAGCTGGGGTGGGGGGGTCACGGTCCCACCCAGCCTTGGGTGGAGAGGGCTGGTGCTTTGGGGTGCTCTGTCCCGGAATCCTGGAGTCCCACATTCCCCAAATCCCAGAACCCCAGAATCCCACAATCGTGAATTCCAGAACCACAGAATCCAGAATCCCAAATCCCAGAACTCCAGAACCTGAGAATCCCAGAGCCCCAAATCCCAGAACCCCAGAATCCCCAAATCTCAGAATCGCAGAATCTGAGAATCCCGAATTCCAGAATCCCAGAACTCCAGAATCCCGAATTCCAGAATCCCAGAACTCCAGAATCCCAAATCCCAGAACCCCAGAATCCCAGAGCCCCAAATCCCAGAACCCCAGAATCCTGAATCCCAGAACTCCAGAATCCCCAAATCTCAGAATCCCAGAATCTGAGAATCCCGAATTCCAGAATCCCAGAACTCCAGAACCCAAGAACCTGAGAATCCCAGAAAGCAGAACCACAGAATCCCACAATCCTGAATTCCGGAACCCAAAATCCCAGAGCTCCAGAATCCCATGATCCCATGTCCCAGAACCCCAGAGCTCTAGAAACTCTGAACCCCAGAATCCCATAACCCAGAATCCCAGATTCCAGAACCCCAGAGCTCCAGAACCTCTGAATCCCAGATCCCAGAACCCCAGAGATCCAGAATCCCATAACCCAGAATCCCATATCCCAGAACCCCAGAATCCCAGAGCTCCAGAATCCCAGAATCCCAGAATTATTTCAGTTGGAAAAGCCCTCCAAGGCCACCGAGCCCAGGCTGTGCCCGATGCCCACCTTGGCCCCAGCCCAGAGCCCTGAGTGCCACCTCCAGGAATTCCTTGGACACCTCCAGGGTTGGGCACTCCAAACCTCCCTGGGAATCCCATTCCAACGCCAACGGAATTTTCAAAGAGACTTTGTGGGATTTGCCTTTGGTGCTGGGCACCCCAAAACCCCCAAAAGGTGCAGTTTGGGATCTGGGCCGGCTCCCTTGGCAAGGGCTGCCATTCCTGCCTTTTTTCAGGAATGATTTCAACTTCCAGGCCTGGATTCCTCTGCTTTTTCTGGAAATCCTCAGGGGAGTGGGAAGAATGGCCGGAAGCGCCGTTGTTCCCTCCTGGAGGAAACACTCGCCGGCAGCGCTGCCCAGGGCCCTTCCCGGCCCCGCAGCCGCGGCCTTGGAATATTTCCCGGCTGGAAAAGGGACACTACAGCTCCCGGTGAGCCCGGGAATCCAGGATGGGGGCTGTGGTGTTTCCTGATCCTTTATGGGGTGGAGGATCCCGTTGGGATGGGAGATCCCGGAGCCCTGAGGTGGCCTTGGGGACAGCGCGGAGCACTGGGGCAGCGCCAGGCGGTGCCAATTTGGCCGGATCCATGGATGAGTTTGGTTTTCCCAGGTTTTCCCAAACATGGAAAAACTGGGTCTGGGGGGTTTTTTTTGGGAATTTCCTGTATTTCCAGAGCTGCTGGAATGGCGTTGTCCCTTTTTTGGGGTCCTCAGAGGGGGCAGAAGTGGGAGTGGGATGGGAACGAGGCTCCTGTGGCTCCAGGATATTCTGGGAATGTGAGGGTTGGGATGGGAACGAGGCTCCTGTGGCTCCAGGATATTCTGGGAATGTGAGGGTTGGGATGGGAACGAGGCTCCTGTGGCTCCAGGATCTTTGGGAATGTGAGGGTTGGGATGGGAACGAGGCTCCTGTGGCTCCAGGATCTTTGGGAATGTGAGGGTTGGGATGGGAACGAGGCTCCTGTGGCTCCAGGATCTTTGGGAATGTGAGGGTTGGGATGGGAACGAGGCTCCTGGGGCTCCAGGATCTTTGGGAATGTGAGGGTTGGGATGGGAACGAGGCTCCTGTGGCTCCAGGATCTTTGGGAATGTGAGGTTCGGGATGGGAACGAGGCTCCTGTGGCTCCAGGATATTCTGGGAATGTGAGGGTTGGGATGGGAACGAGGCTCCTGTGGCTCCAGGATATTCTGGGAATGTGAGGGTTGGGATGGGAACGAGGCTCCTGGGGCTCCAGGATCTTTGGGAATGTGAGGGTTGGGATGGGAACGAGGCTCCTGGGGCTCCAGGATCTTTGGGAATGTGAGGGTTGGGATGGGAACGAGGCTCCTGTGGCTCCAGGATATTCTGGGAATGTGAGGGTTGGAATGGGAACGAGGCTCCTGTGGCTCCAGGATCCTTTGGAATGTGAGGGTTGGGATGGGAACGAGGCTCCTGTGGCTCCAGGATCTTTGGGAATGTGAGGTTCGGGATGGGAACGAGGCTCCTGTGGCTCCAGGATCTTTGGGAATGTGAGGGTTGGGATGGGAACGAGGCTCCTGTGGCTCCAGGATATTCTGGGAATGTGAGGGTTGGGATGGGAACGAGGCTCCTGTGGCTCCAGGATATTCTGGGAATGTGAGGGTTGGGATGGGAACGAGGCTCCTGGGGCTCCAGGATCTTTGGGAATGTGAGGTTCGGGATGGGAACGAGGCTCCTGTGGCTCCAGGATATTCTGGGAATGTGAGGGTTGGGATGGGAACGAGGCTCCTGGGGCTCCAGGATATTCTGGGAATGTGAGGGTTGGGATGGGAACGAGGCTCCTGGGGCTCCAGGATCTTTGGGAATGTGAGGTTCGGGATCCTGGAGGCTGCAGCCTCAACTCATCCCGGATTTTCTGCATAATTCATTCTCTGTGCCGGGTGTAATTTATCGGGACCTGTAATAAATCCAGGAATCTTCTCCCGCCCCTTCTCGAGCCTCGGGAATAGACGCTCCCATTATCCGCATTCCGTTTCTCTCCGGAGCCTCTTCCCGGCGCCTCTGGAACCGCTGGATGTGCATTCCCAGCGCCTCTGGAACCGCTGGATGTGCATTCCCAGCGCTGGAATTCCCCCTGAGGGCTGAGGAGGTCGGGATGGGACACGGAGAGCAGGAAAAACCCTCCCGGTGCTGGGGTCACCTCCGGAGCCCCCCTGGGGATGGCTCATCCCCAGGAACCTCGGGATCAGGCTGGGAATTCTCTCCTTGGAGCTTCCTGCGAGGCAGGGAAGTGTTTCCTCTGCTCGCTGTGAGATCCCACGGGATTTTCCGCTGCCGGAGGAAAGGAGCGGCGGCATCACCTCCTCAGGATGTCACGGCTCTTATCTCATCCCCCTCTCATTTATCTCCTTCCACGGCCGCGATTCCGCCTTTTCCTCCCCCTTCCCGCGGGTTTTCCTCGCCCTTGGGCCGCTCTTCCCTCCCGTTGCGGATTTGTGTTTTATGGAAAGCGCCGGAGCTCGGCCCTGCTTTGGGCTGGGAGAGTTGCTGGGCTGAAAATCCGGGATTTTGGGGATGTGCCCGGGTGGGAAGGCGGCTGTGGGGGTGGTTTCCCTCGTCCCTGTGCCCGGATTTGCTCGGGAAGATGTGATGTCCCCGCAGGCACAGCATTCCCATGGATATTCCCGGGAAAGGCCAGCAGGGACTCTCAGGGCCGCTTTCTGTAGGTCCTACACAAACCCCAGAACTCCAGACTCCCAGAATCCCATGATCCCATATCCCAGAACCCCAGAGCTCCAGAATCCCATAACCCAGAATCCCAGAATCCCATGATCCCAGAATCCCATGATCCCAGAATCCTGAATCCCAGAATCCCAGAATTATTTCAGTTGGAAAAGCCCTCCCAGCCCATCCAGTCCCAGCTCTGCCCCATCCCCACCTTGGCCCCAGCCCAGAGCCCTCAGTGCCACCTCCAGGAATTCCTTGGCCACCTCCAGGGATGGGCACTCCAAAGCTCCCTGGGAATCCCATTCCCACGCCAACGGAATTTTCATGCCGGGATTCGCCCTCCAGAAGAACCAAGAGACTTTGTGGGATTTGCCTTTGGTGCTGGGCACCCCAAAAACGCCCCAAAGGTGCAGTTTGGGTTCCCTGTTCCCAAAAGCGTCCCCTGAGCTCATCCAGCAGCTGACAGCGGCACCTGTGTCCGGAGCAATCCCACTCTGGCCCCTCGGGAATTTCTCCAGCGGCATTTTCCGCACGAGCTGCGACTTTTCCAGGTGCAGGAAGCAGGAAACCTTGGGAAGCATTCCCAGGCCGCGGGCCGGTCGCCCACGTGGCGCTCCAGGAGTTTTTGGGACACAAAGGGCACCCTGGGCAGGGCCCTTTTTCCCCCCTTTTTCCCCCCTTTTCCCCCCCCCTTTTCCCCCCTTTCCCAGCTCCCAGCAGCTGCGGCGCTCCGAGAATTCCCAAGCCATGCATTTTTAATTCCCGACAAGCCAGCAGCCATTTCAGCCGCTCACCGGAGCGCAGCAGGGCCCCTTCCCGGTGAGCAGAGGCTCCATGGATGCACCGTTCCCATTCCCTGGATGCTCTTCCCGAATTCCCGGATTTCCCGAATTTCCCGGATTTAGCCGGGCGCTCGCAGTGGCGGCAGCTGGAGGTGGGCGCTGGCCCCGAGGAGGGAGGGAAGGGGTGACCCCGCGTGGGGGTGACATTTAGGGCTGGTGGCACCTAAAGGGGGGCTGGGAATGATCCCGGGAAGCGGCCGGGACACGGGATGGGAGAGGGAGACGGGGGGGAAAGAGCTGGAGGATCCCAGCGATCCAGGGTGGGAAAAGTGCTGGAAAACCCCATTGATCCAGGGTGGAAGAGGTGGAGGATCCCAGTGATCCAGGGTGGGAGAGGTGGAGGATCCCAGTGATCCCACATGGGAAAAGTGCTGGAAAACCCCATTGATCTGGGGTGGGAGAGGTGGAGGATCCCAGTGATCCAGGGTGGATTGGTGCTGGAGGATCCCATTGATCTGGGGTGGGAGAGGTGGAGGATCCCAGTGATCCAGGGTGGATTGGTGCTGGAGGATCCCATTGATCTGGGGTGGGAGAGGTGGAGGATCCCAGTGATCCAGGGTGGATTGGTGCTGGAGGATCCCATTGATCTGGGGTGGGAGAGGTGGAGGATCCCAGTGATCCAGGGTGGATTGGTGCTGGAGGATCCCACTGACCTGGGATGAGACGGGTTCTGGAGGATCCCATTGATCCAGGGTGGATTGGTGCTGGAAAAACCCCATTGATCCAGGGCGGGAAAGGGACTGGAGAATTCCCAGTGATCCAGGGTGGGAGCCAGGATCCCGCCATCCATCTTCCCTCGCCCCCATCCCGGGGATGTTCCCGCGGCTCTCACTGGGACAGCTCGGGATAAGGATGGGCTCCTGTGGTGGGAATTCTCGGGATAAAGATCGGCTCCTGTGTCAGGAATTCCCGGGATAAGGAGGAGTTTGTGTGTCAGGAATTCCCGGGATAAGGACGGGCTCCTGTGTCAGGAATTCCCGGGATAAGGAGGAGTTTGTGTGTCAGGAATTCCCGGGATAAGGACGGGCTCCTGTGTCAGGAATTCTCGGGATAAGGATGCGTTTGTGTGTCAGGAATTCTCGGGATGAGGACGGGCTCCTGTGTCAGGAATTCCCGGGATAAGGATGCGTTTGTGTGGCAGGAATGTTCAGGATAAGGACGGGCTCCTGTGGTGGGAATTCTCGGGATAAGGATGCTTTTGTGTGCCAAGAATTCTCGGGATAAGGAGGAGTTTGCGTGGCAGGAATTCTCGGGATAAGGACGGGCTCCTGTGTCAGGAATTCTTGGGATAAGGATGCATCTGCGTGTCAGGAATTCTCGGGATAAGGATTGGCTCCTGTGGCAGGAATTCTCGGGATAAGGATGAGTTTGTGTGGTGGGAATAATCGGGATAAGGATGCATCTGTGTGTCAGGAATTCTTGGGATAAGGAGGAGTTTGTGTGTCAGGAATTCTCGGGATGAGGACGGGCTCCTGTGTCAGGAATTCTCGGGATAAGGATGAGCTCCCGTGGCAGGAATGTTCAGGATACGGACGGGCTCCCGTGGCAGGAATGTTCAGGATAAGGACGGGCTCCTGTGGCAGGAATTCTCAGAGCCCGGAATTTTGACTTCCGTGGGACGCCGTGGGTGCCCTTCCGTGTCCCTGCTGTCCTCGCCCTGGGAATCCTCCCATCCCCCATGGCTGCAGCATTCCCATTCCCATTCCCATTCCCGGGGCTGTGAGAGCTGCCCTGACGTGTCCCTGCTCTGTCCCCCGCAGGTGGATGAGGAGGGAGCGCTGCGAGCCCTGCCCGTGACACCCGATCCAGGTAAGCCCTTCCCGGCGGGATCACCGGGAATACGGGCTGGGAATGGCGCTGCGGGCCCTGGGATGGGAGATCCAGCTGGGATACACCTGTGATGCTCAGGGGTGGGGGGATGAGGGTGGGAATGGGGGCGGGAAAGGCTGGGAAAAACTGGGAAAGGCTGGGAAAGGCTCAGACTGGTCCCTGCTCAGGTGTGGAGAGTTGAGGGAAGGAGTGGGAATGGGAAAGACTGGGAAAGGCTGAGAAAAACTGGGAAAGGCTCAGAGCAGTCCCTGCCCAGGTGTGGAAAGCCCAGGGCAGGAATGGGAATGGGAAAAGCTGGGAGAGACTGGGAAAGGCTCAGAGCGGTTCCTGCCCAGGTGTGGAGAGTTGAGGGAAGGAGTGGGAATGGGGAAGGCAGGAATGGGGCTGGGAAAGGCTGGGAAAGGGCTCAGAGCGGTTTCCTGCCCAGGCGTGGAGAGTTGAGGGAAGGAGTGGGAATGGGGAAGGCAGGAATGGGGCTGGGAAAGGCTGGGAAAGGCAGGAATGGGGCTGGGAAAGGCAGGAATGGGGCTGGGAAAGGCTCAGACTGGTCCCTGCTCAGGTGTGGAAAGCCCAGGGCAGGAATGGGAATGGGAAAGGCTGGGAACGGCTTGGAAAGGCTGGGAAATGTTGGAATGGGGCTGGGAAAGGCTCGGAAAGTCTGGAAAAGATTGGGAAAGGCTGGGAAAGGCTGGAATGGGGCTGGGAAAGGATTGGAAAGTCTGGAAAAGATTGGGAAAGGCTGGAATGGGGCTGGGAAAAGATTGGAAAGGCTGGGAAAGGCTGGAATGGGGCTGGGAAAAGATTGGAAAGTCTGGAAAAGATTTGGAAAGGCTGGAGAAGGCTCAGAGCGGTTCCCTGCCCAGGTGTGGAGAGTTAAGAGCAGGGAATGGGAATGGGAAAGGCTGGGAAAGGCTGGAAAAGGCTTGGAAAGGCTGGGAAATGCTGGAATGGGGCTGAGAAAGGCTTGGAAATGCTGGAAAAGGCTCAGAGCAGTCCCTGCTCAGGTGTGGAGAGTTGAGGGAAAGAATGGGAATGGGAAAAACTGGGAAAGGCTGGGAAAGGCAGGAATGGGGCTGGGAAAGGCTCAGACTGGTCCCTGCTCAGGTGTGGAAAGCCCAGGGCAGGAAAGGGAATGGGAAAGGCTGGGAAAAGCTGGGAAAGGCTGGGAAAAGCTGGGAAAAGCTCCGAGCCGTGCCGGCCACGGGCGGTGCAGGAGCAGCTGTGCCTCAGGGCTGGCTCGTTGTGACAGCCGCAGGAAAAATCCCGTGGGAATGTGGCTGAGCCGGGACCCCCTGGCGCCGTGGGGTTTTCCCGGAGCCTCTGGAAGCGCTGGCTGTGCCCGGCTCCGGCGGCACTGGCGGCACTGGCGGCACTGGTGGCACTGGGGCAGCGTTTTGGGGCTGAAAAGGAGGGGACGGAGGTGCCGTGGGGTGGGAGGTGACGAAGGACAAACGTCGGGATCCTCCCGATCCTCCGGGGTTATCCCGGTTTTTCCTCCGGGGTTATCCCGGTTTTTCCTCCGGGGTTATCCCGGTTTTTCCTTAGGCTTTGTCCCAGTTTCTGCCCCAACCTCTTCCTGTGGCCTCGGAGCTCCTCTGTTCCCACAGGGCCTGGCAAAGAGCCCGATCCCAATCCCGATCCCGATCCCAAACCAGCCCCGGGAGCTGCTGCTCCCCCCCGGAGCGCGTCCCCAGCGCTCGCAGGGATTTGGGATTCCCGCTCCTGTCCCGGTCCCCAGGCTGATCCCATCCCAGGGGTGAGCCGGGAATTCCCACAGGGACACCCCCGGAGGTCCCGGCCCCTTCCCTGCTCCAGGCTTCGGGATGGAATCCTGGAAAACAGGGATGGAACAAAGGAACGGAAATTCCAGGGGGACTTTTCCCGGCTTTTCCCAGCTCCAGCTTCATCCCAGGATTTTCCAAGCCATTCCAGGCCATTCCCAAATGTTCCTGGCTGTTCCCATCCATTCCCATCCATTCCAGGCCATTCCCGGCCATTCCCATCCATTCCAGCCCATTCCCAGCCCATTCCCATCCATTCCAGGCCATTCCCGGCCATTCCAATCCATTTTCACCCATTCCCAGCCCATTCCCGGCCATTCCCGGCCCATTCCCATCCATTCCCATCCATTCCAGGCCATTCCCGGCCATTCCAATCCATTTTCACCCATTCCCGGCCATTCCAGCCCATTCCCAGCCCATTCCCAGCCCATTCCCAGCCCATTCCCAGCCCATTCCTGGCCATTCCAGCCCATTCCCAGCCCATTCCCAGCCCATTCCCAGCCCATTCCCATCCATTCCCATCCATTCCCGGCCATGCCCGGCCATTCCCGGCCATTCCAAGCCATCTTTTGCTGTGCCGTGTGCCGAGCGGGCGGGATGAGCGCCGCGGGTTGGGAATGTGGGAATGTGGGCGCTTTTCCAAGCTGTTCTCCCGCCGGAACGCGAGTCTGGATCCGGATCCGGCGGGATCGTGGGAGCGGGATCCCGGTGGGAGCTGGAAAATCCCAGTGCTGGGGTTCTATCCCTAATCCCGAGGCATTCCTGGAGCTGGGCCAGGGCCAGGAAGCTGTGGGGAAAAACTGGGAAAGGCTGGGAAAAACTGGGAAAGGTTGGGAAAGGCCGGAAGGGCTCAGAAGGGCCACGGGGTGGCTGTGGCTGAGCTCGGAGCTGCTCTGTCCCAATTCCCGGGATTTCTCCCCGATTCCCAGGATTTCTCCCCAATTCCTGCAATTTCTCCCTGATTCTTGGAATTTCTCCTCGATTCCCGCGATTTCTCCCCAATTCCCGTGATTTTTCCCCGATTCCTGCGATTTCTCCCCAGAAATCTCCCAGAATTTCTCCCCGATTCCTGGGGAATGGATGGGAATGGCCTGGAATTCCTGGGATTTCTCTCTGATTCCCACAGTTTCTCCCTGAATCCCAGAATTTTTCCCCAGTTATGGGAACTTCTCCCCGATTCCGGGATTTCTCCCTGATTCCCACCATTTCTCCCCAATTCCTGGGATTTCTCCCTGATTCCGGAATTTCTCCCCGATTCCTGCAATTTCTCCCCGATTCCTGCAGTTTCTCCCCAATTCCAGAATTTCTCCCCAATTCCTGCAATCTCTCCCCGATTCCCAGAATTTCCCCCTTATTCCTGCCATTTCTCTCTCATTCCTGGGACTTCTCCCTGAATCTCAGAATTCCTCCCCGATTCCCACAATTTCTCCCCCAGTCCTGGAATTTGTCGCCCATTCCCATGACTTCTCCCCGATTCCCAGAATTTCTCCGCCATTCCCGCGTCCAGAGGCCGGGATGAGGCCGGGATCAGCGCCCCGATCCCAGACAAACAGATGGAGCGGGCCTGATCCTATTACCGGGGCTCAGCGGGAGGGGCCCTGCCCAGGTTGGCTCCCGGCTCCAGGATGTTTTTCCCGGCTGGAAAACACCCCGGAACCAGCTCCGGATAGTGCCAACCCCCGGGCAGCGCCGAATTCCCGGGAATAGGTGAGCTGAAATTCCCGGGATGAGCTCCGGGAGCTCGGTGGGGGGCAGGGCTGAGCCCGGGGACAGCGATCCAGGAATTCTTTGGGGGATTCCTGGAGATTCCCGGGGTTTTTTTTTTGGGATCCGGCGGTGCCGCTGGCAGGGAGCGGGGACAGGGCTGTCCCCAGCAGGGCACGGACGCGTCCCGGGCTACCCCAGGCCGGGGCAGGGCCACCAGCGAGGGCTGGGCCCTCTCCCGGCGCTGGGAACAGCGGAGATTCCTGGGAATTGTGGGAGCTTCCAGCTGGGATTTGTTTGTCCCCGAGTTGTCCCCGGTGGGATTTGGGAGCTGGATGAGCTCGGGAATTGTCCCTGAGCCCGCCGCGCTCCTCTCCCGATCCAGGGGCCGGGAATGGCGGGAGCGGCTCCCCGGTGGGGACGGGAGGGGCTGTCCCCATCCAGGGAATGTGGGAATTGGGGGATCTTGGGGATCCTGGAAGGCTCTGGCTCCCTGCTCCAGGGAATGTGGGATCTTTGGGATCCTGGAAGGCTCGGACTGCCGAATGTGGGAATTGTGGGATCTTTGGGATCCTGGAATGTTCTGACTCCCTGCTCCCCTCCCGGCAGGGAATTCCCGCTGTCCTGGACGAGCACAGCTCTGTCCCTGTCCAGGGAATGTGGGATTTTTGGGATTTTTGGGATCCTGGAAGGCTCGGACTCCCTGCTCTGGTCCTGGCGGGAATTTCCAGTGTTCCTGAATGTGTTCCTCGTCCAGGGAATGTGGGATCTTTGGGATCCTGGAAGGTTTTGACTCCCTGCTCCAGGGAATGTGGGATTTATGGGATCTTTGGGATCCTGGAAGGCTCGGACTCCCTGCTCCAGGGAATGTGGGATCTTTGGGATCCTGGAATGTTCTGACTCCCTGCTCCCCTCCCGGCAGGGAATTCCCGCTGTCCTGGATGAGGGGAGCTCTGTCCCTGTCCCCTCTGGTGTCCCCATGGCCTCGGGGCCCCCCTGCAGTGGCCCCGGCGCTGCGGTTTCCCAGGTGACGTTCCAGGGATGTTCCCATGGATACGGAGCCGCTCCGGCGGGATCGGGATGCGGGGGGAGCCCCGGATCCAGAGGGGCCGTGTCCTGTCCCCAAATCTGTGACCTGTCCCCAAATCCCTCTCTCCCGTCCCCAAATCCCTCTCTCCCGTCCCCAAATCCCTCTCTCCCGTCCCCAAATCCCTCTCTCCCGTCCCCAAATCCCTCTCTCCCGTCCCCAAATCTGTGACCTGTCCCCAAATCTGTGACCCGTCCCCAAATCCCTCTCTCCCGTCCCCAAATCCCTCTCTCCCGTCCCCAAATCCCTCTCCCGTCCCCAAATCCCTCTCTCCCGTCCCCAAGGGTGGGGATTTCAAGGCCAGGCCTGAGGCCACCCCCAGCTGTCCCCAGAGGTGGCTCCAGGGCTGGGAATGCCCCAAATCCCATTTGGGTTTTTTTTGGCCAGGTGGGCTTGGGACAGCCGGGAATTTCGGGATTTTGTGGCACCGAGCTTTGGGATCGTTCGGGAAGGGCCGGGCAGGGATGGAGCAGCTGTGCTGGGAGGAAAGTTGGGAATGTTCATCCTGGAAAATGGGAGCTCGGCGCTGACCTAATTTTGGCTTTCCAGCGCCTGAAGGAGCTGCGGGAAAGAGGGAGAGGGGAAAATTCCGAGGGATGGAGGGACAGGACACAGGGAACGGCTTCCCATTGGAAAAGGAGAGATTTGGGTGGGATTTTGGGAATTAGGAATTCCTGGCTGGCCTGGAATTCCCAGAGAAGCTGTGGCTGCCCCTGGATCCCTGGGAGTGTCCTTGGATGGGGTTTGGAGCCTCCTGGGATAGGGAAAAGTGTCCCTGAGTGGTGGCACTGTGGGATTTTTAACATCCCATCCCAAACCATTCCGTAATTCCCTGATTCTACTCCCTGAATCTGAGGAATCCCAAAAAATCCGCTCAGAACTTTTCCCATGGGATCCCTGGGAATTCCCCCCCCACCCCTCACTCAGCTGGGGGGGGGTCAGGGGTGTCCCTGTCCCTGTGCTGGACATTGAGGGACACCAGGATGTCCCCAGGATGTCCCCCCTTTGTCACCAAGGGGGTGGCACTTGTCCTTTAATTCCCGATGTCCCAGTGCCCCTGGAAAACCGGGAGAGGGGAAAATCGATGGGAAATCGGCGGAATTACCCGGCAGGCGCTGGGGACACTGCGGGGACACTGCGGGGACACTGCGGGGACACTGCGGCCGCCCGCGGCCGATCGATGGTCCCCGCTCTGTCCCCTGGCACGGGCAGGGGACTCCAGGGAGGACAATCCTGATCCTTCTCCTCTTCCTTTTTCCTGCTCCTTCCCCCTTTTCCTGGCCCTGGCCCCGCTCCTGGCCCTTCCCCCTTTCCCTTCCCCTGTCCGTGTCCCCGTCCCTCCCTCTGCTCCTGTCCCTTCCCTTCTGCTGCTCCTTCCCCTTGTCCCTTTTCCCTGCTCCTTCCCCCTTTTCCTTCCCCTGCTCCTGTCCCCGACCTGGCCCTTCTCCTTGTCCCTTCTCCTTGTCCCTTCTCCTTGTCCCTTCTCCTTGTCCCTTCTCCTTGTCCCTTCTCCTTGGCCCTTCTCCTTGGCCCTTCTCCTTGGCCCTTCTCCTTGGCCCTTCTCCTTGGCCCTTCTCCTTGGCCCTTCTCCTTGGCCCTTCTTGGCCCTTCTCCTTGGCCCTTCTCCCTTTTCCTGTTCCTGTCCCTTCTCCTTGTCCCTTTTCCTTCCCCTTCTCCTTCCCCCTTCCCTTCTCCCTTCCCCTTCCCCTGCTCCTGTCCCTTCTCCTGTCCCCTTCCCTTTTCCCTTCCCCGCTCCTGTCCCTTCCCTTCTCCTGCTCCTTCCCCTTCCCCCTTTTCCTTCCCCTGCTCCTGTCCCCGACCTGGCCCTTCTCCTTGTCACTTCTCCTGTCCCTGTTCCTTCCTCTTGTCCCTTTTCCCTGCTCCTTCCCCCTTTTCCTTCTCCTGCTCCTGTCCCCGTCCTTTCCCTTCTCCTGCTCCTGTCCCCGTCCTTTCCCTTCTCCTGGCCCTTCCCCTGTCCTTGTCCCTTCTCCCTTTTCTTTCTCCTTGTCCCTTTTCCTTCCCCTTCTCCTTCCCCCTTCCCCTTCTCCTGTCCCTTCCCCTGCTCCTGCTCCTGTCCCTTCTCCTGTCCCTTCTCCCTTTCCCCTTTCCCTGCTCCTGTCCCTTCTCCTGTCCCTTCTCCTGTCCCTTCTCCCTTTCCCTTCTCCTGTCCCTTCTCCCTTTCCCCTTTCCCTGCTCCTGTCCCTTCTCCTGTCCCTTTCCCCTTCCCCGCTCCTGTCCCTTCTCCTGTCCCTTCTCCCTTTCCCCTTTCCCTGCTCCTGTCCCTTCTCCTGTCCCTTCTCCTGTCCCTTTCCCCTTCCCCGCTCCTGTCCCTTCCCTTCTACTCCTTCCCCTTCCCCTTTTCCCTGCTCCTTCCCCTTTTCCCTGCTCCTTCCCCCTTTCCCTGTCCCTTCCGCTGTCCCCGCCCTTCCCCCAGTCCCTGTCCCCGAGCTCTCGGGGCTGACCCAGGGCACGGCGGGGCCGGCCCGGGCTGCTCCGTGCCGCTGTCACGTGCGGCGGGGCCGGGACGAGCCGCGCTGACCTCCCGGTGCCCGGATAAGCGCGGGGACAGCGGGCAGGGCTGGCACGGGGCTGGCACGGGGCTGGCACCGCCCCGGGGGCCGGGCGGAGGGGGCAGCGCGGGACAATCCCTGCTCCGCTCCCCGTGTCCCCGTTCCCGAGGCCCCCGCGGATTCCAGAGGCTCTGGAAGCCGCGAGCCCGCCCTGGGCAATCGGTAACGGCGCCGAGTGGCCCCGAGCAGCGCCCGCCCGGCATTCCCGAACCTTCCAGGGCGGGGATCGCATCCCTGAGCCTTCCCCGTTCCCTGATCCAGCTGAGGGTTTGGCTCCCTTGATCCCGATCCAGGTGAGGGGCTGGCCCCCTGATCCTTCCAGGTTTGGCTCCCTGATCCTTCCAGGCCCGGCTCCCTGATCCTTCCAGGTTTGGCTCCCTGATCCTTCCAGGCCCGGCTCCCTGATCCTTCCAGGTTTGGCTCCCTGATCCTTCCAGGTTTGGCTCCCTGATCCTTCCAGGTTTGGCTCCCTGATCCTTCCAGGATCCCTGATCCTGCCAGGTTTGGCTCCCTGATCCTTCCAGGATCCCTGATCCTGCCAGGTTTGGCTCCCTGATCCTTCCAGGTGATCCAGGGGAGGGTTTTTGGCTCCCTGATCCTTCCAGGCCCCCTGATCCTTCCAGGCGAGGCTTTGGCTCCCCTGAGAATTCCAGGTGAGGGATTGGATCCCTTGATCCTGATCCTTCCAGGCCCCCTGATCCTTCCCTGTTCCCTGATCCCAGTGAGGGTTTTTGGCTCCCTGATCCTTCCAGGATCCCTGATCCTTCCAGGTGAGGCTTTGGCTCCCTGGTTCTTCCAGGGGAGGGATCGGATCCCTCGGATCCAGCTCCGGAAGGGCAGGAATTGTTTGGGATCCGTGGCCGCTCTCCGGTGTGACAATTCCAAGGCTGGAAAATCCCGCTGGTGCCCCAACAGCTCTTCCCGGCCCATTCCCGGTGATCCCGGTGATCCCAGTGATCCCAGTGATCCCTTGGCCTGGTCATTCCAGGCTGCTTTTCCCGGAAAAGCTCGGGAACAGCCGCTCGCCGTGCCCGAGGTGTCGCACCCAGAAATCCTTTTCCCAAAGGATCGGGGATTTTCTGGAGTCAGGATTTGGGAGCGTGGAGGAGGCAGCAGCTTCCCGGCCTTCCCTGGGTTTGGGAAAACTGGGAAAGCTGGGAAAGCTGGGAAAGGGAGGGAATTTAACCCTGATTCTGCCAGGGAAAAGTGCCAATGCCAGGGAAAAGTGCCAATCTTAGTGAAAAATTCCAGGGAAAAATTCCAATCCCAGGGAAAAGTGCCAATGCCAGGGAAAAATCCCAGGGAAGATTTCCGATCCCAAGGAAAAATTGCAATGCCAGGGAAAAGTTCAGATCCCAAGGAAAAATCCCAGGGAAAAATTCCAAGCCCAGGGAAAAATTCCGGTCCCAGGGAAAAGCCCCACTCCCAGGGAAAAAATCCCAGGGAAAATTTCCAATCCCAGGGAAAAATTCCGATCCCAAGGGAAAGTGCCAATCCTAGTGAAAAATCCCAGGGAAAAATTCAAATCTCAGGGAAAAAATTCCAGTCCCAGCGAAGAATCCCAGGGGAAAGTTCCAATCCCAGGGAAAAGTTCCGATCCCAAGGAAAAATCCCAGGGAAAAATTCCAATCCCAGGGAAAAGTTCCGATCCCAAGGAAAAATCCCAGGGAAAAATTCCAATCCCAGGGAAAAGTTCCGATCCCAAGGAAAAATCCCAGGGAAAAATTCCAATCCCAGGGAAAAGTTCCGATCCCAAGGAAAAATCCCAGGGAAAAGCTCCAATCCCAGGGAAAAGCTCCAATCGCAGTGAAAAATCCCAGGTAAAAGTTCCGATCCCAGGGAAAAATTCCAATCCCAGGGAAAAAATTCCAGTCCCAGCGAAGAATTCCAGGGAAAAATTCCAGTCCCAGGGAAAAGTTCTGATCCCAGGGAAAAGCCCCAATCCCAGTGAAAAATCCCAGGGAAAAGTGCTGATCCCAGGGAAAAATTCCAATCCCAAGGAAAAATTCCAGTCCCAGGGAAGAATTCAAATCTCAGGGAAAAAATTCCAGTCCCAGGGAAAAGTTCCAGGGAAAAATTCCAGTCCCAAGGAAAAGCCCCAATTCCAGGGGAAAGCCCCAATTCCAGGGAAGAATTCCAATCCCACGATAAAATTCCAATCCCAGGGAATTCTTCCCATGCCGGGCTGGCACAAAGCGGAGCTGGATGCAGCTCAAGAATCCCGGGATTTGTGGCCCGGATTCCCGGGAAAGGGACCCAGAGCCCCAGGGGAGGAGGACGGGGAAGGTTCCGTGCCGAGATTCCCAAATCCTCCCCGATCCTGGGAAAACCGAGGTGGGAGCCGCTCCTGATTTGGGATCCGAGCGCTCCTGGAATTGGGAGCTGGGATTTCCCTGCTCCGGAATATTTGGGAATGGCCCAGAATTCCTTGGAATTCGGCGCTTTGCGCTGCGAATCCCCAATCCCGGAGTCCTTCCCGGTGGGAATGGGGTTTATCCCGGCAAAGGGAAATCATGGAATTGTCACCTGACCGAGGGCTCCGAGCGCTGCCAATGGCAGGGCTAAAAATATTCCCAAAAAATAACGGGAGCAGCTCCGGGATCAGGCGATGCCGACGCCTCGGGAAAATTTCCCGGGAATGTGGGGGCTGGAAACGAGGCCATTCCCAATCCCGGCAGTTTTCCGGGAAGAGCAGCCAGAGGAAAGCCGGAGTGAGGAATTCTGGCCGAGGATGGATGGGAAAAAGCTCTGGATGTCCCCTCTGGCCGGCTCCAATCCCGGGATTTGGGAGCTGCGCCTGGCGCTGGGAATATCCAGAGGATTTTCCAGCTTTTTGGGGCTCCTTTTGGCTGCACCGAGCCCTTTCCCAGTTTCCCTTTTCCCCCCTTTCCCGGTTTTCCCGAGGATTCCCAGCTGGCACCGCGTGGTTTTTCCTGGCGCTGGTGGTCTTCTCCTTCAAAAAAAAAAAAAAAAAAAATTCCCCAAAAAAATCCCGAGAAATTCCCAAAAATCCCCCCCAAAAATCTTTCCAGGTCTCGGCACCCCGCTGCCCTTTTCCCAGGGTTTTCCCAGCTGGATTCCCAAAGGAATTCCGGGATTGACCAGGGACAATCGTGGCTCTGTCACCTCTAATCCAAGGGAACCCTGGAGGTTCTCCCGGTTTGGGATGATCCCTATGGAATTGCTGAGCCCGGCATTTGGGAGAGGCGGGAATGTGGCTCCGGATTTCTGATCCCAAAATGATGGGGAGAAGGGCAGGAAATCTGGGAATTCTGTTCCCACAGTGAAAGGGGCGAGGGTGGCTCCGCGCTGACCTTTTTGGGAATGCTGAGAAATCCAAGGAAATCCCCCTGGGGCATGCAGGGAAAATCTCCTTGGAATATTTTTCCAGCCGTTTTTTTTTTTTCCTCGGGTCGGAATGAGGCTCCTCGGATGATAATTCCCGAAAGATTCCATGGATTCTTTGGGGAAAAAAGAAAAAAAAGTGGAATTTTTGGAGTTCCGTGAGCCGAGAAATCGATTTAAGGAGGGGAACGGAATCGGAGGGAATTCCGCTGTGGAATTTTTTCCCAATCTTTCCCAGCCGGGCTTTAAAAATTATTGGGAATTAAAGAGGGGTGGAAAACAAAACAAAACAAAACAAACAAAAAAAAACCAACCTGGGAAAAATCCCCGGGCTCGGCACCTGGAGCGTTGGATTTGTGGGATAACGAGGCAGAGAGAGAGAGGGAAAAGTTCTGATCCCAGGGAAAAGCGACAATTCCAGGGAAAAGTTCCGATCCCCCCGGAAAAACCCGAAAAAACCCGGGAATAAATCAAATCCAGGAGTTGGGAACGGGGTGAAAGGCGGGCAAAGGGCTGGAAATCCAAGCGTGGAGCGAAGAATTCCCAGGAAAAATCCCAATCCCAGGAAAAAGCGCCGATCCCGGTGCCCAGGCAGCTCCGTGGCGTTGGGAAGCAGATCCCAAACGCCCGAATTCCCGAAATCTTGGCACGAGGGCAGAGCTGGAGCTCGTTGGGGGCTCTTTGGGAATTCCCTGGCAGAGAATTCCCGGCTCTGGGAATGCCGGAGCTGCATTCCCGGGATGGTTCTCCCGGGATCCTCGGCACGGGCGGCGCTTCCCGGACTTTCCCAGGGCCGGGCTGGGGGATTTCCCGGGAAGCGCTGAGGCGGAGCCGGGGCCGCCTCCCGGGGCTGCCCGGGGGCTCCCGAAATCCCCTCCCGGGGGGATGCAGGAATTCCTGATGCGCTGCAGCCGTGGGGTTACTGGGATGGACTGGGAGCACTGGGAGGGCACTGGGAGCATTAGGGGGGAGCACTGGGATGGACTGGGAGCACTGGGGAGCACTGGGAGCATTAGGGGGGAGCACTGGGAGGGCGCTGGGAGCACTGGGGGAGCACTGGGGGGGCACTGGGAGCACTGGGGGCACTGGGAGCATTGGGGGAGCACTGGGAGCACTGGGGGAGCACTGGGAGGGCACTGGGAGCACTGGGGGAGCTCTGGGGAGCACTGGGAGGGCACTGGGAGCACTGGGGGAGCTCTGGGGAGCACTGGGAGGGCGCTGGGAGCACTGGGAGCACTGGGAGCACTGGGAGGGCACTGGGAGCACTGGGAGCACTGGGAGGGCACTGGGAGCACTGGGAGCACTGGGAGCACTGGGAGGGCACTGGGAGCACTGGGAGCACTGGGGGCACTGGGAGCACTGGGGGGGGGCACTGGGAGCACTGGGAGGGCGCTGGGAGCACGGGGAGCACTGGGAGGGCACTGGGAGGCACTGGGAGGGCACTGGGAGGGCACTGGGAGGGCACTGGGAGGCACTGGGAGGGCACTGGGGGGGCACTGGGAGGGCACTGGGAGGGCACTGGGGAGCACTGGGGGGCGGATCCTGCTGGGGGAATCCCATGGGATCCATGGGGAGATTCCCGGGGAAAAGTGGGGGCGGATCCCGGATTTCTCCCGGGAATGGGAAGTTGGGGGGATCCGTGGGGTCTCCATGGGGTGCCCTGAGCAGGTTTGGGGGGTCCCTTCCCGGATTTCTCCCGGGAATGGGCCCTGCTAAGGGGGATTTGTGGGATCCGGGGGTCGCTTCCCAGATTTCTGCCAGGGAATGGCCCTTCCTGGCGGGATATTCCAGAGGCTCCCTGTGGGAATGTCCCTGTGCATCCCGGGGGTCCCTTCCCAGATTTCTCCCAAGGAACGGTCACTTTTTCGGGATGATCCCTGCTGGCGGTTTGTGGGATCCCATGGGAATGTCCCTGTGCACCCCAAGGGTCCCTTCCCAGGGAACGGTCACTTTTTTGGGATAATCCCTGCTGGCGGTTTGTGGGATCCCATGGGAATGTCCCTGTGCATCCCAGGGGTCCCTTCCCATCTTTCTCCCAAGGAACGGCCCTTCCCGGGCGCTCTCCCTGCCACCTGTGGCAATTCCAGGGCTCCCTCTCCAGACTCCCCCCGTTCTTCCCGGGATCCCCCAGCCGCGATGCCGCTCCCGGGGCTGCTCCCGGAGCTCTCCCGCCGCGTCCCTGACCCTCGGTGTCCCCCCGCAGGGCCCCGGGCGGGCGCTGAGCGCGGCCCCGGCGCGGTGCGGAGCGGAGCCGGTGCGGGAGCGGGTGCGGGCCGCCCGCCGCGGCGCACGGAGCATGCCCCTGAGCCCCGCGGGCAGCAAGCATGAGAGCCCCGAGTCGCCGCCGCCGGAGCCGGAGCGCCAGCCCCGAGCCGCCGGCAGCAGCGGGGAGCCGAGCCCCGGCCTGCGGGAGGAGCCGCGGCTGGAGCCGGCCCGGGGCCCCGGCGGGCCCCGCTCGCCCAAGCTGGCGGCCCCGGCGCGCATGGAGGAGCCCGCGCCCGGCGCCATCGTGGTGCGCATCGGCATCCCCGACCTGCAGCAGACGGTGAGTGACGAGCGAGGGACCGCGCAGGGGATCGGGGAGGGATTCCCGAGCGGCCGGACCGGGATCGCCGCTCAGCCGAGCCGGGATGCGCGCCGGGACCGTGAGCGAGCCGGGATGCGCCCCCCGAGCCGCACCGGGACCGCGACAGCGACAGCGACACACCCGCGCCGGGATGCGCATCCCGGCAGCTCCCGACCCGCTCCCCGATCCGCAGCCAGAGCGGCCCCGATCCGCTCCCAAAGCGGCCCCGATCCGCTCCCTGATCCGCTCCCAAACCGGCCCCGAGCCGCGCCGGGATGCGCATCCCAACAGCTCCCCACCCGCTCCCTGATCCGCATCCACAGCGGCCCCGAACCGCGCCGGGACCGGCCCCGAACCGCACCAGGACCGGCCCCGACCCGCACCCTGATCCCCCGCCCGCATCCTGACCGCTCCCGGCCCCGCTCCCGCAGCACGGGCAAACTTCTCCCCGCCGCGGGCCCGGCAGGACCGGTCCCCATTGCCCCGCTCCTCGGTGTTCCCATCCCGGTGTTCCTATCCCGGTGTTCCCATCCCGGTGGCCCCTCCGGTCCCCGCAGAGCCCGGTGCCAGCGCTGCCATCCCGGGCGGCTCCGGTGCGGCCGCAGCGCGGGGCCGCTGCCCCTCCAGGTGCCCACCGGGAGCGGGCTGGAACCGGGATCGGCTCCGGGAGCGGGACTGGGCCGGGAACGGGGGCGGCTCCAGTGCCGGCCTGGAAGAGGGATCGGCTCCGGGACTGGGATTGGGACTGGGAGCAGCAGGACCGGGCTGTGGGGGCCGCAGCGCTGGCGGGGGAGGGTCACTCGTGTCCGGGGCGCTGGGTGCTCCGCTGGGCCGGACAGTGGAGGTGTGGTGGACACTGGAATGGGGGTGATGGACACTGGAATGGGGGTGATGGACGCTGCCATAGGTGGGATGTGCAGGAGTGACCCAGGAATGACCCAGGAATGACCCAGGAGGGCACAGCCACGCTGAGGGGTCAGCTGGGCGCAGCAGGGTGGCACCACGGGCGGTCATCCTGGGTGGTCCAGGGTCCGGCAGGGCTCAGGGATTGCTGGAGCCAGGAGTCACCTGGAACTGGGGGATTTGTTGGGAACTGGAGCCTGGAATCGCTTGGAATTGGGGGATTTGTAGGGAACTGGAGCCTGGAATCCTCAGGAACTGGGAGATTTGCAGGGAGCGAGGCTGGGAACGCTGAGGGGCTGAATTCCTCTGGAGCTCTGGATCCAGCCCTGGATCCTCATCCCATAAATTCCTCTGGAGCTCTGGATCCAGCCCTGGATCCTCATCCCATAAATTCCTCTGGAGCTCTGGATCTGGCCCTGGATCCTCATCCCATAAATTCCTCTGGAGCTCTGGATCTGGCCCTGGATCCTCATCCCATAAATTCCTCTGGAGCTCTGGATCTGGCCCTGGATCCTCATCCCATAAATTCCTCTGGAGCTCTGGATCTGGCCCTGGATCCTCATCCCATAAATTCCTCTGGAGCTCTGGATCTGGCCCTGGATCCTCATCCCATAAATTCCTCTGGAGCTCTGGATCTGGCCCTGGATCCTCATCCCATAAATTCCTCTGGAGCTCTGGATCTGGCCCTGGATCCTCATCCCATAAATTCCTCTGGAGCTCTGGATCCGGCCCTGGATCCTCATCCCATAAATTCCTCTGGAGCTCTGGATCCGGCCCTGGATCCTCATCCCATAAATTCCTCTGGAGCTCTGGATCCAGCCCTGGATCCTCATCCCATAAATTCCTCTGGAGCTCTGGATCCGGCCCTGGATCCTCATCCCATAAATTCCTCTGGAGCTCTGGATCCGGCCCTGGATCCTCATCCCATAAATTCCTCTGGAGCTCTGGATCTGTGGCTGTTTTCCCACCAGTTTTTCCATAACAAACTCTGCTTGGAGCTGGGAATTCTTTGGGATCATCAGGGTGCCCAGGCAGTTTTCCAGCCCCGACTCCGACTCCATCCCAGCATTCCCAAGCTCAGGACTCCAGCTGGGAAAAGCTCAGGAGCTTCCAGGCAGGATTTGAGGCCGGGAAGTCGCTGCCTGACTTTTCCGTCTCTTCTGGAATTGTCTCCTTTCCAACTCCTCTCCGCTGGGTTTGCTCATCCCGAATCCTTTGGATTCCCTGGAAGTGCTCGAATTCCCAGGAGCAAATCCCCGCCCAGGTTTTCTGAGAATAAAAGGCCTTTTCCTTCGGCACATCCCGGTTTGTATCACCCGCACCTGATCCGGAGTCAGGGAAGAGGGATTGAACTGCCCACACCTGGAAAATCCCACCTGGAGTGGGAGAGCTGCTCCAGGGAGCTGCAATTCCCAAAACCTCTGGAAGCGGTCGCAACACTCGGCATTCCAGAGCTCAGGAAAAGTTTGGATAACGCTGGCAGGTCCCAGAATTCCAGAAAAGTTGGGAAAACGCCCTCAGGTCCGTGCTGGGATTGTTGGGATTGTTTTGTGAGGAGCCAGGAGTCGGGCTTGGAGACCCTGGGGGGATTTTCCAGCTTGGAATTCCATGGGAATAGGAAAATTTGGCAGGGAATGGGGCTGTGGAATGTGTGGTTGTTCCAGGGAATCCATGGGATGCTCCAGTGATCCCAGGGCTGGATTCCAGGGAATCCATGGGATGCTCCAGTGATCCCAGGGCAGGATTCCAGGGAATCCATGGGATGCTCCAGTGATCCCAGGGCAGGATTCCAGGGAAGCCGTGGGATGCTCCACTGATCCCAGGGCAAGATTCCAGTATATCCCATTCCCAGCATATCCCAATCCCAGTCTGGCTGTTCCAGGGAAACCATGGGATGTTCCACTGGTCCCATTACAAGATTCCAGGGAAGCCGTGGGGTGTTCCACCGATCCCAGTGCAGAATTCCAGGGAATTCCAGATTCATTAAATTGATCCCAGCGCAGGATTCCAGGGAAACCTTTGGATGCTCCACTGATCCCAGTGCAGGATTCCAGGGAATCCAGCCGCGATCCCAGATCCAGGCCCAGCCTTGTGCCGGTGTTTCCCATGCTGGAGCTTTTCCATAGGGCAGGGAACCGATTTCCTTGGATACCCTGGAGATTCCCAAACCAGCAATTCCTTTGGAATTCGGTAACCTGGATCATCCCTCCTCCCTCACCCTGAGCTGGGAATGTGATCCCGGGAAAAGGAGGATGCACAAAGCCCTGAAGATCCTTTGGATCCTGCTGGAGCTTCCCAGTCCCATTCCGGAGTCACAGATCCTTCGGGAAGAGCCATTCCCGCCTCCGGCTGCTCCGTGGGAAGGGTGGTGGAGACCTGGGATAAAATTATCCCAACCTCCCACAGGGTCCGGGAGCTCGGAGCCAGATTTTAAGGAGACAGGAACATGCCCAAGCTCGGGTCGGTTCCTCTGGAATAATCGCTGGATTCTGCGCCGTTAAATCCCGTTGGAAAACTCATTCCCGAAGTTTTCCGCGAGCACTTTGGGAGCCTCTGCCCTGTTTGGTAGGAAAAGGTGGCAAAGCCAGGGATAATCCCGGGAATGTGCCGGGTTTTCCTCTCTGTCAGCAGCGCCGGGATCCTGGAGGTGCCGGAGCAAACCTTGGGATGCATCCCATGGGAATGGGCTCACCGGGTGTGATCCCAAAGGTTTTCCGTTCGGTTTCCCTCTGGGAAACTCATTCCAAGGAATCCCAGGCTCAGCACATCCCAGAAAAACTGGGATGTGGAGAGATGAGAGGCTCCTGCAGGCTCGGGAAGCTGCCGGCATTCCCAGGGCTGGAGTTTATGGGAACAGCTTGGAAAAATCCGGGATGTGCAGCCAGGGAGGCTTTTTCCTGAGTTTTCCAAAGGTTTTCCTTCCCTGCTTTGTGCTGGCAACTCTTCTTTTTCCCGCTGAAATCATGGAAAAGCTGGAATGAGGCGGTTCAGATAAAATCCCGGTTGGATTTATCTGGGAGCAGCTCCTGGCCCAGGAATGGGGAGTGTCCAGCTGGAATTCCAGAGGTTTTTCCTGATGTTTTCCAGGATGTGTTGGGATCTCCTGATTTAACCCCTCCCCTGCCCCCTCCTGATCCCTCAATCCTTGGAGTGGGAATTCCCACATTTTCTCCCTTCCGAGGTGGTTTTTAACCGGGAGAATTCCCGGTTTTCCTTGTGCTTTGCCAAGGAGATTCCTTGGTTTCCCGAGGTTTTGTGGGAATGCTGGTTGTGGATTCCTGTGGGATGAGGAAGAGGAGGCTCCCACCCATCCCATGCAGCCGATTCCCGGGAAGGGATGGGAAAACAGGGAAAAGGGAGGGATGGGAGAGGAGATCCCACAGTGGGAATGCGGATTCCAAAGGATGGGAGAGGAGATCCCACAGTGGGAATGCGGATTCCAAAGGATGGGAGAGGAGATCCCACAGTGGGAATGTGGATTCCAAAGGATGGGAGATCCCACAGTGGGAATGTGGATTCCAAAGGATGGGAGAGGAGATCCCACAGTGGGAATGTGGATTCCAAGGGATGGGAGCACCTGGAAAAGGGAGGGATGGGAGAGGAGATCCCACAGTGGGAATGTGGATTCCAAAGGATGGGAGAGGAGATCCCACAGTGGGAATGTGGATTCCAAAGGATGGGAGAGGAGATCCCACAGTGGGAATGTGGATTCCAAGGGATGGGAGCACCTGGAAAAGGGAAGGATGAGGGATCGCTGCTCTTCCCACCAATTCCCTGCCTCCATCCCAAGGCTTTTCCATTCCCTGTTTTCCCAGCACTTCGATCCCGAAATCCACCAAAATTCCCAAATTTCCTCTCTCCCTTCTCCGCTGTCTCAGCCGTGGGAGCCCTGAGAAAATAAAGGGAAAAGCAGGAGAACTGAATCCCTGCAACGGGAAAATCGGGATGTTGGGAATCGCCCTCGGGAACGGCCCCAACCTGTTCCCAAACCTTTGATCCTCGGCTGCTTTTCCGCTGCGGCAAAAATCCTCGGATGTCGATAATTCCCATGGATTTTTCCCCCCCTTTTAGGGAGGGAATCAAAGCGCTTCCAAATAGGCCGGGAGCTGCTTTTCGCTTGGAGCTTCCCATTGTTTTTCCATGGAAATGCGGCGCCTTTCAGATCCGTCGGATCGCGCTCCGTGAATGGAGCAGCTGCTCCGCTTTTTTCTCCCCTCGTTCCCATTCCCATTTTTCCCGTCCCCATCCCCGCAGGTGCTCCACGGCCGGGAGCTGCTGCCTGCGGATTTTTCCAGGCTTTTTGTGGCTTTTTTTTGGGAGCTGTTTTCCCGTGGCGGGCGTTGGAGCATGTGCAGGGAGGATCCGAACGGAGCCTCCCAAAACCCGCTGTGAATCCAATCACTGATCCCAAAAATCCCCTGGAAGGATTCAGGTGCTCACCCGGCTTTAACCTGAAATCCCGGGATTGCTGAGGTTGGAAAAGAATTCCAAGGTCACCAATCCAAGCTGGGCCCGAACTCCGAGTGCCACATCCCGGAATTCCTTGGAAACCTCCAGGGATGGCCACTCCAAACCTCCCTGGGCAGTTCCAAGGCCTGAGTGCCCTTTCCATGGGGAAATTCCCAAATATCCCCTCTGCCCCTCCCCCGGCGCAGCCCGAGGCCGTTCCCTCTTTTCCCGGCCTCATTCCCACAGCAGATCCCGATCCCTGCTGCCTCCGGGCCTCCAGACTTTTCCAGCCCCTTCCCGGCTCCCCCAGGAGTTTTCCAGCCCCTTCCCAGCTCCCCCAGGAGTTTTCCAGCCCTTTCCCAGCTCCCTCTGGAATTTCCCAGCCCTTCCCAGCTCCCTCAGGAATTCTCCAGCTCCTTCCCAGCTCCCTCAGGAATTTCCCATCCCTTTCCCAGCTCCAGTCCCTTCCCGGCTCTCCCAGCGGGAAGAACCCAGAACTTGTGGATCCTCAGTGGGAATCGGGGCAGGAATTCCCTTCATCCCGAGTAGCCGAGAACCCTTCCGAGAGTTTCTTTTCCCATTCCCGCTGTTTAAGGCAATTCCAAGAATTCGAGGCCCCCCCCCCCCCCCCGACTCCCAAGATTTCGATGGCCACAAAAACCCCTGAATCGAAGGAATTATTGGGAAAAAAATTCCCTTTTTTTTCTGTTCCTGGTGGGTGCTGGAAATATTCGGTCGCTCGCCCATTCCTGATAAATCCAGCAGATGGAATTCCGAGCCGTTATTCCCGATTTTTTTCAGTGCTGAGGAATATTTCCAAATGCTAAATTCGTTTTCTTTAAAGGCCAACTTTCCCTCGCCTCAAATCCCTGGAACTTCCTCTTGATTAAGCACGGAATGTGCTCTTCCCGAGAAAAAAAAGGGTGGAAAATGAAAAGATGGGATTGATGTTTTCCATGAAAATCGCTTCAATGGATGCGTTCGGTTCCGGCAAATCCGCTCGGGAGGGGAAAGAAAAGGGAATTTTGGGAAAATCTTTTCGATTCATTAAATTGCAAACGAATCTCACGGATTGATCCGAGTCGGATTTTCCTTAGGAAAAGAGCCGGGGATGGGGAATGCACAACGGCCTCGGTTCTTTGTGGGCGGATTTTGCTGCCGGCGGATTTCTCCCGGCTAAAATCGGGAATTGCTCGGATTCCGATCGATCCGCTTTGTTTGATTGCACTCATGGAGGGCGGCTTTGCCCCCGGGGTGATTCCCGGGATTTGGGCTTGTGCTGGAATATTCCGGGAGCTTCAGCTGCTTGGGATCCTTCGGGATGGGGCGGGGGAATTGTTTAAGGAGTTGTTTGGGATGAATGGGATTTACTTCCATGGAATTGATTGGATTTGCATGGAAAAAGCCACTTAAACGGGATGGAACTGCAGGTTTCCAATCTTTCCTCTGGATTAGGGGCTGGGAAAGTCGGGATGGGGCTGGAAAAGATTTGGGAATGAGGAGACCCCGGGGCTCCATGGGAAGGACTCAGCTGGAAGTGAGAGGGATGAAGGAAAACTTGGAATAAGGAAGGCGGGAAGGATTTAATGGATACGTTTTCCTCAGGCTGGATTGTCCCAGTGGGAATTTCTCCCATTTTTCCGAGCTTTTTTGGCTCCAGGTGGATCCTGTGGATCCATTCCAGGAGCTGAAGGTTTGGGATCACCACAGGGTGGATTTCGCTGATCCCGGGAATGGAAACGCTTGGAAAACTTCCTGCGCTGTGCCCGTGGGATCTCCTGGATCCTGTGGGATCTTCGGGATGGGCTTTGAGGTCCTTCCCAGCCAAAGCAGCCCGGGCTCCTGGAATTCGGGAATCCTTGCCCACGGAATGCCGGCAGTGCCTCGGGAAGGGCCCGCGAGCCGCCCCGGGCTGGGCAGGGGCTGCCAGGGATCCGTGCAGGGAGAGGCCGGGAAAAGCGGGATCTGGCCCGGGATCGGGGCCGCGGGAGCTTTGCTGGGAGCCGGGCAGGGATCGGGAACGGCCTCGTGGCTCTGCACAGCTCCTGCCCGGAGGCAGCGGGGATCGGGATCTGCTGTGGGAATGAGGCCGGGAAAAGAGGGAACGGCCTCGGGCTGCGCCGGGGCAGGGGCAGGGGCAGATCTGGGAATTTCCCCATGGAAAGGGCGCTCAGGCCTTGGAACCACCCGGGGAGGTTTGGAGTCGCCATCCCTGGAGGTGTCCGAGGAATTCCTGGAATTCCACTCCGGGCTCTGGGCTGGGATTGGGCCTGGCTTGGACTCGGTGCCCTTGGAATTCTTTCCCAACCTCACTGATCCCGGAATTCTGGGATTCTCCGAGAGCACCACGGGCGTTCCCAGCCCCTGGAACATCTGGAGCTTCTCCCACTCGTTGTTGGGATGAATTCCGGGATGGCTGCTCCGAGGGCAGCTGAGCTGGAGCTGGATTGGGCTCATTCCTCTCCCCTTTTCCATGGATTTTCCTCCACCGTTCCCTCCTTTTCCTCTCCCACCCCCTGCTATTCCTGGGAAATCCATTTGGAATTCGCTGCCTCACGGATCCCATTCCCAGGCCGAGTTTTCCGTCCTCTGCCGAGCCGGAATGTGCGGGAAGGTTGACAAAACCCCAGGAATTTTTGCTGAGTCTCCTCGGATTTTTTGGGATTTTATGGAATAAATCCCTGTGGGATCTGCTCCAGGATTTGCCATCCCGCTTATTTCAAATTCCGACTTTTTTAGCGGAAAATCCCCCTTAAAATCCCTCAAATTTAATGGAATCTCCCCAGTTTGGGATTTCTTTGCTGTCTGGTTAATCCCAGATCCCATCCCACCCTCCTTCCCAGTTTTTATTGTCCCTATTCCTGGTTTTTCCAGCCTTTGGTGGCACATCCATGCAAATTTTTAATTAATTAAAAGCACCCGAGAAAGGATTCGTTAAATCTCATCCACTGCCACGCTCCAGGAATTTTGGTTTTCCATGGAAAAATTCCTCCAGCTGGGCTGTTAAAGCTCCTTTTTCCAGTGGATCCCGGTTGGAATCAAACATTCCAGAGCCGCTTTTGCCCTGGATCTGTAATTACATCCCGACATTCACGGGTCACCGATTAATTCATTAACGATGGTCGATTAATTAACCAATCAGCAAACCTCAAATCCTCCCCCCCGCTCCCATCGGGGATCAATGGAAATTCCGGCTTTTTCTTTTTTTTAATCCCGGGTTTTTTTACGGAATGAGGGAAGCCTGGAGCAACGAGCAGGACAAGGAGCGAGAATTGGGAATGATGGAATTTTTGGGAGTGGGAAAAGATTTGTGGGAGGTTTTCGTGGGAATTAGGGAATGGTTTGGGTGGGAAAAGTCCTTAAAGAGCCTCAAATTCCAATGGGGAGCCAGGATGATCCGAGCTCATCCAAGCCCGCCTGGAATTTGATAAGGAAATTCCCTAAAAATTGAAAAATTCGGAATTACCCAAGCATGCTTCTCTGATTTATTAATAACCAAGAAATTAATCATTTATTAATTAATCATTTATTAATTAATCATTTATTAATTCATACTTCCCACCCAAATCCTCCTCCTCTTTTCCTTCCCGTTAAAACCTCGGCACCTTCCCCTTGGAATTCCGTTGGATCCAAATCCCGATTTTATTTGTGCGTGGAACCAAATCTCATCTTTCACGATTAAGATTTCCCATGGCCAATTCCCATTTTTCCCAGGCAAAACTTTGGAATTTTTACCCACGTTGTTCCTAATCCAGATTTTTAGTGCATGGAATCCTCAGATCCTTGGCTTTTTCCCTGGAGTTTTCCCGACTTTTTTTTTTTGGTGCTGTCTCATCCTAAATAACCGGATCCTTGTTTTTTGTGGGAAGCAGGAGAGAAAATTCCATAGGAACCCAGAGGAACGTGCGGGGTTTAAAGCCGAGCTCGGCCTTAACGGCAGGAAAATCCCGGTTTTATCCGGATAAAGCACGGATAGGAGGGAATATTCCCCCTCTTATTCCCTTTCTTTCCCAGCTCCGGCTTCAGGATTTTTCCTGGGAATCCGAGCGTGGAGCTGGGATTGCCTGGGAACGACCCCGCTGGGAGCGTCCAACCAATCCCGGCGGGATTGATCCGGAGGGGAGGGGTTGGATAAAGTTATCAACATTCCCGGGATTTCTGTGGCTTTTAATTAAAAGCTCCGGAGCGGCCGCTTCCGGAGGCTCCCGCTGGAGCCATGGAAAACAGGGATACGCCATCCATGGGATTTTGTCCTTTCGGAGCATCTGAGGGGACACGGAGGGAGGATGAGGAAAAGACAGAGCCGCCGGTGGGAAAAGTTGGGAAGTTTCACTCCGGGATGGAGCGGCCGGTGAGTGCTGGAATTTCCACCAAATTCCCACCGGGAATTCCCACCCGGATTGGAAGGGTGGAGAGGATGGGGAGGGAGGAATGATGTCATTCCAAGAGGTTATTCCATCGGGAAAAGGGATTTTCGGGAATGCCTTCAATGCCGGCTTTGGTGTCGAGCTTAAAGAGCAACGAACAGAGCTGGGATGTTCCGTGGAAAACTGGGAAATTCCATGGAAAACCAGGAAACTCGGCAGCTTCTGGGAAAGAATTCCCGGGGAGGTTTAACCGTTGGGTTTTCCTGGGAATGTGTTTGGAATCTTGAATGAGATTGGATCCAAAGGATGGGATTGATGAGAATTCCATGGATTTCTGGAAAGGCTGGGATGGCTCCAGGGGGAAAGGAAGGAGCTTGGAATTCCTGAGGATGAGTTGTGTTTTTTTGGGAAAGTCCTGAGGGAAGGAGGGAGAACATTCCAAGGTTGTCGCTTTGGTGTTAAAAATTTGGGAAGGAATTTTGGGAATAAGGAGATGTGGGGGGGGGGGAAGCCACTGCATCCAGTGGATCCTGGTGATCCTGAGGGACCGGGAAAAATCCTGGAAAATCAGTGAGAATCCCAGAAAATCCAGAATAAATCCTGGGAAATCCAGAATAAATCCCAGGGAATCCAGAGAAATCCTGGGAAATCCAGAGAAATCCTGGGAAAGGGCCTCGCTGGTGCTGCTTCCCAGGGAAAATTCCAGCCTCGATCCGGTGGATCAGGAGCTGCCCGGGATGGACTGGGATGGCTTTTCCAGGGATTTTAGAGGAATTCCTGGGAGTTTTCCTGGTGTGCTTTGGAATAGGAAAAATGGGAATCCGAGAGGAACCTCGGAGCTCTCCTTTATCCCAGGGAATGATGGAAAGAATCCCACGGGAAGCCCTGAGCAGGATGTGGGGAGCAGATTCCCTGGAAAAGTCTGGGAGGTGGATCCAGGGAATGCCGGATCCCGCAGATCCTGATGCTCCTGGATGGATCGGGAAAAATCCTGGAAAAGTGAGGTCAGGGCCAAGGGAATGATGCTTCCCAAGGGAAAATTCCAGCCTTGATCCGTTGGCTCAGGAGCTGCCAGGGATGGACTGGGATGGCTTTTCCAGGGAATTGTGGTGGTGGAGTTGGAATTCCTGACAGTTTTCCCGGCGTGTTTTGGAATGGGAGACAAAGGGAATCCGAAGGGAACCTTTATCCCGGAAAAGTGCTGGAGCAAATCCCACAGGAAGCCCTGGGCAGGACGGGAGCAGAGGATTCCCTGGAAAAGCCTGGGAATGCCGGATCCTCGGGATGTGGAGGCCGAGGACATCCTGAGGGTGACAATCCCTGGCCAAGCCGGGATCACCAGCATGGAATGGACATTCCAAGCTTTTGGGGACTTTGGGAATATTGGGGCGGCCGGGGCTGTGGGTGCTGCGGAAAGCTCGGAATTCCGGGATTTTCGGATGGATTTTTCCACCGCAAATCACCGGGTGGGATTTAGGGATTGGCTTTTGAGGGATGACTCAACATCCAACGCCCTTCCTGATGGATCAGCCCCCGATTCCTGGGAAATTCCCAAATCCTTTGTTTTCCCGGCTCCAAGAAGGGCCGGAGCTCCAGGTGCTTCCTGGATCCTCCCTCCCGCCCTTATCCCGTTTTTCCTTTTGCTGGAAGCGGCTTCTCCCAGGCCGGAATTGAGCTCCGGGAGCGGCAGGGCTGGAATTTCCCTCAGGAAATGATCTAAGCCCCGAAATTCCCGATGGTTTTCCCAGTTGGCTCCTTAAACTGGTCCCAGTTTGCCTTCGGAGGGTGGGAAACTCCTGCGGATTCCTCCTCTCCTCCAGGATTGCTTTTCCCTGGATTTCTGAAAATCCCAAATCCTTCCTGGGATTGGGGTCAGGAATGATGGGAATGGGGACATCCGGCCTGTGCCAAGGTGGGATTTGGGAGCTCCAGGTGGGAATTCTCATGGATATTCCCAATCCTGTGGCTCTGATCCCTTCTCCCAGGAGAATCCCATGGGATTTTCCACCCTCTGGGATCTTGGGAAGAACTGAGGACTGGAATGATGGGAATGACGGGAATGATGGGAATGATGGGAATGGGGACATCCGGCCTGTCCCAGGCTGGGATTTGGGAGCTCCAGGTGGGAATTCTCATGGATATTCCCAATCCTGCGCCCCCGATCCCTTCTCCCAGGAGAATCCCATGGGATTTCCCCCCCTGTGGGAGTGGGAACGCTGCCGGAATGCCTTGAAAGGAGTAACCGGGAAGAAAACCGGGATCCTTGGAGAAATCCAATCAGAATCCTTGGAGGAAAGCCGGGAACGTTCCCTGGGCCTGGATTGCGCCTGGAACTTTGTCCCAGTTTTCGGAAGAGCCGTGCCCGGAGCTGTTCCTTAGGGATGGACCCGGATCCGTTGTCCTTTGTCCGGAGCCTCCGGTCACCTTTCCCTTCTTCCCCTTTTTCCTGTTGTTGTTTCCTGGAATTTGGGATCGCCGGAGCCGCACGCGGCGGAGAAGCTCTGGATGTGCTGCCAAATTCCGGAGCAGCCCAAATTCCAGCCCCGATCCTGGATCCGCATCACTCCCCCGATGAATTCCCACACCGGGAATCCTGCTTGTCCTTCACCTTTTCCCGGTTTTTTCGGGATTAACGGAGCTCTCCCTGCTTTTGGCACTTCAGTTCTCCGATAGGGAATGTGCTGGAGGGATTTTGGGAATCCAATTTGTAGGATTGGGATCTTCCCCGTTCCCATTCCCGAAGGAATTCTGGTGGATTCCTCCTCTCCATTCCTTTGGCCGCTCCATCCTGGAGGTCGATTTTCCCATTCCTTCCATCCATTGGCTCCCAGATTCCAACGTGATCCCAGGAAATTCCCTTCTCCCCCCCTTTCCTGTTGTTTCTTTTCCATTTCCTTTCTCATCCATGAAGAATTCCCAGCTTTTTTCCAGCTCCTCAGGGATTGTTGAATGCCGCTTCTTTAAAGCTGGAATATTGGCTGGATCCCGTCCGGCATCCCGACATTCCTGACGGTTGAATTCCTCATTTCCCATGGGTTTGACCCTCCCTAAATCCCACCAAATCCCAAATCCCATCCTTCCCTCCCTCTTTCCCGCCATTCCCACGGGGAACGCGATGAATTCCTGCCGGGTCCCGCTGGCTCCCGGTTCCGTGTGCGTTCCCACGGGGTTCTGCTCCCGCTGGCTCCCGGTTCCATGTGCGTTCCCACGGGGTTCCGCTGACTCCGGGTTCCGTGTGCGTTCCCACCGGCTCCCGCTTGACTCCCGGGTTCCGTGTGCATTCCCACGGGGTTCCGCTGACTCTGGATCCCGCTCCCGCTGGCTCCCAGTTCCGTGTGCGTTCCCACCGGATCCCGCTGACTCCAGCTCCCACTCCCGCTGACTCCCGGTTCCGTGTGCGTTCCCACCGGGTTCCGCTGACTCCGGATCCCGCTCCCGCTGACTCCCGGTTCCGTGTGCGTTCCCACCGGGTTCCGCTGACTCCGGCTCCCGCTCCCGCTGACTCCCGGTTCCGTGTGCGTTCCCACCGGGTTCCGCTGACTCTGGATCCCGCTCCCGCTGACTCCCGGTTCAGTGTGCGTTTCCACTGGGTTCTGCTCCCGCTGGCTCCGGGTTCCGTGTGCGTTCCCACCGGCTCCCGCTGACTCTGGATCCCGCTCCCACTGACTCCCGGTTCAGTGTGCGTTTCCACTGGGTTCTGCTCCTGCTGGCTCCGGGTTCCACGTGCGTTCCCACCGGGTTCCGCTCCCGCTTGACTCCGGATCCTGCTCCCGCTGACTCCCAGTTCCGTGTGCGTTTCCCACCGGCTCCCACTCCCGCTGACTCCGGCTCCCGCTCCCGCTGGCTCCCGGTGCCGTGTGCGTTCCCACCGGGTTCCTCTCCCGCTGGCTCCCGGTTCCGTGTGTGTTCCCACCGGGTTCCGTGTGCGTTTCCCACCGGATCCCGCTCCCGCTGACTCCCGGTCCCGTGTGCGTTCCCACCGGGTTCCGCTGACTCCGGATCCCGCTCCCGCTGGCTCCGGCTCCCGTGTGCGTTTCCCACCGGGTTCCTCTCCCGCTGACTCCGGCTCCCGTGTGCGTTCCCACCGGCTCCTGCTGACTCCGGCTCCCGCTGACTCCGGCTCCCGCTGACTCCCGGTCCCGTGTGCGTTTCCCACCGGGTTCCTCTCCCGCTGACTCCCGGTCCCGTGTGCGTTCCCACCGGGTTCCTCTCCCGCTGACTCCCGGTCCCGTGTGCGTTCCCACCGGGTTCCTCTCCCGCTGACTCCCGGTCCCGTGTGCGTTCCCACCGGGTTCCTCTCCCGCTGACTCTGGATCCCGCTCCCACTGACTCCCGGTTCAGTGTGCGTTTCCACTGGGTTCTGCTCCTGCTGGCTCCGGGTTCCGTCTGCGTTCCCACAGGGTTCCGCTCCCGCTTGACTCCGGCTCCCGCTCCCGCTGACTCCCGGTCCCGTGTGCGTTTCCCACCGGGTTCCTCTCCCGCTGACTCCCGGTCCCGTGTGCGTTCCCACCGGGTTCCTCTCCCGCTGACTCCCGGTCCCGTGTGCGTTCCCAGAAGTGTCTCCGGCTGAATCCCGACGTTCCCGTGTGGGTGTCCAAGCAGCGCATCCTGTGCACGCTCAACCACAGCCTCAAGGATGTGCTCAACTACGGCCTCTTCCAGCCGCCCTTCAACGGCCGCGCCGGGAAGTTCCTGGACGAGGAGCGGCTGCTGCGGGAATATCCCCTGAACCCCGACACGCCCGTGCCCTACCTGGAGGTGCGACCGCGGGGCCGCTGCCACGGGGGCTGCCCGGGGCCTGGGGTCGGATGGGTTCGGGCGAGTTTCGTTTTATTTTATTTTATTTTATTTTATTATTTCATTTCATTTCATTTCATTTCATTTCATTTTATTTCATTTTATTTTATTTTATTTTATTTTATTTTATTTCGTTTCATTTCATTTCATTTCTTTTCATTTTTTATTCTATTCTATTTTATTTTATTTTTATTTTATTTTATTTTTATTTTATTTTATTTTTTATTCTATTTTATTTTTATTTTATTTTATTTTATTTTAATTTTTTTATTTTTATTGTTATTTTCTTTTTAATTTTGCTTCTAATTTTTATTTTATTTTACTTTATTTTACATTATTTTACTTTATTTTATTTTATTTTATTTTATTTTAATTTTTTTATTTTTATTGTTATTTTAGTTTTAATTTTACTTCTAATTTTTACTTTACTTTATTTTACTTTATTTTACTTTTTTTACTTTATTTTATTTATTTATTTTATTTTATTTTTAAATTTTTATTGTTATTTTATTTTTAATTTTACTTCTAATTTTAATTTTACTTTACTTTACTTTATTTTTTTTATTTTATTTTAATTTTTTTATTTTTATTGTTATTTTATTTTTAATTTTACTTCTAATTTTTATTTTACTTTATTTTACTTTATTTTATTTTATTTTTTTAGTTTTAAATTAATTTTTATTTTATTTTATTTTATTTTATTTTATTTTTATTTTTATTTTATTTTATGGTATATTTATTTTATGTTGGTTATTTAAATATTATTTTTATTTTATTTTATTTTGCTTTATTTTATTTTAATTTATTTTTATTTTTATGTTATTTTTAATTTTTATTTTTATTTTATTTTATTTTATTTTGCTTTATTTTAATTTTATTTTAATTTAGTTTTATTTTATATTTATTTTATTTTGGTTTTTTAATTTTTTTAAATTTTATTTTGATTTAATTTAATGTAATTTTATTTTATTTTATTTTGCTTTATTTTATTTTAATTTAATTTTATTTTAGTTTAGTTTGGTTTGGTTTGGTTTATTTTCTTCTATTTTATTTTATTATATTTTGCTTTATTTAATTTAATTTCTATTTTATTTTGTTTTTCTTTGTTCACGTTTCTTTTAATTAATTAAATTAAATTTAATTTTGTTTTATTTCGTTTTACTTTCATTCACATTAATGAATTTAATTTAATTTAAATTTGTTTTGTTTTGCTTTGTTTTCTTTTCTCGTAATTAATTTAATTTATTTTAAATTAAATTTTAATTTAATGTAATTTTAGTTTTATTTTATTTCATTTCATTTTGTTTTATTCTGTCTTGTTCTATTTTAATTTATTTTAATTTAATTTTATTTTATTCTATTCTATTTAATTTAATTTTCTTTTCTTTTAACTATTTTATTTTATTTATTTTTTATTTTATTTTGTTTTGCTTTATTTCATTTCGTTTCACCTTTATCTTGTATCTTCTCTCACCTCTTCATCTCTAACCTTTCATCTTTATTTTTAATCTTCCATCTTTATCTCTCATCTCATATCTCACATCCATCTCTTATCTTTATCGCGTATCTGATCTTTATCTCTTATCTCATCTCGCTTTATCTCTTATCTTTAATCTGCATCTTTCCTCTTTTTTACCTCATCTCTTATCTTCAGATCCTGCCTTCATCTCTCCCCTATTACCTTTATCTCTTATCTTTCACCTGAATTTTCCATCTCTTATCTCTTATCGCTTATCTCACTCTTGTCTTTATCTCTTCTCTTTGTATCTATCTTATCTCTTGTCTCTTATCTCTTTTCTCTTTTCTCTTTTTTCTCTTTTTTCCTCTTTTCTCTTTTCCCTCTTTTTTCTTATCTCTTATCTCTCTTATCTCTCTTATCTCTCTTATCTCTCTTATCTCTCATCTCTCTCATCTCTCATCTCTCTCATCTCTCTCATCTCTCTTATCTCTCTTATCTCTCTTATCTCTCTTATCTCTCATCTCTCTCATCTCTCTCATCTCTCTTATCTCTCTTATCTCTCTTATCTCTCTTTTCTCTCTTATCTCTCTTATCTCTCTTATCTCTCTTATCTCTCTTTTCTCTCTATTCTCTCTTTTCTCTCTTTTCTCTCTTTTCTCTCTCATCTCTCTCTTCTCTCCTCTCTCATCTCTCTCATCTCTTATCTCTTATCTCTTATCTCTTTTTTTCTCTTTTTTCCTCTTTTCTCTTTTCCCTCTTTTTTCTTATCTCTTATCTCTCTTATCTCTCTTATCTCTCTTATCTCTCTTATCTCTCTTATCTCTCTCATCTCTCTCCTCTCTTATCTCTCTTATCTCTCATCTCTCTCATCTCTCTTATCTCTCTTTTCTCTCTTATCTCTCTTTTCTCTCTTATCTCTCTTATCTCTCTCATCTCTCTCATCTCTCATCTCTTATCTCTCATTGCTGATCTCTGATCTCTGCCAACCCCTTATCTCTTACCTCCCCTCTTATCTCCACAGTTCCGCTACAAGCGCCGCGTGTACTCGCAGCCGCTGCTGGATGACAAGCAGTTCGCCAAGCTCCACACCAAGGTGATTCCCACGCAATTCCCCTGGAATTCCCCCTGAATTCCCACGGAATTCCCCCGCGATTCCCACGGAATTCCCCCGCGATTCCCCCGCGATTCCTCTGGAATTCCCCCGCAATTCCCACGGAATTCCCCCGCGATTCCCACGGAATTCCCCCACAATTCCCCCGCAATTCCCATGGAATTCCCCCATAATTCCCACGGAATTCCCCCGCGATTCCCACGGAATTCCCCCACAATTCCCCCGCAATTCCCATGGAATTCCCCCATAATTCCCATGGAATTCCCCCGCAATTCCCACGGAATTCCCCCACAATTCCCCCGCAATTCCCATGGAATTCCCCCGCAATTCCCACGGAATTCCCCCACAATTCCCCCACAATTCCCCCACGATTCCCCCGCGATTCCTTTGGAATTCCCCCTGAATTCCCATGGAATTCCCCCGCAATTCCCACGGAATTCCCCCGCGATTCCCACGGAATTCCTCCACAATTCCCCCACAATTCCCATGGAATTCCCCCATAATTCCCATGGAATTCCCCCGCAATTCCCCCACGATTCCCCCGCGATTCCCACGGAATTCCCACAGAATTCCCACGGAATTCCCCCACAATTCCCCCGGAATTTCCCCGCAATTCCCCTGCAATTCCCCCGGAATTCCCATGGAATTCCCCCACAATTCCCCCACGATTCCCACGGAATTCCCACGGAATTCCCCCACAATTCCCCCGCAATTCCCCCGCAATTCCCACGGAATTCCCACGGAATTCCCCCACAATTCCGGGCTATCCCGAGCAACCCCAGCATTCCCGGGACATTCCCACGGATTGCATCCCGCCACCTGCAGAAATCTGGGATCACGGATTCATTCCAGCCGGGAATTGCGCCTGGAGAGCCCCAAGGGGCTCATCCCCGCCCTGCTTTATTCCCAGGGCTTTTCCCAGATTTTCCCCAGCTTTTCCAGGCCCTGATTCCCGGCTGGAATCCCGAAATCCACTGGAAAATGCTCCCGGTCTCGCTCATGTCGGGGTTATCCCAAAATGAACTCCGAAGGGATCATGGGGATGTTCGGAAAACCGGGATTCAAAGCTCCTGAAATCCCAGGATTCCGTGGCCCGCTTTGGGAATTCCGGATCCCCTCTCCCGCTGCCTTTCCCTCGGATGGAATTCCAGCATCCCATAAAAAAATCCAGGCATGGGAATTGCGGGAAGGTCTGGAATTTTTCGGATGCCGGCAGCTCCGCGGAGACTTTGGAATTTCCCGGGAAGCCGGAGTGGGAAAGGAGGGAAGGGGAGGCCTGGAGAGGCTCCTGGGAATGGGAAGGGGCCGGGAGTTGTTGGGATCTGCTTTGGGATGGGAGCGGGATTGGCCGGGCTCTGCTGCTGCTGCTTCCCAGAATTCCCGGTGAGGGACAATGGAGGAGCCCCTTCCATGGATTTCTGGTGTTCTGGTGCTTTTCTGGAGCCTGTGGATGTTTGGGAAGGAGCTTTTCCTTGGGCTTTTCCCTTTTCCCTTTTCCTTTTCCCCCTTTTCCTTTTCCCTTTTCCCTTTCCCTTTTCCCTTTTCGTTTCCCTTTCCCCCTTTCCCTTTTTTTCCCTTTTTCCCCCTCTTCCCTTTTCCCATTTTCCTTTTCCTTGGGAAGGAGCCTTTCCTTTTGCCTTTTCCATTCTCCCTTTCCCTTTTCCTTGAGCTGCTGCTTTTCCAGACCCCATGGATATATGGGAAGGAGCTTTTCCTTTCTCTTTTCCCTTTCCCCCTTTCCCTTTTCCTTTTTCCCTTCTCCCCTCTCCCCTCTCCCCTCTCCCCTCTCCCTTCTCCCTTTTCCCTTCTCCCTTTTCTCATTTCCCATTTCCCTTTTCCCATTTCCCTTTTCCTTTTTCCTTTTTCCCGCCTTTTCCCTTTCCCCTTTTCCCATTTCCCTTTTCCTTGAGCTGCTGCTTTTCCAGAGCCCATGGGTGGAAGGAGCTTTTCCCTTTCCCCTTTTCCCTTTTTTTTCCCTTTTTCCCCTCTTCCCTTTTCCCATTTTCCTTTTCCTTGGGAAGGAGCTTTCCCTTTTCCCGTTCCCTTTTTCCCTTTTTCCCTTTTTCCCTTTTTCCCTTTTTCCCTTTTTCCCTTTTTCCCTTTTTCCCTTTTTCCCTTTCCCCTTTTCCATTTTCCCTTTTTCCCTTTTTCCCTTTTTCCCTTTTCCCTTTTCCATTTTCCCTTTTTCCCTTTTCCCTTTTCCCTTTCCCCTTTCCTTTCCCTTTCCCTTTTCCCTTTTCTTTCCCCATTCCCTTTTCATTTCCCTTTCCCCTTTTACCATTTCCTTTTTCCCCCCTTTTCCCCTCTTCCCTTTTCCCTTTTCCTTTTTCCTTGGGCTGCTGCTTTTCCAGAGCCTGTGGGATTTTGGGAAGCAGCTTCCCCCTTTCCCTTTTCCCTTTTCCCTTTTCCCTTTCCCCTTTTCCCTTTCCCTTTCTCTTTTCCCTTTCTCTTTTCCCTTTCCCTTTCCCTTTCCCTTTCCCTTTCCCTTTCCCTTTCCCTTTCCCTTTTCCCTTTTCCCTTTTCCTTTTTCCCTTTCCCTTTCCCTTTCTCTTTTCCCTTTCCCTTTCCCTTTCCCTTTTCCTTTCCCTTCCCCTTTCCCTTTCCCTTTCCCTTTCCCTTTCCCTTTCCCTTTCTCTTTTCCCTTTCCCTTTTCCCCTTTCCTTGAGCTGCTGCTCTTCCCGAGCCCGTGGGATTTTGGGAATGCCGGATGGGACCAGCGAGGCCTCAAAGGCACAATTCCAGTAGGGATAAGCACCAATCCATCCTCATTCCGTGCCCGTTGGAGCGACACCGAGCGGCCTCGGGACAGCGGGCACGGATCGACATTTCCCGGGAAAGGGTGGGATTGGAGCAGCTCCGGCAGCCGGATCCGGAGGGAAGCGGCAGCAGGGATGGGCTCCTGGCTGGCGCGGGGACACCGGGACACCCGGAGAGCCTCGGGAACGGTACCGGCTCCGGGGGAACATCGGGATAACGGCCGGGGGTCGTTCCGGGATTCCGGGATAACGGAGCCGGGAATGGGATGCTCCAGGGAATGGCTGGGAATCCAGCATGGAGATTCCGCAGGGTTTGGATGCTGGGGAATTCCCGCTCCGGTTCCTGGGGAATTCAGGGGGGTTCCGGCTTGGATTTCTGGGAATTTCGGCTTCAATTTCTGGGAATTTCTACTTCAGTTCCTGGGGGCTTTCTCCTTGAAATCCCAGGAATTTCTGCTTCAGTTCCTGAGAAATTCCTGCTGCAGTTTCTGGGAATTTCTGTTTCAAATCCTGGGAATTTCTGTGTCAGCTCCCGGGGGTGTCCAGCTTCGGTTTCTGGGAAGTTCCTACTTTGGTTTTTGGGGAATTTCTGCTTCAAATCCTGGGAATTTCTGCTTCAATTTCTTGGAGTTTCTGCTTTGGTTTCTTGGGAATTTTTGCTTCAATTTCTGGGAATTTCTGCTTCAGCTCCTGGGGGGATTTCTGTCTCAAATCCTGGGAATTTCTGCTTCAGTTTCTCGGAGTTCATGCTTTGGTTTCTCGGGAATTTCTCCTTCAGTTTCTGGGGAATTCCTGCTTTGGTTTCCAGGAATTTCTGCTTTGGTTTGTGGGAGTTTCTGCTTCAAATCCTGGGAATTTCTCCTTCAGTTTCTGGGAATTTCTGCTTCAGTTCCTGGGGAACTCACGCTGTGATTTCTGGGAGGTTCCAGCTTCGATTTCTGGGAATTTCTGTTTCAGTTTCTGGGGAATTTTTGCTTCAAATCCTGGGAATTTCTCCATCGGTTTCTGGGAATTTCTGCTTTTCTATGTGTTTAATACTGAGATTTTCCTTGGAAAACCTGGGATTCGTGGCTCTGTCTGGTTCCTCGGGCAGGGAAATGTTGGATTTTCTGGGATTTAAAGGGCTGGACAGGATTGACGGGATTGTGGGACATCCCGAGGCTCTGGAATATCCGGAATCTTGCAGCCTCTGGATGGTGTCACCCGAATCAAAGCAAAGCCGGAAAACTTTCCGAGTTTAGAGTCCATGATTCCCGGTGCCATGGCTCCAGAGATTCCCACCGGGATGAGTTGTCCAATTCCAGAGGCCGGGAACGGCTCCACGTTTTCCTGCCGCGCCGGGAAATCCATAATTTCCCATTTCTGTGGGATCAATGAATCCATTTGCTGCTGCCCGGGAGCGGGAGGCGGATCCATGGATCTGCTCCGGCCTCTCCCAGCTCCAAGGGCACGGCCGGCCTTAATTCCAGCTCTTTGGAGCAAACCGGAGCCTGGGAGAGGATTCCATTTTCCCTGGATTTCTGGGAAGAGCAGCGGGAAGGGGCTGGGCCGCGATCCCGCTTTTCCAGCGCCCATCCTGCCAGGAATAACGAGCAGAATGTTTTTATTCCGGGGGCACCTGGAAATATTGGAAAACCTGGCCCAGAATTCCTGGAGTTCTTGAAAGAATGGGATCGCATTCCTTGCCCGCCGGGGTTTCGGGAAAGGAATTCCTGGGCTGGGGAAGGAACGCGAGATTCCTTCTTTCCTCCGATTCCTTGGCGGGAATTCCCTCTTTTAATTCCTTCCCTTCCCATTCCGGAGGGAGAAGCTTTTCCCCTCTCTGTTCCCACTCCGTGAGTTTCTCCCCTCTGGAGGGTTTGGATTTTCCCGGTGCTGCCAGAAGCTCCTGGAGCTCTCCTGGGAAAAATCCTCCCTCTTCCAACTCCTGGAAATAGGGAAAAATGCCCTCAACTTTCCCAGGAATCGCCTGCCGGGCTCCCTGAAAATGATCATTTTTCCATATGGAATTAAGGGGGGAAATGTTGGAATAGGAGTTTTTCCCTGGATTTCAAATCTGGCTTCAACGTCACCCTTTGCTTGGAGCTTTTCCCAAATTTTTCCCTCGGCTCCCGACAGTTCTGCTGCGTCAGATTTTCCAGGACCTTTCCCAAAGCCGGATTTTGCGAGGTGGGGTTGGAATAAGCTGCCCCAAAAAAATCCTCCGAGGAAAAGTCTGGAAATCTGGGAATGTGGGAGCTGGGATTTTCACACCGGAGCCATTCCTGCCTCCGCAATTCCCGGAATTCGGGAATTTAATAATGACCTCATCGAGCTGAGCTTCCCAAAGTGGAAAAAAGCCAGGAAAAATCCCAACAATTCGGGAATTAAAGGCAAATCTTTGGGAATTCAGGCTTGGGAGAGCAAAATTCCGTCTTTGGGATAGAGGGGGGACTGGAAGTTGGAATTCCCGTGGGATGTTCCAGCAATCCCGGTTTGAGGAGACGATGGAAGGACAATTTTCCGTGTGGATTTGCGGCACATCCTCACGGGATTTGACCCCGTTATCCCGATTTTTTTGTTTCGATTTTTCGGGATGGGGATGTTTCCCTGGTGGATTTTTTGGGATTGCTGGCGGAATTTGGGGATGTTAACGGCGGGGGTTTTTTTTTCCCGGATCCAGGCGAATCTGAAGAAATTCATGGAATACGTGCAGATGCTGAACTCGGAGAAGGTCTGCAGGCTGCTGGAAAAGGGGCTGGATCCCAACTTCCACGATCCCGACACCGGAGGTGAGTTCCGCCTTTTCCTCTGGATTCGGGAGCGCTTCAGGACCCGCCGCGGAAGGATCAGCTCAACATTCCCTCTTCCTTCCCGGAATTCCTCCAGGATTTCCTCTGGAAGTGTTTTCCACGCTCTCCCGGTTGTTTTTTGGGGGGGGGGGTTTACGGCACAATTCCCACTTTTTGGGGGATTTTGGGAATGTGGCATTCCTCAGGGACAGCTCTTCCCTTCCCAGTCCCTGCTGGGGTTTGCTGGGATGGGATCCCACGTTATTCCTGTGGGATGGAGGGTTTGGGATGTTTTCCCTTCCCGTTCCCGTGTTGTTTCCAATCCCGGCCTTTTCCGGCCGCTGTTGGATGGAGGAATTGGAATCTCTCAGCAATTCCTGGATTGGGAGCTTTGGGCTTTTTTGGGAATGTTGTTTTGCTTCCCGTGGATTTCCTGGGAAGCCTGGGCTGGATGCTGGAAGAGGAGGGTGGGAATGAGCCGGGAATGAGCTGGGAATGGGCTGGGAATGGGATGGGAATGGGCTGGGAATGGGAAGGGAATGGGAAGGGAATGGGAAGGGAATGAGCCAGGAATGAGCCAGGAATGAGCCGGGAATGAGCCGGGAATGGGATGGGAATGAGCCGAGAATGAGCCGGGAATGAGCTGGGAATGAGCCGGGAACGAGCCGGGAATGAGCCGGGAATGTGCCGGGAATGTGCCGGGAATGAGCTGGGAATGTGCTGGGAATGAGCCGGGAATGTGCTGGGAATGTGCTGGGAATGTGCTGGGAATGAGCTGGGAATGTGCTGGGAATGTGCTGGGAATGGGCTGCTCCACTCCGGCTCCATCTCTGGCCAGCAGAATTCCATGGAACCCAAGCATTCCCAAAGTTCCGCCTGTGGGATGCATCCCGCAGGATCCCCGGCTGCTCCTCATGGTTCTGGGATTGCTCCAAGAATTCCCCCATCCCATCCCATCCCATCCCATCCCATCCCATCCCATCCCATCCCATCCCATCCTTGTGGAACCTGATCCGGGATTTGCTTTTCCTTCGGGATAACGGGAACAGCCTCGGAGCTCCTGACACAAATTCCATCTTAAAAAGCGGAATGGGGACCCAAAGCCTGGAATTTTTGGAATTCCAGCAGCCAAATTTTCCTCCTTTTCCGCACAAGCGCTCCCTTCATCCCATCGGGAATGCGGCTGGAATTCCCGCTGGGTTGGGACTCAGGGAATGCAGCGCAGATCCCGACAAACAACCAGGATTCATCCCCTTCCCACTTCCTGGGATTTTTCTCCTCCTGATCTGCTGGGGGAGGGGGAAAAACGATCCCTGCGGGAATTTTTGGGAGCCTTCTCCAGGATTGTGTTGGAAATTCGGGATCTTCTCCGCATCCCGTGGCTTTTCCAGAGGGCAGAGGCCTCCCCTGCTCTGAGCTGCTCCCGGAACCATTCCCGAGCTTTCATCCCAGCGGATCCCAGGCTGCTCCGGCCTTTCCTTGGCCACTGCCAGGGATCCAGGGGCAGCCCCAGCTGCTCTGGGAATTCCATTCCAGCCCCTGCCCACCCTCCCAGCCAGCAATTCCCAATTCCCAATCTCCCATCCAGCCCTGCCCTCTGGCACTGGGAAGCCATTCCCTGGCTCCTGGCCCTCCATGCCTTGGCCCCAGTCCCTCTGCAGCTCTCCTGGAGCCCCTTCAGGCCCTGCAAGGGGCTCTCAGCTCTCCCTGGATCCTTCCCTTCTCCAGGGGAACATTCCCAGTTTTCCCAGCCTTCCTCCCCATCCCTTTCCCTCCCCCATTCCCGATTCCTGCTGCAATTTTTCCCCGCATTATTTTTGGGATTTTGCTGCGTGGCCGAGAATCCTTTGTCATTCCAACATTTTCCTGGGCTCCTCTCCCTCTCCTGCTGCTCCTCATTAAATATCCCAGGATTTTTTTTTCCCCCCCTCTTTTCTCTGGCAAAACCATCCCTGGGGTTTGCCTTTAATTTCAGAACAACGGAAAATTCTCCCGGATCCATTTTTTTGGGGTTTTTTTTCCCACTTTTTCAGTGTCTCCACAGGAAGCAACTGCGAAGTTTTGGAGCTTTTTCATCCCTTTCAAAGCCAGGGAATCTTTCCTGGAATATCTGCCCTGGAATAGCTGAAATGGGAACGGCAGCAAATGGGGCCGGCTGTGCTTCCCAAAGTGGATTTTCCCTATTTTTCCATCCAAGCAGAGCTTGGACAATGGGAATAAATCCTTGGAACAGCTTAAAAGCTCCCCCCAAATCCATTTAAATGAAGATTCCCGAAGTTCGGAATGCCCTTGGGATCAGCTCAGGGTGTCCCACAAAACTCAGGGGATTTTATGGCTCATCCCAGTTATTCCCAGTCCCCTTCATGGGATTAAATTCTGCAGGAAAACACTTTTTCCAAGCGGGAATGGTTCATCCCGGTTATTCCCAGTCCGTGAATGGGATTATTCCCTGCAGGAATGCATTTTTCCAAGCAGGGAAGCTCCCAGTTTTCCGTGGAGCCTCTGGAGCCGCTCCCACTTTGCAGCATGACGCGGCACTTCCCAGCCCTTGGAAAACTCAAGGTGTTCCCTGGAATTAAACACAGAAATCCCGGAATTCCAGAGGTTGGAAAAGCCCTCTCAGAGCAGATCCCACGGGGATTTATTCCATGAAATCCCAAAAAATCCGAGGAGACTCAGCAAAAATTCCTGGGGTTTTGTCAACCTTCCCGCACGTTCCGGCTCGGCAGAGGACGGAAAACTCGGCCTGGGAATGGGATCCGTGAGGCAGCGAATTCCAAATGGATTTCCCAGGAATAGCAGGGGGTGGGAGAGGAAAAGGAGGGAACGGTGGAGGAAAATCCATGGAAAAGGGGAGAGGAATGAGCCCAATCCAGCTCCAGCTCAGCTGCCCTCGGAGCAGCCATCCCGGAATTCATCCCAACAACGAGTGGGAGAAGCTCCAGATGTTCCAGGGGCTGGGAACGCCCGTGGTGCTCTCGGAGAATCCCAGAATTCCGGGATCAGTGAGGTTGGGAAAGAATTCCAAGGGCACCGAGTCCAAGCCAGGCTCAATCCCAGCCCAGAGCCCGGAGCGGAATTCCAGGAATTCCTCGGACACCTCCAGGGATGGCGACTCCAAACCTCCCCGGGCAGTTCCAAGGCCTGAGCGCCCTTTCCATGGGGAAATTCCCAGATCTGCCCCTGCCCCTGCCCCGGCGCAGCCCGAGGCCGTTCCCTCTTTTCCCGGCCTCATTCCCACAGCAGATCCCGATCCCCGCTGCCTCCGGGCAGGAGCTGTGCAGAGCCACGAGGCCGTTCCCGATCCCTGCCCGGCTCCCAGCAAAGCTCCCGCGGCCCCGATCCCGGGCCAGATCCCGCTTTTCCCGGCCTCTCCCTGCACGGATCCCTGGCAGCCCCTGCCCAGCCCGGGGCGGCTCGCGGGCCCTTCCCGAGGCACTGCCGGCATTCCGTGGGCAAGGATTCCCGAATTCCAGGAGCCCGGGCTGCTTTGGCTGGGAAGGACCTCAAAGCTCATCCCGAAGGTGCCCCCGGAGCCTCCTTCGCTCCAGGCTGAGCCCCTTCCCGGCCCCCCCAGGAGTTTTCCAGGAGTTTTCCAGCCCCTTCCCGGCCCCCCCAGGAGTTTTCCAGGAGTTTTCCAGCCCCTTCCCAGCTCCGCTCCCTTCCCTGGCCTCGCTCCAGCCCCTCCTTATCCCGAGGATCCAGAACTTTCCCATGGAATGTGCAAAGTCTTCTCCTGCTGCTTCTTTCCTGCTGTGGATCCCAGAAATTCCTGAATTCCCTCATTAATTGCCAATCCCTTTTCCATGATTTCCTGCTGGGGCAAACCAGCCACGGAATTCCGGCCTTTTCTTCTTCCCTTCGTGTCCATGGGGTGTCCACACCCAATCCCGTGGAATTCCTTACATTTTGGGCACTTTCCTTCCCACTCTCCTCTGGGAATCCCATCTACATCCCAAGGGACCTGGAATTCTCAGGATACCCAGCAGGATTTGTGGGATTTGGAGCAGTGACCTCAAGGAAAGTCGGGAGCATCCAGAGATTTCTCCTGCTTGGGATCCCCCTTTATCCCGGGATGAGCCTTTTTCCATTCGTAGCACCCAGTTTGGGAATTCCCAAGGGGCTGAGAAGAATCCATGGATTCACAGATCCCATTCCCAAGATATTTTGGGTGCTTTGCCGCTTAATCCCAGAATTTGCCATCCAATTCCCATTCCCGCTCCTCAGGAGATCCTTGGGAGCACCTGGAAGGGAGCAGCTCCCACATTTGGCCTCCACGGTGCTCCCGTTCCAACGGAGCCGATCCCAAACCCCCGTGGAGATGTCCGTGGGCACTTCCAGCTGGAATCCCATCGGGAGACATTCCCATGGATGTGATGGACATTCCATGGATCTCCCACATTCCCGTGTCCTTCCAGAGTGTCCCCTGACGGCGGCGGCCCAGCTGGAGCTCAGCGCCGACATGATCAAAGCCCTCCGGAATGGCGGAGCCCACCTGGATTTCCGGACGCGGGAGGGAATGACGGCGCTGCACAAAGCCGTGAGGTGTCGGAATCACTCGGCCCTGCTGGTCAGTGGTGGGATTTTCCTTCCTCATTCCCGCTTTTCCTTCCTCATTCCCGCTTTTCCTTCCTCATTCCCGCTTTCCCTTGCCTTGCCTTGCCTTGCCTTGCCTTGCCTTGCCTTGCCTTGCCTTGCCTTGCCTTGCCTTCCCTTCCCTTCCCTTCCCTTCCCTGACTTTTCCCTCCATCTCCTCTTTCCTTCCTTCCCTCCCTCCTTCCATCCTTTCCCTCCTCCCCTCCCTTCCTCTCTCCCTCTTTCCCTCCCTCCTTCCCTCTTCTCCCCTCCCCTTTCCCAGATTTTCTCTCCTTCCCTCCCTCCTTTCCTCCTTCCCTCTCTCCCTCTCTTTTCCCTCCTTTCCTCCTTCTCTCCTTCCTCTCCTCCTTTCCCTCCATCCCTTCCTTTTTCCCTCCTTCTCTCCCTCCCTCCTCTTTCCCAGATTTTTCTTTCCTCCTCCCCCTCCATCCCTCTTTCCTTCCCCTCTGTCTCTTCCTCCTCCTGCTCCTTCCTTCCCTTCTCCCCTCCCCTTCCCAGATTTTCCTTCCTTCCTTCCTTCCTTCCTTCCTTCCCTCCTTCCTTCCTTCCTTCCTTCCTTCCGAATTCCTTCCTTCCTTCCGAATTCCTTCCTTCTGAATTCCTTCCTTCCGAATTCCTTCCTTCCGAATTCCTTCCTTCCTTCCTTCCTTCCGAATTCCTTCCTTCCTTCCGAATTCCTTCCTTCCTTCCGAATTCCTTCCGAATTCCTTCCTTCCTTCCTTCCTCCCTTCCTCCCTTCCTTCCTTTCCTCCCTTCCTCCCTTCCTCCCTTCCTCCCTTCCTCCCTCCCTCCAACAGCACACGGGGTGAGCGCCTCATCCCGGGCATTCCCTGAAGAACTTCTCCCTGCTTCCCTGGCAGACGCTGCTGGATCTGGGAGCATCCCCGGATTACAAGGACAGCCGGGGGCTGACCCCGCTCTACCACAGTGCCATGGTGGGGGGGGACCCCTACTGCTGCGAGCTCCTGCTGCACGACTACGCCCGGCTCGGCTGCGTGGACGAGAACGGCTGGCAGGAGATCCACCAGGTGGGACGGGATCCACAGGGATGGGATCAGGCCATGGGAATGCTCTCCTGGTGCCCATGGATGGGGTGGTTCCATACCCAGGGTTGAGGGCTGGACTCTGGGAATGTTCTCCTGGTGCCCATGGATGGAGATCCACCAGGTGGGATGGGATCTGCAGGGATGGGATCCAACCATGGGAATGTTCTCCTGGTGCCCATGGATGGGGTGGTTCCATCCCCTGGGTTGAGGGCTGGACTCTGGGAATGTTCTCCTGGTGCCCATGGATGGAGATCCAGCAGGTGGTGGAGGGCAGGAGATCCAGCAGGTGGGATGGGATCTGCAGGGATGGGATCAGGCCATGGGAATGTTCTCCTGGTGTCCATGGATGGGGCTGGCAGGAGATCCACCAGGTGGAACGGGATCTGCAGGGATGGGATCAGGCCATGGGAATGCTCTCCTGGTGCCCATGGATGGGGTGGTTCCATACCCAGGGTTGAGGGCTGGACTCTGGGAATGTTCTCCTGGTGCCCATGGATGGAGATCCACCAGGTGGGATGGGATCTGCAGGGATGGGATCCAACCATGGGAATGCTGTCCCAGTGCCTGTGGATGGGGTCGTTCCATGCCCTGGGGTTGAGGGCTGGATTCTTGGAATGTTCTCCTGGCACTCATGGATGGGATCATTCCATGCCTGAGGTTGAGGGTTGGACCCTGGGAATGTTCTCCTGGTGCCCGTGGATGGAGATCCACCAGGTGGTGAAGGGCAGGCGATCCACCAGGTGGAATGGGATCTGCAGGGATGGGATCCAACCATGGGAATGTTATCCTGGTGCGCATGGATGGGGCTGGCAGGAGATCCACCAGGTGGAACGGGATCTGCAGGGATGGGATCAGGCCACGGGAATGTTCTCCTGGTGCCCATGGATGGGGTCATTCCATGCCTGGAGTTGAGGCCTGGGCTCTGGGAATGCTGTCCATGGATGAGCTCATCCCATTCCCGGGGCTGAGGGCTGCACTGTGCCAGCTCTGGCTCCATCCCAGATTTTCCGGCCTCTCCCAGTGGTTGGGATCCTTCCCAAAGGAAGGCTGGCTTCCTGGAGAGCACTTTGGGATCCCGGATCCAAATCCCAGTTGTGCCTATCCCTGTTTTCCACACCGAATCCCTGTTCTCCAAGGGGATTTGGAGAACTACTTGGATTGGGAGTCAGGAGCGCTGACTTTCGGAGATCCTTTGGGAGAAGGAGGGACGGGATCCCATTGGAATATCTCCCACTACACCCCCACTCCGAGAGGGGGATAAAAAACTCCAGGGATGTGTCCGTGTGATCCCAATTCTTGGATCCAACTCTCCCTGCTGCCTCCACCTCTTTGGCTGATCCTCGAATGCCAGGATGGACCAAACCTGGAGGAAAACATCCCAGTTTTCCAGGGATCTGGGGCCCTGAGTTCACCCCGAGCCACCAACCAGCCCGGAGGAACCTCAGGATCCAGGATGATCCAAACTTTTCCCGTTGATCCCGGGCTGATTTATCCCACGGCCGCCCAGGTGGAGCTGGGAGGAGCCCCCTCCATTCCCACAGAATTCCCAGGTTCCACATCCAACTTTCCGAGCCTGCCTGAATCCAGTGGCGGATTTCGGGGATTCCTCCGGTTCCTGCTGCTCCCTGATTCCTGCTTTTCCCTGTTTTTCCGCCTCCGGAGCAGGCCTGTCGCTACGGCCACGTGCAGCACCTGGAGCATCTCCTGTTCTACGGAGCGGACATGACGGCCCAGAACGCCTCAGGAAACACCGCGCTGCACATCTGCGCCCTCTACAACCAGGTGGGACGGGGACACCATGGGGGAGGTGGAGCCAGCCTGGGATTCTCCTGGATCTCCCCATTCCCAAGTCCAGAGGGTGGGATCCATCCCTGTCCTTGGATGAGGCTGTTTCTCCTCACAGCTCCTGGGTTTGGGTTCCACAGAAGAACATTCCGTGGTTGAATCTGTGGGATTTGGGGCCAGGGGGCACCACGGGGGAGGTGGCACCAACCTGGGACTGTCCTGGATCTTCCCATTCCCAAATCCAGAGGGTGGAATCCATCCCTGTCCTTGGATGAGGCCGTTTCTCCTCATAGTTCCCAATTTTGGGTTCCACAGAAGAACATTCCGTGGTGGAATCTTTGGGATCTGGGCCCAGGGGACACCACGGGGGAGGTGGCACCAGCCTGGGATTCTCCTGGATCTCCCCATTCCCAAATCCAGAGGGTGGAATCCATCTCTGTCCTTGGATGAGGCTGTTTCTCCTCACAGCTCCTGGGTTTGGGTTCCATGGAAGAACATTCCATGGCAGAATCTTTGGGATCTGGGCCCAGGGGACACCACGGGGGAGGTGGCACCAACCTGGGACTCTCCTGGATCTCCCCATTCCCAAATCCAGAGGGTGGGATCCATCCCTGTCCTTGGATGAGGCTGTTTCTCCTCATCGTTCCTGGGTTTGGGTTCCACAGAAGAACATTCCGTGGTTGAATCTGTGGGATTTGGGGCCAGGGGGCACCACGGGGGAGGTGGCACCAACCTGGGACTGTCCTGGATCTTCCCATTCCCAAATCCAGAGGGTGGAATCCATCCCTGTCCTTGGATGAGGCCGTTTCTCCTCATAGTTCCCAATTTTGGGTTCCACAGAAGAACATTCCGTGGTGGAATCTTTGGGATCTGGGGCCAGGGGACACCACAGGGGAGGTGGCACCAGCCTGGGATTCTCCTGGATCTCCCCATTCCCAAATCCAGAGGCTGGGATCCATCCCTCTCCCAGCATAATTCTGTTTGAGGCTGTTTCTCCTCATCGTTCCCAATTTTGGGTTCCACAGAAGAACATTCCGTGGTGGAATCTTTGGGATTTGGGCCCAGGGGACACCACAGGGGAGGTGGCACCAGCCTGGGACTCTCCTGGATCTCCCCATTCCCAAATCCAGAGGGTGGCATCCTCTCCCTAGCCTGGGATGAGGCTGCTCCGCTTTCCCCAAATCCCGAGGGTTCTTCCGTGTGGATTCCGCTCCCTGTCCTGGGATGAGGCCGGACCTGCTCCCAGCCGGATTTGGGATTTCCTGAGAGAACATTCCATGATCGAGAGAACATTCCATGATCCAATCTCTGCCATTCCCATGTTTTAACTCCTCCCATTCCCATGTTTGAACCCCTCCCATCCCATGGATTTACCCCTTCCATCCCATGGATTATCCCTCTCATTCCCATGGATTAACCCCTCCCATTCCCAAGTTTTAACCCTCCCATTCCCATGGTTTAACCCCTCCCATTTCCATGGATTTACCCCTCCCATCCCATGGATTTACCCCTCCCATTCCATGGATTATCCCTCCCATTCCCATGTTTTAACCCCTCCCATTCCCAAGTTTTAACCCCTCCCATTCCCATGGATTTACCCCTCCCATTCCCGTGGTTTAACCCCTCCCATTCCATGGATTATCCCTCCCATTCCATGGTTTAACCCCTCCCATCCCATGGATTATCCCTCTCATTCCATGGATTAACCCCTCCCATTCCCATGGTTTAACCCTTCCCATTCCCATGGTTTAACCCTTCCCATTCCCATGGTTTAACCCCTCCCATTCCCAAAATATTTTGCTGCTTCGCTTCCCAATCTTTTCCGGAATTTTCCCTCCCATTTCCTCTTCCCGCTCCCCGGAATTGCTTGGGAAGGAGCGGCCGGGTGGGTGGAGATTCCCAGTTTGCTCCCATTCCATTGGAATTCCACATTCCGTGGCTTCCAGGGAAAAACACAAGGCCCGGAATCCCGTTCTTCTCCCAAATATCCCTCAATTCTTCCCAGAATCCTGGAATTTTGGAGCAGGCACCATTCCTGTCCCATTTTCCAGGTGGTTCCCAACTCAGTTCAGAATTCCAGGGGGATGGAAAATCCCTCTCTGGTCTCTGCCGGGATCTGAGGATTTCTCCTGGAGCTTTTCCTCCTTCCCAGAGACCTTTATCCATTGTCTGAAGGGGATTTTTTGGGATTAGGAAGGGAATTCCCAAGTTTTGAGACTTTAAAAATGGATCCCTGCTTTTCTGGAAGTGGGAATTGGGTTGGGATCGTTCTGCACATGCAGGAATCCGGGATCACATTCCCGCCCTCTGGAATGGGGTGAGGAGAGCGGGATCGGAGAGTCCAGGAGCTCCTGAAATCCCGGAATGAACATTCCCAACAAGCCAAAGGCTTTAGGGAACAGCAGGAGCTGGGAATGTGTCCCGGAATCCTTGGAGAAGGGGCAGAATCCTGGGAAAAGGAGGAGAATCCTTAGGGAAGGAGGAGGATCCTTGGAAAAGGAGGGGCAGAATCCTTGGAAAAGAGGCAGAATCCCTGGAAAAGGAGGAGAATCCTTGGAGAAGGGGCAGAATCCTGGGAAAAGGAGGAGAATCCTTAGGGAAGGAGGAGAATCCTTGGAAAAGGAGGGGCAGAATCCTTGGAAAAGAGGCAGAATCCTTGGAGAAGTTGGATCTGGATGATCCCAAAAATCCCTTCCAACCCGATCCAGCCTGGAATTCCATGATTCCTTAACTTGCTCCATTTCCAGTTGGGAATGCCCAATCCTTAGGGAATGCTCATCCTCCCTCTTCCCAAAGGATTTTCCGGAGCGCGGTTGGATCCGTTTCCCCCCCAATCCCACTCTAATTCCCGTTTTCCCGGTTTTTTTTCCCTTCCCAGGAAAGCTGTGCCCGGGTTCTCCTCTTCCGAGGCGCCAGCAAGGAAATCCGGAATTACAACAGCCAGACGGCATTCCAGGTGAGGAGAATTCCCGGGAATTCCCTGGAGCTTCCCGTTCTTCCCACAGCAGCTCTGCCACGTGTCCAGGGATTTTTCCAGGTGGGATTTATCCCACTGGGAAAGGATTTGGGATGAGCGTTTGGCACCGGAGCAGGAGGGAGGAAACAGCGCACGGAATTTCTGGGAGAGGATGGGAATGTGGGAATGTGGGATCCGGAGGTGGAAAGGAGAAGCTGTTGCTGGTTTTTTGGGATGGGAATGTTTGGGATGGAGGGGAATCCTTGGCAAAGGAGCAGGAAGACCTCAAATTCCATGGATATCTCCCATTATCCCAGGTTTTTCCAAGCCCTGTCCAACCTTGGACAATTCCAGGGATGGAGCAGCCACAGGTCCTCCGGATTATTACATTCCTTGGGGTTTTTTTTTTGGGAATTTTCTTGCTTTTCCAACCATTAAAAATGGGAGGATCCATCCAAACGTGGCCACAGCACCGGGAATTTTAAATATCGATGGAAAATCAAGAATTCCTTGGGATTCGTGTGGAAAAAAATTCCAAAGCAGCACAAATCCGTCGGAATTTTCTTTCCTGTCGATCCCAAGGGGTTTTTTATGGATGGGAGTAGTGACTCGGGAATCGAGCTGAATCCTGGGATGGAGAAATCCCGGATTTCCTCCTTCCCTGCCTCCTCTTCCAGTGGGATCCCGGTGCTGGCTCATCCCAAACATTCCTGGATTCCTGCAGTTTTCCCAGCCCGTTGCATGGAGGAGAAAATTCCAGGAAAAAGGCAGGAAACCCTCAGGTGTCCAAAGCTTTCCCAGCCCATTCCACGGAGGAAAAAATTCCAGGAAAAAGGGAGGAAACCTCAGGTGTGGAGGAAAAAATTCCAGGGAAAAGGGAGGAAACCTCCAGATATCCAAAGATTTCCCAGGCAATTCCATGGAGGAAAAATTCCAGGAAAAAGGGAGGAAACCCTGAGGTATCCAAAGCTTTCCCAGCCCATTCCATGCAGGAAAAATTCCAGGAAAAAGGGAGGAAACCTCAGGTGTGGAGGAAAAAATTCCGGGAAAAAGGGAGGAAACCCTGAGGTATCCAAAGCTTTTCCAGCCCATTCCATGGAGGAAAAATTCCAGGAAAAAGGGAGGAAACCCTGAGGTATCCAAAGCTTTCCCAGGCAATTCCATGGATTAAAAAATTCCAGGAAAAAGGGAGGAAACCTCAGGTGTGGAGGAAAAATTCCAGGAAAAAAGGAGGAAACCCTGAGGTATCCAAAGATTTCCCAGGCAATTCCATGCAGGAAAAAATTCCAGGAAAAAGGGAGGAAACCTCAGGTGTGGAGGAAAAATTCCAGGAAAAAAGGGAGGAAACCTCAGGTATCCAAAGCTTTTCCAGCCCATTCCATGGAGGAAAAATTCCAGGAAAAAGGGAGGAAACCCTGAGGTATCCAAAGCTTTCCCAGCCCATTCCATGCAGGAAAAATTCCAGGAAAAAGGGAGGAAACCTCAGGTGTGGAGGAAAAATTCCAGGAAAAAATGAGGAAACCCTGAGGTATCCAAAGCTTTCCCAGGCAATTCCATGGAGGAAAAATTCCAGGAAAAAGGGAGGAAAGCTCAGGTGTGGAGGAAAAAATTCCAGGTAAAGGGGAGGAAACCCTGGAGTGTCCAAAGCTTTCCCAGGCAATTCCATGGATTAAAAAATTCCAGGGAAAAGGGAGGAAACCTCAGGTGTGGAGGAAAAAATTCCAGGAAAAGGGGAGCCTGTTCCAGTGGGATCCCTAAAGCCGGGAGGTTCCGGTTGGATTTCAGGAAGAGGTTCCGCATCCAGAGGGTGTCGGACACCGAACATTCCCAGGGAATGGGCGCATTCCCAAGGCTGCCGGAGCTCCGGGAATGCTTGGAAAACGCTCCCAGGGATTTTTGGGATGTCCTGGCCAGGGCCAGGATTTGGACCCATGACCCCCGTGGATCCCAGAATTCCAGGAATGCTTGGAAAACGCTCCCAGGGATTTTTGGGATGTCCTGGCCAGGGCCAGCAGTCAGCTCCACGATCCCTGTGGATCCAGCTCCGGATTTCCCAGGATTTCTGACCTTTCCGTGTCCCTTCAAGATATTCCCGGCGGGATTTGAGGCAGGAAGTTCTTCCTGCTTGGCTCCAGGGCCTCTCCCAAGCCAAGGGGCTCCGGAATTCCAGGGAAATCCTCCATTTTCCCACCCCTTGCGCTCCACGCCGGGGATTTCCTGGAAGTTTTGGATCAAATTCCATGTCTGGCAGCGCCGGGATGGGTTTTTCCCGCTCGGCTCATCCGTAGGGATCCATCTGCTGCTCCCGGGGTTTGTGGGGTGCCAGATCCCGGTGCCACCTCCCGGCTGCATCCGTGGGATGCGGAGAAGTCGGGAATGGCGGCCCAGATGGAGCCGCCAGCTGGGAGCAGCGGGATTGACCCGGGAGCGGTGCCAGCATTCGGGAAGTCGGGAACAAAGCTGGGATGTGCTGGGAGCCAGGCCAGGGAAAGGTGGGAAAGTTTGGGAAGAGGGCGGATTAAATCCACGGCAAAGGATCAGCCCGGTGTTTTCTGGGATCACGGGAAGCTGGAAAATCATTGGGAAGGAGTCGATAATTGGAGATGGGATGGGATGGGATGGGACGGGATCCATGGGATCTGTGGGATCCATGGGATGAGATGGGATGGGATGGGATGGGATCCATGGGATGGGATGGGATGGGATGGGACGGGATCCATGGGATGGGATGGGATCCATGGGATCTGTGGGATGGGATGGGATCCATGGGACAGGATGGGATCCATGGGATCCATGGGATGGGATGGGATGGGATGGGATCCATGGGACAGGATGGGATCCATGGGATCCATGGGATGGGATGGGATGGGATGGGATGGGATCCATGGGATCCATGGGATGGGATGGGATGGGATGGGATGGGATCTATGGGATCCATGGGATGGGATGGGATGGGACGGGATCCATGGGATGGGATGGGATCCATGGGATCCATGGGATGGGATGGGATCCATGGGACAGGATGGGATCCATGGGATCCATGGGATGGGATGGGATCTATGGGATCCATGGGATCCATGGGATGGGATGGGATGGGATGGGATCTATGGGATGGGATCCATGGGATGGGATCCATGGGATGGGATGGGATGGGATGGGATGGGATGGGATCTATGGGATCCATGGGATGGGATGGGATGGGATCCATGGGATCCATGGGATCCATGGGATGGGATCAGATCCATGGGATGGGATGGGATGGGATCTATGGGATCCATGGGATGGGATGGGATCTGTGGGATCCATGGGATGGGATCCATGGGATGGGATGGGATGGGATCTGTGGGATCCATGGGATGGGATGGGATCCAGGGGATCCATGGGATAGGACAGGATCAATGGGATGAGATCCATGGGATCTATGGGATGGGATCAGATCCATGGGATGGGATGGGATGGGATCTATGGGATCCATGGGATCCATGGGATGGGATAGGATCGATGGGATGGGATCGATGGGATGGGATGGGATCCAGGGGATCCATGGGATAGGACAGGATCAATGGGATGGGATCCATGGGATGGGATGGGATGGGATCCATGGGATCCATGGGATGGGATGGGATCCATGGGATCCATAGGATGGGATGGGATCCATGGGATGGGATGGGATCCATGGGATAGGACAGGATCAATGGGATGGGATCCATGGGATCCATGGGATGGGATTGAAGGAATCTGGGATAGGGGAAGGGGTCCCTGCCCATGGAATGGGATCAGGATGGGCTTTAAGGCCCTTTCCAACCGAAACCATTCCATGAATCCACGATAAAACCAGCGGACAACAGAATTCCCGAACAAAGCTGGGATGTGCTCCATGATCCCATAATTCCATGACTCCCAACCCATTTTCAGGATCATTCCCAAGCCAGACTTCCAATGAAACTCCTAATTTTTCACTCGGACTTGGAATTTTGGGAGAATCCATCTTTGGATTGCTGGGATCATCCGTTAATTTTTTATGGGATGAACTCGGAAGTCCAAATGCTCCTTTCCCATCTTTCAGTTTCTTTTTCCTTCCGAATTCCCCAAATTCCAGTCATTTCTCCTTCTTTCCCAACCCCGTGACCTCTGGCAGAGCAGAATTTCTGGATTGAAATCCAAGGAAAGGCAGAAAAATCGGGATTGGGAGGGAACTTGAGGGAAAAAGGGAGGAATCCTCAGGTGTGGAGGAAAAAATTCCAGGAAAAAGGGAGGAAACCCTGGAATATCCGAAGCTTTCCCTCCATTTCCAACCTGAATTTTCCTTTTTCCCGGCAATCCCGGGAATCGCTCCCAGCTCCGGCTCGGGGTGGGTGGAACAGGGAATTTTGGGCTTGGAAAAGTGGGAAAAAGGGAGAGAAATATTGAGGAGAGCAGGAAAATTCCAGCTGGGAATGGAGGGAGCTGGAGGCTCTGAGTCACCGGGATAAATTTATCCCTGGTCACAAGTCGGGATGCAAATGCAATGCAAATGAGATGCAAATGAGCCCCGGGTGGCTCTTGGAAGTGTGGAACACCTGGATAACCCCGATTCCCGTGGGAAAAGGGTGGGATGGGCCCGAGCTGGGTCTGGTTGTTCCCGCTGGTTTTCATCCCGGATCGTCCCGATCCAGCTGCTTCCCATTCCCGAGGAAGTGTGGGAGCCTGGGAAAGGCTGGGAAAAGCTGGGAAAGGCTGGGAAAAACTGGGGAAAACTGGGAAAAGCTGGGAGAGGCTGGGAAAAACTGGGAAAGGCTGGGAAAGGCTGGGAAAAGCTGGGAAAGGCTGGGGGAAAATGGGAAAAGCTGGGAAAAGCTGGGAAAGGCTGGGAAAGGCTGGAAAAAACTGGGAAAAGCTGGAAAAGGCTGGGAAAGGCCGGGACAAGCTGGGAAAGGCTGGGAAAAGTTGGGAGACACTGGGAAAAGTTGGGAGAGGCTGGGAAAAGCTGGTAAAAGCTGGGAAAAGCTGGGGGAAATGGGAAATGCTGGGAAAAGCCGGGAAAGGCTGGGAAAAACTGGGAAAAGCTGGGAAAGGCTGGGAGAGGCTGGGAAAAGTTGGGAGACGCTGGGAAAAAATGGGAAAGGCTGGGAGAGGCTGGGAGAAGCTGGGAAAAAACTGGGAAAGGCTGGGACAAGCTGGGAAAGACTGGGAAAGGCTGGGAAAAAATGGGAGAGGCTGGGAAAAGCTGGGAAAGGCTGGGAAAAGCTGGGAAAAGTTGGGAGAGGCTGGGAGAGGATGGGAAAAGCCGGGAGAGGCTGGGAAAGGCTGGGGAAAAATGAAAGAGGCTGGGAAAAGCTGGGAAAGACTGGGACAGGCCGGGAAAGGCTGGGAAAGGCTGGGACAAGCTGGGAAAGACTGGGAAAAGTTGGGAGATGCTGGGAAAAGTTGGAGAGGCTGGGAAAGGCTGGGAGAGGCTGGGAAATGCTGGGAAAAGCTGGGAAAGGCTGGGAAAGGCTGGGAAATGCTGAATTTGGAAGTTTTCCCCCATTTCTGGAAGAAACACGGGAAAAGTTTGGTTCCTTTGTTGCTTCTGTGTTAACCCGACCTCCCAGAATTCCGGGATTATTGAGGCTGGGAAAGAATTCCAAGGTCACCGAGTCCAAATTGGGCCCAATCCCAGCCCGGAGTGGAATTCCAGGAATTCCTTGGACACGTCCAGGGATGGCGACTCCAAACCTCCCTGGGCAGCCCCTTTGGATTCTCCAAGGATTTTGTTCCTTTGGGCTTTCCGAGGAATTTTTTCCTTTGGATTCTCCAAGAATTTTTTTACCTTTGGGTTTTCTGAGGATTTTGTTCGTTTGGGTTTTCCAAGGAATTTTGTTCCTTTGGATTCTCCTTCCTGCCAGGGAAAGGCCTGGGATGGGTGGTGGGAAGGCAATGTTGGATGTTGGGCCGGAATTCCAGGATTCTCCTGGAGCTGTCCAAGTGGAAGTGGCTCCTTGGCCGGGAATGAGTCGGTCCTGAGGGATCTGGGAATTTGGGAATTTGGGATTGGGGGATTTGGGGATTTGGGGACTTGGAGAACTGAGGACTTCAGGATCTGGGAATTTGGGATTTGGGGATTGGGGGATTTGGGATTGGGGGATTTGGGGACTTGGAGAATTGAGGACTTCAAGATTTGGAAATTTGGGATTTGGGGATTTGGGAAATTGGGGATTTTGGGGATTTGGGAATTTGAGATTTGGGATTCAGGGATTTTGGGGATTTGGGAATTTGGGGACTTGGAGAATTGAGGGCTTCAGGATTTGGGAATTTGGGGATTTGGGAATTTGGGATTTTGGATTTGGGATTCGGGGATTTGGGGATTTGGGGATCGGGGTATTTGGGGATTTGGGATTTGGGGATTTGAGGATTGGAGTATTTGGGAATTTTGGGATTTGGGGACTTGCGAGCCTTAAGATTTGGGGAATTTGGGGATTTGGGGAATTTGGGGATTTGGGATTTGGGAATCTGGGGACTTGGAGAATTGAGGACTTCAGGATCTGGGGATTTGGGGACTTTTGGACCTGAAGATTTGGAGATTTGGGGACTTGAGGACTCAGGGATTTGGGGCTTCGGGGATTTGGGAGTTTGGGGCCTTGGCTGCTGGGAAATCCCCTTCCATCAGGACCAGGCTGCCCAGGGCATTCCCAATCCCTGGAAAAACCCCCAAACTCCAGGGATGTGGCACTTGGGGACACGGCTCAGTGACCACACCTGGCCCTGCCTTGGCTCATCCCAAACCTCTCCGGAATCCCAGGATTTTGAAGCAGGATCCAAACCCAACACCCTGGGAGCATTCCAGGATCTGGGATGAATTCCTGGCTGGAATCCGGATGTCACCCCCAGGGGACAAGGACAGGGATTGTTCCCAAGCCGGGGCCGCTCAAACCCTCGGCACACGGAGCCGGGAAGGCGTCGGCACCTCGGAATTCCCGGATGAGCCAAGGCAGAAGAATCCTTGGCTTTCCCCCATGGAAAGCAGCTGTTGCCATCCATATGGAAGCTCCGGAGCCACTCGGAGCCGCTCATCCCGGTTTTCCGGCTCTTTTCCAGGTGGCCATCATTGCAGGGAATTTCGAGCTGGCGGAAATCATCAAAACCCACAAAGAGTCCGATGTTGGTGAGTTGGATTTTTCCCGCTTTTCCCGGTTTTCTCCTTTCCTGTGGATCCCAGGGCTGGATTGGGGGAGTGTGAGGGGGGAGGGGTGGGAATGAATGGATTTTCCCAGTGTTGCATCCATGGAATCTGCAGCCAGTTTGGATCTTGGAAGTGTCAGATTCTCGTGGGATTGCTGGGATTCAGCCTGGCTGACGTTCCCAAGCTCTGGAATGATCCTGGAATTGCTCTGCTGGAAAATCCGTATTTTTCCTCTCTTTCTGCATCCCTGAGGCCGCTTCATTCCCGAAATCTCAGGGGTTGGGGCAAGAAGGGAAAATCCTCTGGGAAAAGGAGAAAAGCGGGAGCTGATCCTGTTGGATTTGCTTTTTCAAGGAATATTTTGGGAATTTTGATCCCTTGGGTCCCTTTTCCGTCTTTCCCTGGTGTTGATGTCCCCACGGGAGAAATTCCACAAACAAAGCGGATTTAGAGCAGGAATAAAATCCACACTTGTTGCATTTCCTTGGATTATTCCAAGGAATTTACGGACCCAGAGCTGCCAATGGAGGGAGCAGCGGGAATTCCCAGTGGTTTTCCCTCCACGACGGAACGGAGTCATCGGATCAGCAGCCGGAAAAAGAATTTAGGGAACAATTCTTGGCTGGGCGGGACTGGCACAGAATTCCCAGAGAAGCCGTGGCTGCCTCTGGATCCCTGGAAGTGTCCAAGGAAAGGTTGGAGCAGCCTGGGATAGCGGGAGGTGTCCCTGCCCATGGATTGGGATGGGATTGGATGGGATTTAAGGTCCTTTCCCACCCAAATTCCTGGAATTCCATGAAAACATTGAAACACGGAAAATAGGGATCAGTTCTTATGGAATGTGCAGCAGGAATTGAGCTTGGCTCAATCCCAAATATCCTTTATCCCGTTTTTTTTCCCAGCTCCCTATTCCTGATAGCCAGGATCAGCCGCCGGGAATTTGGGGTGGGATGGAAAAATCGGGAAGGACTTTGGGAAGAGCCTGAAAGTTCCTTTGCAAAGTCATGGAATTAATCCAAGAGAAAAGTTTTCTGGGAAAGAAGGTTGGGAATAAACGACCTCCAAAAGTCCCTGCCAGCCTAAATTCCCCCCCGGCTGGAATCCGCACCTGCGACCGAACGGCTCCGTGATTTTCCTTGGGAAAAAAAGCAGGAAAACGAGCACGGAAAGCTGTCAGGAGCAATGGAAGGTCCAGGGATCAGCTCCCGGACTCCGGAGAAAAAATAGGTCAGGGAAGAATTCCAAGCAAATTCCAAGGCAAGCAGCAGGTCCAGATGGTGCCGCCCGCAGCCGGGAGCTTCCCGGGGTTTGGAAATTGAGTTTGGAGGTTCGGGAGGAGCTGAGGAATTGTCGGAGCAGGGAACGGCTCCTGCCTGTGTCCTTCTTCCGGGGCTTTATCGGGATAATTAAGGAATGTTGAGAGCGAGGATTTGGTGGGATTGGGGCTGGAATGCTGCTCGTGGAGGGATCCTCCTGCGGAATTCCCAGCGGGAAGCTGGGCTGGGTTGAGGGTTTGGTGATCCTGGAGCAGGGGGTGGAAGGAGGTTGGGAGCTTCCCAGGAGGATTCCAGGCTCATCCGTGTTTCCTTTGGGATCCGGAGCGTTCGGCAGAGCCGGAGCCTCGCGTTCCCGTTTCCTGTGCTCCCGAAATTTGTGGGATTGTGTTGGGAGGGATCCTTCAATCCAAGTATCCCAACTCCTTCCCCGATCCCAGCCTGCTCCAGCCTTTCCTTGGACATTCCAGGGATCCAGGGGCAGCCAGGGATTCTCTGGGAATTCCAGCCCAGCCGGGAATTCCTTCCCAAGATCCCTCCCCAAGCTCCCCTTTCCCACTGGGAGCCGTTCCCTGGCTCCTGTCCCAGCAATGGGGACCCAAAGCCTGGAATTTTTGGAATTCCAGCAGCCAAATTTTCCTCCTTTTCCGCACAAGCGCTCCCTTCATCCCATCGGGAATGCGGCTGGAATTCCCGCTGGGTTGGGACTCAGGGAATGCAGCGCAGATCCCGACAAACAACCAGGATTCATCCCCTTCCCACTTCCTGGGATTTTTCTCCTCCTGATCTTCCAGGGGGAGGGGGAAAAACGATCCCTGCGGGAATTTTTGGGAGCCTTCTCCAGGATTGTGTTGGAAATTCGGGATCTTCTCCGCATCCCGTGGCTTTTCCAGAGGGCAGAGGCCTCCCCTGCTCTGAGCTGCTCCCGGAACCATTCCCGAGCTTTCATCCCAGCGGATCCCAGGCTGCTCCGGCCTTTCCTTGGCCACTGCCAGGGATCCAGGGGCAGCCCCAGCTGCTCTGGGAATCTGTGGAGCAAATCCAGAGGGGGAGAACGGAACTTTCTCCAGGTGGAAATAATCCAGGAAGTGTTCCAGAAATCCTTTGGATTCCCCATCCCCAGATTCCCATCCCAAAATCCAAGCGCTCCTTATTCCCGGGAATAAGGAAATCCTGGGATTCAGGTGCTGTTCTTACCAGCAGGATCCTGGGAATTTGGCTTTTCCCAGGTTTTCCTTCCTTATTCCCGTGGCAGGCAGAGGTTCCTTGGATTTGGGAAGTTGGATCCCGAGGAATTGTCACCGCATTCCCGCTTTTGGCGCATCCCAATTCCAGGGGCTGGGGCAAGGCCTCGTCTCCCATCGCTCCGGGAGGGTTGGGAGACATTCCCAGTTCTGGAATTCCTGCGGGGAATTCCTGGATCACCTTGTTTAGGAACGAGGAGAGCTCATTCCAAAGTGATTCCATGTGCGGGGAGATCTCTGGGAATTCTCCAGGCTGGAAAATGTTGTGGAATTTTTCCAGTTTCGGATGTGCTGTGGGAATTCTTCAGTCTGGAAATGCCATGGGAATCCTCCAGTTTGGGAGATTCCATGGGAATAATCCAGTTCTGGAAAATGCCCTGGGAATTTTCCAGTCTGGGAAGTGTCTGGGAATTCTCCAGGTTGGGAGATGCTGTGGGAATTCTCCAGTGTGGGGAAATGCCACGGGAATTTTCCAGTTTGGGAATTGTCGTGGGAATTTTCCGGTCTGGGAAGTGCTGTGGGAATTCCCCACTTTGGGAAATGCTTTTTCCCTTTTCCACTCTGGGCCATTCCATGGGAATTCTCCAGTCTGGGAATTGTCGTGGGAATTCTCCAGTCTGGGAAGTGCTGCAGGAATTCCCCAGTTTTGGAGACTCCGTGGGAATTCTCCGGTGTGGGAAATGTTTTGTGGGAATTCTCCAGTCTGGGCCATTCCATGGGAATTTCTCACTTTGGGAAATGCTTTTTCCCTTCTCCACTTCCGGCCGTTCCAGGCGCCCTCTCCGGTTTGGGAAGTGGGAATTTGCCGTGGGAATTTCCCACTTTGGGAAACGCGTTTTCCCTTTTCCACCTGAGGCCATTCCACGTTCCTTGCCCGCTTCCCTTTGGAATTTTCCATGATTAAATTGGAACCGTGGCCTGGAAGCGAGCAGACATTTGCGCTCCTTGTGCTTTTCCATGAATATTTATCATGGAAGCAGTGAATCCAAACAAACCTCGGAGCGCTGATTGCGCTTCGCTTCTTCCAGCTGGGAGGAATTTTCAGGATCCTCTGGAGCCTCTCCAGGCTGGGAATTCCTCGGGAAGCTTCAGTTGTGTCCCGCTCCCCTCATGGAGCATCCAGAGCCCGGTGTTTCCCTTTGGAAAACAGGGATCCGGCTGCTCCGAGCGGTGCTGTCATGGTAACGGAAGGGATTCGTTTTGCCGGGAGAAACTCAGTAAACAGACTTGGAAAAAAGTCTGGGAAAAGGTGTGGGAAGGAACATCCAAAGCTCGCCGTGGGAATTGCTCCAAGTTTTATTCCTTCGTTGTTCTCCCTTCCTGGATTTTCCCGCTGGGAATTGCGGATTTGGGGGGCTGGGAGGAGGAAATATTCCATAGGATTGGTCTGGGAATGGCCGGGTTCTGGATCCTGGAATTCACGCTCGGGGGTTTTATATCATCATCATCATCATCATCATCAATCACCATCATCATCATCATCTCTCCCTTTCGCTCCCTTTTCCCACTGGGAATAATTCCAGAGGGTGGGATGAGGAAATCTTCCATAGAACTGGGAATCTGGCAGCGGTCTGGGAATGTCCTGATTCTGGGTCCTGGAGTTTGGACTTGGTGGTTCTTCTTCCTCATCATCATCATCACCGTCATCATCATCACTCCATTCCCTCCTTTTCCCACTGGGAACGGTGGATTCCAGAGGGTGGGATGAGGAAATCTCCCACAGAAGTGGACATCTGGAAGTGGGCTGGGAATGTCGTGATTCCAGCTCTTGGAGTTCACACTCAGTGGTTCTTCACCACCCTCATCATCTTCATCATCTGCATCATCATCATCATCCTTTCTTTTCCCGCTGGGAACTGTGGATTCCAGAGGGTGGGATCAGGAATTCTTCCCTAGAAATGGACATTTGGAAGTGGACTGGAGATGTCCTGATTCCGGCTCCTGGAGTTTGGACTTGGTGGTTCCTCATCACCATCACCATCACCATCACCATCATCACTGTGCTCACCCAGCCGGTTTGGAATCCTGAATCCCAGAATTCCTGAGCTTGGAAAAGGCCTCCAAGGTCACCGAGTTCCACCTCGTTCCCAGCCCTGAGCCCCGAGTGGAATTCCAGGAATTCCTTGGACACCTGCAGGGATGGGCACTCCAAACCTCCCTGGGCAGCCCCTGCCAAGGTCCGAGCGCCCTTTCCATGGGGAAATTCCCAAATATTCCCCCTGCCCCTCCCCCGGCCCAGCCTGAGGCCGTTCCCTCTTGGGAAGTTCTTCAGGCAGCACTTTTGTTTCCTGGATTTTTTTCCAGGGATTTTCTGCAAGGAGTGGTGGAGTCCAAACTGAACCATCTCCTGGAGATGTGTCCCATGCCTGGGTGACACCTGGCCTTGCTGGTGGCCCTTGGGGACATGGATCCGTGGTGGCCCCACAGTGCTGGGAACGGTTGGGATTGATGATCTTGGAGAGCTTTTCCAACCCCCGAGGCTCCAAAATTCCATAGTTTTGATCCGTTTTTTCCCATTGGGATGACTTTGGTGGGAAAACCCTTCCTTGCTGGTGGCCCTTGGGGACCTGGATCTGTGGTGGCCTTGCAGGGGTTGGGTTTGATGGTCTGGGAGGGCTTTTCCAACTCTAAAGGCTCGGAAATTCCATCCTTTGTAGCTGTTTTCCCATTGGAATGACCTTGGTGGGAAAACCCTTCCTTGCTGGTGGCCCTTGGGGACGTGGATCCGTGGTGGCCCCACAGTGCTGGGAATGGTTGGCATGGATGATTTTGGAGAGCTCTTCCAGCCCCTGAAGCTCCAAAATTCCATGGTTGTGTCTGGTTTTCCCGTTGGGATAACCCGGATGTGGGCGCTGAGGGCCGGTGGTGGTGCCAGGATCCAGGAAGCGCCGCTGCCGGGAGAAATTCCCACACCCGAGGCTGGAACTCATCGGAGAACAAACGCCTGGCGTTGCCACGGCAACGGGAAGAGTTCCAGGAGCCTGAAATCCTCGGACTTTGAACCTCAAATATTCCTCGGCAAAATATTCTGAGCACGGCCTCGCTCAGCCTGGGCTGCTCCTTCCCAATCCTGGGATTCTCCTTCCCATGGTGGCCTCGGAGCATCCTCAGGATTCACCTGTGGAAGGTGCCATGGAAGAGGCAGACTTGGAAGGGCGGTTCTGGGAATATCCCGAATCCAGAGGGGTCGGAATTCCCTGTTCTGGCTTGGAGCGGGAGCAATCCATGTTTTTCCCAATGTTTTGACACCAGGAATGGGCTGGATGCAGCCAATTCCGCTGGATTTTGCCGCACGCGTTGGACAAATTTTCGGGATGTTAAACTTTGGGATGGGAATGGGCTCACTAAGCAAAATATTGGCAAATCCGGTTTTCCTGGAAGATTGGAATGCAGGAACCCCACGACAGAACCGCTTCTCCTTCCAGAACATCCAGATCCATTGCATGGAATTGTTTAGGCTGGAAAAGTCCTTGGAGCCCATTGAGTCCAACCATCCCCAGCACTTCCAAGGCCACCACTGATCTGTGACCCCCCAAATTCCACTTGGAATCCCTCCGGGATGGGAATTCCGCTCCTCGTCCCTCTGCGGAGCCGGAGTTGCACTTCCAGGCAGATTCCGGTCACTTTTTTCTGGCATTCCCAAGGATTGGGAGGGAAGTCAGGGCAGGGAGTTGTTGGGGATTTATTCCAAGTGTTGGATTTCCCATTTTCCCTTGGCACATTCCTGGAGATGTGGAATGGGGATTTGGAAACAGAGGAGCAGCTGGGATTTGTGGAATTGTCCCGTGGGTGCCACCAGCTCCGATCCAGCTGGACATGGATTGTTGGGAATTCTGCTGGTCCTGGGTTGGTCCATCAGAGCTTCCTGAGGTGCCACTTCCAAACCTTCCCGTTGGTGATCCATGGTTGGATCATCTGTCCCGGGGTGGATTCCCAGTGTTGGGAGCGGATGGAGGCCATTCTCATCTTTCTGACCCAGCTCCACACCCATTCCCAACCCTCTCATTAGCGATCCATGCTTGGATTGGCCATCCCATGCTGGGAGAGGAGCTGGGAGCAGATGGAGGCCGTTCCCATCTTCCCAGTCCAGCTCCACACCCATTCCCAACCCTCCTTCTCCTCCACCCTCTTCCACCTTTACCCCGGCCACTATCCCGTCACCTAATCCCATATTCCCATTTTTTTCCCAGTGTGGTGCAGGATGAGGAGCTGGGAGCAGATGGAGGCCGTTCCCATCTTCCCAACCCAGCTCCACACCCATTCCCAACCTTCTCCTCCACCATCTTCCCAGTGTGGAATCCACCTCCCCTTGGCCATTCCCATCTTCCCAACCCAACTCCACACCCATTCCCAACCCTCCTTCTCCTCCACCCTCTCCCACCTTCACCACAGCCGCTCTCCCACCACCTAATCCCATATTCCCATCTTTTTCCCAGTGCCTTTCCGAGAAACTCCCAGCTACACCAAGCGCCGCCGGCTCCTGGGCTCCGGTGGCCTGGCGTCCCCTCGCATCCTCCAGCGCTCGGCCAGCGACAACAACCTGAAAGCCGAGAGCCGCGCCTCCTATTCCCCGGTGCCGTCGCTCCGGAGCCTCCCGCCGCAGCTCCTGGTGCAGATGCAGGAAGCGGCCGCCGGAATCGTGGCCGGAGACGGGAGCTTGGCCAGCTCCGGCAGCGCCCGCAGCGCCCACAGCCGCTCGCCCTCGCTGCAGCGCGTGCAGGAGGAGCGCGAGGCCGAGGTGCCCTCGCTCCGCCGGAGCAGCCGCGGGAAAGCCAGGTATGGGATGGGATGGAGATGGGATGGGATGGGAATGGGATGGGATGGGAATGGGATGCCATGGACTGGGGGCTGCGGTCCAGTGGGATGCGGGCTGGGAAGAGGGAAAGCTCCGGGGAGGTCAGTGTTGGGTGGTGGAGGTTTGTGGTTCCATGAGGAGCGGGGCTCTGGTGGATTCTTGGGTTTTCCAGGGGGTTTTCCTGCTGTTCTGAGGTTGGATTTGGTTTTGCCCTGGATTGGGTTCAGTTTTGCCCTGGATTGATTCAGTTTTTCCTGGATTGGATTCAGTTTTACCCTGGATCGATTCAGTTTTGCCCTGGATCGATTCAGTTTTTCCCTGGATCGATTCAGTTTTTCCCTGGATCGATTCAGTTTTTCCCTGGATCGATTCAGTTTTGCCCTGGATTGGGTTCAGTTTTGCCCTGGATTGGTTTCAGTTTTGCCCTGGATCGGTTTCAGTTTTCCCCTGGATCGATTCAGTTTTTCCCTGGATTGATTCAATTTTTCCCTGGATTGATTCAGTTTTTCCCTGGATTCTGCCCTCCGTCCCGCCCCAGCCTAGGATTGGATTCTTGGCTTTTCCCTGTGTTTTTCCCCCATTCCAGGGTCGGATTTGGTTTTTCCCTGGCTTTTCCCTCCATCCCTTCCCATCCCAGGGTCGGATTCAGTTTTTCCCTGGCTTGGATTGAGTTTTTCCCTGGCTTTTCCCTCCATCTCTTCCCATCCCAGGGCTGGATTCTCAGTCTTTCCAGAGGTTTTTTCCTCCTATTCCAAGGTTGGATTTGGTTTTCCCCTGGCTTTTCCCTCCATCCCGGCCTCAGTTTTTCCCTGAGTTTTTCCCTCCATCCCGAGCTCAGATTCTGGTGTTCCCTGGGTTTTTCCATGGGTTTTCCCTGGGTTTTTCCCTGAGTTTTTCCCTCCATCCCATGCTCGGATTCTGGTGTTCCCTGGCTTTTTCCCCTGAGTTTTTCCCTGGCTTTTCCCTCCATCCCAGCCTCAGTTTTTCCCTCCATCCCATGCTCGGATTCTGGTGTTCGTTGGGTTTTTCCCTGGCTTTTTCCCTGGGTTTTTCCCTGAGTTTTTCCCTCCATCCAATGCTCGGATTCTGGTGTTCCCTGGCTTTTCTCCCTGAGTTTTTCCCTGGCTTTTCCCTCCATCCTGGGCTCGGACGGAGCCAAGTTCCCTCTGGCATTGCCATGGCAACGGGGGCATCTCCAGAACGAGGCTTGGAGGTGGCAGAGGGGACAATGCCCAGCACTGGGTGGTGGCCCCAGCCATGATTATCGTGGTTATCATGGATATCGTGGATATTATGGATATTGTGACTATCGTGGATATCGTGGATATCGTGGATTTGTGGATATCGTGGTCGTTGATATCCCCCATGCTGAGGTTCCTCACCGGAACCCCCCTTGGGACAGTGACCAGTGACCCCGTCCCATCGCCGTTGGAAGTGTCCATGTGCGACCGGTGGGATTTGGATTGGGATTGGGATTGGGATTGGGATTGGCCTGGATCTCGTGTTATCCTCGTCCCTGCTGGCCATGTCCAATGGGAATGTTGCTTTGGCTGGGGTTGGGAATGGGGTCGCTCTGTGTCCCTCACATGTCCAGGGCTTCTGGGATATCCCTGTGCTGACCATGGAACCAGGAGTTGTATTTGGAGAATTCTGTGGGAATTACGGAATGCTGGAATGCTTGGGTGGGATCCTAAAGCTGATCCAATTCCATCCCAGTCCAAAAGCAGGGAAACTTCCCCGATCCCAGGCTGCTCCGGCCTTTCCTTGGCCACTGCCAGGGATTCAGGGGCAGCCCCAGCTGCTCTGGGCACCCTGGGCCAGGGCCTGCCCACCCTCCCAGCCAGCAATTCCCAATTCCCAATCTCCCATCCAGCCTTGCCCTCTGGCACTGGGAAGCCATTCCCTGGCTCCTGGCCCTCCATGCCTTGGCCCCAGTCCCTCTGCAGCTCTCCTGGAGCCCCTTCAGGCCCTGCAAGGGGCTCTCAGCTCTCCCTGGAGCTTCTCCTCTCCAGGGGAACATTCCCAGCTCTCCCAGCCTGGCTCCAGAGGGGCTCCAACCCTCGGAGCAGCTCCGGGGCCTCCTCTGGAATTGTTCCAACAATTCCAAGTCCTTTTCCTGTTGGATCCCAGGGCTGGGGCAGCTCTGCAGGTGGGGTCTCAGAGCAAATATTCCAGAGGAAAATTCCCCGGGGATAAATGGATGATGGGATTGGAAACAGCCTCAGGCAAATTCGGCGCCGCCACCTCCGGGTGCTCCGGGCTGGGAATTTCCCATGGGAAGGAATGGGAAGGGGAAAGGTTTGGAATGGGATCGGGGATGGGGAAAGGTTTGGAATGGGATTGGGGATGGGGAAAGGTTTGGAATGGGATCAGGAAAGAGGGAAAGGTTTGGAATGGGATCAGGGATGGGGAAAGGTTTGGAATGGGATCGGGAATGAGGGAAAGGTTTGGAATGGGATCGGGGATGGGGAAAGGTTTGGAATGGGATCGGGGAAGGGGAAAGGTTTGGAATGGGATCGGGAATGAGGGAAAGGTTTGGAATGGGATCGGGGATGGGGAAAGGTTTGGAATGGGATCGGGAATGAGGGAAAGGTTTGGAATGGGATTGGGGATGAGGAAAGGTTTGGAATGGGATCAGGAAAGAGGGAAAGGTTTGGAATGGGATCAGGGATGGGGAAAGGTTTGGAATGGGATCAGGAATGAGGGAAAGGTTTGGAATGGGATCAGGAAAGAGGGAAAGGTTTGGAATGGGATCGGGAATGAGGGAAAGGTTTGGAATGGGATCAGGAAAGAGGGAAAGGTTTGGAATGGGATCAGGGATGGGGAAAGGTTTGGAATGGGATCGGGGATGGGGAAAGGTTTGGAATGGGATCAGGGATGAGGGCAAGTGCCTTGCAGATGGATTTGGGAGAGCGGGATCGTTACCTTAGAAATGACAGGAGCAGCCGGAAATCTGGGAAGAATATTAAAAATAGGGAATGGCGGGAATGGGAAACCTCCACCTGTTCCCTGGCACCGGGAGGAAGGAAATTCCTGGGAATTCCCACACGAAACCAGGCGAACACAGAGGGAATAGCTCGGGAATTCGGGATGTGCTGGAGGCTGATCCAGACTGGGATACGGAGCCTTTGGGAGGTCAAAAATATCCAGAAAGTCTTGGAAATATTCCCAAAATTACCTGGAGCCCAACTCCTTGCCCAAACTTCCCAAGGATTCCCGGAGCTGGCTCCATTATTCCCAACCTTTTGCAGGGAAAAGATCCCTGGGAAAGAGAGTTTGGCTCCATTATTTCCATGTCCTCCTGTGGTTTTCCAGGGATAGAAGGATCCTGGAATTGTGGAATTTCCAGGAAAAATTCCCAGGTTTGCAGCCTGAGGGTTTAGAATGGTTCAAGTTGGAAAAAAACCTTGGAAGTTTTCCTTCCCAACAAAACCGCCTTCGCTCCATGGCATGGGATATCCATAAATACCCGGAGTCCTCTCACATTTTCCTGGAAAAATCCCAGAGAAAAAATGGATTCTGGGACAGGTTTTCCAGGGAATATCAGGAATATTTCGTGTTGTCCCAATTTTTGATTCCGAGGGTGGAAACTCCCAGGAAAATTGGGATTGCTTTCCAAAAACAGCTCCCTCTGGAGTTTTCCAGCCCTTTCCTAGCTCTCTCCAGGGATTTCCAGCCCTCCGGAATTTTCCAGCCCCTTCCCGGCTCCCCCAGGAGTTTTCCAGCCCCTTCCCAGCTCCACTCCCTTCCCTGGCCCCACTCCAGCCCTTCCAGGGCTTTCCAGAGCTGCTCGCAGAATTCCAGGGGACCCCTCAGCCGTGCCCGGGAGCAGCAGGGTTGGGACAGCAGAACTTTTCCAGGCGTTTTCCAGGTTTTCCTTGGATCCCTCCTCCCTCTGTGCCGGCTGTGACTGTGACTCACTCCCCACGTGCCGGAGCCTCCGCGCTTTTCCCAATCCCACTCCAACACCACGAGTTGCCCGATCCAATTCCTTGTGCTGGGATGATCCCTCCGGAGATTTCATTCCCGAAACTCATCCCGATCCATCGCAGCCCCATTCCCGGTTTTTGGAGGCCTGGCAGCCCCTGTGTGGCTTTGGGAAGTTGGGCAGGAGCTGGGATCCATCCTGGGTTTCCTGAAGGAAGGGATGGCCCTGCTCAGCTCCCGGTGCATCCCGGATATTCCCGCTTTGGGAAGGGAGGCTTTGGAGCAGGGAATCATCCCCTGGATTTGGGGAAGAGCCGATCCAAGGCTGAGATTCCCGGGAGCAGCTCCTTTTCCCACCCATCCATGACAATTCCCTCGGATCCCACATCTCTTCCAGCCGGGCTTTGTTTGCTCCAGGTTTTTTTTTTTATCCCAAGGAATTCCGTGTCTGAATTCCAGCTTTTCTCATTCCCATTTCCCATTTGCCCTGGACACACAACCGGAGCTTCCAAGAAAATCCTTGGAGCGCTTTAATCCCTCCTTAACATTCCGGCTGTGGCCCAAAATCCTTCCTGAATTCCCACTGCTGGTTTCCAGGTGGGATCTTCCCTCCCCATCCGAAATGTCCCTGTTTATCCCAACTTCCAGCCCTTTGGAATTTCCACATCCGTAGGGAAGTTTGCCCTCTTTGCCATCAGCCAAAGGAGCGCCAGGAATTCCCAGCAATTCCTGGGGTTTTTTTCCTGCTGCTGTCGGATTTAGGGAATGAGATAAATAGTGGGAATTCCCTCCGTGGGCGTTTCCAGGTGGGATCCGCAGGTTTGGATTTGTGCAGGAACAATTCCAGGTTTCCAGGTGGTGTTTGGAGTCAAATCCCATCTCTGGCAGTGTCCAAGGCCGGGCTGGAGGGGGCTTGGAGCAACCTGGGGTAGGGAAAGTTGTCCATGGAGAATATCCTGGGAATGTTGGGGAAAAATCCTGGGAATGTTGGGGAAAAATCCGGGGAATGTTGGGGAAAAATCCTGGGAATGCTGGGAAAAAAATCCTGGGAATTTTGAGAGAACAATCCTGGGAATGTTGGGGAAAAAATCCGGGGAATGTTGGGGAAAAAATCCAGGGAATGTTGGGAGAACAATCCTGGGAATGTTGGGGAAAAAATCCTGGAACCGGTGGGCAAATGGTCCTGGAAGTTCTGAGCAAAGGATCCTGGGAATGTTGGGGAATAATCCTGAGAACGTTGGGAGAATAATCCTGGGAATGTGGGGGGAAAAATCCGGGAAATGTTGGGAAAAAAATCCTGGGAATTTTGGGAGAACAATCCTGGGAATGTTGGGGAAAAAATCCTGGAACCGTTGGGCAAATGGTCCTGGAAGTTCTGAGCAAAGGATCCTGGGAATGTTGGGGAAGCCCCGGGGCTGAAGTCGGATCCCAGCTGGAGATCAGCCCGCGGCCACCGGCAGCTCTGGGTGGCTCCTGGTGCCACCACCCCGATGCCACCACCCCGATGCCACCTTGACACCACCACTCTGATGCCACCACCTTGATGCCACCTCATCGATGCCACCACCCTGATGTCACCTCCCCAGTGCCACCACCCAGATGCCACCTCCCTGACACCACTGGCCTGATGCCACCTCCCTGATGCCACTTCACTGATGCCACCTCCTCAGTGCCACCTCCTCAATGCCACCATCCTGATGCCACCACTCGCCACCACCCCGATGCCACCACCCCGATGCCACCACTCTGATGCCACCGCCCTGATGCCACCACCCTGATGCCACCTCCCCGATGCCATCTCCCAGATGCCACCTCCCTGACACCACTGGTCTGATGCCACCTCCCTGATGCCACCACCTCGATGCCACCTCCTCGATGGCACCGCCCTGACGCCACCACCGTGACACCACCACTGTGACGCCACCTCCCCGATGCCACCTCCTCAATGCCACCTCCCCGATGCCACCACTCTGATGCCACCACCATGACACCACCTCCTCAATGTCACCTCCCTGATGCCACCGCCCTGACGTCACCACTGTGATGCCACCTCCTCAATGCCACCTCCCCGATGCCACCACTCCAATGCCACTGCCCTGATGCCACCACTCTGATGCCACCACTCTGATGCCACTGCCTTGATGCCACCACTCCGATGCCACCACTCTGATGCCACCTCCCTGATGTCACCGCCCTGACGTCACCACTGTGATGCCACCTCCCCGATGCCACCACGGCCACCGGGGCTGTGTCACTGCCCGGCTCCGGTGGCACATTTTGGGCCGCGTTCCCAGGCTGGCTCCATCCCGGGATTCCCACGTGCTGCGTTTTTTTGGGAATGCGGATGCGGAATAACCGGGAATCAACGGCGCTTCCCACACAAACGTCCCTGGGTTCGGCATGGGCCACATCCGTCCTTCCCAGGGAATGGAATTGGGAATTCCGCCGAATTCCAAGGAAATCGGACTTGGGAATGGTTTTGCTCCTGGGATTCTCTGCGTCCTGCGGCTCTGAGGGCTCCTTCCCGAGTGGATCCCGCCGGGAAGATCCAGCACGGTGGGATCATGTCCTGGGAAAGAGGGGGCAGAAATCCTGGGAAAAAGGATCAGAAATGCTGGAAAATGAGTCCAAAATCCTGGGAAAGAGGGGGAAGAAATGCTGGAAAATGAGTCCAAAATCCCGGGAAACAGGGTCAGAAATTCTGGAAAAAAAGATCAGAAATCCTGGAAAGAGGCATCAGGAATCCTGAAAAAGATGGGTCAGAAATGCTGGGAAATGGGGCTGAAATCCTGGGAAAGGAGTCCAAAATCCTGGGAAAGGAGTCAAAAGTCCTGGGAAAGAGGGATCAGAAATCTGGGAAAGAAGGGTCAGGAATGCTGGGGAGTGGGGCTGAAATCCTGGGAAAGAGGGGTCAGGAATGCTGGAAAAAAGGATCAGAAATCCGGGAGAAGATGGGTCAGGAATGCTGGAAAATGGGGCAGAAATGCTGGAAAATGAGTCAAAAATCCTGGAAACAGGGATCAGAAATCCTGGGAAAGAGGGGTCAAAAATCCTGGGAAACGGGGGGCAGAAATTCTGGAAAAAAAGATCAGAAATCCTGGAAAGAGGCGTCAGAAATCCTGGAAAAAAGGATCAGCAATCCGGGAGAAGATGGGTCAGAAATGCTGGAAAATGAGTCAAAAATCCTGGGAAAGAGGGATCAGAAATCCTGGGGAAAAAAATGATCAGAAATCCTGGAAAAGATGGGTTGGGAATGCTGGGAAATGGGGCTGAAATCCTGGGAAAGAGGGGTCAGGAATGCTGGGAAAAAGAATCAGAAATCCTGGAACCTGAGTCAAAAATCCTGGGAAAGAGGGGGCAGAAATCCTGGGAAACAGGGATCAGAAATTCTGGGAAACAGGGATCAGAAATTCTGGGAAAGAGGGGCCAAAAATCCTGGAAAAGAGGGGTCAGGAACGGCTTTTGATCATTCCGGAAGGGTTGTCCCACTTCGGGATTCGGGATCGTTCCCAAATCCTTTGATGGACAGGCCAGGGAGGCTCCTGCTGATCCCAAAGATTTTCTGGGAGCATCCAGCTGGAAAACGGCTCCATGGAAAAAACCCTGGAGGCTCCTGGATGGAGCCGGAGCTGGGTCCAAGTGCGGGGAAGGAGAATCCCGGGATAATCCAGGGATGGGATCCCTACGGAATGCTGGGAGCGGTGCCGGGTTCTTTGGGATAAGGAAAAGATGGAGAGATTCCGGAGAAAGACCTGGAATGATGGAGGGAGGAGGAAAATCTGGGAGCTGGGATTGCTCATCCCGGAGAAGGGAAAGCTCCGGGAATGTTCTTCCAGAGGAATTCTGTCTGGGTGTTCCATGGATACGGAGCTGCGTGCGGGAATTCAGGGATTTTCCCGAACTCTGTGGGGGAATTCAGGAATTTCCTCACATTTTCTGCGGGAATTCAGGGATTTTCCCAAATTCTGTGTGGGAATTCAGGAATTTTCTCTCATTTTCTGCGGGAATTCAGGGATTTTCCCAAATTCTGTGTGGGAATTCAGGAATTTTCTCTCATTTTCTGCGGGAATTCAGGGATTTTCCCAAATTCTGTGTGGAAATTTGGGCATTTTCTCTCATTTCCTGCGGGAATTCAGGGATTTTCCCGAATTCTCGAGGCTGTTCCCTGTTTTTCCCTGGCAGCAGATCCCAAATCCCACCTGGCTGCCCCCTCCTGCCATGGAATTCTGGAGGGAAAAGGTCCCTCCTGATCCTCCTTTTTCCCAGGATGAGCCCCCCCACTTCCTTCCAGCCGCTCTTCCCAGGATTTTGGCTCCTTTCCCCGGGAAAGAGAGCTCAGAAATCCCGGAAAATGGGGTCAGAAATGCTGGGAAGGAGGAGTCGGAAATTCTGGGAATTCTGGGAATTCCCAAGGGAAGCGTTGTTTGAACCAATCCTGGAATCCTCCAGCTGGAATTCACTTCCGATCATTCCCATGAAATCCCATCAAAATGGAAATATCCCGGATTTTTTGGGGATTGTTGGACGCGTTGGAAGCGATTTTTGGGAATATCGTGGTCCGTTCATCCACCTGGGATGGGAATTCTCTGGGGGGTGTGCAGGGATTTATCCCAAGTTTATTCCCGAGGAAGTTTTTCCATCCTGGAACCGGACAATTCCCGATGGAAGCAGCACCAGGGTGCCCAAATCCACCCGGCTGGATTCCATGGGCTGGAATTCCCTGGAAGCCGATGTGGAATCCCATCAATCCCACCTCCGATTCCAACGGGATGGGAGAGATCCAGGACAAAAAATTCCATGGGAAGCAAAACCGCGGGTGGGAGGAAGGGCTGCTGCTCCTTCCCAGAATTCCCTTTTCCTTCGGAATCCCGTGGGAATCCCGGCGGGAGGATGCTGGCACTGAGCACGGACAAATCTCGGATCCGACGGGAATTTTGGGAATCTCCTGGGCTGCTTAATCCTCGCGCTTGGTTTTATCCCTCATTCCGGCTGCTGCTCCGGAATCCGGCCGGGATGAGCTCCGCATTCACGGATCGGGCCTGGAGCCTCCTGGTGTGGGCCGATAAAGGGGATGCAGGAAAAGCTCCGCTGGAAAAATGCCCAGGAATTTGCTCCCATGGAAAACATCCCCGCGGAGCCGGGCAGCTTTGCTCGTGGAATTTTTTGCTCAGGGAATTTTTTGCTCACGGAATTTTGTCCCCATGGAATTTTTTCCCCATGGAAAGGGCGCTCGGGCCTCGGCAGGGGCTGCCCAGGGAGGTTTGGAGTGCCCATCCCTGCAGGTGTCCAAGGAATTCCTGGAATTCCACGCGGGGCTCAGGGCTGGGATCGGGCCCGGCTTGGACTCGGTGCCCTTGGAATGGTTTTCCAAGCTCTGGAATTCTGGGATTCAGGAGGAAAGCTGCTGGGGGGTGCTGGGTGCTGCAGGTGGCGCTGGGTGGGGCACGGGTGGCGCTGGCACCGGGGTCGCGGTGTCTCGGCGCCCTCGCCGCACTCGGGGATGCTCCAAGCAAACATTCCCGCAATTCCCACAATTCCCCCATTCCCAGAACTTCCTCATTCCCGCCATTCCTGCCATTCCCGCAATTCCCGCCATTCCCGAAATTCCCACAATTCCCCCATTCCCAGAACTTCCTCATTCCTGCAATCCCTGCATTCCCACCATTCCCGCCATTCCCGCATTCCCACCATTCCCGCATTCCCACCATTCCCGCCATTCCCGCATTCCCACCATTCCCACCATTCCCGCCATTCCCGCCATTCCCACCATTCCCGCATTCCCACCATTCCCGCCATTCCCACAATTCCCACAATTCCCGCAATTTCCCCATTCCCAGAACTTCCTCACTCCCGCCATTCCCCTCAGTCTCCAGTCCCGCCATTCCCGCCATTCCCGCCATTCCCGCCATTCCCACCATTCCCGCAATTCCCACCATTCCCAGAGGATGGCAATTCCAGGAAAGGCTTTCCGACGGGAACCTTGTGTCACCTCTGTGGCGGTTTTGGGGTCCCCATTCCTGCTTTTCCCGTGGTTTCCATGTGCCGGGATCCACTGGAACGGTCCCATCCCAAGGAATTCCATCCGAATTCCATCCCTTTCCCGGCTCTCCGAGGAGCCGGGATGCAGGAGGGGACAGCTCTGTCCCCACCGTGTCACCCTGGGGGGACAAAGATGGGATTGGGGAGGAAAAAGATGGAATTGGGAGGGGAAAGATGGAACTGGGAGGGGAAAGATGGAATTGGGAGGGGAAAGATGGAATTAGGGGGGCAAATATGGGGCAGGGGGGCAAAGAGCGGCCACAGGGGCAGCAGGAGGGACCCCGAGGCTGCGGCCACGCCGGGGGCGGCGCTGGGAGGGGCGGGGGCTGCGGGACCCCCGGGCCGGGCATTGGCACCGCGGGCATCCCAAACCGGGAATGGGAACCGGGGACCCTTCAGGGACCGGGCATTGGCACCGCGGGCATCCCAAACCGGGAATGGGAACCAAGGACCCCCAGGGACCGGGCATTGGCACCGCGGGCATCCCAAACCGGGAATGGGAACCAAGGACCCCCAGGGACCGGGCATTGGCACCGCGGGCATCCCAAACCGGGAATGGGAACCAAGGACCCCCAGGGACCGGGCATTGGCACCGCGGGCATCCCAAACCGGGAATGGGAACCAAGGACCCCCAGGGACCGGGCATTGGCACCGCGGGCATCCCAAACCGGGAATGGGAACCAAGGACCCCCAGGGACCGGGCATTGGCACCGCGGGCATCCCAAACCGGGAATGGGAACCAAGGACCCCCAGGGACCGGGCATTGGCACCGCGGGCATCCCAAACCGGGAATGGGAACCGGGGACCCTTCGGGGACCGGGCATTGGCACCGCGGGCATCCCAAACCGGGAATGGGAACTGGGGAGCATTCCCGCTCCCTCTCCCATTCCCTCTCCTGCACCCATTCCCGCTCCCATTCCCTCTCCCATTCCCTCTCCCGCACCCATTCCCTCTCCCTCTCCCATTCCCTCTCCCGCACCCATTCCCGCTCCCTCTCCCATTCCCTCTCCCGCACCCATTCCCGCTCCCATTCCCTCTCCCATTCCCTCTCCCGCACCCATTCCCGCTCCCTCTCCCATTCCCTCTCCCGCACCCATTCCCTCTCCCGCACCCATTCCCGCTCCCTCTCCCATTCCCGCTCCCGCACCCATTCCCTCTCCCTCTCCCATTCCCTCTCCCGCACCCATTCCCTCTCCCTCTCCCATTCCCTCTCCCATTCCCGCTCCCGCACCCATTCCCTCTCCCTCTCCCATTCCCGCTCCCTCTCCCATTCCCTCTCCCGCACCCATTCCCGCTCCCTCTCCCATTCCCTCTCCCATTCCCTCTCCCGCACCCATTCCCGCTCCCATTCCCTCTCCCATTCCCGCTCCCGCACCCATTCCCTCTCCCTCTCCCATTCCCTCTCCCTCTCCCATTCCCTCTCCCGCACCCATTCCCGCTCCCTCTCCCATTCCCTCTCCCTCTCCCATTCCCGCTCCCTCTCCCATTCCCTCTCCCTCTCCCATTCCCTCTCCCGCACCCATTCCCTCTCCCGCGCCCATTCCCACCCCGGGGCAGGGCGGGCAGCGGCCGCCAGGGGGCGGCGCCGGCAGCGGGAGCAGCCCCGGGAGCGGCCCCGGCAGCGCCATCGGGGTCGGGGCCGCGCCGGCAGCGGGGGCGGCGGCGGCGGCGGCGGCGGCGGAGCGGGGGCGGGGGCGGCCGGTCCAGCTCCGTCCCCGCCCGCCGGGGGAGGAGCCGCGGGCTCCGGCCCCACCTGCCCCGGGCCATGGTGCGCCGGAGGGAGCGGAGCGGAGCTCGGGGCGGGCGGCGCCGAGGCGCCATGGAGCCGGCGGTGGCGGGCGGCGGCCGCCCCGCAGCCGGTGCCGCTCCAACCTCCGCCGCTGCCCGCGCCCGGGCGGCGCCGCCGGGGCCGCGCTGAGCCCCGCGGGGATCCCCCCCAAGCCCCCGCCGCCGCCCCGGCCATGGCGCAGCCCGCGGGGCGCGGCGGGGCGAGCCGCGAGCTGCCGGGCATCAGCACCGTAACCTACGTGTTCGTTTACAGCCCCGCCGGCCCCGCCGGGCCCCCCGCCGGCCCCGGTGCGGAACCCGCGCCCCACGCCGCGCCCGCCCCGCTGCGCGGGCCCAAGCGGAAGCTTTACAGCGCCGTGCCCGGCCGCAAGTTCATCGTGGTGAAGAGCTACGCGCCGCAGGGCGACGGCGAGATCCAGCTCAACCGCGGCGAGGCCGTCAAGGGTGAGTGGGGACAGCGGGATGGACACTGGGATGGACAGCGGGACACCGGGATGGACAGCGGGATGGACACCGGGAGGGACACCCGGAGGGACACCCGGAGGGAGCGGCCGAGGAGGGCGGGAGGAGTCCCGGCTGCTGCCCCGCGGCCCGCGCTGGATGCGGCACTGGCGGAGCTGCGCTGGGATGGGGGGAGCGGGCGGCTGTGGGGTGAAGGGTTTGGGGTGGCCACGATGGTCCCCAGCCCACCTGTGGGGCGGCGGTGCCTCGGGATGCCCTGCGCAGGTGTGGGGTTGAAGCTTTGTGGGGTCCCCAGCACACCACCTGTGGGGCTGAAGCGCTGTGGGGTCTCCAGCCTGGCTGCAGGGCTGCAGCTTTTTGGGGGTGTCCTGTTTGGTTGTGGGGCTGTAGCTTTTTAGGGTGTCTGGTTTGGTTGTGGGGCTGCAGCTTTTTGGGGGTGTCCGGTTTGGTTGTGGGGCTGCAGCTTTTTGGGGGTGTCCGGTTTGGTTGTGGGGCTGTAGCTTTTTGGGGTGTCTGGTTTGGTTGTGGGGCTGCAGCTTTTTGGGGGTGTCCGGTTTGGTTGTGGGGCTGTAGCTTTTTGGGGTGTCTGGTTTGGTTGTGGGGCTGCAGCTTTTTGGGGGTGTCCGGTTTGGTTGTGGGGCTGCAGCTTTTTGGGGGTGTCCGGTTTGGTTGTGGGGCTGCAGCTTTTGGGGGTGTCCGGTTCGGTTGTGGGGCTGCAGCTTTTTGGGGGTGTCCGGTTTGGTTGTGGGGCTGTAGCTTTTTGGGGTGTCCGGTTTGGTTGTGGGGCTGTAGCTTTTTAGGGTGTCTGGTTTGGTTGTGGGGCTGCAGCTTTTTGGGGGTGTCCGGTTTGGTTGTGGGGCTGTAGCTTTTTGGGGTGTCCGGTTTGGTTGTGGGGCTGCAGCTTTTTGGGGGTGTCCGGTTTGGTTGTGGGGCTGCAGCTTTTGGGGGTGTCCGGTTTGGTTGTGGGGCTGCAGCTTTTGGGGTCTCCAGCTCAGCTGTGGGGCTAAAACACCGCGGGGTCTCCAGCCTGGTTGTGGGGCTGTGGTGTCTTGGGGTGTCCGCTCCACCTGTGGGTTCTCCAGTCTGGTTGTGGGGCTGCAGCTTTTTGGGGGTGTCCGGTTTGGTTGTGGGGCTGCAGCTTTTTGGGGTCCCCAGCTCAGCTGTGGGGCTGCAGCTCTGTGGGGTCCCCTGGATGGTTTTGGGGCTGCAGCTCTGTGGGGTCTCCAACTCAGCTGTGGGGCTGCAGCTTTTTGGGGTCCCCTGCCCACCTGTGGGATTCCCAGCCTGGTTATGGGGCGGCAGCTTTGTGGGGTGCCCGGTTCTGTTGTGGGGCTGCAGTTCCATGGGGTCCCCAGCCTGGCTGTGGGGTCCCCAGTTCGGTTGTGGGGCTGCGGCTTTGTGGGATTCCCAGCCTGGCTGTGGGGTTGCAGTGTCTGGCCCGGTTGTGGGGCTGCAGTGCCTTGGGGTGCCCGGTTTGGTTATGGGGTTGCAGCTCTGTGGGGTCTCCAGCTCAGCTGTGGGGCTGCAGCTTTTTGGGGTCTCCAGCTCAGCTGTGGGGCTGCAGCTCTGTGGGGTCCCCTGGTTGGTTTTGGGGCTGCAGCTTTGTGGGGTCCCCTGGTTGGTTTTGGGGCTGCAGCTTTGTGGGGTCTCCAGCTCAGCTGTGCGGCTGCAGCTTTTTGGGGTCCGCAGCCTGGCTGTGGGGTCCCCCAGGTCGGTTGTGGGGTTGCAGCTTTGTGGGATTCCCAGCCTGGCTGTGGGGTTGCAGTGTCTTGGGGTCTCCAGCTCGGCTGTGGGGCTGCAGGGCTGTGGGGTTTCCATCCCAGTTTTGGGGTTGCAGGACTTTGGGGTTTCCATCCCTGTTGTGGGGCTGCAGGGTTTTGGGGTCCCCAGCTCTTTTGTGGGGTCCCCAGCCCGATTTTGGGGCTGAAGCACTGTGGGCTCCCCAGGTTGGTTGTGGGGCTTTGGGGTCCTCAGTTCTGTTGTGGGGTCCCCAGCCTGGTTTTGGGGCCGCAGCTCTGTGGGGTCCCCAGTCTGGTTTTGGGGCCGCAGCTCTGTGGGGTCCCCAGTCTGGTTCTGGGGCTGCAGGGTTTTGGGGTCTCCAGCTCTTTTGTGGGGTCCCCAGCCCGGTTTTGGGGCTGTAGCTTTTGGCGTCTTCAGCCCGGTTATGGGGCTGCAGGGCTGGGGGCTCCCCAGCTCTTCTGTGGGGCTGTAGGATTTGGGGCTCCCCAGCTCTTCTGTGGGGCTGTAGGATTTTGGGGCTCCCCAGCTCTTCTGTGGGGCTGTAGGATTTGGGGCTCCCCAGCTCTTCTGTGGGGCTGTAGGATTTTGGGGCTCCCCAGCTCTTCTGTGGGGCTGTAGGATTTTGGGGCTCCCCAGCTCTCTTGTGGGGCTGTAGGATTTGGGGCTCCCCAGCTCTTCTGTGGGGCTGTAGGATTTTGGGGCTCCCCAGCTCTCTTGTGGGGCTGTAGGATTTTGGGGCTCCCCAGCTCTTCTGTGGGGCTGTAGGATTTTGGGGCTCCCCAGCTCTTTTGTGGGGCTGTAGGATTTGGGGCTCCCCAGCTCTTCTGTGGGGCTGTAGGATTTTGGGCTCCCCAGCTCTCTTGTGGGGCTGTAGGATTTTGGGGCTCCCCAGCTCTCTTGTGGGGCTGTAGGATTTGGGGCTCCCCAGCTCTTCTGTGGGGCTGTAGGATTTGGGGCTCCCCAGCTCTTCTGTGGGGCTGTAGGATTTGGGGCTCCCCAGCTCTTCTGTGGGGCTGTAGGATTTGGGGCTCCCCAGCTCTTCTGTGGGGCTGTAGGATTTTGGGGCTCCCCAGCTCTCTTGTGGGGCTGTAGGATTTGGGGCTCCCCAGCTCTTCTGTGGGGCTGTAGGATTTTGGGGCTCCCCAGCTCTTTTGTGGGATCCCCAGCCTGGTTTTGGGGCCTCAGCTCTGTGGGGGTCCCCAGGTTGGTTGTGGGGCTTTGGGCTCCCCACCCCTTCTGTGGGGCCGCCGATCCCGGCCGGCACCGGCTCCGGCTCCCTTCCCATTCCCGGCTTTCCCATTCCCGGCTTTCCCATTCCCGGCCGTGGCCTCGTGTCCTTGTCCCCCCCTCCCTCCCCCACCTCGTGCCCATCCCGCTCCCCTCCTCCTCCGGCGCTTCCCAAATCCCATTCCCAATCCCACAGCTCCCGTTTTCCATCCCCCCTCACCCTGCGAGAGCATTCCCGGCGCGGCTTTTCCAGGCGCGGCTTCCAGAGCTTTTCATGGATAACGGCGGCGCTGCCGTTGCCTTGGGCTGGGAATTCTTAGGGAAGGTTGGAATTCCAGCTCCCGGCTTCCAGGGGGAAGGAAAAGCTTCCCTGCCAGCCGGAGAATTCCATAGTTTGCGGTTTTTTTCTCCCGGAAAGTTTCGGGAGCTTCTCCTCCTCTCCCTCCTCTGCGATTTTTTTTGCGGATTCCTGGCACGACGCGGGGCTGGAGCCTCTGGAATGACGGGAAAGGGAGACGGGGAATATTCCCAGCCTGGAATTGCTGCTCCAGCATCCTCCGGCGGCTCCGACATTCCCGCTGCCGTTCCCATGGATTTGTTTTCCCTCCGGAGAGCGGGAGGCGCCTGCGAAGGGCCTGGGGTGAGGAATTCCATGGATGCGCTTGGAATTCCAGGGGTTTCATTTGGGATCTCGGCATGGGATGGGCATTGCTGGGATGCAGCTGTGGGATTCCAGGAGCCGGGAAGGATCCCTGCGATCCCAAATGCTTTTCCCGCTGTTTTCCCGGTGTTTTCCCTCCCCCTTTTCCCAGTTTTTCCCTCGTGCTGCCATGGAGTGGGTGGTCCTGGAGCCGCTGCCACAAAATCCTTGGGATTCACTTATTCATCCCCAAAATTCCCTGGCATGTGATCTCCAGGGAAAAAGCAACTTGTGGGAAGAGGGGGGAGGAGGAGGAGGATGTGGAGTGACCCCTCGGAGCAGGAATCGCTTCCCACTGGATCATTCCCGGTGTTTTGGGAGGATGGAGGAGTTCAAAGTGAATCCTTTCCCGCATGGAATCGCTCCAGGAGGCTGATTAATGGCTTTTTTGGGAATCTTGGCAGCTCCTGGCTGTGCTGGAACGCCGGGATGAGCCGAGGCGCCGCTGCTTTGTCATGTTCCATGGATTCCTGGGGCCTCGGGAAGCGGGGAAGGGCTGATTCCAGCCGGGAATAGCGGCTGGGGGAGGGGAAATCCCGGATCGAGCCCGAGCCCCGAGCTCGGGGGGGTCCGGAAAAGTTGGGAGAGGCTGGAATTGGAGGAATTCCGGCCAAGGGGAGTCTCCAGGATCCTGGAATGATGGGAGAGACGGTGGAGATTCCTGGGAATGGGAATGTTGGGGGTGGAAGGTCCTGGAAGGGAAAAGGTGGAGCTGGAAGGGTGGGAGATGGGAATTGCAGGAATTCCTGGATGAGGATGGGAGGCTGAGCCAGGCTGGGAATTCTGCATGGAATGAGCTCTTGGAGAGATCCCGAGGGAAAATCCTGTCCAGAGCTGAGTCCATGGGAAGGAATTCCAGAGGGAAGAGCAGGAAAAGGCCGGGAAGAGGAGGTGGGGGTGGGAAACTGGGATGAGGGGAGGAAGGCGCTTCCCGGTCATTCCCGGGATCCAGGAAAAACCTGGATGATCCCAGATGGATGAGGTTGGAATGGCGGAATATCCGGGAATTTTTCTCTTGGGAATGGCAGGGAAGAGGGATTTGGGGTGCCCTTGGATGTGGGGAGGGATCTGGGGAAGCTGCTGGAGGAGGAAAACCAGGAATTCTTGGAAGTTCGCCCGTTTGGAGCTGCCATTCCATGGAGGAAGCAAAGAAACTCCTGGGAATGTTCTCCTGAACTCCGGGATGGAATTGGAGGAGCGGGAGCTGCTCTGGGCTGGATTTCCTTGGGAATTTCCAGGAATATTCCAGGCAGGAATTTCCAGGAGCTTTCCATGGAATCCTGGCTCCCACCTGGAGCTGCCATTACCTGTTGGAATCAAATTCCTGGGAATGTTCTCCCGAACTTTGGGATTGCAGGAAGGAGGAGCGGGAGATTCCCTGTGCAGGTTTTCCTTGGGAATTCCCGGGAGCTTTTCCTTGGGAATTCCCGGGAGCTTTTAATCCAACCCTGGCTCCCACCTGGAGCTGCCATTCCCTGTTGGAATCAAATTCCTGGGAATGTTCTCCCGAACTTTGGGATCTCAGGGCTGGAATTGGAGCAGCAGGAGCTGCTTTTCCTGCGGAATTCCCAGGATTTTCCGGTTGGGTTTTCCAGTGAAAATTCCAGCACCGTCCTGAAACTTTGGAATGCCAAAGGCGAGACTCAATCCAGTTCTTTTTATGGAAAAGAATTCCAGCAGAGGAGAGGCTGCCCTTGATCCGCTCGTGCCGGATCATGAGGGAGGAAATGAGATGGGAGAACCGAGAGCCTCCGGCACGGAAATTCCAAGGGCACCGGGAAAAATCCTTCCCAGGCACAGCAGGGAGGGAAAATCCAGCCTGGAAACCTGGGAAAAATCGGGAATGCTGGGTTTGGAGTCTCATTTCTCGGCCCTTTGGGATGAGGAGGAGTTTTCCTCTCCGTGGGCACATTCCCAGCTGCTCCCAGGAAACAAAGGGAAAGTTGGGAATTCTGTGGCGCTGGATTTGTGGAATTCTTGTTGGAGCAGCTGGAGGTTGCTGGGATAGATGGATTGGTTTGTCAGGGAATAATTCCGGATTCTGGGATTCCTCTCTCCACCTTCAGACCCCTTTTCCGGCTGCAATTCCCATGGGAATGCAGCTCTGGAACCTTCCAGATCCCGGGATTCCTCTTTCCACAGGATCCTCTTCAGGAGGCTCCGGGGGCACCTTCGGGATGAGCTTTGAGGTCCTTCCCAGCCAAAGCAGCCCGGGCTCCTGGAATTCGGGAATCCTTGCCCACGGAATGCCGGCAGTGCCTCGGGAAGGGCCCGCGAGCCGCCCCGGGCTGGGCAGGGGCTGCCAGGGATCCGTGCAGGGAGAGGCCGGGAAAAGCGGGATCTGGCCCGGGATCGGGGCCGCGGGAGCTTTGCTGGGAGCCGGGCAGGGATCGGGAACGGCCTCGTGGCTCTGCACAGCTCCTGCCCGGAGGCAGCGGGGATCGGGATCTGCTGTGGGAATGAGGCCGGGAAAAGAGGGAACGGCCTCGGGCTGCGCCGGGGCAGGGGCAGGGGCAGATCTGGGAATTTCCCCATGGAAAGGGCGCTCAGGCCTTGGAACCGCCCGGGGAGGTTTGGAGTCGCCATCCCTGGAGGTGTCCGAGGAATTCCGGGATGTGGCTCTCAGGGCTGGGATGAGGCCGAGCTTGGACTCGGTGACGTTGGAATTCTTTCCCCACCTCAATAACTCCGTGATGATTTGGAGAAGGGACGTTCCAAGGTCATCTCATCCCTATCCATGAGATCATTCCCATCCCATTCCATGGCAGGGACACCTCCCACTGTGCCAGGCTGCTCCAGCCCCAATGTCCAGCCTGGCCTTGGCCACTGCCAGGGATCCAGGGGCAGCCCCAGCTGCTCTGGGCACCCTGGGCCAGCCCCTGCCCACTCTCCCAGCCAGCAATTCCCAATTCCCAATCTCCCACCCAGCCCTGCCCTCTGGCACTGGGAAGCCATTCCCTGGCTCCTGGCCCTCCAGGCCTTGGCCCCAGTCCCTCTGCAGCTCTCCTGGAGCCCCTTTAGGCCCTGCAAGGGGCTCTCAGCTCTCCCTGGAGCTTTCTCCTCTCCAGGGGAACATTCCCAGCTCTCCCAGCTTTTCCTCCCAGCTCCATCCCTTGAATCCTCCCGGAGCCTCCTCTGGATTCACTCCGACAGTTCCACGTCCTTCCCGGGATCCTTCCCGATCCCAGATTTCCCTTTTTAGCCGCATTTCCCTGGATCTGTTCATTCCAGAGCTTCTCCGTGGCTACGCCAGGGCTCGGAATTCCTGGGGAAGTTTTGCCTTCATCCCAAGGTCAGGAATTTCTCCTCCTCCTCCTGGTTTTTCCTCTGGGAAGGTCATTTGGGAAGAAGCCAGGACGCCGCTGGTTCCTGGTTGGAAAATTATCCAAGCCCTTGGCAATGCCATCTGTCCCTACTCCGCCTTTTCCCGGGCTCAATTCCTTCATTTCAGGTCAGGCCGGGATTTTTCCATTGGGATTGGACGGATTTCGGGTCAACGGGAAAAGTTCCGCGGAATTTCAGCTTTGAACTTCCCGAAATCCCAATTTCCTGCCTGGAAATCCAAGGAAAATTTTGGGATTTAGGGATGATTTGGTGGGATGGCCTCAGGATTTTTGTGGGAAAAAGGGTTGGAATTGTGGCTGCTCCATCCCTGGAATTGTCCAAGGCCAGCTTGGAGCGAGCTGGGAATGTGGCAATTGGTAGGGATCGGAATGGGACAATCCTCAAGGTCCTTCCCAGCCAAACCATCCCAGAATTCCATGAATTCTCGTGTCCCTTTGCCTCCGCTTCCCATTCCAGTGGAGGGATCTTGCTCGGGATTAAAAAATTCCCAACTTTTTCCGTGCTTTGCTTTTCCTGCAGCGTCGAGTTTTGCCGGGAAGATCCCTCTTCCCAAATTTCCACATCCGCAGGGAAGCTCGGAAGTGTTGGGAGCTCCTCGGTCCCAATCCGACTGTTTCCTGCAGCATTCCCGGATTTTTCATTCCCTACTTCCCTGGTTTTAATGGAATTTCTTCCTTGTTTGGAGAAGACTGAGAATTCCCACGGCAAACTTGGCCGGGATCCATTGGAGTCATCCCAGAGTTTCTGAAATTCCCGAAAAAAGGAGACTTTTTAGAAAGGAGTGGATAAAAAACCATCGGAAAATGATGGAAATCTCCAGGATGAGGGGGGGGTGATTCCGGAATATTCCCATTTGTCCCTGGAATCTGGGAGAAAAGCTGGGAATTCCCATCAGTTATCCCTGGAGAAATCCTGGAGATAAGCGAGGGAGATCCCAGCAAAACTGGGATTTTTGGGACGGAATTCCCACATTTCCTGTGCTTTTCCCTCCGTTTTTTGGGACACAATTCCCACATTTCCTGCTCTTTTCTCTCCATTTTTTGGGAACAGAATTCCCACATTTCCTGCTCTTTTCCCTCCATTTTTTGGGACACAATTCCCACATTTCCTGCTTGTTTCCCTCCGTTCCTTGGGAACAGAATTCCCACATTTCCTGCTCTTTTCCCTCCTTTTGGGGACAGAATTCCCACATTTCCTGCTTGTATCCCAAGCCTGGCCTTGGATTGTGGCCTCAGCTCCGGAGCCGGATCCAAATCCGGCAGAATTTCCCAATTCCCGAGGTTTTGCTGGGATTTCCACGTTGATCCCGATGGATTTTCCTCGGCTCCCGGTTTTGGATGGATCCTTTCCTTTGGAATGGGATCCGTTTTCCCACTCGGATGAGCAGCGGCCTCGGCCTTGGCACCAAAATCCTTCCTTTAGATCATTCCCAGAGCTGGAATTGGGAGCAAAGAGAGGATTTTCCCTGGAATTCTCAGGAAGAGCCTCCATTATCAACCCGATCTGGGATCATTCCCTGGATCTTTTCAGGAATCAGAGCCTCAGCATTCGGGATCAGGAGCAGGGAACACAGAAACCTTCGATTTGGGAGTGAAATTCCCAGATTTTGGCAAATTAACAGAATTCCCGCTTTTTTTGGGTTTTAAATTTGAAGGAATCATTTCGGTGCTCCGGCATTTCCCGGCGCTTTTCCCAGGATTTGGCGCTCGAGCGTCGCTTTTCTCCATCCTCTGGAAAAATCTCCTTCCCCGGGGGAATTCCATTGGCTGCCCATCCCTGAATTATGGGATGTTCCCAGAAAAACCCAGAAACGAGCTGGCACCTTAGGAATGGAAACCTCTTCGGGTTTTGGGAATGATTCCCAGATTTTCCTGGGAATTCAAGATGGATTTGCTCCCTCCTTGGCTCCGGATAAGCTTGGGAATCCTCGTTATTCCCACCTGGAATGAGACCCCATAAACGAGGGCCTCCAAGTGACCTCGAATCCCAACCAGCTGGAATTCGGGAAGTGCCGTCACTGCCCGGATTTCCTTGGAAAACGGAGCAATCCGGGAGATATTCCAGTCGGGAATATTTGGCGCTGAGCTGGCAGCTGGCCCCGATTCCCATCCCAAAATTAGAAAATCCCTCATGAATTCCACTCCTCATCCCGGTGTCCCTCAGGCTGACCTCGGAGCTGTCCCAGTTTTCCAGCGTGACCCGAAATTCCAAAGGGGGGGGGATTCAGATTCCGTAGGGTTGGGGAGCATTGGGATCACGGAGCTGGGAAAAGCCGGGAATGGGGACAGGTGGGAAGAGCAGGCGTTGGGTTTTCATGGATTGTGTTCTTCGGGATCCGGTTTGGGTGGAATTCCAGCGGGATTTGGGGTCTTTTTGGGGTTTGGAGGGTTCTCCATGGTCTGAGCTGGAATTCCAGCGGGATTTGGGATTTTGTTTGGGTTTGAAGGGTTCTCCTTGATCTGAGCTGGAATTTCAGTGGGATTTGGGATCATTTTTGGGTTTGGAGGGGTGTCCATGGTCCAGACCTGGAATTCCATCCCAATTTGGGCTCTTTTTTGGGGATTTTGGGGTTGTCCATGGTCCTGACCTGGAATTTCACCCAAATTCGGGATGTTTTTTGGGATTTTTAGGGATTGTCCATGGTCCTGACCTGGAATTTCACCCAAATTCGGGATCTTTTTTGGGATTTTTGGGATTGTCCGTGGTCTGAGCTGGAATTTCATCCCAAATTTGGGCTCTTTTTGGGATTTTTGAGAGCTGTCCATGGTCCTGACCTGGAATTCCATCCCAAATTCAGGATTTTTTGGGATTTTTTGGGAGCTGTCCATGATCCTGACCTGGAATTTCATCCCAATTTGGGCCCTTTTTGGGATTTTTGGGAGCTGTCCATGGTCCTGACCTGGAATTCCATCCCAATTTGGGCTCTTTTTTGGGGTTTTTTGGGATTGTCCGTGGTCCTGACCTGGAATTTCACCCAAATTCGGGATCTTTTTTTGGGATTTTTGGGATTGTCCATGGTCCTGACCTGGAATTCCATCCCAATTTGGGCTCTTTTTTGGATTTTTGGGATTGTCCATGGTCCTGACCTGGAATTTCGCCCAAATTCGGGATCTTTTTTTGGGATTTTTGGGATTGTCCATGGTCCTGACCTGGAATTCCATCCCAATTTGGGCTCTTTTTTGGATTTTTGGGATTGTCCGTGGTCCTGACCTGGAATTTCACCCAAATTCGGGATGTTTTTTGGGATTTTTAGGGATTGTCCATGGTCCTGACCTGGAATTTCATCCAAATTCGGGATGTTTTTTGGGATTTTTAGGGATTGTCCATGGTCCTGACCTGGAATTTCAGCAAAATTTGGGCTCTTTTTTGGGATTTTTTGGGATTGTCCATGGTCCTGACCTGGAATTCCATCCCAATTTGGGATCTTTTTTGGGATTTTTTGGGGTTGTCCATGGTCCTGACCTGGAATTTTACCCAAATTTGGGCTCTTTTTTGGGATTTTTGGGAGCTGTCCATGATCCTGACCTGGAATTCCATCCCAAATTCAGGATTTTTTGGGATTTTTTGGGAGCTGTCCATGATCCTGACCTGGAATTCCATCCCAATTTGGGCCCTTTTTGGGATTTTTGGGAGCTGTCCATGGTCCTGACCTGGAATTCCATCCCAATTTGGGCTCTTTTTTGGGATTTTTGGGATTGTCCGTGGTCCTGACCTGGAATTTTGGCAAAATTTGGGCTCTTTTTTGGGGTTTTTTGGGATTGTCCGTGGTCCTGACCTGGAATTTCACCCAAATTCGGGATCTTTTTTTGGGATTTTTGGGATTGTCCATGGTCCTGACCTGGAATTCCATCCCAATTTGGGCTCTTTTTTGGATTTTTGGGATTGTCCATGGTCCTGACCTGGAATTTCGCCCAAATTCGGGATCTTTTTTTGGGATTTTTGGGATTGTCCATGGTCCTGACCTGGAATTCCATCCCAATTTGGGCTCTTTTTTGGATTTTTGGGATTGTCCGTGGTCCTGACCTGGAATTTCACCCAAATTCGGGATGTTTTTTGGGATTTTTAGGGATTGTCCATGGTCCTGACCTGGAATTTCATCCAAATTCGGGATGTTTTTTGGGATTTTTAGGGATTGTCCATGGTCCTGACCTGGAATTTCAGCAAAATTTGGGCTCTTTTTTGGGATTTTTTGGGATTGTCCATGGTCCTGACCTGGAATTCCATCCCAATTTGGGATCTTTTTTGGGATTTTTTGGGGTTGTCCATGGTCCTGACCTGGAATTTTACCCAAATTTGGGCTCTTTTTTGGGATTTTTGGGAGCTGTCCATGATCCTGACCTGGAATTCCATCCCAAATTCAGGATTTTTTGGGATTTTTTGGGAGCTGTCCATGATCCTGACCTGGAATTCCATCCCAATTTGGGCCCTTTTTGGGATTTTTGGGAGCTGTCCATGGTCCTGACCTGGAATTCCATCCCAATTTGGGCTCTTTTTTGGGATTTTTGGGATTGTCCATGGTCCTGACCTGGAATTTCACCCAAATTCGGGATCTTTTTTGGGATTTTTAGGGATTGTCCATGGTCCTGACCTGGAATTTTACCCAAATTTGGGCTCTTTTTTGGGATTTCAGGAGCCGCCCGTGCTCTGACCCGGATGAGGAGCCCACACCTCCCTGGACAACATTCCAGGGGATAATTCCCAGGGATTTTAGGGAGCCCATTCCCACGTTCCATGTCCGTGTTGTTCTGCTCTGCACATTTCCCATGATTTTTTCTCTTTCCCATGATTTTTTCTCTTTTCCATGGTTTTTCTCTTTCCCATTCCCATCCATGCTCCAGGCCAGCAGCTCCGTGAAGTAGGTAACTATGGAATTTTTTCCTTGGTTTTTTTTTTCCCCCTCCTGGCTTTCTCCTTTTTCCCACTTTTTTCCCTCGCCGTGGCTTCCGTGTGGGGGGAGTTTTCCAAGATTTTTAGAGCTCCGCTTTTCCCGGTTTCCCCTTCATTCCTGCTGTTTATTCCGGATGGGATCGAGGGGCCGGAGCACAAGGAGGGACCTTCCTCTCCCATCCTGATTTTCCTGCAATTCCCAAAGTTTCCCTGTGCTTGTCTGTCATGGAATTCCCAGAAAACCCAAACTGGGAAAAAAATCCTGGGATGGGGTTTGATGGGAGCTGTGGGTGAGGAATCTGGGGGGAATCGTGGCTCAGGAATCCCGTGGGAATTCTGGATGAGGAATTCTTTGGGAGCTGCGCTCTTTTCCTGCTGCTCAGGGATTTGGGATTTTGGGAAGAGGCGCTTCCAGCCCCTTGTTGTTCATGGAAACAATTCCCGGTGCTCTTGGCGCGGCTTTGGATTTTCCAGGAAAATCCATCCTGTCCCGGTGATCCCTGGAAATCTGATCCCTGATCTGGGCTGGTTTTTCCTTGGGATTTTCCAGGATGATTCCATGTGGGAATTTCCAGGAGCTTTCCATGGAATCCTGGGGGGATTGGCAAGCATCGGATGGGGCAGAGCTGATCCCAAAAAATTCCGTTGGCCATCCCAATATTTCCATGTGCTCCCCTCGCCTTCCTCTGCTTTGATATCCATGGGAAACCCATGGCAAAGCCCATGGAAAATGCTCTTTTCCTGGTGTTTGCCAAGGAAGCCCCGCTGGCTCCAGGTGGATTCCAATTCCCAGGAAAATCCCACCCAACAGGAGTTGGGACCAGCGGGATTTCAAGCTGGGAATTGCCTCGTCCAGGCTGCTGTTCCCGTCAGGAAAAGGAGAGGGAAAATGGAATTTTCCCATCCGATTCACGTGGATTAAACCCGGCAACACCGTTGGAGTTGGGAATTCCGGGTGCCGCAGAATTCCTGAAAGAATAAACGATGGGAAAAGAGGGAACGGCCTCAGGTTGGGATCAGCAGGAATTTCCCCATGGAAAGGGCGCTCAGGCCTCGGAAGGGGCTGCCCAGGGAGGTTTGGAGCCGCCATCCCTGGAGGAATTCCAAGGAATTCCTGGATGTTGGGCTGGGAATAAGGTGAGACTTGATCATCCAAGAGGGCTTTTCCAAGCTCAGGAATTCCGGGATTTCTGTGTTCAATCCCAAGGAACAGCTGGATTTTCCCAAGGGCCGGGAAGTGCTGCTCCAGAGGCAGCTCCGACTGCAGCAGGGTCAGGGCTGCTCAGAAATCTTGGAATTCCCATGGGAAAAAAAAACCCCTCCAGGAGCAAAATGGCCACAGGTTTTTAAGGAAAAGGTGACGTCATCCTCCTTTTCCCTCTCCCTGCCCACCGGGATGAGCTTGGAGCTGCCGATTCCGAGCTGGGGAGGAACAGCAGGATCCAAAGGAATCCATCATTTTTTTCCTGGATTTCAGATCAATCCATGGAAATCAGAACTATCCCAAATAAATCCAGCGGGAATCTGGTGTTGGCATTCCCGTAGGAAAGCTTGGATTGGGAATTTTTCCGTATCCTGGTGCATAATAATTAAAAATTGGGAGAAAACCAGGAATATTCCCTGGAAAATGGGGGTTTGCATTCCCAGCTGCTGGGGAGTTGGGAATTTTTGGGAATATGCTCGGGAAATCCCTGTCTGGCAGTGGATCCCTGCTTCCCACAGCATCCCGTTCATTGGGAATTCCCAGCTGCAGGGAGCTGGAAGTGCTCCTTGGAATTCTGGCTCCGGCCTTAAAGGAGAAGGGAGCGATTCCCTGGGAAGTGCGGGAGGAAGCGCGGGATTTATTCCCTGTGGAATGGGAATGGCTTTGGAAGGGAATGGGATGGGTTTGGGAAGAGCCTGGAGCGGCGGGAAGGGGCTGGAAAAGCTGGAAAAGCCTTTCTTGGGAAGCCTCTGTGGTGAGGAGGGGATGGGAATGGGGCAGAGAGGGATGGAATGGGAATGGGAATGTGGCAATGGGACTAGGGCAGTGGGAATGGGAATGGGAATGGGAATGGGGCAGTGGGAATGGGAATGGGAATGGGGCCGTGGGAATGGGAATAGGGCAGTGGGAATGGGAATGGGAATGGGGCAGTGGGAATGGGAATGGGGCCGTGGGAATGGGAATGGGAATAGGGCAGTGGGAATGGGAATGGGAACTGGGAATGAGGCAGTGGGAATGGGAATGGGGCAGTGAGAATGGGACAATGGGAACGGGAATGGGAACTGGGAATGGGGCAGTGGGAATGGGAATGGGACAATGGGAGTGGGAATAGGGGAGTGGGAATGGGAACTGGGAATGGGAATGAGGCAGTGGGAATGGCAGTGGGAATGGGGCAGTGGGAATGGGAATGGGGCAGTGAGAATGGGACAATGGGAATGGGGCAGTGGGAATGGGAATGGGAATGGGAACTGGGAATGAGGCAGTGGGAATGGGAATGGGGCAGTGAGAATGGGACAATGGGAATGGGAATGGGAACTGGCAATGAGGCAGTGGGAACTGGGAATGGGGCAGTGGGAATGGGAGTGGGACAATGGGAACGGGAATGGGGCAGTGGCAATAGGGGAGTGGGAGCTGGGAATGGGAACTGGGAATGGGAACTGGGAATGGGGAAATGGGAATGGGAACTGGGAATGGGGCAATGGATGCTGGGAATGAGTTCTGGAATGGGGGAGTCGGATCTGGGAATGGGAACGGGAATGGGACAATGGGAGCCAAACCGGATTCCCGAGGACTCAGCTGCTCCCCCTCGGATGTGGATCCAGGTTTTCCATGGATTTTGGGGCCGGTTCTGCCCTTTGTGCCTCATTCCAAGCGGGATGTGCCCATCCCGATCCCTGCCTGCATTCCCAGGGCTCTCCTGCCTGGTTCTCTGGGAATTCTGGCCGGGATCCAGCGCTCCCAGGGCTTCCCATGGAGCTCCTCATCCTGCCAGGAGCTGCTCTCCCGCTGCTCTGGGGGCGGGAATTCCGAGGATTCCTTCCCTAAGGCTGCTGAGGATTCCTTCTCCCGGGGATTTTTCAGGATGGGGGATTCCCAAATCCTGCTGGTTTCCAACTGGGAATTAGAACAGGGAGTGACAAAGCTGATCCCAAAATTTTCCTCGATCCCTGCTTACGGGGCTGATCCCAGAATTTCCCAGGAGCGGGGATTGTCCAGGGAGGGATTTGGAAAATCCCCTCAGGCTGGAGTAGCATCCAAGACATTTCCCAGCCTGGATTAGCCAAGGAATTTCCTCCGCTGGAATGGCGTTAATCCCTCAAAAACATCCCGGCTTTTCAGCGGGAGGAGGATTCCAGCGGATTCCGGTGGCAGCCAAAGGGATTCCCTGAACTCCCGGGGCTCCTCCTCCTCCCGGGAAAAGCTCGGAGCAGCCTGGCAGCAGGGCCGGGTTTCCTTGGATCCCTGACTCCTTTCCCATCCATGTTTTCCGTGGGCATGGGTGCGAGACAGCTCCGGCTGCTCTTCCCGAGTTTCTGACGCTCGGGAATGCTGAGCTGCTGCTTCCCAAGCCAGGAATGCTCCTGGAAAAACCCTGGGAAACATCAGAGTATGTGGGGAATGCAGGGAATAAACATCGGGAAAAGGAGCTGCTCCAAGGGCTGGGAGAGCTGGGAATGTTCCCCTGGAGAAGGGAAGGCTCCAGGGAGAGCTGAGAGCCCCTTGCAGGGCCTAAAGGGGCTCCAGGAGAGCTGCAGAGGGACTGGGGCCAAGGCCTGGAGGGCCAGGAGCCAGGGAATGGCTTCCCAGTGCCAGAGGGCAGGGCTGGATGGGAGATTGGGAATTGGGAATTGCTGGCTGGGAGGGTGGGCAGGGGCTGGAATGGAATTCCCAGAGCAGCTGGGGCTGCCCCTGGATCCCTGGCAGTGGCCAAGGAAAGGCCGGAGCAGCCTGGGATCCGCTGGGATGAAAGCTCGGGAATGGTTCCGGGAGCAGCTCAGAGCAGGGGAGGCCTCTGCCCTCTGGAAAAGCCACGGGATGCAGAGAAGATCCCGAATTTCCAACACAATCCTGGAGAAGGCTCCCAAAAATTCCCGCAGGGATCGTTTTTCCCCCTCCCCCCGGCAGATCAGGAGGAGAAAAATCCCAGGAAGTGGGAAGGGGATGAATCCTGGTTGTTTGTCGGGATCTGCGCTGCATTCCCTGAGTCCCAACCCAGCGGGAATTCCAGCCGCATTCCCGATGGGATGAAGGGAGCGCTTGTGCGGAAAAGGAGGAAAATTTGGCTGCTGGAATTCCAAAAATTCCAGGCTTTGGGTCCCCATTGCTGGGACAGGAGCCAGGGAACGGCTCCCAGTGGGAAAGGGGAGCTTGGGGAGGGATCTTGGGAAGGAATTCCCGGCTGGGCTGGAATTCCCAGAGAATCCCTGGCTGCCCCTGGATCCCTGGAATGTCCAAGGCCCGGCTGGAGCAATCCGGGATCATGGGAAGTGTCCCCGCCCATGGAATTTGTTGGGATTTCAGCTCCATTCCCACCCGAACCATTCCAGGATTCCCTTTCCCCAGAGCGATCCCAGTCTCTTGAAGGAATCCTGCTCCTTTTCCCAAATTCCGGGGTTTTCCCAGGCTGGAGAAGGGATTTGAGGCAGTTCTGATCCGTGGCTCGGGATCCCAACCCCGCTCCATGGCCACGGCACCCCGGATCCACTTGGGAATCCCAGCATTCCCAAACCTTGGGAATCCCAGCGTTCCTGAGCTTTGGGAATTCCCATTCGGAGCTGGAAACAAGCTTTTCCCAGGATTTCCCCCTGGCTGCTGTTGGATCCGTGCCTCATTCCCACTTTTCCCTCCTGGATCCGTCACCCAGCATCCCCTGGATCGGCCCTTCCAGATCCAGCAATTCCAGGATCCCGCTGCTCTCCCGGTGCCGGGAGATTGCAGGAAAAGGGAATTTCTCCCGGGGTTTTTTTCCTATGGAATGTGCTCAGCATTCCACCTTTTTTCTGTTTTCCTTCCTTTTTTTCCCTGGGGTGCTTCCATCGTCATTCCCAGGTTCTGGAAAAGAGGGAATAGCAGGAGGAGGAGAATTCCAGCAGAATCTCCACTGGATCAGATCCCTTTGGATCTTTTCCAGCTCCGGATATTCCCGGATTTTCTGACCCGTCGCCTTTTCCCGGGTGGGATTTCAGGGATATCCGTGCTTGGGAATTTCCCGGGAAGCTGCTGAATCCGGGTGCCTTTGGATCTTCGCGATGCCCCCGGGATCCTCCCTGTATTCCCAACATCCTGGAATTGGCTCCCTGAGGAATCCTGGATCCATGGAATTCTGCTTTTCCAGAATGGAGATGGGAACGGCTTTCCCTATGCCAGGAGCTGGAATTCCCTGGATGCCGGTGGATTTGGATGGGATTTATCCCGGTTTTTGGGTGGAGCGGAGCAGCCAGAGCCATTCCAGGGCCACATTCCCTTGGGAATTCCGCTCCTGTGGCTCCCACCCCGCTGGAGCTGGGATTCCTCGGGATGAAGGAATCGCAACCCTTCGGGAAGGAGAAGTGCGGGGAATTCGGGAATAATGAACCGTGCTGGGATTCATCCCAGTTTTCCAGGCAGGATTGGCTTGGGAATTCTGGGAAATCCTGGAATTCCAAAGCATGGAAAAGGAAAGGCCACAGCTCCATGGAAAACCCATTCCCACTGTGGGAATCCCACTGGGGACGGGATCCAGATCCTCGGGAATAGGGAAGGAAAATGGGAACGATGAGAGGAGAAGGATTCATGGAGCACAGGAAGGATCCGGAACCTCTGGATCAGCAAATCCCATTCCCAACCTCCCTCCTGGCTCCCAAATTTCTGCTGAGGCCGAGAATTGCTCGGGAACGTTTCCCCGGCTCCGGCCGTTCCCTCCCTTTCCCGTTCCCTCTGATTGCCGCTATTTTTTTCCAAGGAATGCTTGATTGGAGCCGGAATGATGGGATAATGACGGGAATAAAAGGCGGATAATTTCCCAAATCAGCTCCTCAGCTGGAGCCGGCGGAGAGGGAACGGCTCCGGGGCTGATTCCGGGATCCATCCGGAGCCGTTCCCGGTGCTGGTTCCCAGATCCATCCGGATCCATTCCTGGTGCTGGTTCCTGGATCCATCCAGATCCATTCCCGGTGCTCATTCCCAGATCCATCCGGATCCATTCCTGGTGCTCATTCCTGGATCCATCCGGATCCATTCCCAATGCTGGTTCCCAGATCCATCTGGAGCCATTCCCGGTGCTCATTCCCGGATCTATCCGGAGCCATTCCTGGTGCTGATTCCCAGATCCATCCGGAGCCATTCCCAGTGCTGGTTCCTGGATCCATTCCTGGTGCTCATTCCCAGATCCATCCAGATCCATTCCCAGTGCTCATTCCCAGATCCATCCGGATCCATTCCCAGTGCTCGTTCCCGGATCCATCCGGATCCATTCCCGGTGCTGGTTCCTGGATCCATCTGGATCCGTTCCCGGTGCTGGTTCCTGGATCCATTCCCGGTGCTCATTCCTGGATCCATCCGGAGCCATTTCCGCTCCCAGGGCTGATTCCTGAATCCATCCAGGGCAGGAAGAGCTCCCGGATTCCCAGATCCATCCAGAGCCATTCCCAACCCTCATTCCCTACACGGATCAGGGACTGATCCTGCGGAACTCCCTGCTGGAATTCCAGCCCTATCCAAGCCCTGTGGGATGAGGATGGGAAAGGATGAGGAAAAATTGGGAATGGCTGAAGGAGAAAAGGCGAATCCAGGGAGATTTTATCCATTTTCCCAACTTTCTGACAGGATCTGAGGTGGGATCGGGATCTGCTGTGGGAATGAGGCCGGGAAAAGAGGGAACGGCCTCGGGCTGCGCCGGGGGAGGGGCAGGGGCAGATCTGGGAATTTCCCCATGGAAAAGGCGCTCAGGCCTTGGAACTGCCCAGGGAGGTTTGGAGTCGCCATTCCCGGAGGTGTCCGAGGAATTCCAGAATGTGGGACAATGCGGGATTTGGGTACCCAGAGTGGAAAAATTGGGGGATTTGGGCATCTAAAGTGGAAAAACTGGAGAATTTGGGTGTCCCGAGTGGGACAGTTTGGGAATTTTGGAATTCAGTCATCCAGAGCGGTACGATTTGGGAATTTGGGTATCTAAAGTGGGAAAATTTGGGGATCTGGGTATCCAAAGTGGCACAATTCAGGATTTGGGCGTCCAGAGTGGAAAAATCTGGGAATTTGGACATCCAGAGTGGGAAAATCCGGGAATTTCAGCTTCAGCAAAGGAATGAAACCCATGGAAAACTCGACATTCCTCAGCTTCCTTCCAGCTTTACCCTTCCCAGGTGGATTCCCGCCGTGCCAGCGCCATCCCGAACTCCACGTTTTCCCAGGATTTCCCCCTGATCTCCCTCTCCCGGTTTTCCGCAGTGCTGAGCATCGGCGAGGGCGGATTCTGGGAAGGCTCCGTGAAGGGCAGGAGCGGCTGGTTCCCGGCGGAATGCGTGGAAGAGGTGCAGATGCGCCAGTATGACTCCAGGCAAGGTCGGTATCCCGGAATTCCGGCCGGGATTCCCAACGGCATCCCCGGCTCACTCCTTCTGGGAGGTGGGGATGGAGGGGATTCTATCCCAAGGGATCGGTTCGGCTCATGGATTCCGCGTCGGGATCTTCCGCAGGGAATGGAGAGTTTGGGATTGGTTGGGATGGGAGCAGAGGAAAAACTGGGAAAATTGGGATTGGACAGCCTGGAAAAGGGGAAAATCTGGGATGAGGCAATTGTGGCTTCCAGGACCTGGAGGAGCCACGGGAAAGATGAAAAGTGGGAATATTCCCAAGGGATGGAGGGGCAGGAGACAGGGAATGGCTTCCGGCTCCAGGATGAGGTGGGAATTGTATCCCAAGGGATGAGTTCGGGTCACGGATTCAGCGTCAGGTGATGGGAATGAGGGACAGGAGAGTTTGGGATTGGTTGGGATGGGATGAAGGAAAAGCTGGGAAAACTGGGATTGGACAGCCTGGAAAAGGGGAAGGTCTGGGATGAGCCAATTGTGGCTTCCAGGACCTGGAGGAGCCACGGGAAAGATGAAAAGCGGGAATGTGCCGGGAGAAACGGAGGCTCCAGGGGGATTTCATCCCTCTCCACAATTTCCTGCCCGGAGGCAGCGGGGATCGGGATCTGCTGTGGGAATGAGGCCGGGAAAAGAGGGAACGGCCTCGGGCTGCGCCGGGGCAGGGGCAGGGGCAGATCTGGGAATTTCCCCATGGAAAGGGCGCTCAGGCCTTGGAACTGCCCGGGGAGGTTTGGAGTCGCCATCCCTGGAGGTGTCCGAGGAATTCCTGGAATTCCACTCCGGGCTGGGATCAGGCCCAGCTTGGACTCGGTGGTCTGGGAATTCTTTCCCAACCTCTGGAATTCTGCGATTCCGCGATTCCCCGCCTGTTCCACCGCCGGCTCCAGGCCCAGAAGAAATGGGAAAATCCCTTTCCCAAGGATTAAAGGCTCAGGAATCTTCCTGTTAAATGGGATTCATCCGATTCCAAACGCTCCCTGGAACCAGAATTCCTGCCGGAAGGAAGAGGGATCTTCCCGCTTTCCAAAGGGGATTTTTCCCTCCTTATTTGCAACCCGAGATTGATTCCTGGGGAAAAAAAGGAGGATGGGGCCATTCCTGGTTGTTTTTCCAGGGTTTTTCCAGCATTCCCTGTTCCTGTATTCCTGCTGGGAGAGCTCCTGGAATTCCATCCCCTCCCATCCCATCCCTCTGGCTCATTCCCGCTATTTTTAGCCGCTCCGTGTCCCTGCGGATCCCGGCGGATCCGGGATCCATCCATCAGCTCCGGAGACTCCGTGACGGCTCCATTAAAGGCGCTGCTATTTCTGGGAGCCGGGAAGGGAGCGGAGGCGCTCGGCCGAGGACAGCCCATAAATCCCGGCTTTTTCTCGGGAATGGGATCCGGGAGGGGTTCGGGAATCGGGGATAACGTGGGGAGGGAGGAGGAGGAGGGGCTGGGAGGGATCGGGAATTCCAAATGGGAATGGAGGGAGAATGAGGAGGGAAGAGGGAATTGGGGTTGGAATGGGAAGTGCTGGGAAGTGTCAGGGCTGGATGCGCTCGTGGAGCTGTCGGGATCGGCTGGGAATTCGGGATCAGGTGGGAATTCGGGATCAGGTGGGAATTTGGGATCAGGTGGGAATTCGGGATGGGCTGGGAATTCGGGATCGGATGGGAATTCAGGATCAGGTGGGAATTCGGGATCGGATGGGAATTCAGGATGGGCTGGGAATTCAGGATCAGGTGGGAATTCAGGATCAGCTGGGAATTTGGGATCAGGTGGGAATTCAGGATCAGCTGGGAATTCAGGATCAGGTGGGAATTTGGGATCAGCTGGGAATTCAGGATCAGCTGGGAATTCAGGATAGGCGGGGAATTCAGGATCAGCTGGGAATCCCTTCCTTCCCTCTTTTCCTTCCTTCCTTCCTCCCTCGCTGAGAGCTGGAGCTCTCCAGAGCTTCCAGCAGGAATTTTTCCATGGAAAAGGCGCTCAGGCCTCGGAAGGGGCTGCCCATGGAATTCCCATCCCTGGAGGAGTCCAAGGAATTCCAGGAATTCCACTCCAAGCTCTGAGCGATCAGTTTGGAATTGGTGACCTCGGAGAGCTTTTCCAACCTCAGCAATCCCGGGATCCTCTCCTGGAGCCCCCCAAAATCCGGGAAGAGGCTGTGGGAGAGCAGATCCCGGGATTCCTGGAGCATGCCCGGCTCCGCAGCCTCTGGCTCCTTCCCGGATCCCATCCCAGCCATCCCAAATTCCCGGTGGGATGAGGAGGAGACGCCACCACCACCGCGAGAGCCTGGGAAGGGAAAGGGAATTTGGGGAATTTTTCCCAAAGGAAAAACATTGGGAATGAGGAAGGACGGGCAGTGGTGGGAATGGAGAGGATCCTGACGCTGATCCATCGGGACAAAGAGCCCGGGAAGGGAAATTCGGGATCTGTGGCTGCCACCACATCCCAACAATCCCATCCCTGAGCCTCATCCCGAGCCCGGGAATCCCGAAGGGAACAATTCCCATCCCGGCAGCGCCTGGAGTGAATCCGGAGGGGACAAATCCGGGCTTGGGAGCACCGCTGGGATTCCGGGACCTTTTCCTTTTCCTTTTCCTTTTCCTTTTCCTCTTTCCCTCCCTTTTTCCCTTTTTTTTCCCTTTTTCCCTTTTTTTTCCCTTTTTCCCTTTTTTTTCCCTTTTTCCCTTTTTTTTCCCTTTTTCCCTTTTTTTTCCCTTTTTCCCTTTTCCCCTTTTCTCCTTTTCCTTTTCCCCTTTTCCTTTTTTCCCTTTTCCCCTCTTTTCCTCCTTCCCTCCTTTCCCTCTTTTCCATGGTTTTCCTCCTTCTCCCTCCTTTCCTTCCTTTTCCTCCTTCCCTCCCTTTTCCCCTTTTCCCCTTTTCCCCTTTTCCCCTTTTCCCCTTTTCCCCTTTTCCCCTCTTTTCCCCTCTTTTCCCCTCTTTTCCTCCTTTTTCCCTCCTTTTTCCCTCCTTTTTCCCTCCTTTCCCTCCTTTCCCTCCCTCCCTCTCCCACAATTCCCACCCTTCCCACACTCCCAGCACTCCAAACCTTTCCCGGCACATCCAACCACGCCCATCCCGCTTTTCAGCCCTTTCCCTGCCTCTCCCCCCCCCCCCCCCCCCCCGCTCATTCCCATCGGGAATCGTTCCTGGATCAGCTCCGCAGCTGCTCCCTGCTGCCGTCCCCTGGTGCCGAGCGGGAGCTTCCCGGGCTGCTCCTTTTCCTTGGAATTTCCCTCTGGAATCACAGCCGGGAAGCCTTCGGAGCAGGGTGGGAACAGGGAGGATTTTCCCGGCTGATCCAAGCAAAGAATTCCCAAATTTTTCTTCCATGTGCTGCCGTCTCCTGATCCCTGGGGGAGCTTCCCAAGTTTCTCCTTTTCCTTGGAATTTCCCTCTGGAATCAGAGCCGGAAACTCCTTGGACCGGTGAGAATTTTCCCGGCCTGATCCAGGTGGAGAATTCCCAAATTTCATTCCATGTGCTGCCATTACCTGGGAGCTTCCTTTTCCTTGGAATTTCCCTCTGGAATCCCAGCTGGGAACCCCTCGGAGCACTGAGATTTTTCCCACCCCAATCCAGGGAATTTCCTGCCCATTCCCTGCTTTTATTCCGTTCAGTCCGGAACTTTCTCCCAGTGGGAATAATTCCATGATTTTTCCGAGGCAGTTCCTCCCGGGAATTCAGGGATGGAGCTCTTGGAACAACAATTCCATGGGAATCTTCCAGCGATTCCAGCAGGCTCCAAGGAATCTCCTTCCCGCTTAGGAAACCCCTGGGAATGGCCTGGAAAAGCCCCTTGGATCCCTGGGAATGCTTCCCTCTCCCAGATCCCTGGGAATCGCTGGGCTCTTCCCTCCTGGAATGCTGCACATCCCAAATTTTGGGATCTCCCCGTTCTCCAGTGCTTTACGGGAAATATTCCAGGCGCTTTTCCCAGATATTTCTTTAGGGATTTATGGATTGTGCACCTGGAACCCACCCGGAAAAACGGGAATTTGGGGATTTGAGGGGGTGGGGGGAGGGAATCCCAGCACGGCAGGAGCACGGTTCCCTTAGGAATTCCGAGTATTCCATGGAAAGCTGGATGCTGGGAAACCACCAGCAGGTGGCGGCCAAAGAATCCCGGGATCAGCATCCCTGGGATCAGCCTTGGGATGGGATGGGATGGGATGGGATGGGATGGGATGGGATGGGATGGGATGGAGCAGCTGATCCAAGCCTGGATTCCTCCCGGAGCTGTTTCCATCCCTGGAATTCCGTGGGATGAGGAGAAGGCCCAGCAATTCCCAGGATCCCTGTGCCCGGAGCGAGTGGAAATCCCGGGAATGTTCTGTCTTTTCCCAGCCTGAATTGGGTGGGATGGGGATCAGAGGGATTGGGATAGGCCGGATCCGTGGGATGAGGGACAACGAAGGCTCGGGATCACCCCAATTCCCTGGAATGCTCCAGAGGGGCTGGAAAACTGGGAAAAGCCCTGGGGCTGGACACACCTGGAATTCCAGCGGCTCATCCCTGGATCCCACGGATCCTGCCCGTCCCATTCCATGCCCGGTTTGGCTTTTCCATCTTGGAATGTGCCTTGGGAAGCTCAAAACCGGGAAAACCATCGGGATGAGCTGGAGAAAGTCGGGATTGATTCCCAATCCAGCGTGGGGAAGGAGAATTCCTCCAAATTCCCCGGGAAATTCCTCCAAATTCCATGGAAAAGCCAGCGGAGCATCCCAGCTCCGGGATTGTGGAATGTGGGGCCTGGAATTGCTGGAATGAGGCCGGGGGTGGGATGGGAGCTCGGGTTTGGCTCCGGGAGGGGCTGGAGCAGCGGGAATTGTCCTTTTCCATGGATTTTATGGATAAGGGACGGCCGGAGCTGGGGGCTGTTATCCAAGGGGAGAAAAGTGTGGGAAAGGCAGGGAAAGAGGGATTTGGGAATTGTCCAGAGCCCCCTGGAGTGCTGGGGAAGGAGGACGAGGCTGGGAATGGACGGAATTCCAGGGATTTTAGGGAAAATTTCATCCCTCGGGACAAGGACAGGGAGGGGGGGTCGGATCCAGGGAAGGGAGCGGAGCTGGAAAACTCCCTTGGGATCGGTGCCAGGGATTTTTGGGGGATGGCGCCTCCCTCATTCCCACTTTTCCTCATAATTCCCACATTCCCGGAGATCCGGTGACCTCCAGGAGAGCGCGGAATTCCCGGGATCATTCCCAGCTCTTCCCATCCCTGCTGAGGTGGGAAAAGCGTGGAAGCAGACCTGGAATGTGGCTGCTCCCTCAGGATTGGAGTTTTCCATAGGGTTGAGTCTCCTGTGTAATTCCAGCCGGGAATTCCGGTGGAATTTGACCCCGGAGGAGTTCCAGGAACGCCTCCGACATTCCCAGGAATTCCTTGGCCGCACGGATTCTCCTTCTCCGCGGAGAAATTCCCGCCCGGAAATGAAATTCCCGGCGTTTGCGGAGCCGTCGGGAGAGGCGGGAAAAGCCGGGAATAATTCGGGATGTGGGATTTTTTCCCTCCAGAAACCAGGGAAGACCGGACCAAGCGGCTTTTCCGGCACTACACCGTCGGATCCTACGACAACTTCACCTCCCACAGGTAAGGAGCCGCTCCCGGGAATCCCGGGAATTCTCATTCCCATGGAAAAGCTGCCCTTGTCCTCCCGGAGATCTCGAATTCCACGGGAAGGGAATTTTGTCCGGGAGTTTTGGGTGGTGGGAGGCGGAATTCCCGGTGCTGGATGAGGCTGAGGGCAGCGGAGGATCCAAGGTTCTGGAGAATTCTGGGAATGTGCTCCCGTTCCTGGGCCGTGTCCCAGTGATGGATCCAACATTCCAGAGGACTTTGGGAATGTTTCCCATTCCCGGCTCATTTCCCAGGGGAGGATCCAAGGTTTTGGAGGAGTTCGGGAATGCGGCCGCATTCCTGGTTTGTGTCCCTATGGAGGATCCGATGTTCTGGAAAATTCTGGGAATGTTTCCCATTCCCAGCTCATCTCGGCGGAGGATCCAAGGTTCTGGAGAATTCTGGGAATGTGATCGCATTCCCAGCTTTTTTTCCCAATGGAGGATCCAAAGTTTGGGAATGTGGCCGCATTCCCGGCTCCTGTCCCAGTGATGGATCCAACATTCCAGAGGACTTTGGGAATGTTTCCCATTCCCGGCTCGTTTCCCAGGGGAGGATCCAAGGTTTTGGAGGAGTTCGGGAATGCGGCCGCATTCCTGGTTTGTGTCCCTATGGAGGATCCGACGTTCTGGAAAATTCTGGGAATGTTTCCCATTCCCGGCTCATCTCGGTGGAGGATCCAAGGTTCTGGAGAAATTTGGGAATGTGATCGCATTCCTGGCTCATTTCCCAGGGGAGGATCCAAGGTTCTGGAGAATTCTGGGAATGTGATCGCATTCCCAGCTTTTTTTCCCAATGGAGGATCCAAAGTTTGGGAATGTGGCCGCATTCCCGGCTCCTGTCCCAGTGATGGATCCAACATTCCAGAGAACTTTGGGAACGTGCTCCCATTCCTGGTTCGTGTTCCGATGGAGAATCCAAAGTTCTGGAAAATTCTGGGAATGTGCTCCCGTTCCTGCCTCGTTTCCCAGGGAAGAATCCAACACTCGGGAAAACTTTGGGAATATTTCCCACTCCCGGCTCCTGTCCCAGGGGAGGATCCGAGGTTCTCGAAAAGTTTGGGAATGTGGCCGCATTCCTGGATCCGGGAATGTGCTGGAGCTCCGCGATTCCCGGAGGGAGGAGCAGCGGCTTTCCCTGCAATGGGATCCCTTTTCCGGGGAACTCTCAGAATTCCCAACCCCATCGGAGCTGGAGGAGGTTTTGCCTTGGGCCGAGGAATTCTGCGGATCCGTGGAATTCCGGGAATTTTGCAGCTCATCCACAACGTTTTCCTTGGTTTTGGAGCTCCTTATCCCAAATTTTGCCGCCCGGAGCGTTCCCCATTCCGAGGAATTTGTGGAATTTGGGTTGATCCTCGAAATTCCCAGGATTTGCTGCTCCGGGGCTGTTCCTGTGGGAAAACACCAGGAAAAATCGGGAAAGAGGAAAAAACAAGGGAAAAATGATCCATGGCCAAAGGGAAGCTCCGGGAAATCCCTGCTGGGATCACTGGAAAAGCAGGAAAAGGTGGGAATTCCCGGGTGAGGAGGAATTCCATCGGATCAGCGGAAGAAGAGGCGGGATTGAATCCCATGGAATTCCTGGAGAAGGGATTTCCTTCGGGAATCACATCCTGTGAGAATGCCGGGAGGAGCAGTTGGAATTCCTGGGAATTTTCACCGGGAAAACATTCCCTGGAGGCTCCGAAACTCCCAGAGAGGAGGGGGGCGGGAAGGGGAATTTCAGGAGCCGGATCCGGCCTGGAAAAGACTTGGGAAGAGCCGGAGCGGGATTGGATCCACGGGAAGGGCCTGGGCGGATCCCGCTCCGGGAAATCCTTCGGGAATTGTTTGGGTTCCGGGCGGGACAAAACCGAGCTTGGGAATTGCCGGGAAGGGGAAAATCCCAACTTCGGGATTGGGAATTCTGCGGGATCGTGGAAGGGCTTGGGCTGGGCTTAAAACTCCGTCTTCAGGCCCAGATTAAAGCTCATTCATCAGACCCAGCTCAACCCTCGCTCCTTAGGCCCGGCTTTGGGCTGGACCTTTAGGCCCGGCTTTGGGCTGGACCTTTAGGCCCGGCTTTGGGCTCATTTCTGAGGCCCAGATTGAAACTCCTTCTTTAGGCCCAGATTGAGATTCACACTTCAGGCTCGGCTTAGACTCCTTTTTAAGGACCAGATTAAAACTCCTTCTTTAGGCCCAGCTTTAGGCCTGGGTTTAGGCTCAGGTTTCGTCTCGTTTTTGGAACTCGTCCTGAGGCTCGTTCTTTAGGCCCAGATGAAATCTCGTGGTTTAGACCCAGCTTTAGAGTCATTCTCTAGGCGCAGATTGAGATTCAAACTTTAGGCCTGGATTAAGACTCATTCCTTAGGCCCAGCTTTAGACTGGACCTTTGGGCCCAGATTGAAATTCATTCCTTAAATCCAGGTTAAAATTCATCCCTTAAATCCAGGTTAAAACTCATTCTTCAGACTCAGATTTAAACTCATTCCTTAGGCCCAGCTTAAGCGTCGAGGTTGGTCCCAGCTCCCTCCGAGGGCGTCCGAGGCTCCAATTTTGGCGTCTCCTTCAGAAATAATCGGGAAAATCCGGGATTTTTCCCAGGTTTTTTCCGCACAAACCCTCGGGACCGAGGGATTCCTCGGAAGCGGAGCCAGGAACTCTCCAAGGCTGGAAAAAACATTCCCAGGCGGGAATTCTTCCGTCGTTCCCGGCTCTGTTTCCGATGCCGGGTGTGGGGGAGCAGCGACCGGGATCAGCTTGGAGCAGCAGCTGGAAAATCCCGGAGCAATTCCCACTCCTGGCTTTGAGATTCCAGGGAAAACCTTGGAAGCTGAGGCAGGGTGGGATGGATGCTCCGGGATCCGGGGCGGGAATGGGGTTGGGAATTCCCTCTTTTTCGGGCTTCCTGAAAAAAGAGCTTGGAATGTGGGGATGGGGATCTTTGGGAATGGGAGCAGAGCTGGGCATGGAATGAAGGGAATTTTGGGGGGTGGAATTTCCTCTGGAGCAGGAAAGCCTCTGGAAATCCCCAGGAATGTTGGGATAAATCCGGATTGGAGACGGAAAAACTCCCCCGAGCTGCGTTTCCCACCATTCCCAGGTTTCCTTTGGAATCAGGAATCCCCCAAAGGGGGAGCAGAGGCTGCTCCGGAGCTGGGAGGTGCTGGATGCTCCCAAAATTCCCATCATTCCCAAAATCCAGGAATGGGAAAAAAAAACAGGGCAGAGCTCGGAAAAATTCACCCGGAGGGGAAGAAGAATCCGAGCTCGGCTTTATCCGAAGGGAAATCCCGGCGGGAATTGCCTTTGGGATTAAAGGAGGGGATTAAAGAGGCTCCGAATTAATTCGGGAATTAAAGCCGGGAGCAGCTGGGAAGGGGAAAAATCGGGAGCGGGAGCCAATCCCGGATTTGTTTCATTCCCGCTGATCCGGAATCGGGGATTAGGGAGAGGGATTTCGCCGGAGCCGGCTGGATGGGCCTCGGAAAACAGGGAAAACGTGGAAAACATGGAAAACATGGAAAACATGGAAAACATGGAAAACGGGCAGGGGACAACCCGGGATTTCTCAGCCCTGGGATGCCGGGGATGGAAAAATGTGCAGAGATGGAAAAGGAGGGAATTGTGGAGGCTGGAATTAGGGAATTATTACGGAATTCTGGAGGTTTTCCCGGAGCTGGGAAATCTGGGAATTCCTTCCCGTGTATCCAAGGCTGGAATTGCCCCAACCAAAGGGGCTGAGTTTCCACTGGGAAAAGTTTTCCCTGGATTTCACTGCAATTCCTGGGATTTCTTTGCCGTCGTTGCTTCTCCTCCCATCCCGCTGGAAATCTGGGAATCCTTTTCCTGCTGCAGCCCCAAAATCCTGGAATTCAGGCTGGACAAACCCAAGCTCCCCCTCCGTGATTCCACGGAATCATTCCAGGAGCCGCATCCATGGGTTTTCCCAACTTTTCCAGGGATGGGGACTCCACCGCTGCCCTTCTGCTGCTTTCCAAGCTTTTCCATGGAAGAAATATTCCTGAAAATCCAACTCGAGGCCGTTGCCTTGGAAAAGAGCTCTTCCCACAGTGTTTTCCATTCTTTTTTCCTGGATGCTCTTCTCTGGGAATCCGTGGGAATTCGGGAATGTTGCTGAAGCCTCTGAGTGAGGGAATTCTCTGGGAATGAGCAGCAGGCAGGGATTCGGGAATGCTGTCGGATTTTTCCCATCATTCCATGTCCCAGCCTCAGGAATGGCCCAAAATCCCCCTGGAAAATCCTTGGAAAAGGTGCTGGGGGAGGAATTTTTGGGAATCTGCTGCAGCTGGAGGCACTGATCCCACGGAAAGGCTCCCGGCTCTTGGGATTATGGGATGGGATTTATGGAATCGTGGAAAAAGCTGGAAAAGCTCCGGCTTGGAGCAACATCATTCCATGGAAATGGGAATGAGGAGGGAGGGATGGAAAACTCTGGAAAGGCTTCTCTGGAATCCCACTGGGCACATTCCCAAGCCCCATTCCGGCTTTTTGTGGAATCATGGAATGCTTTGGGTTGGAAGGGACCTTAAAGCTCATCCCATCCCAGTTTTCCTTTGGGAAGGGCTCGAATGCCTGGAATTTTCAGCCTCGGGAAGCTCTGATGGAGTTTTATGGAAGCAGGAAAAGGAGCCGATGGAAAAAGAGGGAGTGAGGGATGAGGGGGCACCTCAGGAATGAGCAGCGGGATTCAAATGAATCCAAGGATTTTTGTCACTCTGCAGGTGAGGGAATTGTGGGGATTTATTAGGACCTGGAATGGGCCTGGAATGGGATCAGGAATGGGACCTGGAATGAGATCTGGAATGGGATCTGGAATGGGATCTGGAATGGGATCTGGAAGAGGTTGGGAATGGGACTGGGAATGGGACCGGGAATGGGCCTGGAATAGGCCTGGAATGGGATCTGGAATTGGACCTGGAATGGGACCTGGAACAGGACCTGGAATGGGACCGGGAACAGGACCGGGAATGGGACCTGGAACAGGACCGGGAATTGGACCGGGAATGGGACCTGGAATTGGATCTGGAATGGGACCTGGAGTGGGACCTGGAATAGGACCTGGAATGGGACCGGGAATTGGACTGGGAATGGGACCTGGAGTGGGACCTGGAATAGGACCTGGAATAGGACCTGGAATGGGACCTGGAATAGGACCTGGAACAGGACCGGGAATAGGACCTGGAATGGGACCTGGAATAGGACCTGGAATGGGACCGGGAATTGGACTGGGAATGGGACCTGGAGTGGGACCTGGAATAGGACCTGGAATGGGACCTGGAATAGGACCTGGAATAGGACCTGGAATGGGACCTGGAACAGGACCTGGAATGGGACCGGGAATGGGACCTGGAATTGGATCTGGAATGGGACCTGGAGTGGGACCTGGAATGGGACCTGGAATAATCCCTGTTCCAGCAGAAGCCCGGGAGTTAAAGGTGGGCTTTGGATCAGGGAGAACTATGGAAAACCCCTGGAAAAGGATTGGAAAAGAATGTCCTGGAGAGGCCACCAGGAGCATCCCAGGAGGGTCACCCCTTGGAGAGGCAGGATGAGCAGAGAACATGGAATGGGACTGGGAATGGACCTGGAATGGGAGCTGGGATGGGACCTGGAATGGGAGCTGGAAGGGGCCTGGAATGGGAGCTGGAGTGGGATCTGGAATAGGACCTGGAATTGGACCGGGAATAGGACCTGGAGTGGGACCTGGAGTGGGACCTGGAATAGGACCTGGAATAGGACCTGGAACAGGACCGGGAATTGGACCGGAAATGGGACCTGGAATTGGATCTGGAATGGGACGTGGAGTGGGACCTGGAATGGGACCTGGAATGGGACCTGGAACAGGACCTGGAATAGGACCTGGAACAGGACCAGGAATTGGACCGGAAATGGGACCTGGAATTGGATCTGGAATGGGACCTGAAGTGGGACCTGGAATGGGACCTGGAATAATCCCTGTTCCAGCAGAAGCCCGGGAGTTAAAGGTGGGCTTTGGATCAGGGAAAACTATGGAAAACCCCTGGAAAAGGATTGGAAAAGAATGTCCTGGAGAGGCCACCAGGAGCATCCGCACCCTTCAGTGCCCGAGGCTGAGCGGAGAACCTGGAATAGGAGCTGGAATCCCAGGAATTCTGTGTCCCTGTGGAACGCCGGGAGTTAAAGGTGGGCGTGGGTCTCAGCGCCGCCCCCGGCCATTCCGGCTCCTTTTGGAATCAATGGAATGTGCGGGAATCAATGGAGCCGTGATTCATCCCGGCTCCCACGCTTTCCAAGGATGGCGGCCCTGGCTCCGGTGACGGCTCCGGGCTCGGATCCCACACACCTGGATCCCGCCCACATTCCCGGTGACGCCGATGCCGCTTAGGTAACGCTCCCCCCACATTCCCAAAGGATGGGGAAAAAACAGGAAAAGCCACCCGAGACACACCTGGAAGAATTCCAGGCCGGCTGGAGAAAGCTTGGAGCAAGTTGGGGTAGCGGGAATTGTCCCTGACCATGGAATGATCTCGAATCCCTTTTCCAACCCAAATTCTGGGATTCTCAAAGAAAAGGGGGAATGGGGCTATAAAATAATTTTCCGTGGATCCACTCGGTTATTCCCGTGGGAAAACCATTGGAAGGGGTCACGACTTCCCAGGAAAGCGCTGGAATGTTGGGATATTGGCTGGAGAGGGATTGCACTCCCTGGGAATTTTTGGATAAGGGTTTCTCAAAGGAGAACTTGAGTTCGGCTGAAGCTGCTGGAGAAATCCTAAAAAATCCATGGAATTCTTGAGGTGGGAAAAGCCCTCCGAGCTCACCGAGCCCAGGCTGGGCCTGATCCCCAGCCCAGAGCTCTGAGTGGAATTCCAGGAATTCCTTGGACACCTGCAGGGCTGGGAATCCACCGCTGAGACGAACATTCCATTGGAGAATCCTGGGATGGCTTGGGTGGGAATGGAGCTGAAATCCCATCCAGTTCCAACCCTTGGGCGTCTCCCACGATCCCAGGCTGCTCCGGCCTTTCCTTGGCCACTGCCAGGGATCCAGGGGCAGCCCCAGCTGCTCTGGGCACCCTGGGCCAGGGCCTGCCCACCCTCCCAGCCAGCAATTCCCAATTCCCAATCTCCCATCCAGCCCTGCCCTCTGGCACTGGGAAGCCATTCCCTGGCTCCTGGCCCTCCAGGCCTTGGCCCCAGTCCCTCTGCAGCTCTCCTGGAGCCCCTTTAGGCCCTGCAAGGGGCTCTCAGCTCTCCCTGGAGCCTTCCCTTCTCCAGGGGAACATTCCCAGCTCTCCCAGCCTGGCTCCAGAGCGAAGCTGATCCAATCCTTTCTCAGCCTCTGCATTTGCTCCAGGATTTCCACGCCCTCCTGGTGTCGGGAGCACCGGAGCCTCCCCTGCCTCTGGAATCCTGGAATGGTTTGGGTGGGAAGGGACCTTCAATCCCATCCCATTCCAGCCCTTGGACACCTCCCGCTGTTCCAGGCTGCTCCAAGCCCCGGCCAACCCAGCCTCGGGAATTTTTCTCCCAGGGTTGGAGCCCCGGGGATGGAGAAGGAAGAGGAGAAGAACATCCCTGCTCCCGGAAAATCCTGGGAATCCTCATCCGCCTCTCCCAAAGCTCAGCCATTCCCAAAACCACCTTGGGATCAAACCATCCCAGGCAGATCCAGGGAAAGCTCCAGCTCTGGAAATCATGGAAAATCCATCTCCAAATGCCCTCCCAGGGAGGAAATCCAATGGGAGGAGTCTCCCATCCATTGGAAAAACCAAATCCAAAGGTCCGGAATTAAATCCGGGAAATTCCTGCTGGGAATGAGGGAAATTCCCTGAGCAGGAGGTTCAGCCTTTCCCACCAAAGCTCTGGGGGGAAAAATCTCCCTCTGAACATTCCCAGTGGAGCTCCAATCCGATTTCCTTGGATTTGGGAATCCCAGTGGGAATTTACAACACAGACAGCGGGATGGTGCTTCTGGAATGAGCTGGCCCAGGAATGGCTGTCGGGAATCTGCTTCCAGAGGGACCCTCAGCACCTGGAAACGGGAATTTTCTTGGAGAGGGGAGACTTTGGTCCATCCTGAGGAGCATCTCGGTCTCCAGCTGGGATTTTGGGATCCATGGAATGTGTGAGGTGACTCCGAAGGGTGGCTCCAGCACAGCTCTTAAGCCATTCCCATCATTTTAATGGAGGCTGTGGCATGAAAATCCCAGGATTTTTAGATTCCCTGTTTTTCATGGCTCCTGCAGAAGCCCATCCATAATTAGAGCGCTGGAATAGCAGGGAAGTGCTGGGAATTCGGGATTTGGGTGGGTTTCGTTTCCATGGAAAATGTTTCACATTCCGTGCTCCGCAATCCTGCTGCGCCTCAGGTTTTGGGATCGCGTTCCTGGGGTGGAAAATGAAGGAATATTCCCGTATTCCCGGTGGGAATGGGGTAACGGGCAGAAATTCCTGCCCAGGTGGCATTGGGATCCTGGAATTGCAGAGGATGGATGCAGAGAGGGAATTATCCCGGTGCCGGTTGGTCATGGAAAGCTGGGAATGTGATCCCAGCTCTGCGTGATCCGTGTCTTCCATCCAGGATCACCTGGGACACCCACCAGGAGCCCGGTGTTCCGGGGGATCCGAGGTGTTCCCGGCAGGGATCCATTCCCTTCTGGATCCTTCCCGGTGTTCCCAGCAGGGATCCATTCCCTTCTGGATCCTTCCCGGTGTTCCCAGCAAGGATCCATTCCCTTCTGGATCCTTCCCGGTGTTCCTGGCAGGGATCCATTCCCTCCTGGTGATCCAGGTTGCTCCAGGTGTTCCTGGCAGGGATCCATTCCTTCCCAGCGATCCGAGGTGTTCCCGGTGTTCCTGGCACAGATCCATTCTTTCCCAGTGATCCCAGGGTGTCCAAGCTCATCCCAGCAGGGATCCATTCCTTCCCAGTGTTCCCAGTGATCCGAGGTGTTCCCAGCAGGGATCCATTCCCTCCCAGTATTCCAGGGGATCCGAGGTGTTCCCGGTTATCCGAGGATTTTCCCAGCAGGGATCCATTCCCTCTGGGTGATCCCGGTGTTCCCAGCAGGGATCCATTCCCTCTGGAGGAGCTGGTGAGGCCCAGCCCGGCCCCTCATTCCCCAGTGGAATTCCAGTCCCTTCCCGTGCCTTGGGAACGGATCCATGGGGAATTCCCACTGCCAGTTCCAGGTGCTCTGGTGCCACCAGTGCTCCCCACCCCTCCCATCCATCCCTTCCCATCCCTTCCCAACATTCCCATTGTTCCCATCACTCCCCAGCATTCCCCAGCATTCCCATTGTTCCCATCGCTCCCCAGTATTCCCCAGCATTCCCATTGTTCCCATCGCTCCCTAGCATTCCCATTATTCCCTTTGTTCCCCATCATTCCCCATCATTCCCATTGTTCCCCATCATTCCCGTTGTTCCCATCACTCCTCATCATTCCCATCATTCCCATTATTCCCCACCATTCCCAGAATTCCCCACCATTCCCGTTGTTCCCATTGCTCCCCATCATTCCCATTGTTCCCATCACTCCCCATCATTCCCATCATTCCCATTGCTCCCCATCATTCCCATTGTTCCCTTTGTTCTCCATCATTCCCATTATTCCCATCATTCCCCATCATTCCCATTGTTCCCATCATTCCCATTGTTCCCATCACTCCCCATCATTCCCATTATTCCCATAACTCCCCATCATTCCCACCATTCCCCATCATTCCCATTGTTCCCATTGCTCCCATCTCTCCCAATCCCTCCCCATCCCTTCCTATCCCTCCCAGTTGCTCCCACTGTTCCCCGTCCCTCTCCAGCATTCCCAGTTCCCCATTCTTCCCCATCATTCCCACTGTTCCCATCTCTCTCCATCCCTCCCCAACACTCCCAATCACTTCCCATTGTTCCCATCGCTCCCATCTCTCCCAGTCCCTCCCAGTTGCTCCCATCGTTCCCAGTCACTCCCATCCCTCCCCAGCATTCCTTATCCTTCCCCATCCCTGCCATTGGTCCTGTTTCTCTCCCAATCCCTCCCCATCCCTCTCCAGTATTCCAAATCATTCCCCATCCCTTCCCATCTCCCCAGTCTCTCCGCATCCCTCCCCATTTTTCCCTGCTGCTTCCATCTCTCCCCATCCCTCCCCACCATTCCTTATCCCTCCCCACCATTCCTTATCCCTCCCCACCATTCCCATTGTTCCCCATCTCTTTCCATCCCTCCCAACGCTCCCAACCACTTCCCGTTGTTCCCAACCGCCCCCATCCCTCCCCATCATTCCCACTGTTCCCATCCCTCCCCATCATTCCCACTCTTCCCATCCCTCCCCATGCCTCCCATTGTTCCCATCCCTCCCCACCATTCCCATCTTTCCCTATCCTCCCATCCCTCCCCATCTCTCCCCATCATTCCCACTGTTCCCATCTCTCTCCATCTCTCCCCATCCCTCCCCATCATTCCCATCTTTCCCTATCCTCCCTTCCCTCCCCATCCCTCCTCATCCCTCCCATTGTTCCCATCCCTCCCCAGCATTCCCATCCCTCCCCATCCCTCCCCATCCCTCCCCATCATTCCCACTCTCCCCATCTCTCTCTATCCCTCCCCATCATTCCCACTCTTCCCATCCCTCCCCATCCCTCTCATTGTTCCCATCCCTCCCCATCATTCCCATCTTTCCCTATCCTCCCATCTCTCCCCATCCCTCCTCATCCCTCCCATTGTTCCCATCCCTCCCCATCATTCCCACTGTTCCCATCCCTCCTCATCCTTCCCATTGTTCCCATCCCTCCCCATCTCTTCCCATCCCTCCCCATCCCTCCCCATCATTCCCATTGTCCCCATCCCTCCCCATCATTCCCATCTTTCCCTATCCTCCCATCCCTCCCCATCCCTCCTCATCCTTCCCATTGTTCCCATCCCTCCCCATCATTCCCACTGTCCCCATCCCTCCTCATCCTTCCCATTGTTCCCATCCCTCCCCATCATTCCCACTGTTCCCATCTCTCCTCATCCCTCCCCATCCCTCTCCAATATTCCCAATCATCCCTCATCCCTCCCCACCCCTCCCATCGTTCCCATCCCTCCCCAGCCCTCTCCAATATTCCCAATCATTCCCATCCCTCCGCATCCCTCCCATCGTTCCCATCCCTCCCCTCTCCGCTCCCTCCTCTCCACTCCCGCTTTGGCTCCCACTTCCCGGCTCCTTCCCAAGCTCCTTCCCGGCGCTCCCGGATTATCCCGGCTCTGATGTCACCCCTGCGGCTCTGCTGGGAGGGACCAGCGGCCCCCTGCCCCTCCCCCTCCCGCCGCTCCTAGAGGGAATTTGGGGAGGGGGCTCCATCCCTCCGTCCATCCGTCCATCCGCCGCTGGATCATTCCCGGCTTTTTCCAAGGATGCATCCCCCCCGCTCCTGGCAATCCGTCACTTAGCAACGCCCCGGGAAGGGGGGGAGAAGGAATTTTGGGAGCAAATCCGCCGGGATGAGGATTTAAACTCTGCCCCGCTCCTGCCCGGCCAACAAGCGAGGAGGCACCGCCGCTTGCATCCAAGAATCCCGATTTTTTTTTTTTGGCCCCGCGGGAGAGGCGCTTGGGAAGTGTGGGAAGAGCCGATTGCTGATGGCCGAGCCCTTGGTTTAACGGGCGAAGCTCCGGATCCCGAATTCCTGCGTGGGCTCCGGATCCCTGCATTCCCGCGAGGGCTCCGTATCCCTGCATTCCTCTGCAGGTGACTGCGAGGGGGCCCGGTGGGCACCAGGGGGATCCAAGATTTTTTCTTTCTTCTCTCCTTTCCTCCTCCTCCTTTTCCTCCTTTTCCTCCTCCTCCTCCTCCACGCCGAGGCGAAGTCGCTTCCGTCTTTTTGGTGTGACTTTGGGGACAACCGCGAGAGGAAAAAAAAAAAAAAAAACCAACCAAAAACCACCCCAAAAAAAATCCAGGGGAAAAAAAAAGGAATAAAGAGAAAAAGAGAGAGAGAGAGAGGGAGGGGAAGCGGATCCCTGCGGAGATGAACGGCTGGATGCGAAGAGGTCTCCTGGTGACAAAGGCCACCCCCGGCTGGTGACAAAGGCCACCCCCGGCTGGTGCCAGGGCCACCCCCGGCTGGCAGCGATGGTGCTGAAGTCTAACCCTGGCATCGTTCTCTTGTGCTCTTTCCTGCCCAGTGACTACATCATCGAGGAGAAGACGGCCGTGCTGCAGAAGCGGGAGCATGAGGGCTTCGGCTTCGTCCTGCGAGGGGCCAAAGGTGAGGAGGGATCCCGGGTTTGGGTTTTTTTTTTTTTTCCCCCCAGGTTTTTTAAGGGGTTTTTTTGGGATTTTGGGTTTAATTTTTGGGAGGCGTCGCGGTCACGCTCCGGGTGGGAGCGGCGTTGGCGGCGGGGCTGGGTTGGGTCGGTGTGCTGGGCTGGGGGCTGGAATGTTGGGGGTTTGGTGCTGCTGGGATTTTTGGGAATTGTCGCTTCTTTTCCTTGGGAGAATGAACGGCTCGGGATCCTCGTTCCCGGCAGCCCTGCGGGGCTCCAAAGGGATTTTTTTCCCTGCTTTTGTGCCTTGTCCTGGGGCCATTAAAGACTTCCCGGGAATTTTGCTGGGGATGTTGCTCGTGGTGGCTCGGAATTTTTGGGAATTGTCACTCCTTTCCCTGAGGGAATGAACGGCCGCTGCTCAGCTCCGGAGCCCCATTCCCAGCAATCCTGGGGGGCTCCGAAGGGATTTTCCCCGGCTCGTTCTGGGTCGGTGCCGTGGCCTGGGGCTGCGTCTCGGAATTTGGGGGGGGTTTGGTGCTCGTGGTGCCTTGGGATTTTTGGGAATTTTCAGTTTGCTTCCCTGAGGGAATGAACGGCTCGGGATCCTCATTCCCGGCAGCCCTGGGGGGCTCCGAAGGGATTTTCCTCCCTGGTTCTGTGCCGTGTCCCGGTGCCATCGTGGCTCTCTCATATTTTGGGGGGTTTTGGTGCCACTGCTGCTCGTGGTACCTTGGAATTTTTGGGAATTGTCGCTCCTTTTCCTTGAGGAATGAACGGCCCCTGCTCGGCTCGGGATCCTCATTCCCAGCGGTTCCGAAGGGATTTTCCTCCCTGGATTTCTCTGGGTCCGTGCCGTGTCCCGGGGCTGAGTCTCGGAATTTGGGGGGGGGGGGGGGGTGTTGGTGGTGCTGCTGCTTGTGGTTGCTTGGGATTTTTAGGGATTTTTAGGAATTTTTTAGGAATTTTTAGGAATTTTTAGTTCTCTTCCCTGAGGGAACGAACGGTCCCTGCTCAGCTCGGGATTCACATTCCCAGTAATCCTGGGGGTGCTCCAGAGGGATTTTCCCCAGCTCACTCCTGGTCGGTGTCGTGGGCTGGGGTGGAATTTGGGAATTTTGCGGGGTTTTGGTGCTGGTGGTGGCTTGGGATTTTTGGGAATTGTCTCTCCTTTTCCATGGAGGGATGAACGGCTCCGGAGCCCCATTCCCAGCAATCCGGGGGGGCTCCAAAGGGATTCTCTTCCCCGGCTCGCTCCAGTTCTGTGCCGTGTCCTGGGGCCATCGTGGCTCTCTTGGATTTTGGGAGGGTTTTGGTGTGGATGCTGCTTGGAATTCCCGGGAATTTTCAGTTCCCTTCCCTGAGGGAATGAACGGCCCCTGCTCTGCTCCGGAGCCCCATTCCCAACAATCCTGGCGGGCTCCAAAGGGATTTTCTTCCCTCATTTTGTCCTGTCCTTTCCCACTTGCCGGGGCTTTTGGTGCCGATGCTGCTTGGAATTCCTGGGAATTTTCACTCCTTTTCCCTGCGGGAATGAACGGCCCCTGCCCAGCTCCATCCGTGGCTTTTTGGGGTTGGAATCCTCGGAGCGTTTCCCTGGATTTTGGCCAGGGAGAGTTTTGGGGGCTTTTTGGGATCCCTTGGGAAAACCAGGAGAGGTTTTCCTGCTGCTCCCACCCCGGAGCTCATTCCCGGCACATCCAGGGCTGCTCCCAGGGCCGGGATCTTCCCTGGGATTTTCCCGTGGCTCCTTTGGCCAGAATTCCACCTTTTTACTGCAAAAACTGAGTCCCTTGGGGATTAAGGAATGTTCCAATGGATTTAGGGAAGAGGAGGCAGGAAAAGCTCCGGATGGAGAGACTTCTCCACCCCCGGCATTCCCGGGAGCCAGAGGGACAGCGGCGCAGTTTTCCATGTGGGAGGAAAACTGGGAAGAGCTGCTCCTTCCGTGGTGTGGCTGCAGAGCCGGGCTGGAATGGGATTTTCCAGGAGAATTCCCGGATTTCCTTCGTTCTGTCCCTTCTCCCAGGGGCTCTTTGCATCCCGGTGGGAATCTTGCTCTGGCTTCTTCCCTCTCTCCCATTCCCGATGGATTTTCCCATCCGTGGAACACGAAGTGAAACTTCAGGGCTCAAAATGGCATCCATGGATTTTTTTTTTCCCGGATCAATCCTGCAGCTTTGTGTTGGAAAAACCGGGGAATTCGATCCCATTCCTTGGTTATTTCCCCCCTTTTTTCCCCCCTTCCCGGCTCTCCTGCCATTCCCGGTTTTCCTTCGTGCGCTGAGGCTGAGGGAAGAGCTCGGAGTGGGTGTGTGGCTCTGTGGCATCCGGGAATTCTGTGGGATTCGGGAATTCTGCAGGACACGTGGATGCAGAGGGGTCAAGGCATGGAAGCTCCGGGATCTAGGAATGCTCCCTCTGGAGCAGCATTCCCAAGTTAGGGAGGTGGCTTGCAAACCCCCCCATGGCTCCCAGCCCCTCATCCCGGTATTCCATGGATTTTAGACTGGGAATTGCTTGGCCCCGTCGGTGTCACCACCGCTGCCTTTGGAATTTCTTGGAAAACCACTCCAGGCCTGTAGGGAAAAGCAGGAAAAGGGGCTGGAAAAGGGAGGGGCCGGAGCTGCATCCCTGGCAAAAGGAGGGGGGTGGATTTTGGGATGATCCTTGAAGGAATTTCCTCTTCCTGCTACAAATTCCTCCCTGGAATTTCCCCAGTCCCGCCAAGGGTGGATTCCGTGCCCATCCCTGGGAGCAATTCCAGGGAAAAGGCTGAGCCCACGCCGGGTCCTTCCCAGCCCATCCCACCTCCGGCTCCTCCCGATTCCCGAGGGGAACATCCCGTCCTATCCAAGGGATCGGACGGAGTCATTCCCGTTTATCCAGGATATTCCCGTATCCCTGCAGCTCCTGGAGCTGGGCTTTCCCTGTGTCCAATCCCTTTGGAATTCCCAGGGAAGCTGCGGCTCCCCTGGATCCCTGGCAGTGTCCAAGGGCAGGTGGGAGCAGCCTGGGATCGTGGAATGTCCTCATGGAATGGGATGAGCTTCCCAGCCAACCCATTCCAGGATTCCATGATTTTATACGGATAACAAGGATATGGCCCAAAATCCAAACGAAGGGAATGAATCCAAGGATTTGCTGGATGGGATGAGCTTCCCTTTGGCTGGCTGGAGAGAACCAGGTTATTCCTGAAATTCCCAAGATGATTCCTTCCCGTGGATCTCCTGAAGGAGCCGATCCCAAGGGAAAGGAGGAGAGGGAACGGCCTTGAGCTGGGCCAGGTCGGATATTCCAGGTGGGAATTCCCTGAGCTCGGAGCTTGCCGGGATCCATGGAATCAATGGATCCTTTGGGAATTCCCTGAGCTCGGAGCTTGCCAGGATCCATGGAATCAATGGATCCTTTGGGAAGTCCCTGAGCTCGGAGCTTGCCAGGATCCATGGAATCAATGGATCCTTTGGGAATTCCCTGAGCTCGGAGCTTGCCGGGATCCATGGAATCAATGGATCCTTTGGGAATTCTCGGAGCTTGCCGGGATCCATGGAATGAATGGATCCTTTGGGAATTCTCGGAGCTTGCTGGGATCCATGGAATGAATGGATCCTTTGGGAATTCTCGGAGCTTGCCGGGATCCATGGAATCAATGGATCCTTTGACCTCCTTCCCTTTCCATGTGGCAAAACCTCCGGAGCCCCTTCCCATTCCCGGTGGGATGGGCAGAGCTCAAGGATCCACTCTGGGAACGGGGAATGTTTTCCCAAAGCTTTGGGATCGTCCTGGAATGGGAAGAGCTCCCGGCTGCTTTTCCAGCCTTGTCCAGAGGAATTTTGGGACACCTGGGGACTCTCAGGAAAAGCAGGAATTGCGGCTGGAGGTGTCCATGCAAATTCCACGGCTCATCCCTATGGGAAGGCTGGGGATCCAATGGAAAACTGGGGGCGAGGCTCTGCAAAGTCTGGAATTTTGGCATCCTTAGGACACAACTTCCATGGGAATTCCACCATTCCGGGTTTGAATGGAGCAGCCCAAGGATTGGGAATGAGGAGCAGGAAAAGCCTCAGCTCCGTCAGGGATAATTCAAACATCCGGGATAATTCCAATCTCCCACTTTTATCCCTTTTCCCACCACAAATCCAAACCCCATTCCCAAACCGGCACCAATTCCCTCTTTCCTGAACTATTCGGGAATGGTTTTCCCCGCTGAGCCTGGCTGGGAATGAAGTCACTTGTCCTGGCATGGGATGGGATCCATGGGATCATCCATGGGATCCATGGAATGGGATCTGCTCCGACTCCCTGACCACGCCAGGGCTGACCAGGATGGGATTTGGTTCCCTCAGGATGGAGTTTGGTATCTCCAGTTTGGGTTTGGTGTCCTCAGGGTGAGATTTGGTACTTCCAGGATGGGATTTGGTGCCTCCAGGATGGGATTTGGTTCTCAAGATGGATTTTGGTGCCTCCAGTTTGGGTTTGGTGTCCCCAGGGTGGGATTTGGTACTTCCAGGATGGGATTTGTTTCTCCAGGATGGGATTTGGTGCCTTCAGGATGGGATTTGGTCCCCCTGGATGGATTTTGGTGCCTCCAGTTTGGGTTTGGTGTCCCCAGGATGGGATTTGGTTCTTCCAGGATGGGATTTGGTGCCTTCAGGATGGGATTTGGTTCTCCAGGATGGGATTTGGTGCCTCCAGGATGGGATTTGGTTCTCCAGGATGGGATTTGGTCCCCCTGGATGGATTTTGGTGCCTCCAAGTTGGGTTTGATGTTCCCAGGATGGGATTTGGTACTTCCAGGATGGGATTTGGTTCTTCAGGATGGGATTTGGTCCCCCTGGATGGATTTTGGTGCCTCCAAGTTGGATTTGATGTTCCCAGGATGGGATTTGGTGCCTCCAGGATGGAATTTGGTCTCCCAGGATGGGACTTGGTTCCCTCAAGATGGGATTTGATTCCCCCTGGATGGGATTTGGTGTTTCGAGGATGAATTTTGGTGTCTCCAGTTTGGGTTTGGTGTCCCCATGATGGGATTTGGTGTCTCCAGGGTGGAATTTCATTCTCCTGGATGGAATTTGGTCCCTCTGGATGGGATTTGGTTCCCCGGGATGGATTTTGGTGTCCCCAGGATGAGGTTCGGTGCCTCCAGGACAGGATTTGGTGCCTCCAGGATGGAATTTGGTATCCCCAGGTTGGGTTTGATGTGTCCCAGATAGATTTTGATGCCTCCAAGATGGGTTTGGTCCCTCAGGACAGATTTTGGTTCTCCAGGATGGATTTTGGTGTCCCCAGGATGGGATCTGATTCCCCGGGATAGGATTTGGTACTTCCAGGATGGATTTTGGTGCCTCCAAGTTGGGTTTGGTGTTCCCAGGGCAGGATTTGGTATCTCCAGGATGGAATTTGGTTCCCCAGGATGGGATTTGGTTCCCTCGGGATGGGATTTGGTTCTCCTGGATGGATTTTGATGCCTCCAGGGTGGGATTTGATTCTCCAGGATGGAATTTGGCCCCCCAGGATGGGACGTGGTTCCCTCAAGATGAGATTTGGTTCTCCAGGATGGATTTTGGTGTCTCCAGGATGGAAATTCATCCTCCTGGATGGAATTTGGTCCCCCTGGATGGGATTTTATTCCCTCAGGATGGGATTTGATTTCCCAGGATTGAGTTTGGTGCCTCCAGGATGGAATTTGGTTCTCCAGGATGGATTTGGGTTCCCCCAGATGGCTTTGGTCCTTCAGGATGAGATTTGGTGTATCCAGGTTGGGTTTGGTTCTCCAGGATGGGATTTGGTGCTTCCAGGATGGAATTTGGTCCCCCTGGATGAGATTTGGTGTCCCCAAGATGGATTTTGGTATCTCCAGGATGGGATTTGGTTGTCTGGGGTGGAGTTTGGTTCGCCAGGATGGGATTTGGTATCTCCAGGTTGGGTTTGGTGTTCCCAGGATGAGACTTGGTTCCCTCAAGATGGGATTTGATTCTCCAGGATGGATTTGGTGTCTCCAGGATGGAATTTCATCCTCCTGGATAGAATTTGGTCCCCCTGGGTGGGATTTGATTCCCCGGGATGGATTTTGTTACCTCCAGGATGGGATTTGGTTTTCCAGGATGGATTTTGGTGCCTCCAGAAAGGAGTTTGGTGTTCCCAGGATGGATTTTGGTCCCTCAGGATGGGATTTGGTGCTCCCAGGCCTTCCTGGTGACCCAGCTCTGCAAGAACTTCTCCCACAGCTGGACCTGGAATTCCAGCTGGGAACTGTGGAGGAATTGAAGTCCAGGAAATCCCAATTCCCCAACCAGAGCCATGGTGGCTCCTCAGGGGGTTCCAATGGTGCTTCCCAGGATTCCAAGTCCGGAGCTTTGGTGGGAAAGGCTGAACCTCCTGCTCAGGGAATTTCCCTCATTCCCAGCAGGAATTTCCCGGATTTAATTCCGGACCTTTGGATTTGGTTTTCCCAATGGATGGGAGACTCCTCCCATTGGATTTCCTCCCTGGGAGGGCATTTGGGGATGGATTTTCCATGATTTCCAGAGCTGGAGCTTTCCCTGGATCTGCCTGGGATGGTTTGATCCCAAGGTGGTTTTGGGAATGGCTGAGCTTTGGGAGAGGCGGATGAGGATTCCCAGGATTTTCCGGGAGCAGGGATGTTCTTCTCCTCTTCCTTCTCCATCCCCGGGGCTCCAACCGTGGGAGAAAAATTCCCGAGGCCGGGTTGGCCGGGGCTTGGAGCAGCCTGGAACAGCGGGAGGTGTCCAAGGGCTGGAATGGGATGGGATTGAAGGTCCCTTCCCACCCAAACCATTCCAGGATTCCAGAGGCAGGGGAGGCTCCGGTGCTCCCGACACCAGGAGGGCGTGGAAATCCTGGAGCAAATGCAGAGGCTGAGAAAGGATTGGATCAGCTTCGCTCTGGAGCCAGGCTGGGAGAGCTGGGAATGTTCCCCTGGAGAAGGGAAGGCTCCAGGGAGAGCTGAGAGCCCCTTGCAGGGCCTAAAGGGGCTCCAGGAGAGCTGCAGAGGGACTGGGGCCAAGGCCTGGAGGGCCAGGAGCCAGGGAATGGCTTCCCAGTGCCAGAGGGCAGGGCTGGATGGGAGATTGGGAATTGGGAATTGCTGGCTGGGAGGGTGGGCAGGCCCTGGCCCAGGGTGCCCAGAGCAGCTGGGGCTGCCCCTGGATCCCTGGCAGTGCCCAAGGCCAGGCTGGACATTGGGGCTGGAGCAGCCTGGCACAGTGGGAGATGAAATCCTGGAAGGATCCTGAAGGATTTGGAGAGCGCTCCGATGTTCCACTGGAATGTCTAAAAATAGGGATGAGTTGTCAACTGTTTGCCGCTTCTCTCGGGAAAGGCAGAAATCGTGGAAAGCCGTTGGTGGGAAGCATCTGAGATGCTTCAGCACATGGAGAAATGTCAGGGAAAGGTTCCCTGGGTGTGATCCGTGCTGGAGTGGAAAAATCCCGCCTAAAAGATGGGAATAAATGGATAAAGGAGGAAAAGTCTTGGATCTGGGTGGAATCGGAGGCCTGGATTTGGCAGGAAGGGAGGGGGACGTTGGGAATGTTGCTGGAGGGACATCCAAGGAGAGGCCACTGGGGTCACCCCGGAGCTCTGGGCTCCGTCAGCTCCTAAAAATTCAATTTTTTGGGATCATTTGTAAGGATGAAAATTCCTCCTGATTCTCTTGATCCAGCCCAAAAGGGTTGGGATGGAATTCCCAGAAAAGCTGTGGTTGCTCCATCCTTGGGAGTGCCCAAGGAAAGGCCAGAGCAGCCTGGGATCATGGGAGGTGTCCAGAGGTTGGAATTGGATGGGCTTTGAGGTCCTTCCCAGCCAAAGCAGCCCGGGCTCCTGGAATTCGGGAATCCTTGCCCACGGAATGCCGGCAGTGCCTCGGGAAGGGCCCGCGAGCCGCCCCGGGCTGGGCAGGGGCTGCCAGGGATCCGTGCAGGGAGAGGCCGGGAAAAGCGGGATCTGGCCCGGGATCGGGGCCGCGGGAGCTTTGCTGGGAGCCGGGCAGGGATCGGGAACGGCCTCGTGGCTCTGCACAGCTCCTGCCCGGAGGCAGCGGGGATCGGGATCTGCTGTGGGAATGAGGCCGGGAAAAGAGGGAACGGCCTCGGGCTGCGCCGGGGCAGGGGCAGGGGCAGATTTGGGAATTTCCCCATGGAAAGGGCGCTCAGGCCTTGGAACCGCCCGGGGAGGTTTGGAGTCGCCATCCCTGGAGGTGTCCGAGGAATTCCGGGATGTGGCACTTGGTGCCTGGCTGGAGTTTTTAGCCACCTAATCCATGGAATCTTGGAATGGGTTGGGTGGGAAGGGACCTTAAATCCCATCCAGTTCCAACTCCTGGACACCTCCCACTGTGCCAGGCTGCTCCAGCCCCAATGTCCAGCCTGGCCTTGGGCACTGCCAGGGATCCAGGGGCAGCCCCAGCTGCTCTGGGAAGCCTGTCCTGACCTATCCATGATTTTTGTTGCCCATCACAATCCAGGAGCTTCTGTCTGGAGCTTCTCCTGAATCCGTTTCAGGTGATTCCAGTCCTGTAAATCCCAGAAAGGAATTTTGCTTCCTTATCCAAAGCAGGAGCAGGTCTCTGCTTTTCCGTCTTGGAAAACCAGGACCAGCCTCTGGAAAAGGCACGGTTGGCGGCCATGGGAAATTCAGGCTGGATATTGGGATAATTCCTCATGGAAAAGTCTTGGAATGGGTGCCCAGGGCAGGTTTGGAGACCCCATTCCTGGAGGGATTGAAATCCATGTGGATGTGGCACTTGGGGACCTGGATAAGAGCTGGGAATGGTTGAATCCGATGTTCCGCAAGGGATTTTCCAACCCAAAGCATTCCCTGGTTCTCCAACTCGTGCTGGACACAGCTCCCAGGACATTCCCTCTGTGGGAATGGGGTTCTCTGGGATGGCCGGAGCAGCTTTTCCAGCCAGGAATGGGATTTGTCCTTCACTTCCTGGGAAAAGACATGGGAAGAGGGAGTTTTTCCCTCCTGGCTTTGTTCCAGGATGTTGTTCCCATCCCAAGTGGATGAGAATTCCCAGACCTTGTGATTCCCACATGGATCTGGAAGTTCTGTGAGCCCAGGAGGCTCCGAGGCTGTCCCAGGGTCGGAGCTGGTGCATTTTTCCCGGGAATTGGTGGAGTCCCCATCCCTGGAAGCGTCCAAAGAACTGTGGGTGCTGCACTTGGGAATGCAGGGCAGGAGGGGTTGGGAGCACTGGGAATGGTTGGATCCGATGTTCTCCAGGGGCTTTTCCAACCCAGATGGCTCCGTGATTCCATCATTAATTCCATTATTGATTCAATCATTGATTTCATCTTGGGTTCCAGCCTTGATTCCATCTTGGATTCCTTCATTGTTTCCATTGTTGATTCCATCTTGGATTCCTTCATCGGTTCCATCGTTGATTCCATCTTGGATTCCTTCATTGATTCCATTGTTGATTCCATCATTGATTTCTTCATTGATTCCATCTCTGAGTCCATTATTGGTTCCTTCATTGATTCCATCTCGGATTCCAGCCTTGGATTCCAGCCTTGGATTCCTTCACTGATTCCATCCTTGATTCCAGCATTGATTCCATCATTGATTCCATCTTGTACTTCATCATTGATTCCATCGTTGATTCCATCTTGGATTCCTTCATTGATTCCATTGTTGATTCCATCATTGATTCCTTCATTGATTCCATCTCTGAGTTCATTATTGGTTCCTTCATTGATTCCATCATTGATTCCATCATTGATTCCATCTTGGATTCCATTATTGGTTCCATCCTTGATTCCTTCATTGGTTCCATCTTGAATTCCTTCATTGATTCCATCCTTGATTCCATCATTGATTCCTTCATTGATTCCATCTCTGAGTCCATTATTGGTTCCTTCATTGATTCCATCGTTGATTCCATCATTGATTCCATCTTGGATTCCTTCATTGATTCCGTCTTGGATTCCTTCATTGATTCCATCCTTGGTTCCATTGTTGATTCCTTCATTGGTTCCGGCATTGATTCCATCTTGGATTCCATCGTCGAGGTGGGAATTGGGCTCTGCTCCCAGGGAGCAGGGACAGGACAAGGGGACACAACCTCAAGCTGTTCCAGGGGATCTCCAGGTTGGATAATGGGAAAATTCCTGGAGAAGCCTTCTCCAGCCCTGGCACGGCAGTGGAATCCCCATTCCTGGTGGGATTTCAGCTCCACGTGGATGCGGCACTTGGGGACATGGATCAGGGGTGGCCTTGGCTGTGCTGGGAATGGTTGGACTCCAGGGCTTTTCCAACCTGAATAACCCCGTAATTCCATGATTTTATGGAATGCTGTGGACAGGCTGGGCCTTCCCTTGTGGAATTTCCTTGGAAATCCCTGAATTTCCCCCTCCCGTTGTGTTTTCCAGCCGAGACCCCAATCGAGGAGTTCACGCCCACGCCGGCATTCCCAGCACTGCAGTACCTGGAATCCGTGGATGTGGAAGGAGTCGCCTGGAGAGCGGGATTGCGCACGGGGGACTTTCTGATCGAGGTGAGTCCCGAAATCCTCATGGAATTCCGGTCCTTTCCCAGGAATTTTGGGATGTGTGGCCTCTCCCAGTGCTGGTGAATCCCCTTGGAATTGTGGCTGCCCCGTCCCATGGAGAACATGATGGGATTCAAGGAGATTCCCTGGATTTGTTGGTGCTTCAGGGGTTTTCCTGGCTGGAGGAGTTCCCATGGGATGTTCCCATGGGATTTGCAGTGTCCTGAGTCCGTGCTGGCTGGGATTGGTGGGAACAGGACAAGGCTGGATTTTGGAAAGGTGGAAAAAAGGTTTTCCAGTAGGAAATCCAAGGAATGCTCCAGGGGATGGTCAGGGATTGGATCCAGGCTAGAAAAGGATCATGGAAAGTTGGATTCCAATGGAAATGTGCAGAGTATTGGGATTGGGATGGATCCTGCCAGACTGGGAGAGCTGGGAATGTTCCCCTGGAGAAGGGAAGGATCCAGGGAGAGCTGAGAGCCCCTTGCAGGGCCTAAAGGGGCTCCAGGAGAGCTGCAGAGGGACTGGGGCCGAGGCCTGGAGGGACAGGAGCCAGGGAATGGCTTCCCAGTGCCAGAGGGCAGGGCTGGATGGGAGATTGGGAATTGGGAATTCCTGGCTGGGAGGGTGGGCAGGGGCTGGAATGGAATTCCCAGAGCAGCTGTGGCTGCCCCTGGATCCCTGGCAGTGGCCAAGGCCAGGCTGGACATTGGGGCTGGAGCAGCCTGGCACAGTGGGAGGTGTCCCTGCCATGGCAGGGCTGGCACTGGAGGGGCTCTGAGGTCCCTTCCCACCCAACCCATTCCAGGATTCCATTTGGGATGAATCTCCTGTGTTCTGTGTTGCCTGACGTGCTTTGGGAGGGAATCGGATCCCAATTTTCTTCCTGCTGAGGGTTTCAGGCTCTGTCTCCATGGAAAGCCGGGAGGAGCCCTGGGACATTCCCAGTCCTGGTTGTCCTGACAGGAGAAGGTTCTGCCTGGAGGAAAACAAAGCCAGGAGGGATTTTGGATGGCTGGAGGCTCTTTCCATGGGGAAATTCCCAAATCTGCCCCTGCCCCTCTCCCGGCGCAGCCCGAGGCCGTTCCCTCTTTTCCCGGCCTCATTCCCACAGCAGATCCCGATCCCCGCTGCCTCCGGGCAGGAGCTGTGCAGAGCCACGAGGCCGTTCCCGATCCCTGCCCGGCTCCCAGCAAAGCTCCCGCGGCCCCGATCCCGGGCCAGATCCCGCTTTTCCCGGCCTCTCCCTGCACGGATCCCTGGCAGCCCCTGCCCAGCCCGGGGCGGCTCGCGGGCCCTTCCCGAGGCACTGCCGGCATTCCGTGGGCAAGGATTCCCGAATTCCAGGAGCCCGGGCTGCTTTGGCTGGGAAGGACCTCAAAGCCCATCCAATTCCAACCTCTGGACACCTCCCACTGTGCCAGGCTGCTCCAGCCCCAATGTCCAGCCTGGCCTTGGCCACTGCCAGGGATCCAGGGGCAGCCCCAGCTGCTCTGGGCACCCTGGGCCAGGGCCTGCCCACCCTCCCAGCCAGCAATTCCCAATTCCCAATCTCCCACCCAGCCCTGCCCTCTGGCACTGGGAAGCCATTCCCTGGCTCCTGGCCCTCCATGCCTTGGCCCCAGTCCCTCTGCAGCTCTCCTGGAGCCCCTTTAGGCCCTGCAAGGGGCTCTCAGCTCTCCCTGGATCCTTCCCTTCTCCAGGGGAACATTCCCAGCTCTCCCAGTCTGGCTCCAGAGGGGCTGCAGCCCTGGAGCAGCTCCATGGATTCCTCTGGATTCACTCCAATGGGTTCAGGAGCTCTTGAAGGAATTCCCTGAGCTCTTCTTTCCCCACTGGGAATTGTCCCTTTCCCTCTGGGAGCTCCTTTTGTCCGTGGAATCCAAGTTCAGGATTTTCCTCCTCTCTGCCTTTTCCATGGATAATTTCCCAGCTCCAGCCTCGCATATTCCCTGAACTTCCTTTTGGGGCCAGTGTGACACCGGGAATGTCCCTGCTCTGCCCAGGGAGAGGCTTCGCTCCAGCTCTGGAGCTTCCTGAGGCTTCCCAAAATGCCAGAGCTCTTCCCATGTGCCTGTCACTGCTTCTCCTCGGAATCCCTGCGCTTGGAAAAGAATTCCAAGGGCCCCAAGTCCAAGCTGGGCCCATCCCCACCTTGGCCCCAGCCCAGAGCTCTGAGTGGAATTCCAGGAATTCCTTGGACACCTGCAGGCATGGGCACTCCAAAGCTCCCTGGGCAGCCCCTGCCAAGGCCTGAGCGCCCTTTCCATGGGGAAATTCCCAAAAATCCACCCTGCCCCTCCCCCAGCCCAGCCCGAGGCCGTTCCCTCTCCTCCTGTCCGTGTTCCCTCGGGATGAGGCTCTTGGGGAAGGATGGGAAGAGAAGGGAGGAATCTCCAGGTGTTGGAGATCCCGATGGAGCCTCAGCACCGGGATGAGGAACCGGGAGCTTCCAGGAGTTTTCCAGGTGTGGATCCAGAGGGATCCGGTGTCCTGCGGGTGTGGATCAGGAGGATCTGGAACTCTCCAGGTGTGGATCAGGAGGGATCCGGTGTCCTCCAGGTCATGGAGCTTCCAGGAGTTTTCCAGGTCATGGATCCAGAGGGATCCGGTGTCCTCCAGGTGTGGATCAGGAGGATCTGGAACTCTCCAAGTGTGGATCAGGAGGATCTGGAGTCCCCACATTCCCTTTGGGAATTGTCCCTCCTGGAGCTCTCCCGAGCCACCCTCGGTGCCAATTCCAGCCCTGAATTCCTTTAGGGAAGGTGCTGGCAGGAATTCTTCCCGGAAAATCAGGAGCAGCTTCTGGAACAGGCACAGCTGAGGTTGGAAACCGGGAAAATTCCTTCCTGGAGGGATTCAGATCCCTGTGGATGTGGAGGAGCTGGATCAGGGGCGGCCATGGCAGAACTGGGAATGCTGGGAATGCTGGGAATGCTGGGATTTGATCTCCAAGGGCTTTTCCAACCTCAACGATTCCATGATGCCATGAAACGCATTCCGGGAATGACTCCATGAGGCAATTCCCAGTGCCAGGCTGGGAAATTGCCCAGTTTGGGGCAAGATCCAACCTCTCCGGGGCTGGGATTGGGAAAATTCCACCAGAATTCCAGAGGAAAATCCAGAATTTCCAGCCTTTTGTCTCCTCTCATCCTGGGAGGGTTTAAATCCTGGAATTTTTTCCATGAGGAGCCTGTGGAGAACTTTGGCCACTTCCATGAGGATTCCATGATTCCTTGAGGATCCGGGTGGGAACTGGCAGGATTTGGGCTGCAGACGTGGCTGGAAATCCGTGGATACTTCCAGGATTTCATGCCGGATGTTGTCGTTGTCCGGAAGTTTTATTAAAGGGAAAACAGGAATAACTGATCCAGGTGGGATCCCAGCATTCCCTGGGGAGGTTTCGATGGGATATTTGGGAATGTTGCTCCATGGAAAAGGTTGGGAAGCTTTGGAAGGGGCAGTGGTGGCGTCAAATCCCTGGGAATGCTCAAAAACCATGGATTTGGGAATATGGGCTCGTGGTGGTTTTCAAGGGCTTTTCCAACCTCAACAATTCCATGATTTTCTTTGGGAATGAGGAAAAATCCTACCCTGGGCAGGGGTGGGAATGGGATGATCCAATCCCAACCATTCCGTGATCCTGATTCACAAAATTCCAGGGTTTTTTAAGGACACGGAGCCCAAAAATCAGGAGAGGGGGGAAAAAAATCCACCGGGGCAAAAAATTCCCCCTCTGGAATGTGGGAATGAAGGAGCTCGGAAACATTCCCGGATCCCCTCCCCTGCTGGAAAGGTCAGGAAGCAAAAAAAAGTAGGAAATGCGGATAATTCCAGCTCCGGAGCGTGGGAGGCTGATGAAAAGGATCCAAGGAAATATCAAAGGCCGGGATTTCAGGATAATCGGGAATTTGGGAGCATCGGGAGCTGGGAAAATTTCAAAACCAAAAAAAAAGGAGGAAAAGAGGCTGGGCCAGCTCTGGGATTTTTATGGAAATGCTCAAAATTTGGGATATTCTGGTGCAGGGGAGAAAACAAAAAAAAGGCAGGAATGTTCTGCTCCGAGTTGGGAACGAATCCGGAGCTTGGATTTCTCCAGGAGATGTCTTGGAACACGAAGTTTCCCAGTAACCAAGGAGAGAGGAATTCCTAAAAATAACCATTCCCGAATTACCGGGCTCGGAGAGCGGATCCCAAAGATCTCCGGGAGAGGTGCTCGGGAATGGTGCTGAGCCCTGGAATTCCGGAGGGTTGGGATGAGGATTGGGCTCTCCCGGTTTTCCAGAGGGAGGAAATGGAGGGCGATGGAGGCAGGGATGGATTGGGAGCACAAGGAATTCGAGGAGGGAAATGGGATTCGAATCCCAAGGAATTCTGTGGAAGTGGAGAATGGTCTCTGGTTATCCCGAGGGTTTTGTTGGAGCATCGGAATTCCTTCAAAACCGCGGGATTCGGGTGCAAGGGAGCGGAATGAGGAGTGGGAGACAATTCCCAACAATTCCCTGGCTGGATCCGGGTGGGAACCGGGATCTGATCCCAGGGAAAAGGGACGGGATGAGAGGGAAGGGGCCAGGGGAGGTTTCTGTGGAATATTTGGGAAAATTCCTTCCTGGAAAAGGTTGGGAATGATTGGAATGGGCTGAGCAGGGCCGTGGGAATCCCCATTCCAGAGGGATTTCAAATCCATGGATGTGGCACTCGGAGGCGGGAATGGCAGTGCTGGGAATGCTCCCAGAGGGATTTTCCAACCTCAGGGATTCCCGGATTCCAGGATTTGGGGATTGTGGGGATCCCAACCCGGCAATGGCTGACGGGAGAACCTCGGGAATTTCCCATTCCAGCGGATCTTGCCAGGCAGGGAATGGCGGTTCCAGGCCTGGGAATTCCCTTGGGAAAAGGGATCTCTCCCAGAAATTCCTGGATTTCTCCCAGGTTTTTTGGTTGGATCGGGAAGATCCTGGAAGGACCAAATTCCAGAGCTCCCTGAGCTTCCCACCTGGATCCCTGATGGGGGATCCAGCGGGATTGGAATGGGATCTGGGAATGACTCCGGAGCCGGGAGAAGGTTCCTGAGGCTCCAGGAATCCGCCTGGAATGGGCTCTGGAATGTGGGTATGGAATTCCAGCAGTTCCCTGGAAATCCCTTCCACAGATTCCAGTAAATCCCAATTCCTGCACCAGTAAATCCCTTGGGAATTTGCCCAGGGAATGGGATGGACTGGGAGAGATGGGAGAGATAATCCTGGATAATCCCAAATTCTCTGGAATGGGAATCCCAAACTCTCTGCTCTCTTCCTATTGGTGGAGATTGATCCCAGAATTCCCGGAGCTCTTCCCGCCGCTCCGTGTTTATCCCAACGGATGGATCTGTCCCCAGGGATGGCCCTGAGGGAATTCCACCTTCCTTCCCTCCAAGGAATGTCCCATTCCCGGGAATGTGTGGGATCATTGGCAGCTCCTGGACGAAGGGATGGAATTCCACAAAATCCTGGAGTGCTCTGGGTGGGAATGGACCCTAAATCCCGTTCCAAGGGCAGGGAAGCTTCCCCGATCCCCGGCTGCTCCAGCCCGGCCTTGGAATGGGAGCACCAGGAATTCTGAGCAGGAATTCCCTGCTGGGATCCATGGATCTGCTCCCTGGGAATTCCATCCCATCCCTCTCCTCTCTCCTCCGTGACTCCCGTGGAATCCGGCTCCCAACGATCCAGGGGAGAATTCCTGCTCAGAATTCCTGGTGCTCCCTGCTCCACCACCGGGAATCCTGGAATGCTTGAGGCTGGAAAACCCCTGGATCCCATGGAATTCCCACCCCCAATCCACGTCCCCAAGTGCTGCATCCATGGGGATTTCAGTCCCTCTGGAATGGCAATTCCCGCTGCCTGGGGCCTTTTCCAATGCGGGATATTCCCAACCTTTTCCAATCCTGACCCTGCTCCAATTCCACCTTTTTCCCCTGGAGATTCCGATCCAGACCCGCTCCCAGCTCCCACCTCACTTCCCACCTCTTCCCAATGGAATTTTTCCTGGTTTTTGGCCGCTCTTGGGCACTGATCCCACAATTTCCAGCTCAGGATCAACTCCAAGAATTCCTTGGAATTGCATCCGTCGGATCCATCCTGCTGGAGGCTCTTCCCTTCTCCTGGATCTCCTCTTTTCCCAACTTCTCCTCTATTTGGGATCCTCCTGGATCTCCTCAACCTCTGGGAATTTTTCATCCCCACATTTGGATTCGAAGCCACTTTTTCCATGATTTTCCTCCGGATTTGGCTCCTTCCAGGCCTCAAGCTCCTCTCCAGGGACCTTTGTGTCCAAAAACCGGGAATTTTTCCCATTTTCTCGGCGTGTCCGGGATTCTCCTGCCTGGCTCTGCTCGGATCCGATGCTTTGCTTCACTTCCCTGCCTCCTTTTCCATGCAGCAGCTGGAATTCATGGAATTTTGCTCATCCATGGTTTCCCAAATCCCGGGATCCAGCAGCTCCTTTTCCCTCTCCCTTCCGTGGGATCTTTTGGGGTTTCTCCACGCTGGGGGTCATTCCCATGGGAATGATCCCGAAGATTTGGTGGGATCTCCTCCTCTGGAATGCAGCTCAGCTCCCGCTGGCTCATCCCGGATGAGTCAGAGCGGGAAAAGGAGCCGGGAATTGTCATTCCAGCTTCTCCGGGATGAGCTCTCCCTCCCCCTCCCCCCTCCCGTCAGACCCATTCCTTGGGATTTTTCCAGCAATTTCGCTCCAGGGAATCATTCCCAGCTCTGAGCTTCATCCTGGTCATTCCCAGGGAATCCGGGATTTGTGTTTGTCGGGAATTGTTGGGATGGGAATTCCCGGAATCCTGATCGGCCCCTTCCAGGATCAGCTTTCCTGGATAAATCCATCCTGGATTCCAGGTGTTATTCCAGGATTTTTGCTGCTTTTCCCACCTGGTGTCATTCCCGGAGGAGCCATTCCCGGGAATTTCAGCCCCTGCTGGGTTTCACTCCAGAATTCCTAGCAAATTCCCAGGAATTGGATGGGAATGAGGTGGGACTGAGCGGATTTTCCCTGTAAACCTCAGGCTGAAGGAATGCTGGGATAGGTGGGATTTGGGAAGGAATTCCCGGCTGGCCTGAAATTCCCAGAGAATCTGGGGCTGCCCCTGGATCCCTGGGAGTGTCCAAGGCCAGGCTGGAGAAATTTGGGATCATGGGAAGTGTCCGGGGCTTGGAATGGGATGAGTTTGAAGTTCCCGTTCCAGGGGGAGGGAATTCCCAGCGGGAAACCCCATCAAAGAAATTTGGGATCGGGAGGAAATTCAGGATCGCCGTCCTCAGGGATTCAACCCATCCCGTTTTTCCCTAAAAAAAAAGAGAAAGAAACCAGGATGAGGAGCTGATTTTTCTGGAAAAGCTTGGGAATTGGGTCAAAATCAGATTGTCCGAGGAAAACGCGGGGATTTTCTTGGGAATTGGATCGTGGTGGGATCGATCGGGAAGCGAATGGAATCCGTGGAGTGATGGAGATGTTGGCAATCCAATCGTTATTCCCAAAGCTTGGAAAATGGGATTTAGGGATGGAAATGTTTCCCAAAGTGAGGATCCGGGCGTTAATTCCCATGAAAACCTTGGATTTATGGAATCCTGGAGTCGTCTTGGCTGGAAAACCCCTCGGATCCCACGGAATCCGACATTCCCAGCCCTGCCAAGGCCATTCCCGATCCGTGGCCCCCCAAATCCGCAGGGATGTGAAATCCCGCCGGGAATGGGGACTCCACCCCTGCTCTGGGCTGGAAAAGCTTTTCCAGGAAGGAATTTTCCCCATTTCCAACCCGAAATTCCCTGGCACAGCCCGAGGCTCTTCCCTCTCCTCCTGTCCCCGTTCCTCGGATCCGAGCTTGAGAATTCCCAGTTTATTTTGGGGTCGGGAGAATCCCTCTGCTCTTCCAGCTCTGCAGATCCCTGGAATTCCTGGAATCTCATGGAATCCCTGGAATGGGTTGGGAATGACCTCAAATCCCACCCCGATCCATGGGCAGGGACCTCCCACGATCCCAGGCCGCTCCAACCTGGCCTTGGGCACTTCCAGAGATTCCGAGCCCTTCCCGGAATTCTGAACACTTCCGGAGCTGACCGGACGTTCCAAAAACCCTGGGAAAATCCCATTTTTTTGGGGGGGGATCTCCCAGCCGGAAAAGGCCATTCCCATCTCCTCCAGCAGCTGCGTGGCGACTCCCAAAGGAGCTGGGGAAAAAACCCAGGAAAAGGCGGAAAAGGCGGGATTTCTGTGTGGGGACTTTGGGGAATGTTCCCGCTGGGAATTCTGATCCATGTGGGGTTTTTTTTTGGGATTTTCCAGGTGAATGGAGTGAACGTGGTGAAGGTGGGGCACAAGCAGGTGGTGGCGCTGATCCGGCAGGGCGGGAACCACCTGCTCATGAAGGTCGTGTCCGTCAGCCGCAAGCCCGAACCCGAGGAGGGCGGCCGGAAGAAGGGTAGGGAATTCCCGGGATTCCCTGGATTCGGGGCCTCGCTGACACCCGGGAGGGGGGCGGCGATTCCGGGCGGGAACGTCGGGGTGTGCCCGTTCGGGGATGGGAAGATTTTTGGGATGAGCCCGTCTGGGGATTTGCCCATTTTGGGATGCGTCATTTTTTGGGATGCGCTGATTTTTGGGATGAACCCATTTTGGGATGTGAAGATTTTTGGGATGTGAAGGTTTTTGGGATGAGCCCATTTTGGGATGTGCTGGTTTTTGGGATGAGCCCGTTTTGGGATGTGAAGATTTTTGGGATGTGAAGGTTTTTGGGATGTGCCCATTTTGGGATGTGCTGGTTTTTGGGATGTGCCCGTTTGGGGATTTGCCCATTTTGGGATGCGCTGATTTTTGGGATGCGCTGATTTTTGGGATGAGCCCATTTTGGGATGAGCCCATTTTGGGATGTGCTGGGTTTTGGGATGAGTTGATGTTTGGGATGTGAAGATTTTTGGGATGTGCCCATTTCAGGATGTGTCTTTTTTTGGGATGCGCTGACTTTTGGGATGAGCCCATTTTGGGATGTGAAGATTTTTGGGACGAGCCCATTTTGGGATGTGCTGGGTTTTGGGATGTGAAGATTTTTGGGATGTGCTGGTTTTCGGGATGTGCCCGTTTGGGGATTTGCCCATTTTGGGATGCGTCATTTTTTGGGGATGCGCTGACTTTTGGGATGAGCCCATTTGGGGATGTGAAGATTTTTGGGATGTGCTGGTTTTTCGGATGCGCTGGTTTTTGGGATGTGCTGGTTTTCGGGATGTGCCCATTTTGGAATGCAGCGATTTCTGGGATGTGCCCATTTGGGGATTTGCCCACTTTGGGATGAGCCCATTTTGGGATGGGCTGGTTTTTGGGATGTGCTGATTTTTGGGATGAGTTGATGTTTGGGATGCAACAATTTTTGGGATGCGCCCATTTCGGGATGTGTCTTTTTTTGGGATGCGCTGACTTCTGGGATGAGCCCGTTTGGGGATGTGAAGATTTTTGGGATGAGCCCATTTGGGGTATGAAGATTTTTGGGATGTGCTGGTTTTTGGGATGAGCCCATTTGGGGATTTGCCCATTTTGGGATGCGTCATTTTTTGGGGATGCGCTGATTTTTGGGATGAGCCCATTTTGGGATGTGCTGGGTTTTGGGATGTGAAGATTTTTGGGATGTGCCCATTTTGGAATGCAGCGATTTCTGGGATGTGCCCGTTTGGGGATTTGCCCACTTTGGGATGAGCCCATTTTGGGATGGGCTGGTTTTTGGGATGAGCCCATTTGGGGATTTGCCCATTTTGGGATGAGCCCAGCTGGTTTTTGGGATGCATTGAGTTTTGGGATGCGCTGATTTTTGGAATGTATCTTTTTTGGGGATATGCTGATTTTTGGGAATGCAACAATTTTTGGGATGCGCCCATTTCGGGATGCATCATTTTTTGGGATACGCCGATTTTTGGGATGAGCCCATTTTGGGATGTGCTGGTTTTTGGGATGCGCTGATTTTTGGAATGTATCTTTTTTTGGGATATGCTGATTTTTGGGATGCAACCATTTTTGGGATGCACCCATTTTGGGATGCGTCGTTTTTTGGGATGAGCCCATTTTGGGATGTGCTGGTTTTTGGGATGCAGTGATTTTTGGGATATGCTGATTTTTGGGATGCAGTGATTTTGGGGCGCACCCATTTTTGGGATGAGTTGATGTTTGGGATGCAACAATTTTTGGGATGCGCCCATTTTGGGATGCGTCATTTTTTGGAATGCATTGATTTTTGGGATACACCTGGTTTGGGATGTGCCCATTTTGGGATGTGCTGATTTTTGGGATGAGCTGATGTTTGGGATTCACCAGTTTTTGAGATGTGCTGAGTTTTGGGATGTGAAGATTTTCGGGATGTGTTGATGTTTGGGATGCAACATTTTTTGAAATGCGCCCATTTTTGGGATGCGCCGATTTTGGGATGCGTTGATTTCGGGATTTGCCCATTTTTGGGAAGCGTTGATGTTTGGGATGCAACAATTTTTGGGATTTGCCCACTTTGGCACGTGTCCATGTTTGGGATGCATCATTTTTTGGGATGCGCTGATTTTTGGGATGCGAAGATTTTTGGGATGTGCTGATTTTTGGGATGCATCATTTTTTGCAATGCGCCCATTTTGGGATGCTCTGATTTTTGGGATGTGCCGATTTTTAGGGTGCGAAGATTTTTGGGATGCGCTGATTTTTGGGATGTGCTGATTTTTGGGATGCATTGATTTTTGGGATACTCCGAGTTTGGGGATGTGCCGATTTTTGGGATGTGCTGGTTTTTGGGATGCGCCCTTTTTTTTGGCATGCGTTGATATTTGGGATGCGAAGATTTTTGGGATGTGAAGATTTTCGGGATGCGCCGATTTTTGGGAATGTGGGGAAGCTCTGGAAGGTCCCAACCACATCTGTGGAGTTGTGGGGTTTTTTGGGAATGGTTTGGATTCCCAGGATCCGGAATTCTCGGAGTTGTGAAGCTTTTTTAGGAATGGCTTGGATTCCCAAGAGATGGAATTCGTGGAGTTGTGGTGTTTTTTGCAATTGCTTGAATTCCCAGGATCTGGAAATCTTGGAGTTCTGTTTTTTGGGAATGGCTTGGATTCCCAGGATCTGGAATTCCTGGAGTTATGGTGTTGTCTGGGAATCACTGGGATTCCGAGGATCTGGAATTCCTGGAGTTATGGTGTTGTCTGGGAATCACTGGGATTCCCAGGATCTGGAATTCCTGGAGTTGTGGCAAATGAGGAGTGAGAGTTTGGGGACCTCATGGATGTGGGAAAGGACGGATGGGGTGGGAATTTAGGGAGGGATTTAGGTGGAATTTTGGGGGTCCTGGGATGGGTTTTGGGAATCACTTTTGATTCCCAAGATCTGGAATTCCTGGAATTCCCATCGGCTGCTCCTCCTGGGGATCAGCCGCTCCAGGCTCCGTTTGCTGGGAGTTATTGGGATGGGAAAAAAGCCTGGGAATTCCTGGGAATGTGGGGGGCAGGATCCCAAAGGAACACCGGGAATTCCGGGATGGAGCCAGGGACTTGCTGTAGGAATGGATGGTCCCGGGGGATCCCAGAAGGTTCTGGGATTTCATTCCATGGGTTCCAGATCCCGGGAGCAGATCCAAGAGCTTGGGCAGGGCCGGGATTTATCCAGAGGGAAGGGAACAGCTGGAGGCACAGGGTGGAGCCAGGAGGGGCTTGGGGGGATTGTGACTGGAATTGCAGGGAATGGGAGCAGGGGGATGGGAAAAGGAGAGTGGGAAAAGGGGCTGGAATTCTGAGGTTGGGAGCAGAGGGATGGGAAAAGGCGATGGGAGTTTGGGAAGCAGGAGCAGAAGGAGAGGGAAAGGGGGATGGGAATTGGGGTACAGGAGCAGAGGGATGGGAAAAGGGGATGGAATTATGGGGATGGGAGCAGGGATGGAAGAAGGTGGATGGAAGAGGGAGAACCAGGAGCACAGGGATGGGAGCAGGAGGATGGAATTCTTGGGACACGAGCCAAGGGATGGAAGCAGAGGGATGGGAGCAGAGGGGTTGGAGCAGGGAATGGCAGCAGGGGGACAGGAGCAGGGATGGGAACAGGGATGGGAATGAGGGGATGGAAACGGGGATGGGAACGAGGGGACAGGAGCAGGGATGGGAACAGGGATGGGAATGAGGGGATGGGAACAGGGATGGGAATGGGGATGGGAATGAGGGGATGGGAACGGGGATGAGAATGAGGGGATGGGAACAGGGATGGGAATGAAGGGATGGGAACAGGGATGGGAATGGGGATGGGAATGAGGGGATGGGAACGGGGATGGGAATGAGGGGATGGGAACAGGGATGGGAATGAGGGGACAGGAACAGGGAATTAGAACAGGGATGGGAACGAGGGAACAGGAGCAGGGATGGGAACAGGGATGGGAATGAGGGGACAGGAGCAGGGATGGGAACAGGGATGGGAACAGGGATGGGAATGAGGGGACAGGAGCAGGGATGGGAGCAGGGATGGGAACAGGGATGGGAACAGGGATGGGAACAGGGATGGGAACAGGGATAGGAATGAGGGGACAGGAGCAGGGATGGAAGCCGGGATAGAAGCAGAGGGATGGGAGCACGGATGGAAATAGGGGAACAGGAGGGGAAGGAGCAGGAGGGTGGGAGGGATGGGAGCAGGGATGAGGGATCAGGCGGGACGGGAGCAGGGATGGAAGCCGGGATAGAAGCAGAGGGATGGGAGCAGGGAATGGAAGTGGGGGACAGGAGTGGAGGGACAGGAGGGGGGATCGGAGCAGGGAATGGGAGCATGGAGATGGAAAATGGGGAATGAGAGCAGGAAGGGAAGAGCAGAGACAGGAGCAGGGATGGAGCAGGGATGGAGCAGGGATGGAGCAGGGATGGAGCAGGGATGGAAGCAGGGATGGAGCAGGGACGGGAGCAGAGACAGGAGCAGGGATGGAGCAGGGATGGAGCAGGGATGGAGCAGGGATGGAGCAGGGACGGGAGCAGAGACAGGAGCAGGGATGGAGCAGGGATGGAGCAGGGATGGAAGCAGGGATGGAGCAGGGACAGGAGCAGAGACAGGAGCAGGGATGGAGCAGGGATGGAGCAGGGATGGAGCAGGGATGGAGCAGGGATGGAGCAGGAAGGGAAGAACAGAGACAGGAGCAGGGATGGAGCAGGGATGGAGCAGGGATGGAGCAGGGATGGAGCAGGGATGGAGCAGGGACGGGAGCAGGGATGGAGCAGGGACAGGAGCAGGGATGGAGCAGGGATGGAAGCAGGGATGGAGCAGGGATGGAAGCAGGGATGGAGCAGGGACAGGAGCAGGGATGGAGCAGGGACAGGAGCAGGGATGGAGCAGGGATGGAGCAGGGATGGAGCAGGGATGGAGCAGGGATGGAGCAGGGATGGAGCAGGGACGGAGCAGGGATGGAGCAGGGATGGAAGCAGGGATGGAGCAGGGATGGAAGCAGGGATGGAAGCAGGGATGGAAGCAGGGATGGAAGCAGGGATGGAAGCAGGGACAGCAGCAGGGATGGAGCAGGGATGGAAGCAGGGATGGAGCAGGGATGGAAGCAGGGATGGAGCAGGGATGGAGCAGGGATGGAGCAGGGACGGGAGCAGGGACGGGAGCAGGGACGGGAGCAGGGATGGAAGCAGGGATGGAGCAGGGATGGAAGCAGGGATGGAGCAGGGATGGAGCAGGGATGGAAGCAGGGATGGAGCAGGGATGGAGCAGGGACAGGAGCAGGGATGGAGCAGGGATGGAGCAGGGATGGAGCAGGGATGGAGCAGGGATGGAGCAGGGACAGGAGCAGGGATGGAGCAGGGATGGAGCAGGGATGGAAGCAGGGATGGAGCAGGGATGGAGCAGGGACAGGAGCAGGGATGGAGCAGGGATGGAGCAGGGATGGAAGCAGGGACAGGAGCAGGGATGGAGCAGGGATGGAGCAGGGATGGAGCAGGGATGGAGCAGGGACAGGAGCAGGGATGGAGCAGGGACAGGAGCAGGGATGGAGCAGGGATGGAGCAGGGATGGAGCAGGGATGGAAGCAGGGATGGAGCAGGGATGGAGCAGGGATGGAGCAGGGACAGGAGCAGGGATGGAGCAGGGATGGAGCAGGGATGGAGCAGGGATGGAGCAGGGACAGGAGCAGGGATGGAGCAGGGACAGGAGCAGGGATGGAGCAGGGATGGAAGCAGGGATGGAGCAGGGATGGAGCAGGGATGGAAGCAGGGATGGAGCAGGGATGGAGCAGGGATGGGAGCAGGGATGGAAGCAGGGATGGAAGCAGGGACAGGAGCAGGGATGGAGCAGGGACAGGAGCAGGGACGGAAGCAGTGGGACAGGAGGGACAGGAGCAGGAATGGATGGAATCAGGAGCTGGAATCAGGGGATGGAATCAGGGGATGGAATCGGGGGATTGGAGTAGAGAATGGAATCGGGGATGGCAGCAGGGATAGGAGCGGGGGGATGGGAGCAGGGGGATTGGAGTAGGGAATGGAATCGGGGGGATGGGAGCAGGGATGGAGCAGGGGGATGGGAGCAGGGAATGAAGGGGGGCCGGGATCGGGGCCGCTCCCAGCGCAGCACGCGGGGCTCGGGGGAGGGAGGGAAGGAGGGAAGGAGGGAAGGAGGGAAGGAGGGAAGGAGGGAAGGAGGAAGCGCTGCTGGCACGAGGAGCTCCAATTATTCAGTCACGGCACAAAGGCACGAGCCGTGGGAACGGCCGGGAGCCTCGGGAAGCCGGGAATTCAGCCGGGAATAATCCGGGAATTCGGGAATCAGCGCTGGGACCCGCGGCGGGGCCGCTCCCGCCGCTCCAGCCCGGGGTGAGCAGCTGCCCCTCGGAGCTTCCCGGCGCTTCCTTCCCGGTGCTTCCCGATCCTCCGGATCCACGCGGCCGCTTTTCCAAGGGATCGGAGGATCGGGATGACCACGGGGGGCTCATCCCGTGTCCTTCCCCCCCCCCCCCCCGCCTCCTTCCCGGGTGCCAGCGCCTGTGTGGGCCCGGCTGGGGCTGAATCCGCCCCGCTGGATCCCTGCCGCAGGCACAGGGATCCTTGGAGCTGCCGTTGCCATGGCAATCCTGGAGCGTTATTCCAGCATTGTCAGCGAGGAGCAGCGAGGAGGAGGAGGAGGAGGAGGAGGAAGAGGAAGAGCCTTCCACTCATCCTCGCTGCTCCGTGGGGGGGCTCCGGGAATGCGGGATCGGGAGCTTTTGGGATCATCCCGGGCCATGCGTCCTTGGGCAGCTCCCGGCCGGACGCCGGCGCTTCCATAGGGTTGGGATCCAAGGAAAAGAGGAGGAGGAGGAGGAGGAGGAGGAGGAGGGTGGGGTGGGCTGCGCCGAGGTGGGAAGAGGAGCCCGAGCTCAGGCTGGACACATTCCCGCTTTCCCTGCATCCATCCCTGATTCCCGGCATCCCATCCCGGCCTCTGCGGGGCCATGACTCGGACTCTGCGCTGAGGCGCCACATTCCCAACGCCGTGGGCACATTCCCGGCGGGAATCATGAAGAAGTTCGCGTCCACGCGCAGCCTCAATAAGATCCTGCAGCAGTGCGACTCCTCTTCCCGGGAATACGAGGAGATCCAGGCTGTGGAGAAGAAGTGGCACCTGCACCTGGCCACTCCCCGCAAATTCCGGGAGAAGAGGTGCAAGATGCCCTCTCTGTTCCTTGCAGCTCCGCCGCCTCCCAAGAGAGCTCCCAGCACCACCCTCACGCTGCGCTCCAAATCCATGACGGCCGAGCTGGAGGAGCTGGGTAAGGCCGGGAGCGGGATCTGATCCGTAGGGAACGAGCGGTGATGGTCGGAAGTGCTTTTCCAGCGGTTTCCCAGCTGCTTTCCAGCTGTTTTCCAGAGGGTTGCATGTGCGCCGTGGGCCCGTGGTGGTGGTGGTGGGGTGTGGGAGGCTCGGGGAAGGGGGGGAGCAGGATTCCCGTCTCCGGAGGGATAGCCAGAGGGACATCCAGAGGGATAGCCAGAGGGACATCCAGAGGGATATCCAGAGGGACATCCAGAGGGACATCCAGAGGGACATCCAGAGGGATAGCCAGCGCTCCGGGGGCGCATCCCGGCGGAGGTGGGCGTGGGAAGGATGTTGGGAGTCTCCGCGTGGTTGTGGAGGGGTTGGTGTGCCCTGGCCTTGGGCATCCTGCTCCATTCCCTGCCCCATTCCCTGCCCCATTCCCTGCCCCTTTCCCTGCCCCATTCCCTGCTCCATTCCCTGCTCCATTCCCTGCCCCATTCCCTGCCCCATTCCCTGCCCCTTTCCCTGCCCCATTCCCTGCCCCATTCCCTGCTCCATTCCCTGCCCCATTCCCTGCCCCATTCCCTGCTCCATCCCTGCTCCATTCCCTGCTCCTTTCCCTGCTCCATTCCCTGCTCCATTCCCTGCTCCATTCCCTGCTCCTTTCCCTGCTCCTTTCCCTGCTCCATTCCCTGCCCCATTCCCTGCTCCATTCCCTGCCCCTTTCCCTGTCCCATTCCCTGTCCCATTCCCTGCTCCATTCCCTGCTCCATCCCTGCTCCATTCCCTGCTCCATTCCCTGCTCCATTCCCTGCTCCATTCCCTGCCCCATTCCCTGCTCCATTCCCTGCTCCATTCCCTGCTCCATTCCCTGCCCCATTCCCTGCTCCATTCCCTGCTCCATTCCCTGCTCCATTCCCTGCTCCTTTCCCTGCTCCATTCCCTGCTCCATTCCCTGCTCCATTCCCTGCTCCATTCCCTGCCCCATTCCCTGCTCCTTTCCCTGCTCCATTCCCTGCTCCATTCCCTGCTCCTTTCCCTGCTCCATTCCCTGCTCCATTCCCTGCTCCTTTCCCTGCTCCATTCCCTGCTCCATTCCCTGCTCCATTCCCTGCTCCATTCCCTGCTCCTTTCCCTGCTCCATTCCCTGCTCCATTCCCTGCTCCTTTCCCTGCTCCATTCCCTGCCCCATTCCCTGCTCCTTTCCCTGCTCCATTCCCTGCTCCTTTCCCTGCTCCATTCCCTGCTCCATTCCCTGCTCTTTTCCCAGATTCATTCCCTGTTTTTGCTCCTTTCCCTGATCCATTCCCAGATCCTTTCCTTGCTCCTGCTCCTTTTCCCGACCCTCTCTCTGCTCCAGCTCTGCTCCCTGTTGCTGCTCCTCTCCCTTCTCCTCTCCCTGCTCCTCTCCTCACCTTCCTCACTCCTCTCCCTGCTCATTTCCCTGTTCCTTCTCCTTTCCCTGCTCCTCTTCTTCCTCTCTCCTCTCCTCTTCCCACTCCTTTCCCTGCTCCTTTCCCTGCTCCTCTCCCCACTCTTGATCCTCTCCCTGCTCCTCTCCTCACCTCCTTCACTCCCTTCCCTGCTCTTCTCCCTGATCCTTTCCCTGCTCCTCTCCCTGCTCCTCTTCTTCCTCTCTCCTCTCCTCTTCCCACTCCTCTCCCTCCTCCTTTCCCTGCTCCTCTCCCTGTTCCTCTCCCTACTCCTGATCCTCTCCCTGCTCCTTGTGCTCTTCTCCCTGCCCCTCTCCTCACCTTCCTCACTCCTCTCCCTGCTCTTCTCCCTGATCCTTTCCCTGATCCTTTCCCTGATCCTGCTCCTCTCCCTGCTCCTCTCCCTTCCCTGCTTCTCTCCCTGTTCCTCTTCTTCCTCTCTCTTCTCCTCTTCCCTGCTCCTTTCCCTGCTCCTGCTCCTCTCCCTGTTATTCTCCCTGCTCCTCTCCCTACTCCTGATCCTCTCCCTGCTCTTCTCCTCACCTTCCTGCTCCTGCTCCTCTCCCTGCTCCTCTTCTACCTCTCTCCTCTTCCCACTCCTTGCCCTGCTCCTGCTCCTCTCCCTGTTCCTGGACCTTTCTTCTCCTGCTCCTTTCCCTGCTCCTCTCCTCGCCTTCCTCACTCCTCTCCCTTCCCTGCTCCTCTCCCTGTTCCTGGACCTTTCTTCTCCTGCTCCTTTCCCTGCTCCTCTCCTCGCCTTCCTCACTCCTTTCCCTGCTCCTGCTCCTCTCCCTGCTCCTCACCCCTTTTCCCACCCGCTCATCTCCCTGCTCCTCACCTTCCTCACCCTTTTCCTTATCCTGCTCCTCATCCCGCTCCTCTCCCTCCTTTCCCACACCCGGCAGTCCCAGGTTTTTATTTCCCCTCTCCGGGCAGATCCCAAACCCTGCCAGGAGAGCTCCAGGAGAGCTCCAGGAGAGCTCTGGGAGAATTCCAAGAGATCTCTGGGAGAGCTCTGGGATAGATCCAGCTGAGCTCTGGGAGGTCTCCAGGATAACTCCAGGAGAGCTCTGGAAGAGCTCTGGGAGAATTCCAGGTGAGCTCCGGGAGAGCTCCAGGAGAATTCCAGGGAATCTCCAGGTGAGCTCCAGGAGAGCTCCAGGAGAATTCCAGGAGAGCTCTGGGACAGCTCCAGGAGAATTCCAGGGGATCTCCAGGAGAGCTCCGGGAGAGCTCCAGGAGAATTCCAGGAGAGCTCTGGGACAGCTCCAGGAGAATTCCAGGAGAGCTCCGGGAGAATTCCAGGGGATCTCCAGGTGAGCTCCAGGAGATCTCCACGATTGCTCCATCCCCCCCATCCTGCTGCCACTCCCTCGTTTCCTGCTGCTTCTCCCTCCCGCTCCACATTCCCGGATTCCCTGAAATCCTCTCCACTCCCACCATTCCCTGCTTCCCACTGCCAGAATTCCCGGCTTTTCCCAGCCCTCGTGGCCACCTGGGACAGCCCCAGGATCCCTCAGCAGGGTGGGGGTGGGAGCTGATCCCTCCCCTTCCCTTCCCTCTTCCCGGATCCGGTGGCACTTTGTCCCCGGATGTCACCGGAGCGGCCACGTGGCCACGGAGGGATCCCAATTCCCAGGAAAACTTGGGAGCATCCCTGGCAGCAGGACTGGCTCCGAGGCCATCGGTGCTGCCTCCTGCCCCGGCTTCCATGGGAATTTGGGGTTTTCCATGTGGGAATGTGGCCGTGTGGCCGTGGCACCCTGGAGCCCCGGCAGGATCCCGCATTCCACCTGCTTTTCCATGTTTTCCCTGGTTTTCCACATTTTTCCTGGTTTTCCACCCCTCCTTGGTTTTCCAAGCTCTCCATGGTTTTCCAAACTCTCCCTGTTTTCCTATGCTCTCCGTGGTTTTCCATGTTCTCCATAGTTTTCCATGTTTTCCATAGTTTTCCATGTTTTCCCTGGTTTTCCATGTTTTCCATATTTTTCCACGTTCTCCCTGCTTTTCCATGCCCTCCTTGGTTTTCCATGCTCATCCTGGTTTTCCAAGCTCTCCCTGTTTTCCACGTTCTTCCTGGTTTTCCACATTTCCCCTGTTTTTCCATGTCTTCCATATTTTTCCATGTTCTTCCTGTATTCCATGCCCTCCCTGGTTTTTCCAAGCTCTCCCTGTTTTCCGTGTTCTCCCTGGTTTTTCCATGCCCTCCTTGGTTTTCCATGCTCATCCTGGTTTTCCATTCCTTCTGGTTTTCCATGCTCTCCACAGCTCTCCAGGCTCGTCCTGGTTTTCCATGCCCTCCCCCTGTTTTTCCATGTTTTCCATGTTTTTCCAAGCCCTCCCCAGTTTTCCATTCCTTCTGCTTTTCCATACCCTCCTTGGTTTTCCATGCCATTCCCAGTTTTCCCAGCCTTCTCTTGCTCCCTGCCCTCCTCCTCAGAGCCAGACCCTGTGGGATCGGGACAGATCCCAACATTCCAAGACTGGATCAGCAGGGATTTATTTTATCCCGAGCCTCTGCCGTGATTCCCACCCTGCACTTCCAGACCGTTATTCCCAATCCAAAGGCGCTGGTTTTGGTGGGAATCATCTGGAGCAGAGCTCCTTTTTCCCACTTCTCCCCCATCCCACATCCTCGGATTCCTCCGTCCACCCTCCCAGCAATTCCCAGTTTACCTGGAGAGGGACTGGGAGCAGCGATCCCGGGAGAAGGATCTGGAGGCTCTGATCCCACAGTTCCTGGGATTTTCCCTGGGAATTGTAGCGCTCAGTCCCATGGATCGAGGAATGGGCTGGAGCCATTCCAGGGAAAACGGGGGATCCTCCCTCTTCCTTCCCTCTGGGTTTTCCTGTGGAGGGCGAGCTTCCCTGTGGATCGGCATTCCCGGGATTTGGCCTGGAGCCCCTCTCCTTCCCAAGGAACCGGCAGGGAAAGGGGCATTCCCAAAAGGAGCTCTGCCAGCTGCTTCCCGCCCTGTTTTCCATGGATCCAGAACATCCCCCGTGCCCTTCCCGACCCTTGCCTTGCCATTCCAATGCCCTCGGAACAGCAGATTCCCAGCAGGATGCTCAGGGAGCCCTCCTATCCCAAAATCCTGGGCCTTGGATACGGGGAATCACTCTGGGAGCTTTTCAGCAGCTTTTCCATGGCTTGGGATGGAATTCCAGCCAACCCCGCTCCCGCTCCGGCTTCCCTGGATCCATGAGGGGGGCGAGGGATGATTCCAGTGGAGCTCCCAGCCTGGAGCTGGGATAAATCCCGAATCCCAGTACAAATCCCACATCCCGGGCCGGATCCCGCATGCCAGAGGCCGGGAATTGTGGGAAGAGCCGGGCCGGAGCCGGGAATGGGAGCGGGAATTGTTCCATGCCGTTGATGTTTCCTTTTGTTTCTAATTCCAAGCCTCCATGCGGAGAAGGAAAGGGGGTGAGTGAAACCGAAATTCCCGGGATTCCTCCCTTTCCCGCCAGCTCCCCCCGGGATCCAACAGGATCCAAACTGGGGGGGAAATCCCAGTATCCCGAGGGTTGCTGTTCCTGCAGCATCCCAGGGAATTCAGCCGGAACTTGGGAATTTGGGATCGGCTCCGGTGTCCTGGAGCTGCTCCAGCAGGAATTGGAATGCCTGGAATTGGAATTCCTGGAATTGTGGAGCCGGGAATTGGGATGGCCCTGTGGGATTCTGCACGGGCAGGATGCGCCTTTTTCCCAAAATTCCCAGCCCTGCCATTCCCAGGTCCCAGCTCCGGATTTTCCCCATGGGAATGTCCCGTGTGGGATCCTCGGGAATGACGGTGCCCGGCTTTATCCCAAATGGCCAAAGCCTTTCCTGGAAAATCCAGGAAGTTTATCCCACTGTTCCTGGTGGATCCATGTGGGTTATCCTGCTGTTCCCACCCTCAGGATGTGCCTGGAATATCGCATGAGGGACACGGAAAAACCGGGAAGTTTTTGGTGGAAGGGTTGGATCTGGATGGGGTTTAAGGTCCCTTCCCACCCAAACCATTCCATGATTTTTGCCAGCCATAGGATCCCGGATTTTCTGTCCTGGTGGTTCCCGTTCCCTGTTCCCCAAGGAGCTGGGAATGTGGGATCAGCTCTTCCAGCACGGAAGGTGGGATCCAGTGGGGATAGGACAGGGAAGAATCCGAGTGGGAATTACCGTGGGAAGACCCTGAGGGACCTTCCCAAGCCTTCCCTGGATTGGGCAGATCCAGAGGGGGACACACAGCGACATTGGGAAGGAATTCCTGGCTGGGCTGGAATTCCCAGAGCAGCTGTGGCCGCCCCTGGATCCCTGGGAGTGCCCAAGGCCGGGCTGGAGAAATCTGGGATCGTGAAAGATGTCCCTGCCCATGGAATGGGGTGGGATTGGATGAGATTTAAGGTCCCTTCCCACCCAAACCATTCCACGATTCCATGTCCCACAATTCCATGGAAGGTCCAAGGACCAGCCTGGCTCCAGTGTCCGTGCTGAGATCCCTGGGAGAATCCCAGGGCTGCAATTCCCACCTGGAGACAGGTGGAGCTTCCCGGTCCCTGTCCCGGGGCCATTGCCAGGACAGGAATTTGGGATATGGATCCACCTGGATTTGGGAAGCACCATCAGGTGGAGGTGACACGGAGCCAACAGCCCCAAGCTGCCCATTCCAGGTGGGAATTCCATAGGAGGGATCCATGGGAATGAGGCCATCTCCACCTCCTGCCCTTTCCCATATCCTGAGGTTCAGGATTCCAGCTGGAATTCCCACCCGGAATGGATCCGTTGGGACACATCCTGGGCACGGCTCGGTGTTCCCGAGGGATAAATGTGCCGGGATGGATCCTGGAGCAGGGAATTCCAGTCCCATTCCCATTCCCTGAGCTCGGACATGGCCGTGGTGGCTCTGCCGATATTCCCAATGTCCGGGGGCACCGGATCCTGCCCCAGCCACGGAAAGTTGGGATCATTCAGGGATCCGAGTCCACTCAGGCTGGGAATATCCCAGTTTATCCCAAATAAATGCTGGATGTGCCAGAGCCTCGAGGATCCCATGGACATCTCCATGTCCTGGGATTCCCTGGATCTTGGAGGGACTCGGCTCATCCCGAATATCCAAAGTCTGGGATAAATTCACTGGTCAGTGTCAGAGAATTCCTTGGAATGTGGCGCATCCAGGGGTGGGACAGCGGCCATGGAATTCCCCGGCTGAGTGGGATCAGCCCCCCCAAATCCATGGAAAACCACTGGGGGGGAGCGGCCTCGCATCCCTGTGGGGATTATCCCTCCCTTCTCCGGAGGGGAGCGATCCCGGCGGGCCGGGCTGACCCCTGCGCCGGTTTTCCTTGGATTCCAGAGAAGCTGGATGAGATCCTGGCGGCCGCCGAGCCGGCGCTGAGGGCGGAGCTGGTGGAGGCCGATTCCAGAGCGGCCACGGTGAAACAGCGACCGACGAGCCGGAGAATCACCCCTGCGGAGATCAGCGTGAGCAGCGGGAATTCCCACCGGGAATGGGATGGGAATGGGATGGGAATGGGGGAGAGAGCTGGGGAATCACCCCTGCGGAGATCAGCGTGAGCAGCGGGAATTCCCACCGGGAATGGGATGGGAATAGGGGAGAGAGCCGGAGAATCTCCCCTATGGAGATCAGCGTGAGCAGCAGGAATTCCCACTGGGAATGGGATGGGAATGGGATGGGAATGGGGGAGAGAGCTGGGGAATCACCCCTGCGGAGATCAGCGTGAGCAGCAGGAATTCCCACCGGGAATGGGGGGCAGGAAGTGAAAGGAGATGGATGGGAGGGATCCGGAGAGGGATGGGAGATCGTGGAGCCAAGTGGGATTCCCAGGAATGGCAGGAGAGGGATGGGAGCACATGGAGAGGGATGGGAGGGATCCAGAGGATCTCACTGAGGAGATCAGTGTGAGCCAGGGGGAATCCCGGTGGGAATGTGGCCATGGAGTGGAATGGGAGAGGGATGGGAGGGGTTGAGGTGCTGGCTGGGGAGTGGCATTCCCAGGAATGGGGATTGGGATCCCGGGAATGGAAGGCGAGGGATGGGAGCACTTGGAGAGGGATGGGAGGGAATGCAGAGCGGCATTCCCAGGAATGGAGAGTGGGATTTCTGGGAACAGAAAGAGAAGGATGGGAGCACATGGAGAGGGATGGGAGAGATCATGGTCCCAAGGGGAGCTGGTTCAGGAGTGGAATTCCCGGGAATGTGGAGCCTGGGAGAGCCGGATCCACAGCAGGGGGGCTCAGCGCTCCCTCAGCTCCCCGGGATCCCCTTCCCGGTCTGGGAATCCACAGGGATTTCCCAGGAAAGGCTGGAAGAGCAGCTCTGGAGGAGCCTGGAGAGCCGAGCTGGATGCGGGGCTGGAATTCTGCCGGAATCCGAGCGCCGCCTCCAAGGGGAAGCGCGGAGGGAGGAGGAGGAGGAGGAGGAGGAGGAGGAGGAGGGGGCTCGGGATTGGGCCAGGAATGCTGCGGGTGGGAAACAGCTCCGGGAAAAGTGGGACAGGAGCTCCCGGAATCATCCTCAGCGGATTCCCGCCTGGAGCAGACAGGGAGACGGGATGGGAGCGAGGGAATTATCCCAAGGTTTGGAATTCCGCTGGATGGGGCAGCAGGAAGGTGGAGGTGAGGAGGGTCCATCCCAGTGGGAAGAGCTCCCGGTTTTCCTGAGGTTGGAAGTTCGGGTGGGAAGTGCCGGGTCGTTCCGGCCAAATCCGGACTGGGAATTCCCTGTTTTTCCCTTCCAGTCCCTGTTTGAGCGCCAGGGAATGGCGGCGCATTCCGGGGTCCTGGCGGGAACAGAGAAGCCCCACGTGTCCCTGCGGAAGGGAATTCCACGGACCAAGTCTGTAGGTGAGGAAAAAGCCCGGGAGAATCCCTTGGGAATGAGGAGGGAGGGTCCCTGTGGGATGTGGAGTGGGCGAGAAAGGCTCGGCCCTTCCTGGGTGCTCGCTCCAGCTCTGGGAGTTTGGGATGTTCCATGGAATTCCAGCTTAGAGGGATGCCTGGTCCTGCTCGGAGCAGAAGGTGCGACTGGAAAATTCCAGGAGAGGATTTCAGGAGAGAATTCCAGGAATTCCCAGATCGGCTCTGCCAAGGGCAAGGGGGGGCTCTGCCACTCCCAGGGTTGGCCCTGGGCATTCCCAGCGGGAATGGCACCTCTGGAACTGGGAACGCCGGAGTTGGGGCTTAGGAGGAGCGGGACAAGGTCTGGAGGAGGCACCTGGATGTGGGGGATCCTTGAGCTTATCCCGAAATCTTTATGGAGTCTCCAAATCCAGCACCGGCTGTGGTGGATCCTTACCGATGTCCCTAGAGATTTATGGGGCCACCAAACCCAAAACCATCTCTGGTGGGTCCTTGAGCTTATCCCAAAATATTTACGGAGTCTCCAAACCCAAAATCAGCTGTGGTTGCCCCTTGACTCTGTCCCAGAAGGTTTTTGGTGCCACCAGCCCCAAATCCATCTGTGGTGCATCCTTGACCTTCTCCCGAAGGTTTATGGTGTCACCAAGCCCAAAAAATGTCTCCGGTGGGTCCTGGACCTTGTTCCTAAGGATTTATGGTGCCACCAAAGCCAAACTCAGCTGTGGGAAGTCCTCGTCCCCATTCCAGAAGGTTTTTGGTGCCACCAACCCCAAACCTGGCTGTGGTGGGTCCTTGGTTCTGTCCCTAAAGATTTATGGTACCACCAAATCCAAGCCTGGCTGTGGGATGTCCTGGATGTTGTTCCTAAAGATTTGTGGTGCCACCAAACCTAAAACCATCTCTGGAGGGTCCTTGACCTCGTCCCAAAGGTTTCTGGTGCCACAAAGCCAAAGAGCTGCAGTTGGAGGTCCTTGATTCTGTCCCAGAAGGTTCATGGTGCCACCGAACCCCAGAATCAGCCGTGGTGGGTCCTTGGTTCTGTTCCCAAAGATTCATGGTGCCACCAACCCCAAATCCATCTGTGGTGCGTCCCTGACCTTCTCCCGAAGGTTTATGGTGTCACCAAGCCCAAAAGCTGCTGTGAGGTGTCCTTGACCTTCTCCCGAAGGTTTCTGGTGCCACCAATCTCAAAATTCATCTCTGGTGGGTCCTTGACCTTGTCCCAAAATGTTTCTGGTGCCACCAATCCCAAAATCAGCTGTGGGGGATCCTTGACCCTGTCCCAGAAGGTTTTTGGTGCTCCCAAATCCTAAAACCCCCTGTGGTGGGTCCTTGACCTTCTCCCAAAGGTTTCTGGTACCACCAGACCCAAACTCAGCTGTGGGAAGTTCTTGGCCCCGTCTCAGAAGGGTTTTGGTGCCACCAAACCCAAACCTGGCGGTGGGGGGGGTCCTTGATCCTAAAAAATAAAGGAAAATCGGGGGTTTCAGGGATTGCGTTGGTGCAGCTGCTCCTCTGCCGGAACTCCATGGGAAAGATGTTCCCAAGGCTCTGGAGGAGCTGGGATAAAACGGGATAAATGGTGTGGGATGTGGAGGATGGATCCATGTGTGGACATGGAGAAATCCCATCCCAGCGTCGCAAACCTGCGGTGGCCAGAGGGGAACCGGGACTTTTATCCGGGTTTATCCCATATTTTGGTCTTGGAAGTGGCGTTGGAATGAGGAGAATCCAGGGGATTCCCAAAGCGCGTGTGGGGCTTCTGGGTGAGACTGTTGGGGAAAAAGCTTTGGAAAAGGAGCTGTCCAAGGGCTGGAGCAGCCACAAAGAGCCGGGAATGGTGTGGAAAGGGACCTGGGACTCTGGGAATGCGTTCATGGAATTGTCCAAGGGCTGGAGCCAGGCTGGGAGAGCTGGGAATGTTCCCCTGGAGAAGGGAAGGCTCCAGGGAGAGCTGAGAGCCCCTTGCAGGGCCTAAAGGGGCTCCAGGAGAGCTGCAGAGGGACTGGGGCCAAGGCCTGGAGGGCCAGGAGCCAGGGAATGGCTTCCCAGTGCCAGAGGGCAGGGCTGGATGGGAGATTGGGAATTGGGAATTGCTGGCTGGGAGGGTGGTGAGGCCCTGGCCCAGGGTGCCCAGAGCAGCTGGGGCTGCCCCTGGATCCCTGGCAGTGGCCAAGGCCAGGCTGGACATTGGGGCTGGAGCAGCCTGGCACAGTGGGAGGTGTCCAGAGGTTGGAATTGGATGGGACTTGAGGTCCTTCCCAGCCAAAGCAGCCCGGGCTCCTGGAATTCGGGAATCCTTGCCCACGGAATGCCGGCAGTGCCTCGGGAAGGGCCCGCGAGCCGCCCCGGGCTGGGCAGGGGCTGCCAGGGATCCGTGCAGGGAGAGGCCGGGAAAAGCGGGATCTGGCCCGGGATCGGGGCCGCGGGAGCTTTGCTGGGAGCCGGGCAGGGATCGGGAACGGCCTCGTGGCTCTGCACAGCTCCTGCCCGGAGGCAGCGGGGATCGGGATCTGCTGTGGGAATGAGGCCGGGAAAAGAGGGAACGGCCTCGGGCTGCGCCGGGGCAGGGGCAGGGGCAGATCTGGGAATTTCCCCATGGAAAGGGCGCTCAGGCCTTGGAACCACCCGGGGAGGTTTGGAGTCGCCATCCCTGGAGGTGTCCAAGGAATTCCGGGATGTGGCTCTCTGGGCTGGGATCGGGCCCGGCTTGGACTCGGTGACCTTGGAATTCTTTCCCAACCTCAATAATTTGGGAATTCAGTGCTCGTACCCCCATGAGAATTCCCAGTACATCCAAGTTATCCCTGACCTTCCCAGAAATTCCCAGCCTGTGCAGCCAAATCCCACCTCTGGAAAAAAGGGATTAAAACCATTCCTTGAGTCTGCATCAGGAGAGCTCCAATCCCAGTGGGAGATTCCCTGCTCCGAGCAGGACTGGCTGCAGCTTCCGACAAAAAAATGCAGGGAAAAAATCCCATCCAGGAGCTCCAGATCCATCCCCACCCTGGGACAAGCCCTGGGACGGAGGGGACCCAAAGCAGCTCCTGGAAGAAGCCATTCCCGTGGAATTCCAGGAAAACGGGGATGGCAAAGAGGCGGAGAGGGAGGAATTGGGTGGGAATGGGGTTGGAATTAGAAGTCCTTGAGCTGTCATTCCACACCCACGGCCGGGAGCTGCGCAGTCACTTGATTCCATGCGAAAAATCCCTGCACGGGCGAGGAAGGAGATGGAAAAGCAGCACTCGGATGGGGGTTTTTTTGGGAAGAAACGCTCCCTGGCATTTGCGTGTGCCGGCTGCAGATTCCCAGGGAGAAAAGATCAAAAAGATTCCGTGTGCAGGGATGGGGCGGCGGCGGGGGGGGAAAAATCCCGGGATAAAGGTGGTTAACCCCCGCCTGGCTGGAAAAGAAGTGGGATGGGAGGAATATTTGGAGGAAAACGGGAAGGAGTGGGGGGAAGGGGAGGGAAGATGATCCTTGTCAGACTTCCAAGATTTCTGCCAGCGCCATCTGCTCCGGCAGCGGGAGTTAAAAACACTCCGGAGGCTGCGGAGCTGCCATGGCTCCCGGAGAGAATTCCAGAGGGTGGAGCCGCTGGTTTGGGAGGGATGGGAGGGATTCGTGACCCCTCCAGGACCATCGGGAATGTGGGGAGGGCTGGGAAGCGTCCTGGTGTTAAAGCGCCATCCGGGATGGGATCCTGGAATGGTTTGGGTGGGAAGGGACCTTGAAGATTCCCTAATTCCAGCCTCATTCCATGGGCAGGGACAGCTCCCACTATCCCAGGGTGCTCCAGCCTGGCCTTGGGCACTTCCCGGGATCCTGAGGCAGCCACAGCTGCTCTGGGAATCCTGGGTGGATCTCAGGTGCCAGAGGATGGAGATTCCCATGCCTGGATACCCAAAAGATGGAGATTCCCATCCCTGCGCTCCAGAGGATGGACATTCCCAACCTTGGACACCCAAAAGATGGAGATTCCCAGGCCTGGGAATGGACATTCCCATCCCTGGACACCCAAAAGATGGAGATTCCCATCCCTGGATACCGCAGGAAGAGATTCCCAGCCCAGAGCTCCAGAGGATGGAGATTCCCAACCCTGGATACCGAAAACATGGAGATTCCCATCCCTGGGCTCCAGAGGATGGACATTCCCATCCCTGGATACCAAAAAATGGAGATTCCCATCCCTGGGAATGGAGATTCCCATCCCTGGGCTCCAGAGGATGGACATTCCCAACCTTGGACACCCAAAAAATGGAGATTCCCATCCCTGGGAATGGAGATTCCCATCCCTGGACACCCAAAAGCTGGAGATTCCCATCCCAGGTGCCAGAGGATGGACATTCCCATCCCTGGATACCGCAGGAAGAGATTCCCAGCCCTGGACACGACAGGACAGAAATTCCCACCCCCGGATAACCACAGGATGCGGATTCCCTCCCACTTCCCACTCCTGGATCTGCACCCTCCCAGCCCGGGGCTGTTTGTGGGATCTGCTCCCCATCCCGGGATTGGGAAGCAGCGCCGGGAGCAGCGGGATGGGCTCGGGATGGGGCCCCTCGTTATCCATCGCTGATGAATGCGCGGAATGAGGTTATCCAGGGATTTGGGCTGTTATGGCAACGGGCCCGGGAGCTTTCATGGAGAGGCTTTGTGTTTTCCTTGGAGATTAATTCCATGGGAATGGCACCGGGGGTTGCCAGGCTACACCGGGAGCGTCATTCCCATTCCAGGGGAGTCATTCCAGCTGCTGGGAGTTGGTCCTTACTGGTCCTTACTGGTGGCTCCGTTTGGATTCCAGCTCTTTATTCCCGGGCTCCGGTATTTGATCCCGGCGATGTCCCATGGGAAGCGCGGGAGTCTCCCACTGCTCCGGGTGGGGTTCGAGGGGAGCAGAGAGCCCAAATTCCATGGAAAACACCACAGGGATGAGTTGGTTTGGTTATTTGGGGTTGAAAATTCCTGGGAATGTGAGGAGATTTGGGACAGAGAGGTCTTTTCCCAGAGGATATTCCCGCTTCTCCCATCCCTCCTGAGAGCCTGGAGCAGCTCCCAAAATTCCAGGCTCACCGGGAAGCAGAAGGTTTGGACACCCTGTGCCTTCCTGGGACACAGGGATCAAGATGCAGGGGTGAGTCATGGAATCCTGGAATGGTTGGGGTGGGAATCCTGGAATGGTTTGGAGACCTTAATCCCATCCCATTCCCATCCCCATCCCCATCCCAGATGTCTCCAACCTGGCCTTGGACACTTCCAGGGATCCAGGGGCGGCCACAGCTGCTCTGGGAATTCCATCCCGGAGCCGGATGTTCCATAGCTGCTCCCTTTTAGGGATCTTTTGGGATCCTTTGGGAATCTCTCAGGAGGACGCGTTCCCTTGGGAATTCCAGCGTCTCCAGGCTCCAGCTGCTGTGGGGATGGAGCCCAATCCCTAAATTCCACACCTGATCCAGCCCCCAGCATTCCAGGAGGCTTTTCTTTCCCTTTGGAGATTCCCAGGCAGATCCCAGAATTCCATAAAAAGTAAACAAAGCTCAGCTCCGGTGCATCCGTGCTGGGAATAAACAGATCCTGCTTTTCCCTGCTCGGGGAGAGGCTTCATTGGAATTCCTGGGAGGAATTTCTTCCTTTCCCGAGGTTCTGTAGGAATTTGGCCACGGCAGCCGGGATCGTGGAAGGATTTGGGCAGGAGGAGACAACAACAGTCCCGGAACTCGGGAAAAACCTTCTGTGCACACACCAATTCCACTGGAATTCCAAAGGATCCGCTGGGAGCGGCTCTGCGGAGAAGGATCTGGTGGAAAACTTTGTCCCTGTGGCCGGTGGGATCCTGGGATGGATTGGGAAGAGCATTCCCAGCAGGACGGGGAGTGCTGGATCCATGTTTGGGATCCTGGGATGGATTGGGAAGAGCATTCCCAGCAGGACAGGAAGGGATTCTGCCCCTCTGCTCACCGGGAATGCTGGATCCAGGTTTGGGATCCTTGGGACAAGAGGGACGTGGAGCTCCTGGAGCAGATCCTGGAGGGATGGGAAGATGAGGAAGGGGCTGGACAGGGAATTGTTGGAGTGAATCCAGAGGAGGAACCAGGATGATCCAAGGCTGGGAAAATTGGGATTGTCCAGCCTGGAGAAGGGAAAAGTCTGGGATGACCCAACTGTGACCTTCCAGGACCTTCAGGAGCTCCAGGAGAGCTGCAGAGGGACTGGGGCCAAGGCATGGAGGGCCAGGAGCCAGGGAATGGCTTCCCAGTGCCAGAGGGCAGGGCTGGATGGGAGATTGGGAATTGGGAATTGCTGGCTGGGAGGGTGGGCAGGCCCTGGCCCAGGGTGCCCAGAGCAGCTGGGGCTGCCCCTGGATCCCTGGCAGTGGCCAAGGCCAGGCTGGACATTGGGGCTGGAGCAGCCTGGCACAGTGGGAGGTGTCCCTGCCATGGAATGGGGTGGGATTGGGATGGGATTTGAGGTCCCTTCCCACCCAGAGCATTCCATGATTTTTCCATGGGAAGAACTTCCGTACTGTGGATGCTGTGGGGTCTCCTTCCCTGGAGATATTCCTGACCCAGCCGGATGCATCCCTGAGGAACATTCCCAGGGGTTGGACAAAGTCACCTCCAGCGGTGCCTCCCCCATTCCGTGCTAGCTTGGAGCTCCCTTTTCCAGAGAATTCTGCCCAGATCCAGGGAGCAGCTCCAGGGATCTGGGAGCGGAGCAGCTGCCGAGGTGACACACGAGGTGACTCAGCCGCTCCTCCCCGGAACGGCTGGAAAACCGAGGGATGAGTCGGGAATGATCCCATGGCTGTGCCTCAGCTGCTTCCATGGGGAGCTGCTCCAGGCCTGGAATGCTGGGTGGGAATGAACATGGAATTCCTGGGATGCGGTTTGCCATAGCGTCCCTTCCACTTGGCCGTTCCTTGGATGCGGTTTTCCATAGCATTCCCTGTCTTTGGCCATTCCTTGGATGAGGTTTTCCGTTGCATTCCCTGCCCTTGGATGTGGTTTCCATAGTATTCCCTACCTTTGGCAATTCCTTGGATGTGGATTCCCAGTGTCCTTTCCACTTGGCAATTCCTTGGATGTGGTTATCCCATAGTATTCCCTATTTTAGGCAATTCCTTGGATGTGGTTTTTCCATAGTATTCCCTATTTTAGGCAATTCCTTGGATGTGGTTTCCCATGGCACTCCCTGACCTTCACAATTCCTTGGATGTGGTTATCCCATGGCATTCCCTACTTGCGGCAATTCCTTGGATGTGGCTTTTCCATAGGGTGCCCTCCTCATTTAGGGAAAAATGGAGGAGAGATGGATCCAAGGGCTGGATCCATGGACTGGGTGTCCCAGTGTCACCCCCGATCCGGCAGCCACGCCGGGACATTCCAGAGGGAAGATCCCGCTTTCCCACTGGATTTCCTGCCCCAGCTCAGCCAGACACCACATTCCCAGGATGAGCTCTCCTGTTCCGTGTCCTGGGACATTCCGGACCTGGGGATGGAGCTCAGAGCTTCCCAAATATCCCTGTGTCACCTCCCGGCCATTCCCAGAAATCTCCAGAAAGGCAGGACTGGGTTTTTTGAGATCTTCCTGCTGCTCCCGGAATATTCCATGGCTCCATCTCATTCAGGATCCCAGATTCCCATGGGGAAAAGGGCAAGGATGGGATCATCCTCCCGAATTCCCCCTGCTGGCCTCGACTCCGGGATTTCAGGCCACACAAAAGCTTGGAAAAGGCAGATTTTCCATGCCTTTGTCCAGGCTCCCTTTGAACCTGTTCCGTGCTGCCGGTTCTTTATTCCCACTGAACATCCCCACTTCCCAAAAATAGCCCAGTTTCCAGCACGACCAACAGCATGGGATGGAATTTCAGTGCCAAATTCCTCCCTTTTGTCCCCATTGGATTCTGCCTCGGGTGGAATCGCTGACGGATTCCGGGCGGAGCTGCCGGAGCCTTTCGGTGCTGCTGGAAGAGCGTTTTCCATAAAGGAAAAACGACCGAGGCCAAAAAAAAAAAAGCCCAAATCCTCCCCAGAGCGGTTTGAAAGCTTGGGAAGAGCGGAGCAGGGATTGGGAAGGAGGAATTTTCCCAAAGGAGGGGTGAGCATGGCGAATCCGGGCTTGGGAATGAGGCCGGAGCTGGGAATGGAGGGAGGGAATCGTGGCGTGAGTGGATTTTAGGATCGTGGAACAGCTCGGGTTGGGAAGGCCCTTAAATCATCCCAATCCACCCCGATTTTTCCTCCTTTTCCATCCAAATCCTCGCGGTCTCTCCGAGCATTCCCTGAAAAAGCAGGAATTCCTGCTAGACCCTGCCGAGCTCCGTCTGGCACTCGGGAACAGATGTCACCCCTCGGGAAAGCGGGAAGCGTGACGGGAGCGGCGCCCGTGCCGGTGGCACTCGGATGTCTGGCACGTTGGCGGTGGCAACACTTCCGTCACCGGAGCCTGCTCGGGAAGGGGTGGGAATAACTCCAGGGGGAGCTGATCCCATGGGAATGTGCCTGTGGTGAGGCTTTCATGGAATGATGGAATGGTTTGGGTTGGGGCGACCTCAAAGCTCATCCCATTCCCAGCCCTTCCACGGGACACCTTCCGCTATCCCAGGTTGCTCCAACCTGGCCTTGGACGCTCCCAGGGATCCAGGGAATTCTGTCCCAGTGCCGGGTGGTTCCTCCAGTCTCGGAGCCAGTCCCTTCCACTGGAATTTGTTCCGAGCCTTGTCCAGTGAGGCTTGGAAAGAGGAAAAACCTTGGGAACAAAGTGGGGTGGGAGGAACAAGCCCAGGCACTTCCCTGTTTGTCCCACTCTGGGAATTCTCTGGGAATGTCCTCTTCACTGCTCGCCTTGTATTCCAGGTGGAGACCAGAAACTCATCCCCGATTCCTCTGTTTTCCTTGTTTCCCACGTGGAGACAGGAAATTCATCCCTGACTTTGCTTCTCTCCTTGTTTTCCTTGGGAAGACAAGAAACTCGTCCCTGATTCCATTGTTTTCCTTGCTTTCCAGGCAGAAGATGAGAAACCCCTCCCTGACTTTGCTCTTTTCCTTGTTTTCTATGTAGAGAAGAGAAACTCATCCCTGACTCCATTGTTTTCCTTGTTTTCCAAGTGGAGACCAGAAACTCATCCCTGACTCCATTGTTTTCCTTGTTTTCCAAGAGGAGACCAGAAACTCATCCCTGACTCCATTGTTTTCCTTGTTTTCCAAGAGGAGACCAGAAACTCATCCCTGACTCCATTGTTTTCCTTGTTTTCCAGGGAAAGACAAGAAACTTCTCCCTGACTCCACTCTTTTCCTTGTTTTCCAGCTGGAGATGAGAAACTCATCCCTGACTCCACTTCCCTCCTTGTTTTCCAGGCAGAAGACGAGAAATTCACCCCTGACTTTGCTCTTTCCCGTGTTTTCCAGGGGAAGACGAGAAACTGGCCGCTTCCTTGCTGGACGGGAAGTTCCCGCGGAGCACCTCCATGACGGACACGGTCCGGGAAGGCCACGGGATCCCCCCTCCCCCCCAGACCGCCCCTCCCCCGCCCCCCTCCCCCTATTACTTCGACACCGGCCCCCCTCCATCCTTCTCGCCGCCGCCGCCGCCGGCCAGAGCCTACGACACCATCAGATCCAGCTTCAAGCCGGGCTTGGAAGCCAAACTCCACGGGCTCCCGCAGGTGCTGAGCGCAGCCGAGATGTACGACCAGGCCAGGAGCTCCATCCCGTATCCCGAGCGGCAGAAGAGGGCCCGCTCCATGATCATCCTGCAGGATTCCTCCCACCTCCCCGTGGAACCCACGGAGATCCCGCGGCCCGGCCCGGCGGCGACGCCTCCGGAGAAGCTCAAGAGGAAGGGCAGGGTCATCGACAACCCCTACGCCAACATGGGTCAGTTCAACGTCAGCCTCTTCGCCCCCACCAAGCCGCAGAGGAAGAAGAGTCCCCTGGTCAAGCAGCTCCAGGTGGAGGATGCCCAGGAACGGGCGGCCTTGGCCATCACCGGCGGCTACTCCTCCCGGGAACCGTCGCCCACGCGCCGGAGCCATCGCCTGGAATACCAGCACCACCCCGGCATCGCTCAGGTGGAAGCCGCCGGCCTCCCCTTCGCCACCGCCATCGCCGCCGGCGTCATGAAGGACCGGGACCGGCGGCTGGACGAGAGGAGGAAATCCACGGTGTTCCTGTCGGTGGGAGCCATCGAGGGGCCGGCGCCGGGCGGCGGCGAGATGCCGTCGCTGCAGCAGTCACGCTCCATCGACGAGCGGCTCCTGGGCAGCCGCGACGTCCTCCTGCCGTCCCCCGTGTCAGCTTTAAAGCCATTAATCAGCAGCTCCTCCTCGACCTTCATCCACCCCCTGACGGGAAAGCCCCTGGATCCCAACTCGCCCCTGGCGCTGGCGCTGGCCGCAAGGGAACGGGCGCTGTCCACTCAAGTCCCATCCCGGTCGCCCACCCCGATCCACAGCCCCGACTCGGACAGAGCCGCGCCCCTGTTTGTGGACATCCAAACCAAAGAACCGGACAGGGGGGACTTGGAGAGCTTGGTGTCCCCCGCCTACTCCCCCGGAGGGAAGGCAGTGATGGCGGCCGACGCCGGCGCTCTGACCCCCACCAAGAGCCCCTGGGGCACTCCGGCCACGCTGCGGAAGGAGCCCGAGGTGCGCGCGGAGCCGCCGGGCAAGGAGGAGAAGAAACCCGAGGACAAGAAGTCCATGATCATCAGCATCGTGGACACGTCGCAGCAGAAGACCGCCGGCCTCATCATGGTCCACGCCACCAGTAATGGGCAAGACGAGATAGGCCTGGAGATCAAAGAGGAGAGCCCGGCCGTGCCCGAGGTCTGCGCGGAGCCGGCCGAGTCCCCCAAGGTGGAGCCCCAGCCCAGCCCTGTGGGGAAGCCGCCGGCCAGCCCGGCCTCGGAAAAGGCGCTGGGCCAGGGCAGCTCGGAGGAGGAGGTGGAGCCCTACACGGTGACCCTCCCACCGGCCCAGCTGTCCTCCAGCGATGAGGAGACCCGCGAGGAGCTGGCCAAGATCGGGCTGGTGCCACCCCCGGATGAATTCGCCAATGGGGTCCTGGTGACCACCCCCGGCACCCCCGTGAGCCACCTGGCCGCGCCCAGCACGCCGTCCCTGCCAGCGGCAGCAGTAGCACCTTCTCCCCCCGGCGCGACACCCTCAGGGAAGCCCTCGGACGCCCCCGCGGCCCCGGAGTCGGCGGCGGACTCGGGAGTGGAAGAGGTGGACACCAGGAGCTCCAGCGACCACCACCTGGAGACCACGAGCACCATCTCCACGGTCTCCAGCATGTCCACGCTGTCCTCGGAGAGCGGCGAGCCCACCGACACCTACACGTCCTTCGCCGACGGCCAAACTTTTCTACTCGAGAAGCCACCAGTGCCTCCAAAGCCCAAACTCAAGTCCCAGCTCAGCAAGGGGCCGGTTACTTTCAGGGACCCACTTTTGAAGCAGTCTTCGGACAGCGAGCTCATCTCCCAGCACCACGCGGCCACGCTGGCGGCCACCAGCGCGGCCCGGCCACGCTACCTCTTTCAGAGAAGGTCCAAGCTATGGGGCGACCCCATGGAGAGCAGGCCCGGCCACGGGGCCGAAGAGGACAAACCAACTGTGATCAGCGAGCTGAGCTCCCGCCTCCAGCAGCTCAACAAGGACACGCGCTCCTTGGGCGAGGAACCGGCCGGCTCCGCCCTGGATCCCGGCAAGAAGTCCCCAGTGGTGGCCGCACGGTAAGAGCCGGGCGTGGCCAGGGTTGGGGACGGGGCGGGTGACACTGCCAAGGACCCAGAGGTGGTTTTGAGGGACATCTCAGAGCTTCAGGGGCTCGGTGGAGGGGCTGGAACATCTCCGGGAGTTGTGGGATGGGCTCCCGGCGCGTCGTGGTTGTGGCTTCTCCTCGCACTCAGCCTTTCCCGTCGCTCGTGTCCCCTCCTCCCTGTGTGACGATGGTGTGGTGACGGTGATGACGGTGTGGTGACGGTGATGATGATGTGGTGACAATGATGATGGTGTGGTGACGATGATGACGGTGTGGTGACGATGATGATGATGTGGTGACGATGATGATGATGTGGTGACGATGGCGATGCTGTGGTGATGATGACGATGCTGTGGTGACGATATCAAGTCCTGGGTCACTCCCTCCGTGTTCTCTCCTGGCCAAGCACCAAGGATGGGTTTTTTCCGGGGCTTTTCCATTTCTGAGGATCTCCAGGGCTTGTCCCACTCAGGAGGTGACAAAGGTCACAGACAGAACGTGGTGGCACCAGCTCCGCCCTGGTTCTGCCTCACTCACCCGACCCTAAAACGATCCCAAACCTTCCAAATCAGAGCCCAAATCCTTAAAAAGCTTGGGAATATCAAATCCCAGCAGGAAGTGACCCAAAATTCCGAGTCTTGTCTTTTGGGTGCGGCCCCCCAGAGCCACCATGAACCGGTGTCACCCGGTGTCACCCGGTGTCACCCATGGGTGCCCGGGCTCAGCAAGGTGCCGGGAGCTCTGGATCAAGGGCAGCCCTTCCCATGGGAAAAACTTTTCCAACCAAACCATCCCGGCCACGGCTCCTCCCTGTGCGTGGCGCTGGCACAGGAGGTGACATTTCAGGCGGTGGCCTTGGGGACAAAGTGTCCCGGAGCATCCCGGGGTCGCTCCGGCCTCCAGCGGCCTCTCCCAGCAGATCCAAACTGGGAATACTGGGAGCAGATCCCGGGTGTCATTCCCTGCAGAGCCAGGTGTCACCTGAGGTCCCCTCCCTCATCCCGAGCTGAGGGTGTTTGGGGATCCTCTGGAATCGGGGTTGTGCCCATCTCCAGCGGCGCCGGAAATTTGGGAATTCCAGGCTTTTACGAGCCCTGCCAGGATCCCACCCCGGTTTGGGGTTTCTTGCTGGGAATCCTCTGGCTCCCGCTGACATCGGAACGTCCCTTTCGAACGTCCCTTTCCACGTCCCCGTCCCTTCCATCCGTGTCCATCCGATCTCCTGGCTTTTCCCGGAGCAATTTCCCCGATCTCCAGGCTCACCCCTTCTCCATCCTCTCTTCCTGCCTTCCCTGCAATCCCTGCAATTCCCATGGCTCCGTGCCCCCCTCCTCCCGTTTTCCCGCACATCCCGTCCTCGCTCCCCGCTGGAATCCGGCCCTTCCAGCCATCCCGCAGAGTCCCACGTTCCCGGTTTGTTCCCTTTCGAGAAAGTCACAGCCTTTCATCTCCGGAGTTCGGGATGTCAAAGGCTTGAAACGTTTCCTGGGAAGTCGGTGGTGGATGGAATTTTTAATGATGGCGGCCGCTCCCCCGCGTTGTCCAAGTTCTCCTCGGTTTTTATGGAACTGCTGTGAATTCAGGGAATAATGGGAGGAAGGTTAGGTAAGAGGGGCTGACCCAGTTTGGGACACGTTTTCCAGGCTCTGGAATTGTCCAGAGAAGGGAAGTGTCACCTGAATGTCCCTCAAAGCTGCCAGGAGCCAGAAGTGGCCTGGAATCCCACAGGGATGGGGACAGCGAGGTGGCCTGGAATCCCAAAAGGGACATTGAGGCGTCCTGGAGATTTACAGGGATGGGGACAGTGGAATTCTAACGGGATGGGGGCACTGAGGGGGTTCCTGGAGTCCCAAATGGGGACACTGAAGAGTCCTGGAATCCCACAGGGATGGGGACACTGAGAGGTCTTGGAATCCCACAAGGAACGGGGACACTGAGGTGACCTGGAATTCCAAAAGGGACACTGAGGTGACCTCGAGTCCCACGGGGATGTGGACTGGGAGAAGTCCTGGAATTGTGCAGGGATGGGGACAGGGGGTGACCTGGAGTCCCAAAAGGGACATTGAGGTGGCCTGGAGTCCCCAGAGGGGATGCTGAGGGGTCTTGGAATCCCACAGGGATGGGGACAGGAGGATGACCTGGAATCCCACAGGGATGGGGACACTGAGGTGTCCTGGAGTCCCCAAAAGGACACTGGGGGCTCTTGGAATTCCACAAGGAATGAGGACCCTGAGGTGTCCTGGAATCCCACAGGGACACTGATGTTCCCATAGCTGATCCCCGCCCCCCCCCAGCCTTTCCAGCAGCTCTGGATCCGTGGGATGCAGTGGAGCAGTTCACCTTCCATTCGGGAATCATCCTGGAATTCCTTCCTCCCCACATTTACCCTGAATTCCCAGCAATTCCATCCGAGCGCGGGGAATTCCCTGCTCCAGAACAGTCCCTGGCACCTTTCCCTCACCGATCCCTGTGGGAATCCTCCCTGGGAGCCCCGGGAAGCCCCAATCCATGACTTTTTCCGTAGCTCTAACTCCGGCTCTGTCTCCTCCCAAGCCGGGCATCCGCGGAAGCACCTTTGAGCCGAGGGACTGGGAAAGAGCCCAAGGAATTCTGACAATGGGAACGTCAGGTCACAGTTCAGGCCACTGATGGTGACAATTCCGGGATGAGGGACCGGGACACCCGGGATGGTGACAGTGACAGCGGAGCAAGGGGCCAACTTCCCTTCATCCGTGGTGGCCCTTGGTGGCCGTGTCCAAGAGCAGCTTCCTCGTGTCTAACCCAAAATCCTGGAATTGTTGAGGTTGGAAAACCCCTCTGATCCCACCGAGTCCGAGCATTCCCAGCACTGCCCCGTGTCCCCAAGTGCCACATCCACATGGCTTTTAATCCCGCCGGGAATGGGGATCCCACCCCTTCCCTGGGCATCCCATTCCGACGCTTCATAAACTTTTCGGGAAGGAATTTTCCCAAAATCCAACTCCACCCCGAGGTGATTCCCTCTTGTTCCCTGGGAGCAGAAGCCCCCCCGCCCCGGCTGGGATTCCAGTCCGGGATTCCTGGAGTGGTGGCAGGATCCTGGAAATCCCCAGGATCCTGGAAAACCCCGCTGAGCCACGGGAGAAAGTCGGGATGTGCCGGAGCCGATCCCAATCCCGATCCCGCTGCCGGGAGCCGCGCGAGGCCACAGCGCGTTCCTTGTGTGACATCCGTGTCCCCAATAAAGCTGACGGTGACCATGACAGGTGTGTGTGTGTCATTGGGGACACGGCCATTCCCAGGATTTTTGGGAGCCACATTCCATGCCCGGAGCCAGCTCCGGCCTCACCGCTCCAGGAGATATTCCCGCAAAATTCCCGTCCCGTGCCCCGCTGTCCTGTGGCCACCCAGCCCCACCAGGCTCCTGCCATCCATAATCCTGGTTGGATCCACCTTCCCAAACTCTGGGACTCACCGGGAGCATCCCGAACATCCCCAAAACCCCGTCCCAGCTGATTTGTCTTTTCCAGCCGATTAGAACGATCTGGTCATGGTTTAATTCCCAGGAATTTGGATGTGAGGGCCCAGGATTTGTCCAGGTCATTCCCAGTCATCCACTGGGAAGAGCAGAGCTTTGTATTTTCCTCTGGAATTTGGAAGGAGGCTCCAAATCCAGAACTGTGGGAGTTTTGCCCATCCCGAGGGTTTTTCCAGTTTTTTCCAGCACATTTCCAGCTTTTCCAAGAGTTTTCCTTAGCATTGATAAATCTCCAAGGCAGCTTCCAGGAGAGTTCCGATGTTTTGGGGCTCCGGAGCTGGGCCAGGGCGAGCTTTTCCGAGGGATTCTGGCTCCCTGGGGACTTCCCGGGAACATCCCAATGGTCCCACTTTGGGGCTCTGGATCTGAGGGAAACTTCGCCAAGGGGTTCTGGTGACTCCCCGGGAGCATCCCAAATGTCCCAGTTTGGGGCTCTGGATCCAGGCTCAGGGAAGCTTTTCCAAGAGGTCCTGGCTTCTGGGGACTTCCCAGGAACATCCCAAGTATCCCAGTTTGGGGCTCCAGGTCCGAGCTCAGGGGAGCTTTTCCAAGGGATCCTGGGGACTTCCAAGAACATCCCAAATGTCCCGGTTTGGGGCTCTGGATCCGAAGGAAACTTTGCCAAAGGGTGCCAGGGATTCCCCAGGAACATCCCAAATGTCCCAGTTTGGGGCTCTGGATCTGAGGGATTTTTGCCAAGGGGTTCTGGTGATTCTTCAGGAGCATCCCAACCGTCCCAGTTTGGGGCTCCAGATCTGAGCTCAGGGAAGCTTTTCCAAGGGCTCCTGGGGACTCCCAGGAACATCCCAAGTATCCCAGTTTGGGGCTCTGGATCCAGGCTCAGGGAAGGTTTTCCAAGGGATCCTGGGGACTTCCAAGAACATCCCAAATGTCCCAGTTTGGGGCTCTGGATCCAGGCTCAGGGAAGCTTTTCCAAGGGATTCTGGGGACTTCCAAGAACATCCCAAATGTCCCAGTTTGGGGCTCCAGATCCGAGCTCAGGGGAGCTTTTCCAAGGGATTCTGGGTCCCAGGAGCTCCTCGGGAGCATCCCAATCGTCCTGATTTGGGGCTCCAGATCCAAGGTCAGGGAAGCTTTTCCAAGGGCTCCTGGGGACTCCCAGGAACATCCCAAATATTCCCATTTGGGGCTCTCGATCCAGGCTCAGGGAAGGTCAGGGAAGCGTTTCCAAGGGCTCCTGGGGACTTCCAAGAACATCCCAAATCTCCTGGTTTGGGGCTCCAGATCCGAGCTCAGGGGAGCTTTTCCAAGGGCTCCCCGGGAGCATCCCAAGTGTCCCAGTTTGGAGCTCTGGATCTGAGGGAAACTTTTCCAAGGGTTCTTCATGTCTTTGCTCATTCCTTTGCTTCTCTTTAACCCCAAAAGGCTCCCGGGAAGCGGAATTTGAGCTTCCAAAGGGAGCCTTTCCGGTGCTGCTCTGCAATTCCATGAATTCCTTTGTATTCCCACAGATCTGAGGGAGAAGGAGAAGAAACCTTGAGCCTTTTTGGGGGGTTTTAGCTCCTTTTAGGGTAAAGCTGCCTCTTTTTCCTCCGATCCTAAACGAAATTCCGTGTCCCGGAAGTGGTGTCACATCCCAGCACAAGCTTGGAAAAATCACCCCCCTCTTTCCTTGTAGGCTTGGGGAAATTCCCATGGGAAGCAGGGATTTGGGATGAAAATCGAGGGAATCGGCTGTGGGGAGGGAAGGAAAAGGGGAATTGGCATCGCTGAGCGAGGGAGGGTGGGAATACAGGGGATTTGTGTGGCAGGGACGGGTGGGGATGAGGTGGCCATGTTTGGAGAGGAGGTGGCCAGGATTGAGGAGATGGGCAAGTCTGGGAAGAGGTGACAAGGATTGGGAAGGAGGTGGCCAGGTTCAGGGAGGAGGTGACCAAGTTCAGGGAGGAGGTGGCCAGGTTCAGGGAGGAGGTGGCCAGGTTCAGGGAGAAGGTGGCCAGGATTGAGGAGGAGGAGGTGGCCTCATTTGGAGAGGAGGTAGCCAGGACTGAGGAGCAGGTGGTCAAGTTTGGAGAGAAGGTGACCAAGTTTGGGAAGAGGTGGCCAGGTTCAGGAAGAAGGTGGCCAAGTTTGGCATGGAGGTGACCAGGATTGGGAAGGTGTTGAGGTTTGGGATGGAGGTGACCAAGTTTGGGAAAGAGGTGGCCAGGATTGGGAAGAAGTGGCCGGGGTTGGGGTGGAGGTGGCCATGTTTGAGAAGGTGACCAAGATTGAGGAGGTGGCCCCATGTTGTGAGGAGGTGGCCAAGTTTGGAGAGAAGGTGACCAGCTTTGGGAGGGAGATGTCCAGGACTGGGAAGGAGATAGCCAGGATTGGGATAGAGATGGCCAGGACTGGGAAGGAAATGTCCAGGTTCAGGAAGGAGGTGGCCAAGATGGAGGAGGAGGTGGCCAGGACTGGCATAGAGATGACCAGGTTTGGGAAGGAGGTGACCAGGATTTGGAAGGAGAAACGTCCAGGATTTGGATGGAGATGGCCAGGATTGGAGAGGAGGTGACAGGATTGGGAAGGAGATGTCCGGGACTGGGGTGGAGGTGACCAGGTTTGAAGAGGAGGGGACCAGGTTTGGGATGGAGATGACCGGGATTGGGAAGGAGATGCCAGGTTCAGGAAGGAGGTGCTGGGTTTAGGCCGGAGGTGGCCACATTTGAGGTGGAGATGGCCAGGATTGGAGAGAAGGTAACAGGGTTTGGGGGAAAAGTGGCCAGGATTGGGAAGGAGATTTCAGGATTGGAATGGAGGTTCCAGGATTGGGATGGAGGTGACCAGGATTGATTGGAATGGAGGTTCCAGGATTGGGATGGAGGTGACCAGGATGGATTGGAATGGAGGTTCCAGGATTGGGAATGAGGTGACCAGGATTGGGATGGAGGTTCCAGGATTGGAATGGAGGTTCCAGGATTGGGATGGAGGTTCCAGGATTGGGATGGAGGTTCCAGGATTGGGAATGAGGTGACCAGGATTGGGATGGAGGTTCCAGGATTGGAATGGAGGTTCCAGGATTGGGATGGAGGTTCCAGGATTGGGATGGAGGTTCCAGGATTGGGATGGAGGTGACCAGGATTGATTGGAGGTTCCAGGATTGGGATGGAGGTTCCAGGATTGGGATGGAGGTTCCAGGATTGGGATGGAGGTGACCAGGATTGATTGGAGGTTCCAGGATTGGGATGGAGGTTCCAGGATTGGGATGGAGGTTCCAGGATTGGGATGGAGGTGACCAGGATTGATTGGAGGTTCCAGGATTGGGATGGAGGGACCAGGATTGGGATGGAGGTGACCAGGATTGATTTGAGGTTCCAGGATTGGGATGGAGGTGACCAGGATTGATTGGAGGTTCCAGGATTGGGATGGAGGTGACCAGGATTGGGATGGAGGTGACCAGGATTGATTGGAGGTTCCAGGATTGGGAATGAGGTGACCAGGATTGATTTGAGGCTCCAGGATTGGGAATGAGGTGACCAGGATTGATTGGAGGTTCCAGGATTGGGAAGGAGGTGACCAGGATTGATTGGAGGTTCCAGGATTGGGATGGAGGTTCCAGGATTGATTTGAGGTTCCAGGATTGGGATGGAGGTTCCAGGATTGATTTGAGGTTCCAGGATTGGGAAGGAGGTGACCAGGATTCATTGGGATGGAGGTTCCAGGATTGGGAATGAGGTGACCAGGATTGATTGGAGGTTCCAGGATTGGGATGGAGGTTCCAGGATTGATTTGAGGTTCCAGGATTGGGAAGGAGGTGACCAGGATTCATTGGGATGGAGGTTCCAGGATTGGGAATGAGGTGACCAGGATTGATTGGAGGTTCCAGGATTGGGATGGAGGTTCCAGGATTGATTGGAGGTTCCAGGATTGGGATGGAGGTGACCAGGATTCATTGGGATGGAGGTTCCGGGATTGGGAATGAGGAGGCTGTGCTGCCGGTGGCCACACCCCCTGCGATTCCCCACCTTCCCTCCCACGTGGCTCCATGGATTCCCCTTCCCATGGGAAGAGGTTTCTCCTG